>NW_027117339.1:1388284-2776568 GCF_038025025.1 Phyllosticta citribraziliensis
AACTGCGTGCTGGGATGCCTCATGCTCTTGCTTATATTCGCCGGAGAGGTAGCAATCGACGCCATCTTCAGCATTGGCGGACTGGCGGCCTTCTTCGCCTTCACGACGCCGATTTTTATCCGCGTCTTCTTCACCAGAGGCAACTTCAGGCCCGGTCCCTGGAACCTGGGTCGCCTGAGCATCCCCATTGGCGCCGTTGCGTCGGCCTTTGTGGCTTTGATGATTCCCATTCTCTGCCTCCCAGCGACGAGAGGCGCCAACCTCACGTAAGTTTTTCTTCTGTTGGATCGATTTGGCACGACTGACATTTGCACAGGATTGATGGAATGAACTGGACCGTCGTCGTCTGGGGCGGCACTATGCTCATTGCTCTCGGGTGGTGGATCATCTCGGCGAGAAAGTGGTTCAAGGGCCCGAAGGTCAACATCCAGCACATGATGGTTGGCCGGGAGGCAGAGGTTTTGGAGGGGAAGGATGCGACTCCCTCGGGCAGTCTTCGTGATGATGCACCGCCTCCGAAGGCGGTTGACGCGGGTGTTTTGGAATGACTGTTTGGAAAGATACCAATTTCATTTTTTTAGATGCAAGAATTCGAAGTGTGCTGTGGAAGCTGAGATGTTGAACGTGACGTGCCGTGCCGACATGCTGGTTTCGGACCAGGGGCATCGTTTACCTCTATAGGCCTAGTTTTGGCTGAATCATCCAACACCACTTACCTCGTGTTGCGGCCAAGCCGCTCTTGATGCTCCTCGTGAATTCGAAACAGTTGCATTACTCCTGGTTGTGCCTTAAATGATTGATGCCATGATGCTGCCAAACGATTCATGCCGTCTCGCAAGGTGTGCTCATAGCAAACCGTAGGCTGAAGTGTTTGCGTAAAGACCGTATGCGGCATTTGATTTTGGGCCTTTTGAAGTCGTCTTCCTTGGAGTGCGCGGATCACAATTTGCCCTGCCGTCATCGCTTCGACCGGCCATTTACGTCAACATGTGAGAGGTTTGGACGACGTGCAGAGTCCAGGAGGGAGTCGATGCGCCTGTACCTCCTGCATGCTTGTTGTCCAGGAAATCGGCAAGGGAAAGACAACGAGAGCGCATCGAAGACTCTGGACCAGAGCGTGAAGAGCCAGAGATCGACGCGTGGCGCTGGCGGTTGATAGCGACAGGCGGCCGGGCCCCCTATCCAAGCAAAAGCACTGCATCGACTCGCATTATTGCAGCAAACCGAACCGCGCCTTATCGATAAAACTCCACCACCCACGTCCCCGGGAAGGGGAACGCGCTCCTTCCCTGTCCTCACTTCCCTGTCGGTTTGTTCCACAGCTCGCTCCACTGCCAGCGCCCGACTCTTCTTCAACTCTCTCCACCACCTCCGTTTGCCCTCCCTCCCACGCTCTGTACACAATTCGCTGGCGCAGCATCCGACCAACGCCATCCGCTCTCGTCCGCTTCAATCCGAGCCCCTTACCTGTCGCCAACCGCTCTGACCCGCCATGGCGACCGATCTCAGCAAGTGGGACAGCGACCAGACGCTGTACCTGTTCACGTCCCTGACGGCTGGCTCCTCGCACATTGTCACGGCCACTTCGCGCATGGAAACAATCCTCAAAGCGAATCGCATTCCCTTCACGTACATCGACACGGCCACAAATGAGGAAGCGAGGAAGCTCTTTCAGCGCAGGGCTGCCGGGAAGAAACTGCCACTGCTTGTGAAGGAGGGCTATGTTCTGGGTGTAAGTGTTGTAGCGGCGATCAAGTCCTCACCTGACGTCTTGCCGAGCAAATCTCGGGATCCATGAACTGCGGCTTCGGAGCGCTGCTCCACTCACGTCCACGTCCCATAGCTTATAATTTTAACAGGACATCCTCGAAATTGAAGAGTTGAACGAGTTCGGTGAGCTTCCAGACGTCATTGGCCCCGCGCCAACGGTAGCTACTTCAATTACTACCGCGCCACAAAACCCCAACTTCAAAGCGCCCTACGGGAGTGCTGCACCACCCAAAGAGGGAGGCTCGTCTGCTGCCTCGACTACATCTGCGTCAAGGGAGAAGGAGAACGAGCCTTCGCTGTCGGTCGAGGTGCAAGAGGCAATGGCTCGAGCAAGCAGTGAGGTCGCATCCATCGCTGCGAGCAAGAAGAGCACTCCCTCTATCAAAGTAGCAGAGACTGAGTGAGTTGCCCGTCGCACTCATTAGTTCGAGGCTTCTGATGTTGGAACAGGACGCCAGCGGAAAGGACTAGTACGGACAAGCCTCGCTCCTCCATTGATTCGGCTGCCATCTCAGTCAAGTCGTCCATTGCCCCGATGCCTGACACTCCAGCCACCGCGACATCTGGCGATCAACTGGCAGGTCAGCCGGATCACAAAGTCCACCGGGGATCATCCGTTTCTGAGGCTGCGGAGGGCGACATAAAAAAGGTTGAAGAAGCGACAACGATACCGGAGGGCAAGGAATACCAGCCCCACGACATTCCCACGGAGACACCAAGTGCGGAGCCATCCCTGGCATCTGCGTCGCGCCCACCAACCATGTATGACGACGAAACCTTGGGCAAGGCCTCTTTCGAGTCTACTGAAGCAGCCATGGCAGACGCCGAGAAGGACTTGCTCAGAGAGCTCGAGCGAGGAATCACGCACACTTCGATTGAGGACCAACCCAACGCCGAAAGTTCAAAATCGGGAGCCCCCGCGGATGCAAAGGAACCTACAAACACTACGACGGCAGAGGAGGAGCCAGAGAAGGGCAAACAGAAAGCGGCGGACAACGGCGCGCAGGATGGTGAGAGCGAGGCTTAATCTTGTTCAGCACATTTGACATTCATCCTTTTCTGCATTCTTCGTCATTGATCGCTATATTGCCTGCCAATGGATGAGAGCGGAAAGTTAATACATCGCCATGTGCCACAGCCATAGCCCCGCAGCAGCAGCAAGAACCGCAAGCGTCAGCCGCGCCAAAGCCAAAACCCAACCAGCCGGTCGCGACGGCGGCGTCGTCATTCCGAGCCTCATTGGCCAGCCTCTTCACCGCGTGCTTTGCGGGCCGGGCGTCAACGTCTAAAACGACGGCGGCGGCGGACTCGCGGCGGGCAAGCGTCTAAGGGGAGCCTTGCCGTGAGGTAAGGTTGGCAGCGCAGCGTGGAATGGGCACGAGGACGAAAAGGGGCTCGCTCCACGCGAGCAACTTGTCGCACCTTGCTTGCCTTCCGCACCGCGCTGTCTCTGCCCCGCGCCCTCGAGCCACGACCAACGACGACGAAACCCCCTTGCCTACGAACCCGACCAATGAGCTGCCCCTGGCTGCGAACCTCGACTCGAATACCCCATCCCGAGCGAACCATGAAGCGAACGACCGACCGACGAACGAAACCTCAAAACCTCAAACCACACCAAGCGAGCGAAACTCGTCCTCTTTTCAGCACTTCAACACCACATCACCAGCCCTATGTTTGACCGCAGATCCCCGCCCACTGCTGCTACCGCCGCCTCCCCCTTCTTCCGCCCCGCCCCCGCCGTCACCCGTCAACTGTCGGCGGTCCTTTATGCACAAAGTCAGCGCTGCCCGTCGATTACCGCACCGTCCCCCTGCCGTTACACCAACGACGCTATACAGACGCTTCGACGTCAAGACAGGGTTCGACGCGCGTTCGAGAGCGCTCTTGGATTTTCCACCTGCCCCCGCCTTTCTGTCGTCAATGTCGAAACGGGTGCACCATTTCCGGAGCCACATTCGGCAAGTTGTCTCGACTACCCTGCCCGTCTCGCCCCCTTTCCCCCTTTCCCCAAATGCACATACACTGCCCGATACCCCCTGCACATGGCCCGAATTTCTTCTCTATCCCCCGGTCGTCAGTCCTCTGACGGCTGTCCGGGTTTCTTCTTCATGTTCACACTGCTGCCACGATCTGCCGAGTCGCCGACCTTCGACCCAACGGCCGTACTGTGGATATACACAGCCACGCAGAGTCTACACCACAGACGAAGTACATCTCGTCGTCATTGATCTCGACGATGATCGGATGCAGCAATCGAAGATGGACCTTTTCCAAAGCGTGCGCCGACGGGGCTGCCGGGATGGACGAATGGATGGCTATTCGCTAGCTGACCACCAGTCTCCCTATCCGGCTTCCGCAAGCGTACGGCAGGTCGCTCGACACCCTTTTCTCCTTCGTAGTATGGATATGTGGAGTGGACAAGATTCTTTCTCCACTTTTTCCCGCCCTTTTTCTTTTTTAACCTTCTCCTCTAAATCATGTGCCTACTGCCTCTTTTCACCTCATCGCCTGATTTCCTGTCTCCTACTTGTTGCTCACTGCTTCTTTTCTACATTTGATTCCCCCACCATCGATCTAGCCGGTTGGCGCTCGCCTGCCGCCTCTGGATCTGCAGTTCTGTGTGATTTCCTTTCCCGCGTTGCTGTCGTCTTTTCTGTCTACATTCCGCTTTGTAATTGTCTCTACGTGCATGTAAATTGGCGGGTTGATGTATAGTCAGTCGTATGTATGTACAAATCAAGGAGGAGAAAAACAAAGTGTACAAAAGGGATAAGGAAAGGAAGAGCAGAGGTGTACAGCGAATTACTCTTGCTATGAATGGAGCGACGGGGGTAATGTATAGCGGAGAGTGATTGCTTGATCACCCGGGAGATGCAGGCTGAGAGGAGCTCTGTATGTTTTTGTTTCTTCTGCCTCTCCTGTACATTTATTACCTGTCGGTGTTACATTCTCACATACTTCGTGGAGTGTATGTTGCATTCTATTCTTCGTTTGACCAAATTCTTGCAACCTTTAAGTCTAGGTAGCACTTGCTTCGTCTTCTTTTAGTGCTGTCGTGTCTGTCCATGTCTGTGGGCAGGGTGAACCGTGACGCGGAGTTTGAAACGCATCCATGAATGTGGCACTGAGACACGCCAGAAGCAGAGGCAGAAGCAGAAGCAAGATGAATTCATAAGAAAGGTCGATTCAATTTGGATTCGATGGTACATGGCCGTCAATCTCAGTGCTTTGAGAAATATTCCTCATTTCTTTCCGTCTTGCCCTTGCGGGCTGGGCTGACTGCAACACGAAGCATGCCGCTCGTTGATCTTCTCAAACCCCGGTAATGAATATATGTAGGTGAGAATGGGAGAAAGGAAATGTTCAAAGAAACCGCCAATCCGCCGGCCATGACATCGCAGCTGCTTGCGCTCGCGCGCACATGATTTATGTTTTCGCCACACGAGAAAAGGGTTAAAGGAAGGGCAAGGTATAGTTGCCGTGAAGAAGGAGAGTCGGGATCCAGCGCCGTAACCCACCCACCCCTTCCCATGAGTGGTAAATGAGCCCAATTTCAAAAAAAGAAAGGAGATAGCTTACGCAACACCATCGCCGTGGGCATGTACACCGTTCTACGCCTAACCCGTCAAAGCCACAAGACCTTGAACATGAAAAGTCGAAGTCGGCACCTTAGCACTCAGACAGACGAGGCAGAAGAGTACGAGACGGGTTGCTGACCCTTTGAGGCCAGGACGCTGCTAAGAGCGTCGCGGACCTCGAACTCCTCGATGACGGCGCCGAAGCTGTATGCGGAGAAGAAATGGCAAGTCAGTCTTTTGGAGTCCTTGTGGGATGCTGCCGTTGAAAGTTGCGCGTTTTTGGGTCGGTTGGTGTTTGTTGGAGAGGGGATAAGAAAAACGGTAATACAGCAATCGTCGTAGAAAGCAAGGAGACAAAGACAGAGACCGAGGGAAACAGAGAAAGGGGATGATGAATGGAGGCTACAGAGGCTATCAAGGTTCTCGTGCCAGATATCATGAAAAGATAATAATCAACCCCGGGGAAAGTGCTCTTGTGTTGATATGGTAATATGCGTGTGCTGAAAAAGTCGTCGAAGAAATCGCAGGTCAAACATACCCATAACACCGCACCTTGGCCAACAGGTCCTCCTTCATAATGGCCATGTCATCCGTGGTGAGCTCGGCCAGGCGAGGGTGACCCAAGATCATGGCCCATGCCATGACGGGCGTCATCTCGCCCTCCATGACTGGCAGCCTGTTGCTCAAATCGAGCAGTTTCATGAGGTCACCTGTGCCGACGTCGGGCATCTTGTGGGGATATTGCTCCTTGGGAGCGTTCGCAATGTGCGAGTGCGGCGGGCACGTCGTCATCAGGGCGTGGCCCGATACTTCGGCCTCGCTGTCCTGGCTGCGTACCAGTAAGAATTGCATGTGGTCCATGCATGGCTTCTCGAGACTGCAATGCCGGTGCGCAACGAGACGTCAGATTAGTGATTTCCAGAGACGTGGTGGGCTTGAGTTTGCTTCAGAGAACCGCCTTTGGGTGATGGATAGAGGGCCCGGAAAGCACAAGAGGGGTCCGTTACCTACCTGCCAGAGGTAGGTGGGCGGGCTCATTTGCTGACCGTGCTACTGAGGTGGTGGAGAGAGATAGGGTGTGCGGTCGTACGTTAAAACAAAATCAATGCCAATTTGGTCATAGTTCATCCCGTTGTTTTGCGGGAGGACTCCTGGATGGGCGGGAGCCATGCCCGCCATGGACATATTTGCAGCGCCGCGCTGAGGTATCGAGGGCGGCGGAGATGTGTAACCGGTTGAGGCGGAGCCAGTGTTGTAGCTTCCCGAAACGCTTCCCCTCGAGCTTCCGTCGTAGCTTGATGTTCCAGCCATTCGAAACCCGCCGCTCGGACTGTTGGTGTCGTAGCTTATGCCATGGGCGGCCAAGAGTTCCTTGAGCCTCCTGTTTTCTTCGGCAATGGCATCGCGCTCCTGCGCCGTGACGGCAAAGAGGTCCTTTAGGCGCAAGACTTCCTGCTCCAAGGCTTTGATGTACATTTCCTTGCGCTCTCGGTGGGTCCTGGGCGGACGTGAGACCAAGTTGGGACGGCCGGGATCAGGCTACGTACCGCTGTGCTTGGCGATTGAGCTCTTGCCTGCGCGTCAAGGCAGGCTTGCTGTCAGGCTTGGGGCCGCGCCTCTTTGGCGGCTGACCATCTGCGGAGTTCAGCCAACCAATCACTCGACTTGTTGGGGAGCAAACCTCTTGTCATTTTCTTGTCTCCAAACTTTCCGAAAAAAGGGAAACTTGAAAGAGGGTGTTTGGGGCTGGTTTCGGTTTCTGATACGGCATACGGCGGTTGGCACTCCACCGTCTGCACGAGGCTCGTCGACGCGGTCGTCTTGCTCGAAATATGCTCCACGGATGGAGCAGAGGAACGGGCAGGATCGAAGCGGTCGACGGCCTCGAGGGGTGGAGAGCCATGGCCGCAAGGCATTAGCGACGTGTCCCAAGTAGTGGCGGTTGCTTGAATCATTTTGCAACGCTACGGCGGGGGTCGAAGGAGGATGGAAGACCAGAGGGGAAGGAGAGGTAGGTAGGTGGGTACAAAAGAGCAAACGAATCCTTTGGGCATTGAAGAAAATGGCATGAAGACAAGAGGCTAGATTCAAACAGAAAGAGGAGCCGGTCAGACTAAGGCTCCCAGACGTGCGGTGCCAGACAATGCCGCAGGGCAGGTCATATGGCAAGGTAGCCTGTCAGAGACTAGTGTTGATGGCGGCAAAGTTGGGACGCTAAGCAATTGACAGGGCCATGACCCAAAAGGAGAGGGACAAACGGACGAAAGAAAGGTCGACTTACCGAAAGCGTTGGACTGCTGGTGGAAGTGTTGGTCCATGTTGTCTGGCGAGAGGGCGGCCATGGTGGGTCAATGGGCGCATGGACTGGGGCAGGAACAAGATTGCGGGAAGGATGGGGTTGATGGTGTGGAGAAGATGGAAGGATTCTGGAAGAGCCGGGGCGGTGTTTAATAGTTAGGTGGACTGGCGGTGATGTCGCATGAAGCTCTGATCACAGGGTGCGACGGGAGTGGTTGAGCAGAGATGCGGATACTGACGTCTGACAGATGAGGCGCAGAGCAGAGCGAGATGTCTGGCAGTCTGTCTGTTCTGGCGGATGACAAAAAGGGCGTCACGTCGAGAGGTTCCAGCGTTTCGACGCTTGGACGCAAAGAGACGGCGCGGTGGATTTGGAATGGGCGGGGCGGGCGTGGAAGACGAGGCTGCGGGCATGGGTCTGGAGCGGGCCGCGTCCAGGCGGGAGGGGAGGATGCTTCCTTGGAGCTTGGAGCTTGGAGCTTGTTGCTTGGAGCTTGGTAGTCGATGCTTGAAGGATGGCGAGGGAGAGATGATGTCGAGCGTTTGGAGGGAGGTTAGTCAGGCAGGGCAGGCAGGGCTACCTGTACATCCAAGTCAGGAGCAGGAGCAGGAGCAGGACGGGCCGGCGACGCTCCCTCCCGGGCCCCCCTCCGCTCCCTCAGCTGATGGCCGACCGACCGACCGACCCGACCGACCCGACCCGACCCGACCCCGACCCCGACCCCGACCCCGACCCCGACCCCGACCCCGACACTCCCTCTCTTCTCTCCCTCCCACGTCTCCCCTCCCCCAGACTTCTCTCACACCTCACATACCGTACCGTAGTCATCCATGGCCGCCCTGTATCCCCTCCACCTCCACCTCGTCTCCACACCGCTCCGCCTCGTGCGCGCCGTAGTCCTCGTGCTCCCCTGGCTGGCCTACCTGCTGCTCGTCGACGCCGTGCTGTCTCTCTTGTTGCCCTTCAAGCTCTTCGCCCCCACGGCCGTCTACAACGCCTCGTCTGTGCTCGCCGAATCTGTCTGGGCTTGGATCCAGGCCGTCTTCACCCGCTGCAATCGCGCCCGCATCGTCGTCTCCACAAGCTGCCCGCTGCCCCGTGCTGAGTCCGCCATCGTCGTTTCCAACCATGTTGCCTGGAGCGACTTTTACATGATCCAGCAGCTTGCCCTGCACCAGGGAATGCTTGGCCGCTGCCGCTGGTTCGCCAAGAAGTCGTTGCGTTGGGTGCCCTTTCTCGGCTGGGGCCTCTGGGCCATGGGCATGCCCCTCGTGAGCAGACGCTGGACCACCGACCGCCTCGAGTTGGACAGAGTCTTCCGAGGCATCATCCATAGACAATGGCCCGTCTGTACGTATCCTGCCTACCTGCCTGCCTGCCTGTCCTTTCCTCGCCTCCCGCGCCATTTTCGCCGGAACCCGTCCGGTTGGCTGCAGTTCCCATGCTCGTGTGCCCTCATGAAAATGTCCCTGTCCGTTTTTGGACCCCTGTGCACTACCACACCATCTGCCATGTCTGTCTGCTGCTAACTCATCTTCCAGGGCTCGTCTCCTATAGTGAAGGCACACGCTTCACCTCGGCAGCCCACACTGCTGCTGTTGCCTACTCCAAGTCCCATTTGCGGCCCGCCCCGATCCACACCTTGCTCCCGCGGCCCAAGGGCTTCGTTGCCGCCGTTACGGCCCTACGAGCTGCGCCTCAAGTCCGCGCCGTTTACGACGTTACGATAGCCTATTCAAAGGCTGGCTCTCCTCTTCGCTTCCAGGCTGCCGGCGCCCCATCTTTCTGGCAAACCCTCGTGACTCCCAACTTTTACGAGGCCGGATGGCGCACCTTTGTCCATGTCGACCGTTTTGAGCTTAGCCAGTTGCCAGAAGATGACGATGGTCTGGCGGCATGGTTAGACGGGAGATGGGTCGCCAAGGGGCAGAGGCTCGAGGGTCTGCGGGAAGCGCTGGCCAAAGGCGAGTCCTGGGTCGACGATCAAGGCCTGGGAGGCGTCGTGTTAGAGAAGTGATCTTTTGCATACATCTTCTGAGCCTGTTAATTTCCACTGCATTAATTCCTGCTTTGCACATCTTGCTCATCCTTGTTGCAGCATAGCATAACATGTAAATCGGCCACAGCAGTCAAGCATATGGCGGCATCGAACCACGGGTATTCTCGACTTGTTTGCTTTTCAATCTTTTTTATTTCCTCCCTTTGTCTTTTTCTATTTCTGGCCAGTTCGCCCATATCGGCGCTTAGCCCCGCAGTCATCTTGTCCAATATACACAATCACGAGGCTTGGCCAGCACATCAAACAGACAAAACTTCCACCCGCCTCAGAGGGGTACACCAAGCGCTGCTATCCGCCGTCCAAAGGTTACAGGGCGGGTAACCACCTGAGGTTTGATCGAGGTCGATCCCTCGACAACAAACGGTCAAGTCACGACATGCTCATCTCAGCCCTCTCTCCTGACCCGCAGCGCAGCCAGCCCAGTGACTGGTCTCTTCAGCCCTACCCAGTCTCCCGCCGTTCCCACCGTCCGTAATACGGGTGTCCTGAACGTGGTTGAAATGCTCAGCCTTCCATAATTCCGCCCAGGAGTACTCGTCTAAGCCTGCCGTGCTGCCTTTTTGGCTCCTGCCGACCCAGCCCACGCTTCCCCACACTTATACTCCCAAATATAGCTCTCCATGGCCGAGTATGACGATAGCCATGGCCATGAAAGACCTGCTACCCTGTGTATCAGCGAAACTAGGGTCCTGTTCGCGTCCACGACGTAGCCTGACGGAGACGAAGACGACATTGTCCGTCTCTTGGAGGCGCGCGGTACAAGATCAGGGCTGGCGGATTGTCCATTTCCGGCCAACTCGGTCTGCAAGCTAGCACAAATGTCGCCATCTCTGACACGGAGGCGGGATGATCTCAACTGCCGATGACTTGGTCGTTCTCCTGGTATCTCGTGCCTGCACCCCTTTACCAAAACGAACAAGCTAACTGAGAGCACCAGCCGTCAACCAACATTGCTCTCCTCTATCCAACGTGCCTTTTGAGCAATTGAGGCAGCAGCAGCATCATCATGCCCCGTAAACACATGAAAACGGCAACGCAAGCGCATCATGAAACCGTACGCACGCACACACGCCCCTGCCTTTCTTGCACATCTCGTTGCACACCACCAGCAAGCTCAAACACCCACCCACTTAGTGCCCTGTCATTATTCCCACCGATCTATTAATCTTATTGCCGAGATGGATGCTCCAGTACGTGGTCGATGGCCGAAGCCGACCTGTCAAACACCACAGCCACACGCGTCCCTCCGTGGCCTGCGTGGCATGCAAACACATCCACCACTCCTTCTACAGCCACTTGCTGTTGCATGCCTTCCCCTTTCTGCCTTGTCTCTCTTCCCCTCCCGGCTGTATACGGTCAAGATAACCCCGACGCCTGGCCTTCCGTCGTCTTTCCCTTCCCCTCTTCCTTCCTACCCGTCCATCCGCGTCAACCAACGGGGCCGAGATGTGCACAACTTGTGATCTCCAGGCACGCACGCACTGCAAGCCGACCACCACACACCTACATGTACCTTGCCCATCAACGGCTCATACCACGCGTCACTCCCGTCCGTCCGTCCGTCTGCCGGCTGCTCACTTCCCTTCCATTTCTGCCCACCCGTCCGGCCACCCGGCTGTTCGCCCATCCGTCTTCCGTCGGCAACGTGCTCTTTCCATCCTCCTGTCGACGCCCTCACTGCAAGGTAAGGCTCGTCTCCCGCACACATACCTACCTACCTACCTAGGTACGGTACGTGCTGCCGACCCAGTCACGCTCTTCCCTGCCCTGCCTCGCCCTGCCTCGCCCTGCCTCGCCCTGCCCACCCGCAACAGTTCCCACATCCACCCGCCGTCGCCTGCAGCACCCGTCTTGCACGAGCACGCGAACGAGCGGACGGATAGACGGATGAGTTTCCCGGGTCACGGGGAAGGGAGGAATGGAGGGAGAACAGGCGAGAAAGAGAAAGAGAGCGAGAGGCACGAAATGGAGAGTCTTCAATACAAGCAAGTCCTATTTCTGCTACCATCACCGCCGCTGCTGCGACTGCGACTGCGACTGCGAACTGCGACTTTGACAATGCTACTGCAGCTGCGAACTGCGACTGCGAATTGCGACTTTGACAATGCTACTGCACCTGCTTTGCGATGCTACTCAAACTTGGGACGCGGTTTGCTGGTGTGCTGAGCGCGTCTGGGTTCATGTGAGGTGAGACGAGATGGAGTGATCGAGAGTGGTGTGTGGGGAGCGAGCGGATGGATGATGCATGCAGAAATAGAAAGGAAAGACCAGAAAGGGGGTGAAAGAGGCGACGAGGGATGACGGAAGGACGGCAGGCATTGCGAAGAGATGAAGAGATGAGGCAGAAGCTTTCTCTTCATCTGACACTAGATGCAAGTTCTTGCTGTAAGATAGTGCTGTAGTGATTCAACTCGACGTTGTGCCCTGCTCCTCTCGTTCGTATCCATAATCTGCGCTCACTTTTGCCACCGTATCCCTCTCCAGCTCTACCTTACCATCAGACGCGTTGTTCCTCAACTAATGCTCCTGCCCGCCACCAACCTACTCTCTACCGTCTTCCATCGTCCTCAGCTACTTGCTGTGCATGAGGCGACCAAGTGCCAGCAGCCAAACGGTCCGGCGATGACGACGATTCTGCCGCCTCAATCGCATCTGCAGACCAGGATCTGGATTACTAGTACCTAGGTGAGTCCTAGAGAGCATGACGCGCATACAGTGTACGAAGGATCGTGCAAGAGGGCCTCTGGGTACTATCGGCACAGGATGCCTGGCCGGTTGGCCGAGCACAAAGACACGAGGGCATCGCATGTACGTTGCGGTCCAGTCGCACAGCTCGGCTACCTGTCTGGGGGAACCAAAGGGAGAACGAGGGAGAAAGCGACGTCGTCGTCATGATGGCCACCACTGCTACCACAATCATTCGCAACGGCCAAAATTCCCGGTTTAGAGCTCGCCTGCGTCGCTGGCAAGCAAGCCAGGTGGCTGAGCAGACCTAGCGGTGCGGTGCGGCGCGGTGCGGTCCGGGTCTTTGTTGGAGGCACGAGGCACACAAAGGACAGACGACAGAAACGGGGCCGCGGCAAGCCTTGCCACTTTCTTCTTTCCCCTTTTTGGATCTGCGCACGATGACCTGTAGCATTTGCAACGTCTTGCAGACCAAGAGAGGCGGCAGCACAAAACACACACACCAAATACAAGAAGGAATAAGCCGTGATTCTAAAAGTAGATATCAAGCCTACCTAGGCACGCACCGATCTACGGTAGGTGGCAGCACGCCTCGGTCTTCTCAAAAGTAGTTACTGGAGCCAGCATAGTCTGACCGCGTGCCGGGGAAGGCTCCGATAGGGTCGTCGTTGTTGTTGGTGTCATTGTCGTCGTCGACGCCGCTGTCGTCTTCGTCGCCGGCAAAGGCCGAGTCACTCGGATCAGGTGGCGCGCGCATGCGCGTGACGATGGCCTCGTCGAGGCAAGGCAGCTTGAAAGGCTTGGGCGTGTGGTATTCGCGGCCGGACGGCATGGTGGCCAGCAGAGGCTCGAACGGGGGAATCGTGTCCATTCCGACCTTTTTCGACATCATTGTCAGCAAAACAAGGCTCATTTGCGGATTGGCAGATTTCTCTCAGGAGAGGCTGGGGTCCCCGCACCGTGTCGTTCATCCGGACCCATTTCTTCTCCAGCATCTCCACGACCCTGCCCTCTTCGAGCCTCCCCGCGTCGGTGCCCCAGTCGACCCCCTTTTCGATCTTTTTGTCCTCGCGCTTCTCCGCCCGGTCTTTTTTGAGTTTTGCTGTGAAGCTCTTTGCCTTCTTTTCATCGTCTCCCGTTGCCCCCAGAAACCCCAGCTCCTTCCTAGCCCCTCTGAGCCATGCGATGCCCTCGCCCGTCTTTGCCGACAGCTCTGCATCGATCCCGAAGAACCGACATGCCTTGCCCCGTGCCGTCCTTTTGAGATCATCGAGATAGCGCGCCAACGCCTCGTCCACCTTGCTCGCTCCGCCCAGCGTCGCCTGTCCGCGAGCAGCATGCTCTGCCGCCGCCAGGCACAGCCGCGCAAACAAATGCGCCCGCACCTTGGGAATGTCGGGCGCCTTGAACATCCAGTCTTTGGACTGCTTGTTGCGGTCCTCGGCCACCACGGCGGGATACGGGTCGTCCTTGGAGACGGCGATGAGCGTGGCCTCTGCGAGAGACAGCTCGGCCAGCGCGTTGAGCACCGGCGCGCTAATGTCACCGACGGCGGCCGGACTGGTCCACTGCCCCGATCGCTGGACCAGATAGGCGTGAATCGAGTGCGCATCCAGGAACGAGCGCATTGCTGACGAAATGGCTCCAGTGCGCTGTTCTGGCGTGGGAAGGGTGGCAGAGCTCTGTAGCGAGTGCAGCTGCGCGCGCGCAAGAAGCGAGTAGACGTACGCCAGGGTAGAGAGAACAAAGAGGATTTCGGCCTCCAGGCTCTGGAGCTTGACGCGGGGAGGGTCGCGTCCGGGCAGCGTTGCCGTGAGCGTTGCTCGCCAGTCGACTTGGAGCTCTTTGACAAGGACAACATCCACCTCTTCACTGCCAATGCTCTTGCCGCTGAGCCCTGCGTCTAACACGGAGAGGTACGGAATGTACTCGTTCAGCGCCGACAGCACCGTGGGCAGATTGGCCGCTTGGGACGACGGCGGAAGCCGCTTGTGCCTCTTGAGAACGTCGCGCAGCACTCCTCGACATGTCGTTGCGGCGAGCGGGAGCGATGGATGGGTGTTGCTGTTGAAAAAGTCGGCAAATGAGAGAGCGCCCGTGGTGGGAAGCTGGAAGGGAAAAGGCATTGCTGATAGCTGGTCCTGGTGTTGAGGTCGAAGTGACGTTGAGGGCGAGCCGAAGGAACGCTCCCCACTGTTGTCAGCGCCTCAGCCTGGCTTGGCCTCCTCTCGATGCTTCAGGAATCGCGCTTGGCAGGAGATCAGCAAGCTGCCGCCTCGCATGGTCTGTTGATGTGCGACGATGGGTCTCTGGTTCGCGTTGGTGGTCGAGCGTCGAGGGAAACGCCGAAGCTGGGCAGTGGCAGGGACAGAGCTAGGTGGGTGAGCCGCCCGCAGTGCAGTGCCTCGACAGCTGGAGCGTAGCACGTCAACATCATGAGACACCTGCTTCAACTTCTCAATGCAGCCGATTTTTTGGTATCATACAACGAGCCTAAGTTCACCAGTTTCGCTTTCAAAAATGATCGACAGACTCGCGATGGCCGCACCGATGTTCCATTCCTCTATTTCGGTGTTCTAACCGTGCTGGCCGTAATTGACCGTAGCTGCGCCCGTGCCAGATCCAGCCAGACATTCCATCTATCACGCAGCACCAGTGTCGACTTTAGTTTCGAGGGTCGCCAGGGTACTTGTAGCCCTCGGGAGGCAGGTGCTTCATCTCCCACAAGTATCCCTTGATCTTGCAGTGCTTCATGAGCTCAAAGTATCTCTCTGGAGCTGCGTTAGCTTGCGCAATCCAAAGCATTGGCCCGGGTGTAGCCATTGGGTCTTGCTGCTCGTCCAACCCTCCTCACAACTGACCTCTCAAGTGTCCGCAATTCTGCAAGTGGTTGACGCCCTCCCTGCGATAGCATTTGCCCATCTCCTCGCGCACAAGTCGTGCCATCATGAGCTTGACCCATTGTTCACGGATAATGGCATCTTGCGCCTTCTTGATGCCCTCGTCGTCATCGAAGCTGACGCCCTGGAAACTGGGCGGGACCGTGGGCTTCCTCTTGAGATACGCCTCAGATTCGGGGATGGGCATGGCGGATTGCGGGTCGTGGGCGAGGGAGAGACGGTTAATTCAACGAGGCAGCGCACTTGCGAGCGATTGAAGGCGCTCGCAGAGACAGAGGGTGGGAGCGAGGAGAGGTGAGTGGTTGATGCCGTGAAGCTGGAGCTCTCGGATAGGTAATGGGGAGGCCGTCGTTCGTCCACTCTCGCCGCCCCGGGCTGGGCTAGGCTGGCCAGGTCGTGCACCACCCGAGCCCGAACCTGGGGCTCCGCGCCAAGATCGCCCGCCCTCCCGTTGTGCCGTCTCGTCTCCATCTCTTCTACTTTGCTCCTCCAGAGCTCACCCTCAGCCCCGCCTTGATCCTCCCAAATCGCCCCTTGGTCGCCCGTACGCTACTGCCGGCATCCTCGCCTCCCCACGTCTTCCACGCATTCTGCTCCGCCTGTCGGCTCTGGTAACGCATGCGCCATTTCCACTCCTCGAACCGGACCTCTCCGCCTCGCATATCCGCCTCCTCGAGCAGCGCATCTCGCTGTTGCTGACACGGCCAGCAGAGCGAGTAGACCTTCTTGGTTTGGAACGGGTGCGATTGCGGGAAACAAGTCTCGGAATACCCAATGGCTGGATTATACGACGACGCCGAGCAGAGGAGTAACGGCCCCGGTTGCCAAAATGAATGGCCACAGGTTTGAAAGATGCACAGTTTGTAGAAACACATTGTGGAAAGAGGCTCCGGTGGAAGCGCAACTTGGAGACGGACTCGATTCCTACTTATGGCGTCGAAGACTGGCCACAGTTCCTTTCACGAGGTGGAAAGACTCTTTGTCTTCATACCTCCAAGCGGTCATCCGCCCAACATGACCGTTTTCTTGTCTTTGTTGTCGCTTGCACAAGGCGCCAACTCGAAGGCTATACTGGCCATTCTTCCATCATCCAAAAGCGGCGTCTCAGTCGACTGCCTGGAGGGCTCGCGCGATTGTCAGCCGTGACTGGATTTTGTCACACAGATCTTGTTGTGAGCACACATTGTTCGCGGGAACAAACTCAGGCCTTGTCCTATGATGTACGCAAAGAGAATCTGTTCTTCAGTGTGTACGTCTCTGGCGGACGTCAATGCTTCAGGCTCCCGACGTGGTCTCGTTGGATTCAATTGATTGATGGACAGAGATGTAGCAAAACGTGACATTACAGCCATTGAGGCGACAGCTATTCCTTCATGTCAAGTTTGTCCATGGCAATCACACTCCTTGATATCATGTTTGCCAGCGGCAGCTATTCTCCTTCGTATCCCGTTCACTAATTGTAGCCATTCGCCTTTGCGTGTCATTTGCTGATGGTACATTGTCATCACAGCCTCGACTTCACCTTCCTGGTCAGGTTCCTACAAAGCATGGTCAGCACACGTCACGACAGCCTGGGGGTTTCTCAATCGACTTACTGAATACCACTCACCTCTCGCGAGCGAAGGACTTGGCCGGCTCCGGCTTGTTGTCGAGAATCTTTTCAATCTCCTCCTGAACTTCGGGGGTGAGCTTGTCTAGAAGCTTCAAAGCACCAACATTCTCGATGATCTGCTGAGGCTTGGATGCTCCAAGAATGACGGTGCTAACGTTCTTGTTCTTGGCGCACCACGCGAGAGCCAGCTGGCTGACCGAACCACCGAGCCTATCGGCGACGGCGGTGAGCTTCCTGACCTTTTCAATCTTGGCCTGGCCCTCGGGCGACTTGAGCTCCTTGACGGTGTTTTCAAAGAAAGCCTTGTTCTGGGCAAAGCGAGAGTCCTCGGGGACACCATCGTTGTACTTGCCGGTCAAGAGACCCGAGGCGAGAGGACTCCAGATGGTGGTTCCGTACTGGAACTGCTCGAAAACGGGCGCGTACTCGACCTCGAAGCGCTCGCGGTGGAAGGCGTTGTATTGCGGCTGCTCGACGACTGGGGCGATCAGGTTGTACTTTTCGGCAATCAAAGTCGCCTCAGTGATCTGAGTGGCGCTCCATTCCGAGGTACCCCAGTAGTAAGCCAGGTTCAGGTTGCGGATGACTTGGGTGAAGCCCTCGACAATCTCCTTCATGGGAGTGCTAACAAGACGTCAGTGGCGAAGGTCAAAGTGGGTCTGAACAACGTACCCAACATCAGGACGGTGGGCAAAGACAATGTCGACGTAAGGCGTCTGGAGACGCTCCAAGCAGCTCTTGAGACCTTCAACGACGTGCTTGCGAGATAGACCACGGGTGTTCGGCTCCTTCCTGCCGGTGCCGAAGAAGACCTTGCACAAAAGTTAGAGCAGGGTTTGGGGAGGATGCGGGACAGAATATACATACCTTGGTGGACAGGACGTACTCGTCCCTCGGCCAGTCGAGCTCCTTGAAAGCGTTGCCCATCTCAATCTCACACTGGCCGTTGGAGTAGACCTCTGCGGTATCAAAAAAGTTGATGCCGTGGTCCCAAGCGGTTTGCATGCAGTCCTTGACGATGTTGCCCTTCTGGGTGCCACCGTAGGTGACTGCGAGCTGTCAGCATCCCAATTGATTGCAGGCAGGCGTGGCGACTTACGCCATCCTCCAAGGCTCAGAACAGAGACCTTGAGACCAGTAGGTCCCAGGTACTTGAAGGTCATGTCCTTGGGGTCGAAAGCGGAGCGGACTGCCATTGTTGCTGCTGTTCTGGATAGAGTGGGATTGAAGAGTGAGGGGATATGGGAGGAAAGAAGGAAAGGGCGCTGCAGAAGACGGGACATGAGTGGGAAAAAGAGCGTACCCGTAGCGTGTTAGGGCGCGGAGGCCACAGCAGCCGTGACGTGCTCGTCAAGCCGGTTGACGGAGGTAAAGCTATCTCCGACTTGTATTGCCAGAGACCCCGCACCCTTTGCCTCGCCTTACTCTAGTGGCAATCCCTCGGTTCTCGTGGTGCCAGTTACCATCATGTCGTCGTTGTCTCTCTTCAACAAAACATCCCCCCGAGATCCCAGGCTCTGTCGCCATGGCATTGTGCATGCTCTCGCTGTACTCAGGTCAGGAGAGGGGAGCTTATTGGAGCTTGGGCCACTCAGGTGGTCCGCCCTCGCTCTTCGGCCCGTTATCGAACAAGGGACCTTGAAGTCCAGGGCAGGTCCCTCCCGCGTCTGCTGCAACTACCTGCAACACCATCACCTTGATGTCTCGTGCTAATGTTAGTGACGTATCCTGTTCACCATGAACTCGAGCTTGAGCTCGACAGCGCGAAAGATTACACAACCTTGACAGGCCCGTATTTTCTGCCGGAAGCATCTGTCCCGTTTCTTTCCCTTCTCGTATTCCACATGGCCGCAAAATGCACTTTTCCGTCTCCATCGGGCTTCTCCGAAACGAAGATAAAACCAGCCAACTCAAGTTTAAAGCTGTAAGTAGACTTGCCGTGTTAAATCGAAGGTAGTAGCATACCACTAGTAAAGGGAGCATAGTAATACATATTCCTCTAGTATCTACATTGTTGTAAAGGAGTACCAGTCAACCGCCATGGACCTTGCCCTCAGGTTTATCACGAACATTAATGGTGAACGCAGGTGTGGTGAAGACTTCAATTTTTTAAAGATTTATTGTTTATCAACGCGCATGGAAGACGAAATGAAACCTCAGGTATCCATTCACTTTCTGTCGGCAACACCACAGTACGTGTCGAAAGAAATGAGACTCCCTGGCAATATGAGTGTACCTAGGGAGCATTCATTTACTGCTGTAGCTGCGCTTAAGGAGAATTCATGTACTCCTACGTCGAGCTTGGGAAGGAAGCAGTCGTTCATTGCTGTTGGCTCACGAATTGGCTCCAGAACTTTGGAATTCCGACAAGAGAGCCCGCAAAGCTGCAGTATTCCGTTCCTGAGCAGCAATCGACGCCGCAAGCGCTGCCTGCAAAGACTGTGTGCGGTCTGAAACACACTCTCTCTGCGTCTCCGTCGATTTCGACCCCGACGTCTCTTTGGAAGAGTTGTCTTTGACGCCAATTCCAGCAGCGGCAGCAGGACGAAGTGACACCACTGGAGCTTTTTGCTTGCCATTATCGATCGACTGCGTAGAGGGACAAAAGACGCTCGACTGCAACGACTTCATCTCCGCCGTATCATCGTCCAGCTCATTGGCAGAGCTCCGGGCCTGGCGGTCTTTTGTTGATTCCAGCATTTTTATCGCGACCGGCACGAAGAAGATGAGCAGCCCAATCGAGGCCGTCACAATGTACAAGATCATGACGCGCATGGCATCGGCTTGACTGGCAAAATTGTCGAGATTTCGAGACCACGAACTTCCGACGTAGATGCCCAGGCCGGCCAAGAAGAAGATCACAGAATAGTAGAGCAGCATGGCCGGGACGTTGATGATGAAGACTGCGCTGAGAGATGCCCTCCGCGGTCCCTCGAGCAGAGTCTGGTTATAGGGCGATCGAGAGCGAACCCGACTCATCCGGTTGCGAAGCCTCGTGCGCCTGTCCAATCCGGCCTCGGAGTCAGAGACTGGCCCATCGTCAGCCGGTTGGCTCAGCCATAGCCTTAGATCTTGTGGCCCAAATAGACTGTTGAGCCTCTGTTGCAGGAGACACGAATGTACCACAGTCAGAGCTCCTGTGACGAGCGCGACCGTAAAAGCGCCTATGGCTGTCCAGTGAGTCTCGTCCAATGACCCCAGGCTATAGCCTGTCATGGCGACTTGCGCAAGGATGGCGCCCGCAACGGCGAGCATAGCAAAGTCTTCGGCAAAAGACTTCTTGACATTCGCAACTTCGTCGTCGGTGGCGTCGATGACGTGCTCCTTAATCCTCCGCAGAATGCCAGACGCGCTGGGAAGCATGACGATGAGGAAACAGCTTTTGACGAAGCCATACTTTTCCTTTTCTCTCAAGTCTCGGAAGGTCTGTCGGATGCCGGCGAACGTCACCACCTTGACAAGTTTGTTGAGAGTGGGTACGTCTTGAAATGAGTGCTTGATGTCGTTGACCAGCAAAGAAGGCCACTTTCCTTTCCTGGGGGAATCCATGGGGAAGATGAGATCAAGGACCCTTCGAAAATGCGTTCTTCGTCGACAGACAGGCTGGTCAAACATGCCGCCCTGGGACAATGTATTTAAGCACCCATACCCCCAGCGGAGTCCCAGGTATCAAAACAAGGCTGGACCCCAAAGACACCACAGTCTTGAAGCCAACACCCCCAAAAACGAGCTCCTCGTGGCTTAGGAGACCATCGATTCTTCAAAAGCAGAGGCCATTGGACAACAGATATCGTGGCTTGGATTACACGCATAAGATTGATCAAGAGTGCAAGCTGACGTGCAGATTTGCGCTTCCTCAACCAACCAAACGTCGGGACGATGGGGCCATATCCAGAAGCCACCGCCGACGAGGGCTTTGCGGAATTCGTCTTGTTATTCAGTTTGGGGGTGGCGTGCGCGGAGCATTCGAGTCCGCGGGCTTGATGCGGACATGCGAAGCATGAGAGCCCCCAAATAGAGCGAGGCGACGGTGCATCAGGCTGTCTGGCTGCTCATTGGGGAAGTGGTTGCTGCGTGCCAGCGCAACGTTTTGCATCGGACCTGCGTCTTTCGGCTATCTCATAACATACGCTGATTAAGGGAAAAAATTGCCTATCACGCTTAGTTTGGGACTGGACCAAAAATCAATTGAATTCGCTTGAATATGAAAAACCAAGTCGCTGTTTGCGTGCTATGTGTGCACTTCTTTTCAGTCTCACCTTCTGACTTTTGACGTCTTGGGGATGTGATCCGCGCATTTTTGGTGGCAATGGACTCGCCCAACTCACTATCAGGAGCAAGCCTCCACCTCTGCCATCACCTGCAAGCACTCACGGAATCAGATCTTCCTGCCAAGATCACCCTTACGGTTCTGCCACGCTTCGCCACGCAGCTGCTTGGCATAGCTGCTCTGCTCGCTGTAAGTCGGCAGGCCGACATGTTTGTTGATGAAGTCCAAAACGGCCGTGTGCCACAAGAGGCTGTTTTCCGGCTTGAGTACCTGCAAGTTTTCCATTAGTACACGTAAACATATGACGTGTTCTTTGAAGTAGCCATAGGCCATCGAAAGGAATGCAAGCTTGCCACCCAACCATTGCGGCAGAGGGATGATTGTAAGGACGGCAGACTTACCCAGTGATTCTCATTTGGGAAGCTCAAAAACTCGCTCTCAACGCCGCGCTCCTGGAGCACGTTGAAGGCGGCAAGGCCTTCTGCAATTGTCAAGCGATAATCGAGCTCGTTGTGGATGATGAGGTGCGGCGTGCTCCAGTTGCCAGTGTGCGCCGACGGATCCCACTTCTGCCAAGAAGAGGGATTTTTCCAGTACGGGCCCTCTATAAATGTGCAGACATGTCATTAGCTTTGATGCAGGGAATTTAGGAGGGGGATTACGGGATTAATCTCACCAAGATCATGGAATGGAAACCAAACCTCTTCCGAGGCAAGTTGGCTGACCATGCTGAAGACGCCATCATGGGTAATGAGCGCCTTGAACTTGCGTCCAAGCTCATGGCCTTGAATCCAGTTGGTCATGTAGCCTGCGAAATCGAAAGTCAGCAAGACTTGAAGGGTTTGACAGTCACTAGTCCTGCTCACCTCCGTAAGAAGCACCAAGCTCAACGGCATTGGATGTATCAACGTAGTCGAGGTTCGCTTCGATGTATTCGAAGCCCTTGACAATGTCCACGTATGGAAGACCTCCCCACTCTCCTTGAATGGCGTCGGTGAGCGCTTGTCCATAACCTGTGGAGCCTGTGGGATTGGGAGCTATGACAACGTAGCCCTGTTCAGCAAAGACGGCCGGGTTCCATCTCGTGCTCCAACTGTCCTCCCAAGCGCCCTGCGGCCCTCCATGAATAAGGTACGCCAGAGGATACTTCTGACCCGCTGAAAAGTTGGATGGCTTGACCACCCAGGCGTGGATCTGTTCAGCAGCACCAGGGTACCAAATTTCGGAAACTTGGTCACGAGAGAGGCCAAAGGCGGCGCCGTTCTTTGAATTCGACGAAATAACGTCGGCGTTTCCACTGGCGGAGTCATAGTAGAAGTAGATACTGTTGTCGACAAGGGAGCTGCCGGAAATGAAGACGTCACCGTTTGAAAGTGGGTAGGCGGAAGAAATCGCGCCGTCGTAAAACACCTTCTTGGGCAGGCTGGTGGAATTTCCAAAGGCAGAGGAAGCTGCGAGCGTGAAAAGAGCCACACGACCATGCTCTTCGGCGGTCAGGTAAAGCTTCTTGCCATCATGACTCCAGAATACTGAAGAAGGGCTGCGGTCCCAGGCACCTTTCCGGTCTGCAGTCGCAAGTGCATTGACGGTCGAGTTGGGCTCCGCAACGTTCGTGAGCACAAAGAGCTGAAGCTTGTCGGATTCGTATTGCTCATTCTGACGACGAAGAAAAGCTAGCTGTTTTCCATCGGGCGAGAAGACTGGAGAAGTAGCTTGTCCATTGAACCCGGACGTCTGGATCTGAATGGGCGATGGAGGAGTTGACGCGGTGAAGTCCGACAAGGGAACAAAATACGGGTTGATTTTTGTGTAGACTGCAGGCTGAAGCACCGGGTCTTTCGACACGAAAGCGATTCCACTGCTGCTGACATCAAAGTTGTCCGTTGAGCCGAACTGCGGGACTGGGCTTTCAAGGTTGGTGCCTTTCAGGAGGTTCGCCACTGAGGACAATTTGTAGTGAGATCCGCCCTTCTTCAAGTTTCCGTAGAAAATGGTTTGTCGCTGCTGGGTTATATAAGAATCCCAGTGTCGGACGAAAATGGCACCGTAGAGTCTTCCCGTGGTTTGCGAAGAAGTGACCTTTTCTGAGTTGTAGATGCTGCCATCTGGGTTTGAGTTGCCGGTGACTGTGAATGCATACGAGCCATTCGCAAGGGACGCAACCTTGACTCCGCTTACAGAGCCATCTATGTTCCCAGCCGTATAGTTGCTAGCGTTTGTTAGCGTCCAATCCTTTTGACCAGATGTCGGTGAAAGGGGGCCGGCTCTTCTTCTCTCTGGGGCAGATGGTCACTCGATCTTTGACCACCGTCGTCGAAAATGGTCCGTCTCTGCTTGCTCTGAATTCTGGCACATGGCCAATTGTGACACAGAGCGAAATACCGTTTCCTCTGTTAACGAGTTCCACATGACAGCGAAAGTCCGCGGACCCCGGTAGACTCCGCGGCAATTTTGGTGTCGAAGTGCAAACTGAAATGACAAGTACCTACCTAGTAGAGAAGCTGTCATGAGGCCCTACAAGCACGTCCGTCGTTCCATTCGATCCCGGGGCCAGGATGAGAACGTCGCCATTCTCGAGCCAAGTAGGGTCAGAAGCATCAGCATTGTCGGTGACGAGAGTGGACTTCTTGGAAGCAACATCCAGGACACGAATTTCCGAAGACTGCGAGTGATCTTGAAAGTCGTAGGTAGAGACGGAATAGAGAACCTTTGAGCCGTCTGCGTTGGGAATGCCGTCGCCTCGTCGAGGAGCGCTGAGGAGCGCCTCGGGAGTGAACTTTTGAGCCTTGATTGTCATGGTAAAGGCGAGGAAGAAGAAGAGCAGCGAGTGGAGAAAAGAAGGATGTGAGGAGCGGGAAGAAGGTACTGTTGCCGCCATTGGTGGTTTCAAGTCAGCCCACGTGCTGCTGCTGACGATGGATGGCTAGGAAGAATCAAGCAGGACAAAGAGCGACAACAATCCCATGAACCAAGACCGTGGATGAAGCGTAGAAATAACAGAGACAACGCCTGTCTGCGCTGCATGAAGCAGCACGCCATGTCCGCTTCATCGTGCCAAGATCTAACCATTCGAACGTTTGGGGCAACTGATGTGCACGGCGGAACGGCCAGATCCATTGAGCGGCCGATTGAGTGACTGTGGGAGCACAGAGATGCAATGAGAAGGGGCCCTTACCTGCAGTACCTACTCACTGTGCGGGGGCGACTTGCTCGTTAGGGCAGCTCTATCTGGCCACGCCGACTCGGCTAGTTCAGGCGGCCGAGATCAATCAGCGTTGGACCGTAGACGGTGTTGATAAAAAGCGAGATGGCGAAATACAACGGTGGGTTTTGATGCTGAGGGCCGGGATGCACGAGTACACTGATGGCCGGAAAGGGCAGGTCCAAAAGACGCCGTCCCCGCCCGCTTTGCCCGAGGGAGCGTTCCGCCGCGCCGCTGCGTCGTGCTTCCGACCCTTGTCTCCAGCCACCTTCTCGTCGACTGTCCACTGGCAGGGCAACGAGAAAGACAACTTCATTAGGAACGGGCAGGTCTCAGGTCGAATCACTCCGATTGGTTTGCGGTCAGACTAGCTCACATTACTAGCCATCACGGGATTCGTAAGTCGTTAGCAAAGTCATCGAATGAAGACTGTCTCCGGCCGCTGGTCTGATGCACCGGCAAGCGCTCCTGTTCGGCTGCCTTTCTCCGTATCACAGACCACGCCCTCTTTGTCATCTCCACAAGTTGTGCCTGACGACAGATAGGACAAAGCCGGTTTGTCAAGCAAATGTGATTTGGAAAAGCTCAAAGTCGAGTCGGTCCCCTCATCAAAATATTTGCGCCAATTGGTTACTGGCCTTGCACGAATTCCACGATTCTCGGCAGGAATCCAGACGATGAGAGAGCTGCCGATTAACAGAGCAGGATTTCCTCTGGAGAAGCTCCTGGTTATCTGACGATGGTGTCAATTGAAATAAAACTGACAATCGTACACGCCATTGCCATGCTCCTGACGCCTGCCCGGGTATCAAAACAAAAAATATTGGACCTGTGGGAATTACTCGACAAAGTCACCATCCTCGGGCAGCTCCGCAATGACGTCTTGCACGATCTTGATCAACTCATCGATGTCCGGTCTTTCAGAGGGCTCGACGCGCAGACATTTCCGCACAACTTCCTTAACAGGTTCGCTGATGCTGCCCTCCTGCGGCGCCGCGGGTTGCGACGCAGGTTGTTTCCCGTGCTTCTGCGCTGAACCTTCGTCTGGGAAGCGCCAGTCGCCGCCGAGCACGCAAAGGCTGAGACTACCTCCAGTCTCTTCGGACCGCGCCTCGAAAGGCGACTTGCCAACTAGACAAGCGTACAGCGTACAGCCCAATGACCAGATATCCACCTGAGTATCAATTACTGTATCGGTCTTAACGTCGAATAGCTCCGGCGCGCGGTAAGGCATCGTGCTGTGTTCCGCTGCCGTGTCTTGGACTTGCAGCGCGAGCGAGCGTGACGTAATCGGGATGGGGGATGGCGCGAGAGAGCCAAGGTCCATGAGAATTGGAGTCTTGCCGTCGTCGCCGATCATGATGTTGCCTGTAATTCTGTTAGTCGACAACTCGCGATGTCTCGAGCAACTTTCTGACCTGGTTTGATATCCCTATGCGCATACGCCCTCAGCTCGCCTGGACCGACGCCTTCCTGCGCAGCGGTGACCTCATCATCCATCAAGGGCTCTGCTTCGTCGTCCTCGCTGTCTTGGCTCCGGTTCTTTCCCTTGCCAGCCCGCGCGCCTACTTCTTCGTCCGCCGCTGCGGCTTCTTGTCTAACCCGCTTCGCGTTGCCTTGCGATGCGGCACCTCCAGGTCCTCCCTTGACTTTGTATTGGTGCATGGCTTTCAATGCTTTGCAAATTCCCAAGAGTAGGACCATGAGCCTGCGCTCAGGGAAACGAGTGTGGTTGACCAGGTTGGCATTGATCAAGTCCTGCAGGTTGCCTCTCCTGTAATATGGGAGCAGGATGTACACGGTTTTGGCGCCGGGGTCAGATCTGTCAGAAGCGATGCTGTGGTCGATGCAGTGAATGATGTTGGGGTGCGGCGCGAATAGGCTGTAGGCCTCGACTTCCTTGAGGGCTTGTGAGACCGACTCCTGGCCGAAGGGACACCTAATCTTCTTCAAGGCGTAGAGATTCGAGCCCGATTTGTCTTGGACGAGGTAGACGTAGGAAAAGCCGCCCTAGATTGAAGAAATCAATTAGCCGTCCCGCAGGTCTCTTCATCCAAGCTGATCCTAGGGGCCGCTTACCTCTCCTAGCAGGCGCAGGATCTTGAAGCTCCGGCTATTGATTTTGAGCTGCGGCGACCCTGGGAAACATGACATGCAGTTTGTCAAGGAGTAGACCAAGTCGAAAAGGTAAGAAGCGAGTGAAGACATGCTGAATCGCGATGTGGCGCCTCCCGGGTAGGTAGACTCTCCAGAGGAAGGAAGACTGGCGGGGAATTCGGGATGGTAACCACTACGGTGAACTCGCGATAGCTCCAGTTTGGCGGTTGTAACGGGTATTCAAAAGAGAGGAGTCTGGAATATCCTGGGGTTGTAGAATAGTAAGCTGGTGGTGTTTACGTGGAAAGTTGGGGCTTTGGTGCTGCGGCAGCGACTTACGTTGGTCGGCAGCTCGGCAAAGATGCCTCAGTCCTCAGGCAACATAATGATTCACGCCTCAAATGCTAGGGCGGTCTCCTGGCTTCTCCACACTATCTTGATCAAGGATCAGGTGGCTTTGTTTGCCTACCCTTCTAAATGCTTGTCCCTGAGCTAATGCCAAACAACCTTATCCATATCGTCAATTGAAAAGTCGATTGAATGCGAATCAGTCTCGTATTCGCATCCAAGACATGAACCATGCAAGGCACAACCACCAAACCATCAGAAAATGCGTCGAAAATGAGAGCTATGGCTTCTTCGCGACCGCGCGAAGTCTGACGTATCCAATCCACCAGCTTCCATCCTCCTCTCTCCGACAGCTAGATCTGAGCACTTCCACAACCCACTTCACCACTTCGGCTCTCTTCAGCTCATTCACCTTCTCCAGAAGTTGAGCTCCGAAAAGCCTCACCCATCCATCCAGCCCTCCCTCGTCATCACCCGTGAGCTTCGTCGGTCTGTACTCCAACTCGACCTTTTCTACGTTGAATCCCACGTCCTCAAGCGTCGTCGCCATCCATTTCTCCGAAGGGAAGAACCAGGGGTCGGCCGCTCTCACCTCATCAAGCGGGATGCCGTGTATGACGAGCGCCGCAATGATGGTTGATCGGACTTCGGCCACGTTTCCTGCTCCTCCCATTTCGAAGACGAGGGCGCCGCCGGGCTTCAGTGCATTGAAAGCATCTACAAACACGTCCCGGCGGGTCTCCGGGTTCCGCAGGATCCAGTGGTAGGCAGCGTTTGAGAATACCTTGTCCCAGCTGCCATTGAGGACATCTGGGGCTTCTTTTGACAATTTGGTGCAATCGGCAACTCGGAAGGCGAGATTCGGGTGCTTGGAGTGAGCGTAGTCGGCCTGAGCAGAGCTGATCATGGATGGGGAGGCGTCAAGACCGACAACACGGCCAAGTTGTGCGGCAGCGGCAATTTGAGCAGTAAGAGGTCCGTCTCCACATCCTATGTCGAGAACGGTATCGGTGGGTTGAGCATCAAGGTAAGACACCACAGTACTGGTGAGTTTTGGGACAAAGGACGCCGAAGTGTTGTAGGCCTAGTGTTGAATGAGAACATTGAAACTTTGGATCAAAAGTAGAACATGGTGCAAGAAGAAGAGACAAATGCGTGATAACTCAGCTCGTGTCTCTGATGGTTGGTAAGATAAACACAGAAATAGACGTGACTACCTTCGAAGTCCAATGGTCCTTGTTGGTAGTCTGGGTTGGAGGCATTTTTCTGGGAGCTTAGCTTTGAGGTACAAAGTTGCATCAAGTCAGTATTTAAGGACGGGTTCCCCAATCGGGAATGCCGACATCGGCCGTCAGACTGACCCGCTATCCATTAGCATCTGCATAAGTGGCGAGAATGGCGGATGATACTGGGAATTGCCCTCCGAGCTCGGCGGCCGTCATCACAACAGATCGGCAATTTTCTGTCGAGTTGGAGGAATCTCACCATGCTGTCAGGTCATGATGTCCAGAAATACAGAGTAACTAGGGAAAGAAAGTTGGAGGAATGCCGGAGAATTCATTGTAAAGTCAAGACAGAGGTTGACCTCACCAGATCGCCAAACAATCGTCAATAGCGACATCAACAGGAGATGTCGCTGAAATGCACAATCAATAGAGCCAAACCCCGGCCATGCTAGATTCGTTCTCGCATGCCTCAAAATGATACCACATACGCCGATGCTATGCATACCCAAAATCAAGTCAACCGAGAGTGAAAAGTATGAATCACACTCCGTACCACCTCATCCAGCCCTTTTCTGCGGCACGCGCGGCCTCCCTCTCCATCTCGACCTGCTTTTCTATCCGGGCAATAGCGAAATCGACTTGCTTCTTGGATTCCTCAATAGGAGTGTCGCAACCTCGGAGGCCGATGAACTTGCCAAGTTTACGGCGCTTGATGGCGAGGCGATCCTCAGGGCTGAGCGCCGGATCGGCGAGGAACTCGACATCCCAGTGCATGGGGCAGGGGTAGAGCTCAGTCCACTGGTTGGCTGTCGTTTGATGGTAGTAGGCGGCAATATTGTCCAGCTGCTCCTCGTTCAAAAGCCAAAAGTGCAACAGGCTCTTCGGGAAGTCCGGGTGCGGTGGACCACATGGCATGGGATAGAGAGGGCACAGCCTAAGCTTGAGCTTGTCGACCTTCTGCACAAAGTCGGGAGAGCTCCGGGCTGTCGAGTTGGACATGATGTTGCTAGGGAGCTGGGCTTGGTCGCTTCTGTGTGTCGCATCCATGTTTATTGAGCTTTCCAATGACAGTGTCCGTTGGTTGAAAAATATTACGGGCTGGCCGTGTGTCGAAATGTTTGTGTGGTAGTCTCAAGGTCTCGGAAACTGGAAATGAAGAGGGACTCGCTGAAAAGCAGCTACGACCAGCGTAGAAAAAGTAAGGTGGTCGAAAGAAGGAGCTGGGTTAGAAGAGTGAGTCGAGGATGGGAAAGGGCTGGATGCGATTCCAATATATGCTCTACCGCTTCTTTGTGAACCGAGCTCTTTCAGCAATGTGCTAGATTTAGCATCACGGGGAAAGAATAGAAAGAAACAACAAAGGAGGGAGCCCGAGGACAATCCTGGGCATTCTTATTCTTTGGTCTTTGAGCGGCAAACAAAGACAGTTCTCAACGTCGAAGTTGCAAGACACGCGCGCGGACTTGGCAGTCGCAAGCTGGGTGCTTTGTTGGTGTCAGCCTTGTTTCATTGTGGACTCCATCATAGGTTCCGCAGTAATAGGGTATGGCACAGCGCGTAGATTGCCAATGATAGAACAGGAAGACATGAGGTCAAGGCAACGGGAGCGGTGAACAGCCACTTCGAGGCCCAAGCACCTGCATCCCATCCCCAAGCGACCGAAGCAAATATCAGTTATGCAGTCCGCGCGGTTTTGTCTCCTCGAAGAGTAAGGCGTCTTGGTCGCGGCCCTGAGCTGTTGTGATGCCTGGGAATTGTCAATCAAAGTCGGGCATGGTTGGTGTGGACGAGCAGAGTAGAGGCGCCGATTCTCCAACGAAACTTGTTGGACTCCCGCTTGGATCTCGAAGCGCGAGAGACGATGTTCGGGATTTGCGTTGGGACTGGTGTGTACGTTGGAGTTCAAGGTTCTGCCAGCTGTTGGTGTCAGGGTTGCCTTTGCGAGGTCCCGTCGAGTGGGAGTGGCCCTGGTCACCCCCTTAGTCAGCGGTGTCCCCGAACTAATATCGCGGCACGCCCGCTGACGCGCGACGCGTCCGACCCGCGACAGAGCTTAAAATCCCCCAGTGCTCGTTGGCTTCGCCTCAACCACCACCTTACTCGAACCCAACCCACCAAGCGTCCTTGCTTTCGTCTTTCCTCTCTCCTGATACCCAATTCCCGCGTGTAATACCTCACCTGCAAAGAGTAAGGCTCCATCGCCCCATAGCGCCCGCCGACACGGACTAACTTGTCGCAGTGTTGGAGGCCAAGCTTTCGCAGCCTATGCTGCTAAAGAAGGTCTGTACCGCTCTTACAGCCATTCTGACTGCTGCTAATCCAGCCAAAGATTGTCGATGCGATCAAGAACCTCGTACAAGACTGCAACTTTGACTGCAATGAGTCGGGTATGGCGCTGCAAGCCATGGACAACTCTCACGTCGCGCTTGTGTCCATGGTGCTCAAGACGGAGCTGTTCAACCGGTGGCGTTGTGACAGGAACCTTGCCCTGGGAATCAACCTTACGTCGCTGAACAAGGTCCTCAAGTCGTTGCAAAGCGACGACCTGCTTTCCATCACCGCTGAAGACACCCCCGATGTCATCAGCTTCGCGTTCGAGAGCACGGAGAGCGACAGGTTCAGCCAGTATGACCTCAAGCTCATGGACATCGACCAAGAGCACCTTGGAATTCCCGAGACAGATTACGCCGCGGTCGTCAAGATGCCTTCGAGCGAGTTCCAAAGGATCACAAAGGATTTGATGCAACTCTCCGAGTCAGGTATGATACAACGGCAAGCACGCTGTGGCGGTGGCTGACGGACAACAGTCGCGATCGAGTGCACGAAAGAGGGCATCAAGTTCTCTTGCCAGGGCGAGATTGGCTCTGGTTCCATCACGTTGAGGCAGCACAAGGAGGTTGAGAACCCGGACAACAGCGTGGAAATCACCCTTTCGGAACCCGTCTCCCTCACATTCTCCCTCAAGTACCTCTCCAACTTCACCGCTGCCACCGGCCTGTCCTCAACCGTCAAGCTTTCTCTTTCCAACGAGGTGCCGCTGATGGTGGAGTACCCTCTCGTCGACCCGAACGCGACTGAGAGCAACAGCCACCTGAAGTTCTACTTGGCTCCCAAGGTACGTTTGCGAAATATACCATGGATGCACATGCTCACCATTTTGCAGATTGGCGACGAGGAGTAGACGAAGCGCACCCGACAGCTTACGAACGACCAACGATTACTTCTCCTTGTAGGAATACAACCAAAAGGTACATGATGCGGACGCAGACTGGTGAGGGCAGGTTTTAGAGACATCGTGACATGGGGGGGCTGTATTGCGATTCTGGGTGGTTTTGATGCGGAAAAATCGGCGCGATTCCAAGGCACGCCCGGTTCATCGACCGCGGGGTTGATGTCCAGGCACACGGCCCCACACGTCACCGCGCCGCGGCCTCGCTCGCAGATAAGGTAGAAGAAATTCCATCTCTGCGACATTCACACTTTCCACACCGTTTTCCTCCTCCGTGCAATCATGGCCGACGAGCATTCAATACCAGAAACCCGAGTTCTCGCCATAGCGAGCCATGTAGGTGCCTCTGCAGAGTCATCGGACCACGACTGATCGCGCGACAGGTTGCTCATGGGTGAGTCAATACCACTGCACAGCGCTTCGACTCTAAAGGCATGCAGCTATGTTGGAAACACGATGGCAACATTCATCATGCAAGCACTCGGGTGCGAGGTATCGGCAATCAATACGGTGCATTACAGTCAGACCTGATCCATATCCTGCTCGGTGTAAACCACAACTTACCGTTGCGCGCACACTAGGCAATCACACGGCATACAAACAAGTCAAGGGACGCAAGACGACAGCGGACGAGATTCTCGAATTGTACGACGGCCTGAAGCAATCCTATCTGAACAACTTCGACGTCCTGCTTTCCGGATACATGCCCAGTGCGGAAGCTGTGCAAGCGGTAGGCAAGATTGGCAGAGACTTGAGGTTCAACGCGTCAGGCAGGCCGGGATCCTTCTTCTGGGGTGGGTAGGCGTCTCCCAAGATGCAGCCCGAATACCAGATGGGGAGAAGGGACTGATCTCTTTTAGCGCTTGACCCCGTCATGGGCGACCAAGGCCGTTGCTATGTACCGGAGAACGAGATTCCAGAGTACAAGGCCCTGCTGCGTGAAGCGGACCTGATTTTGCCCAACCAATTCGAGGCCGAGTAAGTTGGTTCATGATCCTCGAGTTTCCGCCTTCCTTTTTCCCGTTTGGAATCGCGTCACTAAATTGTTTTCAAGACTCCTCTCCTCTACCAAAATCAAGAACATTCCCACTCTCGCTACTGCAATCGAAACATTGCACCGCACCTATCAGATACCTCATATCATCATAACCAGCCTCCGTCTTTCTCCGGTCGACGGCACCATAACTCCTGACGCCGAGACAAATCCTACGCACCTGACCATCATCGGAAGCACCGCTCGAACAGACCACTCTCCTCGCCTCTTTCGCGTCGATGTACCCGCCCTCCCTCTCTTCTTCTCTGGCACTGGCGACATGTTTGCTGCCCTCACCGTGGCTCGCCTGAGAGAAGCCAGCGCCCGCGCGAACCTCCTAAACACAGCTTCATGGCGGAGCCCTGACGAAGTAGGCGCGGGAGACTTGCCGCTCGCGCAAGCTGTCGAGCGTGTCTTGGAGAGCATGCAGGCAGTTTTGAAGAAAACTATGCGTGCATACGAGAAGGAGATGGAGACGCTTGAGGCAGAAGATGACAGAGCTGGTTTGAGCGCCAACAGCGAAGGGGAGCGGGATCGCGAGGTCAAGAGACATTTGCGGCGGATGAGGGCAAGCGAAGTGAGGGTTGTGAGGAATGTAGGGGATTTGCTGCTGCGGGAAACAGAGGATGAGAGGGAGAAGTTTACCGCAACAGAGGTGGTGGTTGACGCCAGCCAATCGTCGACTCCACTTTGACATTTCACCAGGCACAAGAAGCAAGACCAGTGGAGTCACTGACATAGACAAGATGAATTAAAGACTTCGAGTTCCGGGCGATCCCCCTGTTGAAGACAGCGCGCCGGCCTCGCGAGCGGAAGGAAATGTATCTACCTGGAAGGTTCACGGCCTCGTGCCCTTTCGCTTGATCATTACATCGCTTCCGAAACTTCGAATCTCTCCACATATGGTATCTCCGCATGTAATTCTATGACAGGGTTGCAAAAGCCTGCGGTTTCATGGACAACGACTGTTTCGCCCACTGGATCGAGCATCAGCAGAGACCAACCGCTTCTGAAACCCACTATAAATTCACAATCACTGCGCTGCCGAGTAGAATTCCACAGTTTCTTCGTCTGGTTGTGGAGCTAGCTGAAGGTGGTCGGTTACTACCATGCCGACCGTGGCTCGAGGTGTCAGTCTCTTTAGCAATCACTGGCCAAGCATACTGGAAACATACAGAGAGGAACATTGGGACCTCAAGAGCTAATGGAAAATGCTGGCTGGGCTCGGCTCTCACAATTTCCAGAAAGTTTGGCAGCAAGAAACACAGATTGATGAGGTGGCACGCCACGGTCACAACCTCTTGGCCCGATGTCGCCGTAGAAAAGTTGGCATCTGGACTGCACTGTGCAGTGGCGGTGCAGTATCCCTCCAGTCCTCGTAACTCGTGCTGAAGTCCAGTCAGATGCAACCGAAGGGGCGCTCTTGTAGGATCTCCTCCTTGAAACGGCCGACCTGGTGCCCACAAGACAGCATTGTCTGTTGCTTGTCGCGCCGATCGGCTTGTCGTAACAGAGCCTGCGGTGTCGTGTGGGCCTGCCTTTGGACCCGTGAGCATGCAAGGTGAGTTTTCAGGTGCGATTTCTCAAGTTTGATCATGTAGGCTCGCACCACGTGTTCTTGAAGTCGAGCTGCTGTCACTGGTGCAAGTCTTGCTGGATTTGGCGCCTCATGGGCACGCAGAGCCTGCAGCGCTGCCGCTGCGGAGAGGTCGAATCTCCAAGGACTCCAAGAAAAGAGCGAAGCGCGGCGCTCACAGTCACCCAATGTGGGCGCTCCTTCCTACTCCGGGGCACCGCCTGCTTCTCGACGCGTCGCGTCACCCAACACCCTCTCCCCGCAACCGCACCACCGCACCACCACAGCTCTATTGCGCGCTCTTACCTCACGCCGCGCTCCTCCAAAGACTTCAGCATCCCCAGAGGCGACGCAACTTGTCGCCTCAGCTTCGCTCCCTCTGCTCAGCTTTGTCAAAAGCTCGCCGTCGAAGCGAAAACTGGTCGAGTTGCTGAGAGGTCTTGCAGACTCTCCAGAGTGAGCGCACAGAGCATCAAACCCGATCGTTGTCTTCTTCATCTTCACATCCATGAAAGCGGCACCCTGATTGAATACAACATGGATGAGCAAGAAGAGGGCGGCAGCGCGTCTCAAAGAAGCAACATTCCCCGGGCGGTTCTCGTCAGCAAAACCAAGGTGAGATGACCTGGAACCAGCGAGATGCAGCCTGGAGCAATCACTAAAGTTCTATCTCGAGATAAAGAACGAAGACAGTGACAACAATGCGCCCAACGACCAAGGAATCACCCCAGCAGTGAAAGTCTCAAGTCAGATTGGCCAAGGGCGTTCGGCAGTAAGCATGCCCCGCTACCAAATTGCCAGGGCCAAGCAACTTACAAGTCAAGCAGAAATTGCGCAATGGCGTATACCGTCAATACGTGGTGCTCGAATCGAGGGTGCCGTTCAGCATCCAGACAATGGTATCGTGCCGCCGCGCAAGTCCACAGACCATTTACTGACTTCGAATAGATGAACATCGACGAAGGCCCAATGGCTGGATACGAAGCGATCATCGTCAAACCCTCCAAGACCTTCCGATTTCTGGAGCTTCCTCGCGAACTTCGAGACAGAATTCTCTTGCTTGCTTTGCTTGTGCCTGAGGCCCGGGTCCAACATCGCCAGACCAGGACCGTCGACTATGTAAACAGCGGCTTCGGTAACGGCTTTAAAACTGTCAAGATCTTCTCTCACACAACGATTTGCACACCTGGTCTACTCCTCGTATGTCATCAAGTCCACGCAGAGTCTCTTCCCATCATGTACGGTAAGACTATGTTCGAGATTCGATCTGCACGCAGACTTGAAGAGTTTGTGGAGAAGATTGGCCACAACGCCAGATTCGTCAAGACTATGTCTATCACGGGATCAAGTCTCACGGGATCAAGTATCGACGACTTGTATGGAAAAGCAGACCTCCTTTCGAAACTGGTATACTTAAACCGCCTCAATCTCATCCACCGCCATGAGACTTGTGAGTCTTTTAACAGTCCCATCGCCATTGCAGAAGAGTTTTATAATATTGCCACAAGCTGGATTCACGAAGTCGGGATCATAAAAGGCAACAGATACGCTGCAGTGGATGTCATAAAGTTCCAGGATTGTTCTTCTGCATGGAATGCAGATTTCCGCGCCCAGTTGAAATTCTACATCGAGAAACGGCCCAGCGCGTTCCGTTTTCTTCAGTTACCCCGGACTGTGCGTCTGAGCATATATGAGCTCGCCATGACCGACCAGTCAGACTACGCAATCGAAGAGATCCCAGGGATGGAGAGCGAGCCACAGCCTGGAGGAATAATCGCCTTCCATCAAACAAGAGTCAGGGAGCATGGTGCTCGAGTGGTCGACCGCGTACACCCTGGAATGATCTACAGATCAAATGCCGTAACCCCGGGTCTTCTACAAGTCAACAGATCGGTTCACAATGAGTCTTTGCCCATTCTTTACTCAAGAAATACGTTTTCCTTTTCCTTCATCACATTACTTGACGACGCCGGAATCCGCACAATGCTGGAGACATTTTTCAACCAGATTGGAGCTTCAGTAGCATACATCAAGCGGTTAGCTGTGGCAAGGCTCATTCCGGAGTGGAGAATCCCGCCAACTCTTATCCACCTCGAAAAGCTCTACATGCCAATGACAGAGGGCTATTGGACAAAGAAAAAGAATCCAATCATTGCTGCCAGAGATTTCTATACTCGAGAACGTCTGTGGATAGAAGGAGTCGCCTCTTTTCGTGGCGACAGGATGGCCGTGCTGAATATCATTTCCCCAACGACGGGTCATGATATGAACTTGGTTTCGGCAGAACACCGCACATGGGAACCGAAATTCCGCGCAGAGCTGCGAAGGCTCTTGCTCCTCAACTGAATCAAAAAGTGCTGCGTCTGCGTGGAGGACAAGCACTTGCTCGGTTGCACACTTGCTCAGGAACACTGAATCTCAACTTGAGGGAGTTTCAGTCATGGATTAACGCTTTCTTAGTGCGTCTATTGCAGTCTCATGCACGACCAACTCCGCCATCGAAGAAGAGGGCGGATTGGCGCACTGGGCCTTCGCTTTCCAGTTGACTTCTGAACATTGCGAGGGACAAGTGACCGGTACGATTTGCATTTGATACTTTTGCAGTATACGAAAGCAAATGATGTCAATGAGTGTTTGCTTTCATTTTAAAATGAAGCCCGCGGAGACGAAAGGTCCTGTCAACTGTCAGGTGTGCAAGAGTGCTGTGGCTTACTGTTGGCAAGAAACTGACAATAGACAAATGAGGGGTACTACCCGATAATCAGTTGATTTCGTGGAGTCCACTTTGCAAGCATCGTACAGAGCTCGAGAGCCATTGTGAACATGTATTGCGCTTGGCCGGAGAGACACACCAGAAGCACTACATCCAAAAGTGAAGACTGAAAGAGCGCGTCAACACCAGTTCATCGAATGAGGGCGATTCAAACATGCATTTGGTCTTTCAAAAAACATACGACATGCTCTGTGGTGTTGAGGGGCCAGGAGCAGGGACCAATTAAGCTATGTTTGGCTTACTTCCGGATGGGCCCGGGAGGCCAGGATTGACGGTCCATGTGCCTTGCGATTTAGTTCAAGTTGACTCGGTGCACAGCAAACAGGACTGCTTGAGATGGGCTAGGTGTACGCACCATACCAGAATCTGAACAGGAGCAAATTCACTTGATCTCCAACCTCTATCCTCTGTGGCTGAATCATGCCGTTCCGTGGCTCGCGTGCCAAACGCCCTGTCTGCGGACCAAGTATTAAGTCCAGCAATAAATCTGACAGTCACTGCGTAGTCCTTCCAGCAGATGCAGATCTCATGCCTAAAAATGAGGTGGCATCAGTCGATTTGCTCTCAGTCTCACGCAATGAGCTCGCGGTTGGACTTTTACGCACCTGTTACGAGAACAAGCCAGCTAACTCTTAGCCAGAACACCCAGGGCAATTCGAGGACTTATACGCTCAGACTGGACCTGTCTTCGGCCCATCCGTTTGACGTTTCTCATCTCTCGCGAATTGTAAGCAACAGGCATCATTCGGGACGTTGACTGATTATTTGGTGGGAACAGATTCAAACTGGAGAACAGGTCGGCCAATACGCTCTTGTCATCAAAACATGGCATGACTTGGCCGGCTTTTGGAGGCTTCCTCACGAGATCAAGCAAATAAACTTGCGCTACGTCATGACCAACGCTTCCCCTGTTCATATCAGGGGGCGTGGATACAGGATCTACTCTCCCCGTGCACAACTGCGGTACCCGGAAACAACAAACCCATACGGAGCCGCAAAATTTAAAGCGCTTAAGCTGAACGAAACACTTACTCCGGGGCTCCTGACCGCTGGGAAACAGCTGAGCAGCGAGGCAGTGGAAGCTTTGTGCGGCGGAAACGTCTTTTCGACGACAAGTTCAAACCTACCGATGTTCCTCTCAACAATTGGCGACATGGCTTGCGAGTCTCTTCATCGATTGCAGATTGAAGTGGAAATAGCCAAGGATTGGAAGCTGAGTGGGCTGTCTTGTCTGTCCAAATTGCCTCGCCTGAGAGAACTGCTGCTCAGTTTCGCGAGAGTCGGGGGCAAATACGTCCAGCTCTTTGCCGCCAAGCTCTTCTTTGAACAAACACGGGAGTGGATAACCACGATTGGGGAAAGACGGCATGACAGGTTCGCTGCAGCAAACACCATCAAAGCGACGTCAAGAAGAACGTGTCCACCATCCCAGGGCTTTATGCCTCCGTACGATCGAGAAAGTCGCGAGATGGTAATACGCGACGCTGGGTGTTCCAACTTTGACGGCGATTTGCGGAAATTCATTGATGAGCCGGGTCTGGCAGAGTCAGACGAGTTGTCTACTTGCTTCGCCACTCACAGGCTTCCCCAACAGTACAGTGGTCCGGAGTGGTCTAGGTGGAGAATTATTGAAGATGTCAGGGCCAGAGGAGTTTTTCTGGACGATCTTGTTGACGATCTTGGCAGCGATACCGTCAACATAGGGCCAGTCTACTGATGCATAATTCTACTCGCCCCAGATCCAACGAGGGCATTGAGATGAACATCAAGGCTCTCTTATGTACGTCGCCTCCAGCCAGACATGAGTTGTTTCGGCGTAAGACTCTTTTTAAGAAAAGACCCTTGGAGCACATCCAATTCAGTGGACTTGAGCAATAAAAGGTTAAATGGCGGGTGGATGAACCAGGGAGGCGTCTGGATGCTTCTTGGGCAGGAGAAATGGCGTTCGAAGGTTCGTACATCTGCAGCATGTGAAACTCCGCCGTCTCCAGCTCTTAAAGCTAAGGACAGCTCGAAAGCAGAGTGGTTGATGAGTTGAGAGTTGAGAGCATTCCGAGCCAAAGCAGGGATAGCGCATATAGGCGGTCCAATGGCCTTGGAGAAACCCAATTACGCCTTGCAAAGCTCTCGTCCCGGCCGCCTTCCTGGACTGTGCAGTGACTCACTAGCTGCACAGTTAAAAGTTGAACGCATAAGCCGAACGGGTTCACAGTGCTGGGGTCATCCATACAAAATATCTCCCATCCTGCCAACCACGTCCGACACATAAAATCCTCATGGGTGCCAGAACCGACTGTCTGTCGCGACAAGCCAGCCTCATTCACTGTGGAGTTTTCCAAAGCTTTCTCTCCGACACGCCACCCCCAGCCAAAAAGTAGTTCTCCATGGAGATCCCTCAGGACCAAAATGAAGCCGAAGAAGACATGAAGGACTTTTTCGTGGGCTTCCTCGGAAACTTCAGCGACAAAAGCGTAGGCATGGTGGTGCGGTTTGACGGAGTGGTAAGCGATCCGGCTCCAATGTCATTGCAGCAAGGCTGATTGTCCAGAAAAGTCAGACCTCACGCTTCATGAGCGCAGGTGTGCTTCACAGGATCCAGAACGAGCAAACAGCCGAGGCCAATTGGTAGGTGCGCTGGACCAAATCTTGGAAGAGTGTCCTCGCAATACGAACAACCGCAAAGAATGGCTGGGAAATGCCATTGATAAAATATCTGTTGATCCAACGCCGTCATATGAGTCTCCGCTGTTGGTTCCCGGTCAGGACGGTCACTGTGAGACTGGACGCCACCGTCTTGAGCTTTCGCTGAAGTCTCGTTTCCCGCTTGAGCTTGTCGACATTGTGAGTTGGCGGCAATGCCATTGAATTTGGCTAATCCTCTTGCAGGGTCATGTCTGTCTCGGTCCCCGAATCGGACAGCATGTGATTTACCTCAAAATGCTCTATCAGTTTCCAAAGTTTCTGGATCTAGCACGAGAGCTGAGGGACATGGTTTACAAATATCTGATTGTTCACCACAATGAAATTTTCATCCCGCGAGACTGGAAGTTTTCCGAGAGACTTCATCTTACGATGGGGCTTCTCACAGTCAGCAAGCAAGTCCACGAAGAGTCCATCGAACTCATATACGGCGAAAATCAATTCCGTGTGTCCATTGGGAATTTTGGAAGATTTATGCAGAGGCTATGCAAGAACGCCCGTTGCAGCCTGAAACGCCTCGTTTTGGTCTGGGCTGAAGATGACCAAGTTGACAGGAACGATTTGAGTTGCCTGGACAACGAGCTTTGGAAGCTACCACAGCTGGCTCACCTTCGATTTGATTTCCGAATGTTTTCCTTTGAAGAGTTCTGCGCTGAAGTTGGCCTGGACTGTTTCTTTAAACATGCTCGAAGATGGTTTGTTGAAGTTGCGCGATCCAAGGGGGACAAGTTTGCGGCGTTAGAGCTGATTTCAGCTGACTTCGGGACTGCTCCCGGCGATGACAGTGAAGAAGAAGATGAGGAGGAAGGAGAAGATGAAGGCGAAGAGGAGGCGGCGGAAGAGGGGGAAGGGGGTGGAGAAGGGTCAGGAGACGGAGAAAGAGAAGCAGGAGAAGAAGAGAAGTCAAAGGAGGACCAAGCGAAGTTTCAAGAAGCCTTACGTCGATTCCTAGAGAACTTGGACTTTTCTCTCGAAAAAGGATTGGATGATGTCGCAGAAGATGACTCCAATCGCGTTGTGTAAGATGGGCTTCGACGGTAAAATTTGACACTGCCGGGCCGGTGGTAATGCTGGTTTTTGGTTTCAGTTGGAAGGGATATTTGGCGCCAGTACTCGTCATCACTGTCCTCTCGTTGATGGAGACGTGTTCCAGGGGCGTAAGGGAGGTTTTCTCGATGGCTTGAGGGTGTAGAATGTGTCTTGTACGAGGACGATCAAAGCTCAATTCGTGATGCATAGGACTGGCAAACCATGATGAACAGGAAGACTTGATGTGCCAAGATGAGAAGAAGAACAGAAGCAGTAACGGTGCGAGGTGAAGAGTTTAAATATGTTGTGGTGGTTTCGAGTTCGAAGAGCTGCGAACGGGAGAGGTGGGGAGAGCTTTGGCCAGGATTCTCCACGTCCGCGTCCGCCGTCGGAAAGTTGCTCCAAGCCCAGCCCAACCATTCAACTCACCTCAATTCGTGCACTTGCCCGCACAAGCTCTTTGACATTACAGTGAATATGGCAGAATCAACTGTGCCCCTGAGCCATGGCAATGGAGAGCATGACGCTCAGCTGCCCGACGCGCCCATGTCGCCGCAAGACGCGACCGCGACGAACGGCACCGCAGACAGCAGTATGGACATTGAGATGAAGGAAGAGCCCGTCGAAGTAGGCACAATAAACAACCCAATCTCTAATTCTGCAAGTTTCAATCAACTCACCAGCCCACAGGCAAACGTCGCGCCAGCAAACGTACCGCCGGCGCAAAACACCATCACAACCTCGACTTCTGACATACCAACTACCTCCCCGCCTCCAGCACAGTTTGCACAACAGCCACCGCCACCCCAGCAAGCAGCTGCTTCCTCGACCGCTTTACCAACTACAACGTCACCTCCGCCCGCACCAGCTGCGGCCGCAACAAGCCTACCAACGGCATCCACAAACTCCGCCTCCACGCCCACATCCACCGCGACCGCAATGCCCCCTCGCGACCAGCGCGCCGAAAGCGCCACGCGCACCGGCTCGCCGCGTCCCGGACAGCAACAGGCGCAGCAGCAGCTCCCGCGCGAGGCGCTCCCGCACGGCAGTCCCACGCGCGTGTATCTGAACAGCCATCTCACGCCATACTTGCTCGAGGGAATGAAGAAGGTTGCGGTGCTTGAGTAAGTTGCTCGTCGGCTGCTTTACTCCAGTGCGGTGTAAAGATGAGGGTTTCGTGAGTGCTGACTTGTCGTCATATAGGCCTGAGAAGCCGCTCAAGTGGCTGTCGGATTTCCTGGCGGAGAAGAGCAAGGAGGTGGAGGGTACGGGCACTGGCAACGAAGCCAATTCGGGTTGAGATATACTTTTGGAGGGCGCAGTGGGACACATACGGGTCTATTATGATACCCTCCAAATTCATGTTGCATAGCGGCGGCGTTCAAAACGGTCAATTCAAGCTCCTGCGGTTTGGAAAACATCACATGCCCAGAACCAGAAACAATTGTAATTCGAGTCATCTCAATTGGTGGTCATGGATGACCCGGCCATAGGAGCCTCTAGGACACCACAATCTTTTTGCCCCACCAATGCTCATGGTCGCCGTTCACGCCAGAGGGTATTCCCTTCTTCATTTTTCCCATAATGTCCAGCCAGCTCCCATCTTTACGACAAAAACCCACACACGCGCCAACTCAACGACGTGCATGCGCTTACGAGACGAGGGTAGAGGCGGTGGCGCTCTCGTACCTCCAGGTGGGGGGAAGGACACCGACAGTCTTGTAGTAGCGGGAGAGACGGTGGATACGGGACTCGATCAGAATGAGGCGGAACTTGCCGTCCTTGTCCTTGCGGTTGGTGTTCAGGTGCTTGCGGACTTGGACAGCCTGCAGTAGAGTTAGAGAGCGAACGTCGGCGGTTTGGAGTTGGAAACGCGCACCTTCTTGATGAGCATGTACAGGTCCTCGGGGATCTCGGGAGCAAGGCCGTTGGACTTGAGGATGCGGAGGATCTTGTTACCGGTGACGACCTTGACCTGGGCAACACCGTGGGAGTCACGGAGGACAACACCAATCTAAAGAAGACCTGTAAGCTTGGGAATTTCGAATCCGGGGATGTCGTTGACGTACCTGGGAGGGGGTGGCGCCCTTCCTGGCGAGCTTGCAGATCTGGTCAACGACCTGAAGACTGAGTGTCAGCACTGGCCCTCGTCTCGGGAAACGATGCCATTCCAGAGTGACAGGCATATCGGAGCCCTGTCTGCAACAAAATCGGCAGCCTCGATGTTCTTGAGCCTCCAAGACGCAACACCAAGCCCATGTCGTGTTCCTTGCAATCGGCGGTTGGATGGTTGGCCAAATTCGCGAGCTTGGGCTGATGGGATGCGGGCTGCCAATATTGCGCGACAGAACCCCAGATGCCTTGTTCTCCAAAATGTCGAAATGTTCGTCTTACCTGCTCGGGGGTGGTCTTCAACCACGCAGGAACGCTCCTTCATGGTGTTAGCGGTGGTTTGCGTTGGTCGTGGCCGAAATCGAGCCGTTGTCAAAATTACCTGGAGTACGGGATAGCAGAGGACGAAATGCCCTTGCCCTACAAAATTCCCACGCCCGTCAGCACCGTTGTATCCGGGAGGTATGGCCGCTTGATTGATGGAGGGATCTCCGTACCTTGGAGTGAAGGCGACCCATTGTTGCGACTGTGAGGTGGTGATTCGGCTGTCGAGACTGTCGTGGCTGGAGAGCGAAGTTGGATGGAAGGTCGAGCAGATTGTCGTGGGCCGGCTCGCTTCTGGGCACGGACCACCACGCTGAGTTTTTACTTAATCCGCCGGGCGACAACTTCAACCCATCACCCTGGCCTCCTTCACCACCACCACCAACAATTTCCATCCACGCCTGCTTGGACGCTACATGCTGAGAATCTATGCCCCGTTCTCTGTGTCAGAAGCGCAGCCAGGGACTCGGTGGTGGGATGAGTTTCTCTCGCGAATGCTAACCGCAGCCTGTGCCACAGGCATTTTCAAGGTACGTTTCTTCTTGGCTCCTCTTCACCATCCCCTTTGTGATGAGCAAACATCCGTTAAAAAGTCAACTGGCACCTCTACTGCTAGGGGCTTGTAGTATCTTCCTGCGGGAAGAACTGCTTGCCTCGATGATCTTCAAGGACTTCTGAAATTCCCCCCCTCCAATACACTACTCGACATGCAACATGTGTTTTGCGCATCTCGCTGACGAGTATCACTAGGCTTTTGCGAAGAGGAAGATGAAGGGTTCTCGAACCGTTACCATGGCTGCCGCAATGTCTCCCAACCACGATCGGGGGCGCTCTGTTCCTGGAGTTTGTTTTTCTTGTACTCATGTCCGGCTTGCACTGCAGAGGTTTTTCCTGGAGGCCTTGTACCGCTCGCCCATACTTTTAGTTTCAAAATGTTCACTGTTTCGTCTTAATCTTCCATTCCGCGCAAATTGGCGCAAGACATCGCTGCGAGACTGTCGGGGCTCAGCTCATGCGAATATCCGTCGGCTTCCCAGTCCGTGAAAACGCCTCACGAGGTGCAGTTGATTCGAGGCAATGAACAAAGTCGCCACGAATGGAGGAATGCACAGCACTTCGCAAAGCTTGGGTATGAGCGTGTGTGTCCACCCAGTATTCCAGGCCTTGTCAATACTAGGTGTTGCTAATGCGTGCCAGCTTCGATTTGACTTGCGCGTGACGAGGCAATTCACATTCCAAACTTCAGTGGACAACAGGCCAAAAAGAGGCAATCATGTTCTTGGAGTGACTGCATCGTGACAAGGTCTGCAAGTTACGGGAGCGCATTGAAAGCCGTATAGGCCAGCCGTCAGGGGTGGCCGGCCTGATGATGGCGGTAGTACAACCGCTTACTGGAGCTGCCAACGATTGCCCAGCCACCTAGGCCCACTCCGCCCAACACGCGGCTGAGGAAGAGGCAGCTGAACTATTGAGGAACATGGCTGTGCCCGATCCAACTACGTTCCCTCCAAGTCAATCGGAATTCTTGGTCCAACCATTGATCGTTGGATGGCGTGAGCAGTGATGCCAAAGTAAGCATCAGTTGGAGGGATCCGGATGTCATTCAAGACCGGGAATCCTACTTCTCCATGGCAGACTGACACGATGCAATAGGGAAGAAGACGATCCCAATGCGGAAGTCATTAATAAGGAGCCCGCGGCCTAGCCCGAGGAGCATGGCATAGTAGTCCTGTCCAGGAGACCGCTTGTTTCCTCCTGCACGAGAGGACGACATCACGTCGTCTCTAGGCCGTGGCACCGGGCGGGCACCACATAGGGGATGTGGTGTCCAGGTACCCTAGAACTGTGTGTGACAGCAAGATTAGGGGTACGGAGTCAGCGAGGTTTTGATGAAACAATCGGCCGACCAACCAAAAGTGGCGGAGCACAAGACACTGGTGGACGCGGTACGTCTTGTGTTGGTGTTGGCAAAGGTATTGGCAGCCGGCGGGGAGCGGGGTGATTGGCGGCGCGGGTAGCGGCTTTGATCGGTGCTCCGTGCCTGGCTAGGCCTGATGTGGTCGAATGCTCGCTGGGCGGCATATCAAATCACCACCACCTCCCCTTCCTTTCCCTTCTCTCTCCCCTCACGCAGTCGTTCGTTTCTCTATATCGCAGTCGCTCGCTCATTTACATCCCGCTGCGGCATCGCGCCGAAGTTATTCCGGCCCAGGCCTATCCTGCCGACATCTCCCATTTTGCGACACCTACATCTTCCCTCCTTCTTCTTCACCTTTTCAGTGTGCCTCTACCTTGCTGCGCGGTTTCTTCTTTCCGTTGACCGTCTCCTCACTCCTTTTCACCATTTCGGCGCTATGCGCTCACCCCTCTTACTCCTAGCGCCTTTTGCGCTGGTCCTCACTGCCAGGGCCATGCGCAATGGTTGCGAGGATGCCGTCAAAGATGAATCTGGAAACTACTACTGCGAGCCTGCTGTCGAGACGATCCGCTACGTCAACATTTCTGGATCCGGTACCTACCAGACGCCCTCCCTCATTGAGGGTGCGGGTACTTGCGTTGATTTTATCGACATTCCCTACGGAGGACCGCTTGCGCCGTACAATGAAGAGGTTCGCGCCCCTTTCCTCTCATTATGACCAATGTTGACTTTCTCTTCAGATTACCATCATTCTTCGTGGACCCCTCAAGCTGCGCCAGTTTGCAGCCTACAGCCTCAACATCAGCTGCCAACAGACCGGAAACAGCAAGCGACACGCCGACGCAGATGCGGACGCGGATGCGGATGCGGATTCGCACAAGCACCATCATCATCATCATCATGGCCACAAGCACCAGCACCTCCACGATGACGCGGAAAAGAAAAAGCGCGGTCTTGGCGACATCGTTTTTGCGGAAATCGACGGCGAATTGGTCTCGTGGATTAATACCTACGGCGGCCCCCCTGCGCCGGGCCCTCCTGTCAGCAGTGTCACCTCGACAACTGCCAGTCCCACCTCGTCCCCAGTCTCAAGCTCTAGCATTCCCTCATCCGTCCCCACGAAGTCTGAGCCCTCTGGTGACTGCGACGTTTGGGAGAGAATCTCTTACTACAATTCCGAAGAGAGGACTAAGGATGGTCTCACATTCTTGACTCATCCGTCGTATGCAAATGCGATTGCTTACGCTGGTTCGGACGGCAAGACAGCGGTCGACGAGCCAACCCTCTTCGACGGCGAGCTCGAGAATATGGAAGAGATGTTCATTCAGACTGACAAGTCTTGCTCGGAAGACATTGGCACGGAATGCCCTTACTACAAGGAGGGAGACAAAGCTTACCGTAAGTCTCACTTGAACTTTGCCCACACACTTTTGCTAATTTACGCAGACGGATACGGTGGTGTCAACAAGGCCTTCTTCTTCGAGTTCATGATGCCCGATACTGGCTCGCACGCCTCCGTCTCGGAAATGGAGAGCAAGTACGAAGCAGACAACATGCCCGCCATCTGGTCTCTGAACTCGAGGGTCATGACCAACCAGTATGGCTGCAATTGCCATTTGAGCGGTTGTGGCGAGATTGACTTTTTTGAGATTATGAATCCCGGCAATTACCGCATGAAGTCCACGATTCACGGCAAGACCGGCTTTAGCGGCGGCGATTCTCACTACATTCGGCGTCCCACTGACAGCTGGATGTCTGCCTGGGTTGTCTTCGACGGAGACAAGATGGTCCTCAGAGTAGTCGACCCCAACACCGAAGCCCCAGAAAGCTTGACGCCTGAGCTTCTCTCTTCGATCATCGGATCTGACGAGGAATTCGACATCAACATCGAAGGCAAGCTGGCCGTCTTCGAGGTTGCCTCGTGACCAATCAACGACTCCAACATGTCGGTTTTCTTTTTCTTTGTAATTATAGCTCGCATACCACAGGCAGCTGGAACACCGGAACGGCGCGCGTGGCTTTTCACCCGGTGGGCGATGCTGGCGTTTCAAAAGGCTCTGGTCACATTCTGAGCAGCGCAGGGGACGTCTGGCGCAAGGCTTGCAGTTTTGCCTTCAATTCACGACGACGATGAGCCGCATTCGAGGGATACCCAACAGCGGGTCTGACCAATCAGTCTTGCTTTTTCTTTCTTCTACTTTCGCGGGTAGGTACTGTAGAGCTGCGGTTGCAAATTCGGCTGGCTAGGATGTAGCTAGTTAGTTTTTGAGGGTGAACAAATTCGAGCATCAGGTTGCTATACGCTAGATGCCTTTTCGCGATGATGTCACGAGAGATGTGAGTCTGGAGTCGGTGGTGGTTAGCTGCAGACAGCACAACAGCCGAGGCACAGGCTTCCGGCCGCGAGCATCACGCGCCGGCCGAGTCCAGACAACGGAACGACGGTCAACGTCTGCGCGCACGCTCGGTGGCTCGCTCCAACCCGACATATATCTGTGCACGCGCAGCCCCAGGCGGTTCCCTGAACAGAAGGGATTCTCGAATTCTTCGCTGAATTTTGGCAGAGTTTATGGCGCAAACTCACTGACAGCTGGGCCGGGGTCCTGTCTCGTGCTCGCTTATTTGCCTAGGTAGGTCCGCGCCCGAGGTGGCCTTGACTACCGCCGGCACCTCCGCTCCGCCCTGCCCTACCAACGTCGTCTTTGACATCACCGCATCACCCACCGTGCGTCCCTCGTTCCACCTGCTCCATCTCCAACGCCTCTGTCGTAAAACGCATGTCAGCCGCGTCTGCTTGTCGTTGAGAGGACATGGCTTCCCCTCCGAAGCCGTGGGAAAGATCAGGACCCGGAGGCACTTCGACCGGTACGTTCCCGCCACCCACCCGCCTGTCTGCGGTGCGACGGCTCGCCGTTGACAACCACAACAAGAGCGGGGTCCAAAGGCATCCTTCTCTCGACTAACTTCGTCTCAGGCGCAGCGCCAACATCGATCGGCGTCACTGCCGCTACTGCTACTGCGAATGCCGCCTCGTCCTCTGAACCGCCGGCTCTGCCCTCGCGACCAAACTCCCTCGCTTCTTCCGTAAACCAAAACGCCTCCCTCCATTCTGGCATGAACATGAACGCGAATCGTCCGTACGGTTATGGTTCCTCGTACAGCTCCTACTCGTCGCCGTACTCGCGCATGGGCGGATACGGTGGCTACGGATCCATGGGCTCCATGGGCTCCATGGGTTCCATGTATGGCGGCGGCATGTACGGTGGAGGATATGGCGGATATGGCATGGGCGGTGGCATGGGAGGAGGTGGCATGTATGGGGGAATGGGAGGCATGCCCGGCGATCCAAACAACCCTCAGGGCCTGACCCAGTCCTTTAGCCAGAGCACCGCCGCGACGTTTCAAATGATTGAGAGCATCGTGGGCGCATTTGGCGGATTCGCGCAAATGTTGGAAAGCACATACATGGCGACACACTCGTCATTTTTCGGTACGTCATCTTTCCAGTTGTGGTTGCTCAGTCTTTGACCAAAGAACAGCCATGGTGTCCGTCGCCGAACAGTTCGGCAATCTTAGGCAGACCTTGGGATCCGTCCTGGGCATTTTCACGTTGATGCGGTGGTTCCGGACTGCCATCGCAAAGCTCACTGGTCGAGCTCCTCCCGCGTCGTCCAAGGAATTGACGCCATCCAACTTTGCATCTTTCACAGGTCGCAACCCTGACGGTTCTCCTGCGCCTGCGCGCCCATCCAAGAAGCCATTCATCATCTTTATGCTTGCCGTGTTCGGTCTGCCTTACCTCATGGGCAAGCTCATCAAAGCCATGGCGCGGTCTCAGGAGGAGGAAGAACGCCGCCGTCTTGAAGCCAACGGTCAGCTCGTAGGTCCCGAGGAGCAGCTTGACCCCAGCAAATGCGAGTTCTGTCGCGTCGTCTATGACTTTACTCCCGACACCAACGCCAGCGCCGTCCAAGGGGTGGACCTGTCCGTCAAGAAGGGCGATCTTGTTGCGATCATTAGCAAGACGGACCCGCTTGGGAACCCGTCCGAGTGGTGGCGCTGCCGTGCCAGGGACGGTCGCATGGGATATCTCCCAAGCCCGTATCTCGAACCGATTCAAAGGAAGATGCCGGCACAGATCCAGAGCGCAAGTCAGGCTGGGAGCCCGGTTCACAGTCGAGCGCAGACCATGACAAGCAGCGGGAGCGGGAGCCGCACGCAGACCATGACGTCGGCGACGTTAAACAAGGCCAACGAGGCCAAGGAGCAGGCCGTTCCGGTGGTGCAGGGCAAGGCCAACGATATCGGCATTGACAGTTTTCAAAAGGGCATGTTCCGTTCGTAAGAGGAGTCATGGCTACAGTTGACTGCCTGCTGGAGGACTAGAGCGTTGGTTTCATTACATGCCTTTCAAGGGGCTCATCTATTTCACTGCGTCTTCCTGGATTTGGGATGGGATCGGTGGCGTTGGGTGTAAAGCTGCGGATTATTCAGTGGGGTTGCGTCGTAGCTAAAACTTTTAACGGTCGTTTTTCTTTACGGCTAAGGATTCCATTCATTCAGGCATTGGGAGTGTTGTCATGGGACTGGTATCAAAATTTGACTTTGATTGGCCAAGCTGGGCACCTGGGATACAAGGAGAATGTTTGAGTGGTATGCGGGAGCGGTGGGTCGTGCGGAACTTTGGTGCAACGATTTCAGAGGAAAGTGGTAATGGATGATAGTGACCACCAGTCAGTTGTGGAGTGGAATACCTTAGAGGACAAGGGCACATGATAGCTGTACGGCACCAGGGAACAGCTCCGGCTGCATCCCCAGTGCACGGACCGCTCAGCCCTACTGGACGTCAAGCCCGGGCAGTGCGCATCTGCCGCACCTTAATTTAGCTTTGAGAGCTCCTCCCCCAGCTCCACTCCACACCAACCTTTGCTCTCCCACACGCCGTCGTCCTGAGAGCTGCCTTTCTGTCAGCTGCTCTCCGCTCCCGCGTGCACCTCTCCCTCCGCAGTTTCCTCGCACTTTGCTCAAGAATCCCGCCAGTCCCGGCCTCATCTGGGCTGACCTTTCGACTTGTCCATCCCAAGGCTCCCGGACCTTCCTCGCTTTCTCCCCTCGTGTTCGACACGCTCTTCCGCTCCGCACCGACATGATGCTTGCTTCCAAACGGCTTGCCAAGGTCAGTCGCCCTCTCTCCTCATCCTGCTGTCTCTCCCCTAACACCCAATCCAGGAGCTCACCAAAGTACGTCCACTTGCTCAACTTCCAGCGCGTTGCTGCCTACTACAATGCGAACCAAGCTTCAACGCTGCAACTACATGACCGACTCTCTTGCTTCCATATGAAGCCGTCGAGGGAAACAGACATACCAGCCACACAACACCAAGTTGCCGGCTCATGCCGCTGGAGTCTTGACCTGAGCTGACTTTCGAAATCGCGCAGATCCAAGAAGGTCTGCCCCCCGGCATCTCACTCGTCGAAGCAGAGAACTTTCAAGAATGGCTCATGGACATTGCCGTGCTGGATTCGAGCCACCCCATCTACGCCGGCCAGACCTATCGCCTCAAGTTCCGCTTCAGCAATCAATACCCCATCGGTAGGCCACGCTCTCTCTGCCCACACAAAGCCGACCCCCAAACCCGCAGACGCCGGGACGTGAAAGCTGACCGCAAGCCCTACGACCAACAGAAGCTCCCGAAGTCGTCTTCTCTCGTGTCCCCTCCCTCTCAATCGACATTCCGCTACACCCGCACATCTACAGCAACGGCATCATCTGCCTCGACCTGCTCGACAAGCAGGGCTGGTCGCCCGTGCACAACGTGCAGAGCGTGTGCATGAGCCTGCAGAGCATGCTGGCCGGCAACACGCTGGCCGAGCGGCCGCCCGGCGACGACGACTTTGTGCGCCGCAACACGCAGCGTCCGCGTGACATCAACTTCTACTTCCATGACGACAAGGTGTGAATGCTCGACGATCGAGTGTAAGGGGGATGGATATACAGAAGCATCGTTGTTCGAGATCTTTCAAAAAAACGGCTGGGCACGATGTGTGCGTGCTTGCGAGCGAGCGAGCGAGCGTCCTCAGCGGAAACTGGCCGAGCTGTGGTCGTGTCAAGATTATCAAACATTGGTTGGCGTTGGGCTGCTCTTATTTTGGTGGGCTTATATCTACCCCGGGGCAACAGACGACTTTGGACCCGGTTGAGAACTGGAAGCCGTGCGGGCTTAATCGCCAGAATAACTAGTACCTCACGAGGACTTGTAAGGGTAGCTTGTACTCGTAAGGGTAGCTTGTTTATTCTGTGCTCCTTTATTTCTGTTCTCGGCCACCCTCCCCCTCACCCCTTGTGTTCTCCTCCAGTTCAGATGTCTCATCTTTCTGTGTTAACTCTCGGCGCGGTGTATGGCTTTCATAGACTTATGAGAAGAATACTGTATTAAAGCACTGGTTTGCTTTCTCAGTTCATTATTCCTGCTCCTCTCCTTCCGCTTTTAATGACAGCTCTGCGTGGATGTGATCGCCGCCCCCGAAAGCTTCCATATCTTGCGTCTCGTCAGCGGTGTCATGTTGGAGTGTCGAGAAAAATAAGCAGACTCAAGCGACTGCAACGAGGAAAGATCGAAGAAGGGATTGCTCATTCATGATGATGGTATTGTGGAAATGCGAGGCCGAAAAGAAAGTGATCCAGGGCTACGGTAGTATCGAGAGGTGGAGATGCTGCAGCACCGCATATTGTGTGCTTGAATACAAACGCCCAACGAGCCCGATGCATATTCAAAGCATGCGTAAACTTGACATGGAGCGTTGAGCTCACGGACACAGAGAGAGGCTTTGTACTCAGCTTTTGAGCAATCACTCGCACATGGACATGCACTCCTGGCCCCTACTTGAGCAATTTCAACCATTACGTCGGCCAAACCCATTAACACTACCCTTTTCAGAACCATGCTGAGACGGGCCGATTACTTTCAAACGGACAATCACTCGTCACCCTCGTCCTCACCTGCTCTCGCGTCTCTCACGCGCCACCATTTACCAGTCAGCCTTCAACTCTAACAAAACCACATCATCACCATCATCTCCCTCCAAACTCCGTAACCATGTCACCATCTGCCTCAGCCCCAGCCCCAGCACCACCACAACAACAATCAGACATCGCAGCGCACAAGTCCGACATCCGCGCGCGAATCTGGCAGCAGCTCCGCGCCGTCGCATACCCAGACTCGCGCTTCGACTTCGACTTCTCCAGCTTCATCGCCGACTTCGCCGGGTCCGACGGCGCGACGGCGCGGCTGGCGGCGCTCCCCGCGTACCGCGACGCGAGCGTCGTCTTCATCGCGCCCGACAACTGCCTGGAGCAGCTGCGGCGCGACGCGCTGCGCGACGGCAAGACGGTGCTGGTGACGACGTACGGCATCAGGCGGGGGTTCTGGCTGCTGGACCCGCGCACCATGCCCGCTGCTGGGCTGAGCGTCGAGTACGCGGCGACGCTCGACGGCATGGAGCGCGCGGGGCGAGCCGTCGCGCTGTCGTCCGTCGCGCGGCTGCGCGTCGACCTGCTCGTCACGGGCACCGGCGCCATCAACACCGCCGGCGTGCGCTTCGGCAAGGGCCACGGCTACTTCGACCTGGAGTGGGCGCTGCTGTACAGCGTGGGCGCCGTGGACGCGGCGACGCCGGCCGTCGCGCTCGTGCACGACTGCCAGGTCGTGCCCGACGACGTGACGCTCGTCCCGGACGAGTTTGATACCGTTGTCGACTTTGTCGTTACGCCGTCGACGGTCGTCGAGGTGGAGGACCCACAGAAGCCCGTCGTCGGTATCCTGTGGGAGAGGTTGAGGGAGGGCATGGTGGAGGGGATTCCGCCGCTGCGAGAGTTGAGGGCGTTGATGGAGGAGCAGGGGTGCGAGACGAGTGTGGAGTTGAGAGGGCGCCGGTGAGGGCATGGACGACGGCCATCTTGTCTATCATGCCAGTAGGACGAAGAGCTAGGACTTCGATCGACGCAGCCAGAAAGAGTGATAAAAGAGTAACAAAAGCCCAGGAAAGATTATTGAAAAGGTAGACGGTCGAGAAATGCTGACCAGACAAATGCATCTGGCCGCCATCATTTGGCATTGCATAATTTTGGCAAGCTGCGGTATCTAGTTTGTACAGGAGACACGGGCATGGACCGTCCAAGAGCGCGCCCTCACGAATCACCATTCAACGTCAGGGATCAAAGGGCGCGTGGATGGAAGGTCACCCCGTCTGGATTGATTCTTCCTTACCGCCGTCATCATGAACTTGAGGACTTTTTTTTCTTTTTCATCGCCGTCTTCCGCTCTCCTCCTTGATGTGTGCTGGAACAAGGCAACAGGCCGAGGGCCGCCTGTCTTTGCCATGCGCATGTAAAACAGAAGCCGTCGAAAAGTCATTACCGTGGTTGAGGCGCTGTCGTCTCTCTCCTCAAGTGCCCCGTTGGAGAATGCGCCCATCCAATGCAGGTTTTCCGCCCCGTTTTGTTTCGATCGAGGAAATCAAAAGGAAAAAATTAGGTGCAGTCAGTGAAGCAGAAAGGGACGTTCATGCGCGTTGGAAAGAGAAAGCGGGACGATGCTAGGCCATAGGGCGCCGGGCCCAAAACAGACCCCCGTGAACTTGTTGACGGGAGGAGCAGGCGGTCGGGCAAGATGCGCAGTAGTGAGCACTGAAACGACGTCTGGGGATCGAGAACTAATTGAGGAACCCCTTGCAATTGACTGATCCACAGAGACATGGGATGCGGTCATCGCTGCCGAGTTCACGTTCGAACTTGTAGTCGTACGTAAGTTCCTCGTCTGCAGATCAGTTAGCATCATGAATCTCCACCCGAAAGATTAGATACGTACTCATTTTGATATCCCTCAGAGCGTAGATGACGATCCGCTTCGTGCCATCCACCTTGATAATTTTTGCCGTGCAGTTGGGCGTGCAGCTGTGGTTGATGAATCTCGCGATACCACCCTTTTTGGTGGCATCGATGACCGTGTCCTCGTCAATACGGAAGAGGTAGCTGCTGCCAACACCTTGCTTGTCGTACTTGTATTCTCTAATGTCGGCAACCTTTTGCCGTACCTTTTCACCCACGTACTCAATGATCATATCATTGGCAGATATGTCTTCCTGCGCGTAAAGGCCCCAGTTGTGAATGGCAGACCGATCAAACTTGACCAGCTTTTTGCGCTTCTTCAGTTGGTTGAAGCGTATGGAGATTTGGTCACCATCGGAGGACAGGGCTTGCTTTTGTGTGCTGATCTCGTTTACCAGGCGGCGGTTGTTGACGCGAGTCGACCGCGAGTTTGTCACAGGGGCCGGCTTGCTTGCTGCTGCTGCCTTGGCCATCATCGCAGCAGCTGCAGCAGGATTGCTCTTGGCCAGTGCTTCGCGTTCTTCGCGAGCCTTCTGCACGCGGATTCGATGAGGTAGATACTTTGACTTTTCTGCTTCCAGAATCTTCTTGACACCTTCTGTCCTTGCGCAACCGGTTGGGTTGGGCTTGTAGTAATCTTCAATCTTGACTTCCTTGTAGGAGATGCCTTCGAAGCCGGTGTTGAGCTTCTTGACGAGTTTCTCCTTGTAGGCAAAGTGGTTGATATCACTTAGTGAAGATTGTCGGACATTTTCTAGGGCCACCGCAAGGAACTTGAGATCTTCCGCATCCTTGATTGTGTGCTGGCATCCGTCAATGTCAAATACATAGTCCAGCTTCTCCTCAATCGTGGGTCGCGGGTAGTCGATGGATACACCCCAAACTGGGTCGTGAGGAAGCTCGTCAAGGACAAGACCTGGCTTCTGGGGCTGTTCAACAATCTCCAATTCATCAGCCGCAACGTCTTCGATCTCCGTTTTGAGAGGTGAGGGCTTGACTTCATCCTCCAGTTGCTGTTTCTTGGTGCCCTTCTTCTTTGACTTGGCGGGCTTCTTCTTCGCAAGCTGAGCCTCTGGTTCTGGCGTCTCCACGACAGCCTCCTCGTCAAACTGGTCAGGCGTTGTTGCTGCCTCGGTTGATGGAAGCACGCTGCCGGCTCTAGATTCTTCTTCATCTTCGGCAAACATGGCATCGGCCTCGCGGATGATTTTGCGATATTTGAGCTCCTTTTTGCAACGCTTGAAGATTTCTGACGTGTGAGGGAATGCGTGAACGACTTGGTCGAGCTCGCCATCCGCCATCTCACCAGGGTCTTTGTTGACAAGGTGAGGAAACAGTTTGCGGGCTTGCGCATCAGAGTCGTCGCTCCACAAAGGCTCAAGCTTCCGACGCTTGGATGGCCGCAGCTGAATGATATCGTCTTCATCCTCTGGAGCCACAGAAGACAGCCGGCTGATGGATCTGCTCTCCTGTTCTTCAGTGTCCTTGGTGAATGTGCTTTGTTCGTCATCAGAATCCTCGTCCTCGAAACTCTGCATTTGACGATGCAAGTTCCTAAAGGCAGCGTGACCAGGCCTTTTCGGTGGCGGTTTTCTGCGTCGTTCATCGGCAAAAGCATTAACCTCTTGGCCCTTGCGACTCCGGGGACTGTGACCGAAGTTTTGTGCTAGACTCTTGCGCAATGATTTGTTCTTCCCAAACTTCTTGTTGGGGACAAAGTTGTCCACGGCGCTGAAAATCATTGCCGGAGCCTTTGTCTCGGCCGTCGTAGGTTCCCGAACGCCCATCTCCTTTCTCTTTTGAGTATGACGAGCCGGGTCGAGGAAGTCGTAGATCGCATGAGCAGCAATCCTAGCCTTGATGTCGCTCATTACTTGCTCCACAAGCTCCGTCTCCAGCTTCTCGCGTGCGGCCCTGACTGGATCCAAATTATCCGCACGCTCCTTTTTCTCCTCCTCGAGATCCATCTCTTCCTCCCTCCAAATTTCCTCTTCGATCTCTTTCTGGCGCTTCTCCGCCTGTACGCGCTCCGGGCTGGGACTGCGGACGTAGTTTGGATTGCCGTATTTGTTGCACTCCATGTTCATGACGTACGTGAACAGTGCCTGCATGTTGCACTCGAGATAGCAGCGGTGGCACTCGTCCTGTCCACGCTTGGAGTGGTCGAATATTATGTAGTAGCCTGTCCTATCCAGGCGCACCTCCGACCAGGCGTACATTTTTAATCTCTTCTTCAGATGGGGTATCGTTGTGCCCAAAACAGGGACGTAGCAATGAGCAATGAAAATGTATGGCTTTCGTTTGAGCGAATCGACGATGGGCTCCTTTTCGACCAGAGCATGCTCGGGTCGAATCGGTTTTTGAGCCATTACCGGATAAGCTGCTGCAAAGGGTGGCCGCGTGCCTTTGCCTGAAGGTCCCTTGGGTGCGTTAGGCGGCGGTTCGGACGACGGAACCACCACTGGAGTGCTGGGCGTTGCAGATGAGGCCTTCTTCGCTGTGGCCGCCTCTTCCTTTTGCTGTCGTGCCCGAGTACGCTGGACAACACCATCAACCATGCGCTTGCAACGGCGCCCTTCGCGGTCTAGCTCAACCTTGATTTGGCGAAGCTGAATTCTTTGGCCGTTTCCTTGCTCCACTGCAGACTTGGCTGAAGCGGCTGCAGGGACTGCTTGTCCTCGCAGCGGCTTGCTATCCCTGTAACGAATAGAACATATGCCGAGGAAGCTCCCCGTGGCGGGATCAATCTTGTTGTCGAACTCTGCGATCTCTCCGTAGCTGCCAAAAAACGTGCGGATTTGCGTTTCTGGCGTGAAAGGATCGAGGCCGGTTACAAGAATCCGCGTTGACGGACCAGGGCCGACTGTGTTCTTGTCGGTAGCATACGGTTTGAGGGTATATGGCGCAAGCCTGAGCTTGGCCTTATTCACCGCCCGCGTAGCATTGTGGGCTCCGGTCGTGTACCCGGCTATGGCCAGACGAGGATCTGGTGGCGCCGCGAGGTCCTACTCAATCAATAGCATTAGCCAGGTACACGACCAGAGATATTCCACAATTATATTATGCAAGTGTGCGGGAACAAAGCAACCGGACGTACATCTCGAGGTATTGGTCGGTAAGCCGCCTTGCGCTTGTGTTTATCCTCTTTGGAGAGCTTTGGGTCGAGTTGAGGGTCGTAGACGGTCGTGAAACCTTTGTCTTCGCCAGGGCCAGGCCTCGCTTGTCTCCGGAATTGGGGAGGTGTGGTTGCCGGCGTGATCGCTTCGGTTGTGGCAGGATCCTGCGAGGGAGCCGGCGGCGGCGCGCTCAATGCGGAGACGTGCGTCGAAGACATTGGCTCGAATGAGCTCTTCGGAGGTCTAGGACTACTTGACTTTTCCGGAGGCGAGGATTCGGTGTTTGTAAGAGGTGTCAGGGCGTGGATGGAAGAATTCGTCCCTGGATATGACATGGTCTGCCGACTGGTGTTGTGGGAGCTGAAGACTGAGGAGGCGGCACTGGAAAGTGAACTTGCCGAGCCGACGCCAATCAGTGGGTCGCCAGAATCAGTTTGTTGCGATCCCTCATCGTCTTCTTGAAGTTGTTGGTGTTGGTACCTCTTGGCACCTGCGCTTTCGTTCTTGTGCCGCCCAGCCGGGGAAAGGCTGCTGGCGCTTTCGTCTGCGTCTAGTCGGGAGGGGAATCGCGAGGGATCCGTCTCTCCGTCTGCCTGGTGAGAATCTGGGGAAGACTTCTTGCGCTTGTGCTTCAAAACCGAAGGCGCATTAGGGAAGAAGTCCGCAAAGCCCGCTGACGCGCGAGACATTTCACCACGAACCGGCCCACTGTGCAACCATCGCGATGTCGGAAGTCTTGGGTACTAGCGGGAAATAGAGATGAGGATGGGATCCGAGGCGTGGCAGGGACAGTATGGGTTGAGCGCGAGGATTGGAGACGCGGCAAGGTGGAGCGCGAAATGCACACGAGAGGCCGATCGCTGACTCGAGGTTCCCTCGGAGGCGCTGAGCGGAGGAACAGCAGCGACAAGGACGTTTCGCACTCTTCTGAGGCACGACAGGATGCAGCAAAGAGCAGCAACGGTGAGAAGACGAGGTGGACGGTATGGAGTGTCGTGGCGGGGAGAGGTCGAACGTTTTGGCGACTAGCGGCCTGCCCCTTGGGTCAGCCAGCGCAATCTAATCCGTCTCCTCCAGCCCAAGACCTCGACCACACGACGTCCGCAACCTCGAACAACCTCGGATTCTACAAAACGCCTGTCTGCGCATCTTTCGACATGAACTCGTCTTCAAAGACATCGGTGCAGCTCGCGCGCGCTCACACTCGGCGATAATCCTCTGAATACCCTGCGCATCAAGCCTCGGCCATAAAACCCCACGCAAAGCCCGTCTACACGAGCGGCGTCGTGCTTCTGGCATCGCGGCGGACATTTGAGAGGATATTTGACATTAAGACGTGCATTGGTCTATAACAGGAAGCGCTCACGTGAACGCTTGGTGCCGTGCGGTGCCAGCGCGGGTGCCAGTGATTCTTCCGGCTCCCAACATTCAAGGCGGGTCCGGGTGTTCAGCCGCGTACCTTGGGACTACGACTTTAGAGTCAATGGGTCGTTTGTGGCCGTCAACTTGCCGAGCATTCTTGGACTGCTGCGTGCGACGCTAGACTTTGCGCGCAATCCTTGCCCTTTGGCTCTGGGAAGCTAGGCCCGGAATGAAACAACAAAGGACGTGTACAGTCTCAGTGAGCGACGGCAGTGTCAATGCCCCAAGGCTTCGATTTGAAGGCTAGTCATGACTAGACTCCCGTATGCCCCGTTCAAATGAGCTCCGGCGTCGTTGGATTGCACGCCGACGACAGTCTTTCTCAGAAACCCTTGAAATTCTGTAATACCATCACTTCTTGAGTAGACATTCCATGCTCCCACTACGATGCCACCGACCACAATTATAGAGAAGCTTGCGTAGGCTCAACCATGGCAGCTTGGCCATGACTTCCCGCATCCAAGATCATGTATTTGGTCTTTTCAATGTTGTCCTCTACTCCTCAAACTTGCCCTCTGCCCAGCCCCTCCTCTTCACACCCAGCTCCACTGCTGCCTTGCCCCAGTCCTCGCCGTGGTTGTGACCCTGGTCGCCATTCGCGCCTGCAATGCCCGCCCTGTGTAGCGCTTGCGTCTCGTCCAGAACGGTCAAGAGCCCAAAGACCACTGGCACGTTGGAGTCGAGCTGCACGCGCATCAGGCCGTGGCTGACTGCATCGGCAATGTATTCAAAGTGCATCGTCTCGCCCTTGATGAGGGTGCCGATCGCGATGATGGCGTCGAAGGGAGCGGTCGATGCCTTGTCCGTCTTGATCGAGGTGATGTTGGTCAAGTCGGTTTGGGAGGAAGAGGCTCCGAGAAGGTCGGTTGCTGCGCTGACAAGACCGCCGCCGGACAATGAAGAGGCCTGGATCTGGGAAGAGGCGTACATCCTGGGGAGAGGTCGAGTCAGTCACCATGGTATTTTGTGGTGATATTTTGTTGTGTGGTAGAATAAGCATCGGCGACATACCGCTGCACTGCGAATGGCAGCTCATAACTCCCAGGCACAGTTTGAATGACTATGTTCTCGCTCTTGACGCCAGCGGCCGCCAGCTCCTTCTTTGCGCCAGCCAAGAGGGCGTCGATGACCTTGGTGTTCCATCTCGCATGAATGATGCCAATGCGCAATCCAGAGCCTGTGGGCAACGTCAGGGGCTGAAAGATCAAAGACGAGGGAGCTCTCAAGGGTTCGACGTCTTACCGTCATAGGTGCGAGCTTCGCCGGGTCCCTTGAGCGGTGCCATGATTGATGAGGTTGCAGAAGTACGAATGCAATCGGTTTGGAGGTAATGGAGAGCTGTAATTGATGCGAGAAGTGGTAATGGCGAGGTATGAGAGAGGTGTTGAGAAGAGAACCAAACGAGGACCTGGCCCAGGTACGAATGCATGAGCCCCGCCATCCGATGAGCAAGCGGCCGCCAGCGTGGAGTGCAGGGTGCACGGACATCCAAAAATACCCTGCCTTACATTACCTTACCAATCCAACTCTCGACTGCCCTGCGCCATCACATGCATCAATGACATCGATAGGTAGCTGTTATTAAGCTTCTTTTTCCGTGGGATCGGACGCTGATAGTAACATGCTTGAAGACTCGTCGATCATATTACTACATCAAGTGGCCTCATCTACTAGTAGTCGCATCTACTGTGATGGCGCGTTATTTCTCCCTTTCCTCAAAAGTGCCTGGTATCTGCCTCCCCATGGTTTCCTCCACTCCAAATCCAATGCAAAAAGAGAACCGTACAATACAATCCGAATTTAGCAAAACCCATGCTGTCCGAGGGGCCCATATCCAGCTGAGCATGACCATTCACAAACGCTTTTTCCGTACGCCTTTTCCTCTATCCTGGCCCGCCTTGGCCACCTTCGGTATATGCTTACTCGACGGTGACGGACTTGGCCAAGTTCCTGGGGAAGTCGACGTTGAGACCCTCGCCAACGGCCAGCCAGTAGGCCATCAGTTGGAGGGGAATGACGTTCAGGAGACCCTGCAGGGCATCGACGGTGCGAGGCACCTCGATCTTCTCCGTCTTGTCTGCGGGGAATTCCTCGTCGTTCTCGTTGCAGATGATGATGGGGCGACCGCCACGGGCAATGACCTGTTGATAGGCGTTGAGGGACTTGGCGAAGATGTCGTCGCGCGTCAGGATCATGACGATGGGGAGGTTCTCGTCAACAAGCGCAAGCACACCGTGCTTGAGCTCACCGGACATGACGGCCTCGCAGTGAAGGTAGGAGATTTCCTTGATCTTCAAGGCACCCTCGAGCGCAGTGGCGTGTTGCGCACCACGTCCAAGGAGCAGAAGCGACTTTTGGTTCTTGAACTTCTGGCAAAGCTCCTTGATGCTCTGGTCGAGCTTGAGGATTTGACGGAACTGGTCCGAGACCTTGCCGAGGCCTTCCATAATCTCCTCGCGCCTGTGCTGCTTTGATGCCCTGTCTTCGCTGAGCGACAGAGCAAACATGACCATACAGACAAACTGGGAAGTGTAGGCCTTGGTGGAGGCAACACCAATCTCGGGACCGGCGTTGATGTGGACACCGCAGTGGGTGAGGAGGGAGATGGAGGAACCAACAACGTTGACGATACCGACAGTCAGGGCACCGCGCTCCAAGCAGTAACGCAGAGCCATGAGGGAGTCGGCGGTCTCACCAGACTGGGAGACGAACACGCAGGTGTCGTCACGGAAGACGGGCGCCTGGCGGTCAAGGAAGTCCGAGGCCAGCTCGACCGAGATGGGGATCTCGGTGAGCTCCTCGAAAATACCACGCACAGCCATACAAGAGTGGTACGAGGTGCCGCAAGCAATGAAGATGATTCTTCTGCAGCGCCTGATGGTAGTGATGTACTGGCGCAGACCACCCAAGGTGACCCTCTTGTTGGGGATGTCGAGACGACCACGCATGGCGTTGACAACCGACTCGGGCTGCTCGAAGATCTCCTTTTGCATGAAGTGGTCAAAGCGGCCTTTCATGATCTCCTGAAGCTCAATCTCGAGCGTCTGGATGGCACGGACGTTGGAGGCGCCGTCCTCCTTGTTCAGGCGGTGAATGTTAAGCTGACCCTCGTGGATGTGGGCAATGTCGTCGTCCTCGAGGTAGAGGACCTTCTTGGTGTGCTCGACGATGGCCGAGGGGTCCGAGGACAGGAAGAACTCGGTGGGCATGGGCGCACCGTCGTCGGAGAGGAAGGCACGCGACTGCGAGCGGTGTAGGAGAGACTTGTCGGGGGGAGCAAGAAGGCTGTTAGACTTCTTGAGAGCAACGTTCTGGGAGGCGAGCTCGGCAGGGAGGGCGTCGGCGTCGGAGAATTCGACGTCGACAAAGTCGACCTTCATCTTCTTCTGCGTCCGCACACCGATGACGAGGGGCGAACCCTTGCGGGCAGCAATCACCTCGTGGGGGAAGTGAACGGACTTGAGCAGGAGACCAAAGGCACCCTGCAGCTCCTTGATGACAGCCTTCGCAAGGACGGGGAAGTCAATGTCCGGGTGACTGGTGTAAATGTACTTGGCCAGCTTCGCAATGGCCTCGGTGTCCGTCTCCGTCTCGAACTTGTATCCCTTGCCCTCGAGCAGCGCCTTGAGCTCCTTGTAGTTGGTGATGATACCATTGTGTACGACGGCGAATTCCCAGGTGGGGTCAGACCTAATGGGTTGGCAACTTGGTCAATTACCTGGTCATAGCCGTCGCAATTGACAGGGGAGCAATTGGCTTACCTGTGGGGGTGGCAGTTGACGCGGGAGGGAACACCGTGGGTTGCCCACCGGGTGTGGGCAATACCAGCGTGCGAGTCAAAGACCTTGGTCAGGTCGGGCTTGGACTCTTCGATGAGCTCCTTCAGCTTGGCAACCTTGCCAACCTCCTTGAATGCAAAGACCTCATTCTTCTTGTCTCCGTCAACAGCAAGGCCGGCCGAGTCGTATCCGCGGTACTCTAGGCGAGAGAGGCCTAGGGGGAGAGTGTTAGCGCGGGGCTGAAGAACGCAGGGGTGAGGGGTAGCTCTGGAGGGGCAACGTGCCATTGACGAGGGTGTTGAGGATGTACTTGCGGTCCTTCTCGACCAAGTAGTTGACGTAACCGAAGATGCCACTGTGTATTGATTGTAGGTCAGCCTCCTGAAGGGCAAGGGCGGCGGGGGAGCAGGTCAGGCATACCACATGGTGTTTTGTTGGAGTGGAAAACAAACGAGAGTTGTGAGAGATGTGAGTTGGGAGCTCGGGTATAATGCTTGAGAGAGAGCGGGAGGAGAGCGTGAGGAGGGCGACGGGGAAGCTTTGAGGGTGGTGTGAGAGTGGTTGGAGGGGTTGAGAGGAGTGTGGACGGTGGAAAGGTGGTCGGCGTGCGGATACTTTAATAGGGACGGATAGGCCAAACACCGCGCCCCAGCGCCCCTTGGCCCGTTTCCAGCGACGTGGAGAGTCAGGGATCACGATGCTTGTCTCCTGGGCTCCCACTCGCAGGCTGGCTTGTCAGCCACTCGCACCCTTGGGTCCCTGCGCTGGGTGCCCGCCCTCCCTTTTTCGGTTTTTTATTTTATTTTATTTTTTATTTTATTCTCGCTGCTACTCCAGTCGCTCCACCTCTAGTCGCTGAGCAGGCCGCCGCCGATGGGATGCTCTGCACATGGGTGTGTGGAGAGGGGCGCAGCACCACCGACGCTTCCAAGAATAGCCCTCGACGACGACCTGACGGCGGCGACCTACGACCAATGGCCTCTGCATGCTGCCACGAGCATGTGCCTGAGTCTGATCGTGCATTGTCTCGCCTTGTGCCTGGTACCTATTTTCCTCGTCCTCCTTTCAATATTCTGTACTAAACTACTGGCACGGTGCAAGAGTTCGACCGCCCCAAAAGGCCACTCTGTGCAAATCGCCAGATGGATCGCTCATCGCTCCACCACCAGCGAAGCCTCGGACGATCATCCGCCGGTCCAATAACTGCCCCAAAGATGGCAACACGTCCACCGAACGGACTTGACCGTCGCTTCGAGCGGGCCACAGAGCCAAGACGCTCCCTTTTCCTTCACCTGCCCATTGCAACACTCTGGCGCATGCATCACGAACGCCGCCCAAGGTCAGCCGCACGCGGACGCCCACACCACGGCGAATCAGCGCCGCCAGTTAAGCTTGATGGTCGCTAAGCCCTATGGCTGCTCCTCTTTGAAAGAGAAAGTACTTGCAAGCTCCAAGGGTCTCCCAGCCGTGGGGGCCGAGCGAAAACGGGCCCTGGCAATGGATCATCCCCGTCCGCTGGCCAAACGGCGTCCTATTTTCCTCTTTTTTTTTTCTTTCACTCTCTGCCTCAAGCCCCGAGCGCTTCCACCACCTAGGCGGCCATTTCCGCGGCCTCACCTCTCTCAACTCACCGAAGAGTCGCACCGCAGCGGTCACGGGAGGATGGTCGAGTTTCAGCCACCACGGCAGCCAACAAGCCCTACCTCACCGCGTTCCCCAGCCGCTCGCCGCCCGCGGGTCCTTCGCCCGCAAGGAACCTTTTCTTGCTAGTTACATGTAGCCTGGCTGAGCAACGACATGTCTTGAACCCTGAAAACAAAAAGGGACGGCAACACGTGAAAATGAAGTTTTGGGCCATCCACCAACCAGTTGTCGTCTCTTCTCGTCTGGCTTTCAATAATGAATGACGTCGCCATGCCCCAAGCCATTGGATGCTCCCGAGCAAGAGACAAAAAAGCAAACTGCGCTCCAGGCATTGTCCCGGACCCCATCGCGGTTTAGCTTTGGCCTCCCGCCCAACCCTGAAGGCTTGAACGCACGTCATTGCGTCTCACCAAGTGCCCTACTCAAGACAAGAGGGCTACACGACACGGGTCCACAAAGAAATCCTCTATTCGCATTGTGCGAGTGTGACGGAGCCCTCCCGCGCCCTGTAGCTGACAGACAGGTGGGCGTAGAGGAAGCATTCGGAACCTTGCCGTCGAAAAGCTGACAGCTTCCCCCCGTCAGTCCACCATATGCGCGCGCTCGCGCGCTTCCGGCCGCCACCCTTCGTCTGACTTCTCCACCTGTGCTCTATAGGCATTTGTGTCACACTGCTCGTCCTAAAATACGTTCAAAGGACCACATGCGTTGTGGTCGGGCGTCTCTGCGCGTTCTCGACTTGTTCTATAGCCATCGACGCCTCGCGCAGCGTGCAGGATGCAATGCATGTCGTGGCAGCAGAGGAGTACGAAGTATCGAAAGTATTGCTCGTCATACATCAGAAGACCATCGTCATCGAGGGCCACTCCTCTGCTCCCCCCCTCTCCGTTCCCAGAAATAATATCACATCACCACCACCAGGGTCTTCATGTGGCATGGCAGGTATGTAGCGAGGTACCTACGTAGCGTGCAGTGTGCAGGCAGACAGGCTGGCAGGGCAGGCGGAGCACACATACATCGACATACGAAGCGGGAATACGAAGGCGATCTGCGGGCGCATCTCCGAGCCATTCGTTCGCCCGCTTGTTCGATTGTTCGTTCATCGACTGCCCTCTCCCCCCCTTTTTGTGGAGGAGGAGGAAGCGAAAGAGAGGACTGCGAATGTGACGTTGGTACGCATGCATGAAGGAGCATCCGTCCGCTGCAGCGGCTACGGCGGACGCATGTATTGAGCAATCGATGTCGGATTTGATTGTCGGTGCTTGGCTGTCTCTTCCCTCCCGCTCCTGCGTTTTGCCACAACTAGATGTCGATGGCGGTCCGTGTGTTCGTGCTCCCGCGGCTGCGTGGGTTTGGTGGCGATTGAGGGACAGCCCGCGGGCGGCTTTTCGATGGGCCTTCTAGAGCGCGCTTCCTTGGCCACGCATGTCCCTTCATGGGCATATGATCGGCTTTTACTTTGCTAGGTGGTCTTCTGCACATTCATGGCGATCCGCGCGTGGTGAAGGTTTGGTCTGGATTCGACTGCACTGACGGGGTAACTAGTTGAAGAATTGGCTGGCCCGCTGCTCATCATCTTGCTGGTTGACACCTGTCTTCCTTGTCTACGAACTGTTCTAATCCTCCCATTCTATCCCAGCAATTAGTCTTGTAAGGAACCATGGTCCTTTTGCCAACCAACGTGCGCACGGTGTGCTGTTAGCCATCAACCAGTCCTGAGCATCCGAACTCCATCTTGAAAAAAGATCCGTCGTCGAGGGGTCTGAAATGACCCGTGGTACCCATCCTGGTCCCTGGAGCTAGTTCGGCACCTCACTCGTCGCCTCGCCTTGGACAACCACCTCGTTGTCGGCCGCGGCAATATCCCTGGGAAAATCCCTTGGCAACACCGACGCAACCCCCTTTTCGCTACGACCCATGCCTCCGCCGGCGGCTTCGGTCTGCTCCCACTCGCGCAAGCGGATCAGGCCATCGACATTGTCAGTATTGTCGTCATCAAACTCGAAGACACGGTAGTCGGCGTTGGCGTAACGGCGCGCGCTGACGCCGCAGCGCAAGAAGCCGGAGTGACTGACGACGATGATGACCTTCTCGGGCCGGGCGCGCAGCCAGCGAAGGCCGGCCTGGCCGCGGGCCAACACGGCGTGGCGGGTGAAGCCGTAAGGGTTGCGGCTTGGCGAAGGCGACGTCTTGTCAGGGTAGGTCGGGTCGACGACGGAAAAGTCGAGCGAGGGGAACAGCGGCTGGAGCGCCGAAACGGGGGAGCCCGTGTCGCAGGGTTTGTCCGAGTTTTCTAGCGCGTGGGCGGTTGGTTAGTTGATTGATGGTCTCATTGTTGATCTCCTGCTCTGTGTGGCGGGGAGTGTGGTGTCCGTTTCCGCAAGACTGAACTATGGCGCCAGCGTCATGCGCATGAAGGGTAGGGATGAAACAGAGAAAGTGGTAAATGATTCGCATGTTCATGCTGGGGGTGGCCAAGAAACATGCGGATCCCGTGGAGGGTCCCGCAATACCATGTCATCAAATTATGCTGGTTGCTTGATGGCACAACTTCCACCACAACTCGCACAGAATTTGAAGAGAAGACAGGGAGGCCAAGAACAGTAAATAAGCATAAAAATGTACTCCTGCAAGACAAGACTGCACAAGAGTCAGAATATTGGGAACTTCAAACTCACCCTGCCACTTCGCATCCAAATGCACAGGCGTGCCCCTCTCAATCAACCAGCGCAGTCCCAGAGTCGCCGTCTGAAGCGTGCGCACCATCGGGCTAACGACTATGAGCTCAGCCTGCTCTGCCAGCGGGAGATTGGCGCGCAGATGCTCGCCCAGTTGCGCGGATTGCTGCTCTCCGAGCTCCGTCAGCGGCGGGTCGGGCAGTGAGTAGTCTGCGAGATTTGATGGATTAGCTGGCTATCGAAGTGCATGGTAAACGGTCGACTGGGCAGGCAGGGATGTATTAGGTAGAGGGGGTTGGAAGGGTGCAACGGGATGGAGGCCAGGATCGCGGTTGGGGGAAGGCTGGCTTGGTGGACTGAGGAGGACAGGGAAGAAGGGTTCAGTCGCATCCCCAACTCAACCACCACAACTGCATCGGTGGAGATTGAAAAGTTGAAGTTGTTTTTTGGTCGGAGATGATGCGACTACACACCGATGTAGCCAGGAGCACCCACCCTGAGTTGCATTGTGCAGCGCTGTGGTCGTGATTAGTACGTCTTTACAAAGTGGGTTTTTACTTTCGAATGCTCACCTTCTGCGTGGCGGATGAGGATGAGTGTCGGGGGCATGGTGCTCTCCGCTGTGTGCTCAGCTTCTGCAAAGGTTTTGATGCTATCCGAAGCAGTATCAGTACTGTAAGGATGTGTTGTTGCGCACAATCGAGGTGGTGGACGTCTTGAAGACAGTGGGGCGGCAATGGATGCAGCAAGGCTGGCGATCCTGTCGGATGGCGCTGCTGCTGTCGCTCAGCTATAGAATTCTTCCAGAGGGGGTATCGTGGGGTATCGTGGGGTATTGATCTTCCCTTGAATTGGAATATTCAATAAGAGTGTTGTTTGGGTTTCGTGCGCAGCTGCTTCCTATCCTAAGGTTGAAGCCAAAGCGCTGATGTAATCGGACTGGAGCTGACAGGCGCCGACAAGAGAAGTCATCTTCGATTTTCTCCGTCAACATCCACTGTGTACTTCTCGGTGCGATTCTGATTTCACGGGGTGGTGGATGGATGATCAGGCAAGCAAAAGAACATGGGAGGGCCGTCTACGGTGAACTGGACCATCTCTATTATGCATTCAATCATGTCCCGACCTGCACAAGCCTCCGCTGCCTACGTTTCTGTAGAAGTCTTACTCCTCCATCCTGTCGCCCTCGGGCCTGGCCTCCTCTTCCTCGTCGTCATCACCCTCAAGAGCCTTCTTCGCCAACCTCTCGGCTTCTTCCCTCAGTGCCTTGGGAACCTCCTCGTGACGTCCCTTGGTCGGACCGTCGGTTGTACTGATCCAGGTCATCTCCAACTCAAACTCCTTGTCCTTGCTGTCTTCATGGGCGAAGTAGATGATGCGCGCAGCCTCCTTGACACCCTGCTCGAGCGAAAGGTTGGCCTCGTGGAGGTTGAGCTTCTCAAGCTCGGCTTTGGCGGCTTGCCTGCCTTTGCCAGTGGCAGCACCGTAATATCCCTGTCGTTGTCAGCTGAGCTACTTGGGCAGCGTTGAGAGTGCACTCACCCAGTACAGACCGCTCGGTTCGACCATGTAGAGGTACGGTCCGCCGTGCTTGACGCCCTCCTTCTTGCCGCCGGATCCAGTCGTAGGGCCAGAGCCGACCTGACCGTCCACTGGCACCTCTGCCTCGCTATCCCAGCCACCAATGATAGATGTGACACCGAAGGGCCGTGCGGAGGAGACGAGCGTGTATGCCTGAACGAAGCTACCCATGCGACCAGCAAGAGCGGCCGTCTTGATCGGGGCCTTGTACATCCTTCTCCACTCGGCCGCTTCGTCCCGAGCTCGTGACACAAAGTGACGTCCGTCAGGAACAAGACCAGAGGAAACCTTAACGTCAACCGTGAGCGCGTCGTTTCACCACATGGGGTTGCTGGTTGGTAGACTCACGATGCCGATGTTACGGTCCACTGTCGATATGCGCTTGTTGGCTCCCTTCTTCAGCAGCTTGCTGGTGACAATCTTCTCGAGGGCCAGCACAACTCCGTCCTTGCACCTCAGGCCAACGGCAGTGCCTCCGTTCTCCACCGCCTTGGTCGCATATTCCACCTAATCGAGAGTGAGTAGGGGGCAGAGGAGGAGTGGATCGGCGGGCGCTGTACCTGGAAGTTGCGGCCGTCGGGCGAGAAGACTGAGTTGGAGAGATCATAGCCGGTACCTATCGACGTCTGTTGCGGCGCGACACGTTAGCGTAGACCTCAAATTGAGACTTGAGAGGTGTTACCATGTTTGCTAGACGACTTCACCAGGTATCTGAGAGATTTATTCCTTGACGGGTTGGTAAAGGCGGGGGTGGAGGATGGGAGGGTTGGAAGGCGTAGGTGATGATGCGGATGTGGTTGTAACGGAGCTCCAAGGCTTCCTCCGAGCTGCGCGTAGCTGGTGCGTGGCCCGAGCTTCAGAGATCTAATCTTATCTCGATCTTGGCATCATCGCAATCCAGAGGCAAGGGAGGTCAAGCCCTCCGGAGCAATGCTCACAGCGAAGGATTTCAATTTGAATCGTAGATATCTCGTTCGACATGCAAAAATACGTGCTCTAAGTCCACATGCAAGATCCAAGAGTGGTAACAATATGCTTAAATTAATGTGTCCTCTAGATCTCTGCCAGTCCGCTCTATTCCTGCACAATGTCCGAGATTTGTTGGTTATGATTTGAAACGCAGTGGTTCCAAACTTCTCAAGCAAGTTGGATGCCCCTCTCAGCGAGCTTAACCTGGACCTCCTCGTACACTCCCTCGGGCGTCTTGATCGCCTCGACCTTGACCACGCGGCCCTGAGACGCGAACTCATCCACCACGGGCATGGAAGTCTCGATGAAAGTCTTGAAACGCTTGCGAATGCTCTCTTCATTGTCGTCGGCACGACCAGAAGTCTTGCCACGGTTGAGCAGGCGCTCTTCCATGACAGACTCGGGGCAGTCGAAGAACAACGTAAACTTGGATGGACACACGGCGCGTTCGAAGGCATGCGCCTGATCAAGCTTGCGGGGGAAGCCTGGAAAGCATATCAGTAACGGTCCGTGGACCATCCATATGAGCCTGTGTCAAATTTACCGTCAATCAAGAACTTCTTCTTGTTTTCCTTCTCTATCGCGGCCAGCATTGCGTTTTCGAGCAGCTTGATGGTGACTTCCATAGGAACAATCTTGCCCTCGCGAATGTAGGTCTTGATCATTTCGCCAAACTCGCTACCAGGTCGGTCCTGCTCCTCACGCAGCAAGTCACCCGCAGAAAGGTGCTTGAAGCTATAGTCGCGTACCAGGTTGGAGCATTGTGTTCCCTTTCCAGCACCAGGGCCGCCCAGGACAAAGATGACAGTGATGTCGGCCGGGTCAAAGATCGGCTTGGTGCGACTGAGGAGCTCTTGGGCCGACATTGTTGTGTGCTGACGTCTTGCGAGACTACGATAGAGGTCGGCTGGTGCTATTGGTGGGGGGAGCGGTTCCTCGTCTTTGCTTTACGATTTGCGTGAATAAAAAGGTACCGACTCCGAGGATGAGGACGAAGGGGAGGATGCGGATGGGACTGTATTGCGAGTGACGCGGACGACCAGGTGCTTGGCGAGCGAGCTGGGAGCTGTGAGAGAACTGGCGGACTGGAGTTAAAGTAGTAGGGGTGTAAGGGTTTCCTGCAAGGAGACGAGAAGACTTGGGGGTGATCATAGTGGGAACAGATTGAGGGGGGTCGATATAGGACGCCGCTGGGGCGTTCGAGATTGGCGGCCACCACCGCAGCACGGCAGTCCGTCCACTGAAACGTGATGGGTCGGGCCGTGGAACAACCGCAACACACCGGCCAGCGAGCCAGCGGGGGCTTGACCGTCCCTCTCCCAAACACTTTGCATCACTTGGTTTTTCTTTCCGTCGGCACTGTGTACTTGAGGCAAGTCGCTGATCATTTCCGATTGCTCGCTTGCACGGTCAATTCATGTTTCCTGCCTTCCCGGGACCATTCATCAGGCGTAGCAAGCGCAAGCAGCCACTCGATAGAAGCCTATGGGAAGTATTTGAGATTTCTTCCCAGAAAAACAACGGCAAATCAGATTGTTTTCTTCATTGAGTGTCGTCGTTTTCCTTTCACACACGTTCTCCTGCTGCAGATGGCTGCCCACCGGTTTTCGTCTCCACGGGTCAGAAAGCGACGAAGCTGGCATTACCATCCATCATGGTACGGGAGCTTTGCCTATTATCGAGGTATCCACTGGACACCTCTTCACAATGCCTTTGGCTGAGTGAGCCACCTCCTGGCACCCTCCGACGTCATTTCAAAGAGAATGAGGATGGACTGATGCAGGAATGTCTTCTGTAGCCGCGCATTCAGACCCCACCATTCAAACATCACTCAATTTGTTCCTCGATAAATTGCGCGACTCATCACTTTTACTGGCTGCTACTGAGTCACAGCCCTGATGAGATAACGGGGTCCCTTCGATCGCCCTTTATATTGGGCTGTGCTCTAGAAATCACTGGACTGCAACGACAAAACCGAAGCGACCACATTACATGTACCATCCACAATGGGCCACACATCAAAGAGAAAGAAAGTCGAATTCTTAGATCTGCCCGGCGAGATCCGCAACATGATCTACAACGAGTGTTTTCTGCCCGACAAATCGCTCGAGGTCGACTTTAGCCCCAATACCAGCGCGCATCACCCGAAGCAAGAGGTTCATCCTTCGCTGAAAGAAACCATAACGAGGATCTATCAAGACTTCAATATACGCCCTCCAACCGTGCGCAAGGATCGTCCCAAGTCACACTGGATCAATGTTCCACAGAATCCTCCAAAGCCATCCAGAAAACAAAGGGAAACGGAGAGCAACAGGAAAAGACACTTCGGCGCCGGTCTACTCTCAACTTGCAGGCAAACCTACTGGGAGTCAAGAGGCTTTCTTTACTCAAGATCCATCTTCATGTTCTCCTCATCCAAGAAACTGCTCTGCTTCATCACCACTGTGTCTTCTGAGAGTCTCGCTTTGATCAGACATGTCCAGATTACCCAAGCGATGTGCGGCACCCACTTCCATTCTGAGCTACGGTTCTTGAGAGACCGCTACGAGAAGAATTGGCTCTCTGCAATGCAGATGGCTGCGAGTAGGCTCACGGGGCTGCGCGATTTGGAGGTCTGGCTGTGCATGGCCTACAGCCCCGTACATTTGGACTTTTCTCGAACCTGGGCTCAATCCATACTGGCTTTTGGTACAACTCGCCCGTCAATCAGAAACAGTAACTCCAGTGTGCACCCAGCATATAACGGTTGCCTATCCAACCTACAAATCGAACTGTGGGGCTATCATTTGCAGTAGCTGACACCATCAGCTCGCAATGATGCTTCGATTCGGCTGCATGTCGCATTTGCGGAAGCTTTGCGCAGGCGGATGATGGGGTGGATTGATGCGGACGCCCTGGTGGATTTCAAAAAGGCGGAGTCGCAATATTTAGAGATACTGCGTCTAGAAGAGCTTGAGTGGGCGGCTCCAAGGGAGATTCAATAAAGCGATAAAAATCTCCAATGGAAGCGTTGGATAAATGGATTACCTCAATTGGATGCTGGAACGGATTCTCGCTGCAGCCCGCCAAGAGACAGATACATCAAAATGACAGCGTTGAGTAATTGACTCGGAGCCAGTGTCAATGGACGCTCCCAAGCGACGGGAATCGGGGAGAGCCTGAGTGCCGGGTGCCTTCCGTCGTAGGGACCGACTACCAAGGAAGGCAGGCGCTGCCATCGTCCCCCAAATGTGTTCTTCGCCTGCCCAGAGCTCAGCAACCTTACACCCAACGACCGCAGTCCTCCCACGCCCCAATCAACGCAAGCCTTACATGTCCAGATGCACCCGCTCACTCTCCACAACCTGACAACTTCGCATCGCCGGCAATCCCAAGTCTCTCGGGCCTTCCAAAGTCGAGCTGTCATAGCTTCGTCTGCTCGAGCCAATCGAGAGACCAAATTGAGGGTTCGAAATGATGGGAACTACACCTTCCAGGGTCCAAAAGCCTCTCCTGCATGTGGAAGTTCGCCTCAAAAACTCCGCAGATTGTTTCGTCCGCACCGATTTGGTAGGGTAATGTCTTTGATTGCCGATGCTATGCTTACGACAGCAGATTAGAGATGAGGTTTCTTCATGGCTTTTGCGCAAGTACACCGCCATCGTCGTTGGTCAGGAAATCCTAGGCTACGGTATTACTCACATCAGACTGCTGAGAATCTCGCTCACCGTCTTCGACAGAAAACTTGATGCACGCAGAAAACATCGAATCGATTAGCGCCGTCGAGTACACATGCGTGGATACTGAAGAAGATGATCCACAACAAGTGCACGACTTAAAAGACGTTCGACTGGACGTGCAAGCCTTCGAGCTTATCGAACAGGATGTGTCGATGGCGAGTCTAGGCCTTGAGGATGATGAAAATTCCAGTGATCCGCAGCTACGAGTCACAGCGCTTCCAAGTGTTTCGCTTGATGGGGACTGGGAGTCGTTCGTTTTTCCCAGTTCATCTTAGGGATGGCCCGATTGCTGACTCTTTCCAGGTTGGTGTTCACGAAGCCCCTGCATACTCGATTGCTGCATTTCACTACCCGAATGAGTGAGTACCAGACCCAAACAATCAAGCTCCCGAGCTTACTCACTTTTTCCAAAGTCTCGATGGTCCAGACACCGGGGCTCAATGCCACATTGATGAATTGGAATGGGCTCATGCTTCTTCACGGGCCGCCCGGGACCGGAAAGACAACTCTGTGGTACAGTCTTGAAGTGTCTCTGGTATTTTGCAGGACGCTGATACTGTGAAAGCCGCGGACTGGCCCAAAAACTCACCATCCGCTTGGGGAGCTACTTCACGCATGGAAAGCTCGTTGAGATTTGCTCACAGTCCCTTTTGAGTAAATGGTTCGGGGAGAGCGCGAAGCTGCTGTCAAAAATGTTTGAGAAGCTCGAGGAGATGGCACGCGACGAGACTTCCTTCGTATGCGTCTTGATTGACGAGGTCGAGACCTTGACTGCAGCTCGCGACAAATCTGCGAATGGATCGGAGTGTGGGGATGCCATGAGGGTTTGGAAGGCTAGTCCTAGTGCGGAAACCCAGAAAACTGACCAAGGAACATTCAGGCCACAAACCAACTCCTTACTGCGCTCGACCGTCTCAGACATCGCTCTAATATTGTGGTGCTCTGCACAAGCAATCTGGTACATGCGCTTGTGAGTGCTCTGGAGATGAATGTCAGCTCCTCTTAACAGTCATAGGACTCTGCTTTCATGGACCGCGTCGATATCAAGCAGCTGGTGCCCAATCCAGAGTCAAGAGCAATATACGAGATCCTTCGATCCAGCCTGAACGAGCTCATTCGTAACCGAATTCTTACGCCACTTGAAGTTTCCGGCCAGGACAAGGAGTTTTTCGAAGACGGCGGGCACTGGTTCCCATCCGCAGCACAACTGCTTCTCTGTTCTGGATGGAATGATGAGGACGACCCGGAGGGTCACAGTAGCCCTGCAATCAGGCTATGGAAAATATCGGAGAGGTGCGAGGGGATGAGTGGTCGGGCGTTGCGTCGGTTGCCTGCAAACGCGCTGGCCATGTACACCTACTCCAATCCCGTGGAACTGGGTGCTCTCCTAGATGCTCTGGAAAGGGCAATGATGGATATCTAAGGAAATGCTGTGCTTGACCTAGAAAAAGGCGGGAAAGGGGCCAGTTTCAGGACCAAAATGGAAACGAGTATGACAGGTCACCGATGGCAATGGTGCAGTTTATGGGCAATGTGAAGCAGGCTACAAAATTCTGCAGTACACCCTTCCGGATGGCCTCCCGGCACATGTTCCCGCATCAGTAGGCAGGAGTGCGGAGAGTGGATCAGCTTGGGCGGCGTCTGAGTTGACAGCACCGGATATATGCGCTGCAGCATGTCATACAGTCAGTCAGTCTTGGTTGCAGCAGGGCCGGACAAGCGCACGAATGGATCTTGACCAAAGGCATGCAGATTCCTCATGCTCAGAGCCGGTCACGACGTGGGCCGGCGGGCTGTAGCAGGTGTCTGGACGAAGCTACCGATTTCTCCCGCCGCAGCAGTGGATGGCATTCGTCAAGAGGAGGCACGTTCCCGCAGGTGTGGTGAAAGACGCAGACAGGTAGCGTGGCGAGCTGCATTGACAGTTGGGCAGTGGTGCCCGAGAGGTCTTGGGCTGATGAGCAGAAGAGGCGTGCGAGGGCTTGATAGGAGGCTCGTTATGGGCCGAGCCGAGCTGGAGCGGCGTGCCGTTGCGACGGGCGGGCTGGCGGCGCCCAACCGCGTCTCCCCTGTGGCGATTGTGGTTGTGGGAGAGGAAGAGAGCGTGGCCCCTGGCGTCATGGCCTGACACGTATTCGCCTGCGAGAGGACGGCCAACGTCCAACAGCGCTAACAGTGTCGAGACATGTCGGTTGAAATGCAAGGTTGTCTGGTTATGACTCCTTGCAAAGGGGGCCAGGCGCGAGTATAACTGAGCGGGAGGAGCCATTCCTGCCCGACGGAGCAAGGTGTTGTTGAAGTTGCTTGCCTGCTCTTCCTTTTCTTCTCCCTCCTCTCCCACTCCGCTCGGCAGGGCAGCCCGCCGTCGCACAGCAGAGCCTTTCGCACAAGGAAGCGAGACCGCGACACCACTCATCCGTCCGAGACAAATGTTGCACTCGGCCCTCAACCGCAGCTACATATTCTTGCGCAGACCGAAGCGACTCTGCCGCCATCGTCGGTCCATATCTCGGGATCCGCAGCCGCACCCGCCTGGCATTCCCCAGACTCTCTGCTCCAGCAACGCCCGCACGTTGTCCAGTGCGTATCACCAGGTACGTCTCTCGTCTCGCTCTTCTCTCTTCAGGCCTCGCCCGCGCTGCACAGTGGTGCCCGAGGGCTGATTGTGCAGCCCAATGGCGGCGCATTTGACCGGTCATGAACTCTTTGCGCTGACAAGCAGACTGCAGTAGCGCGGCTCTGACAGCCCTTCTGCCAGCACCAACCCGGTTACACGCCCGCTTACTTTATCACCGCCATCCCGCGCCCGCAAACCATCGGCGTTCGTGGTCCCAGGCGCGCCCCGTCATTCCCAAACCTCTTGTAGCACACCACTGCCGCACCCTGCCTCGGCTTGCTTCACCCTCCGGCAGCCTTACCATCGACCGCGGCGTCAACCTCCACCCTCCTCGTCCGTCTCGTCTTGCATCGCGCCTGCATTGCTCAAGCATCCCTTACACCCTGCCTGCGCCGTCTTCGCTTGCAATTCATTCCTCGTCTGGTCTTGACCGTTGTTTACCAACATTGCAACGACCCCGCGTCAGCTGAGCACCCACAGCGCCCGCCGTCCAATCCAAGCCAGCACTAGAATTCTGGTGGCCGCCACCCATCGCAATCCAGGGCTATTCCAACCCAGCCTATCTCCAGAAGAAAGGCATCGTGCGATAATCCCCCGTCCCTACTCTCTTCCCTATGCGGTAAGCCCTCCGTGTTCCTCCCGTATCGCGACTCTGCCCGTACCCATTCCTGGCGCATCCCAGGCACTGCTACTCTGGCTCCCATGCCTCTGGCTCCCTTGTCCGCCGCTACTTACTAACGCTTGCTCCGCCCAGCAGGACAATCATCGTCCAGTCTTCCGGCTCGGAGCAACCGTCGACGTCGGACGAGGAATCCTCTGGTGTGCAAATACCCTCTGCTCGGCGTAGCCAACACGACTATTCCGACGACTATTCCTCCGAGGACGACGACATTGACTTTGTCGACGATCTCGACGACGAAATCGAGCCGTCAGAGTCAGCATCCCGACAGCCCGAACCTGTACGGCGTCGGGCCCAACCATCGTCTCGTCCGCCAACTGCTCGTCGCCAAACCGTCCAGGTGGAGGAGCCGATACGACATCGAAGAACCGAAAGGCGGTACCATCGAGAGCGGAGCGAGCACAGCGCCCCCCGTCGACGGCCGACTTCCGCCGACGACCTGGACAGTGTGGATTATCCAGAAGAAGATTACCCGGGCTTCGGTCACCAACCGCGTGGCCCACCGCTTCACCATCCACACAGTTCATGGGCTCACGTTCCCCAGCAACCCGCACCGCCAGGTTTTGCTACAAGTACAATGCTCTCGGGCTACCCACCTAACCACTTTGACCCTGGAGCGCTGATCCAAATGCCTCCTCACGATGCATATGGTGGTTACCACCACAACCCTTTTGCGCCAAACCCAGGCAACCCCTTCGCAACACCTCCCCCTCAAAGCATGGTGGGGCCTGGCTACTACGACCCCGGAGCCATGCAGCCGCGACCCGGACTGGCTCCTCGTCAGAGGCATTCCATGCACGGTGGACTACCTGGCCAGCCAGGAGTTGCGCCTGCTGGGGCGATGATGCCTTACTATCAAGGCTTCGACGGGTATCCGCCTCCAATGGTGCCGTACCGATATCCGCCGCAATACGCTCCACACTCTCCGCATGACGACTCTCCTCCTCCATCCAGGAGACGAGTGTCAAAGTCTGCCACTCCGCCCGCGGACAATGCTCCCCCACCTCCTCCGCCCCCTGTTCCCGCTCCTCCTACCGCCATGATTCCGGTTCCCCCTCCAGCACCGCCAGAGCCCACGCCTGCAGAGAAAGAAGCTGCCGAGAGACTGAAGAAGCTCGAAGATCTCCTCCATGCACAGATGCAGGCCAAGATCGACAAGGAGGCGAAGAGACAGAAAGAGGCAGAGGAGGCAAAGAAGGCTGCTGAGGAAGAGAAGAGGAGGAGCGAGGAAGACCGCCTTCTCAAGATCCACGAGCTCATCATCGCATCACGTGATGAGCAGATCGCTCGCGAAAAGGCTTTGGAGGCCCAACGTGCAGCGGAAAAGGCAGAGGCCGACGCCAAGGCTGCAAAGGATGCTGCTGATAAACAGAAGGCAGCTGAAGAAGCCAAGAAGCTGCTGGACGCCGCCAAGAAAGCTCGCGAGGAGGCCGAGGCCAAGGCTGCAGCCGATGCGCAGGCAGCCAAGGAGGCGCATGAAAAAGCACTGGCCGAAGAAAAGGCTGCGAATGAAAAGGCCATGACGGAGGCAAAGGCCGCTGCGGACGAGCTGACAAAGGCGAAGGAGGAAGCAGAAAAGAAAGCCGCGGAGGAGGCCAAAGCAAAGGAAGAGGCCGAAAAGAAGGCAGCCGAAGCGGCTGCGCCCAAGCCCGAGGAAAAGAAGGCGCCCATCAAATTCAAAGATGCAGTCGGGCGAAAGTTTAGCTTTCCGTGGCATCTGTGCAAGACTTGGAAGGGCATGGACGAGCTCATCAAACAGGCTTTCCTTCATGTGGACGTCATTGGCCAGCACGTTCACGAAGGTCATTACGATTTGGTTGGGCCGGACGGTGAGATCATTCTCCCACAAGTCTGGGAGACTGTCGTTCAGCCTGACTGGACCGTCACCATGCACATGTGGCCAATGGAGGAACCTGCTCCACCGCCAAGGTCACCACCCATGGGTGGCCCGATGGGGGGTCCTATGCCGCCACCCCCTCATTTCCCCATGGAGGATTGGATGCACATTGGTATGCCGCCGCCAGGGCCGGCGGCTGGAAAGAAGCCGCGTCCTAGCGACAAACCCGGAAAGATCCTAGGCCGCGACAAGAGCGTCAAGAAGCCACCCAAACCAGCTCCCCCTCCTCCGGCCCCAATGGTTGAGATCATTCAAGATGGTGGAGCGGGACCTTCCAACTTAGGCCCTCCTCCGAAGCAGAAGAATAAGGCTCCGCCAGCGGGTAGTCTGGGTATCTTGCGTTGGATGGCAGGAACCCAAACCGGAGCTAGGCAGTCGGGAAAAGGGGCAAAAAAACCTGAAAGCCCTCCCGGTGGTGGTCCATCTGCAGCAATTGCAGCACCAATGGCACCTGGCCCCTCGTCTTCATCAACTCCACATGGCAACGGTGTCCATGTCCAGTCACACGGCAATCCTAATGATGGGTGCGCTGTCATGTGAGGAGCTGAGTGAAGATGGGGGGGCTAGCCTGCTGTGTGCTTTGCGTGCAGTGGACTACTACCACACTTTCCTTGGAAAGGGTCTTTCTGGAGGCAAGCGTTTTCTCTCCTGCATTTGGCGGGAGTTTTTGCTGTCTCGGGGGTTTCTTGAGTGGTGGTATACTTCTTTTTTCTCTTCATCGGTTTCCCTCGGGCCTTCCATCGGGTGGCCGCCTCGGAGACTGATCTTTTCAAGAGACGCTGACGATGCCCGCACACGCGGCAGCTTCGTCTCTTTCTTCTGACCGCCGTCCTTTGTGGCGGTTGACGTGCGATCTTTCGAATTCTCTTTGCGTTACGTTCAAGCGTCGTCCGAATTTTTCTTCACGGGGAGAGCCTGGTTCTGCTTGGTCGTTGTTGTCTGTCGCCCTCCCGCTTGATGTCGTCTTTTTCTTCCCATCATCTTTATCCCACAACACCCCTCTATATCCCTGTCCCATAACGTGTATGACGACAAAAGCATCAACTGCAGCATACTTAACACTCATGACCGACGACTCTGATACCCCATTTCCCCCCCTTTCTTTCTCCTTTACTTTTTGTCAGTTTATCGTGGGGTTTTCAAGCGACGGAGTCAGTGAGGGGACGAGACAGGCAGGGAAAGGCACGCCACGCTCGGTTGATTTTTTTGGCTATTCCTTTCGCGATTTCGGCACTGTTTGACTGAGTTGGACGCTGTCTCTACTTGTGGTGCTTCGAGTCTTCGAGTGCGCAGGAGAGTTCCTTGGTACGACAGTGATGGATTGACTTGACGGCCGTTAACTGATGATAGAATGCAGGGTCAGTGTTCGGGGAGGCGAGCACTACTCAGGTGGCACTGAATTGGCATTTGTCAATTCACGCGCACTTGCTGGTGTGATGAGGTCGAGAAGAATTCTTTACGTCGAAAAAATCAATGGAAAAATCATGTTTGGCAGTCATGATGTGCTTTGATTTGAGCTTCCAATTAGTGCGGCCGGACAATGCTTAGCTTTTCTTTCCTGACTTGTCTTGGCCTACAAATTGTCTGAGTGATTGCTTGTTGACTCTGCTCTCTCCGCAGATCTCCACCAGTGGACGCTTGAGCAGTCATGTTAACCAAGGGGTGTTCCGAACAGGGTAAGACACTCCCATGCTGAGAATCGCCCAGGCTGACCGTTTGAAGCTCACGGAATCTAAATCTCTGCCATGCAACGTCTCAACAAAAACTTGCGATCAAAATCTATTGCGGCAATATAGATGCACCAGAAGAGCCACAGAAGCCCAGACGATCCTAAATTTCACCATTCTCCCTCGCCTTAACGCTGGCTGGATGCTTGTACCGCGCCCTCAAAAGCCTCTGCAACTGCCAGTCGCCCGCTCTAATCTCCTCATACTTGTCCTCCTCGCCTTCGACGACGCAGCTCGGCACCGTCTTGATGACGGCATCGCTGCTCGGGCTGAAGAAGTAAGCCAAGCTGTGCCGCTCGGCGCCCACGCAGTTCTTAACCCGGTGCACCGTGCTGACGAACCGATCGTTGCTCGCGCGCTCCAGGAAGTCGCCCACGTTGACCACCAAGCTTCCCGGGACGGGTGGCGCCGCGATCCAGTGGCCAGACGGCGTCAGCACCTCGAGGCCGCCCTCCCCGCCGGCGGGCGAAGACAGCTGGTTGACGAGCGTGATGAAGCTGTAGTCGGCGTGCGCGCCGATGCCAATCGTCTCGGTGGCCCCTGAGCCCTCGGGAACCGGTGCTGCGGGCGGATACCGCAGCGCGCGCAGGCCGGCCATGGGGAAGCGGCACATGTGCTCAAAGTACTGCTCGTCCTGCTCCAGCGCCAGCGCTACCATGCGCAGGATTGTCCTCGCAAACGCGGCGACGGCTTCGCGGTACGCGCAGAGCGTCTGGCGGAACGCAGGCAGCGCGTCGTCGGGCCACTGGTTCAGCGGCTTGCCAGACGGGTTTGCCGGGTAGTGCGAGAAGGTGGTGTCGAGGTCGGCCGGGGCGCGTTGTTCGGGCTCCCACGGGTCGTCGGCGCAGTTGAAGGCTTCCTTCATGTCGCCCTGCGTGCGGTGATCCAGGCGCGTCTCGTAGAGCGCCTCGTAGCCGCGGATCGCAGCGCTCTTGTTGATGTGGACAGCCATTTTGTCGGCGGCGGGCAGCGCGAAGAAGTCGCGGACTGCTTGCAGCGGCGCGTCGCTGAGCTGTGCAGACGGTATGCCATGGTTCACGGCGTACATGAAGCCTGTCTCTTTGAAGGCGCGGCCGACGGCTGCCGCGACGCTTTGCCGCTCAGGGAGGTGAGGTGAGTTCGCGAGGCTGAAGTCGACGGTGGGAATGCTTGTGAAGGTAGGTTTGCTGCCTGGCACAACGAATCGAATGCCCTTTCCCTTGCCCGCGTGAAAGCTGATTGACTCAGCGGGCGGTTGAGGTGCCGGTGAGCTGTCCGTTGCGAGGACACCTGGTGCCATGGCTGGTGATCTTTTTGAATGGAGTTTCTCTGTTTTGTGGCACTCGGGTTGATCGCAATCACTGCAACCTCAAGGAATATATCCAGTCTTGTTGGTTCTTTATTCCTTCTTCTCGGCAGTTCCTACGCGCTTAAAAGGTGGAAATGTAGGTGAGCATCATGAGACGGATTTGTGGTCGTCTTATCAACACTCGACTGCCGTGTTGCGGGGGAACTTGGAGACCACCCCACTCTTTGGTATCGCGGCTCTTCTTCAGTCTGCCGAACAACATCCTGTAAAGAAAGAATCCTTCCATGTCCTGTTAGCCACTTACACCGCCGATATCTCGATTACAAACTGCTTTCCGTTCCTGATTAGGGTAAGTAATGTCCTGGCTCAACGAATTCAACATGTTGACGTGGGAATAGATATTGCGCATCTATTATGCAGCGTTCAAAAAAAGGAAGAGATAGTCCATAGGTCCAAAAAGCGGGATTACCGAGAAGCCAACCACCAGTTACTGGAATTGCCCGGCCTCCAGTCTCTTTATCACAACAATCAGCTAGCGGGGCTTATCGCCATGACCATCACTGTCAACAAAAGCTCGAGGGTGCCAGGCAGAGAAATGCGAGTGCGAATACAGGCCAGTGGACCCAACGCCGTGCATAGCGTAACAGTATGCTAGTTTCCAGAATCAACAAGGCCCGAGTAGCCTTCTCCAGCGTTCGCAGCTTTGCCAGTGCTATTGAAACGAAGGAGTCTGCGCAGGGCAGACTCGAGCACCGCAACCCCTGGAGCAATGAGGATCTCGACATCAGCCCCAGAAAGGACTGGACTTGGGGGTGGTGGGACTATGCTGCATTTTGGTGGTCCTATGGTAAGATCTCATCTTCTCTTCGCTGACCTTGACTGATTCGGTTCTGATTGTGTTCAGGATTCTCCACAGGCGTATGGGCGGCTGGATCCTCGCTTGTGTCTGTTGGATTGACATGGTGGCAAGGTGTGTAGACAGGAAGCTCGCATACTGTCACGAGGCCGACATGACGAGACTGACCACAACAGCCATCATCTGCATCTTCGTCTCCCACTTGCTCGGTGCGATTGGAATGGCCATGCACTCCCGCTCGGCAGCAACATATCACTTTGGGTTCCCAGTCGCTAGTCGAATTGTCTGGGGACTGCGCGGCGCCTTCTTCCCCGTCTTCGTACGTGTTCTTGTGGGCACGATCTGGGTAGGTATCCAGCTGGTCCAGGGTGGCTACTTTACAGCAGTGCTTTTGCGCGCTGTCTTTGGCAAGTCTTTCCATGACTTGAAGAACACGATTCCAGCGAGTCAAGACATCACCGTCCAGCAGCTGATAGGACTTCTGATCTTTTGGTACGTCTTTCTGGTTGACTCTTAACTTGAGTGTTACCGTCACAGTGGGTGTCGAAAGACATGAGTATCCCTGCCCCTTGGATGCTACTAGGCAGTGAACCAATGCTGCCTGCAGATTTCAGTCGAACCACTGTGCCGTCAAGACTGACAAATAATTCACTCCAGGACTATCACCCTACCAATCCTGAGCATCCCGGTTCCACGGGTCCGAATCATCTACACCGTCAAGTCCGTCGTCCTTCCACCCGTCGTAATCGGCCTCTTCATCTTCTGCATCCTCCAAGGCCGCGCACACGATTACAGCCCCGGCAAATTCTCAGCATCGGCACCTATGCATGGCGCGACGCTGGCCTGGGCCATGCTCGCCGGCATCAATAGCGTCATGGGCAAGACGAGCACCTCCGTCGTCAACCAGCCCGACCTCGCGCGCTACGCGCGTACGAAGACGGCGCCCATGTGGTCCCAGTTGCTGGCGCTGCCGATTGGCAACACGCTGTGCGCCACCCTGGGCATATTTGGCACCAGCGCCATCAATGCTGCGTGGGGCGCAGAGATCTGGAATCCTTGGGACTTGTCCGATGCCATTCTCGACCGGTACTGGAACGCTGGCGCCAGAGCTGGTGTTGCCGTTGTTGCGCTGGGCTTCATGTTTTCCATCTTTGGCAGTAACCTGGGGTTCGTATTTGCTCTCAGTCCTCGTTCCCGGTAACCTGGATTCAATGACTGACACATTAACTTCATTCAGCGCAAACGTCATCCCCTGGGGCGCCGACACGTCAATCATCCTCCCACGCTTCATCAACATCCGCCGCGGCATGTACATCTCCTACATCCTGGGCCTCGTAATCTGCCCCTGGAACATCCTCAACAGCGCAACGTCGTTCCTGCGTTTTCTCGGCGGCTACTCCATCTTCCTGGGCCCCTTTGTCGGCATCTTCCTGACCGACTACCTCGTCGTACGCCACGGCAACGTGCGCGTCGCCGCCCTGTTCGATCCCGCCGCGGCGAACGGCGCCTACTGGTACCGCGGCGGCATCAGCTGGCGCGCGGCCGTGGCCTACGTCGTTGCCGTCGTGCTGCCCATTCCGGGCTTCACTGCAGAGTTTGGATGCAAAGTCAGCGCCGGTGCTGTCCACCTTTACGAGATTGGCTGGCTGCTGACGTGCGTCGTAAGCAGCGTGGTTTACTGGGCGCTGTGTCGGTTGGGTGGTAGTTTTGCGGTGGAGGAGAGGCGTTTGCCATTTGAGGCTCTTGCTGCGGAGCAGTTGGAAGCGATGGAAGACGCGTCGGCCCAGGAGGTGGAAAGACTGCAGGTAAATGGTGCGATCAAGGTGTAATTGACTGTAGATGGACGGTGTGGCAGTACTTCATGACCAAACTGGATGTGCGAGCGTGTATAATGCGCTCTACAACCCGTTTCTTGATTTCTGCTCAAAGTTGAAGTTTTGGAAATGCGAGCATAGGTCTCGTAGTCATAGCACAGTGTCTTGATGACGGGTGTCTAGCCGCTCAGCTGGTGCGAAAACGTGATTTGTCTCGGAGCGCAGTATCATCAGAGATCTGGTGACAGTTTATCAGCTTCTGATGCTCCAAAAATTACCTTCAACTCAGGTGCCTTCAGCATGTTTCTCATCTGATTCTCAATTGTGTGTATACGCACAAGGCCTGAGTGGCCCGCATTTTTAGCCTTTCCCATCTTGCCCTGACCGAGCCTTCTCAAACGCCATAAAGGTCAAATTCAAGGTAACAACGTGGGCTACCCGTCAACGATAGCGCGAAGTCTATGCAGCAAGCTTCTCTGCGCCAGCCTCGACTGTCACAGCACCAGCCCCAAAGCCACCGGTACTACCGAAGCCACCAGCACCACGTACAGTCTCATCGAGCTGTTCCACCGCCACGATTTCAGGAAGAGCGATTCTCTCGACAACCAGTTGTGCAATGCGGTCACCGGGCGTGATGTCGAAGTCCTCGTCTGAGAGGTTGGCGAGCAAAACGCCGACGTCGCCACGGTAGTCGGCGTCGATGACACCAGCGAGGGTGTCGATGCCGTGCTTGGCAGCAAGTCCGGAGCGAGGAGCGATGCGGCCATCTTCCAAATGAGTCAGCAGCTACAGGCGACAAGCTTGTTGAATACCTACAGGTACCAGCGGGGAGGGCTATCCGAATGCCGGTCGGAACCACACCCCGACCACGCTTGGGGATCGTGACAGCTTCCGAGCTGTAGATGTCGTAGCCAGCGGCAAAGGCGGAGCCCTTCTTCGGGAGCTGGGCGGTCTTGGACACTAGCTGCACTTGCAGCGTCTCTAGCGCAGCGGCCATGGTTGTAACGTTTGCGGGAGTGGGAGAAGCGTTGCCAGACAAGTCGCCGACGGCCGAAGCTTGTACGAGGGATGGGTTGTTGACGGATGAGGCAGGCTCGGGCTCAATGTGCTTGGTGCGCTTCGGAGGCTGCGTCGAGGTTAGCGTAGTGAAGGGGGACGAGTGAAGATGATTGCAGTGCGGATGGCGGGGTCAATTGCTCTCGCGTCGAGGAGACAGGCTTCGTATGGCCGACGCCAATCTGACCTCGGTCAATGGAAGCCATCTGCCTCGTGCAAGCAAGCAGGCGTCACAGGTCGCGGCGCAGTGGTATGGGTGCCGTACCGGAGACGAGGGTTCAGAGGGCGGATCGTGGTGAGAGGGAGTGGCAGCAGGGACTGCAGAATGAATGGTGCTAGGCATGTCTAGGGAATGAGATGGAAGAGGTTGAGCAGGCGCACCTAGGCTAAGGTAAGTCGACGGTGGTGGTGAAGTTAAAGTGACAGCGGGAGGAAGACGCGTCGGAACGCGTAGAGACGACCGGACGGAGACAGACGCGCCGAGGGCGGGCCGGACGGCGGCCGAAGAGCCGGGCTTGGCAGTTTTCACCTCAGGCACCCAGTGTTCGCCCTGCCCTCCGCTGGGCGCACAGGGTCAATGGTCGGTGCAGTGGCAACGAGGTGCAGCATCCCCATGGGCCCCGGCCCCTGTTCGCCGCATCCAAGGTCACCCAGACACAAACAACAACCACGGACCCGGACATCGACTCGGTGCGCCTCTCGCCCTCACTTCCGCTCAGCTCTGCCCTCTCAATGAGGCAGCCGCGACATTGCTCTAGCAGGGAACGCCGCCCCGTACACCCCGACCTCTAGTCCCGCATCCAGCGCCATCCCAATCCCCCACTGGCGCTGTCCAGCCCCGGTCTGTCTCCAAGCTTTAGGGCTCCCGTCGCACAAAGCCTCTCACCATGTCAACACTCCAAACGCCCCGCCGTACAAACACCAGGCCGTCGCTGGCAAGACCGGGCATCAACACCGCCTCCACGCCCGTCCTAAGGCCCTCTGCGAAGACCGCCTTTGATCGCAAAGCCTCCCTGAACGCGCTAGCCGTCCCTCCTCTGCGCTCCCCCGACATGTCCAGTGCTGCCAACCTTGGAGGAGATGGCCAGCCCCTTGCCGTCGGCGATATCGTCGACGTGCCCGGCCAAATGCACGGCTCCGTCAAATTCATCGGCAACGTCAAAGGGAAGAGCGGCACCTTTGTCGGAGTTGAGCTCTCCAAGGAGTATGCAAGCCGCGGCAAGAACGATGGCAACGTCGATGGGTGAGTTTTACGTCGAGCTGTCCTACGTCAAGCGCCCGCTAACATCTCCAGCACCTATTATTTCAACACATCAATTCCTGGCTCCGGCATCTTCTTGCCTCTCCATAGAGCTTCGAAACGCGCTTCGGGCACCTTGAACTCGGATCATCTCCCACCCACTCCACTCACGCCTGGCTTTGGAGCTTCTGAGCGAGACGGTCCAGATGGCTCGCCCAAGACTCCTGGTAGGAAGTTTTCACAGTCCGTGGGGCCTGGTCGGAACTCTCCAGGCAAAACGAAAAGGCCATCGCTCCCGCGTCCCGAGTCCCCGTATAAAAACAAGCCAAATTTGGCGCCGACAGCGGGCAGAAAGTCATCGATGCCTCGGCCAGGAGGGTTTTCGCAGAGTGTTGGCGGCGCGCCTCCTCGCTTCTCCCCCAGTCCCGGCCCGCAGAGGATGGTAAAGACTGGATCGCAATCGGCTAGGAAGACTCCCTCAAGGACAGGCTCCAGGGCTACGAACGGACATGACGAGGATGCCGAGACCGAGTCCGTGGTGACTTCTATGAGCGAAGTGAGCAGATTTGCGTCAAACAATCAAACCGAGCAGGAGGTCATTAGACTGCAAAAGTCTCTCGACGAGCGGGACAGGCAACTCAGGGAGCAGGCTTCCAGTCTCGCAGAGATGGAATCAGCATTGCAGGAGATTCAAAACATGCTCCCAACTGATATGCCGCCTCCAATCCCAGAGTACGAAGATGCCGACGCCCAACGGCTGCGAATGCTGCTCCGGGAGAAGAATGAAAAGATTGGTGTGCTCACAGCAGAATTCGACATGCATCGAGCCGACTTTCGCAGTACCATTGATACTTTGGAGATGGCGTCATCCGAAACGGTCCGCGTCTACGAACATCGGATTGAAGAGCTCATGGCAGAATTGAACGAACTCCATGAGCGGAGTGAAGACGTGGACAGCGTTGCAGAACAACTAAAGCAGCTGGAGGAGCTTGTACAAGAACTCGAAGAGGGTTTGGAAGATGCAAGGCGTGGGGAAGCCGAAGCTCGTGCAGAAGTCGAGTTCCTTCGAGGAGAGGTTGAGCGAGGGCGCAGTGAATTGCGGCGCGAAAGGGAGAAGGCCGCTGCGGCATTGAAGGGTGCACAGGCAATGGATTCCTCGCGCGAGGTTGAACAGCGCGACGACGAGATCCGAGGCCTCAAGGCCATCATCCACTCTCTCAGCTCAGGCGGTGATCTGCAAAGCCCTGGCCTCGAGAAGCGCGCATCTGTCCACAACGAGGCTGAGATGACGGACCTCCGGGGCCAGCTCGATCGAGCTGAGCGCGAGAAGGAGGAACTTCGCGGTCTCATTGAACGCAAATCTTTCCGCGAAGAAGAATTGGAGCGCGAGCTGGAACGGATGCGCACCCAAAGCGCCCTGACAGGCGAGGCCCCTCGCGTCAGCACGGCGAGCCACGACAATTCGACGCCAAGGGGCTCAGAGAGCACCGTGGTCAGTTGGCGCAGCCAGCCGCGCAACAAGACGCAGCAGAATCTGCAGACCAGTTCACATGGCAGCCATAACCAAAGTAGCACGCCGCGCTCGCAACGCACAGTTGCTGAGTCCATGGATGGCGAAGACCACCCGGAGTCCTCTGAAGGTGGCGCTAGCGAGCTGTTTTGCGAGATTTGCGAGACGCCAGGCCATGACATTCTGAGTTGCCACAACGAGTCTCCGGCCGATCTGCCGCGTTCCTCTCCCTCGGTCAACCATCAAAATCGCCCGCAGAGCAACATGCACCACAACGAGTTGCATCTGACACCTTCGCACGAGTCGGGAGATCTGTCGAACACCATGCGTGGACTCAACATCACCAAGGCCAGCTCTCCAAAGCCTCCTACTAGTCCTGCACACGCCCCCGCTCCTGGACCTGCCCCCGAGGCCTCTCTGCCTGATCCCTACTCGACGAGTCTGGTGGCTGGCAGTGGCCAAAAGGCGGCAGACCCAGACAAGTGGTGTGCCCTCTGTGAGCGTGACGGCCACGACGCCACGGCTTGCCCATTTGAAGACATGCTGTAGAATGTCCATGTCGAATGTACTTCTTCGCGCGAATCATCGGTCAAGAAGAGGGCAGTCGGACGAGTCAAAAAGCTTGCGAGGCTCACAAGGGGACGCTGAGCAGCAACCAAAGCATCTTTATGACAACGAGACGGCTGCAAAATGTTTGGCTCGGCTCGGTGGTCGATGGGGCGTCGGTCAGTATTTGTCTTTGCGCGCGCGTACCTGGCAGTAGTATACCCGTATTCTTATGGTCTTTTTGTTACCTGGCTCTTGCTTTTGACTTCTTCCTTCTTCGCGCGTCGCGATAGCACGAAACTTGCTCGTTTGCTTAATTGCTTGCTTGCTTTGATTATTAGATCGCCTTGCGCGAACAAGGTAGGTCTTTCTGTTTCTGGTGAAAGTATAGTACAGCAGCACGGGACTGTATTTTTGATCTAGTCCAACTTTCTTTCGGAACCTGGAACAACTGGGCTCTGCCCGACTGGGAATTCTTTCCTATCATTACTGTGGTGGGAAATGCTGTCGTCATCATTCTGGGTTGATGGTTCGGGACTATCTCAATGAAGCTTCTTTCTGTGCATGGTAATCGCCACGGTACAAAGAGGGGTACAAGAGAAGGAGATATTCTAGGCCTAATATTCACTTGAGTTCTTCTTTACCATCCGAGTCTTTTTCTGGTCTCTACATTCGACCCCGCTGCGGCTGTCATTTCTTGCTCAGTCTTCGCTTCGCGTCTTTGACAGACGATGGTTGCTTTGGTTCTCTTGCGGTAATAATGTAAGCTGTGACGTGAGAATTGTGTGGTATAGGAGAGTGATGTATTATTAATTCCCTGCGGCCTTCTTCTATCTTTTTTTGCGACAAAGTCCTCGTCTCTTGTACGATGATTATCGAGCAGTGTTGTGCCTCGAGCTGAACGTCATGTAAACCACAATAGTGTTGTCTGAAGGAGCACCATCCACGATCATGCCACAATTTGCAACGTCTGAAATAAACTGTGGCAGTTGCATGACCTTGAAATTTGATCGTGGCGAGTGATGTCTTGCGAAGGCGACGTCTCGCCATCCCCTGATCTCACACCACGGACATTGAAGCTTCCGGCGTACCGCATCCAAGCTGTGCCGCTCTTTCTACCTTGTCTCTGGCCGACGACGTTTCGTACGCAACAGAAGGAAGGAGGAAAGCCAGGAAAAATGTCCTTTTTACACGAAAAGTGCCATCATGACCAACTTCCAACGCGCACTCCGTCCAATCTTCAACGCGTACAAGACGCGTGTTTCCGCGGCGTCGAAGCCATGACCCTGAGAAGGCAGGGATGGTGCGCCTATGCGTCATCCAGTTGCACTTGAAGGGGCAAGCAGACGTCGCTCGCAAGCTCTACCGCAAATCGGCCCTTTGAGCCGCACTGGTCAGCGACGAACCTCAGCATCGTAACTGGACAGGAAAAGAGCATGGATGAAGAGCTGGGATTCACGAAAATGTCTTGAGTTTCCGAAAGCCTCAAAGGTCGGCGGCTCCGAACGCCCAAACGTTCGCTGCGGCGTCGAATTCGCAACTCGGAGATGCCCTGTCGACAGCATGTGTCGCCTGGGACTTATCAACCACGTTTGGGAAGATTATCGAATCCAATGAGTATCATGATGGACATGAGGAAAAGACGGCGTCTTATCAGGCCGTCGAAGCGGACGGCATCTCCACTAATTATCTCGGGACCCTTGAGGCATTGAAGTGGGCACGCGAGCCATGACGGCGTAAGATTCTTTTTACTCATCCACCGACGCTTCCCGTTTAAGCGTGCGCGCGCACTTTTGCTCTTCCATCTCTTGCTCGTCCTCTCTCCATCGGCCGCCTCCGCCCGCCTGCTGCCCCCCTTCCGACAGGCAAAGCCTCTTGTCCCATGGCCCATTCCGACTCGCCCGTCGACCGTGTGTTTCCTGACAAGGAAGCCGAAGCGAAAGACATGGCAGCCGACCATGACGTCGAGCACGGTGCGGACCACGTGCATCACCAACAGCGCGAGGCGTCGGCGCTCAAGGCGTTGGACCTGGTGAAGGAGCACGACCAGCACCACCCGCGCTACTGGCCGACGTGGAAGCGCTGGGCCATCATCAGCGTCTACTGCCTGCTGCAGGTCTTTGTGACGTTGACGACGACGTCGTACGTCTCCGCCGAGACGGCGATTCAGGGTTCGTTTGGAGGAGGCACCCAAGTGGTCACGCTCGGCCAGTCAATGTTTATTGTCGGCAATGCGGTTGGGCCGGCCTTTTTGGGGCCGCTGTCGTAAGCAACAACAATGCGCCGGGCTTATAGCAGAGAGCGGACGCGCTAAACTGAGCCTTTTCTCATATTATAGTGACATCGGAGGGCGCAAATGGGTTTACGTCGTGTCCATCGCCGTGTTCGCGCTGCTCAACATTGTAAGTCTGAGCGCAAAGCGAGCATCATGTTGCCTTGGCTTTGGCTGACTCGAGACTCGCTGCTGCGGGGAAAAGGCCACCGCATTGGCACGCAACCTGCCCATGCTCATCGTCTTCCAATTCCTCTGCGGTGCGGCGGGCAGCACCGCCCTCTCCAACGTCGCGGGAACCATTGCGGACCTCTTTGCCGATGCCGACAACGCTGCCCAGGCGATGGGCCTCTTTGTGGCCTCTGCGAACATTGGCCCAAGTCTGGGCTCGCCCGTGGGCGAGTGGCTGTCTTTTTATAACCCTGGATCGTGGAGGTGGATCTTCTGGATCAAGTAGGTCTTTTCCCCGTAATCGGCGACCCTTGACACCCCAGGCCCTCGCATCTGGGGCAGTGAAGAATGAGGTTTAGTGCCCAAAGTCGTGGCACACACAACGTCACTTGAACAGAAAGAAAGAGACGCAGACGGGGAGCATTCGTGGAGGAGTGAAAAAAGAACGCTCAGGGGCTACACTGGCCCAGAGTAAAAAGAAGAGAGATGGTGTCAGGGAGTATTAGATATTCCGTTTCTTGGACAGAAATTGTGTGCCGCGACTATTGGCGACATGCTTCGGAAGCTGAACAAAAGGGACGATATCGATGGCTGACATCTGCACGCAGCGTCATTATTGGCGGCGGTTTCTCCGTCCTCATGACCCTGGTCCCAGAGACGCTTCCTCGCGTGGTAATTGCGAGAGCGGCCAAGCGCGGCGAAGCCGTTGATCCGGATGAGGTCGCGGTGGCCGAGACCAAAGTCAACGTCTTCCAAGAAATCCGGTTCATCTTCACCATGGCCATCCGCATAATGTTCACGGAGCCGGCCGTCATCTTCCTTGCAGTCTACAACGGATTTGCGTACGGATTGCTCTTCCTGTATCTCGACGGCGTCTTCGACGTTTTTGTCGACAACAACGGCCTCAGCTACATCGGTGCCGATTTGACCTATCTCAACTTCGTCGTCGGCGTGACGGTCATGTTTTGCTTTTTGCCAGTGCAAACGTACCTCTACAAGCGCGATCGCGAAAGCCGTGGAGGCAAGGGCCGTCCCGAAGCCAGGTTTCTGGCGTCCTTGGTCACTGTTTGGGGGTTCCCGCTGTCCCTGTTTTGGTTCGCCTTTACGAGCGACGGCAACACAAGCTACTGGTCTCCCATTGTCGCAGGTGGAGTCCTGGGCTTTGCCGACCCGCTGCTGTATCTTGGAATGCTGAACTACATTGCTGGTAAGCAAGTGTCTCTTCTCGGTGGTCGAGATTAAGTGTTGACTTACTGGACAGATTCGTATCCGAATGTCGCCGCTTCGGCAATCGCAGCCTTCTTGATTCCTTCCTTCACCTTGGCAGCGGGCTTTGCGCACATTGGAATCATCATGTTTGCCAACCTGGGCACGACGTGGGCCATGGCTTGTCTCGCTTTCATCAGCCTGGGAATCGTGGCCCTGGTTTACATCCTGTACTTTTTCGGTCCCTGGCTGAGAAAGAAGAGCAAGCTGGCAAAGAGCTTCTAGAATCGGAAGGAAAGCGATGGCGGATGTAAGTCAGAGAATATGAAAGAAGGCGAATGTGCGACGACGAAGGAAGAGGAGGCTCACAGCGGAGAGAAACTTTGAGGAAAAGTGAGAGATACCCCATTTTCATTGTGTATTAGTCAGTTAGATAGAGAAATGAATAGACCTCGTTGATTGAGTTTCGATGGCGTTGTGAGTAAGAGGTCCCCAAGCTAGTGAAAGGAAGTTTTTTTGTCGGTAGCAGCCACAACTCGTATTCTTGAGCCTATACTCCAGTGTCGAACGCCAGGTCGAATTTGTTCGTCGCGCAGATAGCAACATCTGATAAGGCGTTGTCGCATCATGCTTTGGTTCAAGCTTTCGAACCAGAGTGGTGATTGGTGGTCGAAGGTTAAGCATGCTTTTTGACCGTGGTAGGGTCGGAAATAGGGCGGGTTTACTCCACAAAAGACAGCCAACGGTGCGGGGAAGGGATCGCGAAGCGACACCTCGGTTCTCCACCGCCAACGTGCCACACGACATGAAGCAAAGGAGCCGCTGCACCACTCGCAGCAGGCCAAGGATTCGACCTACCCTGTCGGACTACTTCGGTTAAGGGCTGCAGGAGCCTCCGCATCTTGGATTCTGTATATCTATCGAGCGCCTTCATCCCGCATCCTAGTGGGTCTACCGTCCTGCACAAGGTGCCGCATTCATTGCTGATCAAACAGGCAGACACTTTTTGAGCCATGCCGAGCAAGAAGAATTCGCAGCCATGCTACGTCCTCGGCGTAGGCATGACCAAGTTCATCAAGCCGCGCGGCAAGGTCGATTACCATGAGCTGGGCTTCGAGGCCGGCGTCAAGGCGCTGTTGGACGCGCAAATCAACTACGACGATGTCGAGCAAGGCAAGCCGCGAGTGTCAAAACCTATCAAACAAAGAACTAACAAGGAGAATAGGCTTCGCATGCTACTGCTACGGCGACAGCACGTGCGGACAGCGGGTTTTCTACCAATTTGGCATGACGTCAATCCCGATCGTGAACGTCAACAACAACTGCAGCACCGGGTCAACGGGGCTGTACGCGGGCAGGACCATGGTTTCCAGCGGAGCCGCAGACTGCGTCATGGTGCTCGGATTCGAAAAAATGAGCCCTGGTTCGCTGCAGGCCTATTTTCAGGATCGCACCAACCCCACCCACACGACGAACTTGATGCTGAAGCAGACGCGCGGCGTCACGAATGCTCCCGGCGCTGCTCAGCTCTTCGGCAATGCCGGTCGAGTCAGTAATGTCTTTCCCAAGGGACTCCAAATCTACATTGCTAACGATGCCCAGGAGTACATGGAGAAGTGAGTTTGTGAGGTGTTTGGAAACTTGCCCCTGAGCCACACCCCTGAGCCAACCATCTATTGCCATCACCTCGCCATCTACTAGGTCTATGATGATGACCGCAAGATTAACAAACAACTCCCAGATACGGGGCCACCGCCGCCGACTTTGCTGAAATCGCACGCATCAACCACGCGCACTCGGCCGCCAACCCCTACTCCCAGTTCCGCGACGTCTACACACTCGACCAGGTGCTCTCGTCGCCGACCATCCACGCGCCGCTGACCAAGCTGCAATGCTGTCCGACGTCCGACGGCGCGGCGGCCGCAATCCTGGTCTCCGAGGCGTTTCTGGACGCGCGGCCGCACCTGCGAGCGCAGGCCATCCGCATCGCAGGACAGGCCATGCGGACGGACTCGCCGCGGCTGTTCAGCCGGTCGGCCATCGAGCTGGTGGGCTACGGGATGGGGCGCGAGGCGGGCGCGGCGGCGCTGGCCGAGGCGCAGGCGGGCGTCGACCGCGTCCGCGTGTGCGAGCTGCACGACTGCTTCAGCGCCAACGAGATGGTGACGCTGGACGCGCTGGGCCTGTCCGGCGGCCAGGGCCGCGCCCACGACATGGTGCGCCGCGGCGACATCACGCACGGCGGGAGAGTGCTCGTCAACCCCTCGGGCGGCCTCATCTCAAAGGGCCACCCTCTCGGCGCCACGGGCCTGGCGCAGTGCGCCGAGCTCGTCTGGCAGCTGCGCGGGTGGGCGAACAACCGCCTCGCGCCAGTCCAGCCTGGCGACGTCGCGCTGCAGCACAACTTGGGGCTCGGCGGCGCGGCCGTCGTGTCGGTCTACGTCCGCTCGGACGGCAAGGCAAACTCGTCGGTTGCCGATGACGAGGTCGCCAGGTTGACCGGGCTCGGATATAACCCTGCCACTACGGCCCGGGGGTTCACTCGGGAGCAGGTGGACCGCGTCAGGAGCAAGAAGGCGAGGAGCGAGTGGGCGCTGCAGGATACGCTGGAAAAGGTCGAGAGCCGGTTCTGATTGGAGAGTTAGTTGGTTTGACCTTTTTCGCCCGATGTATATACTCGCCGTCTTTTGAGGCGACCATGTGCACTAGTCGGAAACACCAGCAGTATTTGGCCTCAGTACATTCAAGTCTATCACGATCCAGATCACCTACGAAACACGGATCTAATTGGCGGGCGGCAAACATGGATAGTTGAAAGTGAATGATGTGCTACTGCACGCGACACTCCACAACTTCAGGTATCAATTTTGCTGCTGGTCTGCAAGCAGATCTGGCCAAGATAAGCCGGAAGTCAAAGTGAGCAAGCATATAAGCATCACTTCGACAAATCAACAGTAGCAGAGAGAAGCAAGCAGGCAACGAAATCATGTATGCGTGGTCGAATCTTCATCTCGACAAGTCTCAATTTTTATTTCCTCTGCTACCCCCGCTTTCCACTTCCCTCAATCACCCACCCCCACACCCAATCTCTTGACAACTTGATTCACTTCTCCACCTCGTAAGCCGAAAAATCGCGGTGTTGTTTGGTTTCAACACGGCAAGAAAAGCAACAGCAGTACCAGTAGCAGCAGACAGCAAATTCCTTGCTACTGTGAAAAAAGGACGCATAAAGCAAAACGCCGACCAACATCAAAGCAAAAGGACCCAACTTGCTTTGCTACCGTGGGAGCAAAATAACGCAGAAACGCCTCACCAGAAACAGACCCAGACCCTTCATAGTGGCCTAGCGGTGGCCAAGCGTGAAGTGGTCGCATCATCATCCCACCTTGACCCGAACCCAACCCCCCTTTAGATTTACCGAGGAACTGAAAAACTGAAAAAGACAGGATTGTTACAGCAAGAAGCGAAGAAAAGAGGGAGGGACTAGGTAAACAGACCCCAGTAGCCCCTCTCCAGCGACAGCGGCCATCGCATGGAGGAGCTGGGATAAGCACAGTGTACAAGCACGGAGGTTTCCCACGCCGGCGCACCACGCAGCGGCGATCGCGCAGGGGGGGCATGGTGCATTGGTGAAACAGGAACAGAAAGACGGCAAGCAAGACAAAGGAAAATAAAGTGACGACGGGGACAGAGGAGATGGCGGGTGGTGGTTGGGGCATAGCAAAGGAGAGAAATGAAGAAAAGGGGGAGGCCGGGGCACTAAGAGAAGGAGGAGAAGAGAAAAAAAGCCGGGTATACAATGCCGCTAAAAGGGGTTTGAAACGCAACAGAACGTGATATCGACGCTGAAAGGTGAAAACTTGAAACCTCGGAAATAAATCCCGTGTGATCGGGACCCCATCTGGATTACAGAAAATTAAGTAGGTTGGTGTAAGGGTGGGGGGCGGGGAATGGGCGAAAGCAGAAGCAGGATTGCGCGCGTGGTATCAGAGCATTATTGTGGAAAAGACGGACGGAGCGTTGGGTTGAAATTGGCATGCGCCGGGGAATTGTCAACAGTATTTTGGTGTTGATGGAAGATGGTGATTTTGGTGTTGAGTCATGGTTCATCTTTGCCTGTAGACCAACGACGACGGCATGCCGCCACCGCCAGCGTCTGAGGACTGATCTGTTTCACTCAGACCACTGGCACTGCCGGCCGTTGCGGGCCGCCGCTCGTTGGCGCCGGACCATCGTCGGTTGCGGCTGTGTTGGTGTTGTGAACTTGACTTGGAACCCACGCCGCCGTCTTCGGTCCAAGTCGCTTCGGTGGTCTCGCTAATGTGCAAGTGTGCGTCTGAACAGTTGTTGCGCATCAGGGCACCAAAGGCCGTCGTCTGAGAATACACGATAGGTCCCCATATGCGCCAGTGAAGGACAGCAATGTGTGTCGTACGTCGAGCAAGGTCGTCGAGGTATTCCGAGGAAAGCGCTATCGTTTCGTCGTCAGGGACCAAGCCACTGCCGGGGCCACTGCCGTTTAGGCAGCGTTGATAGTCTTGACCAGAGGGTGACGTTGCAATCGGGCTCGGGACCGGCGAGCCCGAAGACTTGGTGTTGATGAGCGAGTTGAAAATGTCAATCGGAGAGGAGTTGGCAACGGCATCGGTGTTACGAATCACGCGCGCCGTGAGGGCCTCGCGCATGCCACCGGCTTGCTCATGAAAGACCATGCCGAACTCGGGGCGGATGAGATGGCGCAAGCGCGAGGTGGTGGCTTCGACGAGGTTGGGGTCATAGCTGGAGCTGGAGCCGTAGTGTGACAGGGCATGCCGGACCAGCTCGATTGCAATGTTGTCAATGTTTACCAACCAATGTTGATTGCTGTTTGTCCCAGCAACTTCGTTTGCCACGACAATTGCGGAAATGGCCTCTCGGAGAGCCTGGAGGTTCTGCGACGGGACGGTTGCGGCGCAGCCGATCCTCTTGAGCAGGGACTTGTATGTCTCCGTGCAAGCCCCCAAGTAGACCTGGTCGCGAAATTCTGCCCGAAGAGCTCGGAGACGATCAAAGTCGAGATATAGCGCTTCGGGAAAAGACCCTTGGCGGTCCGACGAGGTCAATAACGAGAGCAGCGCTCTGACAATGGCTCGGAGGCCACGATCCTTGGCCTTGCGATCGGTTGCTATGCTGCGGCAGGTGATGGCGTGTTGGGCAAACCAGCACTGGCTGCGCTGGACCAGGATCCGTCGTCGTGCTATGCGGTCTAGGTGGTACTTTTGCTCGAAATTGACAGTGTCCTCGATGAGTAAGGCGCGCAGGTGCCGAATTTGGTGGTTGGCGACGTCCTGCTCGGTCTCCGAATTAGCCTTTGGCGCCATTCTGACGTGTCAAGCAGGGACAAGTTGAGAAACATTGTTGATCAACAACTCACCAGTTTCATTGCTTCCAGGATACCCAGGAGCTCACGGAGGCCGTTGACCAAGGATCTGCCTGAGCCACCTCGCGTTCCCAGGTCAATCTGCTCGACCATCTTGTCCACCCACTCGTCTCTGACGGGGGCGCAATGGGATTTGAGAAGTTGCGAAAGCCACTTTGCCAGGCTGACCAAGTCGCACACGCCCTTTTCAATCTGCTGCATGAGCATCTTCGTGTCCAACTGCTCGTCGACCCATGATTGCTCCTGATCTGGAACCAAGCTCTTGACAATGTCCCGTAGCGTGTCAAACATGAATGGAATCCTTCTCTGGGCAATCTTGGCAGTGCGTGACCAGGACGCGTCCTCGCGCGTCGCGTGAGACGAAGCGCTGTGGAATAAAAAGGTGTAGAGGTCCAGTTCCGCGGCCAGGGCACTCCAGTAATCCTCGGCGGTTTTGAGCTTGAACTTGCCCTTTGCTCCGTCAAAGTTGGGCCGAAAGTGCAGCTCCTTGTCGAAATTGACGTCGTGGCGCAGCTTTGGATTGTTGATGATGGCTGCAATGTCGAGCTCGCTCAGGGAGTGCTTGGTGATGGGGGGATATAAGCTGGCCTGGGCAAAGCTCTGCGCCAACCGCGCTCCTTTGGAACCACCGGCCTGTTTCTCTATCCACTGGCACAAATCTGCCAGAATCTCGGCGTCTGTGATTTGCTTCTTGTCCACTTCCAGCGCAATTGCCTTGCGTGCCTCGTCATCTTGCTCATGGTCCAAAAAGCCGTCGGGGTGGTCCTCGCGGAATTCCGAGCCGCTCCTTTTCCGGCGGACGCCCATGAGCTCCGGTCGACGGTGATATTTCTCCCCGTTGGTGGCGGCGGCTGCAGAGGTCTGCTTGACGGCTTGACGTGCTGAGCGGTCCGGGGTTGCAGTCGAAACTGACGAGTAGCGGAGCGAGTTTTGTTCGGCGGGCTCATAGCTAGAGCCCATGGAAGAGCCGCGACGAGACTTGTCCTGGGTTTGCGAGGCCATGTTTTGTTTTGGGCGGGCAGCGGTCGTTCGTTGTTGTTCTAGCTCCTTCCGGTCGACGGCCGTCATTCGCAAGAGTAGGTTTGAAATTGACCAACAGGTCGGAGGGACAAGTAAAAGACTAGAGCCAGATGGGGCCAAGGCGGGAGGGCCCGCGAGGAAGGGAGGTTGAAAGGTTGAGAGGGAGGTTGAGAGAAGGGGACAGTTTAGCGAGATGGTAGTGGTTGAGGTGGGGAGAGGCAGGAGGAAGGTAATATCGGCAGGCAAGCCAAGGCAGTGGCTCGCACAGGGTTGGATGCAACAAAGGGCGTGGAAGGATGACTGAGACGGCGTCAGTTGGGTTGGGCGGATTTGGTAAGAGGTCGGGTTTGTCGAGCACAAGAGTCGTGTGGGACTTGGAGGGCAGTAGGACGGACGTGCGTGTTTACGGGTCGGCAAGCTGCATGAACGCAGCAGGCAAACGGAGGCCGAGTCAGGGAGAGGAAGAGGAGGGAAGAATACCTTCACATGGGGCGTAGAGACATTTGGTATAAAGCGGGCGTGGGGTGGGACGAGCTGTTTGCGGCGGCGGGGCGGAGAGGAGGGAGGAGTCGTGGTGGCCAAAAGGAGAAGGGGAGCGGAGCAGGTGGACGAGAAGGAGAGGGGAGAGGAGGAGGAGGAGGAGGAGGAGGAGAAGAAGAAGAAGGAGAAGAAGAAGAAGAAGAAGAGAGAGAGAGAGAGAGATACAATGAGTTGTTTTGCAATACCGTCGTGGCCAGGTCAGAATAAGGCGAGTAAGGGTCAGGAATTGGACGATTCGGCCGTGGTGTTGGATGCAAGGATGCCGCTTGCATGCAGCTCGTTCAAAGGGCAGGCCATGGCAGGCGCACCGAAGCTAAGCTACTGTAAGCTAAGCTGACCAGGGCATGCTCTCAGGTCAGTGGGTGCTGTGGGTGGGTGTTAAGACAGCCTTGGCCTGCCTGAGGACGAGGGACGAGGGAGGAGGGACGCTGGGTGAACCGACAGCCCAGCGCCAGCGCCCTCGGCCAGGCTAGGCCAGCCAGCATCATCACAGCGCCGCTACCTAGGTAGGTACCGACCAGCCCAGCCACGACAGCAAACATGGCCTCAGTCGTCGCAGCAATGGCGAGGAATTGCGAGGGAGACCCGACCTACATTGCCCACTCTATGTACCGGCCAACTCTCGTCTCGACAATGCTGCCTGAGCAGGAGCCAAAAGCCAGAGCCAGACGTCGGCGCCTTGCATTCCGCCTCATTTTTCTCCTCTCTGGCTCTCTCTCTCTCTTCGCTCCCGTCCGCTCCGCATCCATCTGTCGCCAGCCGGCCTGAACTCGGTCATCTGGAGTGCCAGGCCCGCCGGCTGAGTGCGTCACGTCCACTCCTGGTAGGAGGGAGGGAGGGAGCTACCTATCCTTTCGTGGCCTGTGCCGCGCAAACCATCTCGCTGCCGTTTTGGGCCAGCCTGCCCGCCACCTCCACTGCCACCCAGCCTGCCCTCCCTTATGATGCATGTACTTGGTTGTTGCTGCTTGCTTCTGTCGCTGCACCCTCCTCCACTTCGAGAAATAAGGCTGAGCCCTCTTGCTACACTACTCGTACACGACTCGCCATCCCTGCCGCTCTTTGGCCCCTCAACCTCGTCTCCTCTCCTCTCCGCGTCGTCGTCGTCGTTGTCGTCCAAACCGCCGTGCATGCCCTCCTCATTCCAGTCCTTGCAGCCCATCCATTCGCTGCGGAATGATTGCATCCTCTTCCATCCCACATCATCTGCCGTCTCGCCTGGGGTGCAATGTGCGCTGCAGCTCCACTAGCCGCCCCATCTGCACCAGCCATTTGCTCGCAAACACCGATTCGGTGAACCGCCCTGCGCTCTGCCGCGCCCGCAGTCGCATCGCCACCTTTTCAACTGTCGATAGCCCCAGTGCCGCTCTGAATCCCTGCGCAAATTGTGTCGCCGTCGTGGCATGGAACCCTGACACGCTCGTTAGCAAACAATCCTGTCCCGTCGTCGTGTCGTGGAACCACCCACCTGTAGCTCCATCGTCCATCTCAACCACTATGTCCAGCTTCGGCCCTCCGCTGTCGTTGACCACGCTGATGAGCCCCGCCGCCTGGTACTCGACCACTCCGATGCCAAAGTGCTCATTCCACATGCCGTTGACCCCGACGCTCGCCCGCCGCAGCCAGTCGAGAATCTGCGGCCATGTGGCGTCGCAAATGAACTCGACCGATTCCTTGATCTTGAGCTCGTGCGCCAGGAGCCGTAGCCTATACACCCGAGTAGCGTCCTCTGGATTGCGCACAGACCCAATCAGCACGAGCCTTGGCCTTTCCTCTTGCGAATCCTTGGCCCAGGATTGAGCCAGCTCGGCAAAGGCATGCAGAATCAGCTGGTGGTTCTTCTCTGGCCGGAACTGTGCAATGTACAGCAGGTAAGGCCCTCGCTCCTTTTCAGTCGCTTCCGACACTTCGATTTGCTCCTCGAGCTCTTCGACCGCAACCGGCGGGAAAACAACCTCGATCGGGTACTGTCCATGCTCCGTTGGCGCTCCCTGCCGCGAGAGCTGCCACGAGAGAATCACCGAGTCTACGCATCGCACCTTCTTGAGCCGAGGCCCCCAGAGCTGCTGTATGTGATTCTGCGTCCATGTCGAGTTTGTCATGACCACGTCAACAAAGGTCCCCACCCAGCTGTACAGCCTCGCAAAGAGCACCCAGTACCACCTTTTCAATGTGCCCTTGAGTCCCTGTCCAGCACCTGCATTGAGACCTTGCGTCTGGCCCTCGCCTGCCTCAGACACTGCCGAAAGCGACCCGAGCATGTCGGTCGAGATGGTCGGATAGTGAACATATGCTCCTGTGGGCACCAATGGAAAGTAAAACTTGGACAGTGCAAGCGCGAACGCGTATCCCATTGTGTCGACAAAAACGTCCGGAACGAGGAGGCTGAATGCATCGTGGGCGAGAATAAGTGAGCCAAGAGACTGGCCGAGCAGGGTAAAATGGGGCCACGTGCTGCTGAGCACATAGTGACGAGTCGTCAGGTAGAGGAAATGAATGGTTGGTGGATGAAGATGGATGTTGAAGCGGTCCTGCTACAAGTTAGACCAATGACCCCGCTTGCGAGGGGCAGCCGTGAATACCTCGACTTTTTGGATGATTGTGTTCTTGTCGACGTCGTGGTCTCCGGTGTAGACGACGCACACGGCGCGGGGGTAGCGTTTCTGGGTCGCGCGGATTGCTGCCCACAGCACTCTCTCGCCGCCGCCTCCGGCATTGCTGCGAGGCTCAGTTAGAGCTTGGTTGCATTCACTCAGCAGGTCCCGGCTGCTCACCAAAAAGGATGGAAGAAGCCAATGACACCTCTCCAGTTCTTGTCGGCAGTCTCGCCTGCCGACGATGCACCGGCAGACTCGCTGTCCAACTTGTCCCAGTCCTCGTCCTCGGTCTTGTGGTGCGTGGCAGCGCGCTTGGCCGCGAAGTCGTTCTCCTCGGCTTCTACTTTGGCCAGCAACAGCTCCCGCCTATTCTGTGTCTTGGCTCGCACATGGTGTCCGACGGCGATTCCAGATGCCCTCACGACAAAAGGTACTATGCGGGCCGCGATGTAGAGAACCGTGCATAACCTGGCGACAGTCACGCCAGCGGTCGAGCCGGACCGGATGAGCAGGATGGGGAGGATGGCGAGTAGGGCGGTGGCCGGAATCATTTTGTCGTGTCACCCTTTCATCCGGCGGGTGAGAGAGCTTTTCAGACCATTGAGAGACAGCGACGTCGGATGTTTGGAGTTGGAGAGTGTTAGGTGTTCTGAGCCAGTGCCGGGGTAAGGTAGGTGGTAATTGTGACTGGACTGGCATCATGTGGCTCAAGCTCTCCCGGCGACACCTCAGCTCCGCACCCATCACAAGCCAACGACCTTTGCCAAATCCTCCCCGGCTTGCGACGAGCTACATTGCCTTCGCACTTCAAATTGCTGCGACGTTGGGCTTGTAGTTCTGTGATGCGCTACAAAGACAATCTGTTTCACTGCGACGACGCAACTTGCATCAGTCGGGCTCCAGTAGTCGACCATGCCCACTAGACCAAAATATTCAGCTCATTCATTGCGCACAATTGTGGAAACAACGCATCCTAGAACGACAGACATGATTAAATCCCTGCGGACCGACGACCAAATTTAGATTTGTGAACGGAGACAGAGCTCTCGGCATGCCGAAACCCACAGGTCGGCCCGAGCCGTCGGGAGCCCGTCCTCTTGCCTCCCAGTTGCATTTCTTGTCCACAGTTACTTGCACCCAACTCCAACCACCATCATGGTCCTTCTTAGACCGCCGAGGCTCCATGGTCGCTCGCCGTTGACACTTTGCTCCCAGCTCCGCCCAGGTCTCCGTCGCGAACGCCGCCCTCATCCCTCCACAGCTGTTCCCGCGCGTAATTTTGGCGTCTATGATGCAGTCTGCGGGCCTGGATGGGCTCTGCTCGACGCGCTCCATGGCGCTGGTCTTTCATGGGCATTAGCGATACCCACTGCTGCCATCTTCGTCCGACTGGCCATCGTCTATCCACTCATGTACGCACCAGCGCGCAAAGCCACACTCAGAGCGACCGACGCGAGACCCCACGTACAAGCATTTGAGAGCATTACAAAGGCATTGTCTCGGAAGAAGATGATGCAAGAAGGCCCTGAGGCTTCGAAAAAATATGCGCAGACACAATTGCAGTCTTCCACCTCTGAGATCAAGAAGCGTTGGAAATTCGGCCTTGCAAGGCAAACGCAGCCGTTTCTCTCGTTGCCCATTTTTCTTGCGTTCGCCGAGACGATTCGGCGGATGATAGGAACAAACAAGGGAATCATGGGACTCGTTCTTCCCTCTTCTGGAGATGGCCAGGCGTCTTCCACCCCACAAGGTGTTGAAGCAGCGGCGACCGAGGACACGTCTTCCGCGTCCTTGAGTGTCTCCGACTCTGCCGACCTATCCTCATGGGTTGAGCCTAGCATGGCAACCGAAGGAATGCTCTGGTTCTCAGACCTTACCGTCGCGGATCCCACCCTAGTACTGCCAGTACTGGTGAGCAGCGCAACATTTTTCGCAGTCTGGCGTGGCTCGAGAGTGCTCCCGGGCGAGGAAGAAGGCAAGAACGCACGAGTCCTGCGTAGGATTCTTCTCTCCGGATCGATCATCATTTTCCCATTCATCTTAAAAGTCCCCGCTGGCATGTTGCTCTACTGGGTCACGAGTACCACTTGCGCCGGCCTGACTCATGTTTGGAACGACTACTATTACAAAAAGAAGACCTCGATCAAGCCAGTCAGGAAACTCATGCCTTTCAAAGCTGTCACAGAAAGGATCAGACGTTGAGAATAAGAATGAGAGAACTTATAGCTTCCGTAACTCAGCGACTCTGCCGGGGATGCAGAAAATCCATGGCAATATTTTGCTTCGCATAGCTTAAGGAACAACCCACACTAGGACATTGTTCGAAAAGTCATATCTTCAATCCTTGAATACGAATGGACACTTTGAAAAGAGTACCCCTGGCCAAAGAAGAAAGAGCTACGCATGAAGGCACGCAGCTGTCTCTGCATGGAGGATTGACCTAGGAACCTGGGGTTTGACAGTAGATCAACCTCTTATAATACACATATCAACAGTACATGAACCTTCGTCCGCCATTCAACTCCATCCATGTCCCCCTCTCCTGCCATTCTACATACGAGATTTGCACACGGGAACCCCACCTTCGGCAAGAAACGTTGTTTTGGAGAGAATGCAAATTCATGACGTCAATTTGGGGGCATCCGACCTCGCCTTCACGATGAAGCTGGTTTCCCTTTGTAAGACGACATCGGAACCAAAGTCGGCCCCGCAACGACTCTTGCATTGCCAGCTTCCCCGTTACTTCGCAACCCCGCAGACACCTCACTCGAACCGAGCTGGATAATAAGCCGCCGGATAAACTCCATCTATGTACCAGCAGTACATATCTGAAGGGATGGCGCCAGGTTCGATGGTGGCCACATTGGTCTACTGTGTGTGTGAAAGCTTTTTGGTGTCATCAGCAATTGATCGTCACAATGGCGAGACGTGAGCTCGTTCTGTTCGCACTGGCAAGCATCAGAGTTGCCGGCCATGCAACAGACATCAGCATTCCTCAAAATTTGTCCACCAAAGTACTCTTACCAGATGTGTATGGGTACTCGATGGAGCCGGTTTGGGTGGATGACTACCTCAAGTCGAACATCACATCAAAGTAAGACAACATCTGGTGGCGCAAATTTCAACTCGACCCCTAAATTTGCCAATCCACATCATTTTGTGTGCCAGACTAATGGTGTCCAGCTTAATGCAAGCAATTGTCAACATTACACAAAAGCCAGCGCCCTTCCGGATCGGTGGCAAGACGGCGGACCAAACATATCTCCATCCTGATCAGAATGTCACTTCAATAGCCTATCCGGACCCAACCAATGCCGAAACGTTCAACATTACGCCAGCCTGGTATGACACGTGGGCCAACTACTTTCCTCCCGGCACGGATCTCATTTACACCCTCAATTTGGCTTCCAACACGAGCGACTTTGCCACAGCCGTCGCTGAAGCCGAAGCCGTCCACGCCGCACTTGGCAGCAAGTTGATCCTCTTCGAATACGGCAATGAACCTGACCTCTTCCAATCCAAGTCGTGGCGTGGACCGGGCTGGGGCGTCGAGGAATATGTGGCGCAGTTCGCCAACATAACATCGCAAATCAGGTCGGCGGCCTGGTACCGCAACGCGAGCACGCCGCCCAAGATCCAAGCGTGCACCTTTGCTGATCTGCCAACGTTCATCGAACTACAAGTCGCCCAAGATGACTTTGACGTTGTCAATGTGACGGCGGCCGGGCTGATTGACCCGGACCTCATTGCCTCCTACGCAATGCACTCGTACCCGCAGTCAACGTGCACGCCGGAGCGCTGGCTGCGGATGCGGCTCGACCTGCTCTCAAATCACGCCGTGATATGGACCAACGTCTCAAAGTACGTGCCACAGATAGCGGCGGCCAACGCGGCGGGCTCGGCCTTCGTGATGGGCGAGACAAACTCCATCTCATGCAGTGGACGCAGCGGTATCAGCGACACGTTCGGCGCGGCGCTTTGGGGCGTTGACTACGTGCTGCTGGCCGCCTCGGTTGGCATCGAGAAGCTGGCGTTCCACTTGGGCGCGCAGAGCGAGTACAGCTTCTTCACGCCACTGCCTTACGAGTACAAGAACAAGAGTCTGGACGCCGGTATCCGCGCCCCCTTTTACGCGCATTACTTCATCTCGCACGTCATCAAAGGCGACAGCGACTGGAGCATAGCCGCGCTGCCGGCGGCCAACGAGTCCGACTTTAGCGGCTACGGAGTCTACGATGCCAGCAACGACGCGCTCAGGAAGCTCGTTTTCGTCGACCTGGGCATATGGAACGCGAGCACCGGCCTGTCCAACCCCTCGACGCTGAGTGCCACCGACTCGACGTACACCAGCAACGGGACGAGGCCCGTCAGCGACATGCGGGTGACGACGCCGTGGGACGAGGGCGCCGAGGTCAGCTTGCTGCGCTTGAACGGACCCGGCACCAATGCAAAGTCGGACGTCAACGTGTCGAGCGTCGTGTTTGACTCGGCGACTGGGACCAAGATTGGCGATGAGGAAGCTGAAAGCGTCTGCGTCGGGGCTGGAGGGGTCGTCGCATTTGAGTTGCAACAGGCTCAGGCGGTGTTGCTGGAGCTGGCCCATGTGTAAGCGATAAAGGGTCAAGAATGGTCGAATCAACAGCATCGTACTCGTCAAACCACGGACAGTTTAAAGCCTTTGTGCCCCAATGAAAAGCATGTTTGATGTAGCACCTCTTCTGGCCTCAAAGCAACAGGTCACGGCTGACATTCTCGGATGCTCTTCATTCTCGCTTCTTATTTTGCTCGATTGCTCTTGGGTACGAAAAGACGCGATCCTTTGCGTCCTCTCCCCTTGAAGCCACGAACCTCCCACTATTCAATCGCCGTCCCACTTCTCTCCAACATATCCCAAAAATCGACGTGGCACAGCTTTGTACCCCCCAGAATGGCCCCGCAAGCCACCACCAGCAACGGCCCCTCCTCATCCCTTCCCCACATCAGCAAGCCTCCCCAGAACCTGAGCCGTAATACCTCCTACTCGGATCCCCCACCTGCGGCACCAAGCTCTGATTCCTTACAGAACCGGGCGGCGCATACCCACCCTCGTTCGTCAGGGCCGCCGCAACGTCGGTCCAAAAACCGCAGTCGGCCCTCGAATCCGTCGGGTCAGCACCAACGACGTAGCCCCCGTCGACGACTCGCAAGACGCGCTCAAACTGCTTACCCCGCGTCTCGGGACCGTCGACCTGCGGCCACTCGACCGTGGGCGGCGTGGTGGTCGACGTGAGGCGATACGCGTTGGGATCGCCGGCGCGCGCCAGTGAGATCAAGTAGCTTTGGTACCCGACGTCCGCGGCCTGGACTTCGCGGGACGCATCAGGAGTCGCAAAGGTCGGCGCGACGTCGCTGCCGTGCAGGCCCTCGCCGCGGCCGTAGACCATGTTGTAGACGCGCGTCTTCGTGCCAGCGTTGGCAAACCGGTCCACGAGCAGCCGCGCGTTGCAGACGATGCGGCCCTGCTCGACGAGTCTCTCGACGCGCGCGCGGGGGTCCGCCAGGTCGGCGAGGCGCGCCGTCACCTTCTGCGCGACGCTCGCGACAGGGAAGAAGAAGTCGACGTAGTCGGCCCAGCGCTCGTCGGTGTCGACGCTCGAGTCGACGAAGACGACACCCTCGTGCCCCGTGTGGGAGACGACGAGGGCGTCGAGCCGTGGCCAAAAGTTTCTGGCTTCGTACTCCAGACGTGGCATCTGGCGCAGGAAAGCGCCGTCGGCGGCTGGTGCCCACGCCGTGCGGCCCTTGAAGGGCAGGGCTTTGCTGGGCGCGGCGTTGGCGGCGATGAGCGCCTCTGAAGATGCGTTGCGGAGACATTCCACGCCTTGTCCAACACAGCCAGCGGCGTCGGCGAACTGGCGAAAGCGCGTTTCCAGCGTGCCCTGGCGATCCCATGCAAAGTCGATGGCAGGGCTCTGCAGGACGGCGGTGCGGAAAAGGGGATCTTGCGTCCCGGCGTGCGCGGTCAAGAGGGCAAAGAGCGCGCCCGCGCCCGCCGATTCTCCCCAAGCAGAGATGCGTTTGGGGTCGCCGCCGACGAGGCTGATGTATCGGTGCGTCCACTTGAAGGCGGCGTGGATGTCGTGCAGGCCCGCGTTGGGCGTGGCCTCCTTTTCCATGGTGTCACCGGCGAGGAAACCAAAGGCGCCTACCCGGTAGTTGGCTGCTACGTAGATGACATTGTTGCCGCTGGACTTGACGATGCTGGACCCGTCGTTCCGCGTCTTGCTGCCGACATTATAGGAGCCCTGATGACGTGTTAGCGAATGCACAGCTTGATTTGGGAGGGCTCATGTGGCCTACTCCATAGACGTATTGGACAACGGGTAGACGATAGCTCTGCGGATCTCGAACGGCTTTCCCCGGCACTATCACGTCTAGATACAAGCAATCTTCTGATTGAGGACCCAAGGGTTTGGCATAATCAGATCTGTTTCCTGCGTTGAACTTTTAGAATCGATTCAGGTTTATCACTGAAAAGGGGCCCTCACCAGAGTTGGAAACGGCAGTCTGTCCCTGGATGCAGCTGGGCCCATACGATCCATCAATTAACGTATCATTCTGCTGCGGTGGTTGCGGAGAACGCCATCGGTTATTTCCGACAGGCTTGGCTGCAAAAGGTATGTTTGAAAAAGTGTAGTACTGGGCGACGAGGCCAGCTTTAGCCGAGTCGCAATCAGACTGAGTGGCAATCACTTACATCGGACTGCTCGTCATAGCTCCTTGCGCGGACTCTGGCATATGGAAGAGTGAGAGTCGGCAGGTCTTGAGAGTCTTGACATGTTGGAAGCCCAGCAACCCATGTTGCCTCAAGAAAGAACACGAAAAATGCCCGAAGACACGAAGACCACATGGCGACGGACAGTGAGGAAGATCAACTTAGGGTCAAGCGGTCGGTGGCATTGCTGAACGGAAAGATCTTCTCTTCAAACCCCTCTCATGCCGGTCTCTTTTAAATGAAGAAAGAGCCTTTGGTCGGTCGAGAAGCGACCGCCGAAGATCTGCAGGCAGCTAGACCACAATGCTGGACGGGTGAGAGGCCAAGGACTCATGGAGCAGCGATCATATCGAGGAAAAGCGGTGATGGACAAAGTCGTTCATAAAAGAAAGCGGAGCATGTAAACCAACATGATTTTTAAGCCAAAGTAGTGCCTGCACGCTTAGACTGGCCCCTCTCTTCATCGTATTGGCTGGAGAATGACAAAATGAGTCCACAATAGTCTTTCCGCATGATGGAATCGAATGAGGGGTAACGGCTGAGAGGTGTGCTTTTGCGCGAAGTAACAGGGCGGGATGGGCCGCTATGCTCTTATTGTCGTTCAAGGCTTGGTTGCATAAGCTTCTAGTTTAGATGCTGCTGCGATTTATACGGGCAACCAATTGCCATATTAGCGCAAACGTGATTGATTTGCGTCTTCATTCGAGGTTTTGTCCCCAAAGCCACTTTTACATCGGCCTCCTTACAACTTGAAGCCGCCGACACCGCGCGCGGCCTGCTGCCCTTCCGTCACCTTCTTACCCTCGACATCCGTCATCTCCCCCTTCTTGCCAATGACCTTGACGCCGCCCTTCTTCAAGTTGCTCACAACTTCTCTGCGGTCCTTTGCGCCCTTGGACTCGTTCTTCTTCGCGCCTTGAGCGCCGGCGCCCGCCTTCTTGGCGCGCTCCTTGTCGCGCCTACGCCGGCGAAGCTTCTCCTCGCGCGTCATCTCCTCTCTGGCGACGGGCATGCCGCCCTTGGTCACAACTTCGCCCTGAGCGCGCTCCTCGCCCGGTGCGTAGACCTCCTGCGGCGCGAGCGCGGTGCTGCCACCAATGTCGCCGCCCGCCGATGGTCGCGCGTCCTCCATGCTGATTGTCGGCGCATCAGTGCGGATCTCGAGGCTGGCCGTCGCCGGCTTGGGCTTGTGGTGCCATGACGACAGCGCGTCGAGCTTGGCCGACACGTCGCGCCAGAGGGCAGCGATGCTCGCGTGCTCCTTTTTGAGCTTCTCGTCTCGTGGATCCACGTAGTTCGGGTCGTTCGCCCGCAGTGCGTCGTCTTCGTATTCTTCTGCCAGACTCTTCTGCGGCTTCGTGTCGTCCAGCTCGAACCGCCCGCGCCGCGTGCTCGGCCCCGTCGCCAGGTCGTCGGGCCGCCGGCGAATCACTTCGTCAAATTCGCGAGCCAGGATGCGCCGTTTGATGAGGGCTTCAATGTCTTCGCTGACTTCGGCCGTGATGACGGGAACGGGCTTGCCCGTGCGCTCATAATCGAGCTCTTCCTCAAGTAGCGAGTTCATGGGCCGGTCCGCCGCCTTGGCTTCGCCAGATAGCGTCCACTGCCTCTTGGCGACATTTTGCGCTTCGAGGCGGCGAATTTCCTCCTGAAGCTTCGCCTGGCGGCGCTCGTGGGTAGATTTGCGCGACTTGGGATCGTCGGAGTCAACGGCACTGAGGTCGGAGGCGTCGCTGTCGGCGTCGGATTCGTCGAACAGATCGCGTTGGGCTGCGGCCATGTTGCGTTCGACATCCTCGTCCTTGGGTGCTTCGGGTTTCTTGTATCCTGCGGGAAAGTTGTGGGGATTGGGACGGCCCTTTTTATTCTTGTTGACCTTTTTTGCAGGAGGTGCGAAAAAGTCATCGTACAAGATGTTGTTGGCATTTCCCATGTCCATGCCGTCCATTTCACCGCCCTCGAGAACGTCGTCATCCATGTCGTCGTCGCTTTCGCCCTCTGGTGCGTTGAGATCCACATTGCCAAACGTGGGGCCATCCTCTTCATCCTCGCTGCTCTCGTCGCCCTCGTCGCCCTCGGGTCTGTCAACCTTTTTGGAGGCCTTTGCGACCAAAGACTCTGGATTCATGGGATCCTCGCCCCAATTTATTTCCTCCTCCTCTTCATCTTCAGCGTCGTCTGCGCCTCGTCGGTCCTGTTGTTCGAGAAGCTCAGACTGGCGATTGAAGTCGTCGATGGAGAAGAACCCGTCATTCAGGCCGTTCGGGTCGGGGACGTATTCTTCGGCGGGTTCGTCCTCTCCAGAATCACCGTCCTCGCCGTCAAAGTCGTCGCGCTCCACGTCAATCTCGTCCTCCTCTGAGCCCTCGTCTTCGGTGTGGTATGTTTGCTCAACGTCGCCTTCTTCATCAGATACGTCTTCTCCAGATACATCTTCTCCGTCGTACTCCCAATCCACGCCTTCTTCTCCCAATGCGCTCACATCTGATTGCTCCTCCTCTCCGTCTTCCGAAGAGCCGACCTCAAAGCCATCCGCGCCGAAGTGAACAGACTTGATGTCGTCTTTATCGGGGTATCCACTGCGATCCCCAGGCAGGACGTCGGGCAGGTCACGCTCAACTTCGGCCCTGGTGGCGTCAATGACCCTCTTAGACTGCTCCCAAACTTGTTGCACCCCAAAACCGTCCAGGTGCACCTTTTTCAGGTTCAAGACGGGGCCGTCCTCGTCGTCGGCCTCGCCCCTCTTCCGTTTCTTGCGGGCTTCCTGCTGACGTTTGGACTGGGTTTCGCTTACGCCCGAGGCCAAAGGATCGAGTAGATGCTTCGCGAGAGAGAGGGTGGCATGGTGGAGCGCAGGATTGGGCTGAAGAAAGTTGTGCGGAGAGGCGGAAAGCGCGGCGACCAAGGCGTGGGCGGCGGCCGTATTTGCGTCTGCAACGGGCGGATGCGCAGATTGGGCAGAGAGTGTGTGGGAGGAGCTGGAGCCCGTGGGCGAGAAAGATATGGTGGCCATCGTGTTGCGTTGAGCCACGCGCCGTCGAAGCAAGTGGATGTGCGGTACTGCTGAGATTCGGTTGGGCGTTGCGCGTCGAAAAATTTGGGGCGGGTGGTGCCAAGGCGGCGGGCGGAGAGCGGAATTCAGCGCGGAATGCCGCGCCCTAGCATTTGGCGCCGACGCATCTCATTGGCTGGACTTTGCGATAAGCCGCCTCATGCCGTTGGAGCAACAGAAAAAAAGAAGAAAAAAAAAGGTCGAGAAAATACATCATGTTCAACCTTGGCCCCGTCCAACGTTGCAAAGGTGACGTCCAAGGACAATGCTTGTTCCGTCATGGATGCTACAGACCGGCGACACATTTAGTGACTAGAGCCCTGTGAGCCCTATTGACCATTGGACAGCAGATTGCATTAGCGGCCAGACGGCGGCCGGTCAAGACTGCCATCGGCTCCATGGATCATTCGCAAAAAGGCAATGGCTCACGCGACACCATCTCTGATCGGCAGAAGAACGACGACGCTTCATGACGTTGGTCAAGCCGTGGTTGCTGCTGGGCTGTGCCGCCTCTGGCCTAGGCGGCGGTCTACAGGTGAGGGGCTTGTGCGCGGGAAGCAGACATTGTTCCCCGCCGTGTTCTTGGGCACTTGTGGTTATTTGACCAGGCATCCATACTATACCACAAACCGGCAATGTGATTTCTGGGACCGCGTATGACGGAATTGGGATGGACACTCACATGCGTGCAGGCTGCGCCTCCGACATTGGAGCCCCCCTGCCCCCTGTGAAAAAATGCTCAGGGTACGGAGCATTCTCCACCAGCCACCTGCCGTTGGTTGCAGCAGGAAGACGGTTTCGCATGGTCCACAGCCAATGTAACGAGCCGGGTCGACGCGCCATTGCCGGTCCCGACTTGAGTGGTTTGCCGGTAAAGAGGGGCCAAGCGACGCGGCGCAGCAAGCAAGCTCCAGTCGGTTTGGGAGACGTGCAGGACGGAAGACGACAAACGGCGGCGATGGTCGTGGAGGGCGGAGAGATCGAGGTCCTTTTAGTCCGAAGATGCGGCGCTTTCCATGGCCATGTCGGGGGCAAGACGTGGAGTAGTACATGAGGGAGCGGACAACCAAGCTTTGATAAGCCGGGATGTGAGCTCAGGGTCAAAGGAGCGTGCGCAGACGCGGCATTGGAAAATTCTTCGTCGACGGAGCCGGTGAGGAGAGGGCCGGAGAGAGAATTGGTTCAAGGGAGAGGAGGAAGAGATCCGTTGGGATTAGGAGCTTCCTACTGCGGAGCCGTCAGATGGATGCCGCATACATGTAGATACATGTGGATATTGACGGTGATGGCGCTTGACGAAAGCGGTAGGTGGACACGCGACCTTTTTTGCAGCAGACACGATATCGACCCTCGACTCCACTCCATGCAACCCCAGGCGACGGCCATGTTCGTGGTCGTCCAGTGCACTGCAGCAATGCACGATGATTGAAGGAAGGACAGCTTAGTCGTGGCGATACGGCCAGGGGATGACGGCGCGCATCCTGCTGGTATTGATCTCTCTGGTAACTCTGGGCCAGACCCTGCATGATCCTCCGGGGGCGTCGTTAGCTCGGGCCCGACGTCGCCCTGGGCTTGGGCTCGCCGGCCGGGGAGAATGCGCAACGGAAAAAGTCAAAAAGTCATCGCGTCAAGTCAGGTCGTCGGGCTCGGGCACGGCCTCCGCTCTTCTCCACGACGACCGGACGACTGGACACCGCGCTCCACTCCACTGAGCTCGACAATCCGTTCCTTGTCCACGCCAAGGCGCTGTCTAGCTCCACCATCGATACCCCCGTCTGTCCTCTGCCCTTCGTAGCTCGTGTTAATCCAGACTTTGTTATATCCGCCCCCTCCCCTCCTCTCCCGCGGTTGCTCGCACCGTGGCCGTTCCGCTGCATCTCCATCCCATCTCTTGACATCCTTATGCCCTACAGGTCCTGCCCGCCCCAACCCTTCGCTCCTCCCTCGCCATCCTCTCCCATACACACCTGACGCAACCACTCGACTCTTTCCAACCCACCTCTCCGTCCCCTCCCTCCGCCTCCCCCAAAGCTAGCTGAGGCATGAAGTACGGCGAGACGCTCCGCCAGCGATCAATCCCTCACTGGGGTCCTTGTACGCATTGTTCCATTCAATTCCTTGCGATTCGCCCATGACGTCGCCGCTAATCGTTCCAGACAACATCGACTACGACGACATCAAGCATCTCATCAAGGAGCACACCACCCCTGGCTCCGGCAAGGCCCTCGCCATCCCTGGCCAGAGCCACCACCATGACCGCGAGTTCGAGGAGCAGCTCTTCGCCGTGCTTGCCCAAGAGCATCGCCGAATCGATTTGTTCGTCAGAAGCAAGTCGGGTGAAATCGAGCGTCGCCTGAGTGAGTGCATCCACGCGGGCACCTGCCGCAATTACCTCGACGCTGACCATGCATACCGTACACAGATCACATCACCAAGCAGATTGACCAAAACGTGCTCAGAGAACAGGCGTCGGCTTCGGACGACCGCGTATCGGCGCGCCGGCGGCAAAAGTACGGACGAATCGAGAGCGACGTTCTAAAGTGAGTTTTTGATTGACATGGTTGGATTGCGTTGAGCCAGGGAGCTAATGCGCATGCAATGTAGGGCTGGCGAAGAGATTCGCTCGTTGGCCAGATTCGTCGGCGCGCAGCGGCTCGGGTTCGCCAAGCTGCTCAAGAAATACCGAAAGTGGACTGGCTCCGACTCGCTGGGCTCGCGTTTCAAACATCAAGTCCTCAGTCAGCCCGGCACCTTTTCTCAGACCGACCTGTCGCCTCTGCTCAACTACTGGACCGACTCGTTGCACGCCGTGCGTGACGCTTATCAGGCCGCCGAGAAGCGCGAATCGCCCAGAATCGCCGTCAGCGACATGGATCCTTCCGTAAAGCACCTCGCCGACATTCCCAAAAAGATCCACGCTGCTGCCGAGTCCGCCTCCGAAGTCGATCTCGACGCCTCGTTGGCGACGCTGCCCCTCGGCCAATCCGGCGCAAGGGCCTCGTATTGGGTGCACCCCGAACAGGTTGTTGAGATTCAGGTCTTGCTCCTGCAGACGCTGCGACTCTTCAACGGCAAAGCCCGGCCCTTGTCGCGCGCCTCGCCCTTTGAGACACCAAAACGCCGCAATTCCAACGAGCGGCTTGATAGTCTAGCCGACAATGAGCGAACCGACGACTTCGGCGTATTATTCCTCGACGACGCCGAGCGATATGCACGTCAACGCAGTGCTACGACCGTGGTGGAGACGGAAGAGACCCCTGGCAAGCCCGCTGCAAGGGTCCTCGGGAGGGCGCACTGGAACTCCAGTGGGGAAGCCTCCATTGTCATCACCAATGAGGATGACGCCAATGCGGGTGCGTCAACATGCGTTGCCAAGATGAAGCGCAAGCACCTCCCCGTCTTTCTGCATCTTGACCGGCCATTTCACTCCCGCACTCAATCCGGCCTCGAGACCATCTCAGAGACTGACGCTCAGCCCGACGCTGCGGGCTCGACCTCGAGCTCCAGCCCCGTGGATGACCTGCGTGCATGGCTGCAGTCACACCGCGAAGTCAGACCAGTAGCAGGATATTGTTCAAAACGGAGCCGCTTTGTTGGTCTGGAAAATGATTCTGAACATGGAACCTGGGCGACGCTCGACACCGACGTCTATATGAAGCCTGGGCTCCTACCCGACCTCGCCGACAGCGAATGGTCCCAGAAAGTCAAAAGCGACAGCCAGCCTTTCCCTTTTGCAGTCCTCACTGTCCGGACTGAAGGCGCTCAAGCCAACAACATCGTCAAGGCTCTTGACCATAGCCACCTCGTGAGTCGCGTGACCAGGAACAAAGCCCTTTTTCTTTTTGCTGACAATCAATAGACTGAGCGCGTCAGGGGCTTTTCCATGGAAGCCCATACCATCTGGACGTGTTGCAAACCTTCTCTCATGCAGCCACCGTACTGGGTAAGTCCACTGGACTCGATTGTTGATTTGCATGCTCATCATCATTAGCTGCCCATGCTCGACCGCGATATTCGCAAATTGCCCGAAAAGGTTCCGCGTCAACACTCTCGCCGCGGTAGCGCTGTTCCCATTGACTCGAGCACGTCGCGTCAAACATCAATCTCCAATTCCTCAGTCACTGACGGACAGACGAGTCGGTTCATAACCTTGAACAGCGAATCCTCCGCCACATCGTACAGTGACACCGACTCGCCTCAGAAAAAGCACAAAAAGGCCAACCCGGATGCCATGCGCCAATTTGCTGCCATTCAGTCGGCGGGTGGATCGGCCAATGTCAACTCCCAGGGCTACTGGAACGAGTACGATGACCCAGAAGATGGCGACGACGCGAACGCATACGTCATTTACGTTGACCCTTTTGCTTCGCCAAAAATACCTGGGCAGGAGACGCTGAGCAAACTCTTTGCCCGCATCAAGAACAGCTTCCGCGGCCGCCGACCTTCTACCCAGGACTCCCTTCTCTCTGCAAACGCCAATAGCGTGGACGACTCCGACGAAGCCGACCTTTCCCCCATCTCGACCCGCGACTACGGTACCCTCCCCACTCCCGCCACTTCCTCCAAGCCTCGTCAGCCTGAACTCAAAACCACGGCAAACTCGTCTTGGAACAAGTCTGCTGCCAAACTGCTCGACATTTTCCGTCCGTCCTCCAGGGATGCCTCTGCCAACGGGTCATTCCACTGGAACTACCGCCCAAGCTCATCTGATTCTGCGCGACAGCCGCTCATTGGATCACAGCCCTCGGACTTGCACGAATTGCTCGCCGACCTTGAATTACGTCGCCAGGAGCGCGAAACCACCAAACTTCGCCTTTGCGCCTTGGCGCTTACGGCGGCCGTTGTCGTTTTGGCAATCACATGGACGCTTGCAGCCACGAGCCGACGCAAGCTGCGGCGAGAAGTGGATGGGGTTGTGGTTGTAGGAACGGTGGCCAGCTTGGTCTTTACCGGAGTGGGTGTCCTCTGCGCACTATCTAAGAAGCAAAACCCCGGCATCATCTGGAGTGTACTCTTGTCGTTGGTCGTTGCAGCCGTGTGCCTCGCAGACGGTGGCCTGCTGGTCTGGCTGTTGAATTAAGTTCCCACGCAAGGAGACGGAATTAATCTCCACAAGCAGTCCGCCCTCAACGCCTTGTTGAGCGACTTGTCGCACAGCGAAGTCAGACGGAAGTTTGCACTACGGCTGGAAAACCCTCATTGCATTCATCAAATCAACTATAGCACTGTACATGTCAGCACAGCACGGCCTCCACCTTGCGTACACATTATACCACAAGCCACACCACCAGCAGTACATGGCTGCGGTGACATGGCACAAGCCCACGACGCCAAAAGCGCTTCTTTCCTGTTTTGCCGCGGTACAGCAGAGCACAGCGTCCTGGCCTTCGTCGACCGATCGCCAACTCGTACATTCAGCTTTTTCTTTTCCGTCTTTTCCCCGTTTCCCTTGCTTGCTCAGACCGTCCGTTTTCAGGCGTTTTATACCACTCGTCGCGTATTACTTTTTGCTTTATCATTGCGTCATCCCACCCTGCTCTCTATCCGTGGGATCTTTTGTCTACAGGCCACGATTGGAAGTGCGAGCTCCAGAAGACGTGGAGCGCTGCAACATTGGTTGCGGAAGTTGTGATTGGATCGGATTGCATTGGGTTGGAGACTGGTATGGGTGCGGGACCAAATGAAAGGAATGGAACGTTCGCGGAGGAGATGCTCTGCTATCGCAATGTTGGTTACGAAGGAGGAATGAAGGGTTTAGTTTGAAGCGGATCGAGGGCGTGTTAGCAGTAGTAGCAGCAGCGATAGTAATAAAACCAGCATCTCAACACAATGCTTCCTGAGGCCTCAGTTCGGTGCGTCTCTCACTGAGAAAATGATGCCTTGGGGTTAGCTACCCTGCCCCTGCCCCTGTCAACGCGGAACTCCCCTCCCGTCCCTTGCCCGCTTTTTACCAGCCGTGCCGATGGGAACTCAACCGTACGGCTCGGGACCCGGCGCGCGTACTTGTCTTCTTCTTCAACGGCTGGCGATTGACTTGCGGAACGGCAGCAGCAACGATGTGAACGACGGCCAGTGTTGTCGCGATTGACACCTAGGGCAGTAATTCGCGACTCCAATCCTCTGGATTGAGCCCATGATGAATGGTTCAATTCAACCATTGTTTGGGTCGATCTCGACAACCATTTCTACGCCTCTGCTGAGAACCGACACACGGGAAACCGCAACTCGTTTCGTCTCTCTGAAACATGCTCGCTCGTGCGCTCCTCCTCCAAGGACTTCTCTCCATCAAGCCCCCCACCTAGGGCAGGCAGAGGTCGACGGACCTGACACCGGGCGACGGACGGCATGTACCGACCGGCCGGCTGCCCGACGCGCTGGAGACTCTGTTCGGTACAGTATTGCCTCGAAACTAAGTACATACCTCTCCGTTGAGCGGGCAGACGGTGGTCTCGGAGCGGCGGTGTGCGCGGAAAGTTTTACAAAGTAGAATTTGGACGCGCATGTCCTGGTTGCGTCGTTCAGCGTGAATTGGCCGACTGACCCCTTCTCACCCCCTGATAATCGCGCCAACTTTAATTGACGGCGCGCCAAAGGCGCATTCGGAGTGACTTTGTAAGTGAAGCTCCCGTCGTCGCCGCCGCCCCGCCCGTCTGCGATGACTGCTTTCGCTGCACTTACACGAAGGCGCGGGTACGAGCTTGAAGCATATGTAGATGACCGTGAGACGGAGCCGTCATGGCTGTGTCGACCAGTGACCAAATTTGCGACGAGTTCGCACAAGTCACGACACGAGTGCGATTGCCCACGGTACCAGAGTCAAGCGCAGGGCTTCCACTCAGCCTTGCCGCGTTCATCTCCACGCGCACGAGGGGTTCGCTGCGGCGCCCAGGAAAAAGCATGCGGCCATCCGCTGTGTTGCGTTCAGCCTTTACGCCCCACGCACACAGTCACCAAGTGAGTGCGCACCCGACGCAGTCATCGCCAGTATACCGTGCTGTACGTCTTCAGCGGTGCCGATGCTGACGCACTGCACGCACCCGGATTGCGAGTTCGGGGAGGAGGAAATGTGGTGTACATCATGTACGTATGTGCTGTGCTCCACACTCGCGGGCAGGTGGACGGACACCCTCTTGAGGACGTGGGTGTGCAGCATCTACGGCATCTCTGCATGAAGAACTTTTCGTCATCGGAATTTCTGCCTCCCTGCCTGCGTGCAGATGCGATGTGTCGTCGAAAAGCAGGCGTACGTCGCAGCGCCATTGGCGCGACGCAAAGCCAATCAAGCCAAACAAAGCAGAAAGCCAAGTCGGCGGCGATTGACGAGGGTCAGAGTACCGGGTACGAAGTCCAAGGTTATCGGCGTCTGCAGCGTGACCAACGGGCGGTGGATGGACGTCGTCGTCGTCGTGTGGCTACCGGTGAGGTGAGTGGAGCTAGAGCCTTTTGGGTTATTGGATGCGGGGTTGGGATGGATGGGATGGGATGGATGGCATTTGATATGGCTGCTCAGGCATGCCGCCAAGGGTCGACGAGCAGTTCTTTTGGCCTTGCGAGACGAAAGTCTGTTGGTAAGGCGGCTAAGCGGCTGCTCATGTGATAGATTATGATATCGCTAAGTCTCTCTTGAAGCGGTGAAATCAGGCGAGGATGGCGGCGGTTGGTAGAGGAGGGCGTGTGTACAGACAAGGCGGTGGGTGACCACAAATAGAGAGTAGTTGCAGTAAAAGTGGTGGTAGCATACAAAGACGAGTTGGAGTTTCAAACGCTCCTCACCATGTCCCTCGTCAATGTTAGAAAGCTCCCAAGTATTCTGACAAAGTAGTCTTGAATATTCCCGATGCATTGCCTGTTAAACTGCCCCAATGCTCCCAAGCTGCGCTCTCATTGCATTTTGTCAAGCGTGGCCACGACTTCCGTTTGGTCGGGACCTCGGACGGCGGGGCGCCGGCGGGCGGCAACGACATATTGGGCGGAGCGGGCTTATGTCATCCTTGGCGCGCGGAGCCGTTGGCCCGCCGGTCGCTTGAGAGTCGTCCCGACGTACCAACCTCGTCCTTTCACAACCACAACACCTTCGCTACATCGCACCCCATCATCGCTCCATCGCCTTTCATCTCATCGCCGGTCACATCATCACTCGTCGCTTCATCTGTCTTTGAAAACAACTCCGCCCGGACGCGTCTTCCGCCTCGCGCCTCGCGCCTTGCCGCCGTCGGCTCCATTTCGACTCTTCGCTCACAAAGGTTATTGGAGGACACAAGTTGGCATTGTTGGAACACCCATCAGCTCCGGTTTACAGGCGCCAACCACTTTCGAGTGGTCTTGTGCCGTGCTTGCCCGCCAGGCATTCTCTTCAAGACGCCCGATGCTCACAAGCAGACCAGCTTGCCAGCGTCTACTCACCAAACGTACCTAACCCGTACCTTTGGTGAAAGATCTGGGGTCTGTGTGTGTTCAACCTCGCGGTTGGACCCGACTGTGTCTCCGGCGTCTTTGAAGAGGTGTCTCGCTGGTGCGGGCGTAAACCGCGTTCTGGTTCGGGGTTGGGGCAAGGTTCTGAACTGGGATCAAGCGGTGGATTTCTGTTATTCCGAGGATTCTTGGACAAGTCTTGTTTCCCGCTTTCAAAGTTCTAGAGATTGCTAATGGTGAAGCGTAGATGTAGCTTCACCAAATTTTATAACGATGGCAACCGTTGATGATTGTTACCTGAAGACCTCTACCGCGGCTGTTGATCCTCGACCAGAGTTGAATACTTCGCCCCGATTTCACCTGGAGACCTCAAACGCACCAGTCATCGCTGAATGGTGCTTCCACGAAGGATCACCAACCTACCTTGGATGCAAGGTCGGCAATGCGGGAACCAAAGTCATTGCAGATATTCGTCTGAACTCGTCTCGATCAACAGCTTTATTCGATATTCGTGTGCCTGTCGAAATGAAAGCCTTTGCGCGCACCACCTACGTCCATATCTTGCTCGACCCAGCCAATATCAAAGGAGTAGCTCGCGCTGAGAGCATACCGGATTCGATACAAGGTCTCTTCGTGGGCAGCAAGCAGAGCAAAACCGCCGGTCAAGTTATCGGTCTCGAGTTTGATATGACGAAGCCTGGCTCTTTGCTTGGCCCTGCGACTGCAAGAATCCCCAAAACCAAGAAGGCACGAGAAGGATTCGACGCACTCAAGTCGCTCGCCCAAGTCGCCAAATTCACCCTTTACGTCCCTAGCCAGTACATATCCAACAGTCAAGCCCAACAACTCAGCTCCACCTTCACCGAAGGGCCCCACTTTCGTGCGGACTGGCCTGATTTCAAACGCATGTACGGCGGCAAAGGCGCCATTCTACTCGACTGGGACACTCTCGAGACTACGACAGCAACTGTGCCCGACGACAACACCAGCCCACCGTCTTACGACGAGATTGGCCCTGCTCCTCCTGTGCCGCGGGGTGGCAAATCATCTCTTAAAAAGCCACGTGGTAAGCCTCTTCTCTCGATATTGATTGGAGCAATCATCTCATGCAACTATGAGCAGATTCATCGCCAGAAGCGCATCAAATTAAAAAGAAAGTCAAATTCGCGCACGTGAATACCTCTGGAGACACCGAAGATGACGAGGAGGAGTGGAAAAGGAGTCTGCAAGAAGAACTGCGGTCCTTGAGGAGCGAGGTCAGGTGTCTGCGGAAAGAGATAAGGCCGTCCTCTGCAGACCAACAAGCTGCACCCAATCCTCCCTCGGCTGTGCCGAATGTGGAAACACAACAGACCGAGGAACCCACGTCTTTTCCTGCTGAAGCTTCGCAACAACCGCCAAACCCATTGGAAACCCGCATAGACACGCTCGAGAACCGCATCAACACGCTGGGCGACCAGCTCTCTCGCCTCATCTCCGACACCGCAAGCGCACAATCTTCAAACGCGAAACAGATAGACGACCTCAAGCGACACTTTGATGAACGAATAGCGGCGATCGAATACATGATGGACGTCGAAGTTCACGACGCCCGGCGCGACGCTGAACTCGGTTTGGAAGAGGCGGAGGGGCGGTGGGAGGAGTGGCGGGTCGAAGCGAAGGCGGAACTGGAGAGCTTTGTGCAGGAAGAGATGGCCGAGGTGGAGGAGTCGATTAAGCGGAACCTGCGAGAGGCGGGGAGGGTCGGCATGGGAGCGACTGTCTACTTTGACCTTGAATAGCATGCAATGGTTGGATGCTCCCTCTCTTCGAATTGTCCGCTCGAGGTGCGTGACTGCTATCTGTTTTAAAGCGGAACACTCAATTCCAGCTCTCACTGAGCTGTCTCGTCAATATCCTGATGCGGGCCGTCTGCTTAGACTTCATTTTGGATGTATGCTCTTGAGACAGTATGTCAACGCCTGACGGCAACTAGGCTGCTCCCTGAGCTGGAAGTCTCGATGATACCTGGCGTTCTTCATGACGCACGAAATCTCCTGGCTAACTGTCTACTAACTTCCTGCCTACCTCCCTACCTCCCCACCAACCGACATATGGCACCGCAATCAAACAACATATCGAGCAGTGTTCGACGGCGTCCCACGAAAAAGACAACAATTCTCCTAGCTATCAAAAAGGCAACATCGTACGCGTACAGCAAAACCTGTGGAGGAAATGCGGCAAGGCCTAGCAGGAGAAAGACGAGAGCCAAATGGGAGAAAGATCCAACAAATTCCAAAGCCTTCCAAGATGCCGCAATGAGGGATGCGCAGCCGCTACTGCAAGGACGCGCAGAGCAGAAATCCGCGTCAACGTCTCGAGATTCCTCTTCCCCTGACCGTACGAGAGGTGCAAATGCCCACGCGGCGGCCGCAACAGCTTCAAGCACTAACGAGAGCGACATCAGAGAAACGCAGCGACGGCCAGGGCGCCCGCGGCAACCAGCGCGCCCGATTGCAGCGTGCCGGCAACAGCAGCTCCTGTGTACACGGCGCCGGCTGGCGTAGGCGTCGACACGGACGGGGTAGAGATGGGCGTAGAAACGACGATGCTGCTGCTGCTAGCACCAGGCGTAGAGATGACAACACCGCCAGCACCAGGTGTAGAAACGACGATGCCGCCAGCGCCAGCGCCAGCACCAGGCGTCGAAACAGCAGCCAACGCACTCGAACTAGCAGCACTGATACTGGCAATGCTGCTGCCGGCGCCAGGCGTAGAAACGAAACCACCGCCAGCAACAGGCGTCGAGACAACCGCCAGCGCACTCGAGCTGGCAGCACTGACACTGGCGCTGGCAATGCTGCTACTGCTGCTACCAGCACACGAGCCCAGTAGTGCAATGCTGTCCGAATCGCCCGACGTATCGGTCCAGTTATACGCGACAGCCGGATTGTAATTGGTAATCTCGACCTTCTCGACGGCCATGGTCCACGGCATGCCAGCGGCAGCACTGTACGTCGTATTCCCGCCGGCCCACTCGCGCGTCCAGTAGCCGTTGGAGCTGTCGCCGCCGGCCCAGACGCCCAGCTTGACGGCCATGGGCGTCTGCGGGTAGTTGGCGCCGCCCAGCGCGGCCGAGCGCGCCAGCGTGCGCACCGCCGTGCCGTCGATGCTCCACGTCAGCGCCGTCGGCGTCCAGTCGATCGTGTAGACGTGCGACGTGTCTTGCGGCGTGCTGACCGTGTGGTATTCTTCGCGGTCGTAGGTCGTTGTGTTGCCTTTGCCGAAGTAGTTGCTTTCGACTTCGGTGTTTACGCTGCCGAAGAACTCCTGGTGGCGGTTGTCAGTTTGTGTTTTGAGACTTTGTTAAGAAGGCGACGGGTGGGAGCCTGTAGTATGTTTTGCTCGGTGGAAAATGGCAAGTGACTGGCGACTGCTTCCAGAACAGACACCACGGGAGACTCCTGTTTCTGCTCAAGGACAAGAGAGAAAATACAAACTCACCCAGTCAACCTCATCATAATCCGCACTCTCCAACACGATACTACTAATGATCCCCTGTCCCGGCGCCGACTTCATCGTGACCTCGACCTTGCCGTACCAGATGTAAAAGTCGGTCGTCATGGTGGGCGCATCCCCTTGCTTCGCAATGGTGAATTCGGCCCCGGCCGACGTGTAGTCGACCGAGCCGTACGTCATGCGCCAGGAGGTGTTTTGACCGGACGTGAAGTCCGTCGAGAATGACGTCTTGCAGAGCCCCGGGTTCGGCGTGCAGGGGAATTGCGAACTGTTGGTCGGATTGCAGCTCGTTGCGGCGAAGGCGGCGCGGGGCAGTAGAAGTGCGGTCGCAGCCGCTGCTGCGGTGGTGGAAACGCGTGATGGGTGCATGCTGTTTGTTTGCCTGTCTGTGTTTTGATTGGGATCAGACAGGCCGATGGGCGTGGAAGAAAATGGAGTTGTCAGAGGTGGTCGTCCAGAGATGTAGGAGTGGAAGACGGCAAGGTATGCTCAGTGGAAGCAGAGGGGAAAAGAGAAGACCAAGAAAAAGAGACGAGTGGAGATGATCTGATCTTGAATCAAATCAGCCAAGGAAGCCGAGCGTGGCAGGAAGAAAGAAGAATCAGGATATCAAGCGTTTATCCTCAGAGCGAGCGTCGTACAGACCAACTTCCATGGGTCTGGCCCAATCCAGCCCGGTCAATAAGAGCTTCACCGTTGCTTAACATGGCAGAGAGAGACAGACCGAGAGACATTGTACCGAGACATGCTGCCACGCAGGCGCAGCAAGTGCACGTAGGTACCTACGTATCCTGTACGTTAGCAGCCCGCAGCGCTGACGACGACTGAGGGTCATTCTGATCCATTTTGGTCCCGCGGACTTTGGGGAAACCAAAAAGCACACAATTTTGCCATTTCATCTCAATCGCTTGTTGGCTGCGCAGAGGCGCGATGTGGAAGCAATTGTGGTTGATACCAGCTGCTACTTCGCAGGCGGTGTTCTACGAACAACCAAACAAACAGCCCCATCGACGCCGTTGCTGTGTCAATCAGCGCATGGCAAAGTGCGTGGGCTGTGGTGGTGTGGTGTGGCGGGCGGAGAACAAAGGCGTCGTGAGTAAATAGAATGGAACAGTCGTCCGTCGCGTGCGACCCTGGTTGTCGTGTTGCTGCGTAGAAAGAGCTGACGCGGACTGTGGAGACAGGGCGGCGGCGCCACCGCCTGGCAATAATTGCGCCGAGAGGCGGCTGGTTCTGTCGCTTGACACTTATATTTCTACCGGTCAACAGCAGTTCTTGTCAAAAGGTTTGGGAAGACTGCGCGTGGTGGTGACGAGGTAGTCAACTTACCCTCCTCCATTCGTCAGGGTCACTCTGCAGGTACCTACATTCCACAAGGCACCTCAAGCATTCCACAACAGTGGAGAAAATACGGATAACATCCGAATTCTCTCCCTCTTTCCTCTCTCCCCAAATGTTCTGGGACCGGAGCCATTAGCTCATCTCCAGATTCCACTCACCATACCAACGGCGTCGGGTCCAACGAACCGATTACATCATGGTCCTTTCGTCATTCCCGGTCCGACCGTCGGTTACTCGCGTCCTGCGCGCGTCGCATGGCATTTGACAGGCTCGACAGGGCGTGTGTAGGGAATGCGGGGTGACAGTGACGGCCCACCTCCCCTTGCTTCCCTTCTCTTCGCGTTCCCTCGTCGTCCAGTCGCCGGCAACGGCACTGAGGAACTGTAGTGCTTGCTCCAGCGCAGGTCCCATGCTACGCAGTGCCACAGCGCCGTACCGGATGCTGCAAGCAGTACTTCTCCGTCCGTCCGTCCATCCATCCGTCCGCTTTGCTCGATTCGAGCTGTCCAAACGCTTGCTCGGACATACGACGTAAAAGCACTGAGTGCGCTGATATGTCCGAGATGCGAGCACGCGGGGAGTCTGACGGGTTTTGATTGGCGCGGAAAAGCCGGTGAGAGTGGCGAAAAAGATAGCCATGAGTGGCAGGAGAGGTGTTACTGCTGCATGATGACAAGGGACAAAGCACAAATGGGCGAGTTGAGCGCAGGAAAGAAAGCGTGCACGAATTGAAAAGCAAGTAACCATGCAACGCCTTTTCGTCTCTCTATTCTTTTTGAGCGCTTGGAGTTTGACCACGCGCCATGACTGTACAGTGAAAAGAGGGAGCAGAAATTGGGAACAACGAAAGGAAGAAAACAAAAAGTGGTATCACGAGAACTACGACCAATCCCAGACCCGACACCATTCATAATCCATCCCAGCAGCAAATCATCCACCATTACGGTCATCAATCAAGATAACTCGAACGTCCAACAAGTTTTTCAAGTCTCCTCCATATAGCAAAGCGCTACTGTGGCTGTGCTGTGCGTCGCAGACAAATAAATTGTTCGTTCCACTGCACAACAGCGGCCACTGAAGGGTCAAAGTACGCGCTTGTGTCTTACAACACGTTGCCCTTGACCTGCTTCTTCGCGACATTGTAGTCCTTCCAGACGGCAATGCAAGGGAAAGCAAGCACCAGGAACGCCGTCGCCGCAATGGCGCCGTTGCGCTGGCTCTGACCCCAAGCGTAGTTGATCGCGTCGCGGGTGTCCGAGCCCACGGGGAAGGTCTTCTGGTACGTGTATCCTTGAAGGTAGATGTTGTTCCAGTCACTCTGGGCGGAGGCAGGGAGGGCGCTTTGGAGAGCCTCGGGGAAGGTGTTGGCATAGATGGCAGCTGAGACGGCGTAGCCGACGGAACCACCGACAGACGAAGCCAGACCAATGAGCGACAGCATGAGGGGAACACCATCATGGTCAGCTGCAGCCATGACGGCCATGTCCTCGCCAATGACAAGAGTACCACCGCCGAAGGCAATGAAGATCTGGCACATGATTATATAACCAATGCCCTGCTCCGATCCCCGGAAGTGAATCATGAGACCAGCACCGAGCATCAGAAGTGGCAGACCGAAGCCGAAACAGGCCCACTTGAAGTGCTTGGTGATGCGGACGTAGATTCCGAAAACGACGCCCCAGAAGCAGGAGCCGACGTTGTAAATCTGTCCCATGTAGCCGGCCATGGAGACGTTGAGGTCGTAGACGACCATGTTGAAGTTGAGGAAGTAGAGATCCCATGAGTAGAAGGAGAAGTAGGAGATGGCAGCTAGACCGCAGGCACCTAGTACGGTACGCTGCTTGAACAGCTCCCACCGAATGAAGTGCACGCGGGTACCCCACTTCTCCCAGGCGGCGAAAACGAAGAAGAGACAGAAACCGATGACGACCGGGGCGATGAAGGAGGCGCTGTGGTACTGGGCACGGCCATACTGTTGCAGGCTGAAGGGCAGGAGGAACAGAATGAAGGCGGCCATGAGCAAAAGGGCTCCAACGACTAAAGCTTTGTTAGTGGGAGTTGACTGGAGCACGCGGTTTCAACTGACCATCGAATTCGTGAATGTAGTGGACGAGGGATTGCGTAGCAGTACGTCCGCTAGGCTCCCTCTTGTAGACACCCAGCTTGATGGCCTTGTTCTCGTAGTACTTGAAAACAGCAGCAAGAGGGAGGAAAACGAAGGGTTGAATGATGGCGAAGGCACCGAACGACCAGCGCCAACCAGAGGTGTCGATGAAGGACTGAGCGGCAAGTGGGCCGACAAAGGCCGTGACAATGAATGGAGTGCTGGCGTAGGCGAAAGCAAAAGCACGGTTGATCAGGCCCGAAGTGTCGGCAATGAAGACATCCAAGATCAGATAGATAGCATCGTAGCCGATCCAGTACAGGACGTATCCAGCAGCGTAGCCATTGGGGCCATTGCACGCAGCCTCAATGATGATGCCGAGAACGTAGACGGCGACGAAAAACATGAGACCCTCGGCGCGGCCCCAAATGTTGATGAGCTTAGCGATGGGGAGCTTCAGGACACCGCCGATGATGGTTCCGAGGATACTGGCGGTACTGATTTGAGGCGCAGTCTTGAATCCGGCGTATGCGTAGACGAGAACATTGGAGCTGATTGAGGAGTGGAAAGCCAACATGAAGAAGCAGACCCAGATCCTGGTAGCGAGTCAGTGATGATTTTCTGGGATGAAGAGCATTGGAGCCGCACCATGCGTAGAGGGCGTAGATGGTCTTCCTGCCCCAGACAAGGGCAGCAGCTTCAGCCTTTTGCACACCAAGGTAGGCGTCCTGAGTAACCTCGTCAGGGTGCTGTTCGACTTCCTTTTCGTTCCTGGCCTCGAGGCTTCGAGTGTCGGAGCCGCTGGTGTCGGTGCGGGGGACAGTCTCGACGTCGAGAGCCTTGGGCTCAATGGCACCGGCCTCTGGCGAAGCGGGTTGAGGTTCGTCGGGGTTGGCCAAGGCGGCGACATGGCGCGAGTCGGGACGACCTCTGATCTGGTCAATGACACCCATGGCTGGCAGTGGTAGACCTGGGGGTGACTTGGGGAGGGTGGTGTAGAGGGAGGGAGCCGACTCGGATCAGATAGGGCGGGGCATGGGCAAAATATATTGGACTCGGTCAGGTCAGGCCGGCGTCGAGTGAAGTTGACGGAGTGAAGCAAAGAATTGGGCCGGGACCGAGCTGATCGGAAACGGAAGTGGTCCTCGTGGAGTGGTACGGACGAGAGGGGAGCGAAAAGAGGAAAGGCCGACGTCTCGACACGGAGGATGCCAGCCACTGGGGCGATATCGGTCGGGGGAGAGGGCCAATGGAGAAGGCACAACGGGCACGCCTGGCCGAATCTAATCTGATCTGGGCATTGATGGCCGCTGTCTCTGCTTTTTTCAACATTTCTTTTTTTTTTTTTCAAGATGATTTTTTCAGACGTCCCTCTCGCTTACGCTCTACTCTGCTCACGGGGGACCCAACGCCCGGCTCGTTCGAGCCAAACCGCCCTCATGATCGCGATGGTCGCCCAAGAAACGCCAACGCGGACAAGCTTCTCAGCCTCATCCACGTCCACGGCTCAAGCTACTCGCCAAGGACGGCTCGGCTAGTTGTCTTATCGATCAATCTGGCAGGCCCTGGGTCTGACAGAAGCCATGAATGGAATTCCTCTGCAGTCGATCCATCGCTGTCCAGATGTCCTGTCGTGGTGGCAACCGTGCGTGTCGTGGCGAGGGCTGGCTCAGGTCCCGACAGGACGACCGTGGCGTCCGCCGTGTGCGTGGCCACGGTCAAGTGTTGCCCAAGTCGTGCGGACGCCGCCCGGAGCCCTCGTCCGTCAACCTACCCCATCCGAGCTCACGCCCTTTTATTCGCTGGACGACGTGCCTATTCCAGCATCCAAGTCGCGTCCTGCTGACGACGGGCCATTGATCCTGGAGGTCCAGGCGCGCCGACCAAAAGCCTCAAATGCTTCCCTCCGCCGGCCACCGACTGCAACATACCACCCTCCGTCCGGCTTCTCCCGCTCAACCTCCCTCACGCGTCGACTTGGGGTCGTCCATGGGGCTGATGCTTCAACAATCCAATACTCGCGCTGGCTGCTTACGCGCGAACCAAATCCCTGGCCCGTGGACCCATCTCCGCCGACAGGAACATTAAACGACTCCGCATGAACCCCTATGCCTCGAGCTTCGAGAACCCCTGCTCTGGCGGCTGCAGCCAGTTGCGCTCGTCATACTCGTTGCGTCCCTCGATCACGTGGAACGTGTATATGAAGCGGCTCTTGCCGCTCAGGTTCTTCTCGCTCTTGTGCAGCACGTTGCCGTGGATCAGGACCAATGTGCCCGCCTTGACCTCGCCCAGCGTGTACTCGACCTCGCTCTGGATGTCGGTCGTGGCCTTGGAATCCACGTCACCTCCTTCACGCAGCGCCTGAATGTCTGGGGGAAATTGTGCCCCGTCGTGGTTTTCTACGAAGCCCGTGCCACCCTCGGGCATCCTCACAAAACGCTGCTTGACCGGGCTCGTCTTATGCGTGCCCTTGGCGAAGCTCAAGCACCCATTGTTGACCGTGCAGTCCTCGAGAGCATACCAGAAGCCCACGGCGCTCGGCGGATTTGTGTAGAGGAAAGGTGAGTCTTGATGAGGTGGCACACGGCCCCCGATCTCTGGCTGCTTGCAAATCACCATGGACTGCAGCACGCGGGGGTCGTGGAAGCCCAGCGCCTTTGCAATGGCAGCATTTCTATCCGAGAGCGAGATGCGGCGGAACGGGGGCGAGAGCTCATGGATGTAGTGGCCAACCTTGTTGATAGCGCGCTCCTTGGGCTTGGTGAGCTCCCCAGCCTCGTCGAAGGCGTCTGCACTCAAACACATGATGTTAGCCTGACGGCAGCACCGGTACCGGCATAAAAACCCTTCACTCTGAGCAGATACCCAATGACACGCCCGTCATTTGTCGCACGCACGCACGCACGCATAGCAGAAACGCACAAACGCTCTCACGCACCTTCCTCGAAAAAGAAGCGAATCTTGTCCCCGCTCTCCAAGAAGTATTCGTCACCAACGTGATCTTCCTTCTCGCCCGTCGAGAACTTGGTCATGGGGTGGTCTGCAATGGAAAAGTCGCGCAGCATGGCCTGCGACTCGCCCAGTAGCCCGGCCACGTCGCCGGCGCTCAGCTCGTCGGCCAGTATGAGGTATCCGTTTTGGTCAAAGAAGCGTCGCTGCTCAGACGTCAATCCGAGCGCAGGGACGCCCGCTGCTCCTTCGTGGGTCGGAGATGCCGTCGTCATGGTTTGGCAATCAATCGGCGCGCGTATGTCCGTCCGTATAGCGGGTATTTGGTCGCGGGTCGTCGATATTATTATTACGTGCGGCGAGGATCGCTTCGTTCTGGCGGAGGCGCAGGGCAGGGCGGGCAGGCGAGCAGCGGCAGTGAAACGATTAAGGAGGCAGGGCGGCGATGCGACGGGCGAGACGAGCGGTGCGAGGGCGAATGGTGGTGAGGTTGATCTAGCTGACGGAGGACGAGCGAGGAATTCGAGATGTGATAACTAGCCCGCTGCCTGCTACCTCTGTTTGCTCTGCCCCGCAGTGACACGACGATCCGCCGGCCGTGGCCCCCCTTGCTCCCAAGCAACCGGCGCCAACCAACGAACCGCTCGTCGCTTGCTTCGGCTTTGCGAGTAATCTGCCGGGTTCTGCGGGTTTTGAAGACTCCATTGAGCTCGTGGCGCCGTGTCTTTTTCAGGCGGAACCCCCGAAACATTGCCCAGACGACGTCAGTCCACCAGAGGTCTAAATTTGGGAGTCAGCTAGAAGAATTCCAGAGCTCTGCAGCTATTATTCATCATCCCTTCTTCCTACATATAAGGTGGTAAGCCAAAGCAGAGAAGAAAGGGTCAGTTGTGGAAATCGCAAAACGAGATTCCAGTTGCGTCCATCTTGAAAACAAGGAAGTGGTCTATCTGGACTCTTGAGCTGTCCAAGAGTCTGTCTATTGTCATTTCTACAATGTGTTGCCTTCTATTCACGCCTCTCCACCCTTCCTCGCCTTCCACTGCGCCCCGACAGCCCGCCGACCATCCTCCCAGATACTGCGTGGCGGCTCCGTCTCAGCCTCGTGCGCATCGATGCGCGGACGCTCCCAGACCAGGTCGGCCTCCTCAGGAGGCACGAAGCGAGTGCGCTTGACAACCTTGAAGCCCACGTAGAAGATGATGCAGACAAACACCATGGCGTAGTAGGTGAAAAAAGTGCCAACGTTCCACCAGCCACCCGGCAAAAAGACAGTGTAGCCATATGCAGCAAGAGTGCCAATCATGATGATCAAGCCTGCCCAGGCGACGTACGGCTGGCCCCAGCCACGGTAGGGAAGGTTGGCGCGGTCGTACCCTTGGACGCGCAGCGCGCGGTAGAAAAAGAGGTAGATTAGGCACATGAAGATGTAATTCAGCAGCTGAGCGGCTTGCGTTACATTTGAAAGCCAACGAAGCCCAGATGAAGCGCTGCTCCCAACACTCAGGAAAGATAGAAAGGGGAACATCATGGTGACTCCAAAGGCGTAGATGGGCACGCCGCGCCGGGTTACTTTGGCCAGGATCCGCGGTGCGTGGCCGTCCAGCGCCATCGCGTATAGTGTGCGGGTTGCCGCGTATCTGTGGTCAAATCTTGTCAGACCTATGCTAAAAAAATAAAAAAAAAGCAATTGCTCAGTGGACTGCCTACACATAAGAATTGCCTGCGGAGAAGATGCTCGTTACCATCAAGGCGTTGGTCAAATCGGGAAGCACGTCAATGGCCATGTTCTGCATCGCAATCACGTACGGACTGGCGCCCGCGTTGCCTGTGTCTCCGTTGCCCAACAGGCGGTTAAGTGTGGGGTCGTTGTATGGTAGCACTATGCCCACGCACAGCGCGCCCAAGATGTAAAAGCAGCCGAAGCGCCAGTACACCGTCTTAAAAGCGTCCTTGATGGTTTTCCTTGGGAATATGGCTTCGCCACTGACCATACCGATGTACTCGGGTCCAACGATCGTGAATGAGCCTTGAAAAAAAGCTCCCAAGAACCCTTCAAATCTGCCAAGGTTCCCGTTGGTCACGTAAGTGGCGAAGGCGCCTGGGTCGCGCCAGTAGCGGAAGCCGTAGGCGTCGTGCTTTGGGTTACCGCCTACCATTGTGACGAATGTAAAGCCGAAGAGCATGAGGATGAGGACAACCTTGCCTGTTGCAAGGTAAAATTCCGTCTCGCCGTACCAGCGGACTGTGAAGACATTGATGATCCTTTGGGCGAGATTAGCAGATTGTTTTCTCGTGCGTCTCGGGAGCATTCACCCGTAGAGAACGATGCAGGCGACACAGACGGCGGCCAGCGGAATGTTGTCGCTCCAGTACTGCAAGACCAGTATTAGGGCCGATATCTCGAATGCTGTGTCCTTGGTCAGTTTACGGGAGACCTCTGAGTCCCATCTAGTCGAATATACGTATAAGAATGGCCTCATATAAGAAAAAGCAGGCCGAACTGGTGAATCCCAGGGCAGGGTCAACCCATTGGGACGCCATGCGCATCCATGATCCGCTGACGGGCATAAAGACGACCATCTCTGCCAAAGTGCTGTTGACCAGGGCAAGAGCGCAACTGTATAGTATGAAGCCGAGAAGCAGACTCGCTGGTCCGCCTTCAATGAGTCCAAAGCCAATGCTCACAAAGAGCGCCGTGCCAATGCTGCCCCCAATGGCTATCCATTGAATCTGTCGGTTGGTGAGACTGCGGTGCAGTTGGTCGACGGGTTGGGTTGTCGCATTTTCGAGCGAGTCGGATTCGGCAGCGTACTGGGGCGCTTCTCGTAGAACGGCATCGCTAGGGCGTTTGGACTTGGCGTTATTCGTATCCATGGCGTTGGTGGCTCATGCTGCAAGAGGGCGTCAAAGGTAGAAATGCAGCGGTGGAGTGGATGAGCGATGCGTGCTGTGCCACATTGGGCACGCAGAGGCGAGTATCAGCGGTGATAGGCCCATGGAGGATTCTTCAACGCTCCCAACGCCCTTGGCAAGATAAGGTCGTACACGTAACGGGCGAAGACGACACGACACGGCTTGGGCTCTGTGGGCTGTGGGCTGTGGTTGGTCGAGCCCGGAGGCGACTTTTGCCGTTCCGCGTCGCGTCGTTACGTTCCTTCCCACCGCTCGATGCTCTTCGACCGCCATGTTCAGGTCGCGCAGTCAGGTCGGCTCTGACGGCCTCGCTGTGCTCGTCGTCGTCTTCGTTCTTTTGATGGCGATGCATCGGCGTACATGTATCCCGCAGTTCTGGGACCAACGTTGCAGCCCGTGCTTCCCGATCACTTCGGCCTCGGCTTTTCATCAACGCGCGCGCCGTCTGCAACCTCCCCCTGCCCAGAAATGCATCTTCGGTCGCTCCCAATCGCGCGCGAGCAGGATGCAGTTGCTTTAAGACGCTACCGCTGGCCTCTTCGACTCCTTGCCGATATCCGGCCAGTCTCAGATTTCATCTACAGCCCTCACCCTCGCCCTAGGGATGATGCGAACCATCCCCGATCGCGGTCCGAGCACCATCGTCCAACCCCCAACCGCGACCACGAGGGAATCGAAGCTCGCTGACTGCATGGCTTTCGCTTGCTGATGACTTCTGGAGATCAAGTGCGGGCCGGCCCTTGCGCCACCCTTGCTTCAGAATTCGACATGTTTTGCTGGTGGCGCCGGACAAGCCTTTGCCAACGCCGAAACAAGAGCTTGTCTTCTTGCATCTTCAGGACCCGGTGTGTCGGGACAGCAATGACGTGTGAGAGCGGAATATTTCCTTGTGTCCCGCTGCCGTGCTTGGGCCGGCGTGTACTCCTAGTCTGCATCTGGACAACATCAGTCGTTGATTTTGGCGCCCTGCACGTCCATCAAGGCCACCGCCCATGCCACTTTCGACTGGCTTCTGGAGTTGGGTGCCGTGAGCCGTGACCGCTCGCGTTGACCGGCCGCGGCCACCGAAGTGAAGAGCGAGGAATGGCCCTCTGGTCCCTACACCAGACGTGGGAAATTCTGCGCTTAAGCAAGATTTTCAGATCCCTCCTGATACCGCCACGCCGCCTCTTCACTCGCGGTCCGATCGCTCTACCGAACCTTCACCGATGCCTTCTGGCCCATCAGAACTCGCCATGGACGGCGCCCGTACGCGCACCCCATCGCATCCCCGCGACGTCCGTGGCGACCTCAGGGACCCTCTTATCCTCAATCTGGCTGTTTGATGTGCAACTCACGTCATGGTTCATCAAACACCCGCTCAAGCGTGGATTCTATATAAGCAAACATGGAATCTCTCGAACATTTGTATATCTTCCCATCATCCAGCAGCCTCTTCCACAATATCCACCATTCCTCGAGAGCTTTAATACCCACCGTAATCGATCTTACAACTCAAGTCTTGTTTCATTCTTCATAAAACATGGGATCCATCGCAGATGCCTCCAACTGGGGCTTGTCCCCATATGCCGACAAGCCTCTTCCCCGTCGTGTTGAGGACATTGCAGCAAAAGACCCTTCGCGGACATGGATGATTATTCCCCGCACATCTGATGTCAACGGCGAATACCGTTACATTACCTTCAGCGAATTCGCCAAGGCCATTGACGGAGCAGCAAGATGGGTCGAAAAGACCATTGGCATCAACAAGGAGAAGCGCGAAACCATTGCTTACATGGGGTGAGTAAGATGTCTTTGATGCAATCGTCTTGGTTTCTAACGCTTGTCCAGAGTAAACGATGTCCGCTACGCCGTCATGATCATCGCCCTGATGAAGGCGAACAAGCGCGTAAGTCTTGAGTTATCACAAGCATTGTGACAACGCTGACTGCTGAATTAGGCTCTTCTGCTTTCCCTCAAGAACTCTGACGAGGCTCAACTCCACCTCCTCGGCCGCACCGACTCTGTGCACTACATGTACAGCGAGGGCATCGAAAAGAACCTCGAGGTGTTTGGCAAGCACTCGACAAATTTGCACGGCCACCAGGTTCCCTCCTTCGATGAAATGATTGCCGAAGGAGAGCGAGGATCTTTCCAGACCATTGGCGACGAGGGTCTTTTCGAAAAGGTTCTCGTCCTACACACCTCTGGCTCTACCGGTCTGCCCAAGCCCATTTACGCTACCAACGGCTGGATGGCCGTTACCGATCACCACAAGTACGCCAAGGCGCCCTCGGGAAAGCAGATTGCCGCAGCCGGCTGGTTGCACAATGATGGCGAACCCATGTTCACCGCTGCTCCCTTTTTCCACACCATGGGTGTCGTGACTCTCCTGAGGACCATTTGGACCGGTCCTCTTCTCCTTCCTCCTCTCGGAAAGCCCGTCAATGGCGAGCTTGCAAACGATTCGCTGCTTCAAGGAATCGCCAAGGTCGCTCTCATTGCACCCTCCATGCTCGAGGACATGAGCGAGACTGAAAAGGGTCTCAAGGCCCTCAGCACTATTCACCAGGTCTACTTTGGCGGTGCCCCCTTGGGCAAGGAGGCCGGCGACCGCGTCCTCAAGGTCACCAAGCTCAACACCCTCATTGGCTCTACTGAAGCCTCCCTGATTCTCAACTGTGCCCCTGAAGACCCTCACGATTGGCAATACTTCGACTGGCATCCTGTGTCTGGAACTGTCATGGAAGATGCTGGCGAGGGTCTCTATGAGCAAGTCATCAAGCCCATTGCTGACCCCAGGTTCTTGGGTGTCTTCTACACGTTCCCGGAACTCACTGAGTGGAGGACCAAGGACTTGTTTGAGCCTCATCCTACCAGGAAGGGTCTCTGGCGCTACAGGGGTCGCCGTGACGATGTGATTGTCTTCAGCAATGGCGAAAAGTTCAACCCCGTCTCTTTTGAAAAGGTTGTGGAGGATCACCCTCTGGTCAAGGGCGCCGTCGTCGTTGGCGAGGGTCGCTTCCAGCCCGGTCTGCTGGTTGAGCCTGACTGGTTGAAGCTTGGTGATGGTTACGACCTGAACGCCCTCTTGGACGAAATTTGGCCGGCTGTCGAGCTCGCCAACAAGGATGCTCCTTCCCACGGTCAAGTTTGGAAGAACAAGATTGCCTTCACCAAGAAGGACAAGGAATTTGCTCGTAGCCCCAAGGGCTCCATTCAGCGTCGCGCCACTGTCGGTGTTTTCTCTGCTGAAATCGATGCCCTCTACTCCAGTGAGGGCTTTGACGAGGAACTCGGCAAGCTCGGCAAGGATGCGGACAAGGACACTGCCCGCGCTTTCGTCCGCAAGGCCTTTGGTCTGGTCCTTCCCGCTTTCAAGGACGAGCACTCTGATGACCAGGACATCTTCGATCTCGGCGTCGACTCGCTTCAGGTCATGGCTCTTGCCAGCGCCTTCAGCCACGCTTTGAAGTCTGACAAGGCCGACCGTGGTGCTGCCGTCGTCCCTCGCGATGTTTACGGCAACCCTACCGTCAACAAGCTTGCCATTGCCTTGATTGCCAAGCTCTCCAACTCGGAGGCCACCCAGCCTTCTCGCCCCCGCGAGGAGGTCATGTTCGAGATGATTAACAAGTACACTGAGGATCTTCCCAAGACCGCTGCTCCTCTGCCTGCTTTGCCCGAGAAGCAGACTGTCGTCATTACTGGTTCTACCGGCTCTCTGGGCAACTACATGCTCGAGGACTGCATCAACTCCCCCAACGTTGCCAAAATATATTGTCTCAACCGCTCCGACTCTGCCGAGGCTCGCCAGGCCAAGAGCTTTGCTGAGCGTGGCATCAAGGCCGACTTCAGCAAGGTCACCTTCCTGCGCACCGACTTCAGCTGGGACCGCTTCGGTCTGGCCAGTGAGATTTACGAGGAGCTGTTGAACTCTGTCACGACCTTTATTCACAACGCCTGGGCTGTCGACTTCAACCACGCCCTCGAGTCTTATGAGCCGACTCACATTGCCGGTACCCGCCGCGTCGTGGACTTCAGCTTGCAGTCCAAGTTCCGTGCCCACATCACCTTCATCTCGTCCATTGCCTCGGTTGGCAACTGGCCTTCCATTGGCTCTGGTCCCGTACCCGAGACCTTCATCGAGAACGACAGCGCACCGTTCCCTCAGGGCTACGGTGAGTCCAAGCACGTGGCAGGTCGCATTCTTGCTATTTCCGCGCAACAAGCCGCTGTCCCCGTTAGCATTATGCGCTGCGGCCAGCTCGCCGGATCTCGCGAGGAGGGAGGTGTGTGGAACCGCCACGAGTGGCTCCCCAGCATCGTCCACACCAGCAAGAACATGGGCATCGTTCCCCAGAACCTTGGAAACCAGGACAATGTAGACTGGGTTCCCATGGACGCTGCGGCCCGCACCGTTCTCGAGTCTACGACCAACCGCCTTCAGGTCCAGTCTTCCAAGACCCTCGACGTCTTCCACGTCGTCAACCCGCGCGTCGTCTCCTGGAACACGCTTGTCCCTGTCATCAAGGACTTTTACAAGAAGACCCAAGGCGTCGACCTCAAGGCCGTGCCTTTTGACGACTGGATGGCCGCGCTCAAGGCCACCCCGCTCACCAAGGAGGAAGTCGAGAAGAAGCCCGGTGTCAAGCTGCTTGACTTCTACGAGGGTCTGCGCGCCCCTGGTGGTGCCCTTCCTCCCATGAACACCACGCACACATGCGAATTCTCCGAGTGCTTGAGGACGCTGAACGCGGTTGACGGACCGCTCTTTGAGAACTGGTGCAAGCAGTGGGGTTTCTAGATTGTCGATGGTTGACTTGAAGATGTGGCATTTTGCATGCGCAAGGCGTTTTTGATACCATTAGATGTGGTTTTGTTTCTGGCATTTCATCATAGCGTTCCCAGATTGTCTTTGCTTTGATCGCACAGTATTTTAGCATTTCCAAAGATTTATTCATACACTTCAAAACTGCAAGTCTACTGCCAGTAATTCATGTTTCGAGATCCGACACTCTTTCTTGAAGTGCACACTCACAACGATGTGCTAGTGACCGACTCTCCAAGAGAACTCAAGATCTATAGATCTATTCCTCACACTGGCCTCCCAATTGCGTGGCAAATTCCTAGACCCTGAAGCCACAAACCATATCTTGACCCCGGGCATGACTAATGTCCTGCAAGGACATCACCTCTGTCCGTCCGAACGTTCCGAAAGAAGTGCCGACAGGGGTATCTCGCATCATATCACCAGACGCTTCCACGCCAACGCTCTCTCTACCTCTACATCAACCCTACTCATCCACAAAAGAAAGATGTCTGAGCGCACCCATCCAACCGAGGACCAAGTAAACAGCGTGTTGCAATCAAAGAAGCGACACCGAGGCAAAGCAGCATGCTACCCATGCAACCAGCGCAAAGTGAAATGCGACATGAAGTAAACATCCCTAGACTTGGCCCCCAGGAGAAAGATCTGCACTAACGAAAAAGCTTAGCCAACCTTGTCTGACGTGCTTAAAAAGAGGTCACCCCAACATTTGCACCTACGGCCTCAAGCGGAAGCACTCTCCGGAACCTGGTCATGATGGGACGCCTAAACGCCTCGAGCGCGAGCCTTCGGCCGCCGCGGCGCCGGGCTCGCCTCAGGTTGCGTTGGATGCTCCTCAGGCTGCTGGAGACGTGGAGAGTCATGCCAATCCGGACTCGTTCTTGGGAGAGAACGCGGCCGCGCCATATCTTTCTCGTAGGTTGGGCGATGCGGAGGGCACGATCAAAGACGATCTGGTGCCGCTCTTGGGCTTGTGCAATGGGTCCAATCAGTATCCGTTTATGAATGAGGGCGAAGGCAGCGATCGCGTGAAAGAATTGAAGAGTACGCTGCCGACGCAGCACGAAGTTGTCAGGTAACGGCTTTTGTCCAAAGTTCTGACTGCAAGCTGATTGATGTGACCAGATTCTACCATTTCTACCGGTCCATATCTTTTCCACTCAGTCCGATCGTGACTGACATTGACACTTTCGAAGTATTCCTCAGTCGTTACCTTGAGGGCTGCGCCGGAAGCGACCTCAGCGTTGCTATCCCTGGCGGTAACCGAGGAGCAGCTCACGTTGGTCTCCTGCTGGCCATTCTGGCCGTCGGCGCGCAGCTATCTGATCTGAGTGCCCAAGAGAGACGCCGCATCTCTCGAGACTTTGGTATTCGTAGTTTAAACAGAATCCGAATCAGTGCTAACATTTGAGCCAGCTCGTCGATCATTCCACGCGCAGCGTCTAGCGAATTTCTTACTCCGCCCCTCGCCAACGAGCCTGCAGGGTCTGCTCGTCCTGGCCGCTTTTTTGCAAAATGATGGCAATTCGGACGCCGCCTGGAGCCTTCTGGGAACCATTGTTCGACTGGCCCAGAGCATTGGGCTTTCTCCCTCGTGGGGAGTTGCTCGACGAATATCAGACTCGGAAAAGGAGTCGAACAAGAAGCTCTGGTGAGTGATGAATTCTCGAGTCATCATTCTGAATTGACGACAAACACTTGCTGAAATTGCTTGCGAAATCTCAGGATGACTATCCAACAACAAGACACCATCCTATCTCTCTGCTACGACCGGCCCACAGTGCTTGCCTACTCGCCCCAACTCGAACTCCAAGAACTCGCCACAAACTCCAAGCTCAACTTCCAAGAAGTCATGTGGCGCATCACCACCGCAACGCTGCGCATCATGGCGCAAAGGCTCTCGATTCCCAACGCCACCACCATGCACCAGCACATCCAGGAGCTCGAGCAAATCACATTGCACTCGGCAGACCACTTGCGCGACAAACAGCACTGCGTCAAGCTCGACCAACGCATCCAAAACCTCGCGATACGCACACACATATCGTTCCTCGTGTCCATCGTCTGCCGGCCGACCTTCTCAAACTCCGCCCGCGCCGCCCTCGATGAGTCGGAGCAGCAGGCGGCGTACTTGGCGGCGCGAGGCAAGGCGGCGCTCGTAGACGTGCTCAAGGCGTTTCTCGACCTGCAGGCGCTGACCATCTACCCGCTCAGGTCGTGGGTCATGATCCACGAGGTTCTGAGCTCGGCGCTGCTCCTGGCGGCGCTCGGCGAGACCAAGAAATCGGAAGAGTTGGGGGTGCTGCAGCAGCGATTGATTGACGTTCTGGCGTCGAACTCGTCAACAGAGGGCAGTAACAGCAGCAACAGCGGGAGTGCACATTCACTGTCGTCGTCGCATCTGAGGGCGCTCAGGATTTTGGAGCGATTGGCGCATGGCGAGCCGCCGTCGGGACGGAGCACGACCACTGCTGCTGTTGAAAACCAGCACCACGAGCCCGAGGATACTGCATCCAGGATCGCGGCTGAGCCATCACAGACCTATATCAATACCTGGAGTGGTGGTGTCTTTGAGGAGTCTGCATCTTTCCCTGTTAATCTGGATTCATCGCCCCTTGCGTTTCTGGATTCAGTCATATGGGGTAGGTTCCCCCAATTGCAAAGGATTCACTTCGTGGCTGACATTCATCACAGAGAGGAGCGGCCTGGATAGTGATGGCGATTTTCTTGAATTCGATCTGCTGAACTGGAGTGGAGGGGCGCAGTAAGCTGCAAGTCCTGCACTCTGTTTGGGTATTCTGCGGTCTGGTTGTTGGTGGCCATCTAAAGGAACGAACACGCTCGGGGACTGATGGCTCCTCCGAGATTGCGTCCACATGGTTTCGTGAGTCGTGAACGAATGCTCCTCATCTCTATCCCTTGGGCGTGTTTGAATGCTCCTTGTCCCTCCACATTGATGGGGTTTCGTCTACCCTTCTATCCACGCGCTGTCCACACACTTGAATCCTCTGTCTCATGTTATCCTCGCAAGTGGGAAGAAGTTCTCCAGGAAGTCTCGGAACTTGCGTTGTTTGAATCCAAGGTAGACTTTTTGCAGGATGCCTCTCGAGATGACTGGAGCCTGATACTGCCGCCTGTCCTACTCAAGGGCAGATTCGGATCTTTGGCTGCTGAAGGGAACATTGCCGTACTCGGAGGCCCAAGTTCTTGTGAAGCTGCCAGCTCCTGCTTTCGTTTTCCGAGATGAAGGACGAATCCGGGTGATCAATGCCTTAGATTTCATCTCAAGCTTTCCGGAAGCTCTCCCAGCGCTCAAAGTTGTCCAGATGGATACCAAAGCAGTCCAGCATCCTGCCCACACTCTGGTCAATGAGATCCTGGACGGACTTTGGACGAGTATAGAACGCCGGGACAGGAGGAAATATGGTAGCCCCCGCTCGCTCCAAGAACGCCATATTGTCCAGATGAATTGCGCTGAGCGGCGTCTCTCTCACAGCAAGAACGAGGCGCCTGCGCTCCTTCAGACAGACATCCGCAGAGCGCGAAATGAGATCATCGCAGTAGCCAGCGCGAACAGCCGCCAGCGTCTTCATGGAACACGGCACGATGATCATGCCGTCGTGCAGGAAGCTGCCGGACGACGACGGCGCCGCCATGTCGCGCAGCGCGTAGCTCTTGGTCGCCAGCGCCTGCACCTCGTCCCAACTCCTGTCCGTCTCGTACTTCATCGTTGCGAGCGCCCACTTGGACATGACCAGGTGCGTCTCGATTCCAACTTCGCGCAGAATCTCGAGCATCCGGATTGCGTAGACGGTTCCTGTCGCTCCTGTCACGCCGACGACGATGCGTTTTGGCCGGGAATCTGATGATGTTGTAAGGTTTCGGGAGGCGAGATGTCCATAGTTTGAAGCGAAGTGGTTTGTTTTGGTAAGAAGCGGTGAAGATGTATGAGAAGAAAAGTTTTGAGTCTGCGATGTGGGCGCGAAGCGCGTGGATTGCCTCGCAAGGCGGATGCACGACCGACAAGTCCACATTCTCAATGATGGCGTATGATATGCGGAAACCAGATTCAACGAAGCGGATTCTTGTCTTTTTCTACCCCCTGACAGCGGCGAGCGATGTTCGGCGCCGACTCCTGAGTCTTCATTGCCTGCCGATGCCGATGCCGATGCCGATTCCGAGGTGGTGAGACCCGGGACCGGGTCGTTTATTATTCGACACCTTTGGGTCTCCTGAACGGCCCGAACCATGATTTAGACGGGTATCCGAGCGTCGATTCGTGCTTTAAAGTGGTGTGCCGGTGGCTTTGAAATGCCATGGCTTGAACTCCACTATAATACTTGACTGACCTCCCCCCAGAACTGCGCAAACAATTTCTCAGACTTGCTGATTTAGTTACCCCGTTGGAATTAGAGAGGAAAGAAGATGTTTGCTCAACTGACCAAGACGGCGTCGAGACATGCGTACCGACGAACGCTCCCCATGGCGAGCTCATCAGTCCGGTATATCCATGGAAAAACCTCGCCCCAAGACACGCCAGACATGAATTTCCGGTCATTCGTGGACGCTCTCAAAGCCGATGGCGACATTGCCGAGATCAACTCAGAGAAGGACCCGAACCTCGAAGTCGCAGCAATCATCCGCCGGTCCTGCGAGACGGACGACAAAGCAGCACTCTTCAACAACGTCAAGGGGGCGCAAGACGGACTGTTCCGCATCCTGGGAGGTCCTGGTTCGCTGAGACATGAGAGCAAGGGCAAATATGGCAGACTGGCGAGGCATGTTGGTCTGCCACCGGACGCCAACATGCGACAAGTCTTGGACAAGATGCTGTCTGCGAAGGGAGCGGAGCCAAAACCACCGCGGGTAGTCGAGACGGGAGCCTGCAAGGAGAACAAGCTGTTTGGCGACCAAATCGATCTTGAGAAGCTTCCGACGCCGCTCATCCACAAGAGCGATGGTGGAAAATACATCCAGACGTACGGCATGCACGTCTTCAAAACTCCCGACGGCAAGTGGACCAACTGGTCCATTGCACGCGCCATGGTACATGATAAGAACCATCTCGTTGGGCTCGTCATCCCGCCGCAGCACATCTGGCAGATTTGGGACATGTGGAGGAAGGAGGGCAAAGACGTGCCGTGGGCGCTGGCGTTTGGTGTGCCACCTGCAGCAATCATGGCCTCGAGCACGCCGATGCCAGAGTCCGTCAGCGAGGGAGAGTATGTCGGTGCCATGACTGGGACTGCCATTGATGTGGTCAAGTGCGAGACCAACGACCTGTTCGTTCCGGCCAACTCGGAGATTGTGCTTGAGGGAACGCTGTCGACGACAGAAACAGCTTCAGAGGGCCCATTTGGCGAAATGCATGGCTACGTCTTCCAGGGAGACTCGCATATGTGTCCAAAGTAAGTCTTTTGGCAGTTGTGCAATCTGTATCTCGAGTTAACTCTTCTCCCAGGTTCAAGGTGGACTGCATAACTCACCGCAACGACGCCATCCTGCCCGTCTCATCATGTGGCAAATTGACCGACGAAACCCATACCATGATCGGCTCTCTCAACGCTGCGGAGGCACGCCAGCTGTGTCAGGAGAGCGGTCTTCCCATCACAGACGCCTTCATGCCCTTTACTTCTCAAGTAACATGGATGGCGTTGAGAGTGGACACCGCCAAGCTGAGGGACATGAAAACAGACTCGAAGACTTTCAGCAAGCGCGTTGGCGATCTCATTTTCAACAACAAGGTCGGATACACGACTCACCGCATCATCCTGGTCGGCGACGACATCGACGTGTATGACGACAAAGCGGTCATGTGGGCCTTCAGCACAAGGTGCAGGCCTCACGATGATGAAATCTTTTACCACGACGTCAGGGCTTTCCCTTTGATCCCGTACAATGGTCACGGGGCCCACGACAAGGTGAAGGGGGGAAAAGTCGTCAGTGATGCGCTGATGCCAGTCGAATACACGACAGGCAAGAACTGGGAGGCTGCTAGCTTCGAAGAGAGTTACCCCGAGGAGGTGAAGCAGAAAGTACTTTCGGAGTGGCGTGCCATGGGCTTCGAACAGTAATGTTGCGTTGGAATAGATTTCGATTATAACATGAATTCCATTGAGATTGGTTAGCAGAATTTTGACGAAGAGTTCCCAGCGTCTTTGGTAATCAAGGCTTAGCAATAAGTGACAGCAAGCGATTTTGGGAGTTTCCGCCAGTAGGAGTTTGAATGCTCCCTTTCTCCCGTTCTCCTTTTTTCTATCTCCAATATATGCTTGAATACGGTTCAGTAGTCTGGCCCCCGGTAGCTCGAGTGATGTTAAACATAGCGTACAGAGCGGAGAGATAGACTCTTGCTTCTGATGATTGTAAGCTTAGCCGTTCAGGACAAATCAATCGAGATGGCTCACATCGACAAGGACAGTAACTCATCCTGTAGCATCGCACTCCTCTCGGCGATAACCCCTCTTCTTAAACAAGTCGATTCCGAATTTCCTCGCCCGCCAGGTGTCTGCGCAAGTTTTCCACCGTTTGCGGCCACCAATCGCGGAACGTCTTTTCGCTGGCATACCCAGAATGTGGTGTCAAAATCACTTCGCTCTTCCCCTCGGACGCACCCCAATTTGTCGTGCGCCACTTGCTGTCCTTGGGCAACGGCTCATCCCAAAACACGTCCAAGCCTGCGCCACGAATCTTTCCTTGGTCCAGAGCCTCGTACAATGCGTCCTCGTCGATTAATGGACCGCGCGACGTATTTATGAGCAAGGCAGACGGCTTCAACAACGCAAGCTCGTTAGCACCGACGATGCCCCTCGAGCGATCAGAAAGGACGTAATGTAAGCTCAGGATATCCGCCTCCTTCAACAGGGCCTCCTTAGACGGAGCGACTTGGAAAGCACCCTTTGGAAGACCGCTCTCTTTGGCATGGCGGTCCGCCTCCTCTTGAGTCAAGTGTACGCTCCATGCCAAAACGCGCATGCCGAAAACTGAGTACGCGATCTTGGCGGACTCGGTTCCCAGTTTTCCCAGACCTAAGGATGCGAAAGTCTTGCCCCCTAGGTCGACGTGAAGCGGTAGTTCGTGCTGCCAGCCACCTTGCTTCACGATTCGATCATCGCGCGTAACAGTGTTTGTGAGAGCCAGTATGAGAGCCCAATTGTGTTGGGTGGTGTGAGCGGGCGCCTTTGGCACATCTGGGTCTGCTGGCTCGGCTTGGACGGGCTTCGTCCCCGCGACAATGATTTCCGATTCTTTGAAGGCGTCCAGGTCCAGCGCGAGGTTACGCATACCGGTTGTGAGCAGCAGGCGGAGGTTTGGTAGCGCGGCGACTATCTCTCGGGGGAAAGGCGTTCGTTCCCGTATGGTAGAAATGACCTCAAATGGTCGGAGGCGCTCGATGAGCTCCTGGGGATTCTTCTTGGGGTCAATGGTATCCGGAAAATAGGATACGTCAAGATCCGATAGAGGAATGTCTCGAAGGTACTGCGGTGCGTGGTCTTGCCAGTCGTCGAGAATCGCAAGCTTGACAGGCCGATCGAACTTTGTGGGCGAAGTTATCGTGGACATTTTGTAGAAGTGACAATTGGTAAAGTGGGCGAAATAGTGCTCAGTGAAGGCAAGCCAAGGAAGCGCGGAAGTACCTTTGTTGTAAAAGAAAGAAGATTTGAGAGGAGAGTGAAGGCATGTTTGCTGTAAAGCCGTCGCAAAGTGGGGTAAAGATTCACCCGCGGGGAAGATGACGTGACGCCAGGTACGGAACACGGCACGGAAGGGTACCGGTAACTTCGCATTGTGATCGCCGTAGCATGTTAGGATGGCCGATTTCATCTTGTGCCGATAGCTTGACTTGTCTGCGACCTGCGCCTAGAAACCCTGTAACACTGTAAGTCTTCGATTAAGTCGAAACAGCGAGTTAGCCGCATCAAGATCTTGGACCACACTGGCCCAGAAGAAGAAATGGCTGTTGGATCATGGAGTTCATCCGATTCGACAAATTGATGCTAGCGAGTCCAACAAAATTAATGAGATTTAAGACTGCCGTGGTTGTTGAGGACTCAAAGATTCTTAGTGGTAGTCTTTCGCGATGCTCAAGATGGCACATGTGAACAAATTTGGTGGGAATGGACAACATCAAAGATGCCGTCAGTCGTATGCCAATTTTGTCTTCGGAAATGCGTATTGGGAATATGCAAAGGGAGGGTCATCAAGTCGATTCTCAGCTTTTCGCGTGAACACATAGGCCTATGCCTCCAAGAACCAACGCCATACCTATCCAAGTGTCTGGGGGACAGTATTAGCTTCGAAAGAAAATCGAAGGAACCCAGGCCATCTTACCTCTTGATATCACTTTGCCCTCTGCCCACCATTCGCCAAGAACGGTGAAAAGGAAAGCCAGCGAGTTCGTAATTGGCACAGTCAGGCTCAACTCTGGAGGTTTATTAGAATCGGTAACTGTTTGAGTTTCCAGGATCTTGGTAGACTTGCCAGCTTTTCCTATCAGCAAGAAGAACCAAATGGAGCCAGTCACATTCAACAACAACGGTACTGCATACGCCGGCCTCCTCAGCAGATCAATTACCGCAAATATTACTCCCCAAATCTTTCTCTTCAGCCAAGGCACGTTTGGATCAGATAAATATGGACGTGTAGGTGGTGTGTAGTTGACGGCGGCGCGCCTCATGAATGGCGTTGTAAGACCCCATGCTGCGCCAACGAGCAAGAAGCCAAGGATCCAGCGGAAGATGGAGGGCTGTGCTTCTGGAGGGGATGGCGAAGATTCTGGGTCCATGGTGAAGATGACGAAAAACACCAAACGAGGGACGGACAATAAGCTGAAGATGCAAGTGCTGTTGTCAGGTTGCGATGATGGCGCAAAGCAGATCCGGGGTACCTGAGGGTGGAGCGGTGGCCAAGGCGGTAGGTGGGCAAAACGTCGCGCTGGGATGGCCCTTAGAAAAATATCGTCCACGGACAAACTACCACTTTCACCAACACCACTTACGCCTTGCACACGACCGCAATGGCTGCCGAAGTGCAACGGCTACAACCCGTCAAGCTGCCCGCGGGGCCAGCTTCCCTCACTCCCGAACAAAAATACTGGCAGACTTTTTCGTCGCAAGTGCTGCTCCCATCGCCGCACTCGTCACCCGTCACAAGCATCTCTGCACCCTCGTTCGTCGCCTCTTCGACCCAACTCGCACCGCCCGAGACCTTCGCCGTCACCTCCGGAAATCGGGTCCAAGTTCTCAGCAGCCGCACGCGCAAGGCCGTCAAGACCATCTCGCGATTCGGCGTCGACGATCGTGCACACTCTGGCGACATCCGACGCGATGGCCGCGTCCTCGTGGCTGGTGGCGACTCGGGCGCCATCCAGGCGTTCGACATCAACTCGCGTGCCATTCTCAAGACGTGGAAGGAGCACCAACAGCCCGTGTGGGTCACCAAGTGGAGTCCGGCGGAACTGACGACGCTCATGAGCGCGTCCGACGACAAGACTGTGAGGCTGTGGGATCTGCCGTCGGATGCCAGTACGCAAAAGTTTTTGGGGCATCAAGATTACGTCCGATGTGGTGGTTTCATGCCGGGGCAGGCGGATCGCATATTGTACTCGGGTAGCTACGACCAGACCGTACGGCTTTGGGATCCCAGAATAGGCAGCAAAGCAGTCATGGTCTTCAAGCATTCGGCGGCAATCGAAAGCGTGCTTCCTCTTCCTTCTGGCACGACGCTGCTCGCGTCGGCAGAAAACACGGTGTCTGTGCTGGACCTCGTCGCAGGAAAGCCGCTTCAGCTGCTCAAGAACCACCAAAAAACCGTCACAAGTCTCGCGCTGGCCAGCAATGGAGAAAGAGTGCTCAGCGGTGGACTGGACGGACACGTCAAGGTCTTCGAGACTACGGGATGGAACGTCGTGGCCGGCTTCAAGTACCCCTCGCCCATTCTCTCGCTCGGCGTCATCGCATCGGGCGCCAATCGCGAGGACAAGCACTTGGCTGTCGGAATGGAAAACGGGCTGCTGTCGCTGAGGACGCGCCTGTCGGGCCAGCAAAAGGAGCAAGCGCGAGAGCGGGAAAAGGAAATGAAGGCGTTGATGGAGGGCAAGATTGAGGAGTTTGACCGCAAGAGGAAGCGCGGCAAGGGCTGGGAGAAGAGGCTCAGGGGCCGCGACTTCACGGGCGAGGGGGCCGACATTGTCGTCGATGGAAACCAAAGAGGCAAGATTCGGAACTCGACCAAGTGGGAAAGCGCGCTGCGGAAAGGACAGTACGAGAGGGCGCTGGACTTGGTGCTTGAAGCTTCGGTTTGTCCAACCCCATTTCAGCATGATCAAGCATGGAAGAATGCTAACAAGGACGACGACAGAATACCTCCAAACAAGACACGCTGACGCTTCTCACTGCGCTGCGGCATCGCTCGGCTCTTCGCACTGCGCTCAAAGGTCGCGACGAGCTGACGCTCCAACCCATCATCAAGTGGCTAGTCCGCAACATGAGCGACCCGCGCCACGTGCAGCTCGCCACCGACGTGGCGTTTGTGCTGCTGGATCTGTACGGCGAGGAGATGGGCCAGAGCCCGGAGATCGACGCCCTCGTCGATCGCCTCCATGAGACGGTCAGGCGCGAGGCCGAAATCAGCCAGCAGGCTTGGGCCACCAAGGGTATGTTGGACATGCTCACTGCGGGAACCGGTGCGGCTTAGGCTTCTCCACAAGGCACAATTGCAAGGCAAAGGCGTTATCTGCATAGCGGCGGCGTTAAGGGTTTGGGGACGGTCTCTGGGTCAATACCAAGCTGTGGCGGGGAAAAGTTTTGGTTGAGTCGAGCAAATATCACAAATGTCTTATCGACTTGGATTGTCAAATACATGATCAAATGTGGAATTTTGGGCGTGTGCCTGTTGTTACATTCAGATCCTCGCATTCATGACGGCCATACTTTTCCATCCCGAAATGTGTGAAATCTACCACATGACATGCTGGCGCTGGGTGGGAATCACTCTGTCGGGCAGGTGGACCCAAACCTTGCGGTTGGCCTTCTTTTCTTCCCTCTCCTTGTATTCCCTGATTCTCGTGGCTTCCTCCTTGAGTTTGATCGAGATACCTAGAACCGGTCAGTATTCTTGATTTTCAAAATGTTGAACATGGGAACATACTTGTCGATGGCAAGCGCATGACGTTGACTCTGCCTCTGGCCCGGTAGTCGTATGCTCTGCCATACTCGCCGCGTCCAACCCATGCCTGGTCAACATACAGATTGGTCTTGTCGGTAACGAGCTTTTTCTTGCCGTCCTTGAGCCTGATGGCGGTCGGCGAGCCGGAGGTGCCTTCGACCTTGCCCAAACCCATGCCTCTGCTCACAACGGCGTGGTCGCGAGCATACTCGAGGTGCTGAAGAATGTCCTGGGCCGCCTTCTTCTTGCTAAAGCGCATCTGCAACAAAGCCTCATCGAGCGACTTGCCGGCAATCTGGCGCGCCAGCATGTTCAGCTTCTTGACGCTGGTCTTGATCCACGGACTCTTGACCAAATCTTCGCGCTCCGTCCGCTTAATCTGCTGGGCGCGCGTCAGACGCCCGCGCTTGCGCACCTCGCGAATAACCATTTTTCGTTCCCAGCGCATGCGTTGCTCTGGCTTAGGATCCAGCGCCATGGCCATGGCTTGCCGGTTGCGCTCCTTTTTGGCAGCGCGTCGCTCCTGCTCTTCCTTTGATCTCTCCTTGGGCTGCTTGGAGCCATCGTCGAAAATGGAGGTCGGGGCCAGGTCGCCCTTGGGTCCTGGTTGTTCCTGGCTGCCGGGTTGTTTCGAGTGCTTCTTTTTGAGGTAGTCGTCGAGGATGGGGTTGGAGGAGCCTTGGATCGACTTGGCTTCGGAGTCCTTTTTGCTCTTGGACCTGAAGAGGTTTCCGAACGACCATGCATTGCGCCGCGGCTGGTGTGAAAGAGAGACGGCTGGACAAAGTCAGCGTCGAGTGATGGGTGTTGAGTTGGATCAATTGGTGGACGACTGACCTGGCTGGAGCAGCCGCCTCGCTGGCAGCCGTACGCTCATGGCGTGGAGATGTGTAGAGGCGAGTGCGGTGGAGGATGCACTGGCAGTGCTGAAGCCAAGGAAGTCGGCGAGCGGAACCGAACCAAGCAGTGGAAAGTCGGCGGGCAAACGTCGGCGCGGCGCAGTATCTAAGGCAGTAAGGCTACCAGGTATTGCACTGTACCAAATGGAAAGAGCACCCAGAGAGTCAGTTTTGCGCGTTGGTGAGCGATTAATGTATCCAACAGATGTCTGATGGGGAGCATTCACTTGCTTTGCCCGACGGCTCATAGGGAGCATTCCAGCGTCCATGGATATAGTCATGGGCCATGTACCTGTACCATGGCATCCTCGTAGGGCCCGGCAGGCCGGCAGGCCGGCAGGCCGGCAGGCTTCCGAGCACGTGACGGACCAGGCGCGCAGCGATGATGTTGTAGCTAAGCACTGGGCAAGAAAGTCGAAACAGAGGCCTCTTGAACCGAATGGCAACCGAATGAATGGGTCAAGGTCCTGACTTGAGGTCCACGACAGATAGCCAGCAGCTCCGTCCGCGCCCCGCCATACCTGCCTGCCTGCATATTCACGCTTCAGTCGATGCTAGCTGCACTACCAGGCACAAGCACAAGGAAGAGCTCAACTCATCAGCCTCAGTCCAGTCCAGTTCAGTCCAGTCCAGTCCAGTCCAGTCCCGCCCCGCCCTGTCCATCGCCGTCCCTGTCGCTCTCGGTCAGGTCGCTCGTCGGTGCGCTGCGTTGCGTTGCGGTGCCGTGCGCCCTTCCGGTCTCCTTGGACTCGCTCGCTCGCTAGACCAGTCTGGGCATGCCTGGCCTCAGCTGCACTGTACATCTGCCCGCCGTGTAAAGTACGGTACAGTACCTGTAACTTCTTGTTGCAACTTCTGTTGTTCTAGTCCGCGGTCCCGTGGCCTGCTCTGCTCCCGCTGCAAAGCTGCCAGCCGCCGCCGTTGCCGCAAGGAGCTGCTCCTCGCATGATACCGGTAGCTGGCCTAGCACACAAAATACTCGCTCGAGTAGCCGGCCATGGACATCAACTCGCTGCTGTCGCCACAGGAATCGCCCGCCAGCGACACCACGCCGCCGCCTCAGCCGCCGCAGCAACACCATCACCACCACCACCACCACCATCCTCCTCCTCCTCCCCCCCAATATCACCACTCGCCGCCGCAACAACCCCACCACCACCATCATCACCAGCGCCCCGGCCGCCACCAGACCAGGAAGTCCTCCGGTCTCAGCCAGTCCGTCAACGCCTACTCCTCTCCGCCGCCGCATCAAGAATATCTGCATCACCACCAACCGCAAACGCAAACGCAACCACAACCGCAACCACAACCACAGCCGCCCTACCAGCACCACCACCAGCAGTCGCAACTGTCCACCTCCGCCGTCGCGCCGCATAACTACGTGGGGCAATACTCTCCAGCTCCCAATGTCTCGTCGCCTGGCTCATCCCACAACGGCCAGGGTCTGCTGAACGCTCCCAAAGCCACCGCACCAACCGCGCAATTGAGGAGCCCCCTCCAGCAGATTGCCGACCGCGAAGCTCGGAGTCAGCCGCCGCGCCGCCAAATCTCGACGCAGGGAATTGACGCTTTGGCAGGTTTGTCTTGCGTCATTCATTCTCGTCGTGGGTAGTAGCTGACACGCCGCAGAAATCGCGTTGCAAAACCCCCACCAGCAGCCTGCCCGTCAGTCCCCAGCTGGCCTGCGCTCACCACACGTCTACCAGCGCCCGGCGTCCGTCTCTCGACCCACGAGGTGAGCCACAAGTCCGAATCCGTGCTCAATCAGCTTTTGCTGACCACAGTGCTAGCTACCAAAACATTTCAAGCCTTGCTCGGTCCCTTTCGTCAAACTCTAGCAAAGACGTCGCAATGTCGGACTCTTCGCAGTCGTCGCGCGTCCTATCTGCTGGCGCTCTTTCACCGGCCGACAACCAGGCTGTCAATGAACTGGTTGCGCACCTGAACGAAAAATCTTACGACTTTCCCTCTCATGCGCGCTTGGTGGGTCTCCTACACAAGGGCCTACACGACCACATCAACCCACCAGACACCCCCGAAGTAAAGCGCGACCCGCGGACCTACGAGTTGCTCAACGAGCTTCGGCGCGCGCGGCTCTCCATGTCTTCAAAATTTGCAATGACTGAGGATGCCTGGATCGCATGGCTCAACGACGAGAAGATGCTGTCGCGTTCCATCGACGACAGAATCGGCGTCATGGAATTGTGTGCCAAGGCCGTCCAAGAAGAGCCGGCCAGCGCTGCTCTGTGGCGGTTCTACGGCGACTACATGTACGAGCTGTGGGCTGCCGCATTCAGCGTGGAGCCATCAGACTGGACAGAGGACGAAAAGACTATCGGACGTGAGGCTTTTACATGGCAAACGATGACGGAGGTGTGGGAACAGGGGTTGGCCTCGACCCAATGGCATATGAATGACAGCAATGTCGTCTGGGATCGGTGGATGGAAATCATGCTCGCCGACCTTGAGCGGCATCCGGACCCGCACGCGCAGCAGACGCTGAAGAATGCCTTTACCGACCGGCTGGTCAAGCCCCACGCCACGTGGGACAGCACGTTCCAAATGTTTTCGGGTTTCATTTCAAAGTACGAAAATGCTGCATATGAAGAGACCATGATGGTCATGACCAAGCGCGCTGCGCAGTCAAAGCAGCAGTACTCGTTGCGCGAGCATTTCGAAACCAAGATTGACAGGGCCCTCAAAGCCGGAGACAAGGACGCAGAATGGGAGGTATATTCTCAGTACCTCGAATGGGAGCTGCGCAACAAGGGTGTCTTCAGCTTCAACATGATCAACGCTCTTTATGAGCGGGCGACTGTGCGCTTCTCGCTGGACGCAACGGTATGGGAAGACTACTTTCAGTTTCTGATCGAGCATCCCGACCCCGCGGTACCGGCGTTGCCCGTGCTGGAGCGAGCAACTAAGCACTGCCCATGGTCAGGAAATCTGTGGTCGCATTGGCTGCTCACTCTCGAAGCAGAGGGCAAGCCGTTCATCGATATGGAGAACGTCAAGCACAGAGCCACTGAAACTGGCTTGCTGGACGTTGGCGGCATGGAAGAGCTGCTCAAGGTTTACGTCGCGTGGTGTGGCTACCTGCGGCGGAAAGCATTCGACGTTGGCTCGACTGAAGATGACATTGACATTGCAGAGGTTGGCATCCGATCAGCACTAGAACACGTCAAGGAGATCGGAGAGCAACGATACGGCAAGAATTTCCAGGGAGATCCGCAGTACCGCTTGGAGAGAATCCACATCAAGTTTGTCACCCAGAACGGCCAGGTTGACGTGGCGCGTCAATGCTGGAAGGCTCTCATTCCAAAACAGGAGAACAGCTACGACTTTTGGTACCGCTACTACATTTTCGAAATGGTCCTGTGGTCCAAGTGGGTTATCCGGGACAAGGGCAACGCAGGTCAACCCCTCGAGTCTCCTCGAGAAGCCACCAATCTGCTGAGACAGGCGCTGAAACGCGTCGCGACAATGGATTGGCCAGAGCAACTCGTCCAAATGTTTCTTAACCACTGTGAGCAACACGAGACTGTTCAGGAGTATCGCATCGCCATCCTCGAGACCCGGACTGCAAACAAGGATGTCGCGGCAAGGCGACAGAAGGAGGCTGCTGAAGCCGCCGAGGCGGCTGCCGCGTACCAGGCGCAGTTCTCGGCGGCTGCAGCAGACGTCGAGACTGAAGATGCTACCCTCAATGCGAAAAGGAAGAGGGACGGAGAGGCTGCTCTCGAGGAGAATGCGGCTAAGAAGAGCAAACAAGGGGATGCCGATGCTCCAAATTTCGAGACAACAGCCGCTCAGCCCAAGCGTGACCGGGAGCACACCACCATTATCGTGAAGAATATCCCGCAAGATGCTTCCGAGACGAGGATCCGCCAGTTCTTCCGGGGCTGCGGTAAGATCAACAGTCTTGCGCTGGTGACGGAGAAAGATGGAGTAAAGTCTGCAACTATCGAGTTTGAAACCCCAGAAGACGCTCAATTCGCTCAATCAAGAGATGGCAAGGACTTTGATGGCAACGCTGTTAAAATCTCACTGGGCACCGGCACAACGCTCTTCGTCGCAAATTACCCGCCGGAGGCAGACGAAAAGTACATGCGAAACCTGTTTGGCCAATATGGAGAGGTCGTTCAAGTGCGATTCCCATCGCTGAAATACAACACCCACCGCCGGTTCTGCTACGTTTCCTTTGCCTCAGGCGAAGAGGCCGACGCTGCCTCGCGAGCACTCGACGGCGCCGGTCTGAGTGGTGGCCTCAAACTTGTTGCAAAATTATCAGACCCAAATCGTGCTGAGGCTCGCCATGGTGCTCAGTATGAGGGTCGGGAAGTGGTTGTTGGCAACGTGCACAACGGCGCTTCGGAACAGGAAATCAAGGATTTCATCAACGACTACGCTCCCGACGGCCTACAAAGCGTGCGCGTTCCTCTCAATGTGTCAGGTAAAAACAAGGGCGTCGCCTTTGTAGTCTATGACACCAAGGACAACGCCCAAAAGGCCTGTGAGCTGCTTGAAGCCAAAGCACTCCGTCACCGCATTGTCCGCGCCAATATATCCGACCCTGACCGCGGCAAAACTAAACGCCACGCCACGACTGTGATAGGTACCAACCCTAATGCAGCATCAGCGTCTCCTGAGCCCAGCTCCAACAGCCCTACCGCAGCCACCAATGGCAACGGTGTTCATGAGTCTGGCCCGGATACCCGCCGCGAACGCACGATTGCCCTCATGAACATACCCGATACAGTCAACGACGCACGCGTCCGCGCACTCCTGACACCATTTGGCCCTCTCCGGAAGCTCATTCTAATGCCCGAGCATGGCGGTGCCATTGTAGAATTCGTCAATGTCGCAGACGCTGGCCGCGCAGCGCTCGGCGTCGAAGGACAGGAGGTCGCAGAGGGTGCTCGGGTCCGAGTCGGCAGCGTGGAAGAAATGAAGCGTGAAAGGGGCACGGAGAGGGCGCAAAAGGGGCAGTTTGGTGAGAAGGGCAAGGGAGGCGCAAAGAAGAACGCAAAGGACGGAGAAGCCTCCAAGACCGATGGAAACTCTGCCTCGTCGTCTGGCCTCGCTCTGGCGCCACAGGCTCCCCGCGTCAATCGACCAGGCCAGTCGCGCGGCAGCCGCCGGGGCGGACTGGGCGTCAAGCGCGGCGCGCCTGCCGGTCTTCCGTCGAGAGCAACAGCAGCAGCAGCAGTAGAGAAGGGGGGTAATGATGTTGAGATGGGCGGTACGGGCGCGGCTGCTGCTGCAGGGTCCTCGACCCGCAAGAGCAACGCGGACTTCAAGGCCATGTTCCTTGCGAGCAAACAAGACCAGCAGGAAAAGGAGAAATCTGCAGCCCCACCTGCGGAGGCTGACGGCGGAGGAGGAGGAGGAGGAGGAGCCGAGAGAAAAGAATAGAAGCCGTCAAGTGGGTGGAGCGGTCAAAGGAAAAAGTTCATTTTGAGATGAAGGAATAAAAGAGGCGAAGAAGCAGGAGAAGGCGAAGAAAGGTCAATTGAATCGAAGGAGTGGGGTTACTGGAATTGTTTTGCATAAATTTTCTCGCTGTTTTTCTATTCTCTCTGTCTTTTTCCTCTCCCAACACATGGCAACCTGATTGGTCGCTGCTGTAGCTCAAGGGAGACTAGTGCGCCTGCATGTCGACATATGAATGGGGCTGAAAGCGCGCGTAGGGGTGGGGGTGGGTGGTAGCTGAGGTAGTACGTATATGGTACTGGTAGTTGAGTCGAGTTGTCGTATAGCAGCAGCAGCACGCTGATTGATCGGATCAAAATCAGTCAATCAAGAGTCAATTCTATGGAGTGGAATCTGGTATCTCTCATTTTGCTCACGCGTATTCGGATGTAGAGCAAAAAGATGTCTACAAGACTGTTGTGTAGGACCAGAGGGCGGAGAGGAAATGTTTGGGATTACTCATTTTTTGTAGAGGTGTGATCTACAAGAAGCGACGAGATGGAGTCATGTTGAGCAAGCAGAAGGAACCTGTGACACCGCCTATTTCCTTCCCAGCTTCTTCTTGAGCTCCGCAAGCTTCCTCTGGCGCTCCTCCATGGCAACCATCTGCTCCACGTCCTGGTTCTTCTGCCACTGGCGGACGCTCTCCATGACAGTCCCGAGGTTAGGCCCGCCCTCGATGACATCGTACAAGGCCATGAGAGTGACGCCACTGCGGTGATCCGACACGCGGCCCTGGCCAAAGTTGTACGTGCGAATCTTGTGCTCGCGGCCCTGCTTCGCGGGCCCAACGACGCTACGGCGCATCTCGACCTCTTGCTCCTCGCGCTTCTCGCGGCGCGCTTGGGCGATGCGCGCGCGCAGCAGCGTCCACGCCTTGTCCTTGTTCGCGTGCTGGCTCCGCGAGTCCTGCATCGAGACGACCGTGTTGGTCGGCATGTGCGTGAGCCGCACCGCCGACTCGGTCCTGTTAACGTGCTGCCCGCCGGCGCCGCCCGCTCGCATCACCTCGACGCGGACCTGCTTGGGGTCGAGGTAGTAGTCGCTGTTGGGGTCAGTGGCATCCTCGCTGCCGCTGCCGCTGGCCGGGAAGCTGGGCAGCACGAGCACCGTCGCTGTGCTTGTGTGTGTCCGCCCCATGCTCTCTGTTACTGGGACGCGCTGGACCCGGTGCACCCCCGATTCGCCGCGGAACCTGTCGTATGCCCCTTCTTCGTTGATTTCGAGAATCGCTTCGGTGACGGGCTCTACGGAAGAGCTGGCGCCGCCGCTGCCCGTGTTCACGTCGGCCCTGTCTAGCTTCAGCAGCGAGGAGCGCAGTCCTTCGCGCGAGCAAAATGCTTGGTACATGTACAGCAGGTCGCCAGCGAACAGCGTAGCTTCTTGTCCTCCGATGCCCGGCCGTATTTCGAGAAGGCAGGGCAGGTGCGCAAACGGGTGTTTAGGGATCAATGCTTTGGTCAGCGAGTCGGACGCGTCGTTGAGCTGGTCGACAGTCGCGGTCAGGTCTTCGGCAGCGAGTTCGCGCAGTTCTGGGTCCGCCTTGTGGTCACCGAGGATCTTTTGCAGCTCTGCGAGGGCCTGCATGAGCGGTCAGAGTGGGTGTGTTGCTGTCGAGCTGGTTTGAAGTGTACCTCGCTGGCTTTTGTCCAGGTCTTGTATGCCTCTGTAATGTGGGACATCTCACCGGCTTTTTTGGCCGTGGCCATGTCGTACTTTTCCATGAGCTTCTGCTCCAATTGCTCCTGTTCGGCCACGAGCCTGCGCGCTCGCGACACGACGGCCGGAGGCAATGCGACGGGAGGCGCTACATCCTGCGCTGTAGATGTGGATTGGAAGCGGAGGGAGATGTGTCGGATGGGTAGGTGTGGCCGGAGGCGATATGCTCTGCACAGCCAGCCAAAGCTGTTCATGGTGGAGAAAAGACGGTGGACATGACGGCGTCGAGATTAAGTTCAGGCACTGAGTGAGTGACGTGCAGAGCGGAGCGGAGCGGCGATGGTCTGTGTGAGCGGACTTGGCAGGACGGCGGAACGTCTTGAATCCCGCAAATGATTGACGAGTGATTGGTCTCTTGCATTGCTCTCCCTCTGTTCATGTATCAATCGACTTGACCGAGGCCTGTCTAGCCCCATGTCACCGGTCCATCGGTGCGGTGCCGACTGTCGCGGGCGGCGAAACGACCGGGCCTCTGGCTCTTGCCTATCACGTCAGTCATCGGCACCACCCCGCAGACCACCGGCCATGGATAAAGTGGGATGTCCCTCCACGACATTTCACGTCGCTTCTCGTCCCATCGTGACTCTTACTCACAAATCTTTTTTGTCTCTAGATTCTTGTATCGAGTTGTCTTTCGTATCTGCCGTCCCCCCAACCGAGTGACTACTGCTAGACCACTCCTAGGCCGATCGACTGACTTCTGCCACGATGCCCCTCAATTCCCAGGCTATATATCCTGCTGCTGACCCGGAATTCATCAATTTCCCCAGTCGGCGCAGCACCGTCCATAGTACGAAGGGAATTGTAGCCTCGACGCAGCCACTTGCATCTCAAGCAGGTATCCGGATCCTTAGAGAAGGTGGAAATGCCGCTGTCAGTCTCCATGTTTGATCCCAAAAGTAATGTTCTCACGAAAATAGGACGCTGCTGTTGCCGTGGCCGCGGCGCTCAACATGACCGAGCCTGGATCGACAGGTATCGGTGGTGACTGCTTCTGCCTCTTCTACGAGGCAAAGACTCGCAAGGTCCACGCATTGAATGGCTCTGGCCGTTCGGGTGCCAATGTTACCTTGGACTTGATCCGCAAGGACTTGGGAATACCCGAGGATCAAGTGGGCAGCATCCCCATGACCAGTGTACATGCAGTCACCGTGCCCGGAGCAGCGGCAGGTTGGGTAGACACTGTCCAAAGATTTGGCAGTGGTAAACTGAGCCTCGAGCAAATCCTTGCTCCAGCAATCGAGCTGGGAGAGGAGGGATTCCCCGTGTCAGAGCTGTCATCAACTTTTGTACGTCGTTTGAAGTAAATCCGGCTCGTTCTCAGCACTGACTATGGATTAGTGGCATAACAGCGAGCACACGATCAGGAAGGCATCGCCAAACTTTGTAGAAATGCTCAAGAAAGATCCAACTGCCCCCGCGGGCTGTCGTGTTCCCAAACCAGGAGAGATCTTTAAGAACCCAACTTTGGCAAACACCTTCAGACTTCTTGCGAAAAATGGAAAGAAGGGCTTCTATGAAGGTCCAGTGGCCGAGGCCTTGGTCAAGGTCGTGCAAGACCTCGGTGGTCATCTGACCTTGGAAGACTTGAAGTCCCATGCTGAACTGGGCAGCGAGGCCCCTGACGCGATCTCTCTCAAGTTCCGAGGCCAAGGGGTCGGAGAGAACCATGAAGGCGACGAAGGGGTGGAATTGTGGGAGCATCCACCCAACGGCCAGGGCATTGTTGCTCTCATGGCCCTAGGTATCTTGCAGGAGCTGGAGAAGGCAGGCAAGATTCCCAAGTTCCGCCCTCAGGACCACAATTCTGCCGAACACATTCACGCTGTGGTAGAAGCTCTTCGTATCGCATTTGCTGATGCGAACTGGTGGGTGACGGACCCAATCGTCGAGAATGTACCCACAAAAGAACTCATCTCGGAGGCATACCTGGCTGAGCGCGCAAAGCTCTTCGATCCCTCCAAAGCTTCGGAGATTCTTGACCACGGGTCGCCTGCTCACAACCACAGCGATACTGTTTATTTTGCCTGCGCAGACAGCGAAGGCAACGGCATGTCGTTCATCAACAGCAACTACGGCGGTTACGGGACAGCCATCATCCCTCAGGGCTGTGGTTTCACTCTTCAAAACCGGGGTGCCAATTTCTCTCTGAGAAAAGACCATCCCAACGTCTTCAAGCCTGGCAAGCGTCCGTATCACACCATCATCCCCGCCATGATAACGAACCCATCGGACGGCAGCCTTCACACGGTATATGGCGTCATGGGCGGTTTCATGCAGCCTCAGGGACACGTCCAGGTACTGCTCAACACGCTCGTCTTTCAGCTGACCCCGCAGGCTGCGCTTGATGCTCCGCGCGTCTGCATCGGAGCGGGTATGCCGGATCAGAGCAACAAGAACAGGGGCCTTGACCGCACGGTGTACCTGGAGGAGGGCGTCAAGCCAGAAGTGGCAGTGAAGCTCGAGGAGATGGGCCATAAGGTCGCAATTGTCAAAGGACACCAGCGGGGGCTGTTTGGACGAGGGCAGGTGATTCGGTGCCATGAGGAGGATGGACAAGTGGTCTGGAGCGCGGGTAGTGATCCAAGGGGAGACGGCGCGGCGATGCCATTGTGAGCATTAGGTACCATGGTAGGGGGAGTGTCAAATATTATTAGGTGCCTGGATCAAAAGCACCTCAGCCACGTGGGAGTGGTGCGGTGACGGTGAGGTGGAGGTCGGGTGGGCGGGCGGGATGTGCACAGGGGCAGGGCAGCCGCAACCTAACTGCGATAATGGATGCCGACAATAGCCCGCGCTTTGGCCCTTCCTATTCCTTTGCATCGGCTTTCCACCGACTTTGTTCCCAGGCACGCCCACTACCTACATCCCCCCTCACAACCACCTCTGCAAAACCGGTCCTGGCCCAGATGACCTTCTTTTGAGACCCTTCTACCACGCCCGTCTGACACCTGTACAACATCAAACGTTTTGCAATCCAGGCAAGTCTCCTACGCCCACCGCTCTTACTCATCCATGAGGGGCCCATGTGCCACGACCGGACCGGGGTGTGAAAGACATACTGACCTTGTCACAACACAGACACCTCGAACCAAGCTTGTCAACGTCAACGCCGACCATCAACACTACCTCCCCCTCTGCCCATGGACTCGATGCGCAGTCTCAACACGTCGCTGCCCCCTGCGAGGCGGCGGACGCAGCCCTCGGCACCTTTGTTGCAGGCGTTTAAGAGCGCCGCATTGCAGGTGACAAACCTATACAAAGCGGCGGCCTCCGATCGGGAAAACGCTCACGATGAGGGCTACCAGGCAGCCCTGGAGGATCTACTGAGCTTCATGGACGCCGAGAATCTCGGGGTCGGAGATGGCGAGGGCTGGCGCGTTCGGCAATGGGCTACGGAGCATCTACAAGATGGCTTGATGGGCAATTCTGTGGGCGACAGCGATGACGAGCCGGAAGAGGAGCAGCGCGCTCGAAGTTCGAGTCCGGCAGTACAAAGAAACCCCGATCGCCACCAGGCCACGTCTATGACAACATCTGCATCTACAAACAATGCGAACCCCACCCCTGCGCAGACAAACCTCCGCAGCTCCACAACTCCAGAACCGCAACCGGAGATTTTGCCCTCGTTCGACGGCTCGTCGGTACCAAAGGCCGACTTTACCTTCCGCGCCTCTCAGTCCCTGCCACCGCCTTCGCACGACCTTGACATGGCAAACGACGTTGACAACACCGATGGAGCTGAAGACGCTGACAGCACCCGTCCTCCGACCTCTCCGGTTCAGATCAACCTCCGTCACAACCGCCCTCACCACCGCAACAGCCGTCCCAGCTCCACGCGTTCCAACCACAACAGAGAAAGCAGTCGTGCTGCAGCCGCTGCCGCTGCGGCTGCCACCGCTGCGGCCATGGCCGGCTTGGGAAACTTGGGACAAGGGGCTGGCTCCAAACGAAGGGTCCCATTTGGTGATGTTTTCGACATCGGTCCTGGGAATGGAAACGGGAGGGATGGATTTGGCAATGGGGGCGGAAAGAGGGGCAGATGGACATGAAGCACTCATCTTGATGCAAGAATCTTCAGTCATGCCCTACAACATCTATATCGGAACGACGAGTTGGACGCGCCAGGAAAGCGGCAAACGAGGAGGATTAGAAAGAGGCTAGGGTAGATTAAGAGATGGAATGCCGTGTCTGTTGCTGAAATGGCTTGACATGGCCTGGCGTGGTGATCTTTGGGACATGGTGGCCTGGTTTGGTGGGCGTAAAGACACCATTTGGACGAATTCGCAGCCGCCACTCAGGACGCCGCCGCGCCCATGGAGAAAGAGGACCGCCACGACTCCATCACACCGCCACAAGGGACGAGATATTGGCCGAAACTGACGACAAACGACACAACAAACGGGAAACGGTGTGTAGGCGGGGGACATACAACGAGGGATACGCGGCCGACGATATGTGAGGTTGACCAGGACGAGACCGGAGGAATCAGGTTGCTTGCTCATTTTGCATTGGTCATTCGATTCACATCCTCATGGCATTCTGTGGATTCTTACCATTCACTCATATTCCACGATCAATTTTTTTGGCGGGCATACGGAGTTTTTCATTCTTTCTCCTTGGTCTGTTGCCTTTGATCTTTTTTGTGTTCTTTCGGCTGGCCAGCTTGTCTCCTTGTGGCTTTTGCATCACGTCATATCATCATCATCATTATCATTACCATGGTCACTGCATTCGGTATGATTCGGTATACAAGCATGCATGCTACATATGCCTAGCGAGTTCTGCGATCAAATCATTACGAGTTGGAACGGGATGGCCTGGTTTGAGCCGCCTCTCTGTTTATACTATTCACGGAGGTCTTGGGGCCGCGCTGGGCAGTCTGATGTCGATTAGCAAGGGCGAGGGTACAGGGGAGGCCGCAGGAATAGAATAATGAATAGATCCGATTGAACATTCACCTGTCATGGAAAGAGATACACTGTGTCACTTTCAAGTGGTGGACTAGGGAGCATTCGTACGCTGCACCCTAGAGGCACTGCACTGGGAGGCTTCGTACCTTGCCCGTTGATTGCCACGCGTTGAGGAGCATTCGTGTCCTGGCCCCCGTACAGTGGTGGTGGCCATTGGCACTATATAAACCATACAACTGCGGATTTCCACTCAGAATTCTCTCCATCCCTCTACAACCAACAATTCTTCTTCTTCACGCCGAAAATCTTCTTCCACAGTCAGAACATCATCTTCCGAAGTCAAAACTTCATCTTCCCAAGCCAGGACATCATCTTCCCAAGTCAGGACATCAACTTCCCAAGCCAGGACATCGTCTTCCCAAGCCAGGACATCGTCTTCCCAAGCCAGGACATCATCTTCCGAAGTCAGGTCAGTTTCACAACTTCGGAAGTTTGGAGAAGATGGCAGCTAACGAGTCGAGCGCACAGACTTCCAAAGCCCCGGAGATGGCCGGTCCAGTCCGTCTTCGCCTTAAATTCAAAGAGAGGAGGCGTCGTGATCCTTTTGAGAAGATGGCGCGGGAGAGGGCTCACTACAACATGAAGAGCAACAACTTGTACCGTCAGTTCTTCGAAAAGCTCGAAAAGGATATCAAGTTCATCCGAGACGATATTGACGATTTGAACACCACGGTTTCCCAAGCTCTGGTCAAGGCGTATGGTGGAGACCCAGGCACGACAGTCGAAGATGCTCTTGCAATGGATGATGACCCGACTGAGTCTCTGCGACAACTCATATCCCAGGACTTCAGACCCTTCGACAGCTCGCGGAAAATTGGCCGTCATCTCAAAAAACTGGCCCTTCAGCCCTTGATTCCCATCATCCAAGGTCTCCGTCTTCCCGTGGGCAGGTCCACTCTTGCCATCCAAAAGACCTTGTCTAATCTTCCTGGTCATTGCACCTTCGAACAAGAGCTCGAGAAGGCCAGAGACAACTCCCTAAAAAAGTTTCCAGAGTATCCAGAGGCCTTTCGAGTGGCGGCAGATTCTTTGGATATCCTGGTCCAAGAGCTCGATGACATCAACAAGCAGAAGGAGGCCGTCAAATCCTTCCTCCATGCCTACAAACGGACCTATGTTGAAGGAAAAGACTACCCTTGGCATATCAAAGATGCAAATTTAGGTTCGTGGAGAACATTTGCTAGGGCTGTCCCCGTGTCTGGCAAGATTGGAACGGAAATGGATATGAAGGTGGACGCGGCCACCAAAGCGGTCGGCTGGTACCAGCACGAGCGGATTGCCGACTTCGAAAGGCAGCTCGACCTTCTCAACAAGTACGAGGAAACGCTGTCAACCGAGGAGATGCTGTCGGCCTGGGAAAAGCCGTCAACCTAATGGACTGGCAGCAGATCTTGGTGAGAGGCGGCAAGTCCCTCAGAATACTTCTCGGCTTTCCCCTTGACGGGCCTGGTGGAAAAAGAAATTGTCGACAAATTGAGCAAAAAAAGCGATGGCGAAAAGGACGCCGGATTGAACAACAAATGGATCTCATCAAAAGGGCCAAGACTTCAAAGGTCCCAAAGGATAACTCGGAGGATGTTGATTTCGGAAGTTTGGGTCGTGGGGACGTGGATTGAAGGTTCTTTGGAGTGATGGAAATTTCTTGGGTAGTTTGCTCTTTGGCAGTTTGCCATGATGGCCATGGGTACAGAGACTCTCTCTTTGGGAGTCTCATGAAAAGGTTGGTTTGAGGTTCTTCGGAAGCGATGGAATTTTCTTTGGCAGTTGGCTATGGTGGCCCCAGGGACGGAGAGACTCTCTCTTCAAAAGGCTCATGAAAAGTTTGGTTGGAGGTTCTTCGGAAGCGGTGGAAATTACTTTGGAAGGTTATGAAGGCCCTGGTGCAGCGGGATTGCGACACCGGAAGGGCAAAGAAGTTCAACCTCAGGAGACAGGCAAAACTCATTCTCATTTGCTCCATGGCCTGAAAGAGGTGACAATCCACAAACATGGAAATCACAGAAAATGACTTATTCTTGCGCATGGAAGACACGCTCCACTCACACATTGTCACATCCCTAACTTGCGAGAGCCTCCGTCGACACTCATAGCAGCCAGTTCTCTTGCGTGATACCGGCGAACTGACCTGACCATGTCCATCTCGGCGCCCAAGTCAAGCTGGCGACTGACCATGCCGAGCTGTTTATGAAGAGCAAACTTGGTGGCTTCTCCAACATGTGGAACTTGGCCATTTGTCAACTTGCCTCAGCAGCAGCGCTCAAGTGCCCTCTCCTCCGCTCACCAAACGCACGAAGCATCAGATCCTGCAAAGCTCCAGTCAAAATGCCTCCCAAAGAGAACCCCAAGCCTTCTGGCGACGGTTGCGGCCCCGAAGACACGAAGCAGACGACGGACAAGCGCAAGGAAAAGGCATGATCTCAGTGCCACAGCCATCTGAGTCACACCGTCCACTGACTTCCACCAGATCACGCAGCAGCCAGGCGAGCCATTTGTCCCGAAGACTTTGGAGGATGTCGAAGTATGAAACCTCCCAAGTGAACATTTGGAGGAGCACAACGCTAATATCGCGTAGAAGAAGCGCAAGGCAGACCGCTTTGTGCGCGAATTCGAGGCCAAGAGCAGGGAACTCCAGAAATACTTCGAGGACCAGGACAAGTGAGCATCGGAAGAGTCTGCAGCCGTCCAACGAGCTGGGAGAAATTCGAGGCCGAGGAGACCCAATACATCGAGGAGGCCGTGACAGAGATGGGAAGATAGGGACCCTAAACAGAAGCCGTAGAGGACCAAGGTTGCAGCACAGGCTGCATCTGGAACCGAAATCCAGACCTTTTCCCTACCAGATTTGCTAAATCCATCCGTGCGTTCTGAGCTTCTTGAATCTTCCAACGACCGGCTCGTTTTTATCCTGCAAGCCTGAAAGTTGGCTCTGCTTGGGTCTCTCTATTTCTTCGGGCAACAGCTTTCCGTACTTCTTGATTGCATTTAGAGTTTTCAACCTCCAAACTTGGTCCATTTTAGCTTTCTTGCACTTGTTGCCTTGCGAGCTTTGTCGATGACCTCTGCATCGTATCCAGATCGGCTGCTTTCTATGACTGAAGTGTAGATGCGAAGGCTCAGGGTTCCAATGGTGGAGGTGTCGTCTCTTTGTATCCAGCGCGTTTGTCGATGTGGTGGTGAGGAAGGTTCGGCGCCGACGCGCCGACGCGTCTTCCTTCCTTCCTTCTCGCGTAACATCCTCCCATCAACAACATCTCCCTCCATCAGCACTGAAGCCATTCTACGACTCGCGAGCCATCAAACGCACCTCATTTTGGACAGGAAGGCGAAGTGGCATGGATGGTGAGTGATCAACCAAAACAGCAAGCTAACAAGGAAAATCCCCTATGAAGCCATGCCCGCCTACGTCATCGCGACCCTCTACCTAGCGCGCAGCTCTTGACAGGACCCTCACCACTCATCGTCTCAAGCAGGAAGCAGAAATCAAGTGAACTGGATACCGTATGCAAGCATCCTTTGAGCCCCCAACACCCAAGAAGGAAGCCTCCGCGATACATTCATCTTGAACAGCAAGCAAGCACACAAGGCAGTAGCCGTTTCTCCCAGGATACCGCGGAATCACCACAAGCATCGGCCTGCAGAACTGCTCTCCACGAGGGAAATGCTCGGATTCGGCTCGACAAACTCTCAACCCACCCCACGCCGATTAAGATGGCATTCTACACTGGCGAAAAAGGACGAGCAAGGCACACCGAGCAGAAGGAGTCGATGGTCACTCCCGGGGTCAAAGCCAGCATGCGCTCTGGTCGCTTTTGAAGTGCATGGTATGAAAGGCCCATCTCATGTGCGCCAGCCACTGCTCCCGTACATGGTGTTTCCCGCCCTGCAAGGCTCTCCTGGAAGTCAGTGATTGACCTGCCCAAGACGTCGACCGCATGGATACCACCTGAGCATGCACAGGAGGAAAGATCGCAGAACATAGTGGGAAGAGCTAAGCAGGCCGAAGGTGCCAGACTTTTGCCCCTTTGGAGCCGGAGCCTATCCAATGCAGCCGACCGTATGAATTGAATTGCGCGCCGTGAACCAGGCGAGAACAACGAAGCTATCGACTCCGTGGTCCAAGAATCTCGAGCGCTGGCCTAGTGGCCCCGCACACCAGGGAAGAAGCCACGAGCGCAGTTGCGAAGAAGTACTGTTGCAGCAAAGTGGACCAAGGATATCCAGCGAACGAGGTTGCATTGCGCATGAATTGCGAAAAACTTGTGCCAGTCTCGCGCATCGTACGGGAAGACGACCGCTGTGTTCGTCGTGGCAAAGGCAATACCATCTTGGCACCCCCTTACGACGTAATTTCGTAGGGCAGAAAGATGTTCGTATGTCTATCCTGTCTTATCTTTGCCAGGCGCTGCAACCCCGCACGTCTTCAATCCCACGAGGACATGCCGCGAAACGGCCTGAATGTGGAAAAGGTTGTTTCATCCAACGACAGTGTTTCACCCGCCGAGAGCCATGAAGGCTTCCTGTCTTCTTCTTTTAGGGCTCGGTCGATTTCTATCTCATTGTGTCAATAAATGTAAGTGCTCTTTAGGTCCATTTGGTCGAGGACTTCGGAAACTTCCTGTCCGGTCTATTCAGAAGCACGAATGCTTCTTATACTTCGGCCTGTGACTATGAGTGATCTTCCAGAGAGCAAAGAGTTGCAGATACAGATCAGCCATATCAACTCGTCGAGCCAATGGCACGGTGCCTGTTCCAAAATTTCTGGAGGACGGATTTCTCCGCGCGTCTACGTCGTTGCACTGGTGTTTGGCATCATCATTCCTTTCTTCAGACATGCAGAATGCAACAACATTCGCCTGAAACTCGGAAGAAGTCCCAATTGGAGCGTGCTAGTAGTGGTTGTGGCTGTGAATGAGGGACGACGCGTACACCACTCGAACATGTCCGGATTGTCGTCAAACGAACTTGTGATGATGATGTCACTGTTGCTATTTGGAAGGCACGAAGATGTGAGGTTGATCAGAAAAAGGCTCCCGCTTACCTAGGACCGACTATTGATCAACAGGGGACTCACTCACACCCCTGGTTTTTACCCCGCATTGTTTCTATTCTTACGTTGCAACCCTTTTCCACCCCAACGGTCTGCCTCGCTCTACTTGCTTAGCGCTCGGCTACACCCTAGCAATTTTGTGCATCCAGGATTTCCGCGGAACAAAACTTCAAGCTGTAGTTGGTTTTGCCTTCCGGATCTTGTCAGTCAAGATTTTGTTTGCGGTACTGTTTTATGCAGACATGATGGTTTAGCAAAGAAGACTGCTAACAAATTCATCAGCAAAACCTTGGAACCCGAGGCTTCGGAAAGTCGGATAGCCTAACCCGGTTGACGCCCAGGCTGCAGATTAGGGTTGATCAGGGTGACGCAATTTACCTATTAGAGAAGTGTCAATACTTCTTTGTCACCCGACCCCTCAAACTCCTGCAGGCTCGGCCACTGTCATCTATGATCTTTTCGTTCTCCTTGTACCTCGCACTGATCAATTCGACCATCTTTGCCAATTTGCGCTGTCGCTCAACGCTAGATTGCAAGTGCCAATCTTACCACTGCTCGTCCTATGCGGTTGACGTGTGCGGCACAGGCTACAACTCCGACTTGGCTATAGATGACGTTGAGCTGCCGATTTTTTCGGCCGTTGACCACGTTGCTCCACCGCCGCGAGGCCTCAACTCAACCACAGGTTTTGTGTCGCAGATTTCCGAATTAATCTTCCGCGACAAGGTTATTTCGCCATCCAGTCACAGGCCAGCAGGTGACTCGACTGTATCTGTGCGAGCCGAGAGGTCCGCAGTGACGGTCCGCTTGGACGGATCCCTCGTGGCGGTCAAGCATCGGAACGGACCGTGCCGCGCTGGAAGGTTAAACAGGAAGAAAACCCAGATTGGCTGCAGGAGCCACTCGGCTGCCCTCCGGGAGGACAGGGCTATATTTGTTGTTGAGACCGGGGCTCACATCCATTTGAAGCTCATATATATCCCGTTGCTGCAACACACCCGACAACGGATTCCCGAAGCAGCAATCTCACTGGCCAGTCATTCCGTCTTTAACACATACATCCGGGTCCATCGGAGCATCACAAGACTTATATTCAGTCCTGCACTTGGAACATTGAAAAGGACCAGAAAGGACTTTTCCACAGGAGCACCCGCAGTACATTTTGGCCCGAGCCTACCAAGGATTCTGCCGTTCCTCAACCAATCCTACCCGTAAGGACTCCCTTTATAAGGCCGCCTGCAACTTCAGTCACTAACATTTTTGTAGTTCTACAGTTGAAATCCCCAGTATCCGCACACGACATCCAGACCGTCATCGTACTTGGCAGCGTATCGAAACAGCCAACCAATCAACACCGACCATGGCAGCAGCCACAGCAGCAGCTATGATCCCGGACACCTTCAGCGTCTCAGTCCTCGTATTCAAAGGCGATCCCATCGACTGGCAACGCTACCGCCACACCGCACTCTGTTTCCGACCAGCCTCGTCATCTCCATCCCCACCTCCCACACCATCGCCGCGGCGCCAGCGACGCGACTCCTCCACTGGCAATGGCGCATCGACACAGGCCCCTCCCCCGCCGCTCATCATTCACGCAATTGGGGCCCCTTACGAATACGAAATCCAAGTGATCGACGACTACGAGCCCCGGCGCGATCCAGAGCGCACATTGGTGCAAGACATTGCGGTGGGAAAGCTGCACAAGGCAGTAACGAAGGAAGACTTAATCGGTGTGGTTTCGAAAATCCCGGTTGATAACACAGACTCTGAATTCAACTGCCAAACGTGGGTTGAGAAGGCTCTGAAGCAGCTGAGTGACGAAGGCTGGGTCACAGAGGAAGAGTACAACAATGGAGTGGACGGGATGGTTGAAGCCATCATCGAGGCAGAGGAAGAGCCCGAGTGAACAGTCTGTTTCCAAGCGCGAATATCGATTTGAGCATTCCGGGGGAGCTTCATTGGATGCGGTTCACAAATTCTTTTTTTAATTCGCTTGGTTGGTCGGCAATCCTCCAACTCACGCAGTACGGCATAGGCATCTAGTCTTTCTAATGGCTTTGCATAGGGAGGGACGATTTTGGGCAAGCAGGGGGATAAACTTTTATTCGATGGGATAGCGTTTGGTGATTTGTCAAGTCCTACTATATATACCCCCAGGATAGCTAGTATCTGAAATTAAGTAGCTGACCTTGAAGACTCCACGGCAAACGATGTAAGTATCTGCAATAGAAGTTGACTGCAGAATCCTGCACATCACCATTGCTGTCATCACATGCACCAGGAATATCAACATGAATGGCCCAAGAGCCAGCACAAAGAAAATATTGCAGGGATCCACGCACCTGGTACTGCGCCGTCTTGGCCTAGTGATCGAAATCTAACCGAAACGGGTATCGAATTGATGACAACCATGGAGTATCCCATTGCTCCCATTTTCCGACCTCCGACTGCCCGCTGTACTCGGAGCTCGACGGGATTGCCTGCTTGCATCTCACGCTTGTCTCGACCAAGCTTTGGCATGGTCCTGTAGTTTTACAGCTTCATTCGACTTGCTTGCGTTACGAGGATTCTTGGACTCTGCTGGAAATGATCATTACGCAAGTGGAGAGGTCGACATTGGCTCTGCTCATGCACACTTTTCTGGGCTAGAGGGTTGGAAGCAATAAAAATCGCCGAAGATCAAGCAATCAACAGGTGTTGTGACGACGTGGAGAGGACACTTTCTACTCCCACGCGACTATGACGTGTCAAGTATACATGACTACAAGCTCTATGGCGGACTAGCGGGAGCTAGACAGGGCATGGCAGGGGCACATGTGCTCCGAGGTCTCTTCCAGAAGAATCAGAAGCGACGCTCGCACGGAATAGATGAAGGCTGCCTCGTAGAGCCCAATCAGACAATTCGAAAACGTTTCACCATCGCACAGCGCTCAATTTGAATCTGAACACCTTGAAAGCTTGGCTGAGTAGCTGATACTTGACAGAAGGCTTCAGCACTTTTGCGACGATCGAGTATCTTCGGACCAATTGCTCTGTTACTACAACTTCATCGACTCCACTCCCCGTCTTCCGTTTCGAGACCAGGACTTTCCAATGGCCGACACGGCATCTCAGACCATTCTGGTCACGGGAGCATCTGGCTTCGTCGGTGCCCACGTCGTCAACAATCTTTGCAACAAAGGATACAAATGCAAGGCTGCTGTGCGGTCTGAATCATCTGCAGAGCGCGTCAAGAAAGCCCACTCGGCCCACGCATCCCAATTGACTACCGTAGTGGTTCCAGACATCGCAGTTGATGGGGCCTTCGATGACGCTGTCAAAGACGTACATGGCATCATCCACGTCGCCAATCCGGTTATGCGCCTGTCCCCCAGCATCTCAAACAACTTGGACGAGCAACTGAATCCATGTTTCAAAGGCGCCACCTCTATTCTTGAGTCAGCGCACAAGAATAACAAGGAAATCAAACGCGTCGTTTGCACCTCGTGCATTCAAGCCACAATTCCATTCGCGGGTACCGTGCCAGGCGGCAAGGTGTTCACCGAAGAAGATTGGAGCAATGCCGACTGGGACGAAGCAGCCGAAAGCACAGATGCCTTGAAAGGTTTCATTGCGGCTAAGGAGCTCGCCGAACGGGCCCAACACGACTTTGTCGAGAAGAACGGCGCCAGCTTCAATGTGACGACGCTGGTGCCGTCATCGCTCCTCGGACCGGCCATCAACAACATCGAGACCATGGACCACTTGTCGCCGTCGGTCCAGGGAGTTTGGTACCTGATCAAAAACGTCATGCGCAGCACCGGACAAGTCGGAGTTCCGTACTTCACTGACGTGCGCGATCTCGCCGAAGCGCACGTCAAGGCGTTGGAGGCCGGCAGCGAAGGCGGAAATAAGAGATATCTGGTTGTGAACGGGCCGGCGACGGGCGATCGCACGGCCTACATGATCATCAAGAATTTCCCCCAGCTGAAGAACAGGCGGTTGGAGAATGCTGCGGCGAGGCCGGCTGGGGAGCTCTGGAAGTACGACAGTTCCAAGTCGAAGAAGGAGTTGGGTGTTCCGACGCGAACTTTGAAGGCTTGCATGGTAGATATGGTGTCGAGCCTGCTGAAGATGGAGAAGGAGTCGACGGATGGTACGTGAGGAGCAGGTCGCGGCTGATTGGGAGCAGAGTTTGTGTAGAGCAAATCAAGATGGCGAAGAATGTGTCAGCTTGGTGTTCGGAGCGGGTAATTCAATTCAATTCTGATGGTAAAGCTATTTCAGCAAATACAACCCACAGGGTCACATTTTTCAACATGGAGTACTTTTGTCGACTCTAGGTCTGCAAAATCCGGTTCGGTTCGTCATAGCAGTCGAGAAAAGGGTTGTCTCCCTCAACAGTAGCGATGATGTGGAAGGAGATGGATACCGCAGACATGACAGCTTGTCGTAGGTCTTGAAAAGAAGCAAATGAGGTTTCGGACTGCTATATGGGGCCGACTGGCCGGATTCAGAAGAATACATCTCGGAGACCGGGTTGCCAGCAAGCGTTCAACCAGGAAAGGTTGTGGCGAATGCAAGAAGAGGACGGAGAAAATGGGTGCCTGTATGGATTCGAAGTCGAGAAGCCACTGAAACGTACGGAGGAGCAGGAAGCCGGCACCAGGCGATGATACCACATCCAATGAATCGCAGGTAGCAGGGTTCTCTTCTTTTCGGCGCGATTTTGGTAGATGTCGGTCCGCAAGCACAGCTGAAAGACATTGTTCCTTGTACTTCCTTCAAAGGTAGCGGGAACAAGCCTTTGATTGGCGGCGAAGCTTGATGGATTGGATGATTGATTGGGCTGGTTCGGTAGCGAAACAAGCAATGGTTGAGCGGCGCATTTGACGACGAATTGACGGTACCATGGCTTGGCGACCAATCCTTATCTTGCCAAGAGCATGATGAAAATCTGTTGTCACTTGTTCAGCGATAATGATTTCTCCCTGTCCTTACCTTTTCCAAGGATACGAACGGCCCCTGTACAGTACTCTCAGCATATCAACAGAGGTCCGTGTCGCAATTGTCATCACCGAGCTTTGAGTGTTGAGTCGCAATGAAATGGTTCAAAGGTGACTTTTCGTTCCTCTATTTTTTGGTTCCGTGGGAAAAGCGATCCGCATCTATGGCCCGGGATTCTGAACAACTTTTTTTGAAAAGCCAAACAAAGCACTCAACCATAGCCTATCCCTTCTATTCCCAAAGGCACGTGAGAACCTTGGTCCACTTGCTGTTCCTCACCGGTGGCGGCTTCTCTTCCGCCAACACGCGTTCCATGCCCGTGTGAAGGTCTACTTCGTGCGGGTCGTACGCCCACTTGTCGTTTCTCGCGTAAATGCGATGGCCAAAGTAGATGGCCGCAAAGATGGGAATGCCAATGTACGAGGTCAGGAAGGAGCTGGCCGACCAATTTTCAGGCCAGAAGACGGTGAAGCCGTTGATAAGCAAGAGGAACGCGTAGCCGACCATTATAATGTAGGAGCCATATGGCTGAATCGGGCTGCGATAGGGGAGCTCGCCGGTGACGTTTTGGGTGATGCAGGCCCTGCGGAAGCGGAGATAGATGATGCCGCAGGCGATCCAAGAAATGTAGGAAGATGTGTTGGTGATGTTGACAAACTGATGAAGAGTTAGTTATGCTTGCTTACCGGAATCTGGGGACTGGAGACTGAGCCAGGCAAAAGTAAACGGGGCTGCTTACCCAGTTGAAGACCACCGATGCAGAGTTGCCCACGTTGAGGTATGCCAAAAGACAGAACACACTCGTAGCGGCAACGCACATGTATGGAATACCAGACTTGGTACACCGGCTGAAAATCTTGGGCGCAGAGCCTTGCAGAGAAAGCGCGTAAAGAGATCTAGAGCTGAGGTAGAAGAAGCCGTTCGCTGAGGACCAGGCGGAGATGAGGATTCCTCCGTTGACGACCGAATCCAGTGCCTTAATTCCGTTGCGCTTCATTCCAATGACGAATGGCGAGCTTCCAGCTCCTTCTCCTCCTGCAGTCAGCGCTGGGTCGTTGCTTGGAACAATGATGCCGATGGCAAGGACGCATCCGACGTAGAAGAAGATCAAGCGGTAAATGTAGCGGCGGGCTGCGATTGGAAGATTGCGCCGAGGGCTCTCCATCTCGCCTCCGGTAGTGATCAGCATTTCAGGAGCGAAGGCAAAGCTAGTTGAACAGTTAGTATCGCGAGTGTAAGGCATTGGGGTTGTCCCGGTCGTTGGTGGTTTGCAGGTGATCCTTTTAGCATGCAGTAAAAGTGGTAAACTTACGGGAAAGAGGACATGACAAAAGTCGACAGAAGCGCGATAAACCGGCCAGTGTCTCCTCCGGCCATGTACGTGTTTGCGGCACCTGGCTCTTTCCAGTAGCGGAATCCAAGACGGTCTTTGGAAGGACCACCACCAAAGAAGAGGATAATCGAGACCATGAGCAATCCGAGCATCATGATGACTTTTGTGGCCGCGAACCAGAACTCGGTTTCACCATAAAAGCGCACCGGCAAAGCGTTAAGGCCGATGACGACGACCATCATAATGGTGATCCAAACACCAATATTGACCGGTGAATTCCAGTAGTCGATCACAAGTCCGGCAGCTGTAAGTTCGTATGGGACCAAGATTCCAAGCGAGTAGAAGTATAGGTATCCGAGAGCGAATCCGAGCGATTTCGAGACGTAGCGGTATGCGAAAAGATTCATGGAAGATCCAGGGGTTGGTAGGTAGGCCGCAACCTCGACGATGGCCGTGACAACGCAGAAGATGAAGAATGACAGAACAATGTAGCTGCCCAAGAGGAAGGCTGGTCCTCCTCTCGCGAGTGTTTGTCCGGATCCTACGAATAGACCAGTTCCAATGGTACCTCCGAGCGCCTAACGAGTTGTAAGCTTCGGCACGAGCAAAGCATTTACACTTTTCGTACGATCATCTGAGCATGTCTTGATTTGAGGCCCTGAGAAACTGTTAGTTGTAGACTCGGGGAAATAGGCGACACGGATTTTGCGCAACAGAGTAGAAACTTACACGCTGTGTTGACTGCGTCTCGCCTTCAAACACCTCCCCAGCGAGCACATCGGTACCAAGCGGTTTGACGCGCGAGCTTCCATCGTAGGAAGGCGGATCATTGCTGCTGGCCTTTTCGATGCTTGCCATTGTGGACAAACTGCGCAAGTGCAATTGGCCGAGTGGTTGTTTCTGGTGAACAAGATGGAGGGAATCAACGATATTTAAAAGCTCACCCCTTCTTCAGGTGTCGCCATTTGCTGCGCCAAATTTTTTGGAGAGGGATTGAGGGCGATAAGATACGCGTCTCCCTGTTTGGTCGAAGCACGGGCAGATGGTGATTAAGTACCGACCAAGCATACAGAGTGCCTAGTTAGCGAAGATTTGGGGGCAATAAGGCTGGCCTAATCAGCTTGGCAGGCCACACAACTGCTGAGACTAGGTTGGATTTTCAAGAGCGCTGTGTCATGCAGCTAGAGCGGTGCTAAGCGGCTGGCGTTGAGGGTGTATGCTGTAGGAAGGAGATACGACAGGTGTGGGGTAAGGTGTCCGAGCAGAGATAAGCCGCGGCGACAACCACACGTTTCTGGGGATGTTGCTCCGCTCAGTATCAGCCGCCCTCCGCATTGCGCAGCCTTGTGTGATGCTCGGGACCATGTACCAGCGGTTAATGGCGGTTGTAGAAACCCATGCTCTTGACTTTACAAGGCTGACGGCGAGTTTGTACACCGATCGCGGAGACAAGGTCCTCCTGGCAGCCACGAAGAGGCTCTTCGAAGCGTGTCCGTGCCAGTCCATTGCCTTATCAGGTCAGGCCAAGGTGGCGCGCGGTTTTCAAGGTCCATGGTACGGTCTTTGGTTGGCTTGGTATTGCCGCTCGTTCTGCTGTCGCCTCGACGCGACCATACTCAACGAGCTGTTGCGCGAGTAAATCGGACATTCGGGAAATATTGCTCACTTTGGCCGGCTTGACAAGCCAGGTCGACTGGAAACGTTGGCATGCCTTTCCCTTCGTCCTTGGGTGTCTTTGCCATGGTGAGACGCGATTGGCCGGGTGGTTCCCTTCCTATCTTCCTCCACGTGACAACCAACGCAGCCAACCAAAGATCGGTGACGGAACCCGAATCAGACGACTCTCATTGCTGCTGCTTGCGGCCTTGCCAAGGGCTTTCTTCACTTTTTGTTGGGTTGGGTGACGCGCTCCGAGAGCCCATGGCCGAAGGCTCATGCAGGGACTGGGCAGCAAGTTGACGATTCATACATTTTACAGTGATATCCAAGCTCTTGTACTGCGATTGGCCAGTCTCCTAGACGTCGGAGCATCTTCATCACGCCTGCCCCTTCTGTACACGGGCTGAACTCCAAGCTGCATGGATTCAAAATGCAACGGCGGGGCGCAAGCATGTCCAGGCGCAAATTGTCCACTGGCCTCAAGAATCTTGTCATGGCACCACTTCCGGCTTCAGCCCTTGGATTGAACTTGCTTTTGGCCGACCTTGTCTCCAGACGCTATGCGAGCCAAAAGGCACGCCATCTTCAGACAGCCTTTGGGCTTTCCAGAAGATTCACGAATGGGCATTGGCGCACGCCAACTCTTTCGACCCATTGACCTCGAGCTCCCGCATGTAGACGGCTGGCAAGCAGCACGGCATTAGCGGCATGGCCGCGGGTCGACGTGTTTGGTCTCCGCAGACAGTTTAACCGGTACCGAAAAAAGCACCTAGAGTCTCTGAGCTTGGCGAGTGATGGTGTACAGTGGTAGGCGAACGGCAGAAGCCATGGCAGCGTTTGATGAATGGCCGAGAAGGGGCCATTTCTCGAAGCGCTCTCAAGTGTTCGACTGCGGTCAGGGCCGTATCGCGGGGGTGGGCCGATGGAAGGTTGCGGCCCGTAAGATGACGACGGAGGCTTCGCTTCAGGCAGCGGGCCCTTTGAATCGAGTCGAAGACATGACGGGCTTGCGCGGCGAGCTTCCACGGTGAGGAGGGTGAGGGTCAAGGACGAAAGAAGCTTCCAAAATTCCGACGCTTGTCTGTAAATGCCTCAGGCTTAAAAGCCAAGAAATCCGGCAGCCTCACGTGGAGCGGCCCGAGCTTCGCCCAGCTCTTTGATCCCGTCACTTGACCGCCTGCCTAACTGCAGCATCTGCCAAACAACCTGGAAGACATCGCCAACTTGCGCGCCTTACACAGCCTTCATCATGGCGTCGCAATTGTTGCCTCTGGGTGAGCCTGAATACGTGCTCTTCGCACAGCAGTGCTGACGACGTCACAGAACTGATTGACAAGTGCGTCGGCTCGAAGATTTGGGTCGTGATGAAGGGCGACAAGGGTGAGCTTTGCCAGACTCATGGGTGCCGCTTGTCAACTGACCGCTTTCCAGAATTCAGTGGGACGCTGCTTGGCTTCGATGATTATGTTAGTAAGTGGCTGCTTTCCGGGTATCCAAAAGCCTTTGGGACATTGGCTCACATGACCCGCAGACATGGTCCTCGAGGATGTGACGGAATTGTAAGCGTCCTGCGCTCTCGTCTGCGAATCAAGGTGCTGATTGACTGCAACAGCGACTACTCCGGCAACCAGACCAAGCTGTCCAAGATTTTACTCAACGGAAACAACATCTGCATGGTGCGCCCCCAGGTGACCTGGACTTCGCCACTGGATGCTGACGTGCATGTAGCTCATTCCCGGTGGAGAGGGCCCTACCGGAGCTTGATCAATCGAGTTCCGCCTCTCTCCTCTTCAAGAGTCGGAAAGTTGATTCATCAATTCGGAAGCCGCCGTTGCCGAAAGAGAAGCGCAACAGTAGGGCTTCAGGCTGGATATGGGCCAGCACAGCGGTGAAAGCTGCCAATGAATATCAGCGGGCAAGGGAAACTCGATATGAATCGGCCCATTACCATGCAGACTGCGCTCTGCTCCCGTCAACCGCTCTGCACAGCGTTAGCGGAAAACAAAATCCCTTGAAATGCAAAAAACTTTCTGCTGCAACTATGCTGCGTTCAGGCTCAAATGTTCAGCCACTTCAAAGGGCTCACGGACAGGCTCAAATGACCCCTCTCGGATCCCAATTCCCTTTCGAACAGACATGAGTCCACGCCGTCGAGAAAGCGCGTCGCAACCAAGTCCAAGGCCAACACCGCACAACGAGTGCTCCGCACGAAAAAAGGTGTGGTCAGTGCCCGGCTCCTCGTCAAGAAGTGAGGTCTTGCATCTCCACAGGCTAGGTCAAAGTCCTGACAAAACCCCCAGGATCATCCTTAAGCTATCATTGCTCCTTTGTACTCCCTGGAGGGAGCCAGTGATCTTGTTTTGTACATCTACGACATTCGCGACTGCAGTCCTCTGCCAACTCCTAGAGTCAACCCACACAAGCCATCATTCATCGCCAACAAAGAGGGGAAGCTGTGCGCTTGCCCTGGCCCTTCACGGCACGCTCCCCTCACAATGCAGTGGGCGGCTCTTGGAGAGGCGCCACAAATCGCCTTGAGCCAGTGCCTTGATGAAAGCTTGACTGAATTCCCCCGTTTGGAGCATACATGCATCCCCAAAATGAGGCAATACCAACCACTCGCATTGTTGTAGGTTAGTCTTCTGCCGGACTATTTATGGCCAAACGCCGTGATGGCCAAATGCGGTAATTCAGGTAAAATCAAACGTCAAACGTCTGAAACTTCCGAAGATTCTTCGTGTGGACGCGGTCTTCGTTGACACGGTTCCTCAATCGAAGGAAAACTTCCTGAACTTCCCCTAGCTTCCTATAGAGATAGGACATGTCGTCCATCTACAAGAAGTCTTCATGGGAAGACGCTGGATGTTCATCTTGTTCATCTGGAGGGCGGCACACTCCCGAAGCAGCACACTTGACAAGTTCAAGACGTTCAACGCTAGACTATCAGCTTTTATTTCCTCTTTCGGCCATCTACTGCCCGAGGTAGCGCGAAATGACTTGGTCGTTGAACATCTGACTTCAGTATTCAAAAGTAATTGGTCGAAAGCGGAGAGCGGTAATACAAATTGGTCCTACCATTGAACGTCGAGTTCGCCGGGCGTGCTACAGTGGCCAAAAGCAGTAATGATTGTAGTGCATTACAACACCAAACGTCTATCTTCCGAAGTGTTAGACAGCTCGTCCCAGAGATAGGACCTAGAGTGTCTTGTTTCTCAACGAGGCCTTCAAGACTTCTCAAACTTCCAAAGATCTGCAACTTCCCCTTCGACGTTCGCCATTGCTTCTTTAAGGCTATTGCCAGTTTTGACCGCGCAGGACGACCGAAAGCGGTAACCTTAGCTGGGCGCAACGTCAAACGTCTATCTTCTGAAGTGTGATAGGCCGACAGCGTCTTATTTCAATGGAAACTTCGTTTAGACGGAACTTTGGAGACCTTGGCAAATTCAGAAACTTCAGAGGCTTCAGAAACTTCTCAACAGTGAAATGAAACCCTGTCTCGGCGTACAATAGTACGACTTTTGGCTGATATTGCCCGATTCGGCCGCACAAGACGATCGAAAGCGGTAATAACATAGATGAGTGCAACATCAAACGTCTGACTTCGGAAGTGCTAACGGGGGATGTTCCTAAAGTTAGGCCCCAGAGTGTCTTTTTGCAGCGAGGACTTGGTTTGGGCGAAACTCCAGAAACTTCTCAAGGCAGTAAAAACTTCTGTCTCGGCGTACAACGGTACAGTCGTGGCTGATATTGCCCCTTTTGGCCGCGCAAAGACGGTCGAAAGCGGTAACAATATTGCTTTTTGCAACATCAAACGTCTAACTTCGGAAGCCTCGTAACGGTGGTTGGTCCACGACGGTGGTTGATTCAAGATAGAAAGCTGAGAGCGTCTGTCTCCAAGTAAAAGTTCCTTTACAGGAGAAGGAACTCCAGGAACTTCCCGGGGATGGAAACATCTCTCTCGATGCATGTTCGTATCGTCTTGAGAAAATTTCCAAAGCCTTGGAAAAGTCTTCCAAAGCCACAAATCTTCTGAAGGAGCAAATCTTCCGAAGAAACAAATCTTCCAAAGCCACAACGAAACTTCTTCCTCGACGTACGATGTAGAATTTCGTATAGCATTACCGTTTTCGGACACGAGGTGACCGAAAACAGCAACGTTATGAAGCCATCGTCAAACGTCTGGCGCAGAATTTCAACTCTCACCTCCCGAAAACTCTCCCTCAACACGCGAAGTTGAAATCTCCAGTGGAATCGTCGTTTTCAGTCATTCAGCCAACTATTGAGCAGGCGTCACGGCCGCCGCTGATAGGGCGACTGGGAGGTTTCATCCAGCAGCGCGTGGTGTTTGATTAGAATCACAGCAAGCGGCTGACGAGGCGTGATCGAACATTTCGTCGACGTTGCCGTTGATGGTTGCGGAAGGCGACAGGATTCAAAGACAAAAAAGCACCGGTGACACTTGCGTGCTGCATTTCTGCGGCGAGAAAATGGTCCACTTCAACGGTAACACTGCAGTCTAGCTGCGTGTGCCTGTGTGTCAAGACCAGAGGATGCTGCCGCCCATGGTAACTTTTTGAATGTCTCTCGTCAATGTGCGTTGAAAGTAAGACCTTCAGACAGTGGCTGCATGCGGGGAGCTCATGAGTTGTCATCTTCTGTTGCAGTTGCGCGTAGGGAGCAGTCGTCTGCGACCTCAATTGTGCGTAGGAAGCATTCCTCCGCCACCGTGGCTTTGTACTGTAGGCATACCCAGAGTTTGACACTTCTGTGGCGTCCCAGACACGGCACGCAACCAGACGACGGGACATTGGACGACGCGTCGCGCGTTGTCCAATGAGATCGGAAGAGCTCCGCGCCAATCAGTCGACGGCGGAGGAAAAATGCACAGCTCACTCACCTTGCCTGCTCGGATTCGGTTCGCGCCCAGGCGGCAGAGTGAGTGACCGGGGCGACAGCTCAGCCTCCGGCAGAGATGGCGCCTACAGGATGCATTCGAGCTCTCGTTGGTCCAGGCACGTTGACAGGCGCAGAGCGCAGAGCGGGCGACAACGAGCAGTAGACGACGGCGACTCAAACCTCGCCGCGTGTGTGCGATGGCGCTAAGCTCGATACGGCGGCGTGCCTGGGCAGCATTTCCGTCGGGACGGACGGTTGCGGAAGCGGGTCGGTCTTTTTCCGTTTTGTGTCTTGCGGCCGTGGTAGCACAGCGCGCGAGGAATGGCATCCCGTCGGCGACGGCGAGGGGGATTCGGATCAGGGAAGAGCCGTGAGGTAGGCTCCCGTCACGAGCGAGGGTGCGCTCCTGACGGGCTCTTGGCGCGCGGGGGGACCAGGAAGCTGGCGCGTTGTCGGGTCGCGATCCATGACATCATCATCGTCAGTCGAGTACATCCTGATCCGTGCGTGAAGCTGAGTTGCGGTAGGAGGAGGCAGTCGTTATATTCGCCGAGGAAGCAAGATTGCTTTTGGCTAATATCGTTACTACCGACGACTGCTGCCGAGCCGGGTCCGCATGCATGCTGGAGGTGGAGAGAAGGGCCCCGTCGCCTTGATTCCAAATACTTGCTTTGCCATGATGATTTGGATCGGATTTGTAGGCTGGGGCATGGGCAATTCAAGCGTCGATCATGGCCTGATTGCGCATCTGCTGCGCCGTGTCAAAAAACCAAAAGTTCCTCGTGTTCGCGTGTCCCGAGTCAATAAAGCAGACGACGTGCAGCCCACAAAAAGCATCCATGGAACCGCTGGCTGCTGACTGGATGGACCGACTTGCTGGTCAGCGTGAGCAAGGGCAAAGGATGGAGCCAGCCCGGGGCGTCCGTGGACAAAGGCCAGACTTTGCAAGTCCGATTCCTTGCACGACCAGACCAGACCAGACGGCCTGATTGTCAGCAAGGCCGACGAGCGATGAGCTGAGAGCGCGACCATTTGTCTCGCGCGCCGGCAGGCGTAGCTGGAGCGGTGTGGGCTTTTTTTTTTCTTTCTTTTTTTCCCCCCCTCCCTTCTGTTTCTTGCGTGAAGTCCGGTTGTAGAGGAGCTTGGACACCAAGAAGCCCCATGCGTGAAAAGTGATAGGGCGGGTCGCAGGCTAAGAAGACGCATCCCAAGATGGAGGTCGACGGGCATTTTCGCAAAGTGCGGTGGACTTGTCAACATTGATCATGTTGCATGCCACGTTTCACAAGGCGAGTTTCACATTCGACAGATGGCACTGGTTTACAGGTAGAAGACTTGGAGTGAGGTCGGTGGATGATTTGCACGCACTGTCCAGCTGTTCTCTCTTGAATCATGGATCGCCAATCAAGATTGGGCATGGGCCAGAATTTTGCTCTAATGGACGACGACGGTTGGTCGGGGTCGAAATTGGTCAACCTTGATTGTGGACAAAGAGGATGTGGGCGGACGGGGCTATTTTTGGGTGGTGGATGGACGGAGTTGGCCAGAACGATCGGGCCGCGACTTGTTCTCTGATGTTGTGCGGAGGCAACTCCTAGCAGACAGGAGGGCGGGAAACGATGACGAGGTGGAGGTGGTCGAGGGTAAAGCGAAGGGGAGATCCCGTTCGGCTCCGCAGCGTTGGGATGGCGAATGGTGCGACGAGGAGAAACAAACAACCTGACCTCCGCTGACGGCCTCGACCCGGCTGACCGGCAATGACGCATCTCACTGCCGTGGGTGGGCGATGAGAGGCCATGTGCCCAACGGGCGGACGGGCGGCATTCCAGAAGATATGTACATGTAATGTAATGTAGCTTGAGGATTGCAGACTTCGTTCCGTATGCGGACGAGGCCAGGCATCCCAGCGTGTATGTAATTCAGGCCATGTTCTGGACCGCAGCGCCGCACGCCCAGCCCAGCCATCGCTCACGTCTCTTCGTGCGACGACGCTGACTTCTCTCTACGACGAGCACGAGTCCCAGCCCAGCCAAGCCCTCTGTCGATCTGCAAGTCGAGACCGCTGGCCAAGCCCAAGCCTGCCTCTCCTGCTCTGCTCCATCTCGACGACCTCTTACTCGCCCTCAAAGCCCATTCACTCACTTCTCTCACACATTCCTTTGCCCACCCCACCCCCCTTGCGCCCCCCCCGAGAAAAAACCCTGCCGCCTGTTTGCTTCCAGTCCACCCCGTCCTCCTCAACCAACACACTCTCTCCTTCGCGTGTCCCCGCCCGCCAACTGGCGCTGCTTCTTCTGCTGCCTGCCTGCCTGCCTGCCTGCCTGCCTGCCTGCCTGCCTGCCCTGCCGCCGCCGACTCCGCTGCTCCCGCTCTGTCCCCCGTCGATTCTGTCCGCACCGTACCGTAACATCTCGTCTGACCTCGTCTCCGTCGCGCCGCACGTGCCAACCACCTCCACGGCACCGCTCCTGCACTGCTCGCTGCATGTCACAACTCTTGCGCCGCTCCTGGTCCACCTTTCGTCGCTGTCCGTAGCCTGGGCCTCTCCTCTGATCGAGAATGAGCGATGGTGTCCCGGCGGCGCCCGACGAGCCCCAGGGCTTCATCGACCGCGACTCGCTATGCTTCGCTTGTCCCCAGCCCGGCCTGGTCTTGCACTCTGGCCAACAAGGCTTCCGCCAAGGCTTGTCCCAGCTCTTCGACGCTGCCGAGAGCAATGCTACCGAGCAACTGGTCAAGCTGAAGGATCGCCTGCGCCAAATCAAGACCGAGGATTTCTTTTGCCTGCTCGCCGAAGGCTTGGCCACCATCGCCGGCGCACAGTACGCCTTTATCTCAAAACGAATCCTGGTCGACGATCAAAATGTCGCCGTCGAAATGCCCCCCATCGGAGAGCCTGGCTCCTGCCTCATGGCCGTCGGCTTCTACATCAACGACGGCCACCAAATCAAGCAGTCCATCAAGAATTTCAAATACCACGCCTGGTCGTGTCCGTGTGCCTACATGAAACACGACAAGATCTTTGTCGTTCCTGAGAAACTCGATCACTTTCTTGAGACCAACGCCAACGACCTTCCGATCCCTGTCGAGGCGTACCTTGGAGTTCCGCTGTGGGCTGAGGGAAAGTGCTTTGCCCATTTTGGTGTCATGTGGTCCCCCGAAGGCGCCGCCAAGAGAAACTTGCGCTGGGGTTATCTCGAAATGCTTTTCCATTCTCTCGAAGACATGATTTTGGACCGAATCTTGGACGGTGTCAGAATGGCCGGCGAGAGCCCAACGCCCTCGCAAAAATCCCCCGAAATTCGACCTACCAAAGTGGTTCCTCACGAGGCCGTCACCGTGGCCCAGTCATTGAAGCCATATGCGCGGAGTCTCTCGCATGAACTGCGCACTCCTATGCAAGGTGTCGTTGGCATGCTGGACGTCATGTACGCTACCGTTCAGGAGGCCGTCGAAGGCCACGGAGATGGAGCGCTCCGCGAAGTGTTTCAAAACCTCAAAGAAAACATTGAAATGGTTCAAGGTATGTCTTTTGCCCGCTTGGCAGGGACAACAAGGCTGACGTTTATCAGACAGTTCGAGGCGAGCAGTCGAGGCCGCCGACAACGTGGTCCATGCGTATGATATGAACATGGGAGTACCCGAGTCACCCACATCATCACTTGGCGATGGGGAGAGCAACAACGAGTCGGATACGAAGCCAGACATTGTCGTTGCAGGGAACCAAATGACTCTTGGGCTCCAGAGGCACAAGCGGAGAAGAGAAAGCAACTCGTGGGAGGTTGGCAATAGCCCCAAGCAACAAGCAACGGAAGAGGCGTGGACGTCGCTGCGAAATTTGGACGATTCGACAACATCTCGCGGTAGAAGGCGAAAAAGACACAGCGACCTGGCCTCGATTGCAAGCGCTGGTAGCAATGCATCGGACGACAAGGCCGCAACCCCACGAAAAACCACACCAATGCCAAATTTTGCCTCGGAAAGCACAGTCGCCCCGGGTCTCCGGCATACGTGCGTTCGCGACGTTATTCAATATGTCATCAACGACTCTCTCAAGCTGGGTGGACGCCCGGAATCGGCCGTAGCCAAGGAGACGGAGGGTGGAGAGGTCATCGAAGTACTTATGAATAGTCCAAGTGGATCGCCAAGGATAAAGACGATAGAATGGTTTGTAGAGCAGAGTATTCCTCAAACAATTCTTAGTAGGTCCCCTCGCATGCTCGTTTGCCTTTTTGCTAACGCTGGACAGTCGATGAGCGAGACTTGGCCAAGATGATTTCCTGTGTGTTTTTGAATGCTCTCAAATTCACCGACGAGGGAAGGATCCGCCTCCACGCCAGGCTCAACATTACCCCAAGACACAAGTACATCGTGCTCAGAGTGGAAGATGAGGGGACCGGCATTCCAGCGGATTTCCTGGCGCACTTGTTCAAGCCATTTTCGAGAGAAGATGATTCGTTAACACGTCGGAGCGAGGGGCTGGGACTCGGTCTCCTGGTGGCGCGGGGTCTGGCCCGTAAGCTTGGTGGCGACATTCATTGCGTAAGGTCGGATACCAGCGGACCAAATAGAGGATCCGAATTTGAAATGCGAATTCCGATCACTCCTGGTGATCCAGTTAGCCGTTCTGGTACCCCGTTGTCGTCGAGGTCTCCGTCTCTGCGGCCTAGGAAACCCCATGGCGAAGCAAACCCCCCAGAAAAATCGAGAGCCCCCAGCCCAATGGTACCACCAGGTAAAGGACCCTGTGTGGCAGATTCTCCCCAGGAACACGTCGAGTCCGTGTCGCCAAAGAGCGACCCCGTGAGAGATGCCCGTCCGCCAAGACCAAAGGCTGCTAGAAGCAGACGGACATCGATCAAAACGATATCATTTGACCGAGAGCTTGCCATGCGGCACCCGCTTAACATCCTTGTTGCCGATGACAACATGATCAACCGCAAGCTGCTCGTCAACATGCTGCAGAAACTGGGGTACAGAAACATCCGCCAGGCCTACAATGGAGTCGACGTGCTGCGTCAAATGGCCGTTGCTCGGGAACACGAAGAGCATGTGGACGTAATATTGATGGATTTGTGGATGCCATTGATGGACGGGGCACAGGCTGCACGGCATATTCTGTCGACGCAAGAGCTGGGAATCAAGAGCCCGACGATCCTGGCCGTGACGGCAGACGTGACGGAAAGGGCCATGAAGGAAGCAGCGGAATCCGGCATGAAGGGCCTCATGACGAAGCCTTTTAAGCTCCAGGACCTTGAAAAGCTCATTGTGGAGTACTGCACCCGTGCAGAGCACGAATCCACGCTCGGCGACGACGAAGACGAGGCCATTGGCGCCGTGTGAAGTGGACCACAGAGGCTGCGCCGGCAAGCGTTGGCGAAGACGACGTCGGTTTAAGAGTCAGGCACGCAACAGAAGAGCAGCGGAGCACGAGACCCTGGCCCAAGACAGCTGGAGCCCGTGGGGTCACCATCGCAAGGCACAAGATCGACCGAGCAATCTACATAATACTGTTTCCCTTCTTGTGTACAAAGTGGATAGCATAGCGGCTGGATCGGCGGCATCCTTTTCTTTTTCTTTTCTTTTTCCGATTATCCTTTTCTTCCTCCCTATTATTTTCTCCTGTTCGTATGTTGGGGAGGTTTGCGGAAACCTGGCGTTCAAGCGGACAAGATTTGGAATTGATGAGACAGGTCCTACTGGGTGGGCATTCCTGTTGTATGCATGGGACGGATGAGACATGGGGTGCAATCGGAGGTTCTTGGGATTGAGCCGGGCAAGCAACGGCGACAAATCAATCGACGGCGGATCAAATGTAGAGCGACGAATCAAACGTGTGCAGGTGATGAACATGATCAATGACACACTTCTTTGTCCTCCAATGATACAGATATGATTTCGCGGCAAGGTTGCCAAGCGGCCGAAGATGCGGGCAGGACTGGCGCCGGATTCGACCAAGCCAGGACCTGCATGCCGCCAGAGCTTCAAGAGTGGTGAGGATTCGACTTTTCAGAACATGGTGACGGCTGACTGTGTTTGGTCTGGCCCCGTGGTCGATACGTTCTAGCTTGTTCCGAATTGAAATCTGTCCTCTTCGCTCGGGTTCCTGAAGACCCCAGTCGCCTATACATCATCGCCCCAGAAGCTTGGTCCGCCCAAAGCACGTCCGCCCAGCTGTGCTACCGTACCTTTACGCCGCGCTCTTCCTTGCGCTGCACTTCTGCACCCTCTCTAAACCACCGCATCATGGAGAGCGCCTACGTCAAATCGGCTCAGGACGTCCTGAGCCATTTCGACGTCTCCGAGCAAGACGGCCTCTCGGACGCGCGCGTCCAACAGCAGCTGTCCAAGTTTGGCAAGAATGGTGGGTGATGGCAACCGCTCCTCGCAGTACTCGAGCTAACCGCGCGCTCCAAAGCCCTTCCTGAAGATCCCCCAACCCCGCTCTGGGAGCTGGTGCTCGAGCAGTTCAAGGACCAGCTGGTCTTGATTCTGCTCGCTTCGGCCGCCGTGTCCTTCGTCCTGGCTTTGTTCGAAGAAGGCGACGACTGGACAGCATTTGTCGACCCCGTTGTCGTGCGTACACTCTGGGAGGTAGGGGAGAAGCAGTCGCTGACCGGCTCAATACCAGATTCTCACCATCCTCGTCCTCAATGCCGTCGTCGGCGTGTCGCAAGAATCCAGCGCCGAAAAGGCAATTGCCGCCCTCCAGGAATACTCTGCCCTCGACGCCAAGGTCATTCGCAACGGCAAGCTCAAGCGCGTCAAGGCCGATGAGCTCGTTCCCGGCGACATCATTTCCATCTCGGTCGGTGATCGCATCCCTGCAGACTGCCGCGTCCTGTCGTTCCAATCCAACAGTTTCAGCGTCGACCAGTCGATCCTCACGGGCGAGAGCGAGAGTGTCGGGAAGCGCACCGAGGCTATCAAGGACAAGGATGCCGTCAAGCAGGACCAGGTCAACATGCTCTTTTCGGGCACAACGGTTGTCACGGGCCATGCGACTGCGGTCGTCGTCTTGACTGGCGGCAGCACTGCCATTGGAGACATCCACGAGAGCATCACGGCGCAAATCTCTGCCCCGACGCCGCTCAAGGAGAAGCTCAACGACTTTGGCGACATGTTGGCCAAGGTCATTTCGGCCATTTGCGTCTTGGTTTGGGTTATTAACATTAGAAACTTCAGCGAGCCAGCCCATGGAGGCGTTCTGAGAGGTGGAATTTACTACTTGAAGGTGAGTGCCTTTTAGCTCTCTGCACGAGCTTGAACTGACGGGTCATAGATTGCCGTCTCCTTGGGCGTCGCCGCCATTCCCGAGGGTCTCGCCGTCGTCATAACCACCTGTCTCGCTCTTGGCACCCGTAAAATGGCAGCCAAGAATGCCGTTGTCCGCAGCTTGCCCTCTGTCGAAACCCTTGGAAGCTGCAGCGTCATCTGCTCGGACAAGACTGGAACTTTGACGACAAACCAAATGAGCGTAAACAAGGTCGTCTTCTTTGGCGACAGCACCACTAGCTTGGAAGAAATCGACGTCGAGGGCACCAACCTTGCGCCTGAAGGAGCTTTGACCTACAAGGGCCAGCCACTGGTGGCCCCAGCCGTTGGATCTCGTACCCTGACGCAAATTACACAGGTTGCGGCGCTTTGCAACGAAGCCAAATTGGCTTACGACTCGAAGAATGGCAGCTATAGTCTTGTTGGCGAGCCCACCGAGGGAGCACTGCGCGTTCTTGCTGAAAAGATGAGCACTCCCGACGCCTCGCTCAACGCAAAGAGAAGCGCCGTGCCCTTAGCTGAGCGCATCCACTGGGCTAGCAAGTGGTATGAGGGTCAAGGTAAACACATTGCAACCTATGAATTCTCAAGAGACCGCAAGAGCATGTCTGTTTTGGTTCAGCACGAGGGCGTGGAGAAACTCTTTGTCAAGGGCGCCCCAGAATCCATCCTGGACCGCTGTACACATGCTGTGGTCGGACAGAACGGTACCAAGGTTCCGCTGAATGGCAATCTCTCTAGCTTGATCGCACGTGAAGTCGTCAAGTATGGAAACCGTGGTCTGCGTGTCATTGCTCTTGCCACCAAGGACGATGTCCAAACCCAATCAAACCCGCTCTACAGGACTGCGACGACGACAAAGGAGTACACTCAGCTCGAGCAGGGCTTGACCCTGGTCGGTCTCGTCACTATGCTGGACCCGCCCCGCCCTGAAGTAGCCGAGTCGATTCGCCAATGCCGCAATGCTGGTATTCGCGTAATCGTCATCACCGGAGACAACAAGAACACGGCCGAGTCCATCTGCCGTCACATTGGCGTTTTTGGACACGATGAGGACCTCACTGGAAAGAGCTATACTGGTCGTGAATTTGAAGACCTCGACGACTCGCAAAAGATCCAAGCAGCCAAAACCGCGTCCCTCTTTTCTCGAACGGAACCGACCCACAAGTCCAAGCTTGTCGACCTGCTCCAATCCAGTGGCGAGGTCGTCGCCATGACCGGTGACGGCGTCAACGATGCTCCTGCCCTCAAGAAGGCGGATATCGGAGTTGCCATGGGTTCGGGAACCGATGTTGCGCGTCTCGCCGCCGACATGATTCTCGCCGACGACAACTTTGCGACTATCGAAGCAGCGGTTGAAGAGGGCCGTTCCATCTACAACAACACGCAGCAGTTCATCCGCTACCTCATCTCGTCCAATATTGGCGAGGTTGTTTCCATTTTCCTCACGGCCGCCATTGGCATGCCCGAGGCCTTGATTCCCGTCCAACTTCTCTGGGTCAACCTCGTCACCGACGGCCTGCCCGCAACAGCCCTTTCCTTCAACCCGCCCGACCACGACGTGATGCGCCGGCCGCCTCGCAAGCGCGACGAGCCATTGGTCGGCGGCTGGCTATTCTTCCGCTACATGGTCATCGGCACGTACGTCGGTGTGGCCACGGTCGCCGGCTACGCCTGGTGGTTCATGGTCTACTCGGGCGGACCGCAAATCTCCTTCTACCAGCTGACGCACTTCCACCGGTGTTCGTCGCACTTCCCGGAGATCGGGTGCGCCATGTTCTCCAACGACATGGCCAAGGCAGCGTCGACCGTGTCGCTGTCGATATTGGTCGTGATTGAAATGTTCAACGCCGTGAACGCGCTCAGCAGCTCCGAGTCGCTGCTCACGCTGCCGCTGTGGCAGAACATGATGCTGGTCTACGCCATCGCCCTCAGCATGGCCCTGCACTTTGCCCTGCTCTACATCCCCTGGCTGCAGGGCCTCTTCTCCATCGTGCCCCTCAACCAGGCCGAGTGGTGGGCCGTCGTCGGCTTCTCGGCTCCCATCATCCTCATCGATGAGGTGCTCAAGTTTGCGGAGCGTCGATTCTTCATGAGTCACCCGGTTGCCTACGCGGGCAAGCCCAAGGCTGAGTAAGAAGGCGAAGGCGAAGGCGTCAGACAATGTGTCTGTACTCCCCAGCTAGCCTGCTCCTGAGTGATGATAGAGAAAGAGACGGTTCCGGTTTCGGTTGTCTTAGGGGTTTCCTTTTTTGATTTGTAAAAGACAAAAATTAGACGATGAGATCTCGGCGAATTCCTACATACAAGAAACGGGGAATGAGGTGTGAGAGGGTGAGGAAGGGTAGACACAAGAGTTGGTGGCGGCGGCGGCGGCGGTCGTGTCGGAAATCCAGTCAATAGATCAAACGTGCGTAAGAAAATAAGAATGTAAATGCAACTGATGCTCTCACTCTATTCTATTTGGGATAAATTCTCAATCCACACTACTTTAGGCCAAACGTTCTGAATCACTGATTTATCGCGATATACACTATCATACATATGACTACTTTTAGTAACTTAGGTAATTACTATAAAACCTATTAATCCATACTTTTACTCCTATACCACACTTTTTACTATAAATACTCTAAATCCATACTATCTCACTCTCTCACTAGCTGCCTCTTAAACTCCCTTCACACATTATAGTCCTTTTGCATGCGGGTGCGTCTTAGCTGACTACTCACCCTACTACTCACCCTGCTACTCAACCTGCTACTCAACCTGCTACTCAACCTCCTATTCTACCTAATATATCCACCGTACTGTGCGCTTATAAGTTGTGTGGCTGTAAAACACCAAGGTACAATTATAAGGTGATGGTAATAAGGATAGGAGTAAGAGAGTAAAAACTCTACTTTACGCGGATCAACTATCTACCGGCATAACTAAAGCGAAATGTGGCCGACAGTGTGGATTGCGATAAATCAGTGTGGATTCAGAACGTTTGACTTAAATTGTGTGGATTGAGATTTGCCCCCATTTTGTTTTTCTGTCCAACTCCCATGGCTAGACCGTCCACATCTTTCCACAACTCACTCCGTCCCTCGAGAGCGGGCGGGTCCTTGAGGAGGGAAAGACACGCAACGGGTTGGAATCGAGAGAAAAAGTGAGGCGAGATCAATAGGAAAAAGAAGTGTTCACATCTTCAAGATGCCTTGCTTGGCTGTGTTCCTGCCGGTTTACATACATGGATAGTGTATACATCTTGCATGTCGTGTTCGTATGATACACACAGAGGGAGGCGAGCAAGCGAAAGTGCACGCAAGCGTCGCCATGTCAAGGAAATATCCAACCAACTGGTCCACTTACTTCCCCGGCTCTTCCATTCATTCATCATCATCTGGTCATTCGTCAGTCATCCAGACCCATTCCAAAATGCCAAAACACAGCGCACCAGCCAAACCAAAAGCAGCAGTCAGATATCAGAAAAGCGACTCGACTCATGTAGAGTCCTCAAAACCTCTCCGTAAAACGCGTCTCCCTGACCGGGCTCCCGCCCAAAACGCGACTGCGTCTCTTCTCGGCCGCAGCACTCGACAGGGAAGCGATGCTGTCGGCGCCACCGCTAGCATTGCTGATGCCGCGCTCTCGACTCCTGCTGCCCGCCACGGCCACGGCACTGCCGGTCAAGCTGTCCGCTTCGCCGCTGCGCGTGGCGATGCTGCCGACGTCGCCGTCGGCATCGAAGCGGTCGCGCGCCTCCTCGAAGAGATCGTTATCCTCACCGCTCACGCTGCTACCGACGCCGTTGCTGGCGCTGGTGCGGCGGCGCGGCAGACGACCGCGTGGTGCTGCTTTCGTGCCTGTTGGCCCCGCTGCTGCGTCACCGCCGACGCTCGACAGGCTGCTCACGCTGACGTCTGCTGCAGGCCCGCCACCAAAGTGGTGCGTGTGGCGGTGATGAGCAGGAGCACCAGCGCCTGCGCCCGAGGATGTACGTGCCCGGCCGAGCACGGCGGAGAAGAGACCAGGCGCCCGTGTACCGCTGCTCGATGTGCGTTTGCGGCTGCTGTCTCTGTGACTGCCCCCCGGGTTCGGTGTGAAGCTCGGAGGAGACGCCGACGAGGCGTAAGATCCAGAGTACGAAAGGCGGTTATGCGATGCGCTCCGGCTACCCGCAAGAGCAGCGCCACCGATAAACGAGACCGGGCGCTGACGGTTGGCGCTGGCAAGCTTAGGTCGCGCGAATGAGTTGGTAGCTGTCGACCCTTGAGACGTGGAGGGCCGGTCTTGGACGGTGCCCGAGGCACTATCTGCCCATGGACGTGAAATCTTTAGGTGGGTGAGAAGAGACTTGAAGCGATGGGACTTGGTGGGCTCGGGTGCTGGTTCGGGCTCTGTGACTTGGTCGGGCGCAAACTTGGGCGTTGGAGGAACGGGGGATGTAGGAGCGAAAGGTGGGAGGGGTGATTTTTGGGGCGCTGACGAGATCGTTGTTGCATTCGTGGCTGCTGTCGTAGTTGACGGGCGAGCATCGGTGTCTTGGTTTGCTATTTCTGGAAGGGGTATGGTGTTGCCTGGCATCTCGTCCTCGCCCTCGGAAGAGCTGACGTCGCCAATCGCATCGACTTGAGAGTGATAGCTAGGGACCGTCACTGGCGCGGGACGCGTGGTACGACCGCGCTCAGTGCCAGAGCCGGATGTGGTGGGACGAGGTTCGGTGGCAGGTTTTGACGCTTCAACAAGACCACTCTGTTCAGGCCCCTGTGGATCTCTGGGAATTTCCTTTGACTTGCGATTAGCGCCTTTCCTAATCCGCCTTTCCTCCTTCCTGAGCGCCTTGTCGGCTTCTTTCTTGTTTTTGGCCAATGCTTTTTCGTCTGCTCTGCGAGTCTTCTCTATTGCCTTTTCTTCGTCTGCAGCATGTTAGGGAATAGGTCCATTGGAAAGAGTACTTTACTCACTCCGTATCCTCTTCTCCTCAGCCTTTCTCTCTGCCTCACGTTCTTTCTCCAATTTCTCCAACCTTTTCTTCTCTGCTTCATCCAACCGCTTCTCTTCATCCCTCGCTCTTTGTGCCTCTGCTGCCTCGCCAATTTCCAGCAGCGTCGGATGCACTCGCTCTGCAGCGATTTCATTGATTTCCTTTTGGTCGATGAACTTGCCTCCGCCAACATTCACTTTGCCATGATTTTCCATCCGCTGCTCGCTTTCTTGGGTTGCCTTTGCTCTTGCCTTTGCCTCCCACTCCTCCATCATGGATGCGCTCACTTTGCCCGTCTCCTGGAAGACCTTTTCGTCGATGCTGTGCATTTGGGCATGGACCTTCCGTTCGGCGGCTGTAATGAGGTTCTCGCGGTCTTTTTGCCGCTTCTTCGCATCCACTTCGGACAGTTGCTTGTCTAAGACTGACATTTGGTTTCTGACCCGCTGGGCTTGCTCTTCATCATCCGAGGTTTTAATGTCACCTTCGCTAGCCGCGCGGCGTCGTCGCCGAATGGAAAGGCGCTTCCGGGGTGGCGGATTGCCATAGCCATAATAATTGCGGAAATCAGCTGGCTTATCCGAGTCAATCTTGGACAGGCGCTCAGACGCCAGCTTTTGAGCTTGTTCCTGCAGGTTGAGGTACTGCAAGGCTTCGGTCCTAATGTCTGGGCTAGAGTTGGGGCTGCTTATCATGGAGCTTGGCCTGTTGGAGCTAACCCGTGCAGCGGTCTCGCCGGGGTTCGACAAGCCGGCCGCATCGCCTGCCGCATTCTTTTGACTGTCGTACATTTTGTTCGCCATTGAAATTGCCGAAGCGCGGAGCGCGTCCTGGCGGCGCTTTTCGTCGACTTCGAGTGCGACTGGAGGTGATGACGAGTACATTTCCCTGGGCACGTTGTTGCCAATGTGCGCGATGCGCGACGACTGCAGCGCATCCATCTCGGGGCGGCCTTTTGCATCTTGCTCCTTCTTCTTTGTCGATGGCGCATGCGCATGCGCGGCAGCGCTTAGTGAGTTCTGCGCAGAGTTGGCAGCGTCCGGGTAAGATGGATGAGATGAGACGGGCGCTTCAGACTTTTTTCTATTTTCGGCAGCAAATGCGCCTGTTGCCGCAGTGAGCGCATTCAACTTGCCGGCTTCAGGAAAGCCATAGTTGACCTGCGCACTCAATCCTTTGCTGCGCATGGCGATGCCCGCCGCCGAGTTTCCGTCGGCGCTGGGTTCTTGTGGACGGGTCTCTAGCTTTGCACTGTCTCTGTGCGCCAGCAGGGCAGCCTTGGAGCCAGCGGCACTCAGTTCCGGTTTCCATGTAGGAGCCATCTTTTGGTCGTGGGCGAGCAGGGCAGCTTTGAGGGCGTTGTCGGCGGTGCCGTCTGGCTTCCACCATTCAATCTTGGTTTTGTTGCCAGCAGCGAGCAAGGCGGCGGTGCCCGCGGAATTGGCGGCGTCGATGCCTACAATCGGAAAGCTTGGTAGGTCTGCTGGGCGTGCGTGCTTGAGCGAAGCGGCGGCACCTGCGGAGGAGAGTCAGCGACGGCGCAAAGGAGCATTTTACGAGGGGGCGCGTACTTGCGGAGGAAATGTCCTGATTGGCGTCGCGGTCGTTTGTCAAGCGTTCGGGGCTGGTGACGTAGAGGGCGGCCGTCGAGGCTTGCTCTTGCAACTTTTTGTCCTTGTCGTCGTGGGCTGCCGGGTCCGGACAAGGCACCTCAGCTGGACCAAGGCCACGGCCGGCGTGGTCGGCTTGGGTCATGATGTCGAGAAGCGTACCAGTAAGCTGGGGTAGGAATGAAGGACTGGGTGGAGGAGGTCTGGGCCGGCATAGAGAGCGAGCGAGCGAGCGGGAGGGCGGACTGTGTCAGAAGGCGAGGGGACAGGTCGTTAGATATGTAGCAAGGATAGAGGACAGCTGGAGGAAGGATGGGAGGCTTGGACTAAGAGCAGAAACTAGGAGGAGCTGGTGCCCGTCTGGGAGAGTACCTAGCTGTCAAGGACACAAGGGTGTTGACATCATGGCTGACGGGCAAGCAGGAAAGGTACAGCACTGCAACCAAGTACAGTACATGACACGCCGCCTTGCAGGTGCAACCACGGCCCAGCCGCCAGTCACACGCTCCAAGAAACAGAAGTCCTCGTTGTCGTTCATCGCTCTCCACCATCTCGACTCCATCTTCAGTTGTTGGTTGTGCTGACCGACCCAAGGCCAGGGCGCGACACGGCGCTAGTGGGACTGATCGCTGCAGGGAAAACCTATCCACTCTCCCAACTCCCAACTTCATCTTAGTTATCGTCTTCCGCTCTTGGATTCAGCTCGCCCTAGCCTCCCGCCACTTCGACAAGCACTGAGCTTGCCATCTGCCACGCTCTAGATCGCCGCCTGGCAATTTTTAGCCCCGTTCCTGGCTAACAAGCAGAAAGGGCGTGGGACTTGGGACATTGTATTGGGCTGTATCAATAACCACCATGGCTGCAACAAATGTCCCCGCCTTTGAGAGGCTGCTCAACTTTCGCGATGTCACGTCACTGCTATCCCAACCCTCCAAGCTAAAACCTGGCCTGGTTTTCAGGAGCGCCAGACCTGGTGCGTCCCAAACACCTTGCACGCGAGCACGCAAACAACAATGAATCAACCACTAGCCCAATAATCGCCTCTAACACGCAAGAAAGACGAAACCACGTCCGCAGACCAGCAGCTCCTAACATCCCACTACGGCATCCGCAGCGTCATCGACCTGCGCTCGCCCACCGAGCACGCCCAACAGCTCAGTAGACTCTCGCCCGACGCCTCGCGGCCGCTGGCGACGCTGCCCACGGTGCGCGGGGCTTCGTACCACCACGTCAACCTCAACGGCAACAGCTTCACGCGCGCCCTGACGGCCTCGCTCTCATGGCCCGCCTACCTGTATCTGCTCTCGCTGTACACGCTGGGCTACCGCGCCGAAACGGTGCGCTTCATGGCCGACCGCGTCATGAACCCGCTCGGCGTCCCTGGCCTCATGCTGCTGACTCTGCGCGCCAGTGCCGCTGCCGTTGGCTCCGCCTTCAACGACGTCTTGCAGCGTCCGGATGCCTACCCTGTCTTGCTCCATTGCACCCAGGGCAAGGACCGCACGGGCCTCATGGTCATGTTGGTCCTGTTTTTGCTGGGCGAGGACCCTGCTGGCGTTAAGCGCGACTACGAGGCCAGTGCCGAGGGCTTGGCCGCCGAGCGCGAGGAGCGCGTGCGGGAGATCCGCGAGATCGGCTTGATGGAGGAGTGGGCCGACGTGTGGATTGGGCTCGTTGAGGAGGTTGACGCGTGGTTGAAGAGCGAGTTTGGCGGCGTCGAGGGCTACCTTGATTATGCCGGCGTCAGCAGGGAGGTGCAGCAGAGGGTGAAGAAGATTCTGCTGGCATGAGTACATCGGGTATGAGGTGACTACATGTAAATGTGTTGGACCCTCACGGCATGGGTGTGTTTTTGTGTTCGGGCAAGAGATACCACTAGCATTGAGATGATTGATGAATTGCATCCCATCGAGAATCTGTTCTCCGCTTGTACTTAGAGAAGCCATGATGCGCCATCTTTTCAGATGCGGACGCCCAACTCTACTCCTTTCCAAAACTACATCTCTTCTCAGAATTTCGCGTGAAAAGATGGACAATTTCCCGGCAATCCGACCACCAGTCATGCCACCCTCGCGGCAGGCACGCTTTCTCTTCCCCCTTTTCTCTTTCTACCCATACGGCTTTTCTTGCATTCGACCTTTTTGCTTCTCTTCTAGGGCCATCTTGGTTTTGGCTTGAGAGACGTTTCTTTTTCAGCCCTTTCAGATGAGAAGAAGAGAAATCCCCGCCAACCACTCCTTGGCGTATTGCTATCCGAGAACGGTGATTTACGGCTTGATCGAGGCAAAGTGACTACGAGCTGTCCCGCCTTTTGAGGTGCGGACAGTCTGCGGAAGACTGGTTTTCGGAATCTGGGGCGAGAGGCACCTGTCTTTCTTCATAGCCATCCATCAGAATTGACCAACTGCGTCGACTTCCTCTCATTTCAAGGAGCCGCCAAAGTCCAGCTTGCGAGCCACCTTGTCAGGCCTGCCGGTATCCTCACCCGGAAGCTCTCCGCCCCTTCTCTTGAGATCTTCCCCCATCTTCTGCTCGCCTTCCATCTTGTTCTTCTTCGGGTTGGGCAGTTGGTCTTTCGGCGTTGGTCTCGGGTCCGCAGTCCACCACGCGTGCTCGAGGACCTGTTTCGCCGTGAGGCGCTTGTGCGGGTTCAGCGCCAGCATCGAGCGCAGCAGCGAGATGCCCAACGGGCCAATCAAGCCGAAGCTCGTGTCCCAGTAATCGCGCGGAAGCCCGCGTTTGATCTCGCCTTCTGCAGGCCGTATGTATCCTTCCAGCTTCGACACACCCGGCCAGTTGTCCTCGGTGGGCGTGCCAAAGGTATCGCAGATGAGTTGCAGCTGGCCCAAGTCGGTGTCGCCGGGCAGCCAGAAGCGGCGGAGGACGAGCTCGGCGAAGACGACGCCAACAGACCAGACGTCAACGGCTCCCGAGTAGAAGCGGGCGCGGTAGAGTAGCTCTGGCGGTCGGTACCATCGAGTGATGACATTGAAAGTCATCTCGGTGTAGGGGTCCGCAAAGGTGCGAGCAAGACCAAAATCGGCAATCTTCACCGAACCGTCGGCTGCAATGAGCAAGTTGTTGAGCTTGATATCGCGGTGCAGGACGAAATTCGCATGGCACCACCATATTCCTCTACACACCATAGCCACCCATGCCTTGATGTCCGCTGCACCGTACGTGACGCTGTCGTGTGCACGCATAAGGTCTTCGAGGTCCCCGAGCGGCAGGAGTTCGAGGACGATGTTCAGGTTTTGCGATTTTGAGCTGTAGACGGCATGGAGCTTGATGATGTTTGGGTGCGACAACTCCTGCAGGTGCTTGATTTCGCGAATAGCATCCATGGCTATGCCATCTTTGAACTCGGCGTTGATTTTGATCTTCTTGATGGCGACGAATGTGCCGGGTTGGTCCACCACTTCGCCCTTGAATACGATGGCGTAGGTACCTTCACCGAGCTTCGTTGCTGTCCAGACGAGCGTCAGCTAGCAGGACAAGCAGGCGCCAAACAAGGGAGCGCACTTTTTCTATATCTATTCTTGACTTCCTGGTTCAATGCCTCGGAGAGATCTTGGGGCGCATCTGCCGTCGAAGCACTAGCAGTTCGAGGAGAAGCCGTCTTCTTCGCATTGTGCAGGACAGTAAGCGCTTTGGCTTTGGCGGTCGTTATATCGCTGTTGGCAGAGGCCTGGTAGGGGTTCGCGGGCGAGACGGCCATGGTGATGCTGTGGAAGCGGCAGTGACTTCCCAGAGGTGGAAGCGACGGTGTATCGACTGTCGTGGCTTCGAACGATCAATCCGGTGGTGAGCAGTGCTCGGGGTGCCTCCGTAGTGGAGCTAGCTTGGGGCTCTGAGGCCTAAGGCGCTGGCTTTTTTTGGCGGACAACGGACAGAGTTTGTTTGACGAGGCATTTACTGCCTTTTCTTTAAAGAAGTCAACACTTGCTCAGGCTCCATAGAGGCGAAGGTCGACGTTGGTGGGCGAGCTTGTCAGGCACAAGGGCAGGAGGGTCGATGTTTCGGCGAGCCATTCGCCGACGAAAAGTTGCCGCGGAGCGCACCTCCACCGACATCACCAACGGCACTCCGCAGACCACATCACCCAATTTCGCGCCAAGGGCACCATTGCAGCTGGACGGGACCGGCAGGTAATGCTTTCGCACATATTTGCTGATTTCAATGCTGATCTATCGAACTGCGGCAGTCCACACACCACACGCGCCCACCATGATCCGGCGGCCACAGCTCTTCCAACCCGCACGAGTCACTTCGACGACACATCAATGCATTCGTTCCCTACACATGAAGTACCGGGAGCGGCCAGTGCCTGAGCCGACACCATTCGTCCCGGACGTGTCCACATTCTTGACCTTGATCGGCCGCAAGGTCAGCCAACACGCCGACAAGATACCATCGTGGAAGGACCTCTTCACCATGACTTCGGAGCAAATGCGGGAGGCGGGCGTCGAGCCGGCACGCAGTCGCCGCTACATCATAAACTGGCGCGAAAAGTTCCGCATCGGCGAGTACGGCGTCGGCGGCGACGCCAAGTGGGCGCGGGACGGCGTCGCGCACGTCCAAGTCGTTGAGACGCCGACAAGAAGGTTGCCAGAAAACTTCAAGGAGGCGGCGAAGAGGGAGCTCCCTTTGTTCCAGAGGCTACGTCCCCGCCGCAGCGCGTTCAGGCTGCTGCAGAAGCAGGACGACGCTCCCAAACTCGATGGCCAGCTCGCTACCGTCAACACCAACGCTGGGCGCAAAAAGATCATCGTTTCTGCCAAGCCTGAGGCTAAGCTGACGGCACACACGGCTATGAAGTGCTTGAGGGTGTTGGGTGCGGGTAAGATTAGTGGGTCTGGCGTGGAGCTTGTCAAGGGCTCCAATGGCACGCTCGGACAGATCAAGGTCACAGACGGGCTCTGGGAGGACAGGAGAGGCCACAAGGTTGATGGTGGTGAAAGAAGACGTGCAGAAGTGAGGGCGAAGAAGCGGGCAGCGGCAAACAGGGAGTAAATTGGTAGCATGGTGGCATAAAAACCCGCCCTGCCCTTCAAAAGATCTGAGTTCTCCTGGTGTATCAGTCGACATGGCACAATTGGTGTAGGAAAGAATTGAAGCAAGGTTTTCCAAGGGTAATTTCTACTTGCTGCGACATGTAGCGAGAAGGCGCAGTCTTGCCCAAGAGATGTACCCTTTCCATCATTTCCACCAATCTGCCATTTCCGACGCCCTGCTTTCTTGCTCATGTTCCAAGCGTTTGGAAAGAATCTCCTAGGGCAGAGCAAGCTTTGGTCTTACCACAACAAGTCTTGCATTGCGAACACAATGTCCATGACGTGTCATGGCGCTGCCTTATTCATGCCACCGACCAAGCAGCTCCTCGCGCCTTTGTCCACTGCTCTGTTGCTGTGGAGATGCGGCACAAGGAAACAGCACCATCGCGCGGGTGAATAGGAAACGCCTAGGACACTGGATAAAGAGAGAAGAGGAAGAACAGGGATCTGACTCACAAGACGTGTTAAAAGTTCCAGGGCAAGTAATGCGGTACCTGAGACCAGCTTTTCCGAGTGGAAACAACGTTTGGGCGTGTCCGCCGCGCATAACCGCTGCCTAGCTTTGTGTTCCTGGTAGCGAAAAATGCGAACGTTTGATGTCACAGTTGCTGGCGACGACGTCTAATCGGGAGTGTCCTTAATCTCGGGCCACAAGTTTTGCAATGCTTTGAGCGTTCAGGCGGAGTGTTTGCGGCTCTGAAGCGCGAGTTCGAGGCTCGCGTTGTTTGGGTCGTCACGTCGAGCGTGCGGTTTGGTCAAGTCCACGTCCAGTGGAAGGCGTGAGCAGTCTCGGGTTTCGGGTCTCGGTGCAATCAATGCATTCGGAGAGGCCTGAGGCTAGGTGCCAGCGAAACATTCTCCGATGTCCACTTTGGGATGTGATGCTATTCGTTGGCATTTGCCGAATAGGGTTCTAAGCATGGTTGAGTACGCCTTTGCTTCTTGCTCGCAAGGCGATTGGTGGGTGATCAAGAGCCATCCAATCGTTTCCAGATGTCAAGCGGAACGGTTCTTCAGGCACTTGGAGTCTGAGTCGTCCATCCAGGAGGACTTGTGCATGCGTAATTCCTGTTGAGTGTCATCCATTGTCTTGGGCTTGTCCGAGTGTGCCGTAGCTCACTGAGCTCGCAGACACCTAGGTACAGCGCGTGCCGGTACCTGACTGTGTTATCAAAGCGCCGAGTATTGTCTATGCCTGTATCTGGCATGGTGGATGATTGGAACCATGGCCATGTACGCCAAATCCGCGGTTTCATGCTCTCAATGGCCGCCTCTTCAATTGCGCACATGAGCAGGTCTTGAGACTCGGGGAAACATGCCCTGAGTTGCCAAGTGCTCGTTTTCTTCGCAGCCAAGTTCCTTGAACAGAGAAGTACATGATACGACAAATGACAACTAAGGCGGAGCTGAGGCCGGGTGGGAGGAACGACAATAAGCGAACGAGCTCGGATACATGTTCCTTAGTCAGACCCATTTGTAGGCGTGCTGATGCAGAAGCACCGCTACTGGCCGTTGGACAGACATGACGATCTGGAGCGGCTGGCATGCAGCCGGTGGAGGCCGAATCATGCTACTCTTTTCGATTTCTGACTCGAGGTGTCCAGGACCAATGCTGTAGCATGACTCCGTGGCAGGAACTAACCTTGGTGGTTCGAAACCTTGGCCCTGCCCTGAGATGGCCATCTGGACGATGCAAGATGGAGAAAAAGCAAAAGGCGAGGCATTTTCGCCATGGAAGCCGGAAGGACAAATCTCCAGGGGGGGGCTGCGGCTCAAAGATCCGGCCAATCGTGCAGCGTTGGGGACGAGCCTAACCTTGTTGCCATTACGGCGGCGGGTTTTGCAGACTTGGCAACATGCAGACCAAGGTACAGTAGAAACGCTTCCCATGTACAGTATGTGCGTGATGGCGATGATTCTCGAAATGCGTGCCTCAGCAGCACACACACACAGAGCATTAGAGTTGCCTTCGCCGATACCATGTCGGAGCCTTCTCCGCCCCAGGGACATGGGCACGGTATGTAGCTTGGAGTACCAACCGCACGCCCAAGACGTCCGGTCCAATGTTCCCGCGTGGGGAATTGCGAGGGGTCTGGGGCAAGGCGAAGCGGCATGAAGGAATGGATTCAAGAGTGAAGCGGGCGCATCGCAACGACAGAAAAGTCTCCGGCAGGGCAGGGCAGGGCAGGGCAGGCGTGTAAAGTCGACGGCAAGGGCGTCTGGTGTTCCATGGCAGCGGCACTGCATGAGTCGGTTTGGCGGAGCGGACCTCTCCGTGTCCCAAGTTCACCTGGCCATGTCAGAAGAGAGAGCCAAATCCCATGTGTGCCAGTGTGCTGCATGCGGTGGCGAGAGCCAAATGCCATGGTTGATGCTTCTGTCGGGCGGATCGTGCATGGGCTTGGCCAGGAGCAGGCGGCTCTTCGATGACTACAGCCCCTACTGATTCCCGTCGTGTGTTGAGCGGGAGGGGAGAGTGTCGTGGTGGCCTGGTCTGAGTCCTGCTCCGGATCGAAGATGCCCTGGGCTGGCCTCTCTCTCGCAAGCGGCCACAACGCGACCCGGACGGCAGTAGTGGCCACCCAACCAGAGCCGACTGCGCATGTACCGGCCGCCGCGCCCTGAGGTGATCTCGATCGCGGGTTTTCAGTGGCAGATGGTGTTTTCGAGTCGCCACTTCGGCATTGCAAACTCGAGCTGAAGCGCGCGGCATGCCGTCATCGGCTTTGGCCCATGGAGACGTCGGCTGGGCTTGTGGCTAGCGGTGTGGGCGCGTGCGTCCAAACCGCGATCCCACGCTTTGTCGTCGATTTGAACCGCATCCCCGGCGAGTAATCAATCGTCTTGACTTACCTCGTCAATGCCCTCCCGTCAAACGGCCAGCCAAGCCCACCTACGCAGCGCTACCACCAAGTGCCTGGACCACTGTTATTTGGTGTCGTTTGTGGGTCGCTCCTCTGCCCTGTGTGAAGCTTGCGACTCTTCATCATCCTCACGCCGCCACCACCGACCCCGACCACCATCACCCTACACCACGCTCGGCCTCCGTCCTCTGCTTGTTCCATGCGCCGCGGTTCCGCAACTTGACCGATTTTACTCCAAGGACCGCTGTTGTCGACCGCAGCCTGCCCATGCTCTCCCTTTGCCGTGCCCTACTGGACGTGTCGGGTTAGCATCTGCTTGTCCTGTCCTGTCCTGTTTGCTGGACGGCCTCATCGCCTGGGACGAGATCTCGTTGTCCACCAAGCCTCCATCAATGCTCCGCTTTTGTTCTGCAAGCGGTGCCCATCGGTCCAATCTTGACGGCTCGCCAGCGACCAGCCTCGCCCGCAGTAGCTGTCTGCCGCTGAGTTGACCAAACTCTCCGTCATATCTCTATCCGCTGCGCGGTGCTCCTCCCACTGTCCGACTACCAACCCGATACACTCTGCGCTGCCATTGCTTATGGACTGAGATTCCCTTGCAAATCTTTTAGACGAGCCACTCTCTTCGCTGCTAGCGTCTCTGTCTTTGCTCGCCCTTTTTTATTGGAGTCCGTACCTTTTTTTTTTTTTTACCTTTTTTTTTCCCCCTCGCGTGGTGTTCGAGCGTTCGAGACTAAAATCCGGGCCGCCGCGCACTTACCGGTACCGACCTTTCTCCACCATCAGCACCACGCGCGACCAAGGGCGCTTCTGGAACGTCAATCGCGAATCCCGACAGCGCGGACGTCTGTCCCGTCCGTATCTGGATTTGGTGTGGCAGTCGCAACATCATATTTGTTCGGCGCTCGTGTGCCCGGTTGCGGCGCGGATTTGGCCGGACCAAGGCTTAGAGCTTCGACACTATCTTCAATTGATTCTCCAAAATCCTTACTTTCCTTCATGACCGACCTGAGACAGAAATTGGAGCAACTGGGCCTGACGCTGTACTTTGAAATTTTTGTCACCGAGGGGTTCGATACGTGGGAGACCGTCCTGGACATTCGGGAGTCGGATCTGTAAGAATCTTCCCTCGCAGGTCTTTGACACGGCCTCGTTTGCTCATAAGCGTCGCGCAGGGACTCTCTGAATGTGAAGCTCGGTCACCGCAGGGTAAGTGCTTGCCTCGAGACAAACTCATCAGTTTCCCCCCTTTTTTTTTTTTTTAATGAGACGATGCTGAGAGTGGCTCAGAAACTTCAGCGCGCCATTGCCGAGTCAAGGGGAATACCTTTGGAACGTATCGACCGTCTACTACCACATCTCCAAGCGACCTCGAGCGGCGATGGATCGTACCGCAGTGATGATTCGGCATCTGAGTCCAAGTCCGGCACCAAGCGCTCCAACCCCCCGTCTAATAACGCTGGAAATCAAGCAAAGCGCAAATACCGTCGCCATCCAAAGCCAGACGAAAATGCGCCTGAAAGGCCAGCCTCGGCCTACGTCATATTCTCAAACCGTAAGTGGCACCCTACGCTGATGGTGGAAGCATGTAACTGATGGATCTCAAGAAATGAGAGAGACCTTGAAAGGGCAAGAGCTCACCTTCACGGAAATTGCCAAGCTCGTTGGTGAGAGGTGGCAAACTCTGTCGCCAAATTCACGAGAAGCGTGCGAACGACAAGCTGCGACCGCCAAGGAAAGGTACTATGCGGAGTTAGCCGAGTACAAGAAGACTCCCGAGTACACCAAGTATCAGGAGTACCTTATCGAGTTTAGGGCAAAGCATAACCTGCCGCAATCAGTTCCCGGTTGGTTGTAAAGCTGTCTTAGATAATGGGTCATTGCTAACTTGGCCTCAGAAGGAAAACGCTCCAAGGCGGATGAGGCGCCTAAAGCTGCGCGAAGCACCAGCCACGACCTTTTCGACAAATCCGCAAGAAGAAGAGACAGCGATGCCTATTTCACCCAGAGCTCGCTGATCCATCGACGATCTGGATCCAGTCCACCGCCTGGCCCGCATTCTCACCCTGGTGGACGACATTTGGCATCCAAGTCGACATCACCTGCTGGTTTCAGTCATTCGGGCATAGCATCGCCTGGTCTGGCCGGACACTACTCCCCCATGTCGGCATCTCCCACCTCCGCAACCGTATTTAAGGAACCAGAATTTTCGCACCCTTCGACCCCTACGCAGGCTGAAGTGCGCGACAGGCCCCAGGAAGCTCCATACACATCCATCCACAACTATGCGTTCCCTCGCGGAACTGCTCCGCCATTGACATCAAGTTACGCTGCGGCTTCCGGCGATCGCGACATGGCCGCACGCCGTATGCGCCGCGAATCCTCATCGTTGCCCTCGCTGGTGCACGACGACACTACTGCAACAACATTATCATCCGAAAGTGGCGGTAGCGGTTATCCGCCTAACAACCACAGCAACCACAGCAACCACAGCAACCACAGCAACCACAGCAACCACAGCAATGCACCTTTGCCTCCTCCTCAAACATCTCTTCTACCGCTTTCAGATGCTCAGAAAGCGCACCGCGTCTTGCCACAACCGATACCCTCAACCTTGGGAATGGCACATTCGCCACTCGACGCGCCGCGCCCTACCCCGATCAGTGCTCCTCCACCACCGAAGCCGACGGCTATGTTTCCATCACATTCGCACCAACCTCAGCCGCACGATGGTCGTCAGAGCTCTTCTCTGGCAGTCTTGCTTCGTGCCGGTGAGTTGGCGCGAGATGCGGATCCCTCGCCACCTGGTGGAAAGGAGCACCCACCGTAGTTCCTACTTGGCAGAATCAACCTAGTGAGCAAAGGCTGTTCAGGTATAGGGAGAGGTCTCCGTTGAGACCCACCAAACTTTTTTCTATTGGTTCAGCCGGTCGCAAAAAACAAAAAATCATTCACTTCGCATTTTATCATGATTGATCGGCAGCCTCTACAAGGTGAGCGGAGCGAGAGAAGAGGGGACGACATTGACTCGGCAGGAGTCGTCAGCTTCTTTGGCAAATGTTGCATCATTCATTCTTCATGGTTTGCAAATGAGCGTTGGCCAGACCTTAACTTGGGATCGAGGTCTTTCGCGACAGCAGCAGCAGCAGCAGCAGCAGCAACGTCTACTTAACACAAGCCTACGTCGACACATCGTATGAGAATTGACGACATTGAGAAGTCGGTCACATGGGCAAGACTGCACAGCAAAGGAAGAATCCAATCAGGATCATATGAATTTTTTCGGAGTTTAAGGAGTTTGGGGAAAATCGCTTATTGTGGATTTCGGCTCGAGCGGTTGGACGGAGTCATCTTCCCTCGCTATCGGCCGTGGCATATTCAGACACGAGAGCGCGGGCAGTAACCACATCTGGCAAATGATTGAACAGTTTAGAGTCCTTCGTCGCCTGCGGTTTCTCTGTTGCCAAGGTAGCAGATCCCATCTGGCACGTTGCACACTAGATGGTTTCGATTGATTGTCGCTAAGATGCCTGAACTGTCTCAAGATGCGCAGAGTAAGCAGATGAACTGCGCACAGTAGGATCGGGGGAGTGTTTTGCCACTCTCTGCCGACTGTATGATCAACCGGAAACACCCCCGGTCGATGCCTAGACCAACCATGGGCAAAAGTTGTCGGACAAGACAATTTTTCCCCTCGATGACCGCCGGCGGCGGGGAGGCGGACTCCAACGCCGAAGTACCCAAGCATCGGCAGTGGGGACGACTCGTCGAATTTTTCGCGCTCTTTCATTTCTTTTCAGCATCGCGAGTACATCGACGTGCGTCGTTGGCACCACAGCCTAGACCACCAACGACAAAACTTCGCTGCCGTTCCGGCTCAATTTCATTGTTCATTTTTCATTTTATTTCTTTGGCACCACCAGGTATTACCACATCACAGAAGCAGCCGTCTGGTCTTTGACCACAACCGCGGACGGGCCCGCGATGCCGTAGTCCAGAATGACTTGATCCCAAGGGGCAGGCATGGTGTCATGGGAGCCAGCGGCGGTCTGGAACACCGGGGTGGAAAGGGTCGAGCAGAGGCCCCGGTCAAGATGGAGGAGGGGATTGAAAGGACGGACCAGACGGTTATTGTTGGGTTGAGGTGACTAACTAGCAGGCGCAACAACAACCGGACGCAAGCCGCACTTTGCGTCCGCCAGCCAGGTCACCTCGCCATCGAACGGAGGGCAGCAGATGAACATCAAGAGCATTGGGAAACGGTATTCGGGAAAGCCTGATTTTTGGTAATGACGACCACAGTGTGTGCCGCGACGACGCATCCGGTCGACGGGCGCATTTCGCCTGCGCACATTGGCTTTTCGCGCTTGGTTCCCGCGTCGCGCTCGCGCGCAAAACTTAATCTTGTTTATTTGGACCCGAAAAGGCGGAAGGTGGCGAGAAGAGCTTTGGGTCTCTGCCTTTCGGGGTAGGGGTATGGTGGGGAATTGGTCTGTTGGGGGGCGAGGCCATCTTGTCTGTCTGTGGAGGGTTCTGTCGTCTTGTCCTCCCCTCTCTTCCCCCTCCTCTTGTCCTTCCTCTCCTGCCGGACCTTTGACTCGCTTGGCCCTTTCACGCCCTGCCTCTCAATCTCGCTTCTTCTCCGACAAGGCGCCTTTCGAGGCGTGGCAATGGATGAGGAAAGGGTCGGGGCTGAGGCCGAGTGCCAGGCGACGTCTTCCAACACGAACGAAAGAAGAGAAGCAAAGAGAAAGAGTATTGGGGAAATATTATCCTTATTAAAAATGGGTCCCACAACCCATCACCACAACTATACTGGTCCACGGTCTCGCGTTTGTGGCTCGGTCTCGGCAGGTCTGATGGGTGCTGCCGAGCCAATGCTACTGTGCGAGAACGCACCGGTCATTGTTGGCAGAATCAGCCAGGTATTTGATTCTTGTCTTTTGGGGAGGGGGAGAGCGGAGGTCAGGAAGCAAGAGGTTGCGTTTGGGATCAAATGGCCAGTGGGTCTTCGAGTGATGGAGTTGGATGATGGAGAGAAGATCCGGGGAGAGGGGGACCGACTACGGGACAGATCACGACCTTTCTTCCTTTCTTTTTGTCGCGCTTACACCTCACGACGAGCGACGTCGACAACTTTCCCACCGCCGCAGCCAGTCGCATGCGCGATATCTCTCCGCTTGTCGACCTACGCGGGCGACCAGCGGACGAGCGAACGTCTTAGCGTGCGCGAAAAGAGCAAACAAGACAACACGACTTTGCTTTACGACGAGAAAACCGGACACGCCAATTACTTGGGGCCAGAACGACGACAATTTCGCGCCTGACATGCGAGTGGTGCCCCCGCTGCAGCCCTCCACGCGCATCCACGTCGCACCTGTGCTCCCCCCGCTGCATGGATGCGCGAATCCGAGGAAAAGAAGCGTAATGCCGATTCCGAGGCCTCGACTCGTGGTTATCGAGACATCGGGGATTGCGGAGGAGGTCGTGAGTCGGACCAAGGTAGACTTCGCTGGGCTTGGGGAGAGAAGGAAGCGGTCGGCGAAAAAAAGAAACAAAACTTTTGGAGGGGAGATTCACGACGGGCAAGATTTTCTTTTCTCTTTGGGTCATTTGGCATGAGCCTCGTTTCTTTTCACTTTTCATTTGGTCACGACATCCCGACGTTGCTACGTGATGACGGTTTGCATACGGCCATGATGATGTCAAGGCATCAAAAGGGTTGGTTCTTTGGGGCACGAGCTAGTGTTGTTGGTTTGTTTTCATGGCTTTCTAGACTTGATTGTTTGTGTGTTTTTTGTTTGGCAGAGCACTTTCGGTATCATTTTGCGCGTTTTATACTTTTTTGCAGCCTTTCCCCAGTGACGGCAGCGGTTCCCTGATGAAGAGGCGGGCAGCAAACACCACTCGAGAAGCAGGGGATCACTCTTTGCTCGAGATACAGAATGCTGCGGTGTGACCCGAAAACCAACTTTTGGAATATCTTTGGTACGGCCGTTGGTCGTGGCGCTGACGTTGTGATTCGAGGCAAGGAATGTGTCTCGCGTATCGAAGACAAGGTTGTTGCCGCCGCGCCTCGTGCTCGTCTTCAGCGCAGCCTCTTCTTGATCAGGCGGCACCTCTTACTGCGAACGTTCACACATACATTATACCCGTATCTGCGCGCTTCCTGGTGCTCCACAAGACTTTTGTCCGTGGTGGCTTGCTGAGATTTTTTGGTTGCAACATGATTACGTCGCTATGAGAGAATGGCCGGCCGGCAGTTACCTTGAGAGCTCGGGACCGTAAGGCTCCAAAGTTTAACATGTGGGATTTTTGGGCTACTAGGGACCGCTTTTCACTGCACATCGACGATTGCGATGGAGGGGGTGTGCTCTTTTGACAAAAACTGGATTCCCCAAGACAAGGCCTTGTAGATCAAGCCGTAGTCGATGGAGGGGGGGAAGAACCGCTGGGGGCTTTCTTGGATCTGGGTCGTTGGCCTGACCGACCTGATTCTGTGGCGATGAAGCAGGGCCGGTGAGCTTCCGGGAGTCGCTGGCGGTTCTGGATGTTACTCCCACGCTCAGATGTGGGCTCGTGACGTGGGGGAGCAAAGGCGCTCTTGTCGGTGGCGGGTACGAAGATGGTGATGCGGACGCAAAGGTTGGCAGCGATCCCGTCAGCCATCAGAGAGCGTGCCATGCTCGGTTCCCCTGCAGACTGCTGTGCCATGTTCGATGAGCACTGCTGTGTGAGCGCGGAAACGAGGCTGACGAGCACATGCCAGCTGATATATGTTGTGGACATGTGCTACATTGCCTAATGCGCGCCCGCTCACCGACATGGAACACAGTGAGGAACAGGAGTATTGACCGTGGTTTACTGCTCGGTCAAATGTCCATCATGATTTTGAAAAGGAGCAACACAGTGGAGTTGGAAACAAACAACCAATATATCATGACTCGTGGGGTAGAGGTACACGTCTCTCGGTTGAGCGCGTGCCCGCCTGATCTGGCGGGCGCAGCCTACTGCAAGGCCGACGGCATCCCGCACCGACATGTACTTCACTTTGGCTTCGCACTCCATCAGCTTGTCTTTGACTTAAGCCCGTTCGGAAAGCTTCCCCTCCTACAGCTGCTGCAACTACCTCGTGCTCTCCCGCGTCTCTCATCTCCGGTCGCGCCTCAGAATGGGCTGCGGCCCCGAGCTCTGCTTTTCGCAGCGCGACGGCCCACATCCGGCGGGGACGGCTGTCATTATCATGTCGCATCCTCCAGATTGAACTCCTCTCGCGGTCCTCAATTCCGTATATCAGCTTCTTTGGCGCTGCTGACGCAAATGCCGTTTCGCAACCTCACTAGCGAATTCCTCGTCCCATTCGCCGTTACGCGTTGACTTGATCTGTGCCTCGAGCCCTGCCTGCCTATTATTATCCCCACGGCGAGCTTGACGATGATTTAGCTCGATTGAAAATTGTCCTCCCTGGCCTCCCCCAGACACTCGAGAGAAGACCATGGCCCACGCATCACCAAGTCGCCTAATTCGCCTGCGCGCCCTCAAATCGCAGGACCTCCCGCCTCATCCAATCATACGACCGACCTCTTCCAACTCGGTCGACCTCTTCCAGTTCCTCAGAGATGTCCTCGACGATGGCGTCAGATTTTCCGAGGAAGTCGTTCCTGAGACGTTCAAATCAGGCGCCGAAAAGATGGCACCGCCGGCCGATGCCAAGGTCCGGATACTGGCACGAGATATGAAGAAAGACGAACTCCCCCACCTGGACGCAAAAGGCGAAACTTGGTTTGCGCGGCTCAGCATCCACGAAGACAAGGCGGCGGCTGGAACCGCGACTTTTGACGAGTTTGAATTTGGATTGAAGCAAAATCATGCTACGAATGAGATGACTTATATGCCGTCAATATTCGACGCGCACTTGGTCGCCGATTGGAGTGATCTGATGAATGTCACTGGCCGCAGTGTTGGCGGCGGCTACACGGACATAACGATGCAAAGTAGGTTGTTTCGTTCATTTGTGGATTGCGACACGATTTTGACGTCAGTGCAGTTTACGAAATGGCATATCAACTTCCATTTCCTCTCAACCATCGAGCGTTTGCTCAACTCATCGTCACGGCAAACACCTCATCCGACTCTTTTGTGGTCGTCCAAGTCCCGGTCGACCTGTCAGACTTTCCCGAAGCCGAAGTGCTCTACATCAACGGCCGAAACAAGCGCGACGGGGACAGCGCGTTGAAAAAGAAGACGACTGTCCGAGGTGAATACGTCAGCGTCGAGCGAGTAAAAAAGACCGATTTAGGAGATGTCTCGTGGCTCATGGCGGCTTCCAGCGATGCGAAGGGAGCAATTCCGCTCGCAGTGCAGAAGTGGAAATTGCCAGACGAGATAACCAAAGATGTCGGGGTCTTTCTCAAGTTCTGCGCTGAGCAGAGGGCCAGGTAATTGGCAAAGCTGAAGCCAGCAAACCCTTCATGTGGCGCGTTGAGAGTCTGGGCATTCCTTCTTTACCTACTTCACCATACGACATGTAATATAGCTTCCCCCAGACTAATAATGATTGATGCGCTGTCAGTCATGAAGACGCTTTCCGGCTCAACGGCAATAATGGCATGCTCATGATTGACACAAGGACTACAGCATGAAAAGCCTCCCTCGGCGAGGTGAAGGAGCGTTTGAATTGGAAGAGGTTGATGTTCAGCCGCACAGAATTGATAGTGCTGTCAAAGACGGCTGGTTTCACCATGGCTGAATGGGCGACAGTGATTGGTCGTGGGAGCAAGGGCGGAAAGACTACCGCCAGCCCGGAAGCCTGGCGGAAATGACAACGGCGCACCTCTGACAACTTGGCCTTGGTCAAAAAGGGCAGCCGTTAGGACTTCAAGGAAAGCAGCGTCTTCGGTACAGCTCTACGGTTCAGCTCCAAGCTCAACCGTTTGGCATTATATTTTCTGAGTCGCGGTACCCGCGGCCAAGAGCTTCAAGAAGGTTGGTCTAAGATCCCGCCCGCGCGCGCGCTAAGGTACGTCACCTGCCGCTGACTTTTGCAGACGGACGGGAGCTATCTTTCCAGCTTCCTGCCGTTTTCATCTTTCGCTTCTTTGGCATCTCTTCCATCTCTTCAGTGTGCGCTGAAGTGGGTTTTTGGCTCATGTCCGGTCGTCGCTGTCTCCACTCTGTACCTTCCGTTCTGAGCATCGTGCCGTCGCGAAGGACATCCCCGCATCAGTCCGGCTGCAGCGCGCTGCCTTGTCGACGGGAGCTGGAGCCCAAGTTGCGCTCCTCCTAGCCACCCTCTCGCCTTCACCATGCAACCATTCTACGGAAATGCGCAAGCTTCAGATCAACAGCCGGCGGCTGCATACTCCAACGTGAGGTCTGCTACAGGCCCCATCAACGGAGGTGGGTATAACGTTGCAAAATATTGCGCTGGAAACTCCCGAGTCCACAAGACTTATCAGCTCCAAAGGTCCTATTCAAGACCCCTATCATGGCCAAAGTCCGCATGCGCGAGGTCGCGCTGATCTCCCTCCTCCGCCTCCAGTTCCGCCTCCACCACCACATCCTCCAAATCACCACGCAGGTGCTCCAGCCTACAATGTCAAATCATATCGGCAAGGCTCTCTTCAACAGCCAGTGCCTCAAGCTCCGGTAAATTCGAATCTCAATTTGACTGAATCTGACACTGTTTGCTAATTCCACACTGCGGCGAAACATAGTCCTCCGTGCCACATTACTCTGCGCAACAAAGCAACTGGAACAGAACAAGTGCCGCCGCCGGTCAGCCTTTTCGACATAGTCCGCCCACGGGCACAAACTATCCGCCACCTCCACCTTACCCGCCCGCAAGGTCTCAAACCTTGAATCAACCAACGCATGCTGCGACGATTGCAAGTGCGCCATCTTCCCAACAGCACCATGGCCATTCTTCCGCCTTCAATGGACATTCTGCGCCGAGTAGGCATTCCACTCTGCAGCATCAGCCGACACCTTACAACTCCGAGATTGCGAGCAATACAAATCCGTATTACAGCTCCGACCACTCTCCCCAGGGCGCACCTACACAGTATCAACCTCCCAAACCTCCCCTTCCAGCCCGCAGCAAGTCCAAATACGTACCCGAATACGCTCAGCCTGGGCAAGCACCACCTGCCTCGGAGTATGCTGTGAGCTCGCCAGTGGACGTTGCGGATGGTGTTGGACGCCATGCTCATAGAACGGGTTCCAACAATTCGAACCCGAATTCGTCGAGACAAAACCTTTGGCATCATTCCAGTCACAGTCTATCATCTGGTTCGAACGGAGCCAGCGTCGCAAAACAGCAGCCAGGTTTTGCAAATCCGGCTGCTTCTCAGCAGAGTAGTTACGCTCGTTCTGGATCCATGTCGATCCCAACAACCTCTCCCAGCACGACTGCCACGAGCTCAAACTCTTTGCCATATCCTGAGACGTCGAATTTTCCTAATCCCGCTGCATGGAGGCTTCAAGAATACGACGGACGGCCCTCGTCGTCCCATGAACAAAGACGACAAAGCTTTGGTGCACCCAGCTTTGGTTCGTCCGGCATGTCCCCGAATCTTCCCAGACGACGCAAGAGTCTCTCCAATTCGAACCGGCCAGTCTCGCCTTTGGTAGATTCGCCGACACCTTTCTCTTTGAAGAAGGGGCTTGCTCGTGGCAGCAGCGTGTCGAGCGTGTCAAGCGAAAAATCTCAAAGGACTTCGTCGATAGCAACAGAGGGAAGAACAAGCGCATCGGCCCTTGGCGGAGGCGCTCCTTCCGACTGGGAATACTATGGGCCAACAACTTCAACTGATGACGTGGAAAACTCTGAGAAGTACGACAAGGGGCCTGTCGAGCTACCAGCCAGTGATTATTTTGGCAAGATCAAACCTGCAGGTGGCGGCAAGAATGGACTGGTCATGCATGAGCTTCCAGCTGAACCGATCGCGAATGGTTCATCCCAGGGATCTGATTCGCTCGCCCACTCCCAGAAAGTTCAGTCGTCTTCCAATCCAAAGCCAAAGGTTCAACCGCTTGGGGTGGATTCAAAGCCAAATCCTGTGGACCGTGCCAATCATGTTGGCGCGAGTACAAAGACAGTGCCCGGTGGAGAGTCAAGCAAGCTTGCGCCGAATTCGACTTTATCGCCGAAACCAACCATTGCCGCCCTTCAGGCTGCCCGGGACGAGGCTTCGCGAAGTCCAAGACCAAAGCCGTCCCTGTTGAACCCCAAGCCTTCAGCTCCGAAACTCCGAGCCAAAGATGTCGTTCCAGATCTTGATGACTGGTATCAGGATTCGCTTGACAACTACATCCAGGCACTGAGGGACGAATCTTTTGCGCCGGATGGCCCAGACAAGCGGAAAGCATTCATAGAGTTTGTTATGTGCGAGTCGGAGCTTCGTAACCTTCCCATTCCTTGGGAAGAGTCTCTCAGATTCGATGAGGGTGGTTCGGATGTAGGACACACGGAGGCGCGCTCTCATGAAAGCGAAATGGTGAAGAATTCCATCCATGGACAGCGTGGTCCAAAGACTACTCTCGACATTCCAACTACTCCGATCGAACGGATTGATGAAGACGACGAGGAGTACAGCCCTGGTGGAAGACCGATCATTCCTCGGCCGCCTTTTGGGGCGAATAGGCCTGTTGAGGTCTCGAAATCAGCCGTGAATACCAACGCCAATTCGGCTGCTAACAGCGAGACTTCGAGTCAACCGCCCCTGTCTACACCAACAAGTTCCAAAGCTGACGAATCTTCGACTGTGGCTCCGTCTCCACTCAAATACAAAACGTTTGAGACCGACACAGCCGAGCAGGGCTCAAAGGAACCACTTCGTGCATTTGTGGCTTCACCAGAGAACATGGATGAGGGCACCAGTAACATGTTCCCAATGCCTTTGGCTCCGCGGCCCAAGTCTTCCACACCTGGACCGTCTTCGAAGGCGCCTAACTCTACGCCCGCGACGGAGACCACCATGTCACGCCTCAAATCATTGTTGGAGAACCTACCAAGGACCCAGAACTCGGGGGAGCATCCCCTCGTACACCACGTCAACTCGACTCTGTCTGCCATTCCAGATTCTGAGCCATTTTTGAGGTCCATTCGGCTAGCCTTTGGGTCACAAGAAAGAGACAAGCGTGAGAAATTCGAAGCCGAGCGGCAAGAGCGGCAGGATAAGGCCTCTCGTCTTAATGACGAACTCTTCGACGACAACGAAATCACTTTCGCTCAATTGAAGGAGCGCGAAAAGGACGAGAAGCAGGCCGAGGCCGCGAGGATCCGAGACGAGGAGCATGGTCTCTACGAAGAGTATGCCACACAAGTTTTTGACAAGTCGTACGCCCGCCTGCACGACGACATTGGCGTGGCCATGCAGCTACTCGAGGAGCTAGATGCCGCTGCCACGGCTGCTGAGCAGCGTTTGAAAAATGACTCGTCCACCCCCGAGGCGTCGACCTCGTCCACATCGGCAGATTCGTACTTGGCCAACCCACCGACTCTTTCCACTTGCGCCGGAATTCTTTGCTCGATCCATTCATTCCTTGCTGCTCGTCATGCCCTTGTCGCCGCTGCCATATCTGCCCGCGATGCTCGGTATGCGCGCGCTGCTTTTGCACCGGCGAATGCAGCGGGTGACCAAGCCAAGCTCAAGGCACTCGAATCGCACTTTGGACATGCGCAAGCGGAGGCGGCGTTGCGCGCGTCCAAGGAAGCGCTCGAGCTAGCCAAGGGCATTGACCAGCGGTGTGGCCAGTGGGTTGACCTGAGCCGTTCTAAAGCCGGAGAATGGATGGATTCAGTGGCCAGCGTGCTGGAAGAGCTGGCCACAGAAAAGAACCCGCGCGGAGAGCTGGGGGCCAAGGTCCTGGACGATGTGGCCAAGGGGATCGAGGCATGGACGCAGGAGCTGGCGTTGCTGATACGCAAGAATGGAGACGTGACGAAAGAGGTGAGGCACAAAGAGGGTGTTGTGAAGGTGGACAAGGCCACGGTTGATGGGCTGTCGAAAGAGGAGAAGACGAAACTGGAAGAGCAAGCGAAAAGCGGCGTTGAGGCCGTGGAGGCAGAAGTTGAGCGCAAAGTCGACGGCGCCGTGCGGCTCGATGGCGCCAGGGAGAGGCTCGTCAAGGCTTTGGATGGAGTTGGTGGGCGCGACCACGTCAAGCGGGCCAGGTCGGTCATGGCCGAGCCCAGAAGCTGGATTGGCAAATAAGGAGCTGATGTGTCGTGGTGCGTTTGTGTTGCCTCCTTAGACCCGTCGACATCTTCTCCTTCCCGTTTGAGCGCGCTGGTCGCCGATGGTTGCAGCGTTCAGCGAAGCAGGCCTTTTCCACGGTCTTTTCCTTCTGTGTCTGTACGTAACCAAACCGACAGATTGGCGTTGGAAAAAGGGGTCTTTGTTTAGTGAGAAGCGGGCAATTTGAACATGCTGTCGCAGGTACCGGCGATTGACGCAGCCTTACTGTCTTTCTCCGTAAACTTGATTCTAGACGACAATTACAAGCAGCATTTCTCGAATCTATCAAGCATCGCGGGGTTTCTTTGTGTAGCTTGTTTGTTGTCGTCGTCGTTCACGTGGTGGAGTGTCGCGCGCTCATGCGCTTTCTGGTTGGCTCTGCTTCCGGTCCAACCAGAGGCTCTGTCACCGGATTTCCTCCGATCGACTGGAGCGTTTATTAACGTCTCACTGCGAATTTACCGACAGTGTGAATGTACTATTGCAAGCTTGAAGGTCGCAGGGAAAAACAAAGTAGTATATATATTTTACAAGTAAGTTTCATTCTCAAGGTTGTATAGTGTAGTGGCTAGCACTCGGGATTCTGAGCTCTTTGGAAAATTCCCGCAACCCCGGTTCGATCCCGGGTACGACCTTACGCTATTCGTTTTGCATTTCGCTGTTTTGGGATCCTGTCATTGTTGTAGACGGGACAGGGCATCAAGATGTCACTGTGCAGAATTTTTTTGTTTGCTGGCCGCGCGGTGGGACAGAGCAATCAAGGGCCGCACTTGTCCAAGACATGCGCCATCACGACGCCTGATTGTCGGCCACCTCATGCATGCAAACGAGTATGACGATCGAGAGAGAGCAGTCAGAGAGAACGAGAGGACTTTCAATTTGAGTGTCGTTTCCCCGTTTTCGAGCCCTTCTTCATCCAACGGCTTCAACCAGGGTAGGTCTCCTCTGACTCTGTTCCAGCGTTCTTCTACTGCCCAGGTGGCGGCCGCATGTTCGCCTTGACGCGCTCCAACAATTCCTCCCTTGACGCCGCGTGGTTGGGCAAGAGGTTGCGCTGCGCGACGTTAGCGATTCGGACTCACGGCGATGCGGCGTCACACGCACATTGTTGAGCCATCTCTTCAGCGCCGACGTGGTCCAGTCTTCAGGATCTGGAAAAAGTCACGGAGCGTGAGCAAAGCCGACACTTGATTCGTCGGTGCAAACGGATATAGAATATGGAATTTGGGGCTGGGCTGGGCGGGTTTCACCAGAACAATATTTACCTACCTCCAGTCGGATCGGGCTCTCGCGGGAACATGTCGCCGTTGCCCCAGATCATCCATGCCGTGGTTGCAGTGATGATGCCCGCGAAAGCTGCACGCAGAATTGTCAGAGATGCTTGTCTTTGGCAGCCAAGAAGGGCAGTGGAGGTTGCGGTATTTACTCAGGAATGCTCCCTAGAACGGCGTGTCAGATGGACCGGTTGAAGAATTTGCCGGCCGAGATGATATACTTACTCTGGAGTGGGTGAGACGATCCAGCGGCGTCGACATCGTTTTTTCTTTCTCAGGTTTGTTGCAGGTGGTGGTGTTTGAGGATGCGTGGTGCTGTTGACATAGACAGGCAGCAGCAGTCAGTGAACATGTTGCGGCGACGTCGCTGATCATCAGGGCAACAATAAGCGACCGCGCCTACCTTTTTCGGCACATCCTGCTCTCTGCGCACCATCTTCTCGACGTCAAGCTTTGCTGTGGCATTTATCGAAATTCCTCTCCAATTGGACAAAGAAGTCTCCATTCCGTCGTTTGAGGGTTTGCGCATGATGACGGAAATGCGAAAGATTGACCAAGCTGCCAAGGTTTTGTGAAAAAGGGCAAGGAACAAATTCTTCTCCTGTGAGATGAGGTTGAAGGTTCCTCATATTTATCTTTCGACGGTGCTCAAATACTTCGTGTTCATAGCCTGTTGACGAGTATGAATACTCGATACTCGTGCTGCTTGTTGTTGTGCGTGCAACGAATTGTATACCCAAGCTTTGGGCCCTGCGGGATTTGAAAAGGACTGGTGACGCTGGCACAGAATGTTGAAAGAAAACACAATTCTAACTGCTATGTGGAAAGCCTGTATCACCACGATGAGCACCAAAGCGGAACATAAGTTTTCTGTTTCCAGTCTTTGGAAGTTGGCTTGCCAGGTACTGAATTTCCATGCCGGACGTAGAATCAGGAACCAACCCGAAGAAACAACATGGCAGCACTGAAAATGCTCGAAAAGTTGTTTGACTTTGCCACTTGTAATTTTGATGATGGTAGACATGCAGGACTCTCAGTATGATCTCATAAGGAAAACATGACAGACCAGGCGGGTACAGTGATTTGAAGCAACTTGAGAAACTCAGAGGCGAGTTTTGTCAGGTCCGCAACGATTCATGCCTGGACGATGGAGACAGCCTTCCAGCATGCCTAGTTGATTTTGGACATACCCGCAAAGAAGACGCGGTCTCCGTATGCCCTGGGTTGATCATCCTCGATCATCCTCCTCTTCTCCCGATACACACTTCCACCATCTCTCCTGACCGCTGAACTATTTCCAGCACGCTGTGTTCTTAGTATGGGAAAATCAAGACTCAAGAAAAAAGGGTGATGTCATTGAATGACACTGTCAACCAACCTACCTTTTCTGGACGTCGCCTAGCAGTTATTTGGGGCCCGATGCCATCTTTGGCTATGCGCATCTCGGATCAATATCAAATCGTTCGTGCCGGCAAGATACTGTCACGATGTCTTATCTCGAAACCCTCTCCGTGTACGTCATTTGTGTCCGTGTGCCTCGTCTCACATGCCCTGATACTTGTAACGGGTCTGACCTTTTGCCACTTGCGATCAACGGTACCTGCAGCTCGTGGATCGTCGAGGATTGCTGTCGGCTTCTGTTCCACGCGCGGGACTCCGGAGGGATGTCGGGTGTGGCATCATTTCGGTCAGAAAACAAAATACGACTTCGTGGCGATCTATCACACAGGCGGACTCGGAGTCTGGTCAAGATTGTGTCCAAGGTGACCGCACACGATACGACGATGGCGGTGCAGTAATATTTGCAACTCGAGGTTGGGAGGTAGCGTCCAAGGAGGGAGGGGACAAAAATAGCATCATTGCACCGCCACACGGGATGCCGAAGCGACCAAGCGGCCCGAGCTCCTTCCGTGTCTCCCTCCCTGTCGCACACTTCGGACCTTCGACTCCTTTGCTCCACGGACATCAACCGCCCATCGTATTTCGCGGGCATGCAAAACCCCACAGCCGATCTTCTGTCCGCTTCCACTTCTGCCATCTTCGAAAATCATTGCTTCGGCCGCCTGGCCGGGCGAGTGACTGCGTGAACCGAACCCCAGCCCGCTCGTCGTCCCCACCGCACCGTTTGTGACCGCAAAAAAGCGCTTCCGTCGCGCCGGTTTCCGCGTCATGCCCCGATGGAGGAACTCGACCGTGGTCCTCGTGACTCTTTAAAGACGGTGTGCCCTGTGGATCAAGAGCAAAGGGAATTTGGAAACCATGCGACACGCAGCTGGAGCAGGCATGAGAGTGCTTGGCGCAAGCGGAGCTTCCTGTTGGCAGAAACGACCTGCGCGAAAATTGCTCCGCTCGCTACTCCGCACTGTGATTGCGCGCAATGGCCAGTCAATCTATTCAGCGGAGCCTCGTGGGATCGAAAAGACTGGCGGGCGGCTCTGTCACTTTGCGAACGCGCAGCCAGTGCAAGTAAAGCCGGGAAAATCAGTCCATGGCCCCGCTGGCCTTCTGCATTCAAGACGAACGCGCGGTTTGCTTGTACCTGCAACGCTCCACTGTTTCACAGCACTGTCATTCAGGTCTTGCGGTGTTTGCACCACGGATCCAGCTCAAAGTTTATCAGAATGAGCTCGTGGATTTGAGATGAACACGACAAGGCTGAGACCATCTAATTGCGGGAGACGCTCGCCGGATGTGCCAGCTACAACAGTGGCAGCGCCAAGCGAGAAGTAAAAGGCTTCTTTATCCATCGTGTCCGCTTTGGCCGCTTCATGGCATTGCCTGTAAGTGCCCGAGAGCCGGGCTTATAGCCAACTTGCGCTCCCCACGCCAAACGTGGAGCATCACGGCAACGCAAGCTGACAAGGCGAAACGAGACAAGACGAGACGAGACGACAGCGGGAGAAACAATGACTAGGGTCCAGCTGCTTCAATTTTGGCAGGGGGAGTGCTATAAAAATCCCAAATAGGGAGCGGGAGGAAAAGTCCAGCACGAATCCAACACCCGCAGTATCGTACCCCTGCTAGCGACAATAGCAATTGAGTTGCTGTATGAAACACTTCTTGGACAACAGAAAAAAATTCCCACTTCTCGCGGACGAAAAGCGCCGGCGCGCTCAACGACGGAGACTCAACGGCCGATGCGAGAGAAAATAAGCGCAGCTCGTACGACTCTTTCGCGTGAAGGGAAAGTGCATGCACTCCAACTCCACCCAGCACCAACCCCGTGCACTGTTCCAAGGCCAATCCCTGCACACCCAATCCTCGGACGTCCATCAAGGTGCCCATAGCGCCAAGGAGAAGGGGAGCCAGCCTCCCCCTGCTCTGTTGCCGTCCCACTCTGCTGGGTGTCCCTGGACCCTTGACTTTGAGTGGGTGCTTGCCAGCACATCGCTACATGGCCAGGGGAGATATTTTCTCTTTCTCACGCCCTCACCACCTTTTGCAAGGCAAGACGGAGCACATCACCACTCGCAATTCTGACGAGACAGCAAGTGCTGCGGCAGTTATCGCGGCCCCCGTACTCGCGCCAGTCCAATTGGGTTGTTGTCGGTCGGCTCATGCCCGACGTCAACACATCTCGGCGCAAGTGATGCAAACGACCCGTCTCATGGAAATCTACCATCCTCTGCCTCCTCGCGTACATGTTAGCGCACACCACGAAGCGACCGCCATGTTGCACAAAAGCCGAACGCCTGCGTACTTCTGCCTGACCAAGTGCACCAGGCACGTAGCCTCCTCAGCTAGCTTTGATCGATGACCGGGAAGCACCAAGGTCCGCTCCGCAGCGGACAATGGCGCCACGGCAAAATCTTAGCTCCAGCAAACTCGATGCCCTCGAGGTTCCAAAAGTCAGCCGTGAGAATCGCGTGGCCTTCGTCAGGCCCGCGGTGATGCGATGAATGCTCCCGGGCGCAGAGTTTTGTGGGCCGCAGCGTTCGCTTCCGACGAGCTGTGGACACGAGTGCTGTTAGACATCGATTGTCCGGTTGATTTCAATGGGCAGGACTCGAGCAGTTTAGAGTACGCTGGCTCACTGCAGGTTTGCCAATAGCCCACAGCAACGTACCTGCTCCTAACGACGTTTGTTGTCCTGTCTGCCTCGCGCGATCAAACAAAAGTCTCCGACGATAGCTGCAGGTTCTTTGCTGTCTTTGCCTAGCAGTCTCTTCTACAAAACGGCGCCGTCTGGCAGACGGAACCAGGTTTGAGCCGACCCGTCCACGCCAAACGCCAATCGCCGCATGAGAGAGAGCCTTCCGCCCGCCGAGAGAGCAAGCACTCGGAGCCGCGGAAAGTCAAACAAAAGAGCCACGACCAAGAGAAAGGGAGAGGCTGCCAAAACCTTTTTGCCGCGGGCCCATCCGTCTCCCCGTGCCGCCGCCGTCGCCGCCGCCGCCAACCCCGCTCTCAACTCAAAGGGGCAGAGTGAGCGCCGAAGAAGACGTCGGCGGGAGAGCAGCAAGCCTGCGGGAGGCGGGGATAAGGTTGGCAGGCGGTCTCGATTGCGGGAGCGGGAAGTGCAAAAGCCCGCCCAGAAAGGACGAGGATGAGCAGAGGCCCAGAGTCAAAGAGGTAAGTGTAGATTGACTTTTTGGGGGTTCGTTCGTCGGTGTGTCGTGCATCGTGACGTGAATAGACTGACCAATGACGATGTGTTGAAGGGAGGCTGTTGGCTCTTCCCTTTTGTTCTCTATATCTACCTTCGCCTACTGCTTCACGGCTTGTATGAGAGTCTGGTTGGGCAGCAGACGTACGTCACGACCTTTAGACGTGGGCAGCCGCTTGACCACTACGTACTCACCAACCAACAATAGCCGCGGTGGCAGGTAAGTTGTTGGCTGGGCCGGCAAACGGGCACTTTAGATTGCGTCACTGGGAGCAACGCTGGAGCGTCAAGCCGCAACGCTTGGCGGGCAGCGTGTCGCCGTGCTTGTCGTCTATGGTTAGTAGACTGGTTGGGTTGATGAATGATGGCGTCGGGTAGCAAGCGTATGGTACGTAGCTGGAATGTACAGCGCCTACACCGATGCTCCTGGGTCAAAACTACATACGCGGACAGGGAGACGTATGCGGGCGGCGACGGGCGACGGACGGTCTGGGACGCGCCGAACAGGTAGATTGCATTCTACCTGGGTAGCCTGTACTTCATTTATTCGCTCACGGCAAATCTGACGCAGAAGGGCATCTGAAAATGGGTGGTGTATATTCTCTCTGCAGGCAATTCCAAGCTGTTTGGATTAAACCTGATCCGGATGCAAAGGGCACTGGCAGATGGGCGAGTGCACACTGTGGCCATCCTTGGTTAGTAGGAGTCCTTGAAAAGTCTCGGCATCATGCTACCTACTTTTCTGACATGCCCGCCAGACGCACCACGACACCATTACCTTTTGTCTCGACTCTGTCTGTCCTTGAAGAAAAACGCACGGGGCGGCGAGTATGCGCGCGCCCTCTCTTCCCCACTCCCCAGCTTTCCCCAACAACACACGAGGAGGAGACTGCGGGGTTCATGCATGAGAGACACATGAACCCAACGCTCAATCAAATCCACGGTTGTCCTCTCCCATCCAGACGCCGATGCCGAGCAATCGAGCGGGTCCTGCGGCCATCACGAATGGTCCTCATGCCATTCGTGCCGCACTGGATGCACCAAAGGGGGCAACTGGCTGGACATAACGCGCTGGATGTGGAAGGAGAGTAAGTGTGCATAGAGTAGCAAGCTCCCTTGGCCCCGCGACGTCACTTGCACGTGCGCGTAGCTGCTTGCCTGGCTGCGCGGCGAAAAGGCAAGGGATTGCATTATTTTACCCGGGCCAGACGCAACCGCTGCGCCGTAGGTAGCGTAGCTGTCTTTGGTGGTTGTCGGTCAGTGGTACAACAGCGCGCTGGGCCGCCGTCGTCGTCTTCGCTCGACGCCTCGACCTAGGCGGTCATCCAAGTACCAGTGACCTGGTAGAGGCTAGAACAGACGGAAGCGCGCGTAGAAGGGTTTTACGACGTCAACACTCGACTGCTCTCCTCGGACCTCGAGTGACGTCGTGGTTGTTTGGGAGAAGTCGGCTTCCGCCGCGTGTAGGTACATGATGACTGCAACGAAACCCGAGTTGGAAGAAGGCCTTCAGGCGGCCTTGGCGATGCCTTGTGGCGCCAGCTGCAGAGAGGCGTCGACTGCAGGGCGCTCGATGGGTGCGATCGTCGCAGGACGTTGGCCGCCTGGGGCGGTTGTGGGCGCATCCATTGACCGATTCACGGGCTAGCTGGCTTGCTGGCTGGGTGGAGAAATCCGTCGGCGGTGTGTGGACGCGCGCTTTCCGTTGAGGAGGCGTGATGGATGGTCGAGCGAGTGAGGGCGAGGAGTGGAAAAGGGGAAGGCAAGCTGCGGTTGGAAAAAAGGGAGTGGCTGGCAGCCAAGGGCGGGAGAGGCTGGGTGGCGGCACGCCTCAGCAGACCATGGTCGTGGATTTTTTCTTTCCTTTCTTTGCGTCTTGTTTTTTGGTGGCCGTCTTCGATCGTCATTGCCATCATCATGACTTGGCTTGTGGGTATGGCAGCTGCTAGAAAACACGAGAGGTGGTGTTTTGCATGCCCGTCTCGTGTGGTTGTTGAGTCAGGTTTGATAGAAGGACAAAGGGCAATGCAATGGATGGGTAGGCCTTGAATTGCGCCGCGTCTCTTTTGCTCAGCGCCCCTCACTCGATATACGCATCCTGATGGCAGGTGCCTTTTGCGCCTTGAATCCAATTTCATGGCGGACATTCTCAAGGAGTACTCCGGGAAATTGGAGAACCGTACTCCTTCCCATCGCCTCGATCACATCGACCAGGACTCTGCATGCGCCGAATCATGACGAGTGGAAGACTGATGGCTGAGCACTCTCCACCACAACGAGTACGTATCTAGGAACACGGCAGTCAGCCGTCATGATCCATCCTGTCCAGCCAGCTAAGGCTAGCTTTCTGGCATTTCCAAAGGAATCCTCCAAGCAACGACGTCAACCAACCAGCTGTGGCTAAACCACCACGCATCTCGCTCCCCCCGTCGTCGTCATCGTCAGCATCCATCCCGCGCAGACATGTCGTTCGGCGCCCCTGCTGAAACTCAAAAAATCCTAGCCCGCCAACGTCAACAACGTCAACTGTCCCGGCGACGGTCCGTCTGACCACATCACTCACTCTCCTAGCTGCTAGACCCGCTTGCGTGCTAAGCCCAGCCCAGCCCATCCCATCCCGCCCTGCATGAACACCCACTCTTGCAGTCAAGCAGGCAGCCGTGGGATCCGGAGGGAAGGGCAGCGAAAGAGTAGGGAAAAGAAAAAGAAGACGGCGACCCGCATCCTTGGGGTGCTGTGCAGGTTGTTCAGCTTTGCTTGCCTGCTCTCGTCTGCTTGCTCCGCGGGGGACAGCGACCATCACCAGCGCTGATGAGTGGACCAGGCCGGGCTGGCGTGGGCGCTTCACCAAATGACCAGTCATCACCATTTGGCCACCACCATGGGGTCGCCGTTGGACAGGCGACAGGAGCGAGCGAGCAGGCCAGGCCAGGCACGGACGAGTGAGAGTGAGAGAGAGGAAGCGCGCAGGCAGCCACATGGCTGCTGCGCCGCGGAACAATTCGCACGCCCACCATATCAGACCACATCACAGGTGAGCGAGCGAACAGACGACGAGAAGCAACGAAGCGGAAAAATTAACAACGCTGTGTCTGTGCTTTGCTTTGCCTCGTCAGCCCGCGTCGTAGCTAGACAGTAGGTATCCGTGTGTACATACCAAGTGAGTGCCCGGCACGCAGGGGGGAGGCCTGCTGCCAACATGTCCGTCGGACACGGACGCGGACATGAGCGAGCTCGAGCTCGAGCGCGAACGCATCCAGCATGGAATAGAATGTTGTGAGACGGCCTTCATCATTCATATTGGCAACATCGTGACGCGAAATTCCAGGCGCGCCCGGGGACGTTGCTGCTGCCGTTCCGCAGCCGTTGTGTTGGGGGCGCAGCTTTTTTGGGTACTCGGGGCGAAGTCAGCGAGCGAGCTGCGCACCGGAGGCACGCGGGGACGCTCGTTCTCCGTCTGCCCGTCTGCCCGTCTGCCCATCCCGTCCGGGGCCGCGCGTGGTCATGGAGGAAGCATGCCTTCTTTGGCAGGTCGCTGGGTCTGGAAATTGCGACCGACGACGCTGTGCATGTCGATGCTGGTTCCCAAAGAGAAGAAGTAGAGCGGGCGAAGATGCAGCCACCTGTCGTGGCACTTTGAAAGGATCGACGTGCATTTCAGCGCCGGGCTCGCACAAAGACTCGGCTTTTGGGACAGCTGTATTCGTCATGTCCGAGGCGCTTTGCTCTCCCATTAGATTTTGGGTAATTCAATGAAGCCTTCAAGGTGTTATCCTCGATTTACTACTACCAACTACTAATACCACGTCCCGACGCGACAACAATTACATGCAAGCACGTATCCAAGACTGCATCTCCCCTTTCCAAAACAAATCACCAACCAGCGGCAACTCCTCTTCCTCAATTCCACCCACCAGCTCTTACCCCCGCACCTGCCCGCCGGCCGGCCAGAAAGATATTGCGGATCAAGGAAAGATGGGGGAGAAGGAGAGGATTAATTCCATGCAAACCCGCTTTGCAGGATGCATAGCCAATCAAAAAGCTTGAAAACACAGACGCAGAAAGTCAATTCCCGTCTTTCATCGTCCCCGCATTCTGCATCCATCACCCGCACTCTATGCTTTCACCTTGACCAACAACTCTCCCTGATTCATGTTTTGTACTCCCAAGGAAACCAAATGAGTGTAGCAACAATGTGAAGGAAGGGTGAAGCGGGGAATACCACCGTAATTGACTCTGTAAGCACGCTTTAACTGCTTGATGTCTATAGACAAGGAAGAAGAACAGGCCACGACGGGGCTCAAGGAGAGGAAATGACCATGACGGAGAAGCCGCTGCCAAATACAAGGAAAACGCGCTCTATAGACCGCGATTAATGGCCCGCAGGGCGATGCACTGGCGTTGCAAACCCCGGCGGCCGAACAATATGCAAATTATGGAGTCTGAGGGGCAGCGGAAGACTTGCAAAAGGAAACGAGGTTCAAGTTCGAGAGATGAAGGGGAAAATGAAAAATTTGGATGGCATCCTGGACCAAACTCCTTCCCGCGAAATAAACGTGTGCCTTGGAGGAAGAAAAAGTGCAATCATCCACCTCATTTTTGGTTCAATCACCTCTCAATCCTTCCCATGATGCCTCGATTAAAAACCACCCGAGATATGCAGAAAGACTTGAGGAGAGAACCAATGGGGAGCCAGACGGGCAGATTTGAAAGGACCAGTGAAGTGCAACCATGAACCTGATGCTCTGGTATCAAACAACTCGAAAACAACGAAGGAAAATCGGATTTTGAAAGCGCTTCAATCCGCGGGGCCGGTCACGTACGGCCTGAAATCGCGGACCCAAAACATCGACTTTCGAAACGTAGAAAGAAGAGGGGTGCGTGTCGTTCAACGGGGTGGAAATCGTTCGCGTCATCTCGTTAGCAGGGTATTGGTAGTTGCTCACTCGTCAGCGGAGATGGTCAGCTCGGGCAGCTGATGATTCTCCTTGCCCTTGGCTCTAGAAGCCCACTTCCTCTGTTTCGGAGCTCCCCAACCCTCGTCGTCATCCTCGGTCGGGACCCTGGCCGGTTTCGGCTTCACCCGAATGGTCAGGCGCTCGGGAGAAGAGTGTTGAACGCTCGCCTGCTGCACCGTTGCAGGCTGAACCGTGGTTTGGGACATGACTGTGGAACTACCGTCATGGATCTGCTGGGACACGGGTCTGTAGCGTGCAGACTTGCCTATATTGCTGCGCTCCGAAGGCGCAAGAGATGGAGCATACGCGTTGGCCGCGAGATGGGACCCGAAGCGTTGGCCCATGGAGCTCATGTTCATGGTAGACGTGCGTCCCGAGGGGTTGAAAACGCTGTTTGGACGCGGACCGTTGCCGGGCATCGACATGGTGCGCTGGCCTTGATTAGGAGTCAGGAAGTTGGACTGGGGCATTTGAGGGGACATCTGGGGCATCATTCCGGGCTGCATCATGGGCTGTTGCATCATGGGCTGAGGCATCATGCTGGCTTGCTGCTGCTGCAACATGCTTTGCATCTGCTGCTGCAAGTTGGCCATTTGCTGCATCTGCTGCATCTGGATTTGCATCTGCTGAATGCCCATGCCCATGGGAGGCATGAGCATCTGTTGCTGAGCAAGCATCTGCTGCTGAGGGAGCATTTGCTGCTGAGGCATAAAGGCCATGGGCTGCGCTGGTGGTGGTACCATGCCTGACATTTGCGCCTGCGGCTGGGGGATCCGCTGGCCGAAGTGAGGGTTGCCGTATATTTTGGTGGCGCCTCCACGTCGGGCTTCCTTTTCCTTCTCGGCGTCGGCAATCATGTTGACAAGGGTGGGTTGGGCATTGCCGCTGTTGGAACCGCCATATGTGGATCCAGGGCCCATGGCGCCAAAGGCCATCGATTCACGAATGGGGCCATTTGAGGATCCAGGTCCAATGGCTCCAAAGCCGAGCGATTCACGAGCAGGTTGCTGAACGAGGTTGGCTCCGTAATATGGCTCCTGAGGAACATCGGCCGGGAGGTTCCTGGCAAAGGGAGGGAGGGAGCCCCGGTGGTCACCATCCATGGCTGACCCGGGACGGAAACCTTGGGCGGAAGACGACCGCAAGTTGGAATGAGAACCGGCATGCGACAAGCGATTTCCGAGCTTGGGAAAGTTGTGCTCTTTGAGAATTCCGAGCGGAATGTCGTCCGAATCATCTTCGACATTGTCGAATGCGGCCGAAGCGTGGTAGCCAAGAAGTTCGGACGAGCTAAGGCTGCTTCGGTTCAGGCCCGGCCGCTCTCCGCTCAGGGGACGATTCATGCCACCGGTTGTCTTTTTCATCATTTCGCGGTGGGCATTCATCTTTTCTTGCTGCTCTTGCCGAATCTTCCTCATCTCTTCCATCTTCCTACGCTCTTCCTCCTCCTGGTCATCGTCAATGTACTCGTCCGGTTCCGATTCAGACTCGTCGCTCGGGGGCTCCCGCATGTGCTGTCGCTTGAGTCGTGCAAATTCGGCCTGCGTCATGCGAGGCTTTGGTTTGTTTTCTTCGAACCGAACGCCCGACTTTGCGTTTGGAGGCGTCGTCGACTTGTTCCACGACGTTCTTTCGAAAAGCGGCTGCTCTTCCTCGTTCTGAGCTCTGGCACGAGGAGTTGAGTCGTCCATGAATTCCGGCGAAGGCGGAGAGGGGGCCTGATGCTGGTGGATGCTCGACTCGCCCGAGGAGAACGATGGAGATTTGGTCGAGACATCGGATGAGTGCGGCTCATCAACGATCTGGTTCCGTTTCGTTGTCTGCGCCGCGTGGGCTCGTTCAAGCTCACGGGATTCACGGCTTTTTCTAAAGGAATCTCGCACCATACGAGCGTCTTCGTCCTCGAAGGTCTTGGGTCGCTTGGCGAGGCCATTGGAACCAAACTTGCGTTCGTGAACAGGGCTCGTGGAAGTCGCGCGAGGCTGAGGCGGGGGTGGGGGCTCGCTTGCAGGAATTGGCGGAATGGTGTCTACCCGCGGGGGTGTTGGGATTGCAGGAGAGCAAGACATGAGGGCGTCATTGGAGTCTTGACTATGCCATGAGTAGGGAGACCCAGGCATTTCTGGCCTCTTGACGACGCGCACCGGCGACGAAGGGGTAGGTGGTACTCCAGGAATGAGAGCCTTGGGCGGAGGCGGCAGCGCCGAGTCAGAACCCTAGTCGCCGGGTTAGTCATCGTGGAGCAGCAAAGGTTGGCACGATCAACTTACGGATCTCACAGAGAGCGGTGCCGGAGGCAAGGCAAAGGCAGAGTCTTCCAACGGTGCACTCCTCCGGTCGTTACCGAAAGATCCAAACAGGTCGGAGAGTTCGTTGCCAAAGTCAGCCTTGGGCAGGTCCTCTAGCCTGGGAGGATGCGCCGTGCTAGCGGAGCTGCTGGCTGTCAAAGCACGGTCTCTGCCGCTCATTGGGTCAGGCATCGGGTCAGGTTCAAATCTGGGTTGGTCCAACTTCAAGTCCTTGTGTGACTTTTTCTTGCCAAACGGAAGGCGGGTGAAACTGGTAAAGGATGAGGTACGGGCCCCATCACCAGGAGTGGGAACCTTTTTAGTGAAGAGATTTTCCTCCTCAATGTCGGTCGAGGACGGCAGGGTGGAGCTGGAGCTGTAGCGTTGCGATGAGCCCGTATCGTAGAAGCGAGAGGAATTGCCAGCACTGCTGCCATTGCTGCCCCTGGGGAGTATTTAGACCACGTCCGAGCGTTACACGAGCATCTAGACTTACCGGTTGCCTATGTTTCGGATACCGTCGTCATAGGACGGTTGGCGCGTGTGTTGGACCGGGGAGACGATTGGCCGCGGCTCAAAAGAACTCACGGGGCGCGCAGCGACAGTTCGCCTGACAGTAAACGAAGCACTGCCAGAATCCTGCACCTCGTTTCGGGCCATGACCCTAAAAGAAGACGTACCCGACGGCTTTTCGAGGAGATCTTCGACGGCGTTGCCAGCGGATTTGCGGCGTTGAAACGCCTTGGGCACAAAGTTTGGCATGGCTGCGACTCTGAACGAGTGGTGTGTATCTCTTTCGAAATTGAAGCAGAGAGCCTCAAGCCGAACGGACTATGGATGTGGGTCGCCGGGTCAGATTTGCATCGAAACCGCTCAATGGTGCCCGAAAGTATTGTGGGGTATGATTGAGGAGCGACCGAATAATGGTGAGGGTTGGCAGGGCGGGTGGAGGAGAGGGGGGCGTCGAAGGGTCGAGTGGTCGAGTCAAAAAAGAGTGGCGCGACACGACTGTACGCAAAACAGGCCGGTTAGCGGATTGGTTGTTTCGAGCCGCAGAATGAAGAGTAGAAGAAGCGACAGAGCGAGCCCGGGGGCGCGGCTAGGGGCGAGTCGAGTATGATGAGGGCGAAGCAGGGACTCGGGCGTTCCTGAGGCGTCGACGGACGATTCGAAGAGGTGGTGGAAAGGTGGGAGCGAGGGCGAAGCAGCGTGTGGAGGGCTGCTTGGTGGAGAGTCGAGGTGAAGCGTTGGAGTCGAGGAGGATTGGGTTGAGGGAGGTGGTGGGAAGCTGGGCGGACGTCGTTGGAGGCCCTAGACGGGCGGCGGTTCTCCTAGACGGGGCCGGGGTGCCCGGGGAAGGGAGAAGAAGCAACCCTGAAGACGACTGACCTTTTTTGGAAGACGGGAGACAGGGCCCTGGGGGGCAATGTGGCGGGGCGTCGGGAGGGTGAAAACGAAGGACGACTTTGACGAGTCTTGACGAGCGATGGAGTAGCGAGAGCAGACGAGAAAAGGCGGCTCTATGGATGTCGCAACGGGAGGTGGTGGTTTGGGACCAGGCCAGTGCCGGGTCAGGAGTTTGGCGGCGTCACGTCGCCTAATACGAGGCCGGCAGCGCTAGGTAAGGTAAGCAGCCTAAGGAACGAGGAGCATGAAAAGGCCTGCGTCAGGGATCCCTCAGCCGGTCGTTATTTTAGAAGTCAGATGGCGGCCGGGCAGCATGCGATGTGCAGCGCCGCGTCGATCTTGAATTGGCTGCCTACCTAACGTACTCTGACTGACTGACTGCCCACAGACAGAGACAGTGACAAGTCCCTTGCAGTTGGCAGCACGCATCCAGAGTTGAAGGACGAACCACAGGACGAAGACAGCGGCGACAGAGACGACGGGTTTCGGTCGACGTCTGCAAGCAGCGCCATGGACAGGGAGCGTTGGATCCCCCCTGTGCAGGACCTGGTCAGCGTCTAGCGTCTAGCGGAGGGCGGTGCGGTGGCTGCCAAGGGCAGGGGTGACTACAGTAGGTGCCTGCCCTGCCCTGCCTTGGACTGAGTGCCCGAGCCGTGTTAGGTTCCACCTGGGGCCCACCGCACCCACCGCACCCACTCGCTCACGGCCACGGCCACGGCCACGGCCACCTCACGACCACCTCACGACCACCTCACTACCAAAACAAGACCACTTCACGCCCACGCCCACTTCACGGCCACAGCGCATCGCACCGCACCGCACCGCACCGCACCGCACCGCCGCCCCGCCCCGCAGCGAGACCTGACGGACGGACGGCTCCTTAGGCCTTGATGGACGGCCATTGGCATTGGGTCAGTGGGCACCAACAATAACAACAACACGCACACACCCGCCACTCCCTTCCCTCCATCTGATGTCCCCCGACGCCACACTCCAGCCCCATTCTCGCTCCCGTCCGTCAACACCACCACCCATCCATCCCAAGCACCTCCTGCATCGCGCATCGCGCATCGCGTCGCGTCGCATCGCATCGCATCGCATCTGGACACCTCCTAACCAACTGTACAAATATCCTGCGACACCCCCTCCTCGCTCACCCGGCCAGCCTGCCGCGAGCAGCGACCGCCCGTCCGCCCCATTCTCGAACCGGTCGAATACACCATCTGTACTAGCTACAATGCCTTTTTCTTTGTCGCCGTAGGCTGTTTTCGTTTCGGCTCTGCGCCGGGCCCCCTCTTCGCTCTAGCTTCACCACTACCAACCCTCACCGCACTTCTGCTGTCTCTCTCTGCTCACGTCTCTTGCAAGACCAACTTTGTTACCCCACACGCCCTTGGGGATCATGCACGATGCGGCCCGGGCCTCTGGCTGTACATCGTCAAAGGGCCCAGAGCGCCTGCCATCAAATCATCACTCGCTCTCCTTGTGACACCCTTCCATCTTTCCACGCCCCACCCACTGTCTGCAACCCGCCCCTCTCTCGCTCTTCTGCCTGCACTGTAGCCTCGACCCTCAAAGCGGTCCGACCTGCTTCCCCATGTCCCCCGCCCATCCCGAAAGACTTCGACCGCCGTGTAGGACAACACGCACTCGAAACCTAGCGCCCGTGTGTGTACAGCGTCGTCTTGTGTCACTTTGCAAGCCGTGGCTTTGGTCCCGAAAGGGTCCAGTATGCCAGTACTTTGTCGGGCACCCGTTGCACCCGGCTCCTCCTCGCCATGCCATTGTGCCATCATACATGGCCTGCCTTGCGCCCCGCTCTCTCATCACAGTAGCTGCCGTAGATTGTCAAAGGCTGATGCTGTCTCAGAAGAGCCTTCAAACTTTTCTTTTTGGCGCGACCTGGCTGGCTGGTCCATCACCTGATGGTAACCCCTACGCGTCCTTGGTGTAATGTGTATTCCCTCGATGCCTCCTCTTCCAGACCCATCAGTCAGCAGAACCATGACGAGTCCCGCATCAACTTTCTCTTCTCGTCGGGACGCAGTGTCTGCCGATGACGTCTCAACACGAGCTCCTGGACCACGGAAAACCTCCCACGCGCAATCCTGTGCAAGTCCTCAGAGCTGATTCCGACTTGGCATGGGGGGGGGGGGGGGGGGGGGGGGGTTTCAGGATTCGTCAACACAGCCAGTTCCGCGCTCATGGCCGAGGCGTCGTCGTCGTCGGCGTCGTCGTCGTCGATGTCGGCACGGCCGTCTGTCCCAGCAACACCTAGTTTCAAATCCCAGGACCAATCGCCGAGCTACCCTAACGGCCGTGTCCACATCTGCAAGTCCAACAGGCGCGCGCGCGCGCCGCCTTCGCCGACGTCGACTTTGCGTAATATGTCATTTTGGAGCGTCTTGATCCTTCGTCAGAACTTTGACCCCCCAGGGTCGCTGGTCCCTGCGCTTGCATCACGTCCCCTGGGAAACAAAAGAGCGTAAGCGCACGCTTGCTACAGACACTAGGTGGTCAGCACAAGACTAAAAATCTCAAACCTCTTGCTTGCTTGGCGGGGACATGACGAACACGTCTAGAAACTCTGCGTCGTCGGAAGCAAAAAAGGCGTTAATTTGATTGCCCTCCTCCGACTGTGTCCCACAGGAGTCGACATTGGGCTTCTGCTGCATCGCTTCTGAGACCGGGAAGCGCGACCACGACCAGCGCACTGCCGGCATGCCCGCAGTCCACGCGCCGCAATAGTCATGCCTTTAGGCTCACAAACGTGAATCAACAAAGCCCCCAGGGCCTCGTGCGCTTCGTCCTCAATCCACCGTTTCCAATCCAGGTGGCTCCATCCATCCACTGCCTTTTTCGCCGCCAAGTCCACCTCGACGGCCCAACTCCAGCTCTGCCAATTCTTTCTTTGCTAGACAATATGGTTGTTTTCCGTCGGCAGCGGCGGGCGCCGCGGCGTCATCATGCGAAGTTGGGACTACTACTCGGCTCTCAGGCAGTCGACACTTTCGATGATCGCAAACGGGCATGACACCCACAAATCTCGTATTCCCAGCCACCGTCCTGCCACTTGCGGCTCTTGCCATACCCATTGGGAGCCGCCGCCGCTTGGCTATCCTCAACTGCGCACAAATTTTCGTAAATGCGAGGCGAAAAGGGAAAACGTAGACGAGCAGCCTGATGAAGAATCGACACAAGCGACTTGCATGGCGGCGCTTCCGTGCTGCTCGACTCTCTTGACGACAAAAAACATTGGTTTGCATGTGTGTGGGCGCCGTGGCCGTCGCCGCCGCCGCCGCCGCCGCCAACTCCACTAGAAACGGTACCGTCACTGGGCGCGCAAGCTAGCGGCTAGCCTGAAGGAAGTACCATCAGCAGACAAGGCCGAGAGCAATGAACGAACGACAAGAAAACGAAATAATTACCCGCCTATAAGCCATGAGTAGAGCAAGCGTGTCTCTGTAGTTCGCGCGGGATCAGCTACTCCCAGCCGGCCACATAGCCCGGCAACGACGACGACAAGAACGCCTTCGCCGCCGCCGCCGCCGCCGACCAACGAACAAGTCTCTTCGGCCGGCACGCTCCCGTCGCTGTTTCTGCTTTCTTGTTTGAGATTTTTGGTTTTGTTTCGCCTTGTAGCCCTCCCTCCCCTCGCTTGCCGCGGGCACTACTTTGGTCCGTGATACAGAAACAGGAGCCGGGCCAAAAGAGACGAGACAAGACAAGCCGGGCTGAGCTGGGTAATTATGCGTTGTTTGCCCAGGTCAGGTCCGGTCGGGTTCGGTTGGGTTTCTGAGTGCCTGCCTGTCTGCCCGCGTACTAGGAGCAGACGGCGGCGGTTTGCGTGAGACGCTGAATAGTACTTGGCAGGCACCATGAATGCGAATGCCTTTTTAACTGCTGATTGTGTTCAAAATTGGGTATCATGGTCTGATTAGCGATGCGCTGATCGGTCGAGAACGGTGGTCGGTTTTTGGGCTTTCTAAAAGCGATGGCGAATTGACCATGGTGTTTTGACCAGGGGGATATCAAGACGTGTTGAAGCAAAGTACCTAACAGTCCTGGACCTGACCTAACCTCACCAAACCAGCTGACCCGTCTAAGTATCCAGCCAGCCAACCCTGACCAGAGCAGAAGCGGGCACTGTAAAGTCAGGCCATCGCGACTTGACCTCAAGCCCGGCCGGCGGGCTCCAAGGGGTGCTTCAAACGTTGGGTCGAACGAGATAAACGACCAACGACGACGGATGACAATGATGATTGTTTCTTGTTCCGGTTCCGCTCGTCGCGGCGTGGGTTGGCTGGCTGGCTCCGTCTTGGTCGAGTCTTGGTCGGTACATGTAGTCAATTGAAGCGTTTGAAAATGCATGTGGCTAGACGCCTGCTTTTTATTAGAGCAGGCCATGTGCAGACAGTCATGAAGCCATCTTGTCTAGCGGCTTGAGTAATCAACCATTGGCGCGATGGGTGTGGTGGTTGATCGTTTGGTCGCCCACTGTGGACCACGTGTGTGCGCGTCATGCCGCTGAGACCTGGGTGTGCCTTGGGACCGTTCACATGGTGCCTGGTGATTCTTCTAGCGTGTGTCGTGTGTGTAGACGACTGAGGAGAGCGCATGAATAGACGGCCTAGACAAGCAAGTGAGTCGTGGACGGGACCCAGGGGAGACGATATTTTTGACCAGCGCCACGTACATACCATTTTAGTACGCAACATAAGACTCAGAAGCTGTACGTCCGCTCTGCTTTGTCTCTCAACTGATGCCTTTGCATTTCTCGGCCACAGTTTCCACGTCCTACGAAGTTTTGCGCCCAGCCTTTGCCATGTGCGAGGTTGCAACTGGACCGCCTGATTGGTCAGTAGGGCGCTATTGCAATCTTAAGCACAGTGAACAAATAGACAAGGATTCGGTAGGGAGACGAGAGTGTGTCCGGAAAGGATACAGGGTGGGCATTGCGAGGAGTCGGCGTGGCCTCGTCGTCGAAAGATGAATGAGTCGATGAGGCAAGAGTCGGCAAGTTCGGCCGGGGAAGTGTCGACCTGGAGACGTAGCTGGAATCTGGAGCGCTCTGGATCTGAGCACCACTACCTGCTTCGCGGATTCCTTTTGTTCCATCGTAATCGAGTCCACATTCTGAGCACCACGCAACGCATCTTCCCCTTCCTCATAGCTAAAGCTGGCTGGCTGCAGTGGCTTTAGTCTGTCTGTTCAAAGTCGTATATTCCTTACGGTACTTGCGACTTCAATTTCGTGCTGGTAGAATGCGATGTCGTGATTCCTGGCAGAGTCCTATCCAAGCTCTTGGTCCCTAGTGCTCATCATATTCTGTCAAAGGTACAATGGCTGCCTGTATGGAATGCTCTTGTCGCCTGCTCGGTGCTGGTTGAAGAAACGAGGAGCATTTGCTCCCTTCGTAGACGAAAGAAGTGCAACTTTGATGTGAAATCGAATACTCAAGCCTGAGGCTGGTTGTTAGCAGCAGTCTGCAAGATCGGGAGCCCGTCTTGACTCAGTTCGCCCTCCGCTCCGAGGGGAAACAAGTGCTCGTGATTCTTCGAAAAAGAGAGGTTTGACGGTTTCAAAGACGGGGTTCCGGCGAGACAAATTCAGTAGCGGTCAAAACCCCCATTCCAGATATAGGGAGTGCTCAAGGGCTGCGCTCGAACCGTGCATCGCTGGAGTCTTTTGGCAGCCGGAAAACTTGGATCTTCATTGAAATTTTCTTTACTCAAAGCCTTTTCCCGTTCGAGTCCTTGATAATCGAGTCGATGTTGACGTATCAAATGGGTAATCGGACTGCTCTCGTGCATGTGGAACTTCCATGTGCTCTGCATCGCTTGGCTGGAGAATTGCTGTCGTTGTAAACACGACAAGCAGGAGCTTGGAGCCTTTCAATTGCCTCGATGAAACGGCAAAGCAGTGATTGTGATGATGAAGTTCCGTAGATGGTAGCTTGTTGCAACGAGCCTTTAAGTCAAATTACTTCAAGGCTCCGGAGGCTCATACTGGCGCCTTCGCCCACCGCTTGAGTCTACCCATTTCCACCTAGTGATCCGCAGAAATGTACATGACTGCAAAGCATCAGCTCATCGTGTTCTGCACGTGGTGGAAGGAAGGGTTACCGTTGTTTCCTCTTACGAAAGCGTCCCCATAATTCCTGCGCAGCTTGCCATTCACAAACTCCTTTGTTTGCTCCAAAGCAATGTTCATGTAGCCATCGACGGATTGAAGTTCGCCTAGAAAGGAATCAGCAATCTGCAGAGCGCTGGTTTCCTTCGAAACCAACTCAAATGCCGCACCCTTGTAGACAACGCCAGAGTTCAACTTGACGGTAACGGGAGCGCCGATGATCTCGCTCAGGAAACCCGACGGATCCTTGGCCTCTGCTGCACCGTTCTCCATTTTGTGTAAGCGTGTAGATGAGAGATGGATGAGTTTTGAGGACGGTATGAAGGTGGTTGTTCCGGAGGAGTTCGTTTGGATTGGCCCGAGCGCGACCGCTCGTGACTGCGCGCGTCCTTCGGCTGAAGCGTCGCGCGGCTGCCGATCACCTTTCCTCTAGCAACCCTTCCTCGACATCCACAACACCCATTTTGTGACCGCCGTCTCCAAGGCTCGGATATATCATAGCCGCGCTCAGAGGCCAAAAGACGACAAGTACCGGCCGTCACCGATTCCATTGTTGAGGTCCACCACTATCGATAGTTTCTAAAAGCAGACATGCCGGACAGCGACACGCCGCCAGACAGCATCGCGCGAAAACCGAGGCGACAGTTCTTCAAAAAGCCCTCATGGCAGGTGAAAAAGGATGACGACGATCCGACGTCGTTGTTCGACGGCTCAAAGCAGACGTACTCTGCCATACGGGCCGAGGAGGAGCGCAAGCGAAAAGAAGAGGAGGAGCGCAGGCGAAAAGAAGAAGAGCGCAAGCGGCAACGAGAATTAGAGGAGCGCAAGAACGAGGAGCATCAGAACAAGGAGTGTGAAGAGCGCCGGCAGGACAAGCGTCGAAAGATCAGTCGCGATTCTGAGGACGCTGGCCTCGATGACTTTCGAGCTTCGGTCACAACGGAAGGCTACATGGCGTCGGTTACCAACAGTCGACAAACACACTTACCTGCATGCTGACTGGGACTAGTGGTAAAAGCGAATCACCCTCGGACGACAAGAAGCCCGCTGCGCTCTCGTCTTCACCTCCAACAAAGCGTTCGTCCACATCGCTCTCGTCCCGGTATGAAGAATTTACAAAACGGTCGGAATCTATAAAGCCGGAGGCTCTAGCCCAAGAAAGCGCGCAAGTTCGAGAAGGGAAACGTGCCAACAAGGACACGATAGTCATCGATTTGGACGATTCAGACACAGCAGAAGATGCTAGCCTGGGCGGGACAAAAGAGGACATTCCGGCAAAGCCCGTCGATCCGGACGATGACATTGACGAGTCTGACCTCGAAATCCGAGAAATGATACGCCAATCAAGGCGCAAGAAAAGACTGGCCGAGGAGCAGAGGGCCCGGGCAACACCCCCAGCTGCAAGTGGACTCGAGCGTCAAGGGTCAGCGTCGTCTCTGGGCTTAGGCACGCCACAATCGCCCAGTCAACCTGACCCACCAGTGCAACTCTTCATCCAACCGAGGATACCCAACACGAAACCTCTCTTAGTCACGCGTCGGCTTTCTCAACGTCTCCAGGAAGTTCGCGAAGCGTGGTGCCGAATTCAGGAGTTCGATGAGGAAATGACGCGAACAGTATTCCTTACATATCGAGGAATCCAACTCTATGATGTTAACACGCTCAAAAGCCTGGGTCTCTCTTTGAATTCTGAAGGGCAGCTTGTGAATAAATACCTCAAGCACTCGGATCCGGAAGAGGATGCCAACAAAATCGCCTTGATAGCGACAACAAAGGAGATCCATGAGGCAGAAAAAGAAGAGAGCAGACGAATGACAGAGCGGCATCCAACACCTGAACCGGAGCCCGAGCCTGAAGAGAAGAGAATCAAGGTTGTGATCAAAACGAAGGACCAAGAGGACTGCAAATTCATTGTCAAGCTTGTAAGTGCTTCTTTGCGGCTACTAATGCGGGACAGGGCTTGCCTGGTACTAACAACGAATAGTCGACCGAATTTGGAAAAATGGCAAAGTCTGCCATGAATAGGATGAAGCTGACAACACATTTGAGCCCATATTTGTGCTTTGATGGAGAGCGCCTCGACCCCGACGGCACCATGGCGGACCTTGACGACTTCGAGGACGAGGAAGCAATTGACATGTTTTTTGAGTGATGATAGCTCATTGAATTGCCGAACCGTCCTCTGTAGGCTGGCTGCCGAGTGATGCAACGGTACATTTTCACACTAGCGTCACGTATGATATTGGGCGTGGTTCAGATTCGAATTTGATTCCAAAGATATCCAAGTTGAGTGGCTTGCTAGGCGTTGGTCTCTTGTTAGCCTTTGACAGCCGCCAAAAAAATTACAGACAAACGATAAGATACAACTGGAACATCGTCAAGAAAAGTGCAGAATGCGAATAAAGTACATGTAGTGTTCATGGTGACGGAATAGTACTAGCGCAATGCGGGGGATAAGCTTGACCAAGAGCCTCAGACTCGTTTTCGGCCAGACAAAATTTCCCAGCAAGCAACCACCTGCCCCAATAGCCCCTGCATCGACTCTCCTAGACCTAAGCCGGCCTCTAGAAGACACGAGAACTTCAACATCCTCTTCACTTCTCCCGAATTGGCCGCCAACAGCCCACCAACGCGCGACGCAAAAAAATGAAGCTCCTCACGCTCAACTTCCTCACCTGCGCGCGCAAAGCGTGCAAGACGAGCGCCGCGGCATTCCCGCTGCACCCGCGCGACGCCGAGCTCGAAGTCGTCGAGACGGAGCTCAACCTGCCCTTCATCAGCAACATTCTGCCACGGCTGGACTGGGAGGCTATGCGCACGCTGGCAGCAGAGGTACGTCCGCCGGCGGTTGCTCTCACGCAGCAAACGTCTTTTCTTCCTCTCGTCTTCCCCCATCAACACTCGCGACCCATTTCGACAGGCCAAAATCGCTGACTAGTCCCGTCATCACACAGCTCGGCCTCCCCACGCTCCCAGAGACGGCGCCCGAGCCCGCCGCGCTCTTCTCCTCGCCCACCGCAGACGAAGCCGACGCGCAAGAACCGAACCAGCTGGCGCGCGACCTGCACGGGCTGCTCGTCGAGACGACGATCCAGCAGGGCAGCCTCGTGTGCGCCAACTGCGAGCACCAGTACGCCGTCAAAGAGGGCATCGCGAATTTCTTGCTGCCGAGCCACTTGGTGTAGATTTTGCTGGGGATCATGATTTGAACAATGGCGCTACGATCTATCCATCCACCTACCTCGATGTGCGAACGGGACAGGGATGAGCTGTGTGGGCGGGGAAAGTATGAGAAAGAGGACCGGTTACAAAAGAGAGGGCCGGGATAGGGCAGCGCAAGGCAAGGCAAGACAAAGCGGCACGAGAAGCTTTCTGAATAGGCTGGAAGCCTGGGCAATCGTGTCAGGCTTGCCTCACGAATTGCGGCGGACACAACCAGACTTGCGTTGAAGCGGGAGCAGCAGCAGCTTGTAGCGCGAACAACGGTACAAGCAGCTGACAGACCAACCGCCGCCGCCGCCGCAGCAGCAGCAGCAGCAGCAGCATCGATTCCGTCAGCCATCACAGGCAAACCCACCAGGACGAGACGCAGGAGAAAGGCATGTGCACGAGGAGCTGAGGGTCGGACGCATCCATGGCGTAGCTCAAGGCGCAGGAAAGCATGGGGAATAGGCGTTTTTGATCTTTGTATTTCCCTCTGACTTTTCTTCGGCTCGCGGAGGAGCCAAAACATATACCCAATCACGCCTCAAAAGTCAGCTCTTGGATTCATATTGATTGTGTGCCACGGCCTGTGACTGCAGAACATCCATCGTTCAAGCCTACAGTCTTTGGAGAGGAGGGGATGAGGTGCTTTCAACCACCAGAGCACTCGACCAGATTGCGACCACAGCCAAAGAATTTGAATAATGCAAGTTGGCAGCGATCAAAACCCAACACAAGAAGGAAGCACTGCAGCATGATCATTCAAGGACCGTGGACGAGTGAGCAGAGGGAACATTCCATATCCCAAGAAAGAGAAGGGGATATCAGGAGCATTCAGCTGTGTCAACTCCAACAAGAAATGACACAGGAGCGCGGGTATCCATTCATCCTCGCCCTATCTACAGATATATCGAGGCCAGAAGCCGACGATGCCCAAGCCCGACTGCTTTTCCCTTTCCGTCCCCAAAACACCCAAACGCCTAGCAATGTATCCACCTACATACCCACTCACTGCATTCTACTCATTCGCTCACGACGCCCTCGCCCTTGTTGACCTGCACCCTCTTGTCCTCGCTCGCGCTGACGACGCCGACGTCCCTGTCCCACACGACGCCAAACACCTTGACGCCCTCGCCGCCGGGTCTGCGCTCGCTGTCGGCATCGCCGCTGCTCTCGCGCGTGATGCGGTACACGGCCTCGCCGACCTGGCCGCCGCCAACCTCGGCCGCGCCCGCCCGCACGTTGCGGATGTCCCAGATGCGACACGTGCCGTCGTGCGAGCCGGAAACGAGGCCGTAGTCTGACGTCGGACAGGCGGACAGCGTGGACACGAGGTTGCTGTGGCCGCGAAGCGTCAGCGCGGATACGGTTCGCGCGTCGGCGCGCGGGTCGATCAGCGTGATGTGCCTGGCCGAGGTGCCCGTCGCGAGCAGGTTCAGCTTGGGGAGACCCGTGAGCGAGAAGAGCGGCTGGGCGGTTGTCCGCGTGTCCACTGCCTTGCCGGTGGGGAGATCCCATGTCTTGAGTGTGTGGTCCCACGATACGGAGTATGCTACTGTCGGGTCGTTGGGAGCAAAGATGACGGCCGAAACGGGCGCGGTGTGGCCGCCGAGCAGCTTCAAAGGACCGCGCTGAGGAGCAGATTTGGTGGGGATCTTTTCGCCCTTGGCAGCAGTCTTGCGGCGCTTTGCGGCATGGGAGGAAGCGGAGGGGAGAAGGTTTTCGGGAGCAGCAGGCGCGGAGTCGGCAACAGTGCCCCAGACACCAACAGTGTTGTCAGCCGAGGCAGAGAGGATGCGAGCAGAGGGCGCGTGGACGGCAATGTCGTCGACGGAGGCCTTGTGGCCGTAAAGCTCGAGCGAGGGCGTTATGGTCGAGGTAGCGGAGAGGTCTTCCGGGTCGGCCTCGTTATAAGTCCAGACGCGAACAGTACGATCCGAGGCGGCAGAGACAAGTTTGGTGGGAGAGAGGAACTTGGCAGAAGTCACATAGTTGGTGTGTCCACCAGCCGTGGCCCCGGGAGAGGTTGCTATCACTTCGGAGGTCGAGGTATTCCACACTCTTAGCAATCCGTCGTAGCATCCGGACAGTATGCGCTCGCTTCCTTGCGCAACCTCTGAACCCCACGTCGCCGCGGGCGAAGTGGCCGACAGGACGTCGACTGAGCTGACCCAGTCATCGTGCTCATAGGATGCGACATGGAGCGGCGGTATCAGGGCGCGGACGTATTCGACGGTAAGGGTGTTTTCGGCGGAGATGCCATTCTCGGTGAGGAACTCGTCTATGGAAGAGCGCAGGAACTGGCCGTTGACGAGGAATTCGAACGGGACAGGCTTTTCGTGCTCGAGGAGGTTGTTGACCAGCGTCGACAGGGCATAGCGGCGAAGTGCTTGGGAGATCAATCAGCATCAGTGGTTTGGCTAGAGGGAGCAGAAGTAAACCTACAGGTTGAGACGAGTATAGCGCCGGAGGCTTCCTCGGGCAAGGCGATTTCCGACTGCCTTGTTGTGAATTGTATCCGCACTTGAGAGGTTGGTTCCGCCATTGTTGTGTGTCGCCGGGAACGTGTGATGTAAGTGCGCAAGCAGCAGTCGCAAATCCAAAATTTTGGACGCAGCTGCCCGAATCAGTACTAGCGTCGGTGTTTGTCCGCCTAAACACCGATCCAACACCCAACACCGGCAAGTGGTTGGCATGATCGGAGAAGAGGGAAAGAAAGATGACAGATTCGTAAGTCCAACTGAAAATGGAATCCTGAGGTGAAAGTTTAAAGGCGACAATTTGTGGCAATAGGACGAAGGAAACCCGTCACTGGAACTCATCGCCTCGCATCTCCAACAACTTCGACTCCCATGGTGTTGAGTAGCAGCCAAGCGTCACGGTTGCACATGTCTCTCACCCACTCCCGAGTCTCATGTCTCACAGGGCTTTCTTTGATAAGAGCGATGTCAGAGGCGTTCTGATTGGAGTCATGACAGCCTGATCTGGATGCCTCCAACCCACATGCGGGATCTCGCAGTGCTGGGACGGCTTTGGGAGCGGACTGCGACACCCGTTGCTCTTCTGGACCATGAATGCGATACAAAAAAGCGCATGGCGTTGTAGGCAGTCTGTCAAGAAGTGGCGGCGCTGTCAGCTTCAGCAGCACGGGAGATCCAACCATAGACCTGGCAAGGAAGCAGGTGGGAGAACACCGCCATGTGCAGAGTCCATGGGTCAACACACGGATGGAAGGACCTGCGCTTCAACACCATTTCCTCAACCCAATCACACGGCTAATTTTCCCTCTCATCCCCAACCGAAAGCACTGCCAGAAGCCTACACCCCCGTCTTATCTCTCGCCTTTTCTCCCCGCATCTGTAGGTAACGAGGTCATCCGGCCCTCCACTTCACGAGCCAGAGGCACGCAGTCAACCAGTCAATCTCGCGCATCCATTCCAGCAGGCCCATCTCTCGAACTTACAGATCCACTCGCTCGCCAACAGAAACCAATGACCCAACGCCAACTGCTAACCCCGACGAAGCACATGCAAATCTACAACGCCACGCCATGTGCGCCACGCCAGTCGTCGTATGTAACAACCCAAGCACTCCGTACATATGCACTATGGCGCCATCGAGTTCATCTGTCACTTCCCCGCATCTCATCCCGAGCGAGCCAGCCAGCGTGGATGGCAGTTTGCGGATTGGGTTGTGTGCGCAAGTTGGGCGGCTGCTGGTTACATGTGCATTGTTGGACGGGCGACCAACCGCTCAACAAGTCTTCTCGTTGCGTGTGTTCATTGATTTGGGAAGTGAGAAAATGCTCGCCCAAGTGCGTTGAGGCCGCGTTGGTCGCGTGCCCATTGTAGATGGGCAGGCAGCAGTCGCAGCAGAATTTCTTTTCACATCGGTTTGCATCCCGTCGCGGTCCAAGTTCACCTAACTGTTGCTCCCACACGCGGCGCAGACCTGAGAAGCGCGGAGCAGGCGCCGGGCCACACGAGACCTGACCTAGACCCAGACTCAATAAAGGGGACTGACGACAGTGTGTCATTTGTGACCGGACAGGAACAGGAACTCTATGACTGGGAAAAAGAATGGAAGGTAAAAGGGGGAGCGGGGGTCGGCGGTTTCGGTGGTAGCAACAGTAAGATGACAAGGCCGGGGGTGGTGTAGGGGTGTGTACGCAGCTGTTTGCTCGTACTGGCCTGAGCGTCGCCGCCTTCTTGTACCCGGGCCCCCAAGTAATATGAGAGATGCGGCGATACTTTGGAAGCAAGCGCCGTCACGGACCAGGCAGTGCGTAATGCGTCGCCTTGGGTAGGGGACATGTCGATTTTATTGGAGTTTCCAGCACCATCGCGAGGAACTTGTGGTGCCAGAGGCGACCCAAGACGTTTCGAGGCGCAGAGAAGATGTTGCAAGCAAGTAGTATCGCTAGTGTAGTCAGAGGAGAACGCTGCTCTCAACGAGCCATAAAGCAGTACTGGGCACGCACGGGGGATTTGTCAAAAAGAGGAAAAGACTCGAGGAAAAGAAAACAAGACAGGGCAAATCAAAAGGTAGGACACCGATATGAGAGATCCGAGATGCCCGAACCAACACACACTCAGACAATCAAGCTTCTCTTTCACTTTCCGGTATGATTCGAGCCTCAGACAACTAATACGCCACCCTTTGCTGCCCCCGATCCCATTGCTCCAGATCCTTCAAGAAAGACGTGGTCTTCGCATGATTTACCGTGGAGGCTTTGGCCGCGGCAGATCCGACATGATGCCTCATAACTTTCGCTGATACCAACCCCATTCCCCCCGCTTAGGAGGCAGGCGCAGCTGACTCTCCCTCGGTGGCCTCGGTGGTGGCCGGAGCCTCCTTGGTCTCGGTCGGCTTGTCCTCGCCCTTGGCCGCCTCGCTGGCGGGCTCGGGCTCGTTGCCGTCCGACGACGTCCAGAGGGTGAGGTTGTCGCGGAGAAGCTGCATGATGAGGGTGCTGTCGCGGTACGACTCTTCGGAAAGGGAGTCGAGCTCGGCGATGGCGTCGTCAAAGGCCTGCTTGGCGAGGTGGCAGGCGCGGTCGGGCGAGTTGAGGATCTCGTAGTAGAAGACGGAGAAGTTGAGGGCAAGACCGAGGCGGATGGGGTGCGTAGGAGTGAGCTCAGTCTGGGCGACGTCGGTGGCCGTCTAGAACAATGTGATCAATAACAATTTTCTGGCGGCACAGAACGCTGAAGCGCCACAAACCTTGTAAGCCTCATGCGCAGCGGTCGCGGCAACCTTGCGCTTCTCGCCCGACGCGAACTCGGCAAGGTAGCGGTGGTAGTCACCCTTCCTGTGTTTGGAGTCAGAATCGATCAATGTTTCCGATTGAAAAACACGGCGGGTCTTTGGAATGGTGCGGCCTGAAGAGGTGGCTGACGGCAGGTGGTGACGTACATCTTGTGGTAAAAGACCTTGGACTCGCCGGACTCGGCCTTGGGGATGAGGGCGTCATCCAACACATCGAGAACGTCCTGGCAGACCTTCTCGAGCTCCGTCTCGATCTTTTGACGGTACTCGCGGATGGTGCCAACGTGCTTGTCGGAGCCCTTGGACTCCTCCTTTTGCTCGATCGAGGAGATTATGCGCCACGAAGCACGGCGGGTGCCAACGACGTTCTTGTAGGCGACCGAAAGCAAGTTGCGCTCATCCACCGAGAGCTCACCGCTCATCTAGAGACGTTGGCGTGTTAGAGGATGGATTATTTGCAGTTCGCAGTCGCGCAGCGACGACGGCGGCGGGATGGCAGTGGTGGGCGAGCAGAGTCGTACCTTGGCAACTTCCTGTAAATGGCGTCAGACTCTCAGTTCGATGACATCAAAAGCGATTTTCTCGACTGACCTTCATGTATCCAACCATCTCTGTAGAGCAGCATTGTTAGAAGTCGCGAACAAGACTGGGGCAAGGGCGTCAACGACGTACCATCGTAACGCTCAGCCTGCTCGCACAGGCGGGCGAGGAAGGTTTTGCTGCACGGCAGGTTAGAGAAGCGGGCGGACGGACAAGGCGTCGTGTGGGCGCATACCTTTCACGCTAAATCGAGGGACGTCATGTCAGTAACGGGCGTTGTGCAGGCGTGACAGCGGGCGACGGGTGTCAGAGGGGCTTTGGGCGGACAGAGGATGGGGATTAGGGGGGGGGGTGGAGCGTGGTCGCCGGGCGACGGTGGACGTACCTCAGTAGCCATTTGGAAAGAGTTGTTGGAGTGGAAAAGAACGGGTTGTGGAGGAGGACTAGGGTTGGGACAGGAGTGGGAGAGAGATGTTTTGCGATATTGGGTGGGTGTTGAGAAGACGGGTGATGGTTTGGATTTCGCTGTGTCGCCAAGGAAGCGGCGATGCCCCGCGCAAGACGCCCACGCCCACGCCCACTGCCTGCCTGCGCCTGCGCCTGCGCCTACGCCTGCCTCTGCCTCTACCGTGTGCCTGTGGCCTTCCAGCTAGCCCACCAGCCCACCGACCAGCGCCCACCCACTCACCCGCCCGCCCGCCCACTTCAGTCGCCAACATGACCGACCCTAACGCCAGCTCAGGTCGTCCGTCTCTCACCCTCCGATCCTGTCGGCCAATAACCTCGCCTCGCTGCAGACCTGCAAACCCGCCCGGAGTGACCACTCGCCCGGTCCCGCCGCGTCGAGATGCGCTGTCGGGCTGGCTGGCTGGCCAACACCACCGTGACTGTGACCCATCACTCTGCCTACATCATGTACATTACCTGCCCTCCCGACTGACCCACGACTCGCTCCATTCATCGCCTCTCTTTCACGCCTTATCTGACCCGTCGCCCTATTTGCCCGGCCACCACACACCTCGCGTTGCCGACCTGCCACGTCCTTGGTCGTTGCGCCTCGCTGCGTCGCGGTGGGGAGGTTGCGCGCTGACGTACCGGCCATAACCCTGAAGCCCCCCCTTCCCAAATATAGCCCCAAACCACTCTCGCCCACACAGCTCACGCAAAAAAAGTTGGCACGAAACACGTCTACCATAAGGTTGTCTTGCCAAAAGTGTGAGCCTGTCTTTCCTCTGTACTTCCCAACCTATCTCATGTATCTACCTGCTGTCGTGATACCGTGTCGTGCCCATCTTGACAATTGTGCATTTCCCCCCTCCCCTAATCCTCGGACCACACTGCTGCCAAAGTTTGGGTGCGCGGGAGATCTTCAGTACATGAAGGGTTTCCAGAACAATGCCTGTTCCGGTCCACTGTACTGTGGCCATTGCGCTACTCCTCGCAACACTGTCCCTCTGCTGCTCACGAGCAAGCATAGGAGCGAGACTTTGATGCCTTGCGGCGGCGGCAGCAGCGACTGCCTGCATCAGACGCATGGGTCGGTAGCCAAGGCAGCTAATACGACTTCCCCGTCTGCGCGCCCCCCTCCCCTTAGCAGCATCCGGCCGCACTGTGACAGGCCTTCCCCATGCCCTTTCCACGTTGCGTACCAGCCACCTGCAGACGCCGGGCGCCTATTTTGAGAACCAAACCTCAGTCTCAGACTCGCCAGCCTCGTCTACATGAGCAGCCTCCAGGCACCGAGAATCAGCGCTGCCGTACCCGTGCAGACACCCCTATCCGAGACACGTTAGCAACCAAACGACGACTTTGCTCGTCCGCAATGTCACTCACATCAACCACTGCAGCGTCGTGAACTTGACCGCTTCCAGCCTCTCCCGCAGCACCGCCGTCTCTTGCTCGATTCTTGTCTCCGTCTCCTTGAGCTTCAAGTCCTGCACATTGGCCTCTTCCCTGATGCGCCCCTTCTCCAAGTTCAAGTCTAGCCGCACGCTGGCCTGCGTCCGCTGAATCTCGTCCCTGAGCCGGCTGTTGAGCTTGGCAATCTCGTTTGTGAGCCGCTCGTGCGATGCCCGCGTCAGCGACGTCTCGGTCGAATCCGCCGTGAGAAGCTCAGAGCGCAGCTTGGCGAAGTCGACCTTTTGCGTGTACGTTGCTCGCTCTTGGTCTTCGCGGAGCACCATTGTGCGCGTCAAGTTTTGGATGCTGGGGGAAGAAACAATCGACGTCAGCCAATGTGCCCATTTGATGTCCCGAAGCGCCAAGTACCATGGACAGCCGTGACTTACCTCTCCTCAATGACGTCGCTCAACACCTTCATCATAGCCACGGCCTGGTCTTCCGTGAACCCCTCATCCTTGAGCCTCTGCACAAACTTGAGCGTGTCAAAATGGTGATCCCGAGGCCGGCTCGGCGTCGCCGAGAACGCTCTCCGACATTCCAGTTGTGCAATTCGCGAGCTCTGAGCCGGCCGCCGTCGTTGCTGCTCTTGATTCCGGGCTACGCTAGCGGCCGTGGTTGCGACGGGGCGGCCGAAGGATTGCGAGAGCAGTGCCGGCGCGCGGAAGGACACTGCCGCCGGTGCTACCGCCGCCGTTGCGTTTCGCGAAAGTGCTGGGAAGAGGCTCCTCGAGATCCTCAGATTCGTCAAAGGGAGTGCCGAGCTCGCCATGGCGGCAATCGATGTTTGCGCGGAGCACGGCGGTGTGTGGTGGGGGTCGAAGGGTCGGAGCAGTTCAATCCGAACGATGAAGAGAGATTGTGTCGGTGGATTTGGTTGGTACGAATGGTTTGGTTTCGCGACTATCCAATTTGGCGGCGGCAAGGGCGTCAAAAGCGCGTGGGAGTCGTCGATGGCACCGTGGGCAGTTCGTGACTTTTGAGAGACCGCCGAGCTCGCAGCTGGCCGCCGCCCTGATGGCCATCCCACCGTGGTAAGCGTCATTCTCCAAGGCACGTGCGTCACTGCGCGAACACGTCATTGGCTGGGGGTTCTTCAGGGGCTCAATTGTTCTCGTTCATGTATGTTCTCTCTGCTTTTGGCCAGGCTGAAGAAGCAAGGCATTGTCTGAAGTGATTTCTGTATCGCTTGAGGGTGTCTAGTCCGTCAACCTCGGTTGTGTCCACCAAAAAGACTCCAATCATCCATCCAATGAATGCCTCGCTAAGTCGGATCAACGCTCAATCATCAGTGAAGTCCATCGAGGACGAAAGTGAAAAAAGCCAAAGAAGGAAATTGTGAAAAGAAATCGGTATCGTCCACTCGCCCGCCCCTTCGTCATCATCGCAGCAATGGTCGTGATGGTCATTATGCTGGCCTGGATATGTATATCTTGCGACTGCCAAACACGGTCTAAATTCACCTTCCAAACTCCAGACTCGGAACTATGACCGGTCCGTACTTCATCGGCGCGGAGTAGAGATTCTCGTTCTGCACCATGAAGTCGACCGCAATGCTCAACTTTCCCCCACCGTGGCCAGGCATGGCTTGGCCAAAGGTACCGTTGACGAGCTCAGGGTCGTAGGCTACACAGGCCACGTAGTTGCGTCGGCCCATGAGTCGCTTCATTTCGCGCGGTTGCCCGTTGACGTCTTGGGTGAAAATTTCCATCATTTCCTCCTTCGTGTCAGACGGGCTGTTCGTGGACCGATGGCCGTTTTGGGGCACGTAGAGAGGCCTGTTGTTGTGGAGCAGTCGGAGCACATATCCGGGAGGTGGGCTGTTCACGACGCTGGAAGTGATGATTTGATACATGGTCTTGTGGTCTTGAAGACGAGATGGGTCGTGGACCAGACCAGCACCGCAACAGCTGACATCTGATATCTTATTAGTAATGAAGTGAGCATGGAGAGAAACCTCACTGACCTCCTGAAATGAACGTCATTCGCAGAGACTTGTTATGTGCGATGCCTTGAAGAGTTCGGATCAAGTAGGTCCGCTCGAGATCCTAAACGGCTGTCAGCTGCAGTTCAAAGATCAAGTGCATGGGAGACTTTACCTTGGACTCGTGCGTCCACTGATCTCTGAGCTCATCCAACATGTCAATCTCTCCAAAAGGACTAAGAATGCCGCTCATTAACCCGGACTTGCCAACAGCTTTCTTGACCGAGTTGAAGCCCTCTCCCACCATACCCTTGGCCCCGACAACGCCGGCCACAGAGCTGGTCACTTTTCCAAGCATGTTGAAGGTGCCCGTGACAGCCTTCTTGCCCGTTGTGATGGTATTCGCCAGAGACTCTACCGACTCCAGACGCGGGTATATGACAGGCACCGGAATCATCCATATGCAGTGCTGCACGCTAGGCGGTAGCATTGCAACCTTTGGGAAAAGACCTTGGTACGTTGGTCCAGCCATCACCTGGTGCGGATTCCGCTCCGATCTGGTGTCTGGTCCAACGACCACCACTGCCGGGCCCAGGTACTTGACAAAGTGCCATCCAGTCCCAGTAACCGTAAACAAGTCCCGGTCGTCATTGACGTTGCGGAGAATCTCGAGAGTGGTGTGGTGCTGAAACAGCAGGTACATCTCGATGCCTATCCGACCAATGTTTTTGAACATGTTCGAAAATTGCATGTACTCAGGATATGATCCCCAGCCATCGAAAATGTCGTGGTCGTCCAATGTGAGGACGTGGGGGATTTGAGCAAATGCTTCCCTCAGATGTGGCTGGTCGAAATGGCTCGAGTAGTAGTGAAAGTAGGCGTGTGTGACCTCTTCCTCGTGCCGGGCCGTCCACGGAGTATTCTTTCTGTTCTCTTTGCCGCTCATTGCCGTCCACTGTTTGAGCAAGGGAATTTCCTTCCAGATGCGATCCGCGTAGATTTGGTCTCCAAGACCTAGCTGGACATGGAAACCTCCGCATTCAATGTGCTTTTGGAGAATGTCTTTCCACATGTACCCGACACCGCCCAGTTTCTGGCGCTCGTTTGCTCCAACATTCAAGGCAAAGTCATTCCCAGAGTGTGCAATGAAGCGCCAGCTCGTCTCGTGTCGACCGGCTACGAGAAACTCATACCGAGTGCAGCCAAGGTGCGAAGTGACAGCATATGTCCATTTGGCAGCCTGCTCATCCTCCATCCTCAGGTCGATGTCGTACCTATAAAAGACCCAACGCTGGTGCTTGTAGATGGCGTTTGCCTTGAGCTGCCTCGGGTTCGGTGACAGATCCAGGCTCTGGTGAATATGGATTGTAGGAGGGTGCGGCGCGTCCGTGACCAAGAGAATAGATCCGAGCCATAAGCCACGCTCGAGGTCCATGTTGGTGTATCTTAGATATGGGCCAAAGTACACTCCATTGGTAGGCTGGACCTTGTACACTTCTACGCCAGCTGCTGGCGGGGGACCAGTGAATCCGACCGCTGTTGGACTTGACAATCCTGCCATTCCAGGCATACCCTCATGGTACATCGCTTGCTGCGGAGGGAATCCAGGGGAAGCCATGGGCTTGCCTGCAAATGTCCCCACTCCAGGAGATCCGAGTGGATTGACTATCGTTCCAGTCGGAGACATGGGCTCACTCAGGTTGAGCGGTGTAGGACCCTTTGGAAATTCCCACTGAGTAGACTGTGACGGCAAATGAATGTAGTAGTATTGCCCAGAGTTGGGATCAAGGTGCGCAATCCAGCCTTCAGGGAGCGGTGGTGGAGAAGCCGGACCTGGCCCTGGGCCAGGAGAAGATGTTAGCTGTGGATGGATTTGGAGAGGCGCGAGACCACTGGGTCCGGGCTGGGCCTGCTGTGGGTGCTGTCCTTGCAGATCCTGTTGGTGAGGATCATTGGCAAAGGCTGGATGACCTTGGAGATGAGGATCCGACATGACTCCTGGACTGGCTGTGACGTTTGGCGCTGGCGAACCATTGGAGCCTGCATGCTTCTCATTGCCGTAACCTTGAGGAGCCTGCTGCTGAACACTGGAGTAGGATGGAGGAGGCTCTTCACCCATGTTCATCCGCTGAAAGTCGTGCTCAAGCGTATGTTCTACGTTTGGCCTGTTCTGCGACGCACCTGCCTGTGTTGGTGGGCTCTGCACTACATGTGCCTGGGGCACAGGCGATCCTGTCGTGGGATAGATTTCAGATAAACCTTGGTATACTGCTGGAGGGCCATGCGGTTGAGTGCCTGGCTGCTCGGTGGGTGTCCACGGTCTGGCTGGCTGCTGCTGCGGTTGGCCCGGAGAACTGACCCGATGAGGCTGGCCAGCGTACGGATTCGCACGTTGTGCTGCCGCAGAACCCTGTCCTTGGATATTGTTCAGGGTTGACGCACCAGCTATGCCTGCCGCGGCGTAGCGCGCCTCTATTCCACCGCCAGGGGTCTGCTCGATTAAAGGCGTCTCTGGGGGCGGGGGAGAACCTCTCTGGGCTCTTGTAGTCGAAGTCGATGCCGTCGAACTGAGGCGATTTACGCCAGAAGGATTCGATATTCTAAGGGTCTGGTTTTGTGTCGTTTGCGGTGGCGAGCCCGCTTGAGGAGGCGGCCAGTATTGTTGATGGTAGTCGGGATAAGGGTTTGAATCAGCATTTGCCGGACGTTGGTTCGGGTTTTGAAGTGGAGGAGGCGGTCCAGAGTAAAGATCCTCTTTATCTGGAGTCTCGGGACCTGGCGACTCTGGAAGTGGCTTCGGAGTGCCCTGGCGCCTGGGCTTGTCGCCAGGTCTTGTTTGCGCGCTGCTTCCACGTCCATCGTCTGCAGAGTGGCCAGAGTATCCGTAGCCTGCGATGGTTGGCTTGTGTGGGTCATTCGCGTCGAATCGAGTTCTGTTTGAGCTAGAACTTCCCGCAGAAGGCCTTCGATAGGCATCTTGCTGGGGAGTGTTGTTTCGAGATGGCCTGTCACGTTCGGTCCCAGGAGTCCCGGTCCGCACGCGGCGCCCTGGGCCAGGTGAAGGTGGCTGAAAGGGCGGCTTGTCAGTGTCAGGATATGGAAGAGGTCCCGTAGGCGGGCTCGAAGTCGGAGGAGGGTAGTTTGGAACTGGCGGCGGCTGCGCAAAGCCTTGCTCCAGACTGCTGGCCGAAGCAACGCGCGGAGGAGGCGACGCAGAAGCTCTCTTGTGTATTCTCAGCGGGCCAACAGTTGGGCTGTCTGCTCCTTGACCGGGCTGGCCCAGGAACAGCTCTTCAGGACGACCATGGCGCCTCGGAGGGTCCATGGCTGAAGACGGCGGGCGAGGACTGGGATCCGAGGTGAAGCGCATGCAATGTAGTCGGGGTGAGGCAGCGAGTGTGAAGTAGGCCAGCGGCGGCTTCGTGCAGCAGTGGCAGAGGTTCGGTGTCACTGGCGTTGTCAAGGCGGGATGGTGGGTGAGTGTACAGAGAGGCAGGGCAGATGGCAGGGGAGGAGAGGGTTTTCAGCTGGAGGGTGGAAGATATGGTGTCAGCGCGCGTCGGACTGCTTTGCGGCTCCCCCGTGTGATAGGTGAGAGGGCATACGCGCCCAAACCTGGCTGCCAGTGAGGTGGGTGGTCTGCTGGAGAGTGGCATGCCCGCAGCTGTAAGCGCGCGCGGGGAAGCTCCGCCAGTGCGCTCCACGTTTGATTGGCCAACATCACCTGCGGCCCTGCCCGTGGCCCATCGACCCACCCTCCTACACCGACGCCGACGCGACGCCATCGCCTTCACCTGCATCGAGCGGCCTTACGTGTCTCTTTTCCAGCCATTCTCTGTTATCTGCTTGACTAGACACTTTGTATTCCAACATGCCATTGTCATGTCCCTTCTTGAATGCCCAACGAACCACCCACCAACCCGAAAGACTCCGCCAAATCCAAATGCGACGGCTATGCTGATCCAATGCTTGCAATTCAAAAACCTAGCCCTTGCGAGCCAGCGCCTCCTGCGAACGTCTCCCTCCCTCCTCACCGTCCGAATCGCGCGCTCAAGCCGGCAAAAGCGTCGGGGCTTTGCCTACCGCCCATCATCCCCGAAAAGTCAACGCTCTCTTGGCTGACATGTCGTGTTCCTCCGACTGGGCCTGGAGCTTGTGGCCCTACGCTTTGCGCAAAGGGATTGTGACTGCCGGCCTGTGCAGCTCCTACCTCTGGCCCGCCACTCGTCATAACGGGCATTGTCGCGCTGCGCCTGGCTTGTCCATTCGGCATTCCACCATCGCCCGGCATCATCGCTGCTGGTGGCGCGGGTGCCAGCTGAGGTTGGCCGTACAAGGCCAAAATTGAGCTCTTGTCTCGCCGGACAGGAAATTGCGCTTGAGGTTGGTACGGGTTTTGCGGGACCTGATACTGCTGATATGCGGGTTGCGGGGTTGAAAAGTCGGCTTGCTGTTGATACATCTGTCCCGCGTTGGGATTATATCCTTGAGGCTGCTGTGATGCTCCCATTGACATCATCTGCTGTTGCTGTTGCTGCTGTGGGAAATTCGTCTGCGGCGAAAATTGTTGCGGCTGCTGAGTCGGCTGACCAAACGGTGCTAGATTATTCGGTTGTCCATTGAACGGATTGTTCGGTGGTGCGGCAGACACGTTCAAAAAAGGGTTTGCTCCATGACCCTGCGAAGAGGGTGTGCCGTTCGTCTGGACGTAGGGAGACGTGCTCTGTTGTGGCACCGCATACTGCGAAGGGATTTGCGGTACAGGTGGAGGAGTAAAGGTTTGGAGAAAAGGGTTGTAGCTCTGTTGTTGATTTTGAGATCCATGTCCACCCGTGTGGTTTGGGAACAGCTGCGGCGGTTGCGCCTGAGCTTGTCCGAGACCCATGTTTTGGAATGGCTGCTCCAGTGAGGAATGAGCCGATTGCGGTGGCCGGGTCGCTGGAAGGAAGGGATTGTAGGAATTCGGCGCGGACGCGTATGATGCTTGGGAGACGCCGGTGGCTTGAGTCTGCAGCGGCGCCAAATGTTGTGACGATGGCGGCACCATATCCAGCCGGTCAAACGGATTGGAGGATTGTGTCGTGGAAGGTCTCGTGCGCCCGATTGAGAGGCCATTGACATTGTCACTTTGTGTGGATGCTGGCGTCTGTACTCCAGAGGGGCTCCTGGCCCCTTCCCCGAGTCTAATGAGAGTTTCAACAGACTTCTCCACGTTCCCGTTGAGACCTTTGAGTACGGTGGCGTTGCGCCTTTCATCCGGGAAGCCCATGTCTCTCAGAGCTGAAAGCTTGGCCTCGAAGCTGTCTGCCGACGCACTTCCAATGTTGTGCCCAAAAACCCTGGACGCCTTGTTCACTCTTGGTGGTGAAGAGTTGTTGAAGTGGAGACCAGGTGATCGAGGAGGACTAACGGGGTCGGATCTGCTCGTGGGGAATGTCGACGACGAGGCTCGGAGACCAAAACCAAACCGATTCCCTGGCTTTGGGGGTAACGGCGGCGGACGGTCTTCAATAGAGCTCGTGCTACCAGTGTTCTGCCGCGTTGTTGGCCGCGACTCTCCTAACGACTTGTGTTCGTACTTTTGGCGAAGGAATCGCTCCATTGCACCATCGACTTCGTCTACATCAATCGGTATGTTTGGCTTGACGTTTCCGGGATTGTACAACAGATTCGATGCCACATTGCCGGTGCGCTTCATGCTCTGCAAGATGTTACAACCCGCCCGAGTCGTGACACGGAGAGGAAACATACCTCGACTTGGTCGTTACTCCAACTATCCATACTCAATGATTTCACCTTGGAGATGTGCGTGCCGAGCTTGCGATGCAGCGTGGCGCACCGCATGCAGAGAAAGATCCCCAGCTGCGGCCGCGAGACAGTTGTCAGCCATTGTGATCGAGTTTATACGGTCGTACGAGTATGGGTTGGAGATTGGCGTCGGCAAGTAAACAAGTTTTGGGCTGGGGAGAATGGCGGAAGATGAGGGCATGTTGGATTGAGCTTACACTCCAGCTTGCCCACCCTGGACCGAATTAGCTTCGATGATATGCTTGGATTGGTGCCGGGGAGCAAACCTGGATTGCGGGCGCCGCAGTCGGCGCACCTATCATTGCCTGGTATGGACTTGATGAGGTCTTGCAGGGCGCGCTCATTGCGAGCCTGCTGGCGCTTATTGAGGGCCGAGGTCATGGTGGTGAGAAGGTGGTTCCGGTTGGGCGGGCAGATCGGTAGAGACGCGAAGGAGACGAGGATGTGGGCCCAAGGTTGCTTTCAACAGTCGTCAGGTAACGCAGCAGCCGGAGACAGACGTCGCCAGCGCGCACATAGCGAAGAGGCAGGGTGGGGATGGTGGAGGAGGCCTTTTGGGCAGAGCAGCTCGTATGTAGCGTAGAAGGCGAGCCCGGCCGTGGCGGCGCTCCCCATAGCATGGTCGGCGCGAGAAGACATGGCCGCAGACAATATCAGGGGCTGGTTCCAGCACGAGCTATGCCATAGACCCCGCGCGCCATATATAAAGCGCCATGAGCCGCCCCTTGGTTACCATTAAACACCCCTTTGCATGCGGGTCCAGCGTTCCCCGCCATGGCTACCGACGTCGAGCTGGGCGTGTCTCTACCTAGCACTGTGCTCCCAGCCAGCACGAGCAAGCAGCATAACTACCTCATGGTCTACTCCTACAGGAGACGATGGACTAAGCCTGGACTAGCGGTTTCGCGTGAATCCGCATATCCCTATATTTGGCTTGCAGGCCAACTGCGTGATTGCCATTGCGAACCCATCGCAGCCAAGAGAACCTACACAACCTCTTTCTCTGGTACCCCAATATGACCGACTCAGCCCAGAGCATCAGAGGCAGGCGGTTGATTATGAGTACGTCGCCTTTTCAGGCGTGTGAATGTGTTGGAGGGAAAGAAAGGGGCGGCTGCGAGAGCGCCGGCAGCTTTTTCGCCGACGGCTTACTCAGCAGCTCCTTAAGCGGAGGTGCGTGCTGTGGCTTGGCAGACCCCACAGTGAAAAACGTTCTCTTATAAAAAGAGCGGCCGCCCTCCTCCTATCCCACCTCTGCCCCGTCACTCTCTTTGCACCGAAGGCTCTTCAGCACTACGTCCACGTTTGCAACCCCTCGTTCTACGATGTCCGAAGATGACCGTCCGATTCTGCCGCAATGAAAGGCTGTCACGAGACGCGAATTGAACCATCTGAGACGAGTGAGACGATGCTTCCACCTCCAACCTGCACCTTGAACACCACGATTTGCCTGCACCTTGGTCTTTCTCTGACCTTGAATGCACACTTTTAATCAGTGGAAGAGAAAAATGGCTTCTAGCAGGGCCAGTCTACTCCACTCCACTATTCTCGAATCTATGGTCTAGTGGCACTAATCACAAGACAAACATCTCTATGTGGGACCCGAGGCTTCATTATGAATGTACTGGTCCTCAGTTTCATTTCTCTCAGAATCAAGAATTTTCCGGGCGATTTTGTGGTAACCTCATATTCAGTCGACGTCTTTCATTTGGCATCAAGAATCTGCAATAGTCTGAAAAGTGGAGTGCTTCGTCACCAATACTATCATTACATTGAACTATTTCTTTGGGCAAAGCTCAAACCAATTGTGTTTTGCTTTCACTTCGGTCTTCAGTCTACTCTCTGCTTTCAATAGATTACGTTTTCCGCTTGTTGCCCAGCCATTCACACAGCTGGCTTGCTTGCTTCGTGCGTCAACAACCACCCATTCCCGTTTCGATACTCCTACAGTCTACAATCGGTTCATCGCACACAATTGAGAAGTACGTCTTTCCGAGGACATCAAACCTAGATTTGTTGATGGGCTGGTGCTGGATCTCATTTAAATGACCTCGGAAAGCCTACGAATGCCGCTCCAGACCAAGGAGACGGGCCATGGACCCATGAGTTATTGTGGCCGTAGCCTTTCCGTTGCAAGAGATGCACTGTACTCTCTAGGTGGTCGTCGTTGTCGATTTGCTGTCCTACTTTTTCGTCCCCGTATCATTTTTCTGCCGTCAAGGTGCGTTAGTATGTTGCTACTACCATGGACGAGCTGGCAGGGCGACTACTTCAAATAGTTGCAGCTTATGAATCCACCCAGTCTAAGCATCAAGACCAAAGGTGAGCTCATCTCTGGCCACAATCTACGTCCGCCTGCAGACCGCGCTCGACGCTTCGCCGCTATCTTGGGCCTACGCTTTGCTCAAAGACAAAACCGCAACGCCGTCTCGCATCTCCCCTCGACTTTTTGAGTGACGCAACCAAAAGTCTACTGAAAGAATTGGTATATACCGCCCACCGAAACTCAATTTTCGACCACTACGAAACTCTCAAACCCAAACCTCCAGGGCAAGCCTTCCAAGGAAAGAAAAAACATACCCACCCGTTCGCGAGTACATTGACAACGCCCGCTTGCTCTCACCTCTCAGTCAAGCACTTCGAATCCTAGATGCCCATTGGCGCACGTATTTTCTTGGCCAAGTTTCGCACGTCGGGGTGTCTCCTGCAGGTTCGTCCATTGCAGTCCAACGCTTGCCAGCTTCGGTAGTGTGTCTCGGCAAGGCGGTACGGCGACCAACATCTATCTGGTGATCATGCCATTGGAGCACTCCGGATCTGAAACGAGGCAAGCATCCACCAAACAAGATTCAATGGCACGATGGTTGTCTCCGAGCTCGTCGTCGACTTCGACGGACAAGGGACAAGCGATCGGCTAAGTGATGCTTAACGACTCGTCAAGTGACCTCGAGTCCGTGCATCAGACCCCCAACCTACTGCCTTCATGATTTACGCCTCCGCTAGGAATACCACCCACGAATCGAGGGTTGTGTTTGTCTTTGAACGAGGACTTATCGTAATGATGGCGTAAGGTCCTTGGTCCTTCCCATTTTCGTTGGCGCCGAGAGCAATAATGAGGCCAAATCGAGCCCGTCATCGGTTGTGACGCGCCACGGTACGCTACCCTTCACTTCTCTATTTCTATTTACAGGGTAGCTCTCCTGATTCAATGTTTTATTCCTGAGCTTGGTTCTGACCGAGAGCCGTGATCAAGGACCGAGTGATGCGAAATGAAGGCGCAGAGGGTGACCCACGATGACAGCGAAGGCAAGACAAGGTAGTCGAGTTCCGCAGCTCTCATTGCCCCATGGATGGCAACCAGAATTCTAATCCGACGAATAGTACAGTTCCGATTCCTCTTGCCCAGCACGCAAACGTCCACTAAGAACACTTGCCTTGTTGCAAAATGTGACAGGACAAGGTGCACCCAGTTTGCTCCGCGTAATGCCACCTCGCACCCTGTTGTTGGTCCACCCAGTCGCCTCCTGGAAGGAGAGTGGAGCGGCAGGTCCCAGCTGTAACGAGCTGTGTGTCGCTCACTTGCTCTTCCTTTTGTCGTTTATCACCGCCAGTGCGCGAATCACAGCCTTGTAGTTCCGACTTTGAGAGGGGCGAGGGACAGAACTGGCTAGTATGGTGAGGTCTGCCCCTCCACTCGATGTTGACCTGACCGGGTCCGATCATGGGGAGAGTCCCGTCATCTCAAGTAGCGCCGCCCACAAGCTGCAGTCACTAGCTCCTGCTGGGAACACTTCCGCGAAACCGCCTGCTTCCTACTGGCTACAAAGACATCCGACCGGCCTTCAGTCTGTGTGGAACTGGCCACTTGCCCCTTATGGCACGGAGATGGGCCATTTGCCCTTGATTTACATACGATAGCTCACCAGATATGCCCACCCTAGACTCAGTTGATCGTCTGTGGCGGCTGTCTCATCCTCATCCGCGCGTCTACCGGTCAGAGAGTTAAATGAATTCTTTTCTTCTTCTCAAACAGTGTGTTGAACGGGGACCCGGCGGATTGTGTGGTCACGACCCAACGTCAACATGGCCACTGGTTCCAGAGACAGCTATGGTAGGGAGAGTTGAGGTGAGCCCCGATCTCTCGTGTCGAGAATCCCCTCGTCACATACGCCGTGTCATGTACTAATTTGCTTTGCAGTCGCTGTCAAAGCCGCCGAGCAGGATTTCTTTTTGAAGGCAAAGCGATTGGCAGGTGTCATCCCTGAGCTTCGGTTGGACTTTTTCACTGACGGCAGTCAGGTCGCAACCGCGCACCCCTAACTGCCTTTGCGATTGGACGGGATGAGCAAAGCCACGTCTTGCTTGTTTTTCATCCGGAGCCATTGCGATGAAGCACCATGGGGGGACTTGGACGGTGGTCAGTTCGATTCTTGTTGCCCCTGAATCTTGGCTCTGGAGAAGTTTCGCACGATGGCGAAGCCCCTAGCTCATTGGAACCTGTAAATCATTGCTTTCTTTCAGGTTGACTGACCTATAAAAGCTGCTTGTGAGTATGTCCATCTCTCTTTACCAAAGTTATCATCAGCAACTTGGCTTCCAAGACGAATACCTTCTCTCAGACCTCGCCAAATCTTGTCTTTCTTCCCTCCGTTTACTCAAGATGGCCAAACGTCAAGCCGACCGCACAGAAAAGGAAAAAGAGCGCAAGCGAGAGCAGTACAGAAGACAACAGCAAGCCTCCAGTAAGTGAAGAATATGAGACTGCATGGACGTCGATGCTAACATGGTAAACCAGGGAAAAGGAAGAACGAAAAGAAGAAAGCGGCTGAGAGAGAAAGGAACAACAGAAGATACGCATACACTGCGTACCTCCCCCCGAATGTAAATGAACTGGGGTCGGACGACGGCTTGGTCTTCCCAAGTCGCAACCGCCTGATCGACCTCGTTGCTTACGACGAGGAAATGGAGGCCTTCCTCGCCAACGCTCTTGCTCTGATGGACATGGGCAATGATGGATATACTCATTAAGTGTTGTAGTAAGTAAGGCGACCAAGTCCAATAATCGAAATCCAAACTTACTCTGCGTTTTCAGCCCCGGCCGCATCACCCCAACCTCTTCCGTCCCATTCATGCCCATTGGATCGACTTGGCATGCTTTGAGAAACGTCACGGCGTTGCGGAATGTGTTTCGGTCGAAGAAGAGCACGAGGTATTTGTGGCCAGTGACCGTGAGCATTTTCCCTTGCTCGAACACTCGCTCAACTTTCCACTCCCTTTTTCATTTTTATATCTATATCTTTACTTTCACATGTTTACTTCCATATACCTAGCCTTCTTCACTGTAACATTAGCCCTAGTTTCAAATCACTAAACACTCTTCATCCCAGCTACCGTCATTGATGCTTTCCTTATTGCATTAACCCCAGGTGGCTTTAACGTTTGAACCAGCATTTTTCGGAAGTTTAGATAAACAACCACCCCTGTCCTGGTCATGTCCCCCACTGTTAGCGGAATCGATTGCAGATCCACTGCACAGGGTTAGCATCTGGCAGCTGAAGAAATCCAGGAGATCCTCTCTGCGCATGGGTGGGTCATGGGATTGTGGGCGAATGCCAACTTTTTGAAACTCATCTTACCAAGTCGAGGAAATAGCCTCAGTCCTCATCTACCCGTGGATGATCTATCACAAATACCGAACTCCTCTCCAACACACCGACACGAACAACTACCGTTGCATTTGGAAGCTCGCACTGCCCGGCAGCCAAGAAGACAATCGGGCTGGCAAAGTTTGTTTCCCCTGCTGTTAATTTCGCGTTGTCTTCTTCATCACCTACTTTTTTCAATGCTTTCTTCTTTCCATCGCACGTATTACCAGTGGTTGACTCTTCTGATTTCTGCAGCTGCTGCAATCCAGGGATGTTCATGCGCGCTTTGGTTTGATCGCCGAAGCGGTGGTCGGGAACAACATCTGACCTGTGCATTTGACAGGAGAGCGACCTATGGGAGCTTGATCAGGCTCCGTGCCCAGCAGTCCTTTGTCACTGCATTATTTTCACTTTCTCACAAAAGCAACCCTGTTTGCACCCACATCGTCATGCCTATCCTCCGTGCAGGATATTCACGGACATCCCCGCCTCCCACCCTGCCACCTTAAAATTGAAAGATGAGGGACGAAGAATGAAAAGAAAAGGAGAAGAAGGAAAAAAAGAGGGCGAGGAAGAAAGGCAGAGCCCGTAGTTTCCACGCACGAGCTCGCGTCAGCCAATCGGATCACAGGGCGATCGCCGCCGGGACGTGCTCGGGCACACCACTACAGGCCCACCACCAACCATTGCCCATCTAACCCTGCATCGCCATGTTTCCAAATGTCCATCAAGCAGGAAAATCAACCATGTCAATGCGCCAACCAGCGCGGCGAAAGCACAACCGCCTCTCAAGTCGTTGAGCGCTGACAGCGCGGCGCGAAGACCCGCCCAGAAATTCAGCCTCGCGCAATTACCGAGACCGCCCGTCAGGTCTCTACGCCGCAGCTGTATCTACCACGAGGCAAGTCGCCAGGACCGGCAGCACAAGGTCGAGTAAGCAGACGCAAGAGACCAGGGCAGAGCATACGCGAGAGATGCGAGGTTCTCGCCTACCCTATGGCGTCACGTATCGCAGCGAGCGAGCGGCGGGCCCCCCTCCGCATCGACGAAGACGCCGCAAGACGAGCATGCGGCTCAAAATCTTGCAGCAGCCAGCGACTGAGCTGCGCATCCCATGACTCAACGGCGCACCATTGCACGTCCAAACCCCCACCCCCTTTCGCGGTGTGGGTACAATAGAAAGGCAGCAATGCCGAAAGGGACAGGCGGCGGCGGCCTCTGCGGCCTCTCTTTCGTTCAATGCCGCAGCGCAGACGCTGCACCTCCACGCCTCCGCGCAGTCAAGCGCGATCAAGCGCCGCTTGGTGGCTGAACTGCATACTCCAACCATCTGGAGTCTTCTTTGGCGGCCGCTGCGGCGAGGAAAACGAGCAAGTATTGATAAATATTTCGCCGCAGGCTGCTGCTGTTGCGCTGGGCACACCACATGGCATCTTCCAATTCCTCCTCTGCCTGGTCGTTGTCTTGATTGAGATTGCGCCACCATGGCTTCGTCTACTTCCAAGCCCGTCCCAGTTCGGGGCATGCAAGACATGTCTCTGCACTCGAACTCGGACTCGATAATCTATGCAGGGTCTAGAATCACATACGACACCGGCGGCTTCTCGTTGAGCGCACGTGCACAAGCAGAGAAAGGCCTGGTGGACCGGGAGAAGGAGTTGGGCATTGATTACTGCGGCATGAGACCTGTGGAAAAGCAAAATTCGGCGCAGTGTCTCGCCATCTTTCTTTTAGATGGCGGGATCGTGAAACTGTCCAAAGCGCGGCTGCCTCTCCAGTGCGGTTGTGGAGTTGCCAGAGAAGGGGCGGCATGTAAGGTGAGGCGAGTCCTGTCTGTGCCCGAATAGAATTTGGCGACTAATAAATGTAAACAGCATGTCTTCTGGGTTGTCGACAAGTTGGCTCAAGCTGTAGTTCAGCCGACGACGGGTATCAAGCCGCCAGGAATTAAACTCAGCCAAGACGGCGCAATGGTGGGGGGTGTGTCGCTCTGGACATTCTTCGACAGAAATTTTGGAAGCATTGATAAACTGGCAGTGTCGCTCAGCTGGCCAATCGTCAGGCCAGAGCAGGAGCGAGAAAGGTGGCATACCAACGAAAATCTAAACGATTTGATGTCGGTTTTTGAGCACCGAATATCTCCAGCCGACTTCATCGACCCCGAATGCATTGCAAGAGCACCCAAGGAGTCGTCGTCCGTTTTCAAGAATTTCAGCAGCCTCGTCGTGCAGGAAGCGTTGCGCAACCCACGGTTCAAGAATCGCATGGAGAGGATCATCGACGTGGATGACTTTTGCGCCCGAGTCTTTGTGCAAAAAATGGAAGACAAGAGGAAAGACATCTGGGATCGCTTCGCCAACTACAAACAACGCCAGCCGCGCTCGGACGAGGACCGGTTCGGCGTGGTCGAGTGCGCAGAGCGCCTGCGGGAACTCGCCGAAGAAGTACACGAAGGATACCAGAAGCGCATCTTCAACAAGTCGGACGCCCTCGGCCGGCAAGTGGCCGCTATCCTCATCAGCCTGCTCGAGGACGTCATGGCCAAGAATGAAGACTCCTACCGCCGACTCAGTTGGCATCGGCCGCGCCACGAACATGAGACGCTCCAGGACAGGAATCTCTACCTGCGGCTGATCAAGCAGCCGGTGGACGAGGATGGCGACGCGCTTGACGACGACGACGAGCATTTCGTGCTGGACGAATTGAGCATGATCAAAGTGGATCATTTGCGGCCCTACAAGAGCAGGTTGGAAGTCATCGAAGACCAAGTCAAGACGCAGGGTGCACCGGTCGCGTACGTAAAGAGGCTAGAGGAGATTGTGTTTAGAACCTGATGCGACGGAGACGGGTGCAGTCGTCGTCTCATCACGTGTCGATCGTACTCTTTGTTTGTTTGGCCCGCCGCCGGCTTTCGAGAAGATTTCTCGAAGGAAGGAAGCGGAACGTTTGGTTTCCAATCCATCCCTGGACGGCAGGCAAGGCCTGGTATGCCGGCCGGCTCCGCGCTGCCAGATGCCAATCTTGTTCCATTTTTTCGGAAGTCGACTGTAGAGTAGATGAGTAAATGAATCTTAATGAGCTTGGATCCGTCCCTCAAGGACCAGTCGAGCGGCAGTGGTGCTGACATGCAGTGCACGGGTTCTCCATGGCCCACTGCATCATCATGGCGAAGCGGGTTGTCTGGTTAGCTCTGAGAAAGCACTCTATTTAGGCTGTAGATCTGTTTCATGCTCCACACTACCGAATTGGGCGAACAAATAGCAGTGCCTGGCGTGAGCTACGACAAGAAAGGGCGAAGATGGACAGGGTCTGGTGACCGGTGTGGCCCATGGCTGGAGTCGGGGGTTATCGAAGAAGCATCCGCGGGTCCTTTGAGCTTGCCAAACTCTGTCCAACCCTCGAGCGAGCAAGGGAAGCCGAGTCTAACAGGACCATGGATCTGGGTGGTCACATGACTGGAGGGGTCAACCGGCTCAGCGGAAACAAAGGATTCGCTCCGGTGCTCGACGTCTGGCAGGAACATGGCCTGATGAGGCATGGGCGCACCATGGCCGAGAGCGGCATGTTTTAAGTGGCGGGCGTGGTCGTTGGTTATCGCTGTTGAGGCCCGTATGCAGGCGGGGTGATAGCGATGGTCGAAGTGGAGGTGGTGGAGCTCTCTGAATCGACTGAGCGTCGGACCACCAGCAAGAGTTTCCAAAATCGGCGATGGCAGCAGCATCGAAGTTGTTTCGGACAAGCTCTCGCGAACTGAGTAGCTGACGAGTTCCGTGACGGCCGCGCCCAAAGCCTACGTCAAGTGGAGAGGGAACCTGCCAATAACGAGAGACGTAAATGCGGTGCTTCATAAAAGGCCGGATCAGCGCGGCGATGGATGAATTGAGATGTCGGTCGTTTCCCTGGCAGGCAGTGCTAGTCAACAAGCCTTGGGCTTTTCGGACCGCGTAGACGCAGGCGTGGCATGCAGGGGGGCGCCACGGCTGTAGAGCGGCCGGGGGGTGACGTGAAGGGCGCGAGGCTTGAGCGGCAGGGCATGCTGATGGCACACATGGCGCACGCTACGGAGGGGAGATTGAGAGGTGAGGGTACGAGGTGGAGGGGAGCGGGGAAAGACCAGAACAGCAGAAGGGACGGTGATGATGGTGTGCAGGCGATTCGTCGGTCGTGGACTCGTGGTCCCTGCTGAGAAAACGCGGGGAGCGCTAGTCCCACCTGGTCCTGGCGCCCTGACTCTCCCGCCAGACTTATAGAAGATTGTGGCCGGCATCCACGCTTCTCCCCGTCATCCTCGACTGCTATCTATCTCGCTGCCATCTTTCTGCTGCTCCTCCTCGGACGCCTTTCCTCCACCGCCAGACTCCGTGTCACCTACCACTGCGTTGTTTCTTTGATCCGACCCCTCCTCCGTGTCACCTACCACTGCGTTGTTTCTTTGATCCGACCCCTCCTCCATCGTCACACGCTCTGACGTAACCGCCGTTGTGGTCGCCTATCCAAGCGACCCTCCCGCCCATTCCACGCGCCTTCAAACCCCCCTCTCTCTGTCCTCTCCGCCGCCAAAACACCCCATTCATTGCCACCATGTCCGACTCCAACAACTCGCCGCCTCGCTCGCCTCCTCTTCCTGAGCGCCGCCGCTCTTCCTTCGCTGGCCAGGCCTTTGCTGACATCTTCGGCCGTCAGCCCAACGGCCAGCCCGCCAACAATCAGAGTTATCAAGGCCCCATCTCTGCCGCTGCCGCTCAGGCCAATCGTCGCCGTCTCTCGTTGACCACCCTGGGGCTGTCTGGCTCGTCGCCCAACACGGCTTCGTCCATCACGTCAGAGAGAAGCCGCGGAGCGAGCATCTCTTCGGCCACTTCTGCCTCGGTCAACGAGAGTCCTTTTGACGACGATGACGTTACGAGTCCCAGCTCGAACAACTTGCCACCGAATTCGCCCTTCGCTCGCCGACTGAGCTTTGGCGCCCGGGCGCTGCGAGACTCGCAGCAGGGAAACGGGAGCGCAAATGCCAATGGTAGAGCTCGCCCTGATCCTTCGAATAAGTCTTCTCCCCCATCTGCGACCACTGCACCCACGAGTGCAACCAAGGGTCGAGGTCTGTCTTGCTCGCTGCCCAGCACACCTGAACTACCTGAATTACAATCTCCTTGTGCGGTCCCTTGTCCCAATATCTTTCAATACCTCGACCCTCACCCAATCGTCTCTTGGCTCAAGACGCCTCCATACACCACCGACCCATGTGTTCTGCTTGTATCATTCTGACACTCTCCAGATGGTTTTAGCTTTGCCGAAAATATGCGCACCCGTGCTGAACGCCATGCCTCCATTTCCTCTGCTCCCGGTCGAGTGTCCCCGCCCGTTCACCAACGAGCCAAGTCTGTGGCTACCATGGAACCGCCTATCCGCGAGATGCCCAAGACTGCCAAGGCCCCTGACGCCTTCCAAGAGCGCATCCTCAAGGGCGATTTTTACATGGACTAGCGAGCCTTCTGTGCTAGTTCGACTGCTGCATAAGGTCCGGCGAAATCGTGGCTTGGCAACTCTACATCTTCCATTGTTTGCATGATTGTTGACTTGTAACTTGCCGTCCTGGACCTCGACGGCAAGCTTGCATCAACGTCGCGACCCTCAGTCTCTGTTTTGCGTGCATCCCGGGCGAATTCCCGAAAACGAGGGGAAGGATTGCCAAAGGAAACCGAAGACAACTCCATTTGTCACTGCTGCCAGAGCTTTGCTGCCCCAGCCTCACGATGCCTTGCTACACCAGGGTTCCCTCTCTGATTGTAACTTGGCGGAGTACTCAGAATCGACAACCATGCTAGCAACGCCACTCGTCCCGGCGCTAGTATCGCGGTCCACTCGACTCTCCGCCAAGCCAGACCGCTGGTCATTCATGAAGATCATGTTGACGCACCACTTTTCCGGATCATCACGTCCAGCCCAGTATTGACCCCAGCGGCGTTATAGGAAATCACGGACGGCGTTTCCTCCCGGCTTCTCATTAGTGCCCGCAATCCTTCGGATGAGGAATACCAAGAATGGACGGCTGAGGATATTCATTACGAGCCCAGCGAAGATGCTGTCTTTCTTTGAGCTTGCGTCTTTTCAGGGAGAGGTTTCTTATTTCCTATTTCCTAATGAGGATTATCGAGGACTTTTTCCTTAATTGGCACGATGGCACAGTCTTAGGGGGAATCTCCCATGCAAAAGTTTGGCGGGTCTGAAACACGGCTTGCGGGTCATGAGAAAACTTGGGCGTGAGGAATGGATTTTCCGAAAGGGTGAAAGACTGCAACAATTGGGCAAGGCGAGCAGGATGATTTACTGCGTGCGCTTTTTTCGGCGTGTCTGGCTTGACTGTACTCTCGACCCAACGACACCATGGAGTCTTCCTACTTGTCATTGCTTCATTGCTGCCAGCCGCTTGGCTGAACGAGAGACCTTCGTTTGGCGCTTGATTCGATTCTCCGATTGTAATTTATACTAGTACTTTACCTTAAATGAATCGAGGTGTATGAGTACTTCGATACGACCTATCCATGCCCGAACACCATGAGCAATCACACACCATGTCTCCCTCCACTACGCCGCCCCGCCATGCAACTTCCATGTCTCCCACCGGTCGTCGGGAGTGTGAGCTAGCTGCATCTTCTCTCATGCCTGCTATGTCTGCCTACTTCACCGGTCGGCTTTTGCGTTGGCTGGGTTTGCGATAGACAGCTAGCGATAAATTGGTGGCAGACGAGGGGCGCTCGTCCGCTTTGACAAGTAATTCTTGAAAGGGGCTTCCGCTCATCTTACTCCGCAGGTACTTGGGAGCATTCGTTGGTCTCTACCACTTTGCAAAAGAGGCGGAGAATGAGGTGCGTTCGTCAGCTTCAACTTGTAAAAGCCATTCATCTTGTGTGTCGTTCGGAACGGAACTGCATTAAATCGCAAACAACATCACTAGTCTATCTGATGCTGAGAAGAAAGAGGAGAATAAAGGAGGAAGATGAAGGAGAGAGAAAGCTTGTAGAGGACAAGGAACCAAAAAGACCCGAACACAACGACGCCAACAGCAGTAGCTCGATACACCAACCAGCCAGAAAACACCTGAAAATCATCAAAGAGCATTCGTGCAAACCCACCTTCGGCCAAACCACGACCACCACCACCAGTCGTACCAAGCGCCTGATCCCAGCCTCGTCTCTTTCCCCCCTGAAACTCATTCCCTATCAGATCGCCGTTTACTCTTCCGTCTCCCCATCTCCCACAAACAACCGCCCAAGCAGCCGATCGAAAAACCCGGCCATACCGCGACCATCTCTTTCACCGTGAGTACTCACGCCGTCATCGCTGACGCCTATCCCCACCCTCTCCCTCACATACCACGCCGTCTCATCGCCCGCGAGCACCTGACGCAGCGCATGGACGAAGCGCTGGTTGGGCGCGTCGGCGAAAAGAGGGGGAGCGCGCTGAGATGTTTGCCGGGAGGTCGGAGACGACCCACGACGGTTTTGGGCGGCGATCAAGGGGAAGTGGGCAGCGTGCGCGCGGCCATAGCAGGCTTGGTAGAAGGAGAGCAGCCGGTCGATAGGGTCGGGTTTGGGGTCGTCGCTGGGTGCCGCCGCCGCCGCCATGGCCGGGGGAGGCGCGGGACCAAAGACGGGCTGCTGAGTGTGCTGTTGGCTGCTCCCCGAGGAGCTGCTATTCCCGGCAGCAAAGACGACGGTGGCCTCCATATCGCCAGCAGCGTCGGCAGCAAAGTAATCGTCGTGGCACGCGTGGAACGCGAGGCGAGCGGCATGATACTGGACGCTCTCGCGCGCCATAAGGACGACTGCGACGGTGGCCATGACGACGGGGAACGCGTCGTGCCGCTGCGGCAGGCTGGTCTCGTAGAGCAGGGTGAGGGTGCGCGAGAGCAGCGCCGACGCCAGCGCGGGCACCGCATCGCCAAGCTGGCTGCGGATGAAGCATGGTGTTGAGACGCCAGCCGCGCCGCTGCCGCTGGCGATGCCGTCGTCGCCCATGAAGCGCGCGAACGAGGGGTCGTAGTGTGTGGTTGGATCGAGCTCCGTCACGTCGCCCACGTGTACCAGTACGAGGAGCTTGAGCACGTTGTGGAGAAGACTGTGGTGTGGAGAGGACTGGGGAGATTAGCGCCGAAGTGTTGGATGAAATTCCAGTACTGACTTTGTCAAGACTCCGGTAAAAGTTGTACACATGCTCGAAGACTTGCAATCGAGACCGGAAGACAGGAAAGTCGCGAATGTAGGTCGGATTGTCAACCAGGTCTGACAGGTACTGGTCGAGCGTGAAGCCAAGGCGGATCTGGTTAACTGCGATTGCCGGAAAGACATTGTGTGTGTGCAGTTCAGGGGCAGCCTGGTCACTGCGCGGTGGCCACGGGTAGACGACATGTTCGTGGAGTATTGGCCGGGTTGGGTACGCATCAATCATGCGGACTTGGACCGCAACCGGAGGGCCACGGCCGAGTCTTACGTTGAGCTCATAAACGGTGGAATCAAGTAGGTAAAAGTCCAGAAGCGAGTCCAAAGACCTGGGATGCCAACTTCTGATATCTGCTGACAGTCAGCCTCCAACCGACAAGTCGACATGCCAGTAGCCGTAGCCGAGGGCCAGGGGTCATGTTGGACTCCACGATGGGGGGAATTCAGGACACAGAACGAGACGTCGATCCTGGGTGGATCCCAAGGAGGCTCCGTGGCAGTTGACCAGATGGAACTGAGGAAGAGGAGGCGTGAGACGAACCAGTCAACAAACTTGATGAGATGTCATTCAAATGCCAATTGCGACATGGGAAATTGATGAGCTCAGATCCATAGTATTTGAGGCAGCTTTGGCAGGGAACACCCGGATCACACTACGACAGTTAGGAAGACGCATGTGGGTTGACTTGGGATAGAAGCTCAATGAAAAGAAGTACCTTGAATTTGCGGCGACGGCAGTTCTGGCAAGCTCCAATTTTGCGGAGTTCTGCAGCGTGCCTTCTCTGTTCCTCGTTCAAAGGGCCCTTGCGACCACGGGCCCTTCTGGTACGCTCAACCTCTGGCCGAACGGCTTCAGGTCTGTCAGGGAGGAGGACAAAGTCAAAGGTTGGCGGGTTCAAGTCATTGAGGTTCTCATGGGGTGGCGAGACTGTGTGTCCCGCATCGAAAGTGTTGCGGTTGGATGCCTGAGGCCATAGTACACGGTCGTTCTCAGGTGAAGACCGGGCTGATGTCGTTTGGGAGAGCGGTGATGGAGGCACGAGATAGGTTTGATTTCGTTCCCTCAATGATGCATTGTAGAGATGCTCAAACGAAAATGCAGAGTGCTGGGAAGAGGTGAAAGAGGAGCCATAGAGAAGGCTAGGTTCGGTCGAGAGGGTTGAGGCCGTTCTCGGTGCTTGTGGGATTGGAATGCCTCCCGGATGTTGATCCGACAAACGTTCAGCCACCAATCCACGCTGACCAGGATTTTCAAGCAGATCAATATGGTTGAAAGGTCCAAGGTTGTGGTGAGGTTGAGGGTATATGAAGCCCCCATCTCCATTGATAGGTAGGAAGTTGCTGTCATGATTTGATGACCCCAGGCCAAGCGAACTTTGTCCACTGGATCCTTGTCCTGTGAAGTCGGGCTGTTCGCAAGCAAATGTCGCCGGGTCTAGAAGGGCCAGATCTGGAGGAAGGGGAAATTCGGCCCATGTGTCCTCCACTCCTCCTACTCCAAGCAAATAGTCATGGTCGTCGCTACGACAGACTGCGGAGTTGTCCCAGTCTTGGCGATGATGTGCCAAGCTGTCCCACTCGGGTGGGTAGGACTGGTTGTATCCGTCCATGGTCGAGATCCGGGACCTGGAAATGTTAGTCTAAGTCGATTGGTACGGTTGGTGACATACCAGCGATGCTGCGGCCTGAAGATGCGAGGAGTGATCAAAATCTCGAAAGTCAATCTGTAAGGGAACTCGTGTTCGAGAAGCGGAGTGATTTGGAGCCGACGCGCGAGGCAAGATATTGGGGAGGCTTCGACTATTAGGAGCCATAACGGCCAGCTGTGACGTCGCAGAAGCCATCATCCTCACGGCATGTGAATACAGAGCCAGGGTCGGATGGCGTTGCCAGCGAAGAATGAGGCTCAACACAGCCTATCGCGCATCAAAGAAACGAGTCTGGCGTGCCTCCGGACCACGCTGCAGGCGTTCGCGCGGACAGTCAAGGATCGCGACGCTGGATTGTGGGCTCCGCTCTGCCGAATCTCACCGGCACGGCGGCAGGCTGTGCAACGTGACCCAGCCTGTGCAGCCACTGCTGCAGCACAAGCAAGACTGTTGCCAAAGCTCCAATCGCTCACCAGTCGTTGTCCATTCTACAATGCCGTGACCGGACTCAGCTTCGGGCGGATCCGTCCTAATCGACAATCCATGTTTTGTTTATCGACCTGGCCGTAGGCGCAACTCTCTCCTCGAGACATAGCGCGCGATTGCCCCAAGGCTGAAACGACATACAACAGGTCCACGTTTGCAGTGGCCTTACACCGAGTGCCCTGGCTCTTTTGTTTGCCGTAGTACAGAATCTTGTTATGGTAACAAGATGCGAGGGATTGCTCTCCAGTCTGTGTGGGGCAGCGGGTAGAGGAGGCTCAGAGGTTGAACGCTGAGAATTCGACCATGAATGAACTTTGCAACTTCAGCTTCCCGGTCGGCAATGATGCCTCATGGTATCCGTTTTTAAGGTGCCAATGACGTAGCTTGGTCGCAAGCCCTGTCTGGCGCATCGGTCATGTCTTGTCTTCTTCATCTTGTCTGCGGTCAGCTATCAGTATTGCAAAGAAGATCGAAAGCTTGAACAATAAGGGACGAAACAGTACTTGTATAATGCGATCTGAAAGATTGACCAATTTCCATGATCAATGAAAAAGGGCAGACATCCGAGTGGGTGGCAGGCATGCTGTCAATCACGACCACGTTTGCTCTCGTCTATGCGACCACGTAATTGGAGAAGGATTTGCACTGCAAGGCGGGGAAGTGGGTGCGTATGACGCATAAGCTGCCAAGATGTGCCTCGTGGGATCTAAAGGCAATATGGGCTTCGAACCGAACTGCGGCGACAACGAGGACCAACAATTCACCGGGGTTGCCCGGGCCGCAGCCAGCCTCGTTGAAGGCTTTACATCGTTGGGTTGACGGACATTTTCTGTCGAACGCGCCATAAGGCCTTTCTCAAGGCTGCACTTGCCTTTTTTGGATTGCTTCACTTTCCTGGTTCGAGGAGACGGACTTGGATTTCTGCTGGCCTCTCCACGCCGTTGGGGGATCTCGTGGCTGTTTGTCTGGATGCATCAATGCCGTGACCGAATCCCGTGCATGCTTGTCTTCATTGGGCCGCTGCAGTCATCCAACGTGAGCGAAAAAATCGCGTCGAACTCGCTGCTTCAAAATGCGCGACTGCGCAATTCATCATGCTCGGCTTTGTTCGGAGAAGCCGTTGGAAAAGACGGGGTATTGGATAAGACGATTCCAGAGCCGAACCAATCGCAAAGGATGTCATTCCGCTGACTGTCCCAGACTGTGGGGTGCCACCAAGGTACCCGCAAACCGTAGATTGGAGATCTGCCGGTCCACGAAGCGGCGCACAGCGGGAAGTTTGCTGATTCCTGGGTCAAATCGTTTGGAAAGCGGCGGAACAGGCCCGGGGATCTGATGTGCAAGTGCCTGGAAATTCGATGCTTCGCCATGGCAACAGCCGTGCCGTTGTGGCTTTATCTGCGAAGGAGTTTTGCTGCGAATTGGTTACGTCAAGATTTGGGTTTGGTCTTGTCACTCGGCAACGTTGCTGTCGCCTGGGAGCTGCCCAACCATTCGAATGGCAATTGAACGTCGAGGTCTTTATAGGATCCCTTGGCAGCGGTATGCATATAGACCCTTGCCGGCGGCCAATGGGAGCAGAGAGCAGGGCATGGCTTTATCGCAAAGCAGCTGTATTACCATGACGATAGGTGATTGACACAGCTCCTATCACCGGAGCGGCGTAGGAAAGCTGGCGAGGGCCTTGGTTCGAGGGTCAGGAGTCGAAGGGTGTTTCCAGGAGGCTGGCGGTGAGTGGTGACATGGAATGACTCTTGTCCTCGAGACGGTCGGCAGCTTGGTGTGCAGTCGGGGGGCTTGGCTCCGGGGCGGCGAGCGTGGGCGTGGCGGAGGGTGGTGTTTAGGGGCGGAATGCTGTCCTCATGATCAGAGCCAGGGTCCGCGGACGCAAGCGGAGCGGGCCAATCAGCGGACTATCAATTGGAGCCCCTGCGAACTTGGACGTAATGCTAGCCGCTAAGCGCAGGACGAACCGAGCATCTGTTAGTTTCCAAAGTACAACACCTTAAGCGCAGGTATAGACGTGAGCTGCGGATACACTCGGCATGGCCTGAAATCTCTTATTTCTGCGGGTTCCGTCTATAAAGGGGCGCCGCTTCCCAAGACTTACCCTCTCTTTTTCCCCGTCCAAATTGCTGCCCTATCCATCCCCTCGTACCTTGCATCTCGTCGCAAACAACACCCCGCATTCCACACCTCCACAACATCTTTTTCTCTGCACACACCATGGCTCCTTCAGCTGTCGCCAACGGCGCTCTTAATGGCAGCGCCCTGAATGCCTCGGCCAAAACTTTCAATCCCGCCCCCTCTCGCTTCCACGCTGCGTCCTCCGACGAGGCCTTCCACGCCGAGCATGAGCATGCCGCCCACAACTACCACCCTCTTCCCGTCGTCTTTTCGCGCGCATCCGGCGTCGACGTGTGGGACCCCGAAGGAAGGCAAGTTTTCTCTCCTCTGGCCCATCTCGAGCGCTGCGGCTGACTCCAGCAGGCACTATCTCGACTTCTTGTCGGCCTACAGCGCCGTGAACCAAGGGCATTGTCACCCCGAACTCGTCAAGGCTCTGGTCGACCAAGCTTCGCGCTTGACTCTCAGCAGCCGCGCTTTCTACAACGATGTCTTCCCTCGCTTCGCTGAGTACATCACCAAGACCCTCGGCTTCGACATGGTGATGCCCATGAATACGGGCGCCGAGGCCGTCGAAACGGCGGTCAAGATTGCCCGCAAATGGGGATACAAGGTCAAGGGCATTCCAGAGAACCAGGCTCTGGTCTTTAGCGCTCAGGAGAACTTCCATGGCCGCACTGTTCGTCGCCGCCCCTTGCGATGTTGCTGCGCCGGACACAACGCTGACGATGATGTCACAGTTTGCTGCGATCACCATGTCCACGGACCCCGAGTCCCGCGACAACTACGGCCCCTATCTCCCCGGCATTGGTAGCGTAGACCCCGCAACCAACGAACCAATCCGCTACAACAACGTCGATGACGTACGGAGAGTCCTCGAAGCGCATGGCAAGAATACTGCCGCGTTTTTGGTGGAGCCCATTCAGGGCGAAGCCGGTATCGTCGTGCCGGATGACAGCTACTTGACCGAGGTCAAGGCGCTGTGCGAGAAGCACAACGTGCTCCTGATTGTCGACGAGATCCAGACTGGCATCGCGCGGACGGGTCGCATGCTCTGCCACGAGTGGAGCGGCATCAAGCCAGACCTGGTACTGCTGGGCAAGGCCATTTCTGGTGGCATGTACCCCGTGTCATGCGTGCTGGGTTCCAAGGAGGTGATGCTCACGGTCGAGCCTGGTACCCACGGCTCCACATACGGCGGCAACCCACTTGGCTCTGCCATTGCAATCAGGGCGCTCGAGATCATCCAGGAGGAAAACATGGTTGAGCACGCAGAGAAACTTGGCAACATCTTCCGCGACGGCTTGAGGAACATCGACAGCCCGATGATCACCCTCGTCCGCGGCAAGGGCCTGCTCAATGCCATTGTCATTGACGAAACCAAGACCAATGGTCACAGCGCTTGGGATCTTTGCATGCTGTTCAAGGAGAAGGGTTTGCTGGTATGCTATCCGCCACAAGAGTCAAACGCAAGCTGCTAACAAATCATCAGGCCAAGCCAACCCACCAGAACATCATCCGCCTGGCGCCCCCGCTCGTCATCACCGAGGAGCAAATCCAAAAGTCGCTGGACATCATCCGCGACGCGATAAACGAGCTGCCCACCCTCCAGAAGGACGCTCACAATGGCGCGGGCCACTAAGAGGGGATAATCGGGTCCCGCGTTGGCCTTTCTCTTGGAAGGAATGATATGTGTTCGTGAATTGATACCCAAATACCGCAAGCATTAGAGCGGGCTCGTAGGAAACACGGAAGACGAAAGACGGGGGCGGTCGGTTGTCCGCACGCGTTGCTATTGGCTTTCGGAGCCTGTCCAATGTATTCCTACTGCTACTGCCACTGCCGCTGATTGTTTCGCCGGCAGGCTTTAGTCGTTGTATGTACGTGTACACACAATTTTTGCCGCGCTCTGCTGTTACTTGACCGTGTGCCTTGAATCCGCTCTCGCCCGAAAACGCACTGCATTGTTTGAACCGCACCCAGCCCTCCCTCTGCGGCATTGGGCCACCATGTGCAAAGATTCCCCCTTTCGGAACTCCAGTCGACACCACGGTGCTCCCAGGTCCGGCTGTCATCGTCCCACGTGCATGCCATCGCTGCCATCGTTGGCTCTACTCCTCTTCCTCTCCCCCCAACAAAGTCGCCATTTCCTTCCCTATCAAACGCGCCTCGAGCAGACCATCCACCCGGGTACCGACGCAGCGCAATAAGCTTACTTTCCCTGCCTGCACTTTTGTTCTTTGGCTTATGCTTTTGCCTTGAGCCGCACTGCCTTCCGGCGCACGACTCGGCCTTCTTTGCGCGCCGACCAGTGCGCCCACACCTTGAGGTCGAAAGAGCGGCGGAAGAGGGGCGCCGCACCCACGTTTTTGCGAGGCCGCTGATGGACGGCGCCGATTGGGCGCCTTCTTGGGAGGTGCGAGTTTTTTTTTTACGAGGGTCTACTAGGTACACGAGAGAAAGATTGACGCAAGGTTGACGCCGCGCATTGGTGACGTAGGTCGGCGGCGGTGGCGCTGCGACAGGGGCAGGAATTAGGATTGGGAGGAGAATCATCAGATAATCACCTTCTCGGTTGCTCATCTTTCTTGCTTTTTGTTCTTTGGGCGTGTGTGTATGGAGTTGCGTCTTGATTGAGTTGGTTGGCGCTTTTGTGCCGTACTTTGGTTATGAATGCGCCTTTGCTGTCCCTCGGATCATGAAGTAAACGCAATTGTACTTTGGGAATATACAACGCGCCGAAGGTGAGCGACGGTGAGGTGGACGTGAGAAGTCTGATAAGGTAGTCGATCAGCTCACCGGTTGGCTTTGGAAAGTTGTTCCAAGGCACATGTTTGGGGGGGCCGGTTAGAAGAAGCGCAGAAGCAAGACGCCTTGATACAGTGACAAGAAGAAGAGAAGAAATTGTGAAGCATGTGACGGGCAAAATCGCCTAAAGAAACAAAAAAGAAGGAATTTAATCCAGGAAAAGGAATAGAAGCGAAGCAAAAGAAGGGGGCAAAGAAGGTTGGACCGGCCCGCACGCGATGCATGGCATGATCCGTTCATTCGGGCCCGGTCCGCTTCATGCGCATGGCACTCTTCTCGACAAACGGCGCGGCTGCTGTTGCAAGCCAGACAATTTCAAAAGCCCAAGACCAAGACCCCGCATGCTTGCGCTGTCTCGCAATGCGCGGGTGATTTTTGTGGGTTTGAACGTGGGGTGCGTGGCAGTTGTCTTGGTAGATTGCTGTCCGCTTGTCGAGTTGCCTGTTTTGGCGCGTGCCGCGAGTATAGAACAAAGGGGAATATTGCCCATATCCGCAGGCGGGTGGGAAGCGCATGACCCATACCTCGATCGTCATGCTTCTCTTCGTCACAATAGACAGTGTTGTCAGCACCGAGGGCCTTCATTGGTAGGTTCGTGGGTTGGTGGGTGGAGAAGTGAATGGCTAGTGAGGTGACATTGCGAGCGGGATGGCGACTCAAAAACAGCCCACTTCTTATACAGTCCGAACACAAGTGGAATGCAGATCCAAGTTGAACCTGGCACAGTGAGTGTCGACAGGAACGAGACAGACCTCCTGGCCATGTGAGCGCACTTAGGGAGCATTCGTTCGCTGCCACAGTTTACGACGAGTGCTGGCGACTAATGCAGATGCCTGGATATGTGCTGAGGTGAGGCGGGAGCAGAGCCGAGTCGATGAACAGTCACCGTGGGAGAGGATCAAGGCCACCACCTCCAGGCAGAAGATGAAGATCTGAATGGGGGCGGCCTTTTCTCCAATCCTCTGTTTTCGTTTGGCTGTAGGCATCCATCGGTTTGCGCGTACGCCCACGCCCGCCGTTTATCGTCCGGCTCTAGGGCATCTAAAGTAGTGAATGGATTGATGCTCACCTCCACCAAACGAGTAGCAACGGCAACCCCGTGCGACGGCAACGACTAGACGGTAAATATAGGTCAACTAAACCACAAAGCCACAAGCATTCGCATGCCGTTTCCACAGGCACTGTCAGCGTCTCGCTTCACCTGGGACGCTAATCTGGGTCTTGGACGCCACTTATCATCGGCAGTCAGCATTGCCGTGCTTGCCCTGGAGGTGTACCCTTTGAGAAGAACATCAACCCTGACTTGCTGACACGGCATGGGCGGTCAACGAAAAGGCCACGGCGGGCGGCCCGCTTACCGCCAGACAGCGGATGCGGTCGTCGCAGGGACAGGGCTGTCGTTGGTTGCTGTCGAGCCGACGAGCGAGCAACATGGCACGCGCCACGGCCTAGAATGTTTCATGCAGGTGCTGCAGTCGATGCTTGCCTGGGCTTTCGACGCCGGTGACGCGTGTGTTGTCCGGTTGCGGGAGTGAGCGTGGCATTCTCAAAGCAAGCGCAGGCCGCAAAGGGCAAGCAACGCGAAAGCGAGCGAGGAGCTCGGAATGGGGAGCGCGGACCACACGGTCGTCAAAGGAAATGACAGAGGCCGGCCAGTGCTTGACGTCGGGACGGGAAGAATGAAGGATGCTTTTTGGGCGACGGCGGCGGTGGTGCGACCGAGGCTAGGCGATTGGGCGTGGTGACTGGCGGTGGACGAGACGGACGGAGACGGGGACGGAGAGAGAAGACGGGCGGGCGGGCGTGGCAGTTGTTGATCGTGTCCACTGTCCAGGTAAGGTACATGTAGCGTATTCGTTCCTCCACTTGAGAGGTCAGGCCGGGGCGTCAGTCAGCATCGGCCATTCGGAAGTGCCGTCTTCCGATGGTGAATCATCCATCCATCGGTCATGACCTGGGCGGCAGCCATGAGAACATGCTATTTACACGTATGGACGTACGTACCTACATGTACGGACGTATCCATGCTGGGTGAGGTGCCTGTTGGTTCACACATAAGCATACATGTAGACCGATTAGGCTCAGAGTGCGAGATTCCGCCCGAGAATCTTGAGCTTAACAGTGTTAAAGTGAGGATGGCGGCTCCGTTGCCAAGGAGGCTTGGTAGGCCGTCAAGTCAGGCATACCCGGCCTCGGTGCCATCCGAGTTGGCTGCACAATCCTATCTTGGCTTCCTCCATCTTACGCAATCCGCGTCGGTGGGAGAGCAGACCAGCCAGCCAGGCCAGGACCAAAATCGTCGGTCGCCGCATGCCACAAGCGGTCACCTAACAAAATGAAATGGAGGCTGCATCAAGTCACCGTGCGTGGCCATCCACCTGCACTCTGCGCCGGACTGCACTACCTACATCGTTTCCCCCCTCATTCCCGGACCAATCGTATTGCCGCCATTGTTGCCTTTCTTCGAGAAAACAGCCGTCATCCAAGGGAAAAATCCATTGCACGGCCCGGCGTTAGGGCAATCCCCATGCGACGCCTCTCAGCCCCCCCACACACCCATATCTAGCCTGCGCTGTGCCCGTCTCGTCTCTTCGCCCCAAGACATGGTAATGTGCCTTGGTCAATCCACTGCTGTCGTCCTCCTTTTATCCTCTTCCACCTCCGTCTCCTTCTCCCCCTCCTCCAACTCCCCCTCCCTCTTCCGACGTAGCAGCACCCAACAAAGGCATGGCCGACCCAGGCCGCGAAAAGCAGGACTGGCAGTTCAATGCCACCGAAGCTGCCGCTACCGCCACCACCATCCGTCCCGATGAACCTGTCGCAACCACCCCACTCGACAGAGTTGGCACAGAAAAGGAACTGAATCCTGGAAACAATCAAACCGAGGACCACAAGGACCCCAGCGCAACTCCCCGTTCCGTCTCCGAGGGGAGCACCGATGATGTTGCCGAGACTAAGAGCCAGACGCCAAAGGTTGATTCCCAAAAAAGAGAATGGTCCAGAATAATTAATCCCCTCAAGTGGGGCAAGGTGCCAGCCGTGCCAGAAGGAAGGACTGTATCAAGAGAATATGGAGCCAGTTGGTTCAGCCGACTCACATTCCAGTGGATGTCGCCCCTCATGAGTGTAAGCGCCCTACCCGAGACTGCGTCATCACTCAATCCACCAACGCTGATTTCCCCTACAGGTCGGATACCAACGTCCGCTTGAGCTAAACGACATTTGGCTCGTGAACCCTGACCGTAGTGCTGAGGCTCTGTCAAAGAAACTTTACGAGTCATTTGACAGGCGAGTCGCAGCCGGCGGGAAGCGTCCGCTGCTTGGCGCCTTGTACGACACGTTCAAGCACGACATTTACGTTAGCGGCGCCTCCAACTTTGTTACGTCAATGATTCAAGTCCTTGCGCCGTTTTCTCTAAGGTACCTGATCAATTTCGCGACAGAGGCCTACATCGCTCAGCGCAGAGGTGTTGATGGACCAGATATCGGTTACGGCATGGGGTTGGTCGTTGCCGTCACCGGCATGCAGGTCATCCAAAGCATTCTGCTGAACTACTTCTTTTACAAGAGCATGATGATCGGCGGTGAGTCCAGAGCCGTCCTGATTTCCGCCATATTCGACAAAGCGATGCGCTTGTCTGGAAGAGCGAAGGCTGGCGGCAAAGCCCCGGAAAAACCGCCCCCGGACATCAAACCAGGCACCGAGGAAGAGAGGAAATGGTACGAGGATATGCTCAAGTCGAAGAAGAACAAGAAGGATGCGAAAAAGGCCAAGGCCGCCGAAGCTGCCGAGGAAGACAACCAAGGCTGGAGCAACGGCCGTATTGTCAACCTCATGAGCACGGACACGTACCGCGTGGACCTAGCATGTATGGACCCTCTCTCCCATCTTCTACCTTAATATTAGCTTTACTAACAGGATTAAGGCGGTTTTGGGCACATGGTGTGGACTTCGCCAGCAGCCATCATCCTTACGATAGCCCTTCTTTTGTATAACCTCACCTATTCTGCGCTGGCCGGAATAGGCTTGATTGTCCTCACCTTGCCGTTGCTCGGAAAAGCAATGAAGAGTCTGTTTAGCCGCCGCGAGTCCATCAACAAGGTCACGGACAAGAGGGTCAGTCTCACCCAGGAAATCTTGCAGGCCGTCAGGTTCGTCAAGTACTTTGGCTGGGAGTCTTCCTTTCTCAACCGGCTGGCCGTCATCCGCAAACAGGAAGTTGGCATGATTCAGAGTGTCATGACGATTCGAAACGGAATCAACGCCATTGGAATGTCGATACCAGTCTTCGCCGCCATGTTGGCCTTCATCACGTACTCCTTGTCTCAGCACGTCCTGACCCCAGCTCCCATCTTTTCGTCTCTGGCCCTCTTCAACTCGCTTCGTCTGCCGCTCAATTTTCTTCCCCTGGTTCTTGGCCAGCTCGTCGATGCCTTGTCGTCCGTCAAACGCATCGAAGAATTCCTCCTCGCCGAGGAAGCCGACGAAAAGGTCCAGTGGGACAATCAGCTCCCAGAGGCGCTCATCGTCAAGGACGCAAACTTCACGTGGGAATATTCTCCATCCGGGAATACCAAGGACGTTACGAGACTGGATCCCAAAAAGGCCAAAAAGGAGCAGAAGCAGGCCGAGAAACGCGCAGCCAAAGAAGGCATCAGCCTGGGCGAGTTCAACGGGCCACCGCCAAAGGACGAGAAACCACCATTCCAGCTCCACGATATTAACCTCGCGATCCAGCGCCACGAACTCATTGCCGTAATTGGAACCGTCGGGTCAGGAAAGAGTTCGTTGCTGGGAGCGCTGGCTGGCGATATGCGCAGGACCTCTGGAGAAGTCATCCTGGGTGCCGGACGCGCCTTTTGCCCTCAGTATGCCTGGATCCAGAATGCCACGGTCAAAGAAAACATCATTTTCGGAAAGCCCTTGCGGCAAGAGTGGTACGATGCCGTGGTCGATGCTTGCGCCCTGCGCGCAGATTTCGACATGCTTCCCAATGGCGACCAGACGGAGATCGGCGAACGCGGTATCACCGTCTCCGGGGGACAAAAGCAGCGCTTGAACATTGCGAGAGCCATATACTTTGAGACCGACGTGATCCTCATGGACGACCCACTCTCGGCGGTCGATGCGCACGTCGGCCGACATATTATGAGTGAAGCAATTTGTGGTAGGGATTCCTCTTTCATATGTCTGAGTAAAAGGCTTATTTGTAACAAGGTTTGATGCGTGACAAGTGCCGCATCCTGGCGACGCACCAGCTCCACGTCCTGAACCGTTGCGACAGGATAGTGCTCATGGACAGCGGTAGGATTACAGCGATCGACACTTATGACAATCTCAAGGAAAACAACGAGGACTTCAAGAAGCTCTTGGCATCAACTTCCCAAGAAGGAAAGAAGGAAGAGGAAGAGGAAGAAGAAGAGATTGAAGAGGAGAAGAAGGATGTGCAAAAGAAGGTGTCAAAGAAGCCAGCGGCGGGTCTCATGCAGGCAGAGGAGCGGGCTGTCAAGAGCGTCTCCTGGGGCGTCTATGCGGCCTACTTCAAGGCTGGAGGCTCCATTTTGATGGGTCCGTTGGTCGTGTTTTTGCTCATCTTGTCCCAAGGTGCCAACATCGCGACCAGTTTGTGGCTTTCGTGGTGGACCTCTGACAATTTCGGCCTGAGTGAGGGAGTATATGTAAGTTCACCTGTCCAAGACGTCCACCACTTTCTAATACTTCGCAGATTGGCATTTACGCAGGCCTGGGCGCCGCACAAGCTTTGCTCATGTTTGCCTTCTCTGTCGTCCTGTCGTATGGCGGTACAGAGGCCTCCAAAGTCATGCTGCATCGGGCGATGGAAAGAGTCCTTCGTGCACCCATGTCTTTCTTCGACACGACTCCCCTTGGTCGCATCACCAACCGATTTTCCAAGGACATTGACGTTATGGACAACTCACTCACAGATTCGATGCGCATGTTCCTCTTGACCCTCGCCATGATCAGCAGTATTTTCGCTCTCATCATCGCCTACTTCCACTACTTCGGAATCGCGCTGGCTCCGCTGCTGGTCTTGTTTTGGTTCTCGGCTGGCTACTACCGCGCGTCAGCTCGCGAGGTCAAGCGCTACGAGGCGGTGTTGCGCAGTACCGTCTTCTCGCGATTCAGCGAAGCTGTCAACGGCGTTGCCTCCATCCGCGCATACGGTCTGCAGGCTCAGTTTTCCAAATCGATCCGAGATGCCATAGACGACATGGACAGCGCTTATTTCTTAACCTTTTCGAACCAGCGGTGGCTCTCGATTCGCCTGGACGCGATTGGCTGCGTTCTCGTTTTTATCACCGGCCTTTTGGTCGTGACTTCCCGGTTCAACGTTTCCCCTTCCATTGCTGGTCTCGTCCTCTCGTACATCCTCTCCATCGTCCAAATGTTCCAGTTTTCAGTTCGCCAGCTGGCCGAAGTCGAAAACAACATGAACGCTACTGAGCGCGTCCACTACTACGGCAGCGCGCTGGAGCAGGAAGCGCCGCAGAAGCTTGCTCCTGTCCGCGAGTCCTGGCCTGAGTCGGGAGAAATCAACTTCGACAATGTCCAGATGCGGTATCGTGACGGGCTTCCTCTCGTGCTTCGTGGACTTTCCATGCATGTCCGCCCAGGCGAGCGCATCGGCATTGTTGGAAGGACGGGTGCCGGAAAATCGACCATCATGTCGACGCTCTTCCGGCTTGTCGAACTCTCCGGGGGCAAGATTACCATCGACGGTGTCGACATCGCCACGATCGGTCTCGCTGACCTTCGTTCCCGTCTCGCCATCATTCCTCAAGATCCCACACTCTTCCGCGGCACGATCCGCTCCAACCTCGACCCCTTCAACGAGCATTCGGACTTGGAGCTGTGGAATGCGCTGCGCCAAGCCGATCTCGTCGGGCAAGAGGCGTCCATTGAGGACCGCAGCCAGCGCATGCATCTCGACTCCCCCGTCGACGAAGAGGGACTCAACTTCTCGCTCGGGCAACGGCAACTCATGGCGCTGGCGCGAGCGCTGGTTCGCGGAGCGCGCATCATCGTCTGCGACGAAGCCACGTCGAGCGTCGACATGGAGACGGATGCCAAGATCCAGCGGACCATGGCCATGGGATTCCAAGGGCGCACGCTGCTGTGCATCGCGCACAGGCTGCGTACCATCATCGGCTACGACCGCATCTGTGTTATGGACAAAGGATGCATCGCGGAGCTTGGCACGCCCGTCGAGCTGTGGGATGTCGAGGGCGGCATCTTTAGGAGCATGTGCGATCGCAGCGGCATCTCGCGCGAGGACGTCATGGAAGCGGCGATGGACGGCGGCATGAGCTTGTTGGAGAGAGAACTCACGCGCGAGAGGACAAAGCAGAGCATGAAGAGCCTGCGCGAGGACGAAAAAGAAGACGGTATCGAAGCTGAAGCCCCGCCTGTTCCCACGACGGAGCGAGAGCCGAAGCAAAAGGGACGAGCGGACGAAGGCGACGACGAGAAGCGCGACTGAGCGGCCTTTTCACGACGAATCCGTTTTGCCAGAGTCGTGGACGGCCGTCTGAGATGGAGCGGGGTGAAGAATTCAACGAGCTGAGGTTGAGCGAGCAGCAGCGGTCTAAAGCTTATTCTCAACCCCCCCAACGACATGGCACCGTCATACGCTACGTTGATGACACCAGCACCCTTGCAACGAGCGCAATGGAGAGTAATCGACAAATAGCACCCATGCGCGTCAGCGAACGCACGCAACCTGTATGGCACATTCGCTCAGCTCACTCTCAGCTTTGGCGTTTGCATGCGACCGGGGATGACTTCCAACCGCTGGACCGTCAGACAGTGTGCACATCTCCGCTTGGGTTGTTTTCCGACTACCTGCCTACCGTACACTGCACTCCACACTCGGCGCGGCGCGGAAATACGGCACACTACTGGGCTGACAGGCGGCCGCGGCTACGAAGAGGCGCTGCAGCCATACCGTAGGTCGGTACGGTAGTCGCTCAATCGCGTCGCTTCACCCAAGTCCCGCACCGGCGCTGCTGGTGTCTTCTGGTGGCTTCTTTTCTGCCAGGGTCGTGCTACTCGTCACCGAGCAACCAAGGCTCGGTCACAAAAGTCGTGGCACACGCAATTAGAGCAGCGAATCGGTCTCGTCTACGAGGGAATATTCATTTACTCTATGTATTTAATGACTGACAGGGAGCATTCATGCGCTGTGACGGTAACTAATAGGGAGCATTCTTACGCTGTGACTGCGACTGACGGGGAGCATTCAAGCATCGAGTAGTGATTGGGGGTTGTGTGTGCCACGACTTTTGCTACCAAGCCTTCGAACGAACCTGGATGTAGCCAGCCACGTTTAGCGCGAGCAACTAACGGAGCTGCCGATAGGCGGCGACGGCTGGCTGGCTGGCTGGCTGGCTGGCTGGCGGGCAGGCGATAGTTTTCCAGCCTGGGACCAACTACCGATCAGACAGACAGCACAAACGGACGGACGCACGAACGAACGCACTAATCACTTTGGTTCGTTCCATGCTTTCATTCTCCAAAGTAATCATCCATTTCTTTTTGCCACGCATTGCGACACGGACGGGCTTGGATGCTACTTAGAAGTCTTTTCCCTTCTTCGCCCGCACTAGTAAACAATCTTCCAAGATCATGGGCTCACAAGACCGAGGAGGCTCAGCCTTGTCTGGGTTCTCAAAAAGCGTGGCGTGGACCTTCTCGAATCTGACAGGTTGAGGATAGAGAAGGTCGGCCTCTGGAGTCAACGATAGGCCAGGAAGGTCGACCAAATCCAAAGTCGTGGTTTCCACTGCACTTTGAGGAGCCGGGGGCGACTTTTCCGACTCGGCAACGTAGTCTCTGGAGATTTCCCCAGCTTCTGTGAAGGCTGTTTGGGTACGCCTTTTGGCTTTGTTGGCGACAGGAGTGTCTGCGAATTGCAATGTATTAGTGACTTGCCTCAGTCAGACTTGAATGGGAACATGCCAGAGTTACTGTCTCCATCCTGGTCCTCCTGGTTTCCTCCGCTGTCATTTCCAGACTTCTCTGATGATTCTGAACCGGAATACTCTGAACCGGACGGCTCTGAATCAGAGGACTCTGAGCTGGACGGTGGCGAGTCACCTTGGGCGACTGGGGCAGGAGCGCCTGCAGCAAGCTGTTAGCAACGAAGGCGAATCACATTCTGGGGGCTAGAAGCGACGACAGCTACGGGCTGTAAGAAGACTCGCTTGTAGTCACGGTTCCACCTGGTGGTGGTCCTCTAACAGTGTGGGGCCGGGCGCAACTTACGAGATGGAGTAACCCTGGAGCGGGCTGTAGAGGTCCTTGAGCGGGTTGAAGGGGCCCTCGAGCGGGTTGGAGAGGCCCTCGAACGAGTCGAGGAGGCTCTGGATCCGGTCGCAGAGCCAGAACGTGTCGAACGTCCACTACCGCGCCCACGCCCACGGCCGCGACCCTAAGGCGAGAGGCTTCAAGTGATGCTGAATGCCTTATAGACGAAGAGCGACAGGTGATAGTATACCAAAAAAGTTTATATATGGAGGGTCATATCGAGCTGTAAATAGGTGAATTAGGGGTGGGTTAGGCGTGGGAAAGCTGCCAAAACCTGCCAAAACCTGCCTTTAAGTAGTCAGCGCAACTCAGCAACGCAATTCAATCAATTGGAGGGATGTAATTGATTGATTGCCCAAACTAGCAGGTGCCCAATTGATTGAATTGCGTTGCGTTGAGCAAATCGATTGCGCAACTGGTTGAGTTGTCGATCACACTGAAGAGCGATGTTGAAACCAGAGGCGGCAAGAAAGAGAAAGGGCAGGGGAAGAGACCTGGAGCTGAGGTCTGGGTATGGGTGGATGATTGTGATAGAGCAAGAAAGCTCGAGGACAGCAGGACTTGGGACTTGTTTGTGGGAAAACGACACGCCAAAGCCGACGCCCACGCGGCGTGGAGCAATCCAGGAAGCAGCGTGCCGGCACAACAACCACCTTGACGCCCGCAGCCATAATCCACCCATCCACCCTAACCTCTACCTCCCATCACCTTACGAACAACGCCACCATGGATCCGCCGGAGGAAGCCGCTTCTGAGTCCCCTCCTCCAAGGGACGGTACAAATTTGGGGGAGCTATTCAGGTGGGAAGAACAACAGGTCAGTGCAAGACAGAGCAACCTCAGAGAAAGATAGTTAACCGCACTCTAGATCGAAGATGCGGTCTTGGCCAAGGAGTTTGGTAGGGCGCTGGACCTGGCCAACAGAGCCCTATTGGAGCCCCGACTCGGTCTGCTCTTCAGGTTTCGGTTCGAGGTCGTCGCCGCGTCACTCGACGGCAAAAATCCATGGCCGCACGCTGAGGAGGCTCGCAAGGCGCTGCAATATATTGAGGAAGGCATCGAGGATGTAAGAAATCCCCTCTGCTTACTTGCTAAGTAAACACTAATCGACCTACCTAGAATCCGAATGAAGACGAAGCCCACCAAAAGGAAAGCCTCGAAGAGGTGAAGGAGCTTCATGAAATGCTCGAAGGACTCTACGATACTCTCCATGAGTGGGAGAGGAAAAACGCTGCGGCACAACCTACCACAGCGCAGTCTGACAGCCCGGTGGAAGCAGAGGGAGCGGCCGAGGCCATGCCACCAGCTGCAGCCGTCCACGAAGAGCAAGCCGACGACAGGATGATCATTGCAAGCAGCAATGCCGAGGCAAACAAGCGAGGCAGAGAATCGGACAGCGATGCAGAGCACCATGTGGTCAAGAAGGGAAAGTTCGAGGAGGAAGACACTCCGTCACCTGAGCGTCCCGTGGCGATGTCGGAAACTTCCACCATGCCCGGACCGCGACCCTGACAAGCCCGTCCCCATGACATGGCCTGTCGCGAAGACGGGAAGCTCGAGCTGTCAAAGGCCCTCGAAACTCACAATCAGAGTAGTAGCCCTCCTGTGGTAAAGACTAAAGATGAAATGGATACCAACATCGGATGGCGCCCTACCATAAACGTGACATCACGCCCACGGAGAGTGATGGCGGTGGCAGCCACCTTCTCGCCGCAATCCATCAAGACTGCGTCTCCGATACGGACATCAACGACCCCCAGCTGCTTGGGATGCGCATGCGTCAGGGCACGCCTGCGGACAGTGAGTATAGTGACAGCGTCCTTCGCACTGCAATCCATCAAGACCGTATCTCCAGGCTGAGGAGCGATCCTGCCATTCCTAGCCACGACAAGGTTCTTCAGTGGAACGCCCGCGCGCAGCTTACTATGCCCTTAGATACTCCAGAGCCTGTTCGCTACACGTCTCATGACTTCTCTCCCGCTCCAAAGCTGAATTTCAACGAGGCGGGCCAGGGAAGACTTTCTATCCCAGCCCAATGGCATGCCAACCGCGCAGGCACACCCGTCTCAATGTCCACAGCAAGCAGCGACTCTGAGGGAAAAGATCAGGACATGGAGGGCGCTCACGAGATGAAGCTTATTGGAGGCAGGGGTGGTGATATCCCGGGCATGCCCAGGTCGCCCAGGTCGCCCATCAAGCGCAGGCCGACGCCCCTCTCGCATGTTGAACAATTTGTCCAGTCTGATGAAGCAGGCGAGGGAGAGGAGGGAGAGGAGGGAGATGACGAGCAGTCTGATGAGTCTGGCGACGCCAAGTGAGTCGCACCACTTCTTGGCCATTGGAGAGAGTGACTTCTGAGGGCCGGCGATTGGATATCGACACCAGCTTGGTGTATCACCTAGGTGAGCTCTTGGTGAAGCAGTTCTTCAGTGTACCTGGTGGTTGGAACTCGAGGAAACACAAGGAAAATAGGAAGGTATTGGGAGAGGTCAAATACCTAGGTAGAAACAAACCGGCGACAGAAAACGTACATCACTCTTGGGCGTGAGGTTGTGGGTAGCTGAAAGCTTTGGTTGCACGCCTCCCTAGGCGTGCGCGTCCGCTGGCCTCTGAAGTGGTGGAGCCCGGCAAAGGACCTCCCTTGACGGACGTCTCTTTGGCAAACTGCGCCTGCAGCAGCGTCCTGCCCGCGACAAACACGTCACGACAATACGCGATTCCGGAGCCTCGCGTTCGAGCCAACGACAATTCGCGCTTCCGCAAACCTCGCGCTCAAACAAGTTGACAACTCGCGCGCGCCGCCGCCGCCGCAAACGACGCGTCCACACGAATCACCAAGCAGACGGTCGAAACGTCTTGCCCGCGCCCGCGCCCGCGCCTGCGCCTACGCGCCATGGCTCCTCTCACCCTCGAAGACCTGGAAAGGACCTACGGATTCATGAGCCTTGACCGAAACCTCGAGCAAGCATACCGTCTCTACACCCTTTCAAGCGGCACCCTCAGAAATGGCTTCCCCGCAAGGCGGCTATCCTGTGCGTCTTCCTTGACTTCTTTGATCCAAAGTTCCGGAACATTCAAGTACAACCAGGACCCATGTCTCCCCTCTACTCGCAAGTACGCCGACAAGCTTTTCACCTTCCTCCACACTGAGCACATCAAGTGGTCCTGGCACCACCCGGTTATCAAAGCCCGCACTCACGCCATCGAGAATCCGGACCGCACTTGGTCTGAGAAGACCAAGAAAACTGAGAGTGGCTGGTGGGACGGTCCTTATGAAGGCGGTGGCAGCTATGGCGGCGCCGGCGGCGGCGGCTCTGGCGCCAGCTACACTTCGAGCGGCTTATGGGATGGTCCAGACCAAGGCAGCGGCGGCTGTGGTGCACGCACTCTACCAGGCAGTTTCTCAAGCTCGAGTTCTGCCGCGGACGGCGACGTCATGAACGTTCAGCGAGGATGACAACCAAGACGTTTTCGCGGGTCACAATGAGGACGAGCACAAGCCAGAATTCAACAACGGGCTGTGAAGATGGATACAACGACGGATACGACGAAGACGACGGATACGACGGCGATGGTTGCGACAACGGCGACGACTACTTTGATTAACAGCCTTCTTGCACCTCTCCACAAAGACTTCTTCAAAAACCCAGAGGACAGTGAGCGTGATGGGACGGTGGATGGATAACTTGGGCACCTGACTTGGCGATCGATCGTCAACAGCGACGCGAGTCCTTGTAGAGCTTCTCTTAGGACTTCACCGCCACGAGCGAGGGCGCTGGCTTTCTTCTTTTGTTCGGGGGACTGTTACGGAATCGAGCCTGAGCGCCGGCAGCAGAGAGTATCTTAAGCCATCAAGGTGGCACAAGCCCTGGACCTCCATTTGGACGTCTGTGGGCGCGACACCTACACAAAACAACCTTCCATGCCGTCATCTTCCGTTTCTATGATAGGTTTGTGGATGACAGGTCCCGCCGCGGAAAAGTACTGCTCTTTGTGGCTTGCCGGTTCAAAATCTCCCTTCCTTTGCTGGTCTTATCCAGGAGCTTAATGTCTACTTTGCGGATCACTTCTTTTTCCCCTTTTCAAGTTTCGTTAGCAGGCGGACAGTCGCGCAGACGATGAGGCATGGAACAAGAGCAGATGTTCTAAAATTAGTCGTAGGGCAGCAGCAACGTCAAAGATCCGGCAGGCAGAAAACAGTTGCGACAAAGACGACGACGTCAATAAACATCATGATGGTGGTGCAAGACGGGTAGTGACATTCTTCGACGTCATGACGATTAGGCTGGCTGGTCAAAGAGGGGGGAGATGGAATGTTGTGGTACGGCGAACCGTCGTCCAAAAAAACGTCATTTGGGACGTGCAAAATGCAAGTAATAGTGGAGGAGCTCTCGAGGCAAAAAACCGATGTCTCGGGGGAGGGTGCGATGGCTGGATGGTGCTTGACTCGTCGGGTTTCGTTTGCTAGCCGACGCGACCAGACGCCCACAACGCGGTGTACGGTAGATGCCGCGCACATTTGAGTTGTGCGGGCGGATGGATGGAGGGAAGATGGAGTTTTGGGGATGCCATTCAGCCGGTGGCGGCGGTGGTGGTGGTCCAGGGGGAGGGCGAGTCGGGGAAGCAGGAAGACGATATCCTTGGTGATTTGGGTTGGGACGTGAGGTTGGCGAGGTGGAACTCGGATGCTGGAGTCGTTTAGCAGGTGTTGATCTGCCGCATGGCACAGGAATGTCGAGCGTCGCGTCAAGCAACAAGCGCAAACAGGCACCCAGCAGCTCGGTTTGGGTGCGCAGATGTCGGATTGATGGTTGTTTGCTTCGCAAAATCCGCAAAGTCGGCGGCGTACTCGTGTCAAGAGGGTTGAGCGAGTAGTGGGTTGGACGGGGGTTCAGGTCAGCGCAGGGCGCAGCGAGGGCGTTGCCCCGGGGCGAAGCAAGGAACGTGCGAGTTGTGACGGTTTCGCATGTCGTGGGCCTCGTTCATGCGTGCCTGGGTTGTGTTTTTTGCTCGTTTCTCACGTGGTGGCCCCCGCATCTGGCATGGGTCGTGGCTGCGCCTGGTTGCGGTGCGGGACGTTGGACAGAATTTTCGTTTTCTTATCTGGGGTTACGAGAGTGGGTGGTGGTTTTTCGTGTGTGACGGTCGAGAAAGCGGTGGTAGGGCCTAGATGGCAGGAATGGAGTGATGGTAGTAGATGTAGCTTTGGCTGTGGCTGGCACACATGTGAGACAAGGGAACGAGAGCGGTGCATGTCTGTCTGTCGAAGAAAGTCCAAGGTCGGCGAGTGTGGCTTGAGAGGTGGGTGGTTGGCTGCGATCATCTTGGGCATAATCTCCGCCGCTCGAGTCGGCCAATGGGACCGTGTGGCGATACCGCTGGACCGTTACGCGTCGGTCGAGGCACAGTCGATTCAAGCAATTGGACATCCCAAGGCCAGCTGAAGGCTGCGACGGCTTCGGTGACGGCTGGGCTTGACAGGTGTGAGGTAGACGGGAGCGTGTGCACTGCTGGCGATCAATAGTGGGTGCCTGTGGCTGCCCGAGGGCCCTGTTCCTGGTCCAACTCCAAGTCCGGCGCCCTGCCTCCAGTGGTAGAAGCCCACCACCCTACGACTGACGCTCTGCCAGGCCTTTTACCCTCGTTGTCCGCCGCCTCTTTTTCTCCCGACAACTCTGCGCCTCTCTGCTGCTCTCGAATTCCGATCAGCTTGGCCTCCCCGGACCATCACCGTCTTCGTTGCGCGGCCCACACCTCCTGACGCCCCCTGCTTGCATTTCCATCAAAGCTCAGACTCAATCTCTCACAATCTTCCCCTCTCCTCTCCTCTCGCCTCGCCGCCCTCCACTCTCTGAAAACCAGAGCTGGTACTGGTCCTCAGCTCTGAACTTCATCCTACATACTACTCACCACCTCCACCGGCTCGCTCTTTCTCGCCGCTCGTTTACCTCCACTCCACCCCGACTCTCGACCCGCCGTCTCTTGCTGCCGCGTGTCTTCCCCACAAAGCTCGCACCTCTAGCTGCTACGCTACGCTGAGCTACGCTATCGTTCAATATCCGGGTCGCGCCTGCTCGTTTGATTGTACAAGCCTTTGGTGCTGCTGACATCGCCGCTTCCTGCTGCTGTTGCCGCTGCTACCACCCCATCGACCCCGTTACACCATCCGACCTTGACGTCTGTTGTACCATCAACATCAAAAATCCTGCCGCGCAGCCCCCTGCTACCCATCTGGTTTCCCTGTCACGCGTTGCGTCAAGGGCGGGTTCTGACAGCCACTCGTACAACCACCACGCTGCTCCAGCCTCCTTGACTGCCTGCAGCCCGGCCGTTAGAAAAAGACGACCTCGACTCCCGCTCCGCAACTCCTCACGCAACGTCAACAGCCATGGCCAATACCACCTCCGAAAAGACTACCTTTGGCATCACCATCACCAGGCCCGACACCCCCGACAACGAGTCCGTGTCGCAAGATGCATCGCCCATTACCCCCATCATCCAAGAACCTGTACCCATCTTAAAGTCGAAGCCCTCTCACGCTAGCGACCTCTCCGTCGCCGACCCCGTGGGCTCCCCTCGTTACGACTCCAGCAATCCCTTCAGCGCCTTTTATCAGCACCCCGAAAGCCGCTCCCACCTCGAGGTCAAGCAAGACGTCGAAAACGGCCTGTTGATCCCCGGCGCCAACGGCGCACCGCTCTCGACTGCCACAACCGCCTCTCAGCCCAAGGCCAGCATTGACGGCCGCGTCAAGGATTGCACCGTCTGGCCCTCCAAACAGGCTCTACACGAAAAGGCCAAGGCGGCCAAGGCCCAGCGCACCAGCTGCCAGTGGTGGGGACGCATGAGCAAGAAGCAAAGGCTTTGGGCCAAGATTCTCATCGCCTTGACAATCATCGCTCTTGCCATCGGTTTGAGCGTGGGCATCTCGAGGGCTGTTGGAGGCGGCGTTTGGGCTGGCACCGGACAGAGCCGTACTATTCCAAACAATGGCTCTTGAGGTCGCTTTGCTCACACATCTTCGTCTAGATCCAATTGGTGAAGACGAAGACTCGATCGAAGCTTAGCAACCCAACCCGCCTCGCCGCTGCACCCGCATCCCCTTTGGAGTCGACCTCACGTCATGTCGACATCACCATCGGTCAGGGTCAAAGCGGACATTAATACCATTGTGGATCTTCCACATTGTGGCATCTGCGCAAAGATCGACGCCGCGAGGCACATCATCCAACTCTTCAGGCTCTGAACGCCAGCGTTCCATGATTCTCGTAATTGCTTTACCCCTTGCTCTCCTTTGTTGGTTGCAAAACAAGGCGTTGGTCATCGCATTCATACCGAGCGCACATGGGCTTTTCATCTTTGATGCCTTGTCGTGGTCTGGATTCGACACTTTATATACCCCAAGACGGTCCCATCGCAAGAGCAGGCTGAAACGGCTTCTACATATCGTGTACAGGGACTTCCTATTCTCCCCACCTAGATGTTCATTCTTGTCACTCTTCTCCTTGTTCGGGCGTCAAAAGGAAACGGGGGGCTGCTGCTGCTGCTTTTTTTGCGGAAATTGTGGACTTTATATTTCTCCGCTAATGGTCATTCGTGGATTGGAAGGGTTCGTTGGAACGTAACAAGGACCGCTGTCCGCTGGCGTGCCGGTGCGGTGTTCTTTTCTTTCTGCGTATATACCTTTGTCGAATTCCACCTTTTCCCAGCGCAACAGTCAAGAGCATGGTGCAACTGAGTGGAAGACGTACATCGCTATAGGCTTTCCAGACGTTTGCCAAGATTGCCTGGTGCCAACGTCATCACGTTGGACCAAACGGGCCTTCGTGCCATGCGTCAGACACAGAACGGCTGCGGGAACGTTTGATAGCGAAACGCGGGAAGGCAGGGAATGAGTGTCTCTGGGGCTGGGCGTCAGGGTTGGACCCAGCCTTGTCAACTCCACCCAATCTTGTCCAAATGTTGCGCCGGCGCGCTCAGGAACAGGACCGGGTTGGTCTTGGTATCACCATTCACGACCATCACCAAGTTTTTGCGCCCAAACCCGACGTACCAACGCGCCCAACGGCTGTAGGCAACAGTCTGCTCAAAACGCTCAAAGGATGGTCGACTCGACCTCATCGTCGGCGCCAGAGACTACCTGCGCTTTTCTCGCCGAGGGCTCTCCAAGCTTTGTATCCTGGCGCTTCTCCTCTTCTCGAAAATTGTCTCTTACTCATTTCACTAACTTTCCCCACATGATTGGTAGACCGACCACGAGGGAGGAGAACATTTTTATTCGAAACACGAACCCGAATTTTCAAGGGAGAGCAAGCGTCCCTCCCTTTCTCATACACTCTTTCCAAGATCGTCTGCGAAGAAGCCTGCGTCAAACACTCTTTTTGCTCGCGAGGGTCCACTTGCAGCAGCAAGCCTGAACATTGCCAGGCTGCCATCGTGCCTTGCAGCCTTAATCTTTTACACTCTCTACATTCATCAGTCACTCTCTCAGTCTTTTATCGTCGACCGGCAGGATGCGCTGGCGCACACGTCGTGAGGGGAGGCACTCGGACGCTGTGCCCTCCTCTCTCACGACCACAACGCTCCCTCTCCCCTTCCCCCTCCTGAGCGCGCTGCTCTTCGTCCTCAACCTTCCATCGCTCGCCCACGCAGTAGATGGCACGACCGTCGTCGCGGCGACGTCGACCATGACGCTCATCAACACCGTCACCAACACGGGCGCTCCGCCGCCGCCCATTCCGACGGCAAACGCCACGGCCACGGCGTCGTTTGGCGGCTTGCTGCCCATCGCCACGGGCATCCCCGACTCGTCGCCCGACTTTGCCTTTGCCGACGACGTCACGTTTGCGGCGGGCGTGCTCTTTGCTGTCAACCAGCTCCGCGCGAGGCACCACGCGCTGCCGCTGGTGTGGGACACCAAGCTCGCGACGTACGCCGGGTGGTGGGCCAATGGATGCAATTTCACAAAATCGGTAAGTGTGGAACGAGACGCAGGACCAGTCGGTCAACCATCCACGTTTTTCAAACGTTTGCAAGAGACGGAAGCACGCGCACTTGTTTTGGTGTTGGGACAGGGAACTGAGCTGTCGGCGCTCCCCCGACCATCCCAAGCCATCTCCACAAATACCCGCGAAGCTGGCCCCCCTGCCTTCCCCAGTTTTCACCCCCTCGTCTCTTGCCCCCACCCCCGTCCTGTGGCGTGACCCCTTCCCCACACCATCCCTCCCTCTGCTCTTCGAACGTCGCTTCTCCCTGGCAGCTGGCCTGGGGTGGAGGTGGAGGAGGAAGTGGATCTGTCCGCTCCGCTCGATCCGCTCTGTCCGGTCCGCAGTGGCTCGCGCCACACTTCCACTCACTGCGAAGCCCTGGCTTAATGCGCATCTGGGCTGGGAACGTCCGACTTCATTCTCCATCAACCCGTCTTTTCAAACAGGATCAAGCAAAACCTCACTGTCAAAGACTAATACCCTCGCCCCCCTCAACAGTTCTCCCCCTACACCGAACTCCTCCTCCAAAACGCGTCGGCGCCCGCCGCCTCGGTAATCGACACGTGGGCCGACACGTCGTACACGCCGGCCTCGGCACGGCGCGCCGACAACTTCACGGCGCTGATCTGGAAGTCGTCCAGCAGCATCGGCTGCGGCCGGCAGCAGTGCAGCGACAAGCCGACCGGCTCGCCCTTCTACGACCCGGCCGACCTGGCCACCAAGGCCAAGGACAAGGCCAAGGCCGCCGTCGCCTGGGGCGAGGGCAAGTCGAAAGACGACGGCGAGGGCGAGGGCGAGCTCGGCGTCATGCACGGCAGCCCGCCGGCCAACGCGGGCAGCGGCGGCGCAAAGGCGGACGGCTGGTTCATCGTGTGCGAGATTGGGCCGCAGGGCAATGTCGAGGGCCAGTATGAGCAAAACGTGGATGGGTGGGGCGATGGCAGTGGGCGTGGCGAGGGCTGGCGGCAGGAGGGCGTGCTGGGCAAGTCGAAGGACAGCGGCGCGGGCATGGCGGCGGGAGCGGGTAAGGAGCGCATCGCAGTTTGGGCTGGTTGGGTTTTCACGGGTTTGGCTGTGGCCATGGGCATGTGGGCGTAGCAGCGATGAAAAATGCGTTTCGCTGTCGTTGGGTGAGTTTGCTACACGGTGGCCGTCTGTCGACATGTTCGCCGCTTGTTGGGCTGGCCGTGGTGAGCTTTGCTTGCCCGGTTGTTTGACTGACACTCGGGCTTCCGTCGTTGCATCTCCTTGCGCGATGACAACAGTTTGGACTGTTGAAGCGACGCTGCTCTTCTCTTCGTGTAAGCATGTAGCTTGAATTGATTGCGATATTTCTTGATCGAACCTCCGTCGGCACAAGCTTTGAGCAACAAGGAGCATTCATAAACTCCAGTTTACGGAAGCCACGAATTTTGCTATCAAAGCTCGGCCTCGCGTCATACTCCAAGTAGAACACCCCGATCACGGCGCCTGCTGACCTGCGCCGGGCGAGGGGCGACGCTTTTGGAGTCGGCGGAATCGCGTAGATCCAGGATAGCCATCGTCATTTTGGGTCGAAGCTGTCTCCCTGGATTGTCGATGTGGTGTCCGCTTGATGCTGCTATGGGCTCTCTTGGAGCAGCGTGTCTCCGTCGTGGTCGTCTTGTCCGTCAGAGGTGCCTTTGCTTGCCGCGCTCGACCTCGATTCAGACCAAGCTCTTTCCGGTCGAGCGAAGGCGCGCAGCCTGTCGAAAGCCATTTGTGCAAATCTTGAACCACTCCAACGGGTCTCTTCAACCCTCCTCCTCTTCTTCCACGGCAAACCCAACCCTCACCCACAAACTGCACCCACAACACCCAACCAACACCTCTCCCGCTCCCGCTCCACCCGGTCCCGCCACGCCCTCAAGAGCCCTCTCCAAATCGCCCTCGCGCACGACGAACCCCCTCTCCTCGCCGCACCTGCACCCGCGCCACCACACGCCCTGCGCCTCGTCCCACGCCAGCTCGTCCAGATCCCACGCCTCGAGCCCCAGCCGGAACTGCTCTTCTGCATGCGTCTCCGGGCCGCCATCCTTGCCCTTGCCATCGCCGTTGTTCGAGAGCCGCAGCGCGCGGTCGTGCGCCGCGCGCTCCGCCGGCGACGACAGCGTCTTGTACGCCAGCGTGATGTCGTCGACGGAGAAGGCGGGCGTCGAGCTGCCAGCGGCCTTCGTCATGTTTCTCGCACCATTGCTCCTCGCGTCCGCGTCCACGCCATTGCCGTTCAGGGCGCCGGCGGCTTTGTCGGGGTGGTGCGTGAGCAGCGCGCGCCGGTACGCGGCTTTGATGTCGGCGGGCGAGGGCGGCCGCGACGCCGTCTGTCGCGGTGAGGGCAGCGATAGGATGCGGTAGGCGTTGAAGGAGGCGGGGAGGACGGTGGATGCTGGTGCCATGGTTGGAGAGCTTTGGCTTTTCTCTTCCGTTCTTCTCTGCGTAGTGGACGACGCGCAAAGGGCGTGGGATAGAAAATGTCGTGCGGGATGGGAATGTCGCAGCCGTCCGATATTACCGACTGCAGCTGCTGATCTGGCTTCTGTGTCCTTGCGTGGTGGGAGGAACAATATGGTAGCACGTCGAGAGTGAAGCTCGAGAGCAGAGGTACCTCAGGACGCGAAATATTGCTAGCCCGCGTCGGAAATGTTCCGCTGTAGACCAACGTCATATGCGAGCGGCAACACGGTGGTTTCAAAGAAATGACACCTCCTCGCACTGCGGTTGCATCTACGGAGCATTCGTTCACAGTCTGTCTAGCAAACTGTCCTCCGTTACTAAAACCGTGCTCAGCAAGCTGTTCGTCACCACCGCCAAATCCAAGGAATGTGTTTTCTTTCGACACCAGCAACACCACGAACAATACGGATGCAATTCAATACAATCTTTCACATGGCTATGAATGGTATACTGCCCGACGCTCGCGACTACATAGACATCCTCTTAATCTCAGAAATGGCCCTCCTCCGATAATCGCTGTCTGCAAATAGGGCCTCAATCAAATCCACGACTTCCCCAGCTTCAAACTCTAACCGCAACTCGCCCTCCGTCCAAAGATACTTGATGTCAGCGAGATTGCTCTCCAGAATCTCGCTCAAGTATTGGAACTTCAACCAGTTGGGCGTGTACACACCAGTCATGTCGCGCTTTTCATCGCCGCCTTCTTGAGAAAACAGGTCATTGAGGCTGGAAACGCGCTCACAGAATGATCGGAGGCATTTCGACTCTTCCTCCGAAATGTCTTCTTTGTCTTCAATGTCGACAATCATCTTGTGCAAGACAGTCGCCAGTAGCGAGCCGAGGGACTGCAATAACACAGAATGCGAGAGGATTCCCCGCCATTGCTTCGCAACATCTCTGATGCGGTCCACAGTCATGGAGACAGAATTTTCGCACTCTCCTGCGAATGGAGCCACGGTGCAGTTTGAGAACCCTTGAGCGCTGTCAAGAAGATCTCGCAGTATCGTCCGCTGAGACTCCATTTCTTTTCCATACGCCCGCTTGCTGAAGCTCTCAAGTGATCTGAGATCGGTATCGAGACGGAGCCGAGTAGACGGCCTGGCCGAGTTGGGCACGTCAGAGGAAGCATCGACTTCCCTTTGTCGTGCTAGGAAATTGCGCAGCTCGTCGACGAGTCGTGTCGAGTCGTTGTATGCGAGCATGTTCCCAGCTGGGTCGTTGGCATAGTAGACTGGTGCCGTGGCCCGGTACATCGCCAAAACCAGGGTGGGAATGGAGTAGAGGCCAAGACCAGCAGGTGCAATGGGGGAACTCGAGAACCTTGATCGGGAGTCAGCTTTTGCTCTCCAGCGGATTGTGTGGGATTCTTACCTTGGTTGCGCCAGCGCCTGGGCGTCGGAGACAATCTGTAAAACCATTTCCATGATGGCGTCAGGTATCGCCGTGACAGAATATGTCTCGCGAAGAGTAAGTTCGCGTTCCGAAGGTTGGTTTGTGGGCGGTTTCTTTTGTGTGGATTCCTTGGTCGCGCTCTTCCCTGGGCTTTTACTTTCAGGGGCCTCAGCTTCAGCGTTTGCGTCGTCGTCGCCCCACCCCCAAGCATCAGCGTCTTCTTCCTCAGGGTCGCCTTTGGACTCCTCCGATTTTGCTTCCGCGTTTTCTGATTCGGCATCATCATCCAACCCCCATGCGCTTGCGTCGGCATCAATGTCCTCTTCTGGTGGGAGCTCCTCTGTTTCTTGCTGCTTCTCCGAATGATCCACGGTTTTCTCTTCATCATTATCCCAAGCATCCCAGTCGTCTTCGGCTTCCTCGCCCGCGATTATTGCGTCACCGCGAGAGACGAGCTGGGTTTCCACCCTCTCGACTTCCTTTTTCTGATTGATGCCACTGGAGCACAACACTCGGACGGAAGCAAGTGCATCTTCCTTTCTACGCGCTAACCAATTGCGCGGCGCCTTCTCAACCCAGGTCATGAGCTCCGACTTGCCCATCCAGCCGAGCTCGTCCACAAAGTTGGCAAAACGGGACACCGATGAGAGTATTTCTTGGAAAGAATTGAGGCCGTCCAAGGAAATGGGAATGGAGGGATCAAGCCAATCCGAGGTAAGTCTAGCAATCATCCCAGGCACAAACTTCTCGGCGAGAGGTTCCGATACAGACTCAGGTAATTGCCCGTAGAGATACTGACAAAGGTTTCTGGCGTCTTCCAATGTTGCCAGGACGCCCGCTGGTGCCGCACCTCTTTCCACCGTAATTGTGTCATTCTCGGTCTTGAATCCCGGGTTGTCAGTCGCATGGGTGGGAGCGAAACGAGGCGCAATAATTGCTTGATCAAGAGACTTGTACAGCTTTGCGATCGCATTTTCAAGACTCCCTAGACGGGCAAGCGCTTCAACAACGGTCGATAGTTGGACGGGGTAAGTCCCTGAGAAATGTTTAGCGAAACATAAAGAAAAGTACGCAGGCTTCTCACTGTCGACCTGTTGCTTCAAGATGGCGGTATTTTTTGAGATGTCTACTGAGAGCAAGAGGTACCACGAGTCCATGGCATTCTCGGCCATGCCAGCGCGCAACTGTTTGATCCGCTTCTGTAGCACACCCACCACTTTTGTGTCCTTGTTAGAACCCATGTGTACAATGTAGTCCTCTGCCTCTTTCACGTCATCCAGAGCATTCAAGGTTTGGTATTCCGCAGCGGCATCTTCTGCTTTGTCTAGCAAGTCGGATGCTTGCTTGATACGGACCAACGTGGCTTCGAGTGTCTCGTTGTAGACCAGTTCACTTCGGAGCAACGCGACTTTGCTTGTCGCATCTTGGACATTCGCTTGAAGCGTTCTCCCAGCCTCGGCTTGCTGTACAATGTCGTGGGCAGTTGCGCGAGATCGTTCGATGTCGGCTTGGAGTTGTTTGGCTTGGGCGATCCACCCGTCAACGTCTGGGGCTGCTCCGCGGCTTAGCGTTCTGATATCTGCCTAATTTCATCATTAGTCTCTGTTTGCGACATGCGCGTTTGTGTGGATTACCTTGACCTCGTTCTGAGCTTTCTCAATTCCCTCCAGCAGGCCGGGGATTGCATCTGCAGGCAGCTGGGCCGAGACCAGCTCCGTGTCGGGGTAGTAGCCATGCTCAACCACAGACTGAAGAACCGCACCTCCAAGCTTCTGCGGGGTCAAGACGGGAGGCATGGGGGTGGAAGATGATGGCTCAACAAACGGAAAGTTGACGACGCGGAAGAGCTCCGTGGACCAACGTCAGAGGCAGCGCGACAACGTGGAAGTCGTGGCCGTGCACCCGTGACTTGTGGCGGCTGCTTTTCGCGCCGCAAGCCGTCAGATCCACTCACCACCATCGTCTGAAGTCTGAAATAGAAGAGTTTCCTTGTGCAGATGTATGTCGCCGCCGTCCCAACTCACGCCTGACTCGAAAATCTCTGCATCTGGCCGGTCCGCCGTTGAGAATCACGCTGATTGGTATACTCTAGCCGGGAAGCTCAATCATCCCCGCCATTCCTTCCCCTCGGCATTTTCTGCTGCTATTGCATAGAGGTATGTGGTCAGGTTTTGTCTGGTGTTGTGCTTGCCTCCTCGAAATTTACTCCAACATCTCTTCGTACCCAGATCTCAAGTCCTCGTGTCACAGAATTTTCATACTGCTTTTGGTCCGCCGTGGCTTCCTGAAAGGGTAGTAGCGTTTGTGCGCGCCCTGTTTGCCTGTTTCTTCAACGTACCTCACCCTGATTCGTTTGCGTCATTCTTTGCTTTATATTCCGAACGAGCCTGCGGCTTTCACTGGGCCAATTCTCACTCCATTTTCAGCCAACATCGCTAACCAAACTCAGGCTTGCCTTGGAGACGAAACAAAAGGCCTCTCGATTCTTTTTGGCCATTTGACACGATGCCTGGAATAACAGGCAAGACCAACTTCAGGTCCGTCCAATCATTCGAGGCCGACTACAACCCTGCCACATTCTCGCAATATGAGTCGAATAGAACTGGCATGAGGGTTGTGGTCGTTGACCGCAAGGGCCCTAAGGTCAATGGCTATTTTGCTCTTGCTACCGAGATACATGACGATTCAGGCGCTCGTAGGTGAACGCGTGCGCTCCACGAATACTCCAGTCGAATTTGACTAATGCTTCCGTCAGCTCACACATTGGAGCACCTTTGCTTTATGGTAAGCAGCACTGAGCCAGGTGACGAAACATCAAGCTCATGTTTTCCAGGGGTCTAGGAACTACAAGTACAAGGGTGTTCTTGACCGGTTGGCCACAAGAGCCTACTCGAATACCAATGCTTGGACAGCTACCGACCACACTGCTTACACCTTGGACACGGCAGGGTGGGAAGGATTCGCACAAATTGTAGGATATTCTCGATTAATGATTGAAGATCGACTATACTGACTTGTATCAGCTGCCTGTGTACCTTGAGCACGTTCTTCTGCCAACTTTGACAGATGAGGGATGCTATACTGAAGTGCACCACGTAGATGGCACTGGACACGATGCCGGGTAACCTTCCTTTTCCCGCAGAGAGGTTGCGAGGGCTAACAAAGCCAGCGTTGTGTACTCGGAAATGCAAGGCGTCCAAAACACTCAAGGCGAACTCATGGAATTACAAGCTCGCCGCCTTTTGTACCCCGAGGGCAACGGCTTCCGCTACGAGACTGGAGGCATGATGGAGCAACTTCGTGTCCTTACAGCCGACCGTATTCGGCAATTTCACAAGGAAATGTATCAGCCCAAAAATCTGTGTCTGGTCCTCACTGGTGAGGTCGATCATGAAAACCTGCTGGAAATCCTCGACAAGTTTGAGGACGGCATCATCGACTCGTTTCCAGCCATTGAGGCTCCCTTCAAGCGCCCTTGGGTTGATTCTGAGCAAACTCCTCCACTATCCAAGACTATCGTGGATACTGTTGAGTTTCCCGAAGAAGATGAGTCTTCTGGAGAAATCCTGGTAGGGTTCTTTGGGCCTAAAGTCAATGACATGCTCAACGGTAAGTCACCGACACTGAATGCCCTGAAGCTCCCTAATTTAAATTCGCAGGCACTGCCATGGACGTCCTCCTTTACTACTTGGCAGGATCGTCTGCGTCCCTTCTCGAGAACACCATTGTTGAGAAGGAGCAGATTGCAAGTGCAGTCTACTACAGCACGGACAGTCGCCCTGACATTGTAGTTTGGTTTACGCTTAGCAGCGTGGCGACTGGGAAGCTTGCAGAGGTCGAGAAAAGACTGCTGGATATTCTCAAAGAAGCAGCCTCCAAGCCTTTCGACATGACTTACATGTCCGAATGCATCACAAGACTGAAGAAGCAAATCATGCTCACCACCGAAAACTCCCTGGAAAGCATTACCGATGTCGTCATCCAAGATCACTGCTTTGGAAAAAGGGACGGCTCTACTCTCTTCGACTCTCTGCACTCTCTCAATGTCTTTGAAGAGCTGAGAGGATGGGATGACAAGAAATGGAGAGAGTACCTTTCGAAGTGGCTCGCCGATGCCCATCACGTTTCCATTCTTGGTGTTCCCTCCAAGAAGCTATCCAAGAAACTCAAAAGCGAGGAGAAGCAACGCGTAGCAGAGCAAAAAGAACGTCTGGGACCGGACGGTCTCGAGAGGCTTGCAAAGAAGTTGGAGGAGGCCAAGGCTGAAAACGACAAGCCCATCCCTCCCGAAGTTCTGGACCAGTTCGAGGTTCCAGGGACCGAGTCAATCCACTTCATTCCGACCACGACAGCGCGGTCAGGAGCTGCAAAGAAGATGGGCGAGCTGAGCAATGATGTCCAAAAGTATGTGGATTCTGACAAGTTCGACAACCCGCTCTTCATGCACTTCGAATCTGTGCAGAGCAACTTCGTGCACATCAGCCTGATCTTCTCGACGGGATCGATTCCTCTCGACTTGAAGCCGCTCATCACTCTTTACAAGAACAACTTCTTCACGAGCCCCATCATGCGGGATGGAAAGAGGATCGAGTTTGAGCAAGTTGTGACGGAGCTTGAGAAGGATACCGTCACCAACAGGATTGATAATGGAGTGGCTCTCGGAAATTCTGAACTCCTGCGCGTCAGGCTGTCGGTTGACCGTGAAAAGTATCAAACTGCCATTGGTTGGCTAAAGGACCTGCTCTTCAACAGCATCTTCGACGCAGAGAGGCTGAAGGCTACCCTGACCAAGATGCTTGCAGATATCCCGGAAGAGAAGCGCTCTGGTCACGACATGGCGTACGCGGTCGACTCCATGCTCCACTACTCGCCAAACTCGTCCAGCCGCACTCAAAACACGCTGGTAAAGGCCTTGTACCTGAAGCGCATCTCCAAACTCCTGGAAAAGGACCCGCAAACCGTCATCGACCGCCTCGAGTCGTTCCGCAAGCATCTGCTGCAATTTTCCAACATGCGCGTCCTCATCGTCGCCGACGTTCCCAAGCTGCCTTCGCCGGTGTCCTCGTGGGCTCCGTTCCTCGAGAACCTCGACACGTCCAAGCCCCTGGCGCCCCTCGACTCTCGCAAAGACGCTCTCAGCGACGCCGCGCGTCATCCAGGAGCTCTCAGCTACATCATTCCCATGCCCACCATCGACTCGTCTTACGCGCTCTTCACGTCGCGCGGGCCAGACTCGTACGAGCATCCGTCACTGCCAGCGCTCATCGTCGCGCTCTCGTATCTCGAGGCCGTCGAGGGCCCGCTGTGGGTGGCGGTGCGCGGAACGGGCCTGGCATATGGCACGTCGTTTGCGCGAGGCACCGACACGGGGCTGCTGGGCTACCGCATCTACCGGTCGCCCGACGCGTACAAGGCGTACGAAATCAGCCGGCGCGTCATCGAGGACTTCATTTCGGGCGCGCGGCCTTTCGAGAAGCACGCGCTCGAGGGCGCCATCAGCACCATTGTCGAGGGCTTCGCCGACGAGCAGCCCACCGTCGTCAGCGCTGCGACTCTCGGCTTCGTCAACCAGGTCGTCAAGGGCATCCCCAAGGACTGGAGCAAGGGCATGCTTGAGCGCGTGCGCGAAGTCGGCGTCGAGCAGATCAAGGCTGTCCTCAAGGAGATTGTGCTCCCCGTCTTCTTGCCCGGCAAGGCCAACTGTGTCGTCACTTGCGCGACCATTATGGAGGAGGTGAGTTTATTCCCCCTCATACCAATTCCCATGAACGTATCGCGACTAACTGGTCTCCAGAACCTCAAGAAGAACCTCGAGTCCGTCGGCTTCAAGCCCGAAGTCCGCACGCTGGCCTCGTTCCAGGACGACTACGGCCTCAAGCCTGAAGAGGGAGAGGAAGAAGCAGAGGAGGAGGAGGACGAGAGTGAGGAAGACGAGGACGAAGACGACGACGCCGAGGATGGCAGTGAGGAAGATGACGACGAGAGTGATTAAGGCTTCTAACTCGAGTCCATCCGCCCACATTTAGGTAGGTTGTCCGATTGGCCGGAGAGTGAATACGGCACGTCCAGTCGCAAGCTTGTAGTCAATGAGTCACATATTCGCGTCTCATCACGCCGTCTTTCTGTCCTGTCAACGTGTTCTCTGCATCCCCTATCACTGCGACTGCACGTAGAGAGCAATGTTTCACTACACATCAGACACGCCTAGGGAAGTGTCGTCCATCATTGCAGATGCGCTTAAAAAACTGTCGTTCATTCAAACAGCTAGACCCAACAGGCCTCATTTCTTTGTATCACGACTCGCGGTCGAATCTACGCATTGTGTCTCCTCTTGATCTAGGAGTCGGCATATGCCCATGCCATGTCCAAAACGCCAATTCCATGGTGCCCATTACATTGGGATCACACCGGGTATCCTTTAGCTGAAAAACAGCTTCTTCAACTCCTCCGCCGTGTCTTCGGGGTTCTTGACGCTGTGGCCCACGGTGCGCGGGTCCTCGTAAATCTCCCAGTCGTTGCCGCCCTTGTATGTCTTGTCGCCAAAGAAGTGGATGGTCGTGTAGTCGACACCACCGGGCAGGTTCTTCTCGTTCGCAATGTGCTGCAGGCAGTACGTCTTGTCCCAGCCGTGGGGAAATACGTCGAAGGAGATTTGGCCGCCGATGCTGAACGTCAGGCCCAGATCGGGGAAACGCTGCTTGAGCGCTTCGACAAACTTAGCACGCACTTGGTGCTCTTTGTCGAAAGCCTCAAAGTCGTGGCGCTCCTGGACAGAGGCATTACGGCCAACGGGCGAGACGTTGATCATGCCGTTGCGGAATTCGATGAAGGTTCCGCGCTTAATGGGAATATCCATGTCGGCAATGTAGTGCAGGATGAAGTTGGCAAGCTGTTTATACTTGTCCTCGCCGATCCACTTGATGAAACTGTGCGAGGCCAGCGCCTCTCCCATGCGGATGGCCGTCAAACCGTTCTCGGCGAAGCAAAAGTCGAAGAGGGTGGTGACGGGGATTTCGCGCGTGCCCAGCTGCTCCTGCTGTTTGGCCAGGTCGGAGCCGCCCACGAAACCAATGGCGACTTTGTGACGGAGCTCGGAAAGCAGCTGCAGCATTTCGGGGGAGACAGACTGATGGTGGGGTCGTGTCAGCATTAATCCAGCCTTTCAGTGAGCTCGACAAGGAGAGAAAGCAGCTGAAGAAGCTGAATTACTCACACGCCTCGCCGGAGTCAGCGTGCCGTCGACATCGAACAGAACAACGGTGTTCTTGACCGGACGCTCGTTCAACGGCGGGTAAATGCTCGCAGCTTGCGCCATGTTGGGAGGTGGTTTTTGCAACGAACGTGAGGAGCTTGGAGGCAAACTGAAGGCAGACAAGAGAGGAAAACGAATGAGGACTGGATCAGGCTAGAAAATAGGGAGCCGGGGAGTTTTGAACAGTCAAGAGGTGGATTTGGGTGGTAAGGACAGTTTGCAGCCCAGGCGCCAAGCCAGGGACCAAAGGCGGTGAGGCTTCACGATGGATCGCGGGGCAGGCGCTAATGCACGACGGGACCCACTCTTGGCGTGTTTGTCGTGTTTGCAGAGACACACCTAACCCCTACTTCCCGTCGCGTCATAGACGTCTGATCATCACCTTCGCGTCGGGTCAGAGACATTTCGTGCAACACTTTGAACTCTGTGCTTTGTGGCAACTCGCTTGCATTGTTACGCCGTCGATCTGAATGCCATCGATTATCCATACATTGAGGAAAATACAGTGCTCCGAATCCATCACACGCCAGATATGATCAGACCAGAATCACACCTACTTCTGTTTCGTACCGTCGTTTATTCTTCCGTCACTCTCTTTGGGCAACGTCGTCAATGTCCCTTAGATCATACAAGACTTAGATGGGACGAAATCACTTCGAAGCAGGTTGGACCGGACCCCTCGTGAAGCTTCAGGCTGTTAGCCGTTGGAAGAGATAGTCTTCCGAACTTTTACTTACTTGTACCACATTTGTCCAAGGAATCCAGGCTTCCTTTGCTGGTCGCTGAAGCTTGCTCGTGCGGCAGCAGACCTCTCGTTTTGACGCTTGACTGCTTCGAGAGCAGCAAACTTCTCCGAGGCAGCCGAAGACTGACCACCAAGTTAGCACCTCCTCTCTTCGCTTTGCAGGAGAAGGAAGAAAACGTACCCTGCGACGGCCGGAGGCGGCAGGAGGCGATGAGGGTGCGGTGTTGTCGACCATTGTGATGGTTTGATATTAGAACAGTGGCGGGGTTTGTTTGAATACTGAGAGCAATTCTTCGTTGGAGAAGTATTTGGCAGATTCGAGAAGATGGATTTGATGTTCCCTTGAGTGGCCAGCCCCGCGTCTTTTATCCCAAGCAGAGGCCTCCCCTCGCGTTCCAAAGCAACTGATCCCTGGGCCCACGATCAGCCCAGACTACACCAGGGCGCAGGGTCGTGGCACCGACTGATGACGAAAGGCACCATACCCCGCCATCAGGAATCTCACGCCAGCATCCACAAGCGGAAACGGCGGACCCCGCCAGCCAACCATCCGCAACTGTCAGGGACCGGGGCTTCGGCCGTCGTGCTTGAGACGCACCTATCAGCACGCCTGCTTCGTCATCGACTTCTGTCCCACGCGCTAATGTGCCCCGGCCCGCCTTTTTCTTTTGCCCTTGATGCACGCCGCTGGATCAACTATCGCGCTGATCAGGCTACCTAGTCAGTGCGATACCATTGTCGACCTCCACAGCGATCGCCAGCTCCAGTGCTCTCATGCCTTCATCGGCAATGCCGTTCCTTCGTCTGGACCCTTTCCGCCATGTCAGACGCGACACATCAATTCTTTCAAACAGCAATGTCCGGACGAGCAGATGGAACACTAACAGGGCGGCAGTGCTGGTGTGTGCTTGCTTTACACAACACAGAAGCACATGTCGGGAACGATCTGGGGAAATGAACAGCACAACCCCAGGAAGCAGAAGCTTTGCCTACCCTGTCGAAGCCCGGTCACATCGGACTTTCCGCACACAACCTATTTTTTGCAGCCTCAGACGACCTGGGCTGTCCCAGTCGAACTCGAGCTAGAACCTTCTCCTTCTCCAATAGGCCCGAAGACTTCCCTGATAGGAACTCAGCTTGGAATGCTCGGCGAAGCGTGCGTGGTCGAGCTCCCAAAGTCTAATCGTTTGATCCAGATGGCCTGTCGGAATTCTGGATGGCAGCCCGACCGACATCTGTCGTCCATCGTCTGCTGAAAATCGTCCGTCGCCCGCAGCTACTCCGAGGAACTTGTACGTATCCGGATCTGGACTTACAAAGCATTGTTTGCGATGACCGATGTGGCTTCGTAGCGCCCGTCTTTTCGCACTACCGAAGTGCGAACTGGCAACTTTTCTAGACTGCTTTACAGTCAGCTCCGCGGCGGAAAGGTTACGGACGGATCAGCTGGAGAACGTCTCAGTCAACCAACCACCAAGCACTCGGACGGCGGAACATTGTGGACTAGTGTTGTCCGAGAGTCCGCTGCCTGCTGCTTTTCTAGATGGTGTCATTTCTTTTGACACAAACTGAAGCAGCTCGTGTCCTTACAAAGACACGTGCAGCTGATGAGTACTGAGTAATGTAATGGCTGGTCTGCAAATGCTGACGAGTAGAATTCTCGAAATCCAGTCTAAGCTTCAAACTTCGAATCTATAACCCGCAAAGCAAGAACCTTGAATTGAGCAACCAGCCTCTTGGGCAAAACAGGCGGAGGTTTAAAAGATGTTGCATGTCACTTACTCATATGCAGAGACATGCTCACTCAACCCATTCAAACAATGCCATCTCTCAAACGAGAAGCAAACAAAGACATGGATTTGCATCCGTCCACGGAATCGACCAACACGTGCAAAACCAAGAGAAGGAAGCTGGGCCATGCGGAAACTCGGACGCCACGATCAAGAGCGAACACACACGAAAAAGATGTGAATCAGCAACGTCGGGGAAAATATCAGGCTTCTCAGCCACCAAAGCAACCCACCTCAACCAGTTCTAAACGGACAAGGACCGAAAACCGCAAAGATTCCTTTTCGTTATCGAATGCTCCAAACTCTCAGGATGACAAAAAATTTTCTCCTTGTTTTGACCGCAGGTCTCGTTTGGAGTCTGCCCGCGATGCCCCAATCTCCCTGAACCCATGCTACCGTTGTCTCATGAGAGGCTTCGACTGTCGGTTTCCCACCAACGTGACTGACGAGTGGCGCGACTACTTCGGAGGCGTCCAGTGTCTGCGTTGCGAGGAGCGACACGACGCGGACTGCATGCAGGTAAGCACCGTTTACAAAACTGCTGATATCACTACGTCTATGTTGACAACGTAAGAATTCCCTTGACATGCCCAAAAATGTGCGTGATCTTATTACCACAACGATGAAGCAGCGAAGGCACAGCGACACCCAAGACGATGCTTCCGCAGAAGCAGATACCAAGTGGGCACGCGAAGCCGCCGTTGCATGGTACGCGAAAAACCGCAAGGTTCATGGAGTGCTCCATCAACATGACGGAAGAGATGACTGGACGTCGAACGGCGCAATAACCAAGGTACGCTTCCAAATTCTTCAACCCTGGGCTGATTTCTGCTTACGAGATACAGCCGCGAGGTCCGGGTTGGAAGCGAGGACCTGGTTGGAGTGCGAAGCAATCTGGGAAGCAAGGTAATAAAGCGCCTTTGACTGGTACACAGATCGAAAATTGAATGGCGTGGAGGCTGAAATTTTTCGCCTGTATAACGGTGGCCACCTGGAAGAATGATACAGTACGTTGTCATAGGAAGTGACCGTCCTGACGGCACAACTGTAGTAGCGAACGACTACTCCTTATCCGCATTCATCAAGGTGAATGAACGCTCTCAAGCTGTAGCCATGGTGCTCTTTTGGTCCCTACACACTCATCCTTACTCCTCGTCCACTCTACGGTACCGTACATCATCTGTGTCGTATACCAAGGAATCCATACACACATGGACATGCACCCCACACTTCAGGCGCCCCAGCTCCCTCCACTCCACCGTCTACTAGCGCATCTGCCTCCCAGCCACCCGCAGCAGCAAGAACCACTCAGGCACCCAGACCGGACAAGGATCAAGCCTTGATAGCTGCAGTGTGGAGACTCCTTCGTCTGGATCGCGCGCGTGTGCGTGTGCGCGTGAGCTTTGTTTAGGTACTCGACCCAGGGCGGCGGTGCTCGACTCACACTGCACACAAAACCACCCGTTTTCTTCGGTCTCCGTCCCTGTCTTTTGGGAGCGAGAAAAGACGACAACCAAACAAGATGTAGCGATCAAATCTGACCAGCCGAAACTCGGTTGGAGCTATCGAAGAAGAGACAGAAGGACGGTTGGCGCAAGAACAACATCTTCGTCACCACACGTCCATTTTCCCAACAAGTCGTCTTACAGCGCACATGTAACCAATCCACGATCTCAACCACGACCAGGCGATGGCGGCTGCGAATGAACCAAGAGCCCCAGTCACCGTGCCATGGATGCCATCGCAAACCATGCGCCCGCTGGCCTAGATCGACATAGCAATGCCTGCCTGCACCTGCAACGTCCCAAGGCTTGGTAGCCAAAAAGGTGTGGCACACGCGTGGGCCCGACTCACCGGGTTGGGATTGGAGTGGGGGATTCGAATGTTTTGAATGCTCCCAGTCGACGGCTGGTGTGTTTGTGTGCTTGAATGCTTCGAGGTGCAGTATTTCGGTGTGCTGTAGTGAAACTCGAATGCTCCCTGCCCGTCACCGACAGCGACTTTTTGGTTGCGGTCCTGAATGCTAGACCTTGATACTATACCAAGCCTCGCTTATACATACCACCCCTCCTGTCCCCTCAATCCCAGGTCATTCCCAGTTTGTGGACATGTTCGCTTTTTTCTCTCTTCCATTTTTTGGTTCTTCTCGTCGGCGATTGGCGCCATGTAAAAATAAAAGAGGTAGGTTTCTAGCCATTGGCAGAGTACAATACAGCAATATGTGACGTCGATCATGACTGCCGTGCAATCACCATCACGAAAAGCGCTCGCGATCACGCTTTTCAGCGCATCTGCAGCAAGCACGTTTCCACCTCATCACATCCCCCTGCAAAGTGAGGCGCATGAAAAGACAGCTCTCGATGCTTATGGAAAGATGGCGACGGTCGTGGTGGAGGTGATGTCCGTGAGGCATGCTAGCTCGATCGAGACAGACTAGCGGCAATGCAATGCGATGCGTTGGACGACTAGCTGGTGAGAGATGCAGTAGGCTGATCGGGCTGGGACTTGAAGCACACTAAGAAGAGGAGAATAAAAAAGAAAAAGAAGCCCAAAGAACTCACTCTTGTCCGGTATGTATCATGCACGAAGCATTCAAGCTTCCATAAGCCAACGTATCAAGGAGGCTTGTGGAAGTTGGGGGACATTGCTACACACGCACATTAGACCAACGGAATTTCCTTTTCAACCCACATGTATTCCAGGGTGCTATGAATAGGAGGTAGTGACTACGTAGGATTCGAGGAAGCCAAACGGAAAGAGGGAAATGGGAGCCGAGCAAACAAACCGTTGCCAACAACGGCCCGGCTGCCTCAATGTTTCGGGCCGCGCATTCTAAGACGTCATCGTCCATTCCAGTCCACGTTTTTGATTTGCATTCCTCCAAGCGCAGATTCCATGCACCGACTCGGTACCAGATCAGCGGGACTGACTGCCGGCTTTGCCCAAGTCACGGCGTCGATGCAATTCATCCAAGTCGTGGCAGGCCAAAATAGGAAGAGATGCCACATATCATCCTCCACATCTTCAAACTGCTGCGAGACGTTTGTGCGTCGGGAGTCTTTACTTGACAATCTTGCAGATCAAGTCCTGAGAGTCGACGGAGTCGCCCTCCTTGACCAAGAGGTCGCCAATCTTGCCCGAGTGCGGTGCACTGATCACCATTTCCTGCCATCGTCGTTAGCACTCGTATTATTGAATTCAAAGCTGATAGCACTTACCATCTTCATGGCGCTGAGAACAGCAACAGGGTCACCCTTCTTGACTTCAGAGTCATTGTGCACGCGCACCTCGACCACAACACCAGCCATCGGCGAGCCGACCTGGCTGCTGTCGTTGACGTCGGCCTTGGGCCTGCTGGTGTTCTCAATGGCAGCGTGCTTGTCCTCAACGGTGACCTGGCGGACTTCTCCGTTCATCTCGTAGAAGACCTCACGCTGGCCGGTCTGCTCCGAGAGCGGTCCAATCGCAAGCAACTTGAGAATGAGAACCTTGCCCTTCTCGAGCTCGACGTGGAACTCCTCGCCAATTTCAGGCTTGGAAAGAAAGAAGCGAGTCGGCAGGACGGAAAGGTCACCGTACTGCTTCTGCCACTTCTTGAAGTCCTCCCAGACCTTGGGATACATGACGTAGCTTGCAACATCCGATTCGCTGGCGCCGCCCCACTTCTCCTTGAGGTCCTTGCGGACCTGTTCGAAGTTAATGGGCTCGAGGTAGAGGCCAGGACGCTTGTCCATCTTGCGACGTTCGCGCAGAGCTTGCGTGCGGAGGGGCTCGGGGAAACCACCGTACGGCTGGCCCATGAGACCTTCGAAGAATTCAAGCACAGAGCTGGGGAAATCAAGCTGGCTTGCCTTCTGGATGACATCGTCTTTGGAGAGGCCGTTGGATACCATGAACTGAGCGAGGTCACCGACGACCTTGGAAGTGGGAGTGACCTTGACAATGTCGCCTAGAACGTCGTTGGCCTCCTCGTAGGCCTTCTTGGTCTGAGCCCATTGCTCGCCAAGACCTTGCTGAGTGGCCTGGAAAATGAGGTTGGTAAGCTGACCACCGGGAATTTCGTGTTCGTAAACTTCAGGGTCAGGTCCAGTAAGTCCAGCCTCGAACGGAGAGTACAATAGACGAAGTTGAGCCCAGTAGCTGTCGAGATGACGAATGACGTGACCGTCGAGACCGGGGTCGTGAGGACCACCCTCGAGCGAGGCGAGAATGGCACCAACACTTGGCTGAGAGGTCATTCCGGACATGCTGTCGGTGGCAGCATCGACAGCATCGGCGCCAGCCTGAGCACAGGCGACCATGGCGGCGACACCGGTACCGGCCGAGTCGTGAGTGTGCACGTGAATAGGCAGGTCAGGGTACTTCTCCCTGATGGCTCCGATGAGCTTGGTTGCAGCCCTGGGTTTCAAGACACCGGCCATGTCCTTGATACCGAGGACGTGAGCGCCCATCTTGACAATTCTATCGACAAGGCTCATGTAGTACTCGAAGTTGTACTTCTTCTGGGGGTTCAGCACTGCACACTTGTTAGCATAGAAAGACGAGGGTGGCACGAATGCTCCTTGGCTGTCGCCGCTGGACAGGAGAGGGTGAACACGAATGCTCCCTGACTGTCGCCGACCGCTGACAGGAGAGCGGGGACAGGAGAACGAAAACGGGAACGGGAGAACACTCACTATCGCCTGAGTAGCACATTGTCGCCTCAGCAACACCGCCGGCCTTGAGAACGGCCTTGACGCCAACCTCGAGCTGCTCAACATCGTTGAGAGCATCAAAAACGCGGAAGATATCGACACCGTTTTTCTTGGCCTGCTCGACAAAGTGCTCAATGGCGTTGTCGGGAAGGGACGAGTAGGCAACACCGTTGGCGCCTCTGAGAAGCATCTGGAACGGAATGTTGGGAACGAGCTTCCTCATCTTCCTCAGGCGCTCCCAGGGGTCCTCGTAGAGGAATCGCATGGCCACGTCAAAGGTGGCTCCACCCCAACACTCGAGAGCCCATGCGTTGGAGTAGGCGTGGCTAGTCTCCTTAGCAATGTTGAGCAGGTCGACAGTCCTCACGCGAGTGGCGAGCAAGGACTGGTGAGCATCACGCCAGGTGGTGTCCATGATCAGACAGCCCTTGTTGGCACGGACAGCCTTCGCAAAGCCCTTAGGACCTTGCTCGAGGAGGACGTTCCTCCAGCCCTTGGGGCAAGGCTCCGTGGCATCAATCGCCTTTCCTTCGCTGGTGTGAAGCGTGGGAATCTTGATCTCGCCCTTGAACTTGGGCTCGCCGACTTGGCCCTTGATCTGACTGCCGTTGACGGCAAGGTCACCAAGGTATGAGAGCAGCTTTTGAGCGCGGTTCTGACTGCCGATGAGGGCGAACAACTCGGGGGTATCATCAATAAATGTCGTCCAGCAGTTGCCGTCGATAAAGACTGGGTGCGTAAGAAGAGAAGTGAGGAAGGGAATGTTGGTCTTGACGCCGCGAATACGGAACTCGACGAGAGCCCGAATCATCTTTCTCCGGGCGATCTCATAGGTGGAACCATGGCAGGTGCACTTGACCAACATGGAGTCGTAGAAAGGTGTGATGACGGCGCCAGCAAAACCGTTGCCACCGTCCAGGCGAACACCGTTACCACCAGCAGAGCGGTAGACTTCGATCTTGCCCGTGTCGGGCTTGAAGCCGCCCGCGGGATCCTCGGTGGTGATACGACACTGAATGGCAAATCCACGGGTCGAGATGCGATCCTGGGTCAAACCAAGTTGCGCAAGCGAAGCCCCCGCTGCAATCTGGATCTGGGCCGCGACAACATCGATGCCCGTGATCTCTTCGGTAATGGTATGCTCGACTTGGCTATACAGGCATTAGCTCATTATTCCGAAACGCAAAATTGAGCTTCTCCACAACTTACATGCGGGGGTTGATCTCGATGAAGTAGTAACGATTTTGTTGGTCCACCAGGAATTCCGCAGTGCCAGCATTGCGGTAGTTGACCGACTTGGCGAGCTTGACGGCGTCGGCGAGGATGGCGTCGCGCGTCTCGACGGGCAGGTCCTTTGCAGGGGCAATCTCAACAACCTTTTGGTGACGACGCTGGACAGAGCAGTCACGCTCGTACAGGTGCACCACGTTTCCGTGGTTGTCACCCAGAAGCTGAACCTCAATGTGTTTGGGCTTGTCCAGGAAGCGCTCAACAAAAACGGTGCCGTTGCCAAAGGCAGACTTGGCCTCGGAAGTTGCACGCTCAAATGAGTCTTTCAGGCTCTCCTGGTCGCGCACAACACGCATGCCACGGCCACCACCACCAAAGGCAGCCTTGATAATAATGGGGAACCCATATTGGTCGGTGAAATCCTTGACCTCTTCGAACCTCTCGACAGGGCCTTCGGTACCCGGGACGACTGGGACGTTGGCCTTGATGGCGACCTTGCGCGCCGAGACCTTGTCACCGAGAGCGTCAATGGTTTCGGGCTTGGGGCCGACAAACTAAAATGGTGGTACGGTCAGCAGCTGGATCTTGCATTTCAGCGACGTCGCGTCGTGCAGGTGTTGAGGCTCTTGGCGGGGTGACGCCAAGCAGCTGGCAGCGCTGAGCATTGTTGCAGCACCGCCCACATGCCACATGCGGCAGCTGGGCGGCGCGCTAGTGGGTGGATAGCGGCGGCCAATGACGGTGCAAACAGAATTTCGTAAACAAAAAGCAGAGCTCACTCACAATCAAACCAGCCTTCTCCACCTTGCGAGCGAAGTCGGCATTCTCAGACAAGAAACCGTAGCCCGGGTGGATCATGTTGACCTCGTGCTGCAGCGCAATTTTGATGATTTCATCGCCGGCGAGGTAGGCTCCCACGGGGGTGAACTGGCCGCGCTTGCCAATGACGTAGGCCTCGTCTGCCTTTTGGCGATGCATGCTGAGGCGGTCCTCATAGCTGTAGACGGCGACTGTGTGCAGTGACAGCTCGTGGGCGGTACGGAAGATGCGGATGGGGATTTCACCACGGTTGGCGACTGTGGAATTGGTCTGAGCATGCAAGTTTGGCGGGCGGGCGGGCGCAACAATGAAACGGACTCACCCAGGAGCTTCTTCAGCTGCATGATGGAGCTGTTGGCGCGCAACCGCTGGTGAACCGAGTTCCTCTTGTCGACGTGGTCGTCATCGTCGTCAACGACGGCGACAGCCTGGCTAGGACGCCTGTCGGTCCAGATGCCGTCCGACATGGTGAAGGAGTGAGAATTGGGTCGATGTGAGGAAGGGCGAGAGGGTTGTCGGGAGAGAGGAAGCAGACGGGCGCGGCGGGCTTTTTGACTTGACAAAGGGTTATGCACGGTAAGGTATTGATGAGCCAGCCAGGTGTGCCAGGGTAGGCAGGAGGGGTAGCTACCTACAGACAGTCAAAAGCAAAAGCTCGAGCACAAGGAACCAGCCAGCTGCCGTGCGTCACGACCTGACGGGCTTGGGAGCAGAAGCTTTGGCCGCCCGTTGATAACAATTGCTCAATCAATCGTCAAGCTACATGTACCTGTGCCCTTCAACCTCATACCTGCTCTACCCGTCGCCCGGTTGGCTTTAGCCCGCGCTGCAGCTCGAGCGGCCGCTACTTTTGACGCCTCTCGCGCTCCTCGGCACACCTCTCCGTCGCCTTCCCTTCGTCCAGCTCCCATTGACTCCCTCGGATCGCCGCTTTGCTTCGGCTAGCGAGGGGGCAGCAAGAGTCATCATCGGTCTTCGGTGTATTCTCGCAGGAGCCCCCTTGCGCCTGTGTCCATCCAGGTGTCGATCCCCGCTGCGATGGCGGAGTCGTCACCACCACCACCGCATCACCACCATTATAAATGGCCCTGTCCACATTCGCACTGCCGCGCTGCACCTCGTCACCGCATCCATCCATCCCACTCTCCGTACTCCGTATTTCCTCTGTACATCCCATGCCAAGCCCGCTCCCCACCCGCTCCGCCAGCAGGGCAGGCCTCCCGTCTGACCCGTCCGTGACCCTCAACGAAACACTCCGCCAACTATCTGTACCCTCGTGTATGTACCATGCTGTCTCGTGTCTATGCCCTGTCTCTCTCTCATCGCGATCTTCTCTGTGACACGTCTGCCACTCAGTCCCGCACCCACTTCCCACTGCTGACTCGCGGCATTCCAATCTCCATCGAGCCCAGCAACCCCACCCTCACTACGTCGTCGAGCGGAATCAGGAATCCCCTGTGCAGTGCAGAAGCCAGATGCAGCATTTACTGCCTCAAAGAGGACCAGTCGAATTACAAAATACAGTTCAAGTGTGAATCTTTTTCGAAATGCAAAAAACGTCCTTTCCTTTCGTCAACGCTCATCAGTAGTACATTTCCCCTCCACCTGGTTGCCCTGTACGGATCCCGACGTGAGAAAAAAGAAAGCCCCGAATCCTGTTCAACAAGACCACATCCATGCAGAGCCCGTGACCTAGCACCTCATAGTTCCGTGGAACGGCCCGTCATAACGAAAGTAGAAAGGTCGTGGCAGTTGCTGGTCTGTTCCCACAACCCCCGTCCATGCCCAGAAAGCATTCGTCAACGCCTAGAAAGCTCGGTAGCCCGTGGGCTGAGGCGCAATTCCATTGGGCTGTCCATAGGGAGCTGCTGGCGCCGGCGTGCTCGGACCCTGCGTGAGCATGAGACGCGAGGCCCCGAGGATGGGGGTGCTCTCGTCATTCTTCTGCTGCGAGGCCTCGCGCGCCTTGCGCTCCTCGTTGTCTTTCTTCAGCTGCTCAATCGTCGCCGACTGCTGACAGAGGAAGTTGATCATGTATGGCTAAAAACACGTCAGTTTCACAACCCAATCACAGTCATCTTCTTGTGCCCAACTTACCATGGTAAAGTCGTGGAGGCCGTTACGCCACGACACCTCCAAGATGACGTCGGGGCGAATCAGATCGTAACAGGCGTAAAGCATGCCAACGTAGCACTCGCGGCTGCCAATGTCGACAAACTGTACACACGTCAGCTGATGTGCAACAACACTCAGATATTGCACTTACGTAGCGGAGAAGCTCCTCGACGACGTCCGGCTTGCCAGACATGGCAGCCGTCTCGATGGCGTCCTTGAACAGCTTGTCTTGCTTGGACAAGGCAATCGACTTGTCCCAACGCTTGTTCTTGCGGTAAATGTTGGCGGCAATCTGTCTGAAGAAAACGAGGTCGTGCTTCTCCAGGCGCTGGGCAAGCTCGACCGCATCGTAGTTGTCGTAGTTCTCGACAGAGTCGCGAAGAGTCTTGTAGTCCTCCTCCTCGATGAGCAAGTCGTTGATCGCTATGTTGACTGCCCTCTTGTTTTTGGTCTGGACGTTAAGGAGGAAAGGCTTGATGAGAGGGATGTTGTCCGACTTCTCAAACATGCGGACAACGCGGTTGACGTCAATCCTGGGAGTCAGGGCCTGCAAGAGGTCCGTCAACAGCGATGGCTGTTCTTGCAGGTAGAAGTTGAGAGCACGGTAGTAGATTTCCAGGTTGGCAACTTTGACGACCGTGTCCTTGAACGAGTGGTGTTCCCAGGCGTCGGCGGCGCGCTCCATCATGGCCAATGCCGCATTGTCGGGCTCGTCATAGTGGACGTACAGGAAGACAAGCTCGGGCCACAAGTGAGCCTCCTCGCAAGCACGAATCATCTTAGGGATGTTGATGCGGGACCAGAATAGGCGGAGGTGCTCCATAACGCGCTCGGGGTGATATTTGGAAAGAGCAATACCGAGCTCCGTGAACATGCCCATGTGGGCGCGTTCAAGACCGAGACCAGCTTCAAGGAGGGAGATGAGCTCATCAAAGTAGCCATTCCTCTCGTACTGCTTAACGAGGTCCGACAGCTCTTCGGCATGAACGATGAGGTTGAGACCGCAGATCTGGGCGAGGCGGAACTCCTTCTTAGCAACGCAGGCCTCGTTGACTTGCTTCCACACCTTGGTGCTGTTGGCCTTGCGAGCGCACTCGACTGCAGCCTGGTAGTCTTCCAAGTGGACGAGAGTGGTGGCAAGCTTGGCCCAGTTGGAGATGCTGGTGTAGAAAATCTTGGCAGCCTCGTGGTAGCCCTCCTCATAGGCCTTGTCACCCGAAGCTTCAACGTCAGCCACGTTGGTGGCACGGAGGAAGTCCTCCAATTCGGCGAGCTGGTTGGTCCTGGCAAAGCAGAAGGCCAGACCAGTGTCGATCGGAGGCTCGCGAAGAGTCTTGCGGGCCATTCTGAGGAACTTAATCAAGTCCTCGTCCTTTCCAGCATGCGTAGCAATCTCAATGACCTCATTGTAGTTGGACGGGTCCTGTGCGCGAATGTAGGATTCGATCGAGTCTGTCACGCGGAGACCATCGAGTTGAGCCTTTGCAACCTTGCTCCAGACCTCGGGCAAGTCGACACGGTCCGCATACTCTTGAGCGCGATCAATGCTGACGATGTGATCGACGAGGACACTGACGGCGTCCAGATGGTTGTTGTGCTTCTTGTGAATCTCGAAAGCCTCATCGTACATGCCGAGCTCGATACACTGGGCAGCAATGTCGTCGGGAGTGTAGTGCTCCAGTTGCTGAATGTAGCCCATCAGACGACCCTTGTCAGACTTGGCAGCCGTGAGCATGAGCAGGTTCTGCAAGGTTGGGTTGTCGCTGAAAGCAGAAGGCTCGAGGATGATCTTCTCCAGCAGGTCAATGAGCTCGCCAGGCAGATCATTGCTGATAAAGGCCTTGACCGCAATGGAGACCTTATCGGGCTCCTGAGACTCGGGAACGGCAGTGGCAATGACCTGGTCAACGACGGATCTTCTGAAGAGGTTGTTCGAGCTCAGGACGTAGTCCCAGATCTCAGGGTCAGAGCGCCCCAACAGATATCTCGCCTGAGCCTTGAACATGGAGTTCTCATTGGTAATGTTGATGAGCTCCAAGTCATTCTGGCCCTTTTGGTACGCAATGAATGCCAGGTTGGGGTCACGAGCCTCACAGTATTTGCCGACAGTCAGAGTGTCGTACTGGTCGTTCTCGCGGAGGAACTTTTCGGGGTTGTTGTTGCTGTCGATGTAAATCTTGGCCAGGGCGTTGTAGACAGCTTGCTGCTGGTTGCCGCTTGCAAGGGTTGCCTCGAGGAATGGGAGCAGCAGCTTCAGGCGGTTGCGGGACTCAACCTCGGAGACGAGCTCATCAATCGGAATCGACGCAGGATTGACGGACTGCAACAAGCTCTTGATGATGTTCTCGTCGCAGTCGACGTCTAGAAGACCGCCGATGACACCGGGAGTCCGAGAGGGGTTGACGCGCTGAACGTACACCTCAATGGACTTGAACTGCTGCTGCTTGTAGAGGTACAGGACCAAGTCGTGAACAAAGTTATAGCGGTCACAAACGATGATGAGGGGAAGTTGCTCGGGGAGCTTGGCCTCCTTGAGGAAGTTCTTGACCTTCTCAGGGTCGTAGAAGTTGTTCTCCCTGCAAATGCGCTCCACCTCATTGAGCTGACTCATGGCAGTAGCGGCTTCAATGTACTTGAAGACGACTTCCTTGTCTTCGCTCAGGTTGACAATCCCACCGAGGTAGTAGTACAGACCCTCGGCAGTGCGGTACTTCTCGAGGAGGTCGATGATGCGAGAAGGGCCCAATAGATCCGAGTACTTTTGAGCAATGCGAATGACGGCTTGCAGGTTCTGGCGAATGTTGACCTTCAACATTTCATCCAGGCAGTCAAGAGAGAGCTCCACAGTAAGATGGCCGAAGTAGTTGATGAGCCACTCCTCGGGAAGCTTGTCGGTCTGAACGATGATGCGCTTGATTGCACCAGGGTCGTCGTTGTGCTCCAGGGCCCTGGTCAAAAGGCCAGCATTCTCGCAAAGCGAAGCGACACGGGCCTTGTCATAGTGAGAAAACATTTCGTTGCCAAGGATGGCGTCTGCGACTTGGGGAGCGTTAAGGAGGTTCATCTCGAGGAGCTTCGTCTGCAGGTGGCCCTGCTCCGGTAGGTTCGGCGCCAGGACGTCGAGCAGGAAAGCAGTGCATTGCTGCACCATTCCCTGGGACTGGAAAATGTCGACCACGCGGTCAATGTCAATCAGAGGCCCGCTCTCTTCCTTTGCCAGGGCAGTTGCAAACTCGGCACCCTTCTCAGGGTTTACACGAACAATGTGCTGGAGCAAGACCGTGAAGTCAGGGGTGTAGCCGCTCTGCTTGGCGTATGGCAGAATTTCGTCAAAGCGGCCAAGCTCTGCGAGAGCAGCCACGACCTTCTGAGAAGAGCCTGCCTGCTGGTAAATGGTCAAAGCCAGGTTCAAGTCGTGAAGCCTGACAATGTCACCGAGCTGCTCGGAGCATTCCAGCTTCCCCTCACCCAACCACTTTTCCAGGAGGTGCTTGCGGCCTTGCTGCAGGACGGGGCGAACGAGTTCAAGAGTTTCGTATTGGTTCAACTTGCCCTTGTCGAGCAGCATACCAAAGTACTGCAGGATGACGGAGAGCTGGCCTTGTTGAGCAGGGGCTTGCTTGAATCGCTCAATCGTTTGAGGAGTGCGCAAGAATCCACGGGGAGAGTTCGCTGCAGTCTTTGCCGCCTCGGCATATTGGCCGGAAGCCAACAGGTTCTCGAATTGCTGCTCGTACAGGTTGTCGGCACCGGGGAGGCCTGCCCGTGAAGCCAGTTTGTACGCCAACTCCGCATTCGCAGGATTCTGCAACAGGTAGGGTATCACTGTGTTTTCATCGAGGGTGACCGAAAGGACCTGACCCTTGCGGTTGACGCCAACAATTCCCTCCGACTCCGAGTCGGGGGCCGTGACGAAGATGGTGTCGCTCGAAATGCGGTTCATGAAGATACAAGTGCCAGATTCCAGGTCGTAGAGGTGGATGAATCCGTACTTGGTGACCAGATAGATGACGTTGTACTTTTGCGACACCTGCATGGCGACCGGAAAGTCGTTGGTAGCCTCCGGAGGGAAAAAGACATCCACAGCTCTCTTGGGGAACGTAGGGTTGCCGGCCTGGTGGTCAATCTCTACCACGTGCAGCTTTGCGCCCGTCGCAGTTCGCACGGCGAACGTGAAAACCTTGGTATCTGCCGGCGCGCCCTCCAGGCGCAGAGTTCCGAATGCCGCGGCGTGGCCCTCAATGTTCTGGCTGATTCCGCGGTCCCGCGAGTACAACTGCATAGCACCGACGACCCGACCCTGCTGTTGAGAAATTCCAACAATGACCGACCACTTCTCCTCGTCATTGACGCGGTAGTTGATGATCTGACATCCTGCAAGGTTGGGATTCCGGTCGAATATCTTGACGGGCGACGCTTGGTTTGGATCGAAAATGTTCCAGTGGTAGACCGAGTTGTCCGTGACAAGACCCAGACTCGTTTCACTGTACCACTTCCAGAAGACAACATCCTCGTTCATTGTAGTGGACTTGAGCTTGGCCTTTGCCGACAGGTCGAAGATCTGGAGTGTCCGCTGCTGGGCCTTGAGCGCGATAATCTGCTTGTTCCAGTGCAGGATGGCACTGTCGGCCTTGATGGGCCTCCGGATGATGTTGTTGCCATTCTTGAGGTCGATTATGATGACTTCGGGCGATGCGGTCTGGTCGGTCTGCTGCCTGACACAAATGTAATGATCTGACTCGAGAGTCTGGTAGACGTGTCAATTGCGCATCTTCAAATGGAGATTGGTATCATCGAGAGAAACTTACACACGAGTTGAATCCTATCGACGAAGGCTGTTTGGCGGTCAGCGCAAAGCTCTGGTGTTAGTCTCCTTCGCGGAGCGGTCTACGTACGAGGATGTCCACTTGCGTCAACTGCGAGGTTCAACTGTCAGCTCTTATGCATACCGGAATAGCTAGCGCAGCATACCTGGAGTAGCTCGGAAAACTTAATGGGAAGAGGCGCCATGGCTGCTAGCTTGCGGGATTGCGATTCGGAAAAGCCAGCTCATCAACACGTCTCGACGCCGCCGGGAATTAGGTAAGGAGAGGGGAATCAAGAGGAAGAAAGCCGACAAGCTAGGCGCCCAACTTGCGGGTAGGAGAGTCGCGGTAGAAGGAGAGGTTTGGGTGAGTAATAGAGGTGATGCTGGGTGGACAAGGTAGCGTACTGTCAGGAGTCGGTTGCTCCCCAAAGTCGGCGGCGAGCTACGGCCAAACTGCGCTAGGCCCGACTAGGCAGCGGGAGGTGCACCTTGGCGCCAACTCTGGGGGAGCATCACTCGACCACAAACACATTTCGCAAATAGCACTGACTCTGAGCATCTTGAGAACACATATTTCTTCAAGGATCGAGCATTTAATGGCCTAGCCTGGAGCCTCATTTTTCATTTTCTTCTGGTTTCTCCGCAGTTTGAAAGACGCCATTACAATCTACAAAGCATCAATTCTGAACTACTTCTAGGAGAGCAAACTGCTGTTGCCCGCTCAAAAGGCCACCTTGAGGAATTGGAGCCAACCAGATTCTAGTAGAGCAGTCTGTGACCAATTCCAGCTCCCGATGCTGTACCTATATAGGTGTTGAGGCTTTGCGACGTCATCGGGGAAGCCGCTGGAGCTCGTGCCGTAGCGCCACAGCCATAGCGCGTCAAACGCGAAAAGTCTCTACTTCACCCATATGCGCGACTTTGAATCATCCTATTGGAGCAACCTCTCAGTCTGCAAGAACTGCACTTGAGATTTGGTCAGGCCAGGTGTCTTGTTCGCGGTTGGTCTGACCCTTGGCTCAACATAGCAGCGGTACAGGAGTAAAGCACAGGAGTACTTTCAAAATGGCATTTCCCACTGTCATATAGAGAAATTGACTGGGCAGAAAGTGGCCAGTTCCTCCCAAACACAGTTCTCAAGAGATGCTTGATTGCAGATGCAACGAAATGATACTCGCTGACCCATGAGCCCCCTTCTGCGAATTCAATTGTACGTATCGAAAGACGTAACCCTCTCGGCTACTCGTATTGATCCCATCTTGGATCCGCGCAGCTTCGACAAGCCCTAAGCTCCATCATGATGCAGTCTACGTGCAAATCATGGAAAGACATCTGGCTTACTGCGAGATCGGACCCCCGAGAGAGAGACTGCACCTCTGCGCGAATGCAGTCGCATCGTCATTTGGCTTTGATGGAGTAGAACAATGAGCTTGGAGCTGCGATTGGCATCGCAACCTGAGATTATATGCAAGCCGGCTGCAACAATCGTCAACTTGGCTTTGTTCAAGGCTGAGGCTGTTGGGTTGGGCATGTGAGCTCATGCGGCCATGGCTGAGGATGCCCGAAGTTTAGCGAGGGGAACTCCCGGTCAGAACTCTGACAAGGCGCCGCCTCTTTGAGAAACTGATCTTTCGGATTCCGCAACCACTCCAGTCTATTGTCCACCGCTCGGTACTCCCGCACTCTCCCCCAACCTTGATCGCTATCCTTCTTTCTTTGGCTTCGCGTCTGGACTTCGAGTTCAGCTCAAAAACGACAAGATGCCTCCAAGCAAGTGGGGTACGTCACATATTCGGCCTGTCCTGATTTCTTGTCCGCTCCGAAGCGCGACTCCATTTTTGGCACTGCACCGTAGCTCTGGCTGACCGCGATTCTTCCAACAGACGATGAAAGCGAAGAGGACACCCCCGTCGTACCCGTTGCGCGCCGCAGCAAGTGGGATGACGAGGAGGAAGACGACGTACGCCCGCGCGCCCTACCTCCGATACTCGGACTGACCCTGCCCTAGGTTCTAGACTCCTGGGACGCCGAAGAGGACTCTGAAGTTGAACGGGAGAAGGCCAAGAAGGCCGAAGAGGCCAAGGCTAAGGCAGAGGCTGAAGCTAAAGCCAGCCATAAGAGCAAGGCCAAGAGAATCGAGGACCGCATCGCGGAGAACAGGAGGAGGAAGGAAGAGGCCGAAAATGCCTACGACAGCGACGACGATGAGGCCACTCGCCGCTTGAAGGCTCGCAAGAACGAAATGGACGCCGACCTTGCCGCTGCCGAGGATCTCTTTGGCGAAATGGACGTTGGCGACAGGCGGCCCCCCAAGAAGGATGATGAAGAGCTCTTTGGCGATGCTGCCTTCGGCAAGAAGCGCGGCACCAACAAGGCTATCACTCTCACCGACAAGTCCGATCCGACCAAGACTGTCGAGCTCTCCTCCCTGTCCATTTTCAACCCCACCACCAAGGACGAATTCCACAAGCTGCGCGAGACCCTGGTCCCTCTTCTCGTTGCAAACTCCAAGAAGCCTCAGTACGCCATCTTCCTGCAAGAGTTCTCCAAGCAAATCGCCAAGGACCTCCCAAGCGAGCAGATCAAGAAGATTGCCAGTGGAATGACTACGCTGTCGAACGAGAAGCTCAAGGAGGAGAAGGCCGCTGAGAAGGGCGGCAAGAAGAGCAAGGCTGCCAAGACCAAGGTCAACCTGAATGCGTCTCGCGATGTTGCGCACAAGCCCGACACCGCTACGTATGACGACGACTTTGGCGAGTAAGTTTTGACAGCTGCACGAAGAGTCTTGAGTTGTGCTGACAAGCCACAGTGACGATTTCATGTGAAGTTTCTCAAAATAGATGTAACTTCTCAACTTTCCACAAACGGCTTCACCGCGCCGCTGGGACCAACAGAAAGGCGCCAGACATCCCAACCGCAAGCCGCACGGCTGTCTCCTTGCAAGTTCCCATTTACAACAAAGATGGCTTCCATCCAAAGCCGCCAACCAATCACGAGGAAGGCTGTTCCGCGGCCCGGGGTTGGGTGCCAGGGAATAAACAACTCGAATAGCCGTTTTTGTGGCGAGGCGTCGCGATGGACAGTTATTGCATTTCACGTGGCGTCTTAATCTAGGATACCTACGGTTGCACGCTCCACTTTTCAAGTCATTATGTTGAAGTTGAAGGCTCGCTGTAGACAAAGTGCGGCGCTTGTGATGCATTCTCTCATCTCTCCACTCTTTCGGCCGGCCTTTGCTCCTCCTGTCTTGTGGTTGCATTCCCCTGATGGATATCGTTAGAGCAGACTCACTGCCTGTGTCCGCTGATCCTAGTCCTTGGTGTCACATGGACAAAATCAAAACTGTAACTCCTGAGCGCCTGTCGCCACACTTTTTGACAACCCAATGTGCACCCAACGCCTTGTAAATGCCGATTTTGCGCTTCCCGTTGAACATCACCAGACGTGACCGTAATCCAGAGAGGTAGTCGTGGACTATGAGACATGTGCGTTTATTTCTCAGGGGCGTCGGGGAGTCTCTCAATCACGTACTTCCCGCGGGCCACCGACATGATGGGTACACCGGGGATTTTGCGGATTCGGCGCTTGAGGTCGCGGTCGTTGGTCGCCACAATGTAGACCTTGTGTTTCTGCACTCGATCGACGATGCCTCGGACAAGTTAGTAGGTGAGGGCATCTCGTGGACCACGAGCACTTACAATCGTCTGCATAGACTCCCTTGTGGTCGCATTCCAGCCTCTCCCAGCGCTCGTCGCGAGCAATCCTGAGCGCTATGCGGTACTTGGTTCCCAATTTCTCCAATTCGGCCATGACGCAGGAGGTGATGATTGGCGTGCACTTTGCGTAGAGGCAGTCCATCATAGCGGGGAGGAGCTCCAGCTTGCGCTGGACGGTGTGGGATAAAAAGTTCTGCAGGTAATTAGCAGGCGCACAAGACTCAAAACATGGGGAAAGCCTTACAGTGTCGACGAGAACATTGTAAGGAGGCACTAGAGCCGTGTTGTACTGGAAGAACAGAGATGATGAGACTTGAGGGACCTCGCGCACGACGTCGTCTCTCTTCTTTTGGGCGTCGGCAGCGTCGGCGGCGACCTGGTTCTTTTTGAGACGAGCATCGCGCTGGCCAATGACGCGCTTGGTCTGGGCAAACTTGCGGGTGCGCTTCTGGATACCCATGGCGTCTAGGTAGAGTGCAAATGGTGAGTGTAGGTAGCGTGGACGACTTTCTTGAGCCCGGACTTTGCGAAAGGCTGTAATCTAATCTTATCTTACTCGCATCGCCGGACAATGAGCGAGTCGGGGCCGAAGCGCGGTCGCCTGGGCAGCTGGGCAGCGGTGGCTGGAGAGAGTGCTCGGTTCGCAGTGCGCCCAGCCGCTATTCTTAGGTTGCGGAGCGGCACCCCCCTTGCTGATCACAGCCATGCCGGCCATTCGACCTGGAGAAGCACCACATCGTCAGGTCAATCTGCGCTCCAGGTCTTGTCCCACTCACTGACGCTGCCTGCATCCGCCCGTCACTCCAGTCTGCTCGTGCGTCTGCCCTGCATACAGTGCTCTTACCCATACCGAACACCTCTGCGACTACGGAAATCTTCAGGACGCTTCCGTGGTCGCGTTGGGCCTCGCGCTAGCCTGGGAGCCGCCCTAACTCTGAATATCCCGGCCGAATACAAAGAACTCCCGCCGTGCATCGCATCTCTTCCCCTCCTCGCCGCCGGCTCAGCTCGTCGTACCACGTCGCCTGTCGTTCGTTTGGGCTTGGTCTCATTCCAGTCCCGCCGCCATCTGACCTGACGCCCATCTTGTCTTCCACGACTCCTTCTTCACCTCTACTACTCCTCACTCTTCCAGCGACGCTCTTCATCAACGCCCTCGGGCTGCCAAGTCGCCCAACATGCGGTTCGTCGCAGATCATGTCGCTGCACTCTTCCGGCATGTTAACGTGTCACAGGGCTTTTCTCCACTCCCTACTTCTCCTGCTGACATTGGTTGCTTTTGCCTTCGCCCAAGGCCCAACCTCGACTGGGACGACGGCTACTGGCGCAACCACCACAGGAGGAACCAGAACAGCGGAGACGACAACGGCTGCAACGAGCGCAACTGGTACCACGACGTCTGAAGAAAGCAGTGCGACCAGGACTGCCACCTCGAAAACAGACTCCAAGTCGACCGATACTGCGACCTCGTCGTACAGGCCGTCCGACCTGCCAACCCTTGCCGGCGCTAGCATCCCAACCATCACTGTGCCGAATCTGGCAAATGCCCCGTTCATGCAAAAGTCGGATTATCCAGAGGGTACTGTGTTCATTGCGGTTGGCGCCATATTAGGCCTCTTTGCCGCCACAATTCTGGCCTGGCGTGGAATGTTGGCATGGTCTCTCCACAGAAGCGTCAAAAAGGCAGCCGTGGCACACAGTGTCACAGACAGCAAAACTATGCGCGGACCTACGAGCACGCTCTACAACGGCAAAGGCAATGGAACCTCCTACAACCCGGTCAGCGGAGGCAGTGCGCTCAATCTCGGAGACATGAAGTCCAACAAGGCCAGCGGATTAGAAAAGACGCGCATGGTCCCATCAGAGGCGTCCTTATTCTTTTCTCCAACAGCTGATGGCCCAACTCGCACCAACGGCGCAAACCGAAGCTCAGCCTACCTGCCTTCAGGCTACTACAACTCAGGACATCGAGACAGCAGCGCGCCGCGCACCCATTCGGCACTGGGCACCCCCCGCGTCCCGTCCCACTACTTTACTCCCTCTCCACCAGAATCACCTGGCCTGCCTCCTACGTCGCGCGATGGACCGCCTCAAGAGCCGCGCTCGCCGCTCGGTGGCAGTCCTTACCTCTATGGTCAACCTTTCCATGGTAGCCACGGCACCGCCGGCCTTGGCTTGTCGTCGAGCTCACTCAATCTCGCAGCCCCCCGCCAAGGTCGAACACCTAGCGCGTACCTCGAAGACCTCTTCGAGGGTTCCCCTGGTGTTCCCCCGGGTGGAACTGGAACTACTGCAAGCGGAAGTCCTTACAGACAGAGTGCACGCAGGCATAGCCGACACAGGTCGAGTTCCAGCCGGCGGTAGGCCTTGAGCTTTGCGATGTACCTTTTACGCGGCCCTTTGTGACTCAGCATGCAAGCACGCCGACGCGTCATTGGTCGACTCTTTTTTTTTTTTTTTTCCTCTCCTTTCCGTCTACTGCATTAGAGGATGCGGTACATCAGACCCCTACTCGCATCAGTCTGCGATCGAGATCATCGGAACATGACCGGTCTGGAGGGACGTGAGTCTTACGATGTTTACTGTGCTCATTCCATCCTCCTTCACGAAATTCGCTGCATTCCAACGGTCTGGCGGGATGATTGCGTCTGCTCGCATTTTAGACGACTCACCTTGTGACATTTTGTCGTGTTGGCGCGACTCAATGTAATTTTTCGATCTGCACCTCTTGTTTCCATCTTTCCTCGGTTCCCCTGATTTCATGACTATATGGACTACTGGCGACGTGGTGCAACATTCCGGGGGATTTTATGGTACGCAAACCACTCACCCTATTTTCTTTTCTCGCCCCTTCGAAATGTCGAGGAAGCGCCTGCTCGCCTGCTCTCTTCTTTAATGATTTGGTTTGGCTTGCCGTGACACTTCGAAAGAGACATTTTTGGCTGTCACAACAACATTTGTATATAGCGCCTTCGCGTACACAGATATGGCTAGGGCCAAGAGCAATGGCTGAGTAAACGGCCATGGTGGCTAGCAATGGCATAATTTTGCAACTGATTTGGAGGATAGGATTTGGAAACTTACTTCATGCTCTACTCTAGCCAGCTCTTCGTAGTAATCTGGGTGCACCTTCCTTTACCTCTGCGCCAAGCGGTCAAAGTTTTACCATGATTTTCACTCCTCGTCAGTTGTGGTCATTCCATTGTCGATGCTACAGGTGGAGAGTTGGGTAGGTGTGGCTCCACACTTGGGCGTCGAGAATATGCAGGTGGTAACCTGATCGGTGGAATTGCAAACAACGAGAATGGGCGCAGAGACTGTAGCTCTAGACTTGGTTTTCAGCCAAGGAGCGCTCGAGGCGTTGAGTGACGGGTCGACGCGTGGAAGTACTCCTCAGAGCATGACACGTTGAAGGTGAATGTAGTGAGAACTGAAGAAGATGATGAATTGATTCTGATTCAGGGCGACGCGGAATGGGCGTCTCTCTCATTAGCACACGTGGCGGAGCGCCATGTGATTGGAGGCAGGCGCGTATCAAGTCTCTTTGGCCCCCCACCACGATTCCGACCGCCCGCATGACGCATACCTGGATTCACCGCAGGTCCTATATCACTCCTGCGCTCCCCTCTTCTCGCACGGCATCAAAGCTTCTGAACAGGTGTCGTTCAGGCACCGTCAACTCGCCAGACAAGCAAAGCCGCGCTTCTCCTCCACCGGCCTCGCGTGGCTTGCCCTCGAAGAAAGGAAGTTCGAGGTCCAGAACCACCCGGCCGCCGTCTGTCACAGGGAACAAGCAAGCAATAAAATAAACAACATCCACCTGTAAAGCCATCTGGTCCCAAGCAACCTGTCAAATTCAACTCTTGCCATTCCTTCATTTGCCTCCTGACCTGACTGACTTTGACTGCGCGGCGTTGCTTAATCTAGAGGCACAGCCACTGCTGCTTTAGTCTTCCAGTCCGCTTGCACTACCACCACCAGTGGCGTCCACCACATGGTCCAAGAACATTCTCCATCAGTCGCCCACTTTTGCTGCTCCTGTCAATCTACTACTCTTGTCCCCTTCTCCGCTTTTGTCTTTTCCCAAAATCACGCCTGTAACCACGTAAGCCTGAGTTTCTGGCTTTCCTGCAGCAACTGACATTTTCAAATTAGTGCGGATTCATTTCCACAGGCCTGGGAAACGCACCACCGAGTCCAGAGTCCGGAGAGCAAAAGAAAGAACAGCACAGCATGACGCAACAGGAAGATCTTGCTGCGCTCTTCAACCAGAGGCTGAACATCTCCAATTTTTCTCCCGCTCCCCAGGCTTCTGCGGCAGTCGAGCCAGGATCACAGCCACAATCGGAACAGGGGCAACCGCCGCAGCAGCCAGAGTACCTCGAGCAGGAAGCTACCCAAGACATTGTTTCCCCTCAACCCATCATCTACGCCTCTACGCATTATACCCACACGTCCCATGTCCCGCGCGCATCCTCAGAGCCTACTCCTAGCACTTCCGCCCCAGGTTCTTCTTCCGCAGCAGCAACCTCCCACAGCCATTCTGCGGATGACAGCGAAACCTTCCAGCGCCACAGCATTGACCCGTCAGCTCTCTCGCCCGGCCAAGTCAGCCTTTTCCGCGCCGCTTCTCCGGACCAGCAATTGCGCCTGCTTGAGCTTTGGCGCATCACCTTGCCTACTGCCGACGATGGCATTTGGACCAATGCGACAAGCCTGGAGCAGGAGGAGTCCCTCGCGCGCGAACGCTACGACCGGATGATCGAGGAAAGACGCACCGGCCGAGCTTTGGGTCAAATGCTGCCGCACCCTTTTGCGGCGCAGAGACAGCAGCAGCAGCAGCAGCAGCAGCAAGCGAGCTTCCAAGAGTTGTGGGAGCAGCGAGGCGCGAGCTCGCCGCAGGGGCAGCAGAACCCGAGTCTGACTTATAGCCACGAGGCGCCACACTGCCAGTACCAGCATCAGCAGCCACAACAACAGTGGCAGGTTGGAGCCGGTGACATGGACATGACTGACGACGACGGCACGTCTGTATCCATCATGTCCTCGCCCCGCAGCATCGCCTCGCCGCTGCCCGTCCAAGTGCAGAATCACTACAACAGCAGCGTTGGCGTTGGCGCCAACATGAACCACGGCCTGCAGTATCAGCAATTTCCATTGAACGCGGCGGCGCAGCAGCAGCAGCAGCAGCACACCACCCACTCCAATGCCGAGCCCTACATGCTTTCTGGCTACGAGATGCTGTCCAAGCGCGAGTACGATGAGGGACTCGCAGCCAAGGAATCATACACGCAGAGCACAGATCCGGTCTACAAGGCGGCAGTTGAGAACCAGTATGGAGCTTTTCAAGCTGTAAGGGAGTATGACGGCGACATGGGTTGGTTCGATGACCACATGGCCATGTGAGTGGGCTAGTGTGTGAGGCAGATTAGCGTTTGGTCCGTAGCTTGAGCCTTGGGGCTTTCCCCAGTCTTCATTGTCTTTTGTGGGGATAGATTCCGCTGGCAGACTGTGGTTTCATTTAAAGGGGGCTTGATGGGCATGGCGACTGTTTCCATTTTTCCAGTGATACCTATATTTGCGGCCGCAAGCTGAATATTAGGCGGGTCATTTTCTTGTCATGATTTGGTGTTATTCTTGCTTCGCTTGTTAGCAAGCTTCTCTTTCATGCTGTACCTGTTCTCTCCTATGCCTGAGAAAATGTCTAGTTCAAGGTGATCATTATGAACCTGCTCCACTTCAAGCCATGGATGAACCGTAACACCTGTTGCACGGGCTTTCGATTCTGAAAGCCCCTTCCGTAACCTCCAAATGCAAGCGCCTTGCTTTACGCTTAGCTTAGTCTTGCCTGCCCTTCAACAGCCTCTTGGTCACCTTGTCCTTCTCGATGATGTACACGTGTGCACCCCAGCCAGACAATGCATCTCTGTCGACGGCATTGAGAAGCGCCTGCGAAACCGTCTCGAAGAGATCCTCCGGACCCTGAACGCCATTCTGTTAGCCTTGTTTGCGTCATATCGTTCCAAGTTGACCCAACTCACCAGATCCGGCTCCCACAAGCCCTCGCATGTTCCAAAGAGCTGGTCGCTCGCCGTGCCGCTCACGATAAAGTCCTTGGCGAAATCAATGCACCCAATGCTGTCGAATCCGCAGATGAACGGCTTTCCGGTGGTGTGGTTGATGCCGGCGATGACGGGGCTGACAAAGTAAGGGCCGAAGCGGCGCTCATAGAGCGTCGACGAGACGAGGTTGGCCATGGTCTGCGGCGAGATTTGGCGCTCCTCGCGCAGGCGGTACATGTTGACTTTGTAGCGGAAGAGGTCGGAGACGGTCGACACGTCGGTGGCGAGTCCCGTGAGGCCCAGGTACACGGAGCCGTAGTTGAAGACCTTGGGGAAGTTGTTGGATACCGTCAGGGCTTGCATGCCTAGCCGCAGGTCGCAGGCGATGGCCACGCAGTCTTTGCCCACCATCGCGACACAGGCGCCGCCGTCTGGTAGGGAATAGCCGTTAGAAAGCTGCGCGTTATTGGTGTGTGTGGGACGTACTTATGCTGAAGGGAGACGACTGCGTCGTGTTAGTTGTAGCTTGAGGACATGGCCGTGTGGGGAGCTTACCATGGCTGTGTCGCTGGCGTGACGCGGAGTCTAAGAGACGAGAAGCTGAGGGGAATGGCTGAGGAGCGAGAGAGCAGTGGGTAAGAGGGTTGGGATGGGAGGAGAGGATGCTGGGTCGGATGTTGTCGTTGGTGATGTGGTCGAGCAGGCAGCTCGTTAGTACGCGGCGAGATGGAGGTGGGTAACGGAAGCTGGAGCTGGCTGGGTTGGCCGCGCACGGGCCGCCTCGAACTGCCCGGCGCCGCGGCGCATCACTGCATTTCAAGATGTATCAATTCGCAGCACCCTCTTCACCCAACACCCCCACGCCCTTTGCCCGCCATGGCGTCGTCTACGCCCCAGAAATATATCGAACTAGCCAAAACGCTACCTCCGCGCCTGCTCCGATTCTTCCAAAGATATCCTCCTCCAGAGGAAACGCTCGCCGTGCCTCTTCCTGGTCCCAAACCATGGCCACCCCCACCACCACCTCAACTGTCTTACCACAACCCTTTCCTGCCGCGATTCAACACCGTCACCCAGCGCTGGCAAGGACCCGTCTTCTCGCTTCGTCGCCAGGCTGAACTGTGCAAAATGGCCGTCAGGTACGGCGTCGAAGACCTGCTTCCCTACTCGAGGAAAAAGCCGAGCGAGCGCAGAAAGCGCGCAAACCTGCGTGAGGTGGAGACCGGTGTTGATGGCCGCAAGGTCAAGGGTCACGCTTGGGAGCGCGGCCTCAAGAGCAAGTTGGACAAGAGGAGAGAGGCCATGATGAATATGCCGGCTATGATTCAAGAATGGAAGCTGGTATGCTTGCTGGTGCTGCTATACCTGTTGGACGTGAAGCTGACGACTGTAACAGCGTGGTCATGGCAAGGGCTGGACAAAGTGGCCGAAATAAGGGACTGGATTGCCTTTTGGCAATATTTCTTGAGCCGGTGGAATCGCGCACCATGGCTGGGAATTCGCCATGTCCTTCTCTCTTGGTGGATAAGGAGACCAATCTCGAAAAATTCCATGCATTGCGCTGAGTGGGTACGGCAAAGAGTGATCTACTCTGGCGTTGGAGGGATGGGTGCGCAGGATATTGTAAAATCTGAGAGCAGAATTGGCTCTCTTTCAATTCTTATGGAATTTCCACTCGTATTCAAGCGTGACTTGCTCAACCTGCAAGCCTTGCAGAGCAATCTCAAACTGTCCTCGACGGTCTTGGTGACTTCGATCTTTCGTCTAAACCTGAGGTGGCAGCACGGAGCGGACTGACCAATCGCGCCAAGCCGTCATCGCCAACCGCCGCTGAGCATCTACGCTACCCGTACCCGTACCTCCACCATCTTCTACGATTACACACTTAGAGACCATTCGCAAAGATGGAGATCGATTCGAACGGTGCTGTACCTCCCCCGCCTCCGCCCGACGACAGTCTTCCTCCCCCGCCTCCTCCAACAGACATCGCACCACCACCTCCGCCAACCGTTCCTCCGCCTGGCGATGTCCCTCCGCCACCACCTCCGACGGAATCTCTCGAACCAGATCTCGCACCAGCGCTGCCCAAGAAGAAAGGATGGGGAGCACCCAAGCCAAAGAAGGATCCGCTCAGTATCGAGGAAATCCTCAAGAAGAAGAGAGAGGCCGATGCGGCAGCCGCCAAAGTAAGTGTAACGCGCTCAAAGCTTGACCCGTTCTATATTGTTTACAAGGCATATATAGTGCAACTACACACCGCTGTTCATATAACTAACACATATACTTGCAGCCCAAGTTCCTGAGTAAAGCCCAGCGGGAAAAGCTGGCGCTCGAGAAACGACAAAAGGAAGCCGAAGAGCAGAAGCGTCGCGAGACCGATCGTGAAGGCTTCACCAATGGCCCCACGAATGGCCCCGTACGGAATGGCTCCAAGATAAATGGCGTCAATGGCCACGCGAAATCTGCCATCCCGACAGGCCCAAGAGCCATGAGGGATCATCTTCCAAACAAGGGCCGCGACATGCCACCCCCACCGCTACCCAAGCCGGCCGCAGCTACGAAGAACGTAGAAAAGCCTGGAGACAAGAGACAAACCCCCGAGGATGCGGAGGCCGCCTTGATCAGACAACGGTATATGGGTGCCGAGCAAAACTTGTCCACATTTTCGGCGAAGAAGAAGCGCAAGCGCACGACGGAAAAGAAGTTCAACTTTGAGTGGAATGCCGAGGAGGACACTAGCACTGATTATAACCCGCTGTATCAGTCACGGCAAGAGGCAGGCTTCTTTGGCAGAGGTCGTTTGGGAGGCTTTTCGGACGATGTGGTCGACAGCGCAACCAAACGCTACACCCAAGCGTTGATGGAGCGAGACAAGGAGGCAGGGTCGGCACGCGCGGCTGAGATCTTTGAAATGGAAAGGAGAAGAAAAGAAGAGAATGGACGTGCCGCTCTGGAGATGCACTGGAGCGAAAAGAGACTGGACCAGATGCGCGAAAGAGATTGGCGTATCTTCAAAGAAGACTTCAACATCAGCACCAAGGGCGGCTCAATCCCTAATCCCATGCGCTCGTGGGAGGAGTCTGGCCTGCCAAAGCGTCTACTCGACATCATCAGAGACGTGGGCTACCTCGAGCCATCTCCTATCCAGCGCGCCGCCATTCCTATCGCCCTGGGGTCCCGCGACCTCATCGGTGTTGCTGTCACTGGTTCCGGTAAAACGGCAGCTTTCCTCCTTCCTCTGCTTGTTTATATTTCTGAGCTTCCTCCCTTGAACGAATTCACCAAGAACGACGGTCCCTATGCCATCATTCTGGCACCTACTCGCGAGTTGGCTCAGCAGATCGAAATCGAGGCCAAGAAGTTTGCTCAGCCTCTTGGATTTACCTGTGTTTCCATCGTCGGTGGTCACTCGATCGAAGAGCAAGCTTTCAACATGCGGGACGGCGCCGAAATCATCATTGCCACCCCTGGTCGTCTCGTCGACTGTATCGAACGGCGTGTCCTGGTCCTCAGCCAATGCTGCTACATAATCATGGATGAAGCAGACCGCATGATTGACCTGGGCTTTGAGGAGCCCGTCAACAAGATCCTCGACGCCCTCCCCGTGGGCAACGAGAAACCCGACACGGACGAGGCTGAAAACACTACCGCCATGTCGCAGCATCTCGGCGGCAAAGACCGCTACCGCCAAACAATGATGTACACGGCAACCATGCCGCCGGCAGTCGAGCGCATCGCGCGCAAATACCTGCGGCGCCCAGCTATCGTGACCATCGGCAACGTTGGCGAAGCCGTCGAGACGGTCGAACAGCGGGTCGAATTCGTGTCGGGCGAAGACAAGCGCAAGAAGCGGCTGCAAGAGATCCTGTCCAGCGGAGAATTCACGCCGCCCATCATCGTCTTCGTCAACATCAAGCGCAACTGCGACGCCGTGGCGCGCGACATCAAGCACATGGGCTTCTCGGCCGTCACGCTGCACGGCTCCAAGACACAGGAGCAGCGCGAGGCTGCCCTCGCCAGCCTGCGCTCCAACACTGTCGACGTCCTCGTCGCCACCGACCTTGCTGGCCGTGGTATCGATGTGCCCGACGTCAGTCTCGTCGTCAACTTCAACATGGCTAGCAACATTGAGAGCTACACGCATCGCATCGGTCGTACTGGTCGTGCTGGCAAGAGCGGTGTGGCCATCACCTTCCTGGGCAGTGAGGACACAGACGTTATGTACGTTGCCCCTATTGTACTTGCTTTTGCAATCCAAATGCTGACTTGTCGCCTAGGTACGATCTCAAACAGATGCTCAGCAAGTCGTCCATTTCGCGCGTGCCCGAGGAGCTGCGTAAGCATGAGGCAGCGCAGCAAAAGCGGACGAAGGGCCAGCCCAAGATTGAGGACAGCGGTGGCTTTGGTGGCAAGGGGGGCGGGTTGAAGTAAAGTTGCGGTGCGGAGTTGAGCTGGATAGATGGTCAAATGAATCGGAAAATAGTTGACACATCAGTGCTGGCAACAACCATCGATCGTGTGAATTTCGTGCATTCGTTCCATTTTCACACCTTTGGCCTCGTGTCAATCCACGTAAAATCAAATGCGATATTGGTAACAGTAGCACCGTGGCGCCAGCTCGCCTACTCGCGCTCTATCGTCGTTGCTGTTCATTTTTGTCCCCCTCCCCCAGAGGCCTTGACAGCTCTGAATGCGATCCTCATTCCGGCCACCTGACTGCCTGCCTACCTACCATCAATCACGGACGTCACCGGTGAGCTTTTCAGAAAAGGAAACCATTTTCAGTCCGCTTGTCCTGGGAAATCCACCCAAAGATGAAACCTGACCGAAGATGCCCGCGGCGACGATGGCGACGACGAAAAACGACTCTAGCCTGTTTGTGAAACCTTGAACTCCAAGCTTATTCTTCCGCCTCGGTAGCAACAGGCGCCGGCTGCTGCGGCTGCTGTTGCTGCTGCGGCTGCTGCTGCTGCTGCTGCTGCTGCTGCTGCGGCCTTCCGCCGCCCAGCCTCCTGCCACCCTGGGCGGGAGGGCCAGAGCCACCAGAAGCGGTTGCGGCAGCCTTGGTCTCAGCGTCTCGCAGCTCCTGCTCCTTCTGGATGATGAAGTTCTCCTTTTCCTGGCGGATGACGCCGAGGACGCCAGTCAGGCTGTTGCGCCACATGTCGAGGCGGGAGGCGACCTCGCGCCACTGGTTCTCGCCGAAGACGCGGTAGGTGGAGCGGTGGATCAGGAAGGTCTGGCTTTGCTGGGAAAGCTTGCCTTCGACGAGACCGGCGCGGATCACGTCGATGACCCACAGCTCGACTTCCTCGGCCGGAATCTGGAGAGCCTTGGAAATGTGCGCGTACGGGAGGGAGCGGGCCTGGTTGGTGGCGGCAAGCGAGGCGAGAGTCAACAGGCGAATCTTGCGGCTCAGGGCGTCGGCGTCGAGCGACTCGTTGGCGATGAAGTCGGGGTGCTCGTCATTGAAGTCGTTGAACTCCTCGAGGTGCTCCGAGGTGAAGATTTCGAGCAGCTCAAAGTGGACGGCATCCGACTTGCGCAGGGCTTGGATGCTGTCGAGCGCCGTCAGGTCCTGGAAGTCGAAGTGCGTCGGGTGCGTGAGGGCCGTCTTGAGTGCGCGGATGGACAGGTCGCGGGCTTCCTGCGTGCTGGATTGCTCGGATGCGATGGTGCGCAGCGCGCGAATCAGGTACTGGTAGGCAAGCTCGTCCTCGCCATTGTCCTGGGCCGACTCCGAGATTGCCAAAAACAGCTTGCGCTGCGCCTCCTCTTCCACGTCCCACTGTACAATCCACGAGTCGATGTTCTTCAGCTGCTGCTTGAGGGACTCGAAGTATGAAGACGACCGCACAACACGGAGCGCAGCCAGAAACACATGATATCTGCTCTCACTGTCCACCGGGAGGATGTTGAAGATGGTGGTCAAGACCGAAAGCGCAAGACCAGAGCTGTTGCTGGGAGACGTAGTGATGGGCTTGGTCAGGTTGTTGCAGATGGGCGGGAGGTAGACATTGCTGCTAGGCGATTGCCTTACGAGGTGAATCAAAAGGTTGTATGCCGCAACGAATTCTGGATTGAGATCGCTTGTCAGCTTCTGAGACGTTTCCAAATTCCATCTTGAAGCGCTCACCCTTTTCCGGCGCAGAGTTGAGGGCTGCACTCGCCGTGACCAGCTTCTTCAGCACCTCGTCCTTCTTGTTCTCCTCCAGCAGCTGGGCGACCTCGGACTGCACCGCCGAGCTCTCCTCGCCTTGCGACTTCCTCAGGGCGTCCTAAAGTTGCAGCACCGTGTCAGAGAGCAGATTCGACACCGATTGTGCCAAGACGATATTTCGTTGTCTTACGAGGTATTGTGCGAGTTCGTCAGCGAGCTCCTCGAAGGAACCCTCAATGAGGAGGGTGTTGGTCGGCGCCGGCATCGTGAGAAGTTTAGAGCGATGGGAATCGGCGTCGAGGAAAGGTTTGGGCGGGCGCGGGTCGAGGCAGAGAGGAATGTACTCGTGTGGTCGCTGCGGGCGCGTCGAGTTGTCGTCGTTGGACAGTGGGCTTTTCCGCCGAAAGGAATCGCTTATCGATAAGCAATTTCACAAAAACACGCCAGGCTGCATGCAGAATCAAGACAATCAACAACCCTAACTGGCTTTGTTAATGCTCTGTCCAGACATCCCGAAGTTGAAGGCAAGAGCCTCGCTGTGATATGTAGAAAGAGAAAGTAGTAAGGGAACAAAAAAAAGCGAGAGAAAAAGAAAAATGATTGTGAGCGTTTGTCATCTTTCCCAAGTCAACAGTTCTTCTCATCCTCCTACTATCGTCGAGGCAGTAAAGCTCGATGCGACGACGAGCCCAGCAAAGGCTGAGAGCATAGTGGTTGGTGTGTTTCAAGACTTAGACGGTGCTTGTTTTGTACTGTCCATACATCATTTGGCTTTTCCAACCCTCCCACAGTGGGTGTCGAAAGAAACGAGACTCCCTAGGTCTGACTATAGATAGCTGTGAACGACTGCTTCCTAGGTGTAGCTGTAGCAGTGTATGAATGCTCCTTAGGTATAGCTAGAGTAGTAAATCATACTTCCGGGAGTTTTGATTTCTTTCGACGCCCACTATGCTCCCGAAAAGGCAACACTAGGACGGAAATGCTTTGAAACCAGCAAAACAAGCAAACCCTTTGTCGTCCTTCCACAAATGCATTGTAAACATCCAATCCAGTCACCAACCTGTCGATCCAATTGCCCATTAAATGCGCCACAACGCCGCCCAACCAAATGACCGACCACGCCTACCCTGCCAATCCTCTTTCCCCTGATTGCATCTTCCAGGTATATAACTTCTGTTCTGCCAAGAGCAACCGAACACCATTACTTCAGGGTATTCCCATCATTTCAAATTTCGTGCGGCCGACTGGCCATCCATTGAATTACCCTCCCTGCGTGCAGCAACGGACAAGAGGACCATTTGGGGGGGGAAGGCCCAAAAAGGAGATAACAGAGGAATTCCACAAGACCCGCCACCCACTCTTTCGTGCAGCCGTCTTCCCAGATTATTCCACCAACCCGCCCGTCTTGCCATGATGAATGACCCAACCAGACCCGATCCATTAACCCAAAAGAAATACGATGAAGAAACACATTGGATACGCGAAAGAAATACGTGTGCGCTCTTGACAGCGCAGGTCAGAACAAGACCAGGTAGGGGCTAGGGGTAGAGAAGTGCATGCGTGCTCGTGTCCCTGCCTGTCCAAACCGAAGCCGGTGCAAAGGCGGACGACTAGTCGAGACAAAGAGTCAAGTCTCCTGCCGTGTGCGATACGGCTACACGGAGGTCGCTTGCCACTTCGTTCCAGTGATGGAAATGGCTTGTCGCTAGCCATATATCCGACACTGAAATCGAACATCTCCTTGTATGCACCCTCACTCGGGTTTGGAACAACCGCAACCAAGTCGGTGCCATCAGAATATCCGCCTGTTCCCACTTCCCGTCCCAAATGGACCACCACCCTCTTCACTCCTCATCAGCCTCCCACTGGCGCTCACTCTCTTTTGAAGCTTGCCATCACGCTCTCTACTCCGCTCGGGCGGTGATCCACCTCCCGCAATTTGGGGCAATGCAGTCAGCGTGTCGCCTCCAGCACCAAAGCCAACACCACCTGCTCCTCTGCCTGAAGATGCGATACCCATTCCACTACTGGTGCTGAAGCTGCCCTCGCCAATGTCGCTGTTGGCGCCCCCGTGAGCACTAGTCGTGCTTGTGCCGGCGGAGGTGCCGTTTTGGCCGTGACGAGTCCGGCCCGTGAGCTGTTCTTCTTTTTGCTCCAAATAACATCGTGCGGCAACAGTGAGCGGGAATGGCGATGGGGTTGTTGGGAGCTCGGCGCCATTTTGGATCAGAAGCTCTGCAACGGGGAATGGTTTGCGAAGACCGGGCGGTGCTGGTGGGGCATGTGTCGGTTGTGGCGGTGGCGATTGGCCTGGTGATGAGGCCGGTGATACGACACGTGGAGAGGCAGCGGCCGATGGTGACGCTGGATCCGCCGCGGATAGGGCCAGATATACGAGAGGCGTTTTGCGAGATTTGTCCGTTGCATTTGGGTTTGCCTTGAGGGCGAGGGCATACAAGACATTCTGAATGTCGTTCTTCTTAACAGACGCGATTAAAGTTTCCTCTGGAGTAGAGTAATGAGAGAGTGTGGCGGATATCGGTTGGACGAAAGCTCGGTCAGCATATTTTTGGTTGATAAACTTGAGCCTCTGCTCTCGAGACGACATGGGTACAGGCTTGTTGGCTCGGTTCAGAGTGGCTTCCCAAATCATGTTGCTCACTCGGTTGCCAATCTTGAACAGTAACTCGATGATATCGGGAGTGAAAGAGTGGACATCCAGCGTGAGAGAGCGGACTTTGGAAATGTGTGTGCCCAATGATCTGTGGATGCCACTGCATTCAATGCAGACGACAATACCAAGGTTGATCGAAACCCAATCGACTTTGCTCTCTGATCCGCAGTCCGCACAGTATTTGTTACCGGCGTCAGCTTCACGGATCTGTTCCAGCAATCTGTTAGATTCTCCCGAGGGCTCAGGGCTGCGGTAAGACGGCCTGTCACCCACGGTAGCATGACGAGCTACAGGCTTGTCCTTTCTGTCGCCTGCTGAGCCGCGATGACCGGATAAGGATGAGCTTTTTCCAGTCAAAACAGAGGCAATGTCTCTGCGAGTTGAACGATCCAGCGATTCGGTAGCTGCAGGATCAGAGATGCCCTTGCTCTCAACAGCACTTTGGAGAGCATTGTTGATGGCGTTGATCCAGGTCCTAAGGTCTTCCTCACTGGTTGTCTGGTACACTCGAGTAAACTGGGGCGTGATGACCTCGAAACAGAACCGCCTCTCTGAGTTTCGTGCCTCCCGTACTGACGCAACCCGCAGGTCGATTGGTGTCATGTGCAGATTCATCTTGTTTTTCCAGTCCGAATACTCGGATAACTTTCCTTCGCCAACGGTAATCCAAAATCTGTGACTCTATTAGCTGCCATGGGATTTCAAAGTTAGCTACCAGGTTCTTACTTGTGCCACGCTTGCTTGTTCAGTCCTTTGGGATCAAGATGGCTTCCCGGTCTGCTCAGAGCCCACAGGAGACCTTCCTTGTGAGGCGGATGTTTGTTGTCGCCACCATCAACTGCCACCTTGTCTTCGAGATCTCGAATACCCTTGAACTTGTTCGCGCCCGGACTACCCCCCTGAGCGGGCAGACCAGATATCCCAGGTTGCAGTCCTGGAGTTTGTGGGACATTTGCCGTCCCCGGTGGTGATCCCACACTTGGCACGACGCTCACTGTACTCTTGAACAACGGTGCGCCACTGGATGGTTGCACACCATTCTGCTCTGGTGATGCCGCCCCGCCATGAGCTTGGGCTAGCAGCGCAGCTGTGGCCTCTGGCTCCTTGTACGCCGTGCCGCTCTTTTCAAGTGCTCTGCGCTTCTCTTCTCGTTCGGCCCTTTGGAGTTGGAATTCCTTGTCGGCTTCCTTCACCTCCAGTGACAAAGCGTCAAGCTGCGGCATCATTGATCTGACCTTGTCGGCTGCGGCCATGAAACCCTTGGCCTGCGCGTCTGCGTATCTTGTGAGGTACGAAAGAACCTCCTGATTCTTTCTTCCACCATTGAGATCCTGTATGTACGAAGAGTAGTCGAAGCGTTTCAGCTCGAAATTCCTTCGCTTGGTTTGGTACTTGGAGTCGGTTTCGGTCCGCCTTTTCTCCTTCATCGAGTCTTGTCGTTGCCCCAAATAGCGGCTGACATATGCGTAGTACTCCTTGCTTTCTTCTTCAAAATCCTTCTTCTTCGACTCTGCTTGTTTGATATCCACATTGTAGAGCTTAGAAATGGGGTCAATGATGAGTTTTTGAACATTGATCGTGTTCAGCTTCTCATAGGCCAAGATCTCGCGGGCAATCTTGTCAAAGTAGTGGTCGATGGCCGGCTGCACCGAATTCGTGTTCGGTTTTGAAGTGTCTTTGAGAGCATCGATCATCTCAGATACAGCAGTGTTGCAAGCAATCTGAGCCTCCAAAGTCGCTTCCGCCCTCTTCAGAACTTTCTTCCATTTTGTGCGCATATCCAGTGTGTTTTTCTCGTAGTTTTTCAAGTTTGCGCGAAATACTGGTCCATCGTCGAGCGCGCTTATGTCTTCGCCTGGTCGCTGACAGGAAAGATCGACCTTGACAGGATTCGCGATGGTCGCGGAGCTGGCCGTGCTGTATGTTGCGTGAGAAGGTACGAGCCCAAGGCTGTGTTCCGGAATCGATTCGATCATCGGCGAAGCTGGATCTCTGACTTCCTTAAAGTCGCCGCCGCCATCAGAATCGCTGACGCGCGAATCCATTGACTGCGCCGAAGGGACCCTCAGTCTGGGCGGGACGGCGAGCTCAAGGTGCGGAGACGGGAATTTTGGACTACCGAGAACTTTCGGGGCGCTCTGAACCCAAAATGAGAAGTTGGCAAGAGTATCCAACCGATGCGCTCGCGGGTCGTATTCCACAAAACTGCAGCTGCTGCGCCATCCACCTCCTCGGTCTTCCATTGTACGCGGTGGCGTCCATTTCCACGACCATTGAAACTGAACCGATGGATTGCCGGCCGTTGAGTAGTCGCCCACCAGCTCTACGTTTGGGTTCTTGTGCAGGTTCGGATCTGCATGAAACTCTCGTGTGACCAAATTGTCCAGCTCCCTGGAGCTTGGTGCGAATGCAAAAGTGAGACCGTTGATCACGGTGTCCACAGGCGCAAGAGTGGTGACGGGCACGTTCGGGGCGGTTGAGACAAGGCCTTGAGTCTGTCTCACGACGAATGTAAAATTAAAAAATAGGTCCTCGTCGTTTGCGAGGCGGATGAGAAAGTTTGGAGGTGCAGAAGGATTGGTCTCCGGGTCCTGCAAGTGTCGGCTGGTCAATACCGATGCCTTCTTTGACGGCGCAAGCGCTGGCCCTTACCTGGACGTATTCCACCGGGGCATCATCGCCAGCTTCTCTTTTGGCCAAATACCGAGTTGCGGGGAAACTATTGGGCGTGACGTTCAAGAGGACGCGATTGCGCGAATTGGTGATTTGCAGTCCTGCGATCGAAACTAATGGGGCCTGGTCAGCGTTGTTATTGGGTCGCAGGAGGAGTTCGAGAGCTCACAGCGGTTCTGATCGCGCAGGTACAGAGGGTCACCCTCGCCCTGCCTGCTTCCGACGTTGCCCATGCCTGACGAGGCTGGCAGGACGCCAGCGAGGGAAAAGTGGCGATGGACGTCGTGAATGAAGGCGCGTCAAGGTAGTAGAGGCCGCGAAGTGTACAGGCGGGGAGGGAGAGACGGGGCGCGGGCGGAGATGGGATGTAGTTCGGCTCAAGACAGACCCTGAAACTGGGTCGGCGGGCTGCTCTTGCGAAGGCGTACGACGGGCGGAGCTTGGATGAGGGGGGACGCGGAGGCTGAAGAGATGGGGCGCGGTCTCGGGGGCTTCGAGGTGCGAATGGATGCTCTGGATATTGACTGGTGACTAAAGTGTTTACCGGCGTCGAGGAGTTTGAGGGTTGGTGGTTGGATTGAAGCGCAGCTGCACTGGCGAGTGGAGGAGCCGGTGGTGCAGTTGGTGCGTCGTGCCGATGCGGTGCGGTGCAGCTCAGGTGGGAAGGCCTCAGGTCCGTCCGCTAGCAGCAATGACCAACACCACCAACTCAAGGCAAGACATCCATGGGGACGCGGACTACAGGCGCACGGCACACAACCTACATTTTGATCACGCAACAGGCACACATCAGATGGCCCCAACAGATGTCTTCTTCAACGACGCGACCAGCTACACGTGAACGGCCGGCCCGTTTGGCTTGTTGACGGGCTCGTGGTCTAACGCGCCACCAGACGGCGCCTCAATGACTCTCGATTGACTGGCTTACCCTTGGCTTTTCTTGCATCTATTTGTTGTTCTCGCGCAAACGGCTCCCAACAACCGCCGTGATAGAACGCCGAGTCATAGTCCAAGAGCATAAAGACTTGCTTGGGTGAGGCGGTCGCACCGAGGCTTGAGTAACCAACAGCCGTGTCAGCGCATCCAGGTCCAACACTTCTCGCCATGTGGGATCATGCTGGTCGGCAACACTCGAGACGCAAACATCATTTTATTTGTCGAAGCAACAACCTGGTTTTGCTGGCTATCACGACTCCAACACCACGGCGCAAACGCCAACACGACGCCGTTCCCAGCCCACAAACTTCCGAACAAGGACCGTCGTGGAGTCGTGTCAGACTCAGTCAACAAGCTTCGCTTATCGCAAATCACAGCTCGTCCTCCTCCCCGATCTCCGCCCCGGCCTGCCAACCTTTCCAGTTCCAAGGATCCCCGCCAGGCACGCAGAGTCCTAGGCGCCAAAAGTAGTCTCGGTGTGCCCAGAAGAGCTGCCAGAGCTTGAATCGGGCCGGGATCCATGCACGCGGATCATCCCCCGCAATGCACTCGTCGTCCTCGTCGCCAGAGCAGTAGTGGACATCACCAACACTGGGTGGCAAGTCTGGCTTGCCAATGAAGATTTCCCCACCGTGCATGCGGTAGCCCCATTCTTCAACGGGCAGCAGGGGCACTGGATCACCCATGTGCGTCACCCGGCGGAACTTGCTCTCCGTCGCATTCATGTTAGCCGTCAGATTGAACCGCTTGTCAATGTACTGTGCGAGCTCGTGGTTGCCAACGCGTGGCTCTCCGAACGTAGTGACGTGTGGATCCCATCCTCGGCTTTTGAAATCCAACGCAGCGAGCGCGGCAACAGCGCCGCCCAGGGAATGGCCCACCAACGTGAGTTTGTAGTGAGGGTACATTTCAGTGGCCAAGAGAACATGGTTGAGGATCTGGTCGCGCGTATTTATCCAGGACTTGTAAAAGCCGCTGTGCACGGCACAATTGTCACACCTAGGCGGCTTGACATTGGGCGAATCATCGTCTCCAGGATAGGGCACGTATTCTTGTGGGATGGTTGACAAGTCGACGATGGTGTTGGTCAGCGAGTACGTCCCGCGAAACGCGATGATGACGCGCGGTTCAGGCCTATGGGACAGGGCAATGAAGCCACAGGAGTCGGAGAGCAAGGGTCCGGTATTCCAAGCCTAGCAAGCAGTGAGACTCGGCCATGAAACGAAGGCGAGAGCATGGAACGCACCGTGATGAGTTCGAATCCGGGAAACTCATTGCAACGACTGGCGCATTTGAAAGGCTTCGATATTCCGAGGCCCGTGAGGCCGACGCAGTAGGTGATGTCGACTATGCGCGCAAGCTCCTCGAGCTCAGCAAAGAGCGAGGCGGAGACTGTGCGATTTCGAGGGCCGCTCGCGGACGATGCCAAGGGCAGGGGAGCTTGGGGCTGGTCGAGGGCGAAACCGAAAGCAGCGAGACTCAGACAAAGGAGGACGACGCAGATTCGCTGGAGCAGGCGCATGGCTGTCGCGAGGGTTGCATACTCGGAGGGAGAGAAGATACCTAGGTATGTATGTATTAGAAGGGCGTGGCTGACGATGGTGATTGTTTGCAAGCGCTGTGGATGGTGAATGGGAGCGGGAGGAGCGACGATCATAAGCGGAGTTGTTGTGGGCCAAGCCAGCCAAGAGGGAAATTCCAAGTCGTGGCCGTTGTTGACGTCGAGGGATCTGGATTCTCCATTTTCTGCACTCGGGCCTTGCACGTCGCAGAGAGACGCTGCTGCGAATAGACGCTGCCACCTCAGGCGTTGCTAGGAGGCACGGGCGTATATCAACCCTCCGGTGCACCGTACCAAGCCTTGCCTGGGCAGAGGCTTCTGATCGGGACGGATCGCATCGCTTTGGTCGGGTCCGGTGTCTGAGCGGAACCCGACCGGGATGCTCGGCGTCGACGTCATGCGGCGGCCCACCTCACCCACCGCACCCATAAGCCCAAACATCAACCCGCCGTCAGCACACGTTCACGCAGGTTTAACTTTAGTCTCCGTTCACCTCGCAACCGTCTCTTCTTCTTCCTCACACGACCAACGCCCGAATTCTCCAATTCCCATCCGCCGCTTCTCCATGCTGCTGTCCTAATCCTCGCCCACTCTGACAGCCTCTTTCGACTTTTCCTCCTTTGACCACTGCGTCATCACCACCCCCGGTCATCCCTGCCGACATGTCCGCCAACGAACCTATAGCGCACACCGACTATGCCCGCGCTGAAGAAGGCCGCGCAGGAAGTCAAGACCGTCGAACTAGCTTGCCTCCTCACGATCCCACCGGCTCAATCGCAGGCCTTCTCCAAGTCCCCGACCAGACCACCAGGCCAAACGACCCCACCGCCAGCAATCCCCACGGGACCTCATCCGCTCCACCTAGCCGTCCGCCCTCCGCCGGTGGTCGTCCTCCGTCTGCAATCAATGCCCCGACCCAAGTCCGCTACGAAGACCCAGATTTCACGCACCCGCCAGACCTCAATTACTCGTTGCGGACACGCAAGAAGAGCATTGCGCTGTTCTGGTCGCTCATCGTCATAGACTGCATCTTCACGCCCATCGCCCTCTACTTCGGCCTGTGGTACGGCACCAACCTGTCGCACAACGCCGTCTTCAGTATCAGTACCGGCACGCTCGGCTCCGTTTCCATTTTCGAATACTTTCTGCGGTTCCACCGGCTATGGAAGAAGGGCAGCACATGCCGGGTGATTGGCGCAAGACGTTTCTACGTAAGATCCAACCATTTCTACACCTCACCTCAAGTATGCTGACGCGGCGCAGCTGGACTGGTTCCACTGGAACCTCTCTGTTGCCTGGATTGCCGTCATGATTGAGCTCATCGTCGGCACTGTCCCCAAAGAGCCCCCCATCCGACTGCTTGCAATGCCCGTGGCGAGCATGTGCTTTGCCTTTGGCGTCGAACTGCTCATCATGGATGCTATGCGCCTTGCCGGTTACAAAGCACCCATGCGCATCTCGTCGCTTCCCGTTGGATCCCCTCTGCGGCCGGGCATCTACTCCATCATTGAAGATGTCGTGGCTGTCGATGGTGGCGGTGGCACCGAGTTCCGACAGCGCCTCAACCTGCGATACATGGCTAGCCACAAGTTCCGACAGATGCTGCACCGACTGACGCTGTTCTGGGCCTTTGGATCTTGCGCCATTGCAGTTGTGACGACCGTCTTGATTTTCACCATCCAAAGGGACGCAGCCTACGTGGTGAGTATCTCAAATCCAACATGTGGGACGCTCAGACTAACCCTACATCAGGTCGGCTGGACTGTCCCATTCATTTGGGCCGGCGTTTGGGCCTGGGTCACCATCATCTGGGTGCAGAAGAGCCTCAAAGACGAATACGCCACCTGGTCCGAGGTCAAGTGGAAGGCGTAACTGCCACACCCAAAAGTCCTTGCAATGCGCTCGAACTCGAACTCGAGTTGGAAAATGCGTCGTCCTCTTTCCCGCCAAAAATTTGCGACACGGTTTTTGCGTCGGGCACTGCATATATTAATATTTTCCTTTCCGTCCTTTATGTCTTTGTATGACTAGAACGCTACGTTTTGACGACCAGGATTCCCTCTCACTCCAATACCCCCACCAAGAGCCTCCACATGGCGACGCGTATCGAGATGAGACGAGACTGAATGAATGGGAGGTAGCCCTTTTTGCGCATTTCATATTTCCTAGTGCGTTTCGGTGGAGAAAGACCGAAGTCGGGCATTTTTCTTGTCTCATGATACCACACGGAGAATCGGAGCAGCGGTGCAGCGTGGTGGCGCGACGCGAGACTGTCGGCGGAAGATGACATCGAATCGACGAGAATGACGAAGCAAGAAAAACGAAAAATCATCAAGAAAGCATCCAAGCTTCGCGGATCCACCCCTCTCTCTCTCCCACTCTTCAACCTACCTACCACGTCGCTCGGGGCCAAAATGTCCGAAGGCGCCCCGGCAAGGGGCGGGATGGCGCGGCTTGACGCGGGACGGGGACGGAGACGGGACGGCGCTCTTTCCGAGCGGACGGGAGGGAGCAGGAGGGACGAGAGTGGAGGGGGACCGCGTAAAAGAAGAAGCGGTGAATCGCAACGGGATGCGGGCTGAAATATGAGGCTAGATTGCGCGTGTGAATCGGGCCAAACAAAAATGAAGTGGAGAGGATCCAGGAGCACGGAATGTAAAGTAGGGTAGTGTCTACTGATCAGGTCGTGTATGATAGACAGAGCACTCCGTGCGTATCGTCGTGGAGAACTGGGAGACGAGAGAGCGATTGCTTTTTCGTCGTTCATGATGACACTGCTGATTCCCATCCAATACTGTGCGCACTTCCATTCTTGCTGAGCACATTGGCATGCTGACTCGCGGGCCAACTCACTGACGGACCGACTCACTGCCACCTCACAATTTATAGAGGAGCTCTTCCAAGTGTATTACTATTCTTTTGCTACTGCTACATATATGCATGCATGCATCCAAAGTGTGAGTGAGGACTATGAGATGAGTGGTGAGGGTTGAAAACCCCAGTCGACTTGCCAGTGTTTGCTCCATGAACGCCCATTTTTGTGCTTGCTTGCGCCGCTACCCTCTTTCCTACCTACCGTGTCATGATGCATTCTTTTCCACATGCCTATCCAGCTTGGGAACTACCTCTCAAAGGGGGTATCGCCAAAAGAAGAAACGCACATGCATGCATGCGGCTAACCAAAACTAGGAGAAAGACAGATAGAAAAACACCCTTTTCATGCGGGAGCTATCTCAATCTTCTTGCCCTTGACGCTCTTCCACTCGACGAAACAGGCACCGACCAGGCTCAAGACGCCCATGGCGACGCTGACGTAAAACGTCTGCGTCAGCGCGTCATTGTACGACTTGAGGACGGGCTGCAACAGATCGGGGAAGCGGGCCTTGATGACATTCTGGATGTCGGTCGCGCCGGTGCCGAGCACCATGCCCTGGAGCAGCTGGTCGCTGTTGGGCACGTTGGCCTTGACGTTGTTGAGCAGCTGGTTCTGGAAGACGTTTTGGCCGACGCTGATGAAGAGGGCGCCGCCGAGCGTCTGCGAAAACATCATGGTGGCCGTGCCGATGGGCACGTCGGCCACGGGCAGCACCGTCTGCACCGCGATGAGCGTCTGCTGCATTCCCAGCCCGACGCCCGCTCCGAACAGGATTTGGTACCCGATCCATTTGGCGGAGCTTGTGTCAACGTCGAACGTGGTCAGGAGGCCCGCGCCGATGGCCATGAGGACCGACGATGCGATCATAAAGGGCACGTAGTAGCCGATTATGGTGATGGAGATGCCGGCGACCATGGATAAGACGACGAGACTTAGGATCATGGGCAGGTTCATGATGCCCGATTTGACGGCACTAACGCCCTTGATCGCTTGGAACCAGATTGGCAGCTAGCAGTCTTGTCAGTAGACGTTAGTGAAACAGGCGACAGGCTCGACTCACATAATATGTCATAATAAAAAACCCTGCGCCAAGCATGGCACCAAAGTAGGCGCACGACCACACGGTCCGGTTCTTGAAGACGCGCGGGGGCACTGTCGCCTTCTCTTGCTTCTGGATCTGGATCGCAATGAAGACGCCAATGAGCACGGCGAAAAAGACGAAGCAGACAATGACGCGCCAGTTGCTCCACTCGTACTTGGAGCCTCCCCACTGCAGCGCCAGCAGCAGGCAGACGATTCCGGGCAGGAAGAAAAAGGTGCCCGTCAGATCGAATTCGTTGAGCTTATTCCTCCAGCCGACGGCCGAGTTCTTGACGACCGAGGGAGACTTGAAGAAGAAGATGATAAAGGCAGCGGCGACGGCGCCGAAGGGTAGGTTGATGTAGAAACACCACCGCCATGACACCTTGTCGGTAAATGCTCCGCCCATCAAGGGCCCTGCGACACTTGCGATTCCGTAGATGCCGCCAACTGCGTCCAAGTTAGGGAGTGCCAAACCTGCTGAAGAAATTGGGAACTCACCTATGCCCGTGTACGTCGGCCGCTGGCGCAAGGGCACAGTCTTGCTCACAATCAAAATGGCACCGGAAAAGACGCCAGCGGCGCCCAAGCCCGCAACTGCTCTACCGACTATGAGGGCGTTTGAGGTGGGGGCGATGCCGCAGATGAAGGACCCTAGCTCGAAGACTCCGAGCGCGAGGAGGTATATCCACTTGATGGAAAAAAAGGTGTAGAGCTTGCCAAAGATAAGCTGGAACGCGCAAGTCGTCAAGAGGTAGGCCGAGCCGTACCATCCCACATCGCCCAGGGCCTTGAAGTGATCTGTGATCCTCGGTATAGCAGTCGCGATGATGGTGTTGTCCTGGAGCAGGGATTAGAGTGACCATATGACTCGAGGATAAATGGTCGGCTTACCAGCGCCATGCAAAAGACGGTTAAACACAAGGCGATAGTGATGAGACCAAGTTTGAATGCGCCTGGATACTCGACACCGTCTTCGTTTTGTTCCATCTGGGCGTCATCTTCGCTTGAAGTCCGCTCTATGTTGGCAGCGGCCAGGGGGCCTCCAGCACCAATGGCAGCGTCTCTGAGAGAGCGCAACGACTTTTGCGATTTTGCGTGCTTGAGCGACTTTTGTGACGGGCGAGATTTGAGAGACCTGTGGGATTGCGCATCTGGGTCGGCAGCGCGGTCTTGGGTGGCGCCGTCGCTTGCCTCTTTTTTCTCGTTTAGGAAATTGTACTTTTTGGTCTTTTCAGGGTCCGAAGGGGCGCTGGCAGAGCGTGTCGAAGGGGGTCTGCCGTCTTGGGTTGAGACTTCGGCCGTGTTGACAGAAGCAGCTGGCTTTTTTTCGTGCGTGACGTCTTGGTCGTCAAAGGCGTCGACCGAAGGATCGGTGTGGGAAGTTGAGGGAGGGTCAGCCATGGGTGGCAGGATAGAGGTAAGGGCAGGGCGGCAGTCGGAAAAGGTTAAGAGGCAAGGCACGGAGGGAGAAGGAGTAACGGCGGAGCAACAGCCTGGGCAGACGGTATATGAAGAGAGCAAAGGCGAGGGGAGAATGGTGGACGGAAACAGTTGGATCCGAGAGCGGCAGGGGCCTTCCGTTGTGTTAGAGGGTCCGGTCCAGCCCAGGCAGGCCACTGCTACTCTAATGTGATGGCGGCGGTGGTGACTGGAGTAGACATGGCGAGGGTTTCCGACCTATCAGCTGTCTCAGCCAAGGGCAGCCTGCCAGTTGTGGTCAGATCAAGCACTACTCTACTGTTGAAGCCCGTCGGGTCAGCGAATGTTGCCTGCACTGCGAGTGAAGATTCACGTCTCTGTCGCCGCCTGCGCAAAATGTGCCTACATTGGTCTAGTTGATACGCGCGACATGCACCGTACAGGACGTCGTCTGATTGGCCAAAGTCAACCATTACTCGTTGCGGCTAGCCCATTTTCTTGCACCCGGATGTGTGATGTGATGGCCTTGCTGCCTGTTCGGTTGCTGTCGTTGTCGTCTTCGTTCTCGTCGTTGTCAAGACACCGGACGAGAATTCATCTGGCGAAACAAGCCAAGAGGCTTCGTACACATCACCGTGCCATCAACACGCGCAATGCCGTCACCCGTTCAGCCCTGCGCATTGCCGCTGCATCAGGTCGGCCCTGGAGGGTCACAGGGCTCTTCGCTTTCGCTTTCGCCGTGGCGTCCCACAAGTCACTGTTGCACGAATCCTGCCGACCGCAATGGTATTCCGTCGTCAAATGCGCTGCTTTTCGGCTGCTGTGCCACTGCGGATAGATGCTGCTGATGACAGAGTTGTTGATTTGAAGAGTAAGCTGCAGTCGATTTTAGGTGCTCTGCACGGCAGCAGCTTTTAGCCTTCTCCGCACTCCCAGGCATCCTTCCCTGTCCATTCCATCAGACTTGACCGGGAGGGCCTGGTTGTACGTTGCAATGGTCTGTGTGGGAATTGTCGTTGAAAGAGTGCCCGTGGGTCGTGGTAGGAGGAAAAAGGGAGGATACGAGTGGGCGGCGATAGACTTCCGGGCTGCTCGTCGGCGAATCAAGAGGCCGACCAGCCGCTACGCTTCACCATGACTTGGTTTGACTGATGTTGCGACAATGCCTGTCGTCTCTTGAATCTTGGAGGACAAAAAACAGCCACTGAGCGGCTCCGGAATCTTTTGTTAAAAAAGAAAATATTCCCCTACCAACGTGCCCTTTCTTCTCAAACCACAACTCCTTCCTGCTTTGCCGCTGACATGCCAAGATTCATGCAACCGGCCAACTGCCCAAGGTCATTGAGCCATGGCAACTTTCCACTTGCAGTTCCATCTTGACATTGTTGTTGGCCGTGCGCTGCCCATCCTCAAGACGCCGTCTCCGCCTAAACTCCGAGCAGTCCGACATCACTTCGCACCTCTCCCCACCTCCCCGCATCACCAACCCACGACCTGAAATCCACCAGATCGTCGCGACTTCGACATCATGGGCTTCTTGTCCGAAGATGAGGCATGGAACGATGTTGAGCCTATCCCTCTCGACGAGGGCGGGCCAAACGCCCTCGCAGCCATTGCCTACCCTGAGGACTACGACGAGGCCATGTCCTACCTCCGTGCCATCATGGCCAAGAACGAGATGAGCGAGAGGGCCTATGAGCTCACCGAGGCTATTATCGACGCGAATCCTGCTCACTACACTGTCTGGTGAGCTACCACCCGTGCCTGCGCGCCGGCAATTTCGCTAATCCTCGCACCACAGGCTCTACCGTGCCCGCATCGTATTCCACCTGAACAAGGACTTGCACAAAGAAATGGAATGGCTCAACGAGACGGCTCTCAGGAACCTCAAGAACTATCAGATTTGGCACCACCGCCAGACAATGATCGACAAGATCGATTCTGCCGAGGGAGAACAAGACTTTATCAAGACCATGTTGGAAAAGGACACCAAGAACTATCATGTCTGGAGCTACAGGCAGTGGCTTGTGCGGCGTTTCAACCTGTTCGATCAAGGTGAATTGGAGGCGGTCGAGGAACTGCTCAACCAAGACGTGCGCAACAACTCGGCCTGGAACCACCGCTGGTTCCTTGTCTTTGGAGCCAACGCAGACAACTTTGGCCAGAAGAAAATCTTGGATCGTGAGATGGACTATGCCAAGGGGGCCATCAAGAGGGCGCCCCAAAACCAGAGTCCGTGGAACTACCTGCGTGGCCTGTTGCAACACGCGCGTCTGCCAAAGACTACTCTCAAGGATTTGGCTTTGGAGTACGCCGGCGTTGATGAGGCGGACCAGGTTCGCTCATCCCACGCGTTGGATCTCCTGTCCGAAATCTACGCCGAGGAACAAAGCAAAGAAAAGGCGGCCAAGGCGCTGGACTTGCTTGCACAAAAGTACGACCCGATTCGCCGCAACTACTGGAAGTATAGAAAGACATTGCTGGAGCAACCTCAGGCTGTTGCTTGAGCGCAAGGACTCGGCGCAAGGATGATTTTGTACGATACCCCTCCAACAAAGTGGAGATACTACACTGATTCAAATGGAAGCATTCATTCAACTTGGCTTGTGAGGCAAGGCGCTTGGCAATGTGGATGAATCGTGTTATGCCGATGTCACCGTCTTTCAAACGTTCTTGTGTAATTTGCGTCTGGGTGGCGCTCAGTTTAATGTTCACATGATGCATAGTCCAGATTCCCTGCGACCACTGTTTACTCGATTTCGATTCTGTCGTTACAAGATGGACTGCCAGGATCCCGAGGAACGATGCACATCTGGAGTAGTTTGTCATAAAAACTCTTTGAAGCAGCAAAATGCTTGACGAAACAGGGAAAAGAAAGCACTCAACACGGCCACGCCAAGGCCCCCGAAGCACATCTCCGTCATCCCTCTCCGCCCTTCTCGCCCTTTCGGATACATTTTCATCATCTACCCCGCATGACGAGGGCAAAGGACCAAAGGATACCAGGGGCGCGTGGATTTTCAATCCCACTCCAGAATCAGCATCCCCAACATGATGGAATCGCTAGACCAGCTAAGCAAACAAGGCTTGGTTACAAAGCTCGTGGCACACAACAAGAGCAGGGAATCAGTCTCGCTCTCAGGTAGCAATTTTTTTTCATGTTAGCAAAATACTCTTGGGGAGTATTCATACGGTTTTACCATCGACTAAGAGGGAACATTCGAGCTTCTATGAGTGTAGTGATTGGGAGAGTGCGTGCCACGACTTTTGCAACCAAGGCTTGAAAGGACGCGAGCGGATCTGTCACCCAGGGAATGCGGGGAGCCACTTGGGTTCCCCGCAGGCGTGGTCGCTAGCACACGCCAAGGCGATCGTCAGCGGTCCCGTCGGGATGATCAGGAAGAAGGTTAACGGAACCTCCATCCAACGCCAACGCCAGACTCAGACACGCGCGCTTTGCATCGGCCTTCCTGGCTTGCATCTGCTTCGCGAAAATGAGCCGGCTCGCATCCACTCCTCGTCCTTGTCGGAATAGAAGCCAGACGCCAGAAATTCAGCTTCTGCACTGAATCAATTTTCCGGTGCCATTGAATCTGCAAACTATCAGTGGTTCCGTGCAGCGGCGGATGAGGCTGCTTTATCTTGACCTCCAAGCACACATTAGCTCCCGGGACGGATCCCATCAAATTAGCGTCGAGACGCGGCTACACCCGGCTGATCGACGAGTTTGGTACGCCGTAGTCGGGTTTGAAAAGAAGCTCATGAGAAGTGAGGCATGAGGTGGAGCAAGTCTAAAGTCAGACGGAAGGAAGTAGTGACCGAATGGACGGGGACTTTGGAACGACGACACGCGAGGTGGCTGGAAGTCAGACGGTCACCTACTCGAGGGCAGATATAACCACAGCGGGGCCTGCCTTTGCTTCCTGTGACAGAACATCTGTCCTGGCCTGAACCGGGTTGTTTTACCTCATTCGTTCAAGGCTTTCAACAACTCAGCAAGAAACGACCATCAATCACTGCTTTTTCTGATAAGACAGCTTGCCTAAACTGCTCACAAGTGTACCATATCAGTCGGTATGCCGCTATTCTTTCCCCAGCATCTCCCTCTCTCCGTCCCACTCCCGCCGTCCCGGAAAAGGTCTCACTCCACCAGGAACGCCACCATGGGATCCATTGATGGTCTCGTCGATGCGGGGAGCGCCATCATTTCGGCGGACATCGGAACCACTGCGGCGGCTAACCGCTATCACGAAACCTCGAGCACAAAGACCAAAGCGGCGACAGTCCAGTGTGAGCTAGATTTGTCCTCGCTGTTCGTGCAAACAGTACCAGCAGCTTTGCCAAAGATTGCGCCACAGCCTGTACTGTCACCAAAAGCTTGCGCCAGGGACGAGATTGAAGCTTCTGGAGTCGATTCAAGGGCAATTGATGGAGAATCATGGACGGAAGCGCCTCCGAATTCCAAGCCCTGGATCGTGACACCGTTGATAGAGTCAAAGGCACTCTCCAAGGCAGCAGGCTGGTAAGTATAGCAAAACATGAACATATTTCCAGTCAGATTTACCCCTGCGCGCCCCTGATTCCGAAGCCCCTTCGAACTCCGCTTACCCAAGTTGAACCCCGCACGACTGACTCCACGTCCCCACAGCCGTATTCTCCTTAAGCTTGATCTTCTCCAGCCATCAGGCTCGTTCAAGCTCCGCGGAATCTCGAACTTTATCCTCTACCACATCAAGAATCACCCGCGGCCGCATCTATCGCACTTCTACAGCGCCTCGGGCGGCAATGCTGGACTCGCCTGCGTTGTAGCGGCCACCACCCTCGGACGACCAGCTACTATTGTCACGCCCACGACCACGTCGCCCAGCATGCTGCGACGGCTCCGCGATGCAGGCGCCGCGGCCATCATCGTGCACGGCGACACGTTGGCGGCGAGCGAGCGCTTCATCCGCGACGTGCTTCTGGGACCAGGCGGTCAAGGCGAGCACGACGGCGTTTTTGTACCGCCCTTTGACGACGCGCTGATCTGGGCCGGCAATAGCAGCATTGTCGACGAGCTCGCCGACCAGATGCCGCTTGGCCGCCAGCCCGATGCCATTGTGTGCAGCGTTGGCGGCGGTGGTCTACTCGCTGGCCTTCTGCGGGGCCTGCGTCGCTGCTGTTCTCCTTCTCCTGCCTCCGCCACGACCTCCTCTCGCCAGGCCTGGTCTCCGCGCGCCACGACTGTTGTGGCGGCCGAGACTGAGGGTGCTGCGAGCCTGGCGGCTGCCCTGCACGCTGGACGTCCCGTCACGCTGGCCGGTATTAGCAGCCAAGCGCGTAGCCTGGGGTGCGTGCGAGTGGCACAGGGGGCGTACGACGAGGTCGTAGGAAGCGTCACCTCCACCACGGGGCACAAGCCAGCAGCGACTGACGGTCCAGTCATCTCGTCCTCGCCAGTCAAGAGCGTTGTGTTCTCCGACGCCGACGCGGCGCGCGGCTGCGTGGTGCTGGCCGACGAGGACCGCCTCATGGTGGAGCTGGCGTGCGGCGTCAGCGTCGCCGTGTGCCTAGACGGCCGTCTGCCCAAGGTGCTGGGCCGTGATGTGACGCCCGACATGACGGTCGTCATCATCGTTTGCGGTGGCTACGATGTCGACGTGGGGAGGCTCGCGGAATGGAGGCACGCGTGCGGGGGCCTTGTTGTTGCTTAGAGCGTCAGAAGGGCCCGCATGGTTGACGAAAGACTTGATGGACGTGGATAACGGTCTTACCCTGAGAAATTGGCAAGTATGAGATTAGACCAGACTGTATGTTAGCTTTGCCTCTGACTGCTATTGACGGGGATTAAGGCGCGTCATCCAGGGTAGACACACAGATTACCGAAGAAGAGAATAACAGCAGAAGATTTGCAAACAGCCTATCTACCAGTCAGAGTGTCATGGCTCGAACCGGTGTTGTCGGCGTAGTATTGTCGTACACGCAGTCCTCGGGTTCTGCGGACTGGCGCTTGAATGCTCCCTATCAGTCGTCTGCTAAAGCGGATGAATACCCCCTGGCTGGTCCCTCAGGATCCAATGGTTACTTGCTTTTGAAAAAGCTTAAAAGAAAGGAGACAAGCACCAAACGCAAGGAACCTAGATATCCCTGACAATTACATAGACATGAGAGCAACCAAAGGGATTGAAATATCGGAATCTTGTGAAGATCCGGTCGCACCTTTGGTCAGTGCTAAGAAGCCGACCAGTAGAAACCATCATCATCATCATCGTCACCACCCTACTCGCTCGTCGTTGACGAGTGAGACCTCCAAGATGCCAGAGTGCTGCTGTCAGCGGTGGCAAGCGGCGAGAAACTGCATCAAAAACCTCAGCGAAAGGAAAAGCAGGGGGAGCTTCCAGCGGCTCGACAAAACATGAGAATATTTCTGCAAAGTGAAGCTCATGAGTGCTCTGCTATATCCGTCGACCAGTTTAGGCGTGTCGACGAGAAGACATAACGCCACCATTCTTTATGGTATACGAGGAGGATCTCTCATTCATAGAACTCCGCATGGACGCTGGCGCGATTAATTACTCTAATGGGATGTCTTAGTCCCGTAGTCCTGATAACGTCTATTATGGTTAAGAGAGCGCCACCATTGTTTATATTATACGAGGAGGATTTCTCAGTTAAAGAACTCTATATAGACGCTGGTCGCGATAAATTACTCTAATAGGATGTCTTAGCCCTATAGTCCTAACAATGCCCATTATGGTTGAGAGAGCGCCCCAATTATTTATGCTACATGAGGAGGATTTCTTAGTTTAAAAAACCCCCACACAGATACTTATTATAATTAATTATTCTAATAGGATATCCTAGTCCCGTGGTCCTGATAGCATCCATTATGGTTAAGAGAGCGCCAACATTCTTTATACTATACGAAGGATATCTCAGTCAAAGAACTCTGCATGGACGCTGGTCGCGATGAATTACTCTAATGGGATGGGACTGGATGAGGGGGCCAGTATTATGGACTAGCAGACGCTATTCACCAATCGTTACGTCACGCAGTGCGAATTTCCTCATGCTCTTTGCACTTATGCTTTCGACATAAATTCTGTCCGTCCAAGCTGCTACCTCAAGAGAGTAACTTTGATAAAGATGAAAACCTTTGTTGGCCTTGCGTCTCTGTTGTGTTATGGGGGCCTGTCCTTATAATGTGGAGCGTTTTTGCATCCACTTTTCCTCTGAAATCTGAAGCCGTCGAAACAGAAGCTCCACTTGGTTCAAAGAAAAAAGTCGTTTGGGTTACACTGGCCAAAAGATCTTCGCGGTAAGCAATTGTCTGGGACAACGGGACATTGGACTAAAAGGCGCAAACAGAAAATGAGACTCTCAATCAGAAGCAGCAGCATGCTCCTCAGCATCATGCTCGTCCTGTCCACTCTTACCATGTCCTCGTCTGCCTCTGCCCTCGCCGCCAAAGAACCGGACCCTAAAACCTCGATGCCAAAGGGTGATAAGTCTCCGTACTTGGTCTGTCCAGCGACTGAGAGGTCAAGATATGCCTCAGTAATCGCCCACTCCAAAAACTACGACGAAGTGACTTGCAGGGACGCCCCTCACCGCGATCTATGCGACCAGTGCGTCATTGGTTTGGTTGCAGCAATGACCGCTTGTGTCGTTGCTTGCTGCGTGAATATTGAGCTCGGACCTCTGATAGCTGTCTGCATGACTGGTTGCTTCGGAGTATACGAAGGGGCTGTTGGCGGTTGCTTCAGCCGTTAGGAGTGCCAGTTCACATGAGCTGGGGAGATGGAGAAGAAGCTTGTGTGAAGGACAAGATCGGAAGGGAATTCCAGTTGACGGACAATCACTCTAGCTTTCAACAAGCAACGGAAGAAAAAGAGTGCATCGAGCACACAGCCAGTGGCTTCCAACAAGCAAGTTTCAACACGGTATCGCGCCTGGATGGGTTGGAGGGCAACAAAATGGGGAGGGGCTGTTTGATGGACAGTCAATCTAGCTTTCAACAAGCAGGGCCGACGCAATGTCGTGCCTGAACGGGACAAGATGGAGAGGAAATGTTTGGTGAATCAACGCTCCAGCTTCAACAGTTAGCGGAAGGACAAGACTGCATCTCCCAGAGAGCGACGGTGGCTTTCAACACGTCTCAACACGTCGTTGCGCCTGTATGTCCCGATCAATACTTATTCTTGGACGTTGCATTTGTTGCTCTGAACCCACTTGCCCTTGCGTTGATTCCGCGGTTGGTTGGACGAGCAGCCAAGCCCGCCAAGCTTAGCGGAACGTTGACGGGCCAGTTGCGTGGATGGGAGTTGCGTGGATGGGAGCGAGGGACGCGGTGATGCGAAAGATGGGCGGATGGCGTGCTGTCGGAGAGAAATTGCTGCGCGACTTGCGTGCGCAGCGTCAGGGCTGGAATGATGGCGTCTTGTGCAACACAGAAAAAAGGACCGCCACCGCTGGACGTCGTTGTGGGAAGGCAATGGCGAATCGAAAAGTGCACGACGTTGATCGCGTTTTGATCTTAGAGATTTGATTGGTAATTTTTCTCGTTTTATATTTGTCCCTCGTTGATCGTAGCCCCGTCATGCCTTGGGAAGCGTGTCAGGTCCCAACGCAGCAACAATCACATACGGTAGAGAGCAGCGACGTAAACAGAAGACTCCAGCCGACCGGCTGGCTGAGACGAAGGGGTTACCTTGCCAGACGGCAACGAAAGACAGAAACAGCAGACAGAGATTAGCTTCTAGACCATACACCGCCGCCAGCCACTTGCTTGAGACAGCTGGTCTTTTCCAAGGAAAAGCAGAAAGATATCCAATGGATTCCTCAAAACGACAGTAGAACAGCGAAAGAAACCCCAACAGCGGCATCGCTACTGAGACAAGCCCACGAAACAGCGCTTAGGCTCTGCAGCCATCCGAGTGGATAGGCGAGGAGCCTGAGCCGAGAAAAGGGAATGAAACGCCAATGAACGCCAGGCGGGCGTGATTAACGCCAACCGCCGTTTGGTAAACTCGTGCAAGAAAAGATCATTGTTCGCAGTTTCCCATCCTCAACACCGAAGAGAGAAAAAATGTGTGGTAGCGTATCCTGTGCGCTCAGGGGCGCGAGAGATATGTATATGGATAGCATGTTGGGCGAGTAGTTGCCAGCGGGTGGGTTAAGGTGAATCGTACCCTGCTGGTGTGGGGCCGTCGCAGGACTCTTGAGCGCTGATGATAGAGCCCCCAAAGATGAAGTGAGAGCAGCGCGTAGGCTGGGGCGCCGTATATGGCGGGGGCGGTGGCGGTGGCTTTGCAGGAGTTCCTGATGAAGATGAAGGGCTGGTGGCGATTTCCACGTTGTAATGAGAGGAATCGGAGGGCGGTCCAGCTATAATGCATTGGCCGTTCAACTATCGTACCAGGGGCTTTCCTCATACGACTCAAGGAGGAGATATGTCTCGTAGGGCATTCCTCGAGGAATCTTCTTGTCGGACGAGGACCGCAACGCAGTGTTGGTCCCCGTGGCGTCGCTCCTTGTCTTTGCGTCTTTGGCACGCTCCTTGCCTTTCTCCAATTCCTTGCCGGCGGCTTCCGCCTCCTCCTCCTGCAACTCTTTCAGCTTGGCCTCGCGCTCCTTTTGCTTCTCTTCCTCCTGCTCCTTCTCGTATTCCTCTTGTGTCATGTAGTACGATGGCTCAAAACTGACTTCCCTCCAAGCCTGGAACATTTTGCGCCAGTAACATGCTTGAGCTGCCGGCGTGAGGTAGCGATCCCGGAAAGTCTTGATGCTGTTGTCTGCGATGCGCCTGGCCTCGTCCTGGTGTTGGAGGTAGTATTCCATCTTCCAGTGCATATCTGAGAAGTCGCGCTCGACCTGGATGAAATTTTGGTTCGGCCCAGAGGGAATGAGCAGGTGGTGGAAGTTCTCCCCCCAGTGTAGCTTGTGAATGACTGTCAAAGAGTGACAGTTCAAGAGATACTTGAGACGGCCGGAATACGTGTGACCCTCGGTGTGGACCGGGAACATGTAACGACAGTGCTTGGACATTGGAACGAGGTTCTTGGGCTCCGAATCACCACCCCACTCGATTTCCTCGATGTCGGCCCAGCTTTTGCCCTTGGAAACCTTGAGCAAGTCAGTCCGAACCTGGACGGGCCCGGCCGGCGACTTGGCGCCTCTCCAGATTGCGCGCTTGTCCTTTTCGTCGAAAGGAATCTCGTCTTCCTCGATCGCCCGAAGAAGTGCGGTGTACTCGCCGGCGGGACCTTCCCAGCTGTAGAATCCAAAATCAGGCATGAGCCAGAGGTTCTGGTCGTGAGGCTCGCGCGTGAGGGCCCATGTCGTGGCAGAGGTGTTGTTTTCATAAACAGCAAAGTATGCGCCGTCATCCACCACAAATGAGAATTCGATGTTGGGAATTTCACCGGGATATGCGGAAATGGCGCGCTGGATGGACTGCAACACGGCGATGGTGCGCTGTCGGTAGTCGCGGCGCCGGGCGCCTCTGGCGTTGAGGATAAAGAGCTAGATGTGTCGTTAGCCTATTGTGGCGGCGACAGCGTGGTGTTGACGTACCTGGCGGTCATAAATCATGGCCCTGATGATGCCATCGATCTTCCAACCAATTTTGACGTCGGCGGGAGTGATGATGCCGACTTTCTTGCGATGAGCGACGGCGCGATCGAGCTCGGCCCACATGTCCGGGAAGGCAGCATCGCACTGCTCAGGCGAGAGGCCATAGTTGTGAGCATCTCTTGCGGGCTCGAACTGCCAATTCTCGGCCGAGCCGGGCGAGGTGTAGGAGGAAGAATAGGAGGCGCCCGAGTGCGGATTCGAAACCGTGGGGGCGGAGTGTTGTTTCTCGTAAGAAAAGGGTATCGTGTCTGCGGAACGGGTGTTGTAGGTAGTGTAACCCAACAAAAGAAAGATGAAGAGGGTGATGCCCGCGAGACCAGCGGCGCGCTGGTAGGTGAGCAGAGCCATGATGGCGAGCGAGGAAGGGAGGGCGCGTGGTGTCGTGGAGGTGGAGGCGGAGGCGGACAGCGAAGGGCGCGGTGGAAAGGGAGGGTGGGAGGAAGCGGCGGCGGCAGCGGAGGTTATCAGCGCTTGCGGGAGGATGGCGGACTTGAGAGAGAGAGAGAGGCAGGGACGACGAGATTGCTGGCCAGCGGGTGCGGGTAGGTATGGACAGCGGCAGCCTCACATCAGCGACGGGCTGGCATTTTCCATGTCTTGGGCAAAGGCAAATGTTGTGGTGAGCCTAAAAAATGGCCGTGGGCGTGGGAGGCATCAGGGCAGACAGCAGTGGACGGCGGACGGCGGAGGGCGTGAGGGAGGCCCCGAGCTTTAATGGGCCCCGCCCACCTCACGGCTAAGCCCGCGCGCGCCCCTACTTGACCACTACTCCTGCCTGCGCATGTACTGTACCGTGTGTACAACATGAACCCGACCGATCTAATCATCTGCTGCGCCAGCCCCCCTGACGCTTTCTGCCAACGGCTCCATCTGTGCCTGATGTGGGTGGCCGTCTTTGCGGGGTTGTCCATACATTGCCCTCCTGTTTTCGTCGTCCGTCGCACACATCACACTTTGACCGCGTCGGTCGTTGCAGTCCCGTCGGTCCGCAACTTGCTCCGAAGACCTACATCCATCTCGACCCCCTCGACTGTACACTGTCCTGTATCGTATATCCTGACCGACCATCATCCTCCTAGGCTTGCCATCGCTACGACACCTAAACATCAGCCTTGACTTGTTTCCGCCTAGACCCTCGCACACCAAGGGCGACTGAGAAGGGCGGTTTCAATCGCCGCCCCGGATGCGGAGGAATGAGGCGCATCTTGATGGATGAGATTGATTGAAACCAAACGGCCCACCATATGTGCAAGGCTGTTCCTCTACACCTCTGCCTTTGACCAGGAACCAGTGCCATGGCCTGTCGCAGACCCTGCTCCCGTCGGGTTCGCGTAGCGCAAATCAAGGGATCCTCCACCATACATTCCTGGCTGAGATGAACCCATGCCGTTAAGCTCAGCCCAACCACCACGTTGACTTTGTTCTGTTTCCTTCGATTCGGCAACTCATCCCGCACGGCTGCGCCTGCAAAAAAGTGCCGTGCCAATGGGATTTTTTCCACCGTCTCTTGGCCTCTCCAACACGTACAGTTACTTGCAAACCTAAATACTCTTTTTTCTGGCCAAGCATCCTTATCGTACTTGTATCTGCCTCCATTTCTCGTCACGGACTTGTCGTCCATCTTCATCTCCTTCTCCCAACGTTTATCGCGCAGATCAAATGTTGAGTTGCTGGCCGAGACTCTGACCAAGTCCAAAAGTCCAAGGCCACCACTGCTTAAGCCAACAGCGGGAGCTAGCAAACATGCCAACGCTGCTCCCACGGCCTTCTACGGAGCTGACTCGCTCCCTTGACCATGAACGTTGAGAAACACGAGCCAAGGTGGGGGCTGCGAGCATGACCATGTCCCTGCACGTTTTTGAAAATACTCATGGACGACACTTCGTGCGCCTTGGACACATGCCTCACCATCTACGGAGCTACGAAACGTCAACAGCACTAAGGTGGTAACGTCTGTTGTTTTTCACGTGATGGCTTCTAGAGCTTCCCGTCTCCTATCAATTCCACCTAGTGCCGTCGGGCTGCGACGTCATAGGCTAGCTTGGGCAAGAGGGAGGGAAGGAGGGGAAGCGGGGCGCTCCGTAAGCACATGTTTCGTCAGCAACCAACACCACAGCGAGCGGCATCAACGGCATTGTACAACATGCGGTTTGTATCTCACTGGTCACTATATATTCGACTCCGCACGTAATCAACGCCTGTCGTCTCTCACAATTCCCAATTGCTTCAATCATGGCTCCCGTCATCTTGTACGACCTTCCTAGCAGAGGCCGCCGCAGCTGCTGGTCTCTGAACCCGTGGAAGAGTGAGTCACAGTGTCCAGCGCAAGCAGATACCAATTCAATCAGCTGAACAATATCCAAGCTCGCATGGCTCTCAACTACAAGAACATCGACTACAAGACCGAATGGCTGGAATACCCGGATGTTGCCCCCACACTGTCGGCGGCTGGCGTGCCGCCAAACGACCCATCTAGCAACCCCGTGCCCTATTCGATCCCAACTGTGCGCCTACCGGACGGAACGTACATCATGGACAGCCAAAAGATCATTGTCGAGTTGGAGAAGCTGCAGCCCGAGCCTTCGCTGCACATCGACTCGGACGTCTTGCCCAGAGTCCAAGAGCTGATGCCTCAGATCATGGGCGCGCTTGTGGGCGTATTCATGCCGCGCACGCCACGCGTGTTGCTCGCCGACGTTAGCGCGACCTACTTCGAGGACACGCGTAAGGTGCGCTTTGGGATGCCTCTGTCGCAGCTCGAGAAGGAAAAGGGCGGCGCCCCTGCCTGGGAGGCGGCCAAGGAGCCGTTGCAGAAGATGGCCGCCCTGTTGAACCAGCAGAGTGGCCCCTTTTTCCTGGGCAACGAGGGTCAGTACTCTCCGCATCACCGCCATCCCTCTTGATAGCTGACGCGCTTAGTTTCTTACGCCGACTTTGTTCTCGTCTCCTTTTTGGAGTACGCCAAGCGCACCGGGCAGGATGCCTACGATAACATCGTGGCTGTGGACAAGTCGTTTGACGAGATCTACAAGGCCTCTGCCAAATGGCTTGAGCGCGACGACCACTAATTGCACATGCGAGATGACATGCTCGGCCTCGGGGCGACGACCACAAATTGTAGCGGACATGAACCTATTGTTGTTGTACGAGAGCACATGATTACCACGAGCCAACATGAGAACATAAAAGAAAGGAATTGCAACCCGCATGTATCAATGAAAAAATCGTTTCAATTCCCAGATGATACTGCTGCCAAGACGCAGCAAAAGACATCGCTCCTGCACGCCCTGACGCGCGTCTTTGTCCACAACAACGCGCAACTATTCCAGCTGCTCAGCTGTTGCGCGTCCCGTGCCCGCGAGTCAAGTCTGGACCCTGTACCCACCGCTTTCTACATGTCCCGGTATGTGAGAGCAAGGCAACAGTGCATGCGGACACACAACTCTTTTTTCGTAATCGGAAAACGGATGCACATAGCTCGGGTAAATGCTCAATGTCGCCGCGCTGTGATTCGCCCAATTTATACGACGGCACTGACCAGCCTTTCGAATTGCAAAGGGCTGATCTTTCCGTGTCGTATGCACGTCTAACTCTTTCTACTACACGCGTTTTCAACCTTGTGTGTGCGCGAGGCTATGCCCGCCCGCGATGGGGTGCCAAATGTCGTCATGAGCTGGCTGACTGATATGGCCGTTTTCCCGCTGTAGCTGGGTGGTCGCTGCAGGTAGGTAGGTGGTCACTGGCCGTCGGAGACTCAACCGCGCAACACTGCGCTGTCATTTCACCTGTGCTGTATTTACTTGTACCGGTACCGACGAAGCAAAAGAACAAGATCTAAATGCACAGCCATCCAACCCCCCCGCCAGCCTCCTTGACACCAACACACCTCTCTCCCCTCTCTGGAGACATCTGCGCAGCCGCCCAAGCAAAAACAAGAACGAAGGGTAAAAAAAAAAAGTAAAAGGCGAAGCAACGCCAAGGCCAGAAAAGCAATCAAGCAATCATGCACCGGACGAGCTGAGCGAGCTGGGCCGCCGTGCCGCTGTCCAGCTACAAACCTGAGCTGTCTACAGGGCACGACTGGCCTCCCGCGCGGCCGCCGTACATGTTGATGTGACTGAAGAAGCAAAATGCCAACCACGTCCAAGGGCTTGACATCTTCCGTCTGCTCAATCCCACGTCAATCTGATCCAGCTTGTGCTGCATCCTAATTTTCTTTTCTTGTCGGGCTGAGGGGAGAGATGTGACGGTGACAAGGGATAGGAGAGGAAATGCCAAGAAAGGAGACGGCAAACGAGCACCAAAGGCACGCAGGAAACATTGACTCCATCATGGCACGGCAAAGATGATGGACAGGAAAATGTCAAAACTAAATGTCAAAACTTAAGCCTCTATTCACTCTACCATACTTTACTGCACTTGCTTGCTCGCTCCAACGTACAGTACAGGATCAACTCGTCCACATTTCTCAAAAGAAAGGAAAAGGAAAGCATTATCCCACCCACGAAGCAACAGCGAACAAGCCCCGCCCAGCTACTTAGCTACGCAGCTCCCAAACGCCACAGCACAGAATACCTCTTTTGTCTTTGCGATTTCTCGCCGACATTCCGGAACAGGCTGCTCAGAAACCCTCGGCTAGAGACACCGAAAGAACAGACGAGACAGGACGCGAGATCCAGAGAGCCGTGCCGTTTGGCAGTACGCTACCGTCCTCACCCCACGTCATGTCTCACTTCGGCCAATCTTCACTGGCCGTCCGCCTTCGCCTTCTTCCTCTTCCAGCCGGTGTGAAACAGCTTGCCCATCTCAAAGCGCGGCAGCGGGTGGGCCTCGGTGTTGAGCACCATGTCCTCGAGCGGGAGAACGTCATCGGGCCCAAACAGCAGGTAAAAGTACTTGAGCGTCTCGGCGAGCCAGAAGCTCTCCATGTTGTCGCGCATGCGCGGCGGCACCGTCGTCACGTCGTCGAGCGACGTGAAGCCCTCGCCGCTGTCCTCGCCCTCTGACGAGTCCAGCAGCGTGTGCCGCACGAATGCCTCGAACATCTGCCATCCCCACTCGCGGTACATGTCGTCGCGCGTAACGCGCCACATGTAGAAGAGAGACTCGACCGTCTCGGGCCGCTGCAGATTGTGTCGGTCCGCCGGCTTGATATCGTAGTCGCTCCGCCACGACGCATCCGGGTCGTCGCTGAGGTCGGCGGTCGGCGCGGGAACAGTGTCCTTCCAGGACACGGGGTTGCGAGGCGGGTCCCAGATGTGGAAGTAGGCGATTTCGGGCGCGAGCCCCGTCGCCGTCACTTTGTACATGCCCCAGCAAGTCTTGGTAAGCTCGCGCGCGAGCTCCATGTCGTCCTCATCCTTTTGCGACCAGGTAGGCGATTGCCGCGCTTCCGCAAGAGTCTTGCCGCCTGTTACGGCCAGAGCAATGGTGCCCGGCATGAAGCAGACCAAGTGGTCCATTTTTGGAGAAAGCTCGCCAAGGAGACCGCTTGGCCTTTCGGCCAGGACGGTCAAGTTGGAAGGGTAGGAGTAAGTTAGGAGGTTTCTGCGGATGCCGCCCATCGACTCTTCCCACATTTCGTGGTAGACGGGCTCTTCCTTTCGGGTCTGCAGGTATTGCTTGATCAGGTACTCGTAGTACGAGTCCCCACGACTGCCCAGGCGAATGTTGGAACCCTGGAATCGGCCAGTGTCGGGTTGGAAGAAGATGGGAACAAGGCCATCCTCTGCACCGGCGTCATCGATGGCCTTCATAATGTTCTCAGCCTTCTCCCAATAGTGCGTCTCTCCAGTCAGCTTGGCAACATATTTCATTTCCAGCTGGAGACTGGTTGCTTCGGCCGTGGACGACGCTCCTGCATCGGCGTGAGACTTGATGCCTTTTCTGGACTTCAAGTTGACACTGGCATATGGTACGCCGGTATTAGACTCGTAAGCGCCGAGCAATCGGTCGGCAAGGTCAATGGCCTTTTCGAGATAGAGATCTTCGGCTCCAGATCCTTCGGGAATGGTAATGGGAGCGTAATGAGGGAATTCGCTTGACAGATAGTGCGCCGAGAGCAAACCTCCCAGCATGCGAATGGTCGTCTCAAAAGTGTTCACCTCGTGATCTTTGTCGTAGTCCAAAGTGAGTGAAACCCACTCGCGGGCGTGTGCCAGCTGGGTTGTCAAGTTCATGAGAATTAGCGTGTCGAGAGCGTCAACGATGATCCAGCCCATGCCCCCTGGAACCATCTGGCGGCCCTTTTTCGACTTGGGGTGGAATTCGTCATAGCCTGGACTGTGTTAATTGCAAGTCGCCCGTGGCTTATGTCGCATGGGGGATTCCTACGTACCCCAGCCGTACTTCTCGTAAGCCTCCCAACTGATCTTGAACGCATCGCGTACTCTTTCTCTCCGTTCTGACCAGTCTACTACGGCCGGTGGTTTGGATGAGAGCATGTTTGTCAACACAGTCTGTCCCGTCTTGACATCCGACCTGCTCCTGTCCGAACCGGAAAAGAGGCCCAGCCAGTACACCATGGTGAAGATGCCAAAGGCGATTATTATCCATGCCCTTTTTCTTCCAAACCATCCTCGCCTCCCCGACGCCGCATAGTTGTATGGCTTGTCCTTGTACATTGGCAGTCCCTTTCCTTTCCCCATCATGCCTCCGAGGCTATCGGACACTGACGAGCCTGCCGCGGCGGCAGCAGCATAGGCACCGCCAGTTGCGTTTCCACTCGCGCTTCCATTGCCCGCGGCACCAAAGCGCGAGCGACCTGAACTAGCCCAGACGGCATCTTCGTATGTGCGCTGGGGCTGCTCGAAGTTGGGCAAGTTGCGCGGCACGGTAAACGACATGGCGTCGGTGGTGGATTGCTGCAGCGACTGCCACTGCTCGCTTGACTCGATGGCCTTTTTGCTGCTCTCGATGGCCTGCTTGCCGCTGTCGAGAGCCTGCTGGCCCGTCTCGACTATCTGCCGCGAATACTGGGTCGCAGTGCGCGTGGCCTGCTGCTGCAGTAGGGAGAAGGCGTTCTTCGGGGCGATGGAGGGTCGGAGGTTGAACGGGTCCCGGTTTATATTCATGGACCACCGACGGGATGGCGGCGGTTACGGAGATGGTAAGCCAAGGGGCAACGAGTGACAGGAGGTCTGTTAAAATATATGCATTGAAGAAGGAAAGGGCCGCGACTGTGGTGGTGGAAATGGCCTTGGTCGGGGGTCGGCGGTGATTGGCGGAGGAAAGCAGGCATGCCAGCTGGCCCTTCTCTCCCTTGTACCGTAGCGGCTGCGCCTGTTCTCTGCATCCTCGGTTGCAGCGTGTTGTAGACAGAACAGGAGCAATTGAACGCGACGCGCCCGAGAAAGAAGTTAACCAAGGGCCAAGTTGACCAAGAAGCAATTTCAAGAGCTTAGTACCAATCAAGTTTCTGACCAGCGCGTTGGACAGGAACGGCGGCAATGATATCATGACGGATGTTGCATCGCAGCATTGGCATGGAAGCTTTCCCCCGATAAAGTGCACGACTTTAAAACATTCGTGCTCTTCGACGAAACGCAGTCCTTGAAGCAAAGTGCTATTGTTGGATGCTTTACGATCACGGCCGAGTCGTCAAACTAACCCCTGACATGAAACCCCCTGGCAAAACACTTTCTTCGGGGGTGCATTGTTGCGCATCAAGCTTGGTGTCTATTACAACTCTCAAAATACCTTCCTCATCATACTCCGGCAATGGCATTCATGACCGTCAAACCTGTTCGGCGTCCTTGGTCCACCACCCCAACATCGCTCAGAATTGCCCGACTCGAAATTCTGGTTCTCAATTATTCCGCCTCCGGAAGAAACAAGTGACACGATGACTGACGTTCGCATTTCATGCGGTCAACGTGTTTTCCGAGCGGGAAAGTTGTTTCCACAGCCTGTCTGACGCCCAGTTGGCCGGTCTAAGTCGAGAAGAGGAACTGGAGTAATGGTAATGGCAATCGTAACACTTCGTATCCACAGTAGCTGAAAGCACCCGTTGCAGCTGGGCGAAGGATATTTGGAGAATTTTGGCGTCATGAATTGGCTTTTGAACCGTGAAAGACAATCCCATTGATGACGCCGGGAAGCTTTTTTCTAGCTCCGTGATTTATGCCACAAAGGAAAACCCCGCGTTCCGTAGCCCGTCATCGTGGCGCTTCCGCCATCAATTCCACCCAACACTCATTTTTGTGTGGGCATTTATGCCTTCTTGCCGCTGGGGACGTCCGTGATGGTAAGTCCTGGAACCGCCTGTTAGAAGATGACCGGGGGTTGGTATTTGATTTGGCATAGACGTACCCGGGGGAAGCGACTGCTTCAGCTTCTCGGCCTTGTCCGAGTCCTTGAGGACGAGGGTGTAGAGGTAACGGTGGCAGCGGACCTTGAACTTGATCTGCTGGCTCTTCTTGTTCTTCTTGATCCTGGCCGCTGTGTCGTGTGTTAGCGCACTGCTCCATACATCCACTCGATGCTTCGTGGCAGGTCCATCGGCTCCTCTGATATCGAATTGGGCGCAGCAGCCGATTTCCATTCATGCGGGACATCCGAGCGCTCTCCAGAAGTCAATCTCTTGTCCCACCACCGGACAGTATCCGACCTCGTTTCTTTCCCCAATCCTGCTCCAACGATGTCTTTCACGGGTATTGCACCCAAAGCTGCGCCCATTCCAACCCAGTTTGCCAGGTGTTGCCGACGCGATCTAGACTCGAGGTCGGTTGGAGAGTGAAAACGTACAGGAAGCGTCCTTGCGGCGGCAGATCTCGATGAACTGCTTGATGTCGGAGACCTCAGAAGGCATGGTGGGCGGATTGGTGATTAGGGACGGAACGGTGATGTCGGGTTGAGATGTTGTCGTCGTCACGGATTGCTCCAATATTTTCGGTGCGTGGTGTTGCCCGGCGATTGCCTCGCTTAGCACGTCCGAGCGTCACGTCTGTCGACCTCGACCGGGAAGAGGCAGTCACGTGCGAGATCTCGACGTCCCCATGAATCTGAATTCTTTGTCTCTGAAGCTCAAGACTGTCAATCTATGAATTTTAAAGATGGTGTATGATGGATTGTGGTTCATTTGCAGGTTTGATCCATCAAATCCCTGTCTTTACTATTTGACCCCTCTGTTCCATGTCCAAGTTCACGGGTACACTGGTTTTCGGTAGCGACAAGCTTGTCAAGTCTTGGAAAGTCGATTTAATATCTAGTAAATGTCGTAACCTACAGGACTTGGAGCTGGAAAACATGTTGGATCTCCACATCAGAATTCAAGATAATGTTGGACAAGTGTATTGAAATGTCCCGCTGTAGAAGAGCTGAGAGAATGACGATTGTGCGCAGACATCCAGTTCTTCTTCACTTTGGCAGAGTTTTGACCCCACTGATGGAAGACCGCGGATTTTTCTCAGTGCCAAAGACGCAACCCTTTCGAGGAGAGCCCCGCCGGAACCTTAAAGAGCCAGCAGTCCTGCAAGCGCGAAACTGAGGCCGACTCCAGCATAACTGCCCGGACAAATCGGCATTGCAGCAGCAGTGGGAGAAGGAGAAGCACCAGTAGCCCCTGGAGTTGTAGGAGTACCTGGAGTGGTTGCGTTTCCGGTGGGTGCTGCGCCGGTAGGTGCAGCTGATGACGGGGGAGCCGTGGAGGTCGGGACCGAGGAGGTGGAGGATGGACAAGTAGCAGTCGTGGGAAGATCATTTACACCTCGAGGTCTGCAAAGTCGATTGGCGAAGTCGATGACATCTACAAGGGTCAAGTCAGTATGGAGTGGTTTCCTTCTTAAGCGTCTGGGACTTACTAGTCTGATCGTCCAGATTGCATCTTTGCGAAACACAACATGCAAGTCCGGCTATCAATGGCTTGTTGCCGCAAATGCAAGCAACATCGAGCGTCTGACAACCACCAAAGTCGTTTCCCACGCAAGATTGCTGGAATATGTTAGCGACGCAGTGAAGATCGAGACGAATTCCTCAAAAACAAAACAAGGATAACTCAGGTCCCGAAGACATTGAAAGTTGTACGGGAAATCTCGAAAACCGCATCAGGTCTTCACTTACAGCGCACACAGGTAAGAGCTGAGTTTGTGCTGCGGCTACACTTATATATCCAAACACCAGGATCGCCACTGAGAGAAGCATGTTGATGACTTGGTTGTACCGTTATAACAACGAGTTTGTGGACGCGCGCTGGCTGAGTTCTTGGGGTACCACGACGGCTAGACAACAGATTGAAAAACTCCTTGGCCCTGTACAACTCAGCCTTCACCGCGGGGGAGACGCCATACTAATATATGCGTTAGAGAGCTTCTGACCTTGTGCGCTTAAACAAAACAAGCATCGTAGCTACAGGGGGCCTTGCTCGTGTACCAGATGATTATTGGAGCAATACCTTTGAAGCATGCCCCCTGTCCAGCTCATTGGTTGGTTGAGATGCCTGAGGCCGAACACCGATGACAACAATCGCAAACCGGTCGGAAGCAGATCGTCCAAATGCCGTGGGGTGTGCTTCAAAAAAGAAGAGAACACGCTCGGTCGGCAGTGCGGGGTTTCGATCATAGGGGAATGCCTGTGTTTGCATCCCGCTCTTCCTCCAAGTCCGACGTCAGGCACGTGTGTTTAAGCTCTCGTCAACCCGGCCGGGACATCCGCTTCTCCCGCCCAAGCCTTGCTTTCTCGTACCGGCTTTGCCAAGGGTCTTTGGCGTCTGCGCTCATTCGCGCACGTAGCGCGCGTCGTCTTCTTCTTTGTCATCTTGTAGATGTGTCTTTTGCCCTTGCCCAATTACCAAGCACGCCTTCCGGATAGCTGGTTGTCGAGTGTCCGAGCACAACGCTCATCCAGTAGATAAGAACTCGCGTCCAAGCCTGGAGGATCCGAATGAAACACAGGTGGAATGCCATGAACGACTGGGATCAGGCGGGGAAAACTAGATGTGACTTCAGAAATCATCGATTGTGAACCGTGGGTTATCAGTCTTCGAAGAGCTCAAGTCTTGACCAACGCGAATGTCGAATGACAACAGCGCTAGTCATGATCAACGCAAACTTCCGCGCTGCTGTGAATTCGATGCGAGGGAAGATGGCAAAGCCACTGAACTGAATCTTCGGTCTCGTTTTTGGAGTGGACAAATCAAGGAGTTTTCAAAGTTGCGGATCAAGTGGCCCTGACTCCGACCCCGACGCTGCGTGTTTGGAACAATTCTACAAGTCCGCTACCAGCGCACTCTTCGAGCACCCATTCGAAATTAAGGCCGTAGAAAGTTCTCCACTTTTTTGTTCGCCCAGGCAAGATGCCAGCAAAGTCACCTCTTGCTTTGCGTGCTTGTGTGGCTATATCTTCGCCAGCGACCCCGCCGTCCCATCGTTCTTTGAGGTGTGACATGGGGGCCTCTCGATACTTTGACGTTTTGTTTAGGATGTGGAGGAGATGGGCACGCGCAGCGGTGAGTAGTTTCAAGTAAGGGCCCATGGAGGGAACCGAAAAACTGTAAGAGCTGTCCTTGGCCTTGACCTTGAGTTGCGTCATAACCCCTCCGCCACTTCCACCCCCAGCAGCATACGTGCCAGAGCCGCCAACAGCTTCCACAGAGCCAGACGCTGCTTTGCTGCTAGATTCGATGACGGACATGGAGGCGTTCAGAACTGCTGGGTCTGGTCGAGAGAACAGGCCTGCCTGGACAGCAGTATTCGCCGAGGTGAGAAGGCCAGCGTTCAACAAAGCCGCAGCCTCCTGTTTGCTCAACAGAGCGGCAGAGATGGCGAGCGACGTTGGATGTTCATGGAGCAAAGCGATATACTTTTCCTTGAGCTCGTCGTCCAAGTCTGGATGGTTGCGCACTATGCGCTCCCAATCCGACATTAGGACCAAACCTTCGCCAACAGCGGCACCACCAGACCCAAGCCCAGGAACAAGCACCCTGCGTATGACAGCCTTTCGCACCAACTCGGCGATCTCCCGCTCGGTGACGGTGGGCGATCTGCTGAGGGCGTGGACGTGCGCGACCGAAGCGACAGGCGGCAAACGGATGCGGAAGTTCAATACTTCAGCGGTGCGCTGGCCGTTCATGCCCGATGCGCGCTCTGGCACGGCAGAGAACATTCTGCTTTGAATGTTTTTCACGAACTGAGGGACATCGCGCAGCTCTAGGTCTATGGCCAAAGAAGCGGCCATGCCTGTGTCATCCAACGGCTCATCCAAGGCGTCATCATCGGCTGCGGCGCTGGTCTTGCGGCGGGGCGTGTCCTTGGTGGGCTTGGACAATGGAGAAGCGTTGTTTCGGCGGAATAGAGAATGCTTCTTTCGTTGGGCGGGCTTGGCCACGCGGGACGATTTGGCAGGCGTAGTCTGAAAAGAGGACATGGCGATGTCGAAAGAGGTGAAGGGGAGGAATGGAGACGGTTGTTGCCACAGCAGTGCAGTACATGCGGTGCAGGTCGACGAAAGGGCCTGACTCAGCTGTGGCTGGGGCACGCGCGGGCCCATTCACATGCGCCTGGCGTCAGTGGACCGAACCTGGCACAGCCCAGCAACGACATCATCACCACTGCAGCTTCCGGTTCGCTGTGGCTTCCTCGTTTTCCCTGCCGTGCCTTGCACCTTTCGTACAATCCTGCGCCCCGTTCCCCTCATTCCTCGCTCAACAACACCCTTCGACTTTGTCTGTAATCATTCCCACACCTTTGCCTTCATGGCCGACACCATGTCCAAATCCTACGCCGAGGCGGCCGAGAAGCCTGCTGCCTTGCACATCCCATCGGTTCCGCCCACCAACGGCAAAAAGATCGCCTCCAAGAACTCCAAATCCAACCTGACGGCCCCACCAAAGCATGGTGCGCCCAATCCCGAGAAATCGTATGCCGACGCTGCTGTCGAGCCTCCGACTACGAACCAGCCCAATGGCACAAGCACCAATGGAACAGCAAACGCCAAGGGGCAAGACGGATTGCGCAAGAGAAAGGGCTCCGTCGGCAAGCCCAAAGGCGGACAATCGGAAAGCTGGTGGACCCCGAACGGCAAGAAGAAAGACCCGCCTGCCAATAAGGAAAAGGCTGCGCCCAAAGAACACGCCGTTGTCTATGACAAGCTCGAGGGACCCGACGGCCAGCGCTTGATGAGTGTAAAGCCCGACGACAATTTTGAAGAGTCCCTCAGACAAGACAAGAAGGAACAGAAGCCCGAGTGGGAGAAATCCGAGCTCACCAGTGGTAGAAGAGCGGGCGCTGGATGGGATTCGAGCGGGTCAGTTACCCTTGCCTTCGCCATGGCGGAAAAGTTGACATCCACAGAATCCGATGGGCTCCCCTGAATGTTCCCCTGAAACGCCGCCTGCAAACACTCATGGTTCTCTTTCACACCTTGACCATCGTTTGCTTCCTTGCTCTGTACTTCCTCATGTGCTCCATCCCCTTCCTATGGCCCATCATCTTCCCTTACACCATCTACGTTCTCTTCTCCAACGCGGGCACATCCGGGAACCTACGACACCGCTCAAACTGGTTCCGCCGGAGCCCAATCTGGTCTCTCTATGCCTCGTACTTTCCTGCGCGGCTGCACCGCACCACCGAGCTGCCACCCACACGCAAGTACATCTTTGGCTATCATCCGCACGGTATCCTGTCACATGGAGCCTTTGCAGCTTTTGCTACCGAAGCCCTTGGCTTTTCGCAACTGTTCCCTGGCATCACCAACTCCCTGCTGACTCTCGATTCCAACTTCCGTATCCCCATCCATCGCGATTACCTCCTGCGCCTCGGTCTGGCATCAGTTTCACGCGAGTCGTGTGAAAACCTCCTCTCCAAAGGTGGTCCCAACGGCGAAGGCATGGGTCGCGCCATCACAATCGTCATTGGCGGTGCGCGCGAATCTCTTGACGCCGCTCCGGGCCAACTCCGTCTCGTTCTCTCCCGGCGCAAAGGCTTCGTCAAGATGGCGATTCGCACAGGTGCCGACCTTGTCCCTGTCCTTTGCTTTGGAGAAAACGAGCTCTATGAACAGCTGGACCCTCAGCACCATCCGCGCGTCCACAAGATCCAACTCCTCGTCAAGAAGTTCATGGGATTCACCGTGCCACTCTTCCACGCCCGCGGCGTTTTCAACTACGATGTGGGCATGATGCCTTACCGTCGGCCGCTCAACGTTGTGGTCGGCCGCCCGGTCAAGGTGGAGCAGCAAACGACACCAGACCCGGCGTACGTGGACGAGATGCATGCGCAGTACGTGCGCGAGCTGAGGCGCCTGTGGGACGACTGGAAGGACACGTTTGCCAAGGAACGTACGGGCGAGCTGGAGATTGTCGAGTAGCGAGGTGGATCAGCAAGTTATGATCTTTTCACTGAAGCCTGGAAGCACTGTCTGAACATTTTCTTTTCCTGTTCCACCGGCTTTTCTCTTACTGTTTTAGGTTGAGCATGGAGTAGCGCTGCGGAGCCGGCATCATTGACGCAGCGAGGAACCGAGCGAGCAAAGAAACGCAAAAACTAGTAGCAACAACTACGACGTCATGAATACCTTGGGTTGTCTTTCTCTGCAACGCGTTGGCCAGACGGGAGAGACGATTTGAAAGAAGGACGGGCGGCGAATACGGTGCGTGACGGCTGGATAGAATTGGGACTATAGCTTTTTAGAGGACAACAAGCGAAATAGATGGACATGTTACCTCATGGCACTCTGCAAGTGTCCGCACTGAAAGCGGGTGCTCCGTACTTGGCCCGGCATTGTTTGAGGCGTGATGGAGATGTCTCAAGCCCTCGCGCGACAGCAGAGATGCCCATGACGAGCGAGCAAGTGCCCACGCACTGGCAGTCTGTCTCCCTGGTTTACGCGGCACGCGATTGTCTGCTACCCTTGACAATTCTTTTTTTTTTCTCTTTTTTTTTTTTTTTTTTTGCAAAAGTGCCTGGGTGGTGCTGGTGCTCCCGCCTGGAAAACGACCACGCGCTCAGTCCATCAATTATCGCAATAATGGGAAGAAATCAGGCCATGCCAAGATGTCAATTTGAAAAGGTGGAGGGAGTCGAAGTCGAACCTCTTGGAAACCTTGCACCTCTGTTCCCGTGGACCAGTAGTGGAGTGCACCGCAGTTGGTCGGGCCCGCTAACGTCATTGGTCGGAGGGGGGGGGGTTCCAGGAGGTCGAGGAAGAGGTTGGAGTTTTCGACTTGTATGGCGAAAGAGAACAGGTCACGCAGGTAATGTAGAGGCTTGCGGATGGGCGGAATGTACACATGGCATGGTTTTGATGTAAATCTCTTGTTGGAACAGCCGAGTGGTTGGTAGGACGCTGACACGTGCATGTGGTGGGATGTTAGGTACATAGTCGGGCGGCACACCTTGATCCAACCACCTCGTGGTCGTTGAGTTACGTGATGTCAAACCCCAAACCGAACCAACAACCAAGCCAAGCTCCTTTCCCCAACTCACCGCAGACAGCAAGACGTCCCACGTGTTGTTCTGTCGTGCCTTGTCATTTCACTTATTTTTCTTCTTCTTTCTGTGCGGCTGCCTTGGTAACTATCAGCCCTTCGTTCTCCACGTCTCCCTGCCTGTCATCGTCGTGTCCATGCGCCGTCCGTTTCTTTTCTCCTCCTCTTGTTTGTCATTTGGCCTGATTACAATGCAAATTGTACGGATGCTGTACTGTGCTGTACATACGGGAGAGCGAGTAGGTACAGACAGACCGAGTGTAGAAAGAAAAGGAAAGCGAGAAAAAAGTTGAACCACCTGAGCGTCCATTGGTCCCGTGTTGCAGTCGGTAGAAACTCAAACAGACCAACATGTACATGGCAAAATGTAAACGTGCTCAGATCCAGCAAGCAACGTCCATCGATGATGAGGACACATGGGAAATAAAGGGCGCGTCGAGCAGCTTGTGGGGGATTGACGCTCCGCAGTGCTCATGCTTCCAATGTCACCACGAAATTAGGCGGCGGTGGCAAAAGAAATCAATGGAGGCTCTTTTTCTCTCAACATTGAAGACTCCCTGTCCTTTTCTGCCCTGCCCCATCCCATCCCGTCCAGCCAGCCAGCCAGCCCCAGCCCCTGCGCCTGTGCCGCCACCCGAGCAACGAATAAGTTTACGCATCTTCCGCAGATGCGTCAAGGGTATCCTCAGATTGAACCTTTTCTACTTTCCCTACAATCCCAAGGAGTCGCACTGATCAGTCATCATTCTCGTAGTCGGGGTTGGACGGCTTAAGGCCATCCTTACGGATGGGGATCTTGATTCCTTGACTCGCAAAACATTTGCTGAGCGGGGTGCTTTCTATGACCCCCGGGAACTTTTTGGCGCTGTAGACTTGGAACGAGTCGCTAAAGACTGAAGCCAGGACTGGCGCTTTGCCCTGGTTGAGGCCGTTGCCGCCGATGGATCCCACGTTGACAAAGTTCATCTTCAGCCTGCACTGAAATTAGCAGGGGAACTTCCCATCTGTAATCAATTACGACTTACCGAAACATGCCTTCGGTACGGACAGAAAGATCTTGAAGAACAAACCAGAAACCCTGGTGGCCACTGGGATCAAGCAAGCGGAAGGCGTTCACACTAAGACTGCCAATCAGGTTGCGCGTGAACATGCCGGTTGCCGAATTGTTCGTTGCGGGTGGCATTGGGACCACGGGCAAGTTCGGCGCCTGCACAGAATAGCCAGGCTGTGGCGGATACTGAGAATACTGCATCTGAGATGCGACTGGGGTAGGAGGAGCGTAGCCTTGGGGATAGCCAGCCGGCATTTGGGGAGCCATGCCTGGAGGCATGTGCGCCACGGGCGCCATGTACCCCGAAGGTCCTGGCGCATGGTATGAGCCAGGGCGTTGCGGCATGGACATGGCGTAAGGTCCTGGGTCTTGCCAACCTCGCTCGATTGGTGGAGGGTACGACGTGAGAGTGCTTGTGGAAATGGAAATTGTCGGTGCACCAGAAGATGCGCGGACCAGGTTGACTTCTTGACGACCATCATGCGACCACAAGTCTACGGTCAAGACGAAGAATGTGGATTCGACCTCACTGGAAGAGGTAAGAATGGAAACTGGCGGCACACAGTCATGAACGGAACTTACTCAAAGGGCACTTCTTGCCCAGACAAGTCTCTGACTATCAAACGAATACAAGGCGGTGGCGTAATAGGTCGGCGGTCCTGGAATAGACGTTAGAGTCGTGTTGCACGGCCTTGGAGGCATTGAGACGTACCTTGTCGCCAAAGCCACACATTCGCGCGCGTATGGGCTGCTGCTCAACTCGTAGCTCGAATTTCCTGCCGCCCGACTCGCCGATATATGGTGCAAGAGAGGCCTCGCTGGGAGGAGGCGCGTAATGATGTTGGGCGTGCTGAGTAACTGGCATGCTGTACATGGTGTGGCTGCTGGCCGTGTTTGAGGAGGACGCGCTGAGGGGACTTGTGTGCTCGTTCATGGGCATGTTCGGAGGAGGAGGATAGGCACCGGTGGAAGGTCCGGGACCTATTGGGTAGGGGTGCTCTCTTCGCGGTTGCATGCTGATATTTATGCAGAGATTGGGCAAGTCTCAAGGGCGGCTGAAAATCGTTGGGGCGCAAGAAGCACAGAACAAAGGCGGCAGCTTCTTTGGAACGGCAGCTACAGCTGGACGTGAATGGCGTGGACTGGACAAATGAACGGAAGCGAGGAGCGATCAAGAGAGGTGGGAGCGAAGGCGCGCGCGGGCGCGGAAGGAGAAGAGCAGAGCAGGGATCTGTGGCACTGCACTCACTGCGCGCACGAGCGGCGAGGCGAGGCGAGGCGGAGCGATGGTCGAGGTTCGGGAGCTGAAGCGCAAGGCAGGCTGAGAAGGAGGGACGGGAGGCTCAAAGTGCGGGCGGCGAGGGCGGTTACTCGGTGGGATTTTGGACGAGTCCCATGGCAGAGGGAGGGCGACCGTGTGAAGAAGAGGCGGGCGTGGGTAGAGGGAGACGAGAGCCAGCTGTGTGGTTGGGCAGATGGGCAGTATGCACCGACGTTGCACGACCGTTGGTGGTGGGAGGACGTCGATCGGTTCAACGGCGCGTCGAGGGCGAGAGGGAGGGCGGGAGGGAGGGACGGGTGACGGATGAGGACGAGGACGAAGACGTGGGCGAGGACGAGGACGAGAGCCAGCGGTAGAGAGAAACGGAGCGGAGGTTGAGGTGAGGCAAGGCAGGTACTTGGTGGTTTGGTTTGGTGCCAGGTGCCAGCCCAGTGCCAGTGCCAGTGCCAGAGCCAGAGCCAGGCCAGGGAGCGGGCGTGGGGACGGGAGAGCGAGTCAAGGGAGACCGCTTCGAGACTGACTGACTGCAAAAGCGCTTTCGTCCGGCCAGGCTCGCCGCTTTCTTTTTGCGGCGCCCTTGGGCCATCCCTTGGTGTCGTCCCAGTCTTTCTTCGCGCTACCTGTCACATTGCTTCGGCCTGGCGTCTGTGGTCTGTCCTGAAGGCGTCCACCCCGCCGCGGGCCGCACACGCGAGTCGGAGCTTAGGTTAGCTTTGCAACTGAAGCCATTATGATTTCCTGTCTTCAATTTGCAGATGGATGCTCCCGGGATCATCTGCTGTGGATTCCAACTGATGAAGGGAGCTGGGCCCCACCAGGTGTTTGTTTTTTTCCACTTTTCCTTTCCATTTCTCATTTTTTTGTCCCCCCCCTCCTTCCCCTCCAAGGCTGCCCACTCTCCACCCAGCTCCCCGACTCCTGGAAGCACGACAAGGCCGCCATTCGCCGCCACATGCAGTTCCAAATCCACGTCAGCGTATCCCGCCCCGGCTCCGTCCTGTCGGTGACGAGCTGCAGCCACCGTGTGCCCGCCCCTCCCTCCCATCGCTGCCGTCCCTCAGCTGTCAACCTCACCCAGTGCTGCAACAAGAGTCTCGTCATGCACATTTCATTGATTTTCCATCTACAATTCTCTTGCACGCTTGAATCTAGAGCCAAAGAACCAATGTTTGGGAAGTCGTCGCCGCCGCCGCCACTGTATCCAGCATGCCCAACCTTGACCACTCCGCTCCGAATGCTCCTCGTCAGCAAACACCCCTCAAAACCCCCCCCATATCCTCTGCAGAGAGGAAATAAGAAAAGTGCCTCATGCAGCAGTTGCCACGTTCGGAGCTACCCCCTCTCCCACTCCATGTGGTCCCTGTCGCAGCCTTCAACCAAAGTGAAACAGCGTCTGCTTCTTGTTTCGGTTACCCTTCTTCTTGGATCCGGGGAACGTTGCCTCGTCGCCCGCCGCACCCGCACCTGCTGCCTCGCTGCTAGACCCACCTGCGCCCCAAGCGTTGACCGAAGGCGCCGGTCCATTGATGCTGCGGACTGCCCTGCCATTGTACCCAGGCGTAAAGACGTTGGCCGTCGGCTTCTTCGCTGCCGGTAGCGCCGGGAATGCGTCCTCCGTCTTCTTTGCGAGGTTGGTCCCAGATGATGCCCGTGACGCCATTGGCGAGGGCCTGCCCGATGATGCCGCCGACGCTCCCCCCCAGCCGCTCGATGACCCTTGGCCGGTCCGACTCGACGACGCCGCACCGTTGCTTGAGAGCGGCGGAAACAGGTTCGGGCTCGGCGTGTTCTTGGGACTGGGTCCTTGGCCTGCGGATCCCCAGCTGCCCTTTTGGCTGACGGCTGACCGCGACGATTGCGCCGTCGAGCTCTTGAGCTTCAGGACCCTCGACCCTCCCGCCCCGGCGGCCGAAGCCGCGCTCCCGCTCCCGCTCGCGCTAGGCAGGGATGGGTAATCTTCGTTGATCGCCTTCCAGTCGTTCCAAGCCTTGAGCAGTCCGTCCCGCTTGCCGGGAATCTCGAAAATCTCTGCCAGTTCCTTGACCAGCTTGCCCAATTCCGCCGAGCTCGTGTCGAACAGAGCAAAGAACCCTTCGACCAGCTGCGCCGCCGTCATCGACCCATTCTTGTAGAGCGACACCTTGTTGCGAAATTCAGCCACCTTGGTCTGATCATTGCGAAGCATGCTTGACGCCCTTTCCGTGACGGCATTGTGTCTAAGCCTGCGAGCCTGCTCCTGGGGCGTTTCTGTTGCTGGCGATGCCGTCCTGGCCGGCTCTGCGCCGTCGCGAATGGACAAGGACGACAAGGATGGAAATGCGTCTTCTGCGACGGGTCGAGGTGCCGTCACAGTGGGTGGCTCCTGGGCTCTAGGCGGCGCCCTAGCTGCAAACGCGTCGGCGGGCGTCGACGTGAGTTGGCCGCCAAAAGTCCTCGACGTGACTGATTGCGCGCTCTGGATCGCCATTTGCCGCTGGTACGCCAGCTCGTCCCGGCGGAGTGGTTGTGCAGAAGACTGGGGTAGAGGCTCAGCGTTTGGATCACGTCCCCGGCCCCGACCGCGACCCTGTCTGCCACCTCGATCCTCGTGAGGTGCGCGAAGGTTGAATCCAGACATGTCGACTCTGCGAGCGTCCCTTCGGGCATCTTTGGACAAGCCATTGGGATGCGACTCCAGCTGGTGAGCCTTGAGATCCATTTCCGATTCGAACACAACGAACTTCTTCTCGAGACACTCAGAGTCCGGGCACATGAAATGATCCTTCTTGAAATGAAGCTCGAGGGCGTCGTAGTTGACGTAGTATTGCGGTTGGCGTCCTCCGTTCCGTCGATCGCAGATGTGACACCTCTCGTGCTTGTCGCGACAGTGCATGTACAGCTCGTCGTCGCCATAGAATCGCTGTCTGCAGAAACCGCACTCTGGATGTCCTTTGAAGCCGCTCTGGTCAACGGCGCCAGGATTGTCGTCCCCAAACTTTTCGTGTTTGCGCAATTCACTGACGGTGAAGAGCTCGTGCTCGTGGGTAAACACTTTTTTGTTCCGGGTGCAGAGGTCACACATGACCTTGTGGTGCACGCTTTTCACATGGCGATGAAGGTCAGGCCACCCCAAACATGCGACATCACAGGATTCGTCGGGACAGTTGTATCGCAGCAAAAGGACCGTGTCTTCGCAGATGTCGGTGCTCTCGTACTTGATGCCCAGGTTGCTATCGGTGCTTGTAAGCTCACTGGTAGCAAAATCTTCGAACCGTTTGTTTGCATCATCCGTGAAGATGACAAAGTCAGAAGGTGTCTAGGTAGTTGTTAGTACCATCTATCAAACCAACAAGCTGGAAACTAACACGACAGTGAGCGCAAGCTTTGTTCTTGTAGAGAGCCCTCAATCTCAGCGAGCAAATATGACAAGTTCGGTGGTTACAAGGCGCGATGGACTGATGGACGACTGGCGATGCGCAAATGAAGCAGATTTCGGCCTCCGGGTCTTCTTCTCCGTCTTGTGCTGGTGTCTTGCCCTTTTTGCCGAAGGCTTCCTGTGAAGTGGCCGGCTGCGTCAACTGGGAGCCGAAATGACCGCGATTCGCATTTGGGCTGGAAGTGTTTGCAGGCTCTTCAGCCGTAGCAGTCCGCGTGTTGTCTGAACGAGCTCCATTATTGCCACGGCCACGCCCTCCACGACGGCCTCCTCGGCCTCGGCTGCCCTCGCCTGCAGCCGGAGCCGGATCCTCTGCGCTTCTATCGACGCCTTGGGCCCGTCCCCTGCCCCTTCCCCTGCGTCCAGGATTTGTCGAGTCGACGTTTGTAGTGGCAGAGGTTTCTACGGTGGCGGACATGTTGCGAGATGTTCCCAAAGGCGACACAAGGGACGATTGGGCGGCAAGCAGGGGTTCAAGTTGAAAACGCGTTTGCGGCAAAGGTGGGCGGATTTCGAGCCAAAGAAACGGGCGTGCAGTTCAGCCAGGACCCGATTTTCGAAGAGAGCGAGGAGGAAGTCAAGCTGCGGGTGTTTGGCGAGAGAAGGGGTGGGTGGGCGAAGACTGGAGTCCAACAAAGGTGGTAAGGTGAGGATGGCGGAGGAGAGCGGCGGAGCTCGAAATTGTCTTTCGCGACGGCGGTGATGACGCGGGGCAAACGATCATCGCCAACAGTCTTGGCGCGGCCTTATTGCATGCCCTCTCCCTCCCCCGACAGCTCAGCACCAAAGCACATCTCGAGGTACCCCTTTTGCTGTTGGTCTGTTGCTCACTTCTAGTCCTTCGTTCGCATTTCTATCGGGTTGACAGGGCTAGCTCGTCACTATGCGTGGGTAAGATGGCCGAGTTCTGTTACCATGTTTCCCAGCTGACAGCTGTTCCTGTTTCGGTACAGCATTCGCCGCAACGCCCTCGAGAAGCTGGCTTCTCTCTCCGCCAGCTCGCCCGATGTCGAATCGCGCACCTCCGATTTCGAGCGACTCTACAAACTCTGCCCCGCTTCATCTGTGTCCAATGGCGTCCACGAAGACGAGTCTCCGGCATACAATGGCGCCTCCAAAGTGCCCATGGTACATCTTCTAAACAAAATTGTCTGGCAACCGCTCACAACCAACAGAGCTTACCAGAGCTTGAGACCCTTCTCGCGCTATGCAAGGCCGCCCCTCTGGTCACGGACAGCGTCACGGCGGAGCAGCTTTTGAACCAGCTCGCCCCCTATCTCCCCGAGTCGTTTGCTCAAGCCATCGCGCCTTCTCCTTTTCTCCGGGACCTTGATCCATCGCCATGGGAGATCCTTACCCGCCATTTGACCTTTGCAATCCTGTCGCTAGGAATACGACACAAGTCCTTGCGGGAAACTGTCGTCGCGACAACAAACAGCTTTGTAAAGGAATGGACCCGATCAGCAGCTACGTTGGCAGGGGAGCGATTAAAACTCGAAGACTCTGTAGACGAAGCCGCCGACGCCCAGCTCTCTCGGATCTTATCATTGGCCATGTCCATGGTTGGATTCCTCACCGCCGCCGCGGAGCGCTCATCCATGTGGAGTCCGGCTGAGATGGTCGCACTAATCGAGGCCATAAAAGATGCTCTCTCGGAACAACTTATGATTGCTCTCGAGGCGTCTGTATCCAGTGCACTGTATGGCAGTCATACGAAGCGAAGTCTCAGGGAATGGAGGCGTTATACCAAACACTACGCTGCCATGGGACGCCCGCTTGGCGCTATGCTCTTGCATCATTGCTTTATGCAGCTGGTCGCTTCTTGCACCGGCCACATCGCTGCTCCAGCGGACGATCAATCGCACAATTCGGTACTCGACCGCCTGCAAACAGCACAGGGTGTTGCTGAGAGGAATCTCGACGAGGACGCTGACACGTTCCTTTCCTTGGCCGCTGGCACAGCTGAAGATGAATTGGAGCGCATCAACGCCAACTCTGAGTACGTGAAGCGCATTGGGACGGTCTGGCAACAGCATCTCGCGCACGCGGTCATGGCTGATGCTCTCACTACGTATCTCTGCTGCGCCACGCTCAATGATGAGATCGCGGACCCAGACAAGTTGCTTGACTGGCTCGAGTCTACCATTACGGATGACATCCTGGTCGCTGATGAGATTCTCGCGTCAACCGTACTCAAGGCAATGTCCGTCCTGGGAAGGGCATCTCCTGACACTGCATCGCACCTTTGTCGTTCTCTGCCCCGCGTTATTGTCCAGGGAGGACTTAAAGAGGGCGTCTCTACAGTCGCTGCCGACTGTTTGGCAAGTGTTTTGATGATTCTGCCGCAAGATGCGGTGATTACTACTCTCTACAGTTTGGGCAACGTGTTGAGCAACAAGATTGACCGCGCAGCGCCAGGAGCCTCTCAGATGAACGGCACCAGCAAAGGCGGCGCCAACGGCAACATTCCGACACCCCACACTGGAGGTAGCCATATTTCCTTGGCACCAGCTGATGTGGACGAACCCACTCATGTCTATGCAACGGTCATACAAACGATCGTTGGCGTGGCTACTCGCTGTGAAGACCAGAAAATTTCCGAGCTCGCCCTCTCTATGCTTGTACAAAAGATCGGACGGGTCAGCGCATCTGTAGATGCAAAGATCATCACAGAAGGTGCTTTGCTTGGTGCTCAAGCTGGTGCAACCGAACTCCGGTCTCTTCTGAAGTTGTATACTAGACTGGCAAGAGACGGGATTGAAAAGGATAGTCACCATATTGTGGATGCTGTAAGTGCTTTACTCGTAACTTGTGATTGACTTACTAAAAGCCGTAGGTAATGAAAGGAAGGTGCCACCTTTCCAGGAAATTCAAGGTCGGCCAGCCGTTATTCAACGTATACTTGCAGTGCATGCTCGAAGACATCGTCAGTAAGGGCGACGCCCATGGTGCTATTGAAGGCACTCACCTGGCGGACACGGAAATTTCAGCACAAGAGATAGCCCAGTTGTTGGCACCTCTTGCGATCCTGACATCAGAAAATGCAAGCACTGCAGAGGACTACATTGAGGACGAAACCTTCATCAGCTTACAGCGCGATGCTTGGTTCAACGTCGCAGTACACGGATTCAGTTTGACATCGCCGCTGGGCAAGAGATACCTCAACGACCTCCGAATTCTGGCCCAGCACAGTCCTACTTTGATAACTGAGAATCGGACTGATCAGCTCGAGAGCGATGTCGAACTCAATACAGTCTTGCGCCGTGGCAAGAGTGGAGAGCACATCATTGAGCAGAAACGGCGACTCATGGAGCTTTTGCCCTCTTGCGAGGCTGACATCAAGTCTTTGAGCTATCCAGAGGTTGTGTTCTTGAACACTGTGCACTTGGTTGAGGGACTCCGTGCAAGCTCCGGGGACTGCACAAAGATTTTAAACTACTTTATCGATCCCAGGCTTCGTGGAAAGGAGATTGGCAATTGTATGGTTGCCATTGCGGAGGCTGGAGTCCGGTCCTATCTAACCAAAACGCTCTCTGGATCCTTCCAGGCCTTCTCCGCGCCATACGTTGCGCAACAGTTGGCGGTCGTCTTTACCGGCTGCTGTCACAGAATCCTACAGGCGCAAAAGGTTGCCATCCACTGCGCAGATATCATCATCCAACAAATTCCTTCTGCGCTTTGCCAAAGAACATCCCTCTTCGCTCTGTTGGAGCTTCTCACCATGATGTGGGCCAGTTGTCTGGAGCGCGAAATCGACGAATACGAATGGACTTCAACGTTCAAATCCCCCGTGGAAAACATCTCAATCGAGCTGTCGGACAACTACAGCTTCCGCCGCAACACGCTGGTCCAGCTTCAGAACAGAGCCCGCGTATGGGTCCTTAGCGTCATGGACATTGCGCCCCTAGACATCAAGGGCTTGCTTCAGACGTATCTTTCAGACTACGACGATGACGGGGCTTATGGGCATGTCTCGCTTGGGCGATCTTTTGCCCTGGAGATGGGCTCCGTCATCCCGTCCACTGACCAGCGCCTTGGAGCCATTGACCGCGAGAGGGAACTGAACATCAACACGGCTTCGGACTTTGTCGCTCAGTACACGAACCGCCAAGAATACCGGTACGTTGAGACCATCTCAGACCACAATGATGCTTGGATCCGGTTTGGAAACACTGCGGATCCCTTGATGCGCCGGGCAAACATGCATCGCGACAGCATGGAAGCAGCCCGCCTGGTGCTGGCTGACTTGGAACAACGAACCCTGGGCAACAAACACGTTTCCATCGTGGAACTTCGCGACGTTCTCCGAAGAGCTGCTGCATTGCTCTGCCGAAGCCCCAGAGATGAGTGCGCCGTTGCGCATCATGTGATTGGTGTTCCATTCGCGGTATTCAACAAGCAGTCCATCAAGCTCGGTATTTCGCTATGGATGAGCATCATCAAGGAAAACCCAAGAATGGAGTCTCGTATTCTGGTCGAGATTGCCGAAAACTTCGAAAAGACTGTCCGCAGGAGACTTGGAATGTTCAATGAGTCTTACGACCATGCGGACCCATTCTACCTCAAACAAGAATTCGCACCATCCGATCGTGCCGCGAACATGAAAAAGCAACAGCATGCCTACAACTTGATCGCCCCTCATTTCCGCCTGTTGCAGTTCCTCGAAAGTCATTTCAGCGCCACCCGTCTTGGGAGTCCACACGTCGAGAAGGTCTACCACCGCCTGGTTCACATTATCCTCTCTGCAATGAACCACACAACCAATCACCCGCTGAATCGCGAGGCTCATCTTCACGTTGTCCTCTTGGGTCTTCGGGTCCTGCAGTTCAGCACAGGGATGAGCATCGCTGCTCAGTGGCGCTTGAAGGACCGCGTCCTTTCTGCTGCATTGGCATGGTTCAAGCAGAGACCAAGATGGTCATTTGGTGGTAATCGTCTACAAATCAAGGCCGAGGGGCAAGTTTTGATAGACATCCACAATGCCCTTCAGAATGTTGCGGCGGTTGGCCTCAACAACAACGGATCGAGAAAGAGCCTACATGCCAAGCAAGAGTTGCTCCTTTTGCTTCTCGCAAGTGAGCATTACCGTCTGATGGTATGGCTGTTCCCGCTCGAAAACGATCGAAGGAGCCATTTGATGCCTGGACAGTCCAGCAAGCCCCCCACAGACGCCGTGCTTTCTGGACTGCTGAAGACGGCTTGGGCGGAACACCCGCACTTGGCAGTACAGCTAGCTGCGAGATACAACTCGCAGAGGCTAGCCAACGAGGTCAGGTGGCTGGTCTTGAACTTCCCTGAGAAGGTGCTTGACGAACCTGCTGCCCTCGAGATAATGCTCGGTCGTGCTCTTCCGGACGACATTTCGTTCCAGCTCAAGTATCTGATGTACTGGGTTCCGGTGAACCCCATTACGGCCGTCACATACTTCTTGCCTGCATATGGCAACCACCCCTTCATCATCCAGTATGCCATGAGAGCCCTGGAAAGCCATCCTACCGACGTGACGTTTTTCTACGTACCGCAGATCGTCCAGACCTTGCGGTATGACGTGCTTGGATATGTTGAGCGCTACATCATTGAGACTGCCAAGTTCTCTCAACTGTTCGCTCACCAGATCATATGGAACATGAAGGCAAATGCCTACAAGGACGAAGATGCTACGATTGTAAGTCTTACATGCAAGCGAACACAATAAACGGCTAACCTTTTGAAGCCTGATCCTGTCAAGCCCACTCTGGACAAGGTTATGGAGAGCCTTGAAAACAGCTTCAGTCCAAAAGATCGTGAATTCTACGATCGCGAATTCTCCTTCTTCAACGAGGTCACAGACATCTCGGGTAAACTCAAACCTTTCATCAAGAAGTCCAAGCCGGAGAAAAAGCAAAAGATTGAAGAGGAACTCCGCAAGATCAAGGTGGAAGTCGGCGTCTACCTACCGAGTAACCCAGATGGTGTGGTGATTGGCATCGACCGAAAGTCTGGAAAGCCTTTGCAGAGTCACGCGAAAGCCCCTTACATGGCCACATTCCGCATTCGCAAGGACAAGGACAGCAACAACGAATCCAACGACGACCGCGCCGAAGATGTCACGGAGGGCAAGGAAGACTCGTACGAAGTCTGGCAATCGGCCATCTTCAAGGTCGGAGACGACTGCCGCCAGGATGTCTTGGCTCTGCAAATGATTGCCGCCTTCCGTGGTATATTCAACGACGTTGGCTTGGACGTTTTTGTTTATCCTTACCGGGTCACTGCCACAGCTCCAGGTTGCGGTGTCATTGACGTTCTCCCCAACTCGATTTCGCGCGACTTGCTGGGCCGTGAAGCTGTCAATGGCCTGTACGACTACTTCGTCTCCAAGTATGGCGGCGAAGACTCGATCCGGTTCCAGGAGGCTCGCAACAACTTTGTCAAGAGTATGGCGGCCTACAGCATCATCTCATACCTTCTTCAATTCAAGGATCGCCACAACGGAAATATCATGATCGATGACTCGGGTCACATCCTCCACATCGACTTTGGCTTCTGTTTCGACATTGCCCCAGGTGGCATCAAGTTCGAGCGTGCTCCCTTCAAGCTGACGCAGGAAATGGTTGCTGTCATGGGTGGCTCTACCGATTCGCAACCATATCACTGGTTTGAAGAGCTCTGCATTAAGGCATTCTTGGCTGCCCGCCAACATTGCGAGCACCTGGCCCACATTGTCATTGCCATGCTGGACTCCGGCTTGCCCTGCTTCAAGCCTGAGACGGTGCAGCACTTCCGCGAGAGATTTGTTTTGGACAAGACAGAGAGGGAGGCCGCTGACTTTATGCGCTTCTTGATCAGGAAGAGTTACAACAGTTTGAGTACAGGGCAGTATGACCGCTTCCAGCTGTTGACCAACGGCATTCCGTTCTAGTCTGGGACGCTGGGACAGCCTTTTTTCACGGGTCTGCTGGCCCTTCTCTTGTTCCTCCCGCTGTACAGATTATAATGATACATTTTATCCCCAATCGTCTGGTCTGGTGAAGTTGCTGTGCCTTCCACCGTTCCTGCAGAGAAGCGTGGCCCTTGGGATGAGGCCATGCTGGTGGGCCGTGACGCTGCGCGTTTGGGCCAATCACGATCCAGGATCCCGATGACGACATCCGATGCCGGACATCCGAGCAGCACACCGGTAGGTCCTAACTACTACCTATCGACAGGTGTTTAAATAAAACTTTCCGGCTTTGCCTTTTGCAGCTCATTCACGCCTACAACAGTCCTCAGCGATTCCAAAAGCTTTGCTGTGGAACGGCAACCATCCAGAAGCTTCGCATTCATCACCTCGCACAGCCACATCTCTGGCACCAGGAATCGATTTATCAATACCACCACTCCACATCTTGATAAAGAGCTTGGAAACAAATTTGCAACTCAAGATGGCCAATGCGAAAATTAGCCCGATTCACGACACGACAACGCCTCAAAAAGACCCAACATTCCGCGTTTACACCTCATCTCAAGCAGCGACGTACGCCCAAAACCGTGGGGCATATCCCAAAGAGCTCTATGAGTTCATCCTCAGCCGCCATGCCGAGACAGGGGGTCAATTCACCCAACTCCTCGACGTCGGCTGCGGGCCAGGCAACGCCATCCGAGATCTTGCGCCACATTTCGACGCCGCAACTGGCTGCGACCCTGGCCACGAGATGATCGTCACAGCAGCGCAACTGGGGGGCACGACGCGGTCCGGAGCCGCCATCAGCTGGCGCGTCAGTTCGGCAGAGGAGCTGAGCCAGGCATCCGGGCTCGCTGAAGCTTCGGTCGACTTGCTCACCGCGGCCACAGCGGCGCACTGGTTCGACATGGCGCCGTTCTGGAAGGAGGCCGCGGCGCTCGTCAAGCCGGGCGGCAGCGTCGCGCTGTTTGCGAAGACGCGCATGTACAGCCATCCCGAGAATCCAGCGCACGAGGCTGTACAGAAGGCCCTGGATGACTACGAGAAGGATGTCATTGGTCCACACATGATGCCAGGGAACTGGGTGCTGCGTCGCTTCTTTGCCGATTTGGAGTTGCCATGGCAGACGGATCCCTCGCAGACGGCCTTTGATGAGGGCAGGTTTGAGCGCTACAAGTGGAATGATTACAGCTTGGATGGTCCCGATGGCAAGGACTTTTTCGGTGGCAGTCAGGTTGTGCCTCTGGAGAGGCTGTACGATTTGCTGTCGACAGCAGCCCCGGCAACTAGGTGGCGCGAGGCGCATCCCGAAGATACAGAGACGGAGAGGGACTGTGTTCGGGCATTGATGACGAGGCTGAAAGAGGTCTCTGGCAAGGATGAGTTGAGGCTGACGCAAGGCCTCGCATTCCTGCTCTTCAAGAGGGCTGCTTATTGAGAATAAGTGGGGTCGTGAGAGGCTAAAAATGTCGTCTTGCAGCATCGTCAATGATCGAAACGCTCAAAAGTTAGCGAATAGCAGATCTGTACTTGTCGCAACTTCAAAGTCGGTCACGACGTCCTAACATAGGGAATCCATGAATGCTTGCACGCCATTCGACTCCAAATCATGCCAGGTTGAACAGAGGATTCCGAACCACGCACACCGGCAGAAATAACCCGATGCGCATCCTCAAGTCAAGACCGTCAGCATGCAGAAGACCAGTAAGCCACCGACATGGATCCGTGCGACGTGTCATAGATCTAGCCAGCTAATAGATATATAGAGGACCGAACCAGCCTTGGGAGACGTCTGTCTGATTCATGTGATTGTGTTCGAGCTTCTCTAGCTGACCTAAGGTGTTGACGATTCTGTGCAGTACTTGGTTGCTTATGACTGATGGAACTTTTACTTACTATCACCATTTCTGTGTGTCTCCTGTTCAGCCCTTGCACTGGCAAAGCAGCCATTCAGAAAAATGGTTGAACCATTTTCAGCCCGTTTGAAGCCGGAAGATGGGGATAGTATAGATACAGAACTAGGCGCTGATGAGCCCGGGCACACTCCCAGAATCCCCTTGAGAAACATGTATAGAGAAGACCGTATGTTCAAGTCTCCAGCTATATACCCAGCGGCTGACCTGGATCAGTCTACATGGTTATACCCGAGGGCCTCAGAGAGTCGTTTTTCTGTGTTGGAAAGGTTTGGTCCAGATCTCGATTCTTAGAGGTATTGCCATTTCTGACGACCACAGATCATTCAGTCCAAGCTACTGCCGGAAGAAAGAGACAACTCGTCGAGAAGGATGCTTGGAAATACATCAAAGGAGTCTCACAGCAATTTCCGGCGGGGCGTCATCATATCGCGCGACGATGAAAAATTCAAGTGCCTGTAGGTTGGCGTTATCTGCGACAGATTAACAAACTGACGGTTGTCAGGCCGATCAAAACTTACGGAGGCCAAGGAACATTGCGTCCAGATGTTCTCTTCCGCCAGGGAAAACACGCCATGGTCTATACTTCTCGACAACCACCGCCCCCCATTCCAGGAGAACATAATCTGAGGGCCGCGATTCGAGCCATATCTTTCCACCCGAGCGACAAAATACCCTTAACGGCCCGCGTGGATTACAGTAGAGAATTCTTCGTGCCATACGATCGCCTTGTACGACAAATTGCTCAAATTGCAGAGGACAGCTTGACCACCCTCCGCCTGGACTATGCAAGTGTTGCAAATGATGGAAGAGGTGTCTCTGAGGACGCCAGGACTTGGGGTATCCGCTCCATTGGCCCCACTGAATCTCGTTCCATGCCGTCTGGATCGACCCAGGCTACATCAGTGGTTGGACACAGCCGGTCTGGAAACATTTCTTCTCAGCGCTTCGCTTTTCCATCTGCATCTCAGATACCGAAAGATCACTCTGGAGGTTCTCAGCAAACAACGAACTTGAGACATTCCGAGGTTGAAGAGGACGCTGGTACAAAATACATACAGAACATCGTGGACTCAGGCGATATTAAAGCCTTGAAGCGTTTGATCGAGAAGTCTCCCGAGACATGGAAGAACTCAAACTTCGCCTGGATCGAAGAAATGCTGCAGATGGGATATGAAGCTGAAGAAGTTGCAGAATTGCTACTTGAGAAGGCTCGCGACTCACCATGGATCTACTTCCAACAACAGGAGGACATGACTGCCAATCCCAAAGAAGGCTGGCATATGCATTCCTGTCCCCACGCAAATTTTACCAATGCCTCTGATGAAACAGCGCTTTCCGACGAAACCGACGATTTATCGAGAGCTCCGAGTATTGCTTCAAGCACTAAGAGCTCTGAAGTCTTGAGCCTTGTCGAAAAGCTCTGTGGCCTTGGGGGAGTTTCTCCTTGCTCACGGAATGCCGATGATTGGTCTGGACAGGCATCGCTCGATCTTGACAGACAAGAGGTTAGTCTCACCATTCATCCGACCTTGGAAAATTTGCACAAAGTCATACGCAACTTGTGTTGCGCTGCCAGTCTTCTACAGGAAGCTGGCCTTTGTTGTGACAGTTTCACAACCCTACTACTCCTTCCGGGAAGCAACCGCGTCAAAATGGTCCGGACTCCATTTACAATCCTGGTGGAAATGTGCAACACAATTTCAGTACTTGAAAAGGGCATGAGAGAAATGCAAGAGACGGCGGACCGCAATCTGCCAGCTCAGCATTCTGTCAACACTCCCTCCACATTTGACGAGGTCTCAGCTCTTCACCAGTGTTGCATAACCGTACAGATGCTGGCCATTGGACTTTTGTCCTACACGCAGGCTCACATCACACCTCTCAGGCCTTCCTTTTTGGACACAGATATCCAAAGTGTTCGGTTACTTGGACACCAGGAACTCGGCAGCACCCCCAAAGTTATAGCGGAACCAATCAGATTGTCGTGCATATCCGATATGCTCCAGGGACATGTGCTAGTTCTTCGGTCTGTGGAAATGGAAGCGCCAACGTCAAGACCACATTTATTGGGACTTCCAGAAGACATCCTGAGCACCTGGGGTCCCGGTTGCTACTTAACCGTGCCTGGAAGGGAGGTTGAAGAAGAACTGTATGCCATGCGCATTAAAGGTGGCACCATAATGGCATCGGACGGAGATGAAAGCCTCTTCCATTGGTATCCGACCATTTGTCTTCAAATCTCTGATCGAAGATTCCACAAAGGCCAAGAAATCACCATTGGAGCGAGAAGTGGATCACTGACCACTATCAAAGAAAATTGTCCCAAGATTGAAAGAGAGATGTTCGACCAGTGCAACGAAATTTTCAATCACTTCGGGACCGAGCCTAGTCACCTGGAGCTCATTGAACACCAAGCAATGGTTCAGATTACAGCGCCGCAAACGAACTTCCAGTATGGTCAGGTGTATCGCCCAATACCTGCTACAACAATCAAAGAGGCAGAACTCGCTAGAATCAAACCAAGTTATCCGTTTCTGGAATCTTTTTGGGGTCTGCAAGTCAGCTTTTGCACCGGCGTTGCTAAGAGAGTCCGCATGCGAGAGCTCATCGCTGATCTGCTTTCAGCTTATGTGGCAAGAGCAATGCCAAGTCCATGGTGGTTCGATGCTGAAAAAGCCAGCATCATCGAGGCCTTTCGGGATTCCGATAACACCATTCACTTGAAGCAGTGGCTGGAGGAAAACCCCCAAGATCGTCAAGAATTTCTTTGGAGCGCTATCAGAGGAATTGTCGACCTTCTCAAAATCACAGGAATTGCCAAAGACGGCTCCCTATCGATTGCGTGGGTCCTTCCGGATCCGGAACGGGAAGCTCAGTGCTTGAGGATCGAATGTGAGCGCGAGAGTTACTGGGCAAAGGTGTTGACCGATTCGAGATACTGCGCAACTTTTGCTTACCTCACCTCGAACTGTCTCGAGACAGATCAAATCAAGTGCACGGGACCAACGCCTTCTTGGCCGTTGACGACTCCAGTCCTCAGCACTGCGGTTTCCCTGCATCAGACGGAGAAAAGAGCAGTGCCCATCAACAGGCTGGAATTCCAGAAAGATGACTTGTATTTCATCGGGAAGTCTAAGCTTCGTCTTCAAGTCAAGGTGGAGAAAATGCCCGAGGATGACAGCACAAGGCTTGTACTGCTGCGAACTATGCCTTGGACGATACCATCAGAGATGTCGCGTCGAATGAGATCGAACGGCCCCAAGAGGCTTCGTGAGAAGACAGATGGCAGAGCCCCAGCGCATCCAGTGCTCACATTGGCGGAAAACCATCACTTCGGCCTCACCCATTTTAGATTTACGCACGCCTCCTCTTCTGACGTCGCCGTGGCGACTGTTCCCGCGTACCAGTCACGTAGCTAAACGGCGAATCCGTGTCCCTCGAAGACTACGGGCTCTAAAGATGAGTGCGCAACAAACTCTTGCTTTCTGGCAGTGAAGGATGACCTCAGTGGATTTCCCCAACTCGGAGTGCTGCACAGACACGCCTTTCCAATTTCAGACCCTGTAGCAAGAGAAGCCACATCGGCCACAGAATCTGCCACAGCGACTAGAAATGCTTTGGGACGCTTCAAAACGAGAGATCTGTAAATGTTAATTAGAAAGAGGACTCCCATCTACAAGTTGTGCAGTGCTGCTTCATGCTCACCAAACCCTCCGATCTGACTGCACAAACTGACTTTGCGATAACTACCGTACCATCCACAATCTGTCGTCAGTGCTCAGAATCAAAATGGAAAGAAGAAGCGAGATCGCGCCGATTGCATGGGTTGAAGAATGATTTCATCGCTTCTTCCAAAAGAATGGTTGAGATCCACATGTCTGCAGCCAATCTTCGATACACAGGGCAGATTGAAGATCTGGAACTTTTCGGGCCCTGTGCCAATATTCGGCGCGCAACGCCAGGGTCGCCACGTTTTCCACCCCAGCTCACATCCAGGGCTTGCTCCAACCAAGCAGGAGCAGCACGCGTCGGCCAAGTTTCAGCGCCTCGCCAAACCATGGTTCGCGCAATCGGCATTCCCACGAGCTGAGGTAGAACCCTGGGGCCCAGGGAGAGCCGCACCAGTATTGGAGGAAGAAACAAAAATGAAATAATACGGCGCGCCAGTCCTGGCCAGGATAAAACGCCAGCTACTGTGTGTGCCCTGACAGAAGAAGTAAAAAAACAAAAATACCATCAATCCAGGGTCGAAGAGGCGGCGCGTGGTCGTGATGTGACATGGGGTCAATGTATGCCCAGCCAGCCAGACAAAGCAAGCACGTCTGCGACCTTCGTCACGTCAATCGTGCGCAAGCGACGGTCCGACGTCCCTGGGCAGACATATCGTTGTCTCGTTTCTCTCTCCCGCCTTGGACTCGGGACGAAAAGAAAAAGCATGCGGCGACTCTTGCGGGGCCCCCTGGACTGACGTCTGCAGAAATATGCCACGCGGCTTGCGTCCCAGCATTACTAGATTTTCTTATTCGTCGCCCAATGTTGGTTTTGCGATTTTTGGGATCCCCGGAGTCCTCCTGCTTCGCTGGCAATTGCGAAGTGCGCTCGCTTCTCTTCCATGAGGCAATCCCTGCCTCCGCTCCTCGTCAGTCAGCCATGGCAGTTGACGTGCGTCACTGCGCCACCACCCGGCCGTTTTGCTGACTTTGCGGATATGCCTTCCTAGAGGAGGAGGATTTGGATTCAATCCGAAATGTAAACTGGCGCGTGGCTATGCAATAGCGCCAGCGCCATCGCGTTTCCTCGACGTGTCTTGCTTCGCGTTGCATTTGCGCTTCTGGCCCTCCCACAGCCTGACATCCAGGCGGGATGGATGGATGGATGATGCGTGTAATCCAGATGCTTGGTAAGCTTGGCCCAGCCGACGAATGAGCGTTTATCCTGCACAGCCACAGGTCAGCATCCAGTTTCCTATACCGGCATTGGCGCGTGTCCGACCAGCCTGCACCAATTCAGGCAGGTGAGGAAGCTGGAAAAGAAACGTGTCTCGCATGTGTCGGGGACGGCGCGTCGAATTCTGTTTTCAAAGCCAAAAAAAAGCTAAACGTCGTCAAGGCAGCAAAATTGAGAAGCTGTGTGAGTTGCTGAACGGGGGAAGGGTTGCGAACGCTTGCTGCATGACACACTTGCCAATATCAGATCGACGGCTCTTCCTGACCACCACTTGCACCCACTTCAACACACTGGCGCCGCATGAGCCAGCCCTTCAATAACAGCAGCTATAACCATTCGTGCCCACTCTCCGCGCACGAATCTTAAACTTTTTCAGAGCAGTTCGCGACCCCACGGCGTCGACCACTCGCAATCCACGGGGCCACATAGACTCACCCCTTCAAACCCTTGCCACCACGACGCGTTCCTTTTTTTTTTTTTTTTCACTCGCGCAGGCCTCGTCTCGACGACCACCACCCAAAAAGCATCCGCCTCGAGCCGAGACCGACTGGTCTCGCCTCGCCCCTCTTCCAACTCTAAAACTTGGTTATCAGATTGGCACCCACGTTTCCCGAGCACACACACTCCCTGAATCTCCACGGGCGCCCGCGCCGCCCTCTCGGCCCCAGGCGATCGGGTCGCCGCGCCTTGCGCGCACGCACGCGCCCGCCCCCGTTGTCGACCACCCACCATGAAGAGCCTGAGCTGGGCTGGGATGGCCTGCTGCAGCAGAATTCCCATGGTCGGCCGTTCTGGCAAACTCATCCCGCCCGTGGGTGGTGTATGTGATGATGATGCTAAGCCATGCTTTTCCCCACAATCCAAACGCATTCTACCGCGCCCGCCCTTCCCCCCCGTTGCCCACACGTGCGGTTCCCTCGATTTTGTGCAGGGCACCCGGCTGGGGTCGGTTGGGAGTGGAGTGTTTGTGTGTAAGATAACATTTAATACATCCACCCCTCCACCGCCACGATACTCCTGCATGGGCGTGGGCGTTGGCGTGGGCATGGGCGTGGGCGGCACAGCTAGCGAGGCGCGCGATCTGTAACGTCATGCCATCGAGCAATGGTAAGCGGGTCCGCGGAGTTTCTTTTTCTCGCTTGCTCTTTTCCTGTTTTGCTTTTTTCTCCATCTCTCTCCAGACACGTCGCTACCATTGCTACATTTGCCGTAGGTTTGCTAGTCAGCCCAGCGCTGCGTTGTGTTGCAACTCGGTGCTCGATTTAGGGGACGTGGTTCGTTCATCTTCAGCTGACCGCTCCTGGCCGCCGCCTGGAGATCTTCCGGGAACGTGTCAGCGTCCGCGTTCGCTGTCGCGTGGCAAGGCCGTGCCTTGGCGATGCCATCTATATCCGTGCGCGACGGGATTCTCTCTTCATGATCTAATCCTGTCCATTTTTCGCCCTTCACCATCTTCTTTGGCGAACATCGGCGTTGATGTGCGGTTTGACTGTTCTCCGGCTGGCGCGCGCAGCTCGCAAGTCGTTGTCGCTTGTCGTCGAAGCGGAGCTGGAACCGGGCCACGCGAGATTGGCATGCGAGAAAAGACTGGGGCGCTTTTTGGGGAGCTTTGATGCTGCGGCAGCGCGGTTGGCTCCCGGTCGGGCAGCGTGTGAAACATGGGGGGAACGAACGCTGCAGGGGATGGGTGGCCGGCATGAATCCTTGGTTGAGAAAAAGAAATACAGCCGGGTAATCTGCGGGACGATCTGGATCGTTGATCCCTTGCTGTCTCGCGTATCTGGTATGATTTTTTTTAAGCGCCTTCGATGTGCTGGAGTGCACATGGTCAGCGACTGCCAACGGCGAAGAAGCATCCTTTGGTGCTACTCATGGTGGCCGAGGTTCATTTGTGGTCAGCGCAGTCGAATTGAGGCGACGACCGAATGACCACGGGCACGACGTCTTGATGTCTTGAACTTTTTCCACGTCGCTCCAAAATGCCGGCCGTCCAAAAGGTCAGTCGAGGGGCTTTTCTCTCAGCTCACTCGACCTCACCTGATCCCCAAGGAAAATCCAAACACCGCAACCAAAGATGCTCGCCGTGCCGAGTCAATTCAACGGCGCTTCGCGCGCATAATTTTTCCCAATCAAGAACAGACTGGGCACCAAAGTACATGCTCCGCACACGGAGTATTCAAAGACTGGATTTCAAGTCGTCGTGGTGATGATGGTAGTGCACGGGTACAGATCCCTCGTCATTTGCTCAAATTGCCCAAGTGCATTTCTACTCAACCGATCAACCCATCGAGCTGAGTCGATTGCCTCGAGGCGCCCTTTCGTAGCCAAGGGATGTTGAGGGCGAGAGGTAAACGAGGAGGAACTCCTGTGAAAGGTGATGGGGGCGGAGCAAATGGTTGTGCAGCGTGCTTCGTGAGTCGCTCCATAGATAGACCTTGAAGTGGTGCAGCCCAGCACCGTTGAGCTGTTGCGCATTGAGCGGTGCTGGTGCGAGACGAGTAACGACGACGCCGCACAACGAGCGTCGCCTTGGCCGTATCCATGCGGTGATCGCACAGGGCAGACTAAAGAGACACAACACAAAAGGACAAGGGCATGGATGTAAGAGCAAGGGCCAGGGCGGACGGGGAGCAGGGCGCTACCTACGGACGGACGCGCCGCCATTCATCGTTCGCCTGACGGCGGACGCGGGGACCACACTTTGTTTGGCGCCCGTCTGCCTTGGAGCTTCGTGCACCGTTTTAGGCGTCGCGTCAGACGTATTTTTGTAGCCGTGTCGAATGCGAATAGTGATTAGCTGATGAGTACCAAATATGCTCGTGTTGAGAGACTGTGCAGCAGCAGCATGAATTGTTGCCTATATCGTAGAGCAGCGCAGGATTCAGGTTGGGTCGGTGATGTTTGCCTGGCTGTCACATCGCGCATCTGTCTCACTCTCAGCGGGCACCAATGTAATGGACAGCGCGGCGAGCGAGCGGTCGACTTGGTTTGTTCAGCGAATCTTAAATCGACCAAATCACCAACACACGAGAGGGCAGCCCGCCAGCCAGCCAGCCAGCCAAGTAAGCAAGCAATCCGCCCTTCCTCGTGCGCTCCCGACCCGTCCTCCGCGTGTGTGCGTGGGCAGCCGGAAGGCAGAGCCGTCGGTCAAGCCACCTACTGAAAACCAACGCCATCACCGCTGCCATGACCGCGCGTGGCGTGCTGACTGGCTGACTACACCGAGTAGCAAAACACTTGACGCGCCCCCTCCGTAGCCGCCAGCAGGCAGCAGCGTGTTTTTCGATACCTCTTTCTTTGTTGGATGCGGATCCTAATGCCCGCCATGTGTCAGTCGAGCCAGCCAGCCAGCCGCGACCGGCCGGCTCGCTAGCTCCTATGCGCTAGTGGGGCGTGGTCCCAGAGAAAGGTTGCCTACTGGGAAAGGGCTCGCGCGGAAACAAAGGGCGACGGACAGCTTCAGATCTGGTTTCGGACCGGTGACGATGGATTTCTTTCGGTTCCGGGATGGATGAGACGGCGCCGGGCTGCCGATGAGCCGGGGGATCAGTAAGAGTCGGTGATGTACATGTCGGCGGAGGGATGGATCAAAGCCTCCAAGCGACATGTATTTTGGGGTTGTTTGAGAACGTAGATGACGCTGCGTGGGATCGCTTTTAGCATTTGATCCCAGCAGCCAATCCGTTGACCTCATCGACGGACCAGTGGCTGTGTACGCTGCAAGCTGAGAAGGAAACGGAAAGGTCACTAGTGGACATGTTTGGCCCGTCGACTAGAGTGTGTTGGGGCACGTTGTCCAGACCATGGCCTCAGTCGCCGCATCCGGCCGTCTGACTGATTGCACGCAGCGACCACGCCGCACAAACGTGCTCTTCGCGAGCGGGTTCCCGATGTCGAGTGTTTGATTTCACGTTTGAAAAGCGTTGGAAAGAGCTGAAAGAATGCGGTGCCATGCGGGCGTGCCGTGTGGCGGCCGTGGATTTCTCACACGTTGCAAAGAACGCAAACGGCATTCCTGAGGGAGCAAGGCAGTGGCAGTGCAGATTGTGGTCCCGCGCTGGAATGTTTCATTCCTCTGATCTTCGCCACTTGGCTCGTCGCCAAATGTTGAGTCGATGATGATCCTCGACCGGTCACGATTGTTTGTTACACACGCCTTCCCCCCTCCCAGCCACCGGCCGTCGTGTAGCTCTTTTGGCTCGGGAGCGGTGTAGACTTTTGGTTGATGTTAAAGGCATAGTCGATGCGGACCAGAAAGCCAACACCGTGGTCGACGACTACCACGAAACTTGCTGCGACCCACGCTCTTGAAACACTTGTGCCCACATCGGCTGCGCCTGTGAAAGTGTGGGCCACTCGCTAGCTTTGATCAATGTTGTACACAAGTCGGTATGTGCGCATAACGGTTCGACTTATGGCCAAATGGCCTTGCAACAACGTGCTTGAAGATGTAATGATGATGACATGGCTATGGTCACGTAAGACGAGCGATTTGTTTCAAGCGTCAGGAGGAGGGCCAAAACGGCCATGAGACTCGGAAACGAGACCGAAGTTGGCGCATGTGGTGCATGAAAAGGAGGGGAAAAAAAAAAAAAAAAAACATGAGAGAGGTTGGCGACAATAGCCGCTGACAGACCATACGCACGTTTCCGACGGGTGTATCACCGGGAGCCATCTTGCGACGACGCTGTTCCCAAACCCGGTTGTTGGGAAAAGTAGCACTCAGTGTGGCATGCCGGGCGTCAATAATAACGAGTGCTAAGTCTGCAAGAAACCTTTGAGCCATGTGGGAGACCAGTACGGAGCGTGTGTGCAGCCGAGATATTCTCCGAGGGAGCACGGAATGAGTAGGATTCCGCCCGCGTTGCTCAGAGAGGGTGTGGGGGGCGCATGACACGGGCGGCTCTCCAACATGCGCATCAAATTGTTGCAATCAAAGGCATGGGCTGGTTGGACGAACCAAGAGTGGTCTGGACGCAGCAGTCAGTACATGGCGGGTAGTACAGGGTGGCCATGGAGGAGGGTTGCTTTTTTGGGGGGATAGCGGAAGGCCGAAAGCGAGTGGACTTTGCAAAGGGCTTGCTCGCCCTGGCGCCGTGACCGGAATGTGCGACAAAGAGCTCAGAGAGAGAGAGAGAGAGAGAGGTCGCGGCCGTTTGTCGCTAGCGCGTTGCAGAACGTGACTGTCGTCTGTAGCGGTTCTTCATGGCGTCATGCGGACCAACGAAACCACGAGACTAGGGACATGTGGGCTGACGGGCGAGGCCAGAGCCGTTGATGGGGACGGTGGGCAGGGAGCTCTTTTTTCTTTCTTTTTTTTTTTTCGGTTCGTATTGTGCGGATATTGTCGCTGGTCGCAGGGGACAGACAGGAGAAGGGGGGCTCGGCGGAGTTGGAGTGGTTCGAGGGTCGAGGGTCGAAGTGTGGTGGTGGTTCGCGGGACCCCAGGCAGGCCGAGATTGGCGAGCGGCACAGGAAGACTCCCTGACATGGACTTTGAGTGGCGGCCAGTCGGCTTGCAGAAGGCGTGGCACAGATGGATGTCTCGTTGCGCCGGGCAATCAAGATTGGGGTGGTACGAGGGGGGAAGGCGTGTGCGAGGGTGTCGATGGCCAACGATGATGGGATGGACGAGAGATTGAGGCGAGTGGCATGAGAAATGCAGGCGTGCATGGGCGTCCCGCCGTTGCGGGCGGGCGGACAGAGGGGGGCGAGGACCACGAGAGAAGTGAGAGCACAGCGGAGACGAGCGAGGGCGTGAGCGAGTGGGACGTGGACGTGGAGACGGATGGATGATGGACAAGGACAAGGGCCGCACTGACGGGCGGAGAGCCACGAGGCTGGGGCTGTAAGGAAAAGGAAAAGCGAGAAAGAATACGCATGTGTCAGCACCTGAGTCGTGATCGTGGTCGTGGTCGTCGTCGTGGTCGCGGTCGCGGGTGAGTCATGGCTGGCTGGCTTAACCCGGCGGCTCCACGTGCATCCAGTCTTCAACTCTGCGTCCCGCTGCTTTGGGATGGCCCGAGTCGTGCCATGCAAGGCACGCCCAGAGCCACCACCGCCAGCCCAGGGCAGCCCAGCCCAGCCCAGCGAACTGCCCTGCTCTGCTCCACGTACTGCATCTTTGCCCATCTCACACCTCACTCCGACTGACGCTGCGCTGCTCGCTGCTCGCTGCTCGCTGCTCGCCTTCATCTGGCTCCTGCGTCGTCCAGGTCGCCCTCCCCTCCCCACCTCAATCACGGCAGCTTCCTTGTCCCTGCCATCGGCCCCGGGCCCTGCACCTCCCCCTCGCTCGCCCTCGCCCTCGCCCTCGCCCTCGCTCCTGTCAGGTCCCCCCGCCCGCCTACTGTAGGGAAAACGAAGTCGCCGCCCCAGCTCCTCTCCTCCCCTCCCCTCCGCTCTGCCTCGCTTTCACCCACACCAATCCACCCCTCGATTCGACAGTGAGAACCACCGCACCGCTACCAAGTCTCCCAGGCAATTCCGCGCGCCCTGTCCCCTTGCCGGCCTGCCCGCTCGTGACCGCCTCAGTCTCAATCTGGTCTTTCGTGCAACCGCGTAGTCGTGCGCCACCGTTTCCGACTCCCCTTGAAGCCCACCGTCTTACGCCCGACCCCGACCCCGACCCTCGAACTCGATCCCCTCCCCCAGAGACCAGAGACCAGAGACCAGAGACGTCCACTCGACCTGACGCCAACGCCGCTGTTCACCGCGCGCGCCTAGCTCTTTCTTCGTTCTTCGTTCTTACCCACCTGCGTACCTGCCTACCGTACTCTCTCGTCCATCCCTCTGGTCCACCTCGCCTCGCCTCGCCTCGCTCCGCTCGCTTGCTTCGCATGACCATTGCCTGCAACATCCCGCCATCCCCCATCACCCGGGTCTTGTCCACTCTCCTCGAATCCTTCTTTGCGCCATCGCCTCCATCCCACGCTCCCACCGCTCTCAAGCCTCGTTCCGCATTTCGGCTGCAGCCACGCACCCTTTGGCTCCCAGGCGCCTGCCGTTCCTCGATGCTCTGCTTCTAGCCGCCTTCTGCATCCGTCTCGATTCGGCCCGGACGCAAAGGTGCTGTCGCTGCTGCCACCAAAAACCTACCATTCCTTTGGCTCGACTACCTCCAGTCTACTTGCCTCGCTCACCCTGTCCGCCTGTCAACCGCAATCCCAATTATTGCGCCCCTTCCTCTACCGTACTTGCCGACTGTAAGTGTGCTCCTTCCCTTGACATGCACGCGTCACGCTCGTGGCCACCCCTCCCCCCTCCCCCCCCCCCCCGTCTCGGCTCATCTCAAAGTAAATCTTCGCGACTCTCCGTCAGCCTGCTAACAGGGGACAGCTTTTCGGCTCTTGTCATTGCTCGAGAGCCTTTCGGCTGATCTGCACGCCTGGCGCTCTTCGCATTTCGCATTGACTTCCCAGCTTTGAGGCCTTTACGGGAACAATCCCGCCGTTGCGACTCTGCTACGTCCAAGCTTCCCAAGGTTCCCGGGCGGCACTTCCTAGCGGTATCAAGACCGCTTCCGACCAACCACCTTGGCAGCTGTCGACACCTTTTCAAAGCTCGACCACGCTCGTGTCGAACCTCAGCCCTCGACGACCTCACGTGAGATCCGGCCTTTTCCACTCCCATCACCATGTCACAGGCCACCGCCCTGCCTTCCATTGCGTCCTTGACCAATGCCCTTCCCCACGACCACCATCAGATGCCGCACAGGCACCAGTCGGACGCTCGCGACTCTGGCAACTGGTCCATTTCTCAGACCCAAAGCAAGCACTCTTCCGGCGTGTCGAACAACACCGGCCTCCAGCTGCAGACAATTCTCAACGCCGAGGACTCGCCATCACGAAACTCGATACCAGAGACGCCACATTCGGTCCGCCACCTTTCACAGGCGCCAACCTCGCTGCCATCCTTCAACCACACGTTCGAAAACCGCCAGAGTCTCGATGCAAGCTCCTCGCACCTGGAGTCGCGCCGCAGCAGCGTCGACAGTCGCATGAATGCTGGCATGAGCCATCTTGCCATCAGTCCCTCGTCGCCTTACGAGAGCCAAAATGCATCTCGCGTGTCTCTGGTCTCGACACTGCAGCAGCAACGGGGTATCACCAATGACCAGAGACCAAACGGTGGTCCGCCACCCCTTTCGCCCTTGGGTCCCAGAACCTCGTTGCGGGCCAATCAACCACCTCGTCGGGCACCGGTCATCAACCCTAACCCGCGCAGTGTTTCCGGTATGCCGGATCCCATGGCAGCTGCTCCCACCAAGGGTTTCCCGTGGGCCTTCCCGGACCAAGCCGAACCGGACGATCGTCGTGGCTCCAGCAGTGGAGACTCCAGCATAGAGAGGTCGACCCGATCAATCCCCTCGCGGCAGAATAGCTTCGCAACGTCCATCAACAGCAGCATCTACAATGTCGATTCTCAACTGCCACCCGGTCAAAAGAGATTCGACGATGGTGAGCTGCTCATCTCTTATTTCAAATTGTCTTTCTAACGGTTGCAGAAATCCCGCACACCCACCATCACTCCATGCAGCACCGCAACGTGACGAGCCTCCAGGCCGAACATCCTTCTTCGGCCGGTACTGGCAATTACAGCAGGACCCCGGAACTGCGCGTCAGCCACAAGATGGCCGAAAGAAAGAGGAGGAGCGAGATGAAAACCCTATTCGACGAGCTGAATGGCATCTTGCCCAGCTCCGCAGGAAGCAAGTCGAGCAAGTGGGAAATTCTCACAAAGTGTAAGCGGGTCTAGCTTCGCCACTTGCGCACTGACTAACAACGTTCAGCGATCGATTACATCAAAAGTCTTCAGCGAAACTACGACAGGTTGCAGGCAGACAATGCGCGCATGCGACAGGAGTCCGCCGCCGTGTCGATGAATGGTCGTTCCGAAGAGATGGCTCGCGAGAACGCTGAACTCAAGCACGAATTGCACGCCGCCTGGGCTCAGCTACGGCAAATGGATCCCAACCACCCTCACGTGTACGGTCCAATGACCAACTACCTCGCCCAACAAAACAACCAAACCCCAGCTCAGAACGGACCTGGTCAGCAAAATGTTCTTCCTCCGTTGCAGCAGCACCCGGTGGGCTCTCAATGGACGAACGGCACTCCTGCCCAACAGACGACGGCCATGCAGGGCGTCGAATTTGCTGGCGGACGGGCATACAACCACAGATGATGGTTTGCACCGCGATGAAGCGCTTCTCCAAAGCTCCGCCAGCTCCTCCCAGCGTAATGCATAACATACGACAATTTACCAGCTGCATCACTTTCGGATGCGGCTTGAACTTCCGGTTTTCCCTCGATTTCAGTTTCACGCATTGTACGATAGGGCTCCTCTGCATACCTTATACCACTACGACGGGACTACACCCGGACTCCGATATATTTACTCCAAGGGACTTGTTATCATGTCCTCAGCGGCATGGGGTCGCCGTTCGGCCCTATGCCCCTTCCGACTTCGCTACACTTTCTCCAGGATTCCCACAATGTTCTCCTTGTCGCCGCAATCTTGCTCACGGCTGCCAGTGTTTCATCTATTTGGGTTGCTGCTTCCATGGCGCATGCTGTTGATTATGGGAATACCCACAAAATGCGGCGTGGGTTATCAAAATAAAGACAGGGGCAAAATGCAATCAATCGATTTCGACACATGCGACAGCGCATTTTCAATATTTCCACGTCGAGCCAAATGTTTCTTTGAGCTTATGGCTATTCCTCGATTACTTGGACGCCCCCTTTCCTCTCCTGCACTTTTCGCTTTTTCTTCTGGCAACTCACGTGGCTACATGGATTCTCTCCATCTTAATGGGACCAAAGACTTGGGCGCTCTCAGCTTCCGCCTTTCTCGCTGTTATGTAGAACAGGCAAATGCCTCACCGCGACATCCTATCACACCTTTTCTTTGAAGCTTGTTCCAGCTGGCCCTTCTGGCTTTTGATGGATACACACTCTACAATAACTCGTGGAATGAGATCAAGGCTTGCATTCACTCCAATCCTGTGATTTCTCAATGATCTTTCTGCGTCTGCAACCACCCGCGAAGTCAGAATTCACCGACTACGATACCTCGATGCAGATGGCCCAAGTCAGGTCTCGGAATGGTGAACTCGCTCGTCGGATACTGCCTCGCCTGTCGCAACACAAAGCATGTCGGCACACAGCATCGGGCCTACTAGTTGCCGACTCATCAACAGAAGAGTCGCGATGGAAAACAGATAGGAGTAGCACCGAGACTGCAACCGCCGATGAGTGCCTCCCAATGCACCAGAACGCGCATCATTCAATCACGCCTCGCCATTGACGTATGGTACCTGGGGAAGCGGCAGCGCGAGGCCAAATGGATAAGGACACCCATTTCCGCATCAGGCATCCACGGCATTCCACATGATGAACACGAGCGCCACGTGCTGCGGCTTGCTTTTCGGTTCTGCTTGCTTACCGGGTACAACAACACAGTAACGACGAGCCCTTCGGTCAGCCCTCTTTCCACTGCCGGCGCAGGTAGGCAACCTACTTTTGGTTGGCTTGACTGAAAGTTCGGTGAGTGGATGGGTGCATGCATCCGACTTCGCCACACTTACGACGACGCTCTCTCGTCTTCGTTCTTCGTCTGCCGTCCGTCGGTCTAGGTGTAGCCAAGACCCGAGACAAGAAGACGCCTGCCTATCACTTTTTTTCATTCCTTCTTTCTTGACACACCGATCTCCGGTCTTGTCGGCGAAAGGAGATCTACACCCGATGTTTCCTCTCTGTCCTGCAGTCTCTGCCGTGCGAGCATGGGGGAAAGGGGGGGTTGCCAGCATGCCGGGCGTAGGGGCCTGAGAAGAAGGACTGCAGCCGTGCTTATCAGATCAAATCCGAATGAGTGGTTTGCAGAGCCGTCGAAAACGACGCTTGTACACATCACCACATGACGAAGCATCCTGTGCTTCAACTCTACTTGCTGCGGAAGTTCTGCACCACGCGATGCCACCACGCGTCTCCACTCACATTTCCGCATCGTGGCAACATCACAGAGAAAAGTCCTCCAGCAAACAAAATGCACCAAATGCCCATCGTCATATTGCGGCTTCGTGATTGTCGTGATTCGCCGCACCCCGGCGTCGATGCCGCGGATCGAGGCAAGCAGTCTGGCCAATCACAAAGGCAACGGGCTGAGCCTATTTTGTTTTCCGCTCGCCACGTTCTCTTACTCGCCGGCGCGCGCTCCCGTGTCGAATGCGGTGGTGTGTGTGTGTGTGTGTGGGGGGGGGGGCAAGGGGGGTAGGGGTAGGGATGGGCTATGCAGGGTCCTGGTGTGTGTGCAGAAGGTGGTGGGTGGGTGGGCAAGTCCAGCACCCAATCACTCGCCCGCTCATCCACACAGCGACACATGGGCTTCTTCGTCCATTATTCACTCCATGGGCATTCGGTTTTTTCGTCGTCGTCGTCGGCGAATGGATTTCGTGGTGACACACAGACCAGTCTTCCTTCAGTCCCCGATCATTCGTCTGTATCATCCGGCGAGACCGTTCTCGTGAACAGCTAGCAGCCTCAGATGTGCTCTCTTCGCGCGGCGCGACAGTCGGTCCACGACATTCAGACGTGCGCATGCCATATGCGTGGTGAGCTTAGCCTCCTGCTTCCGCCGTTACCGCGAGCAAGCGCGCCCGACCATTTGGCTCGCATGCCTTCCGCATCGGGAAGACATGGGAATTCGAGGGGTCCAAAGTCGATGCGGTCTCGAAAAGGGTTTCCTGCGAGATGCGTGCGGCGGCTTGGATGGCGGTGCTAGAGTTTGACGGGTTTAGAGATTGGGAAGGACTTGGGTTGGGTTGGGTGGTGATGGTGGTGTGCGAGCGCGCGCATGGCTTGTTGGGTGCAGTGGGAGTAGCGGCCAGCATGGACAAGGTGTGGCGATATCTGTGGATGGCAATGATGTGCGTCGGAAAGCATGGTTTCTGCCAGCTAGTTTTGGGAGCGGGAACGGCAAGAGTATTGTTTGGAAACTCTAGAGACTCGCGTCGACCCTAGCCTTCGTCTCGTTCTCGTTCGTCTCGTGGCTCTCGTTTGCAAACCATGTATGTCTTTTGCGTGAAGACAGACTTTTACGATGTTGAAGAGGGAATGAGACATCAACGGTCCTGATGGGAAGTATATCAGATTTGTTGGTCTCTGTTCGTATCTTGTGCAGTGAAAGTATGCCCATACGGCCGCTTGGAAAATTCAGAATCTCTCTTGACGATACAGCAAACACCGTCTCGAACCACCAGAGTTGGCGCAGTCTCGCATCGCACAACTCCTCGGCCGACCAACTCTATCCCGGGATCCCGTTTCGTCAGGATCCTTTTCAGCCTCCTCCGCGATACATACTTTGGAGGCGAGCCAGCAACCCAACAGCGCGACCATGCCGAAAGCGAAGAAAAGACCGCGTTCCAACCGCAAAACGCCTCCCGCCGCTATCACGGTCTGCCAGCACTACAAGTTACGACAACGCCAAAGGCCGGCTCCCGATTCAAGAAGGACACGGAGTAGTGCAGAAGAAAAGAGTCGAGATTTGCCAATACCGGCGCGGCAGTGATCGCCCACAAGAGCTCGCTGAAGCGGCAGGGCCCCCCGACCCCAACCTGGTCCGGGAAGCCCGCCGTCCGCGTGCCTACAGGCATGCCACGCGGCGATCGGCTTTTGCTTCCCTGCTCTCCCTTGGCTGGCGGGCTGGCTGGGCTTGTCTACGCCTCCAAACCGCATACGACAGTTGCGTTGCAGCGGCCGGCCCCCAACAGACACACAGACAACCTAGGCAACTGGCAAACTTCAGCCTCTTTTGGGGGATGGATGCATGCGTGCCACATGCGTGTCCCTTTCCTTCCTGCTTACCCGACGACCGACCGACCTCCTCCCTGCGGTGCTTCTGGCTAGAAATGCTTCGGTGACCGCGGCCTGAGCAAAGCGAGTTGAGCTAATTTAGAACCAGCGGCCAAGCCTGGCCAAGCACATGCGCAAAGACAAGGGAGGAGAGATGGAATGGGAGCAGGCGACCAGACCTGCCCAACGAGGAAATCCAATTGCCGATATGGATGGCTTGACTTTCATGGCGAAGCGTTTGCTTTTTTTTTTTTTTTTTTTTTTTTTTTTTTTGGTTTGTTCAGCTCTACGGACACCGTACCACCGATCAGCGCCAGATAACCAGAGCACTGACTACTGCCCTGTCCTGGAGCATTGGGGCCGGCACAAAAGAGTAGTCGCGCTTTGGACTCCTACTTTAGAATAGCAACAAGAAGCTCCCACAATGATTGACTTTCTTACTATCCCCGTCTGCCCATTGCTTACATACAGAGAGTACGACGGTACCAGTCGGCCAGCCGGACAGACGCATTCGGGAAAGGAGCCGGCCGCTCAGCCAGCCAACCACTGCAGCCAACGACCAGGAAGCCAGCCAGGGCAAACCAAACCCCCCGGCTCCTCCGCCCTTCCCTCCCATTGCCATGCGCGGGGGCGGCGGGCAGCGGACGCACGCGCGCCCCGGCATGCACATTGCACGCATGCTCGGCACGCCTTAAAACAACAATACAGACAAAACCGCAAAAAGCCACGCTGCTGCCACGCGAGTGGCGAACCGGTGCCTGACTCGCTCGCCGTGCGCCGCGGCGGCGGCGGGTGCGGCTGGAAGCCGACGGACATGGTTGATGGATGTGCAGTTTTTGAATGGTGGTGGAGGAGCGGGCGTGCCGCATGAGGATAAGCTGTTTTTCTTTTTCTTCTTTTTTCTTCTTTCTTTTTTTTGGTCCTCGCTGTGCCATGCTAGACAGGGTCGGAGCGCTGGCGGCGAGGCGACGGACGCACGCGGTATGCAAGCAGCGGCGCGGCGGGCAGCTGAGGTTGTTGCTGTACCACCACTCGAGTTGGTGTAACTTTTCATGACTGGGCTCTTGACCAGTACACTGCTCTCGTTGAGCTGTGGCCGTCGCGGTCATTCCACGCGTAGAATCTGGAGCCACTGATTGCCCATGCGCACACTCCTCGCATCAATTGTGCAATTTATCAACTCTACTCCCTTGCCGAATACTACGGGCGAGGACAATGGCACAAGGACCTCCTAGCGGCCGGCCAGCTGCCGTGTAGCTGCAAGTATACTGCGTCGTGTTATGGTTGTACCCTATGGACTGCAACCATGCATTCATATGTAACTGCCGGCGGCCGCTGCTGAGTAAAAACTCAGACTGAGTCGGTCACGACCAGGGTTGTCGTGGTGTAAGACGGTGTGGCCAAGCATTGTCCGCACTCTACTTCTCAACTCCGATCGTCTACTCCCGCTCGCTGCTCGGCGATAGTTGCAACACAGGCCAGTTTTGCTGCCATCGGACCCTGTGTGTGGATTTCCAGCTGTTACGAGGGTCTCGTTGCACGGCATGACATTCCGCATCAATCAGACTGCTCCTGCTGCTAGTCATGCCGGAGGGCCATCGTCCGTCATTCGTTTTTCGTCGCTCGCGACGGACAGCTCTGTTACCTACCCCAAGGCCGAATGCGGCTCGCTACGACATATCAGTCTTCACGAGAGATGAACGCCTATCCAGCGGAGAAGCGCGTAGCCGCACGGTAGAGTAAATGGAGACATCACAGAAGGTCTTTGTGAACCGCAATCTCACCGCCTGTTTCAAACAAGCAGGAATCATGCAGAGCCGGCCCGTCATTGTCAGTGTCAAAACATGCACGAAATGCATAATGGGCTCTGCTCGCTAGACAACCTCCTGACCCGTGACCTTCATCATCATCATCATCATCACCACCACCACCACAAGGCGTTTGATGATCCGCAACCAAATCGCCCCACTCCGCCCCGACCACGCGCATGGACGGACGGTTCGACGGTCCGCGGCGAACGGCCGACGGAACCAGCTCGAGTGCTCGACCGATTTTCCCACGTTGTCGCCGCCGAGCGAATCAGGAAATGGGACGTTGACCGCGATACGATGCCCGACGCCGGGTGTTGGGGTTTTGGATGGCCAGAGCGGTCGGCTCCACATCCCAAGCCCGCCGTTCGCTTGTACCCACTTGTCTGACGCTGCTTTTCTGGTTTGCTGTGGCCGATGCTGCCGCTGTGGCCAAGTGGCTGGTGCTGGTTTTGCTTGGTAAGGAGGTTAACTGGCTGCTCTCTGTTTCCCAAAATTACAATGCACCGTCTCGATAGATGACATCGTGTTCGTGAACGTGTTCAGGGGGAGCAAGAAAAATGGATTCAACGAAGGTGGTGGGCAAACATTTACCGTGCCATCTTTTCTCCATTTTTGACGACGCCGCTGCAAATTATGAGTCTCATTTGGGAATGCCCATGTGATAGTCGGACACCGTGTCAGCTTTCAATCCTTCTTCTAAGTAATCAGTGACATATTGAACTCTTTGTGTTGAACCGCCGGCATGGGGATGTCCATACCAGGAAAGCCACCAAGCCATCCGGCAAGCAGAAAAAGCTGTGGGCATTCCTCTGTACTGTCCCGATAATGACGCACGACCTGTGACAGGGACCAGAAGTCGTCTCCAGGAGCTCACGCGTGGTTGGAATGCTGGCTCTCCTCACGCTCTCAGAAGTTTAGATTTGGCAATCTTTGTGGTAGGGGTGATGTCTGACAGACACACGCATGCTGTCAGTCGGTCTAATAGGGGACAATTGCACATATCCGAAACAGTCGTCAGTTTGCAAGCAGTGCGTTCAGCCAAAGTGTCGCAACCACAACGGAAGATACTCAGGGCTCGAGAGGAACATGCTCTCAAGCAATCTTGTCGAACAAAATATTCTGTCTTTCGATTTCCGGGTTCCATCTGTAGCGCGGTCCGACGGTGGAAGCTCCGCGCTGGTGCCTCAAAGTTGCATAGTAGGCACCACGCGGAACTGCGGATACCACTGCTGATGTCAGAGACCAGGGTATGAGATCGTTTACGACCCACAACAGACCTCTTTTTAGCAATGACTGTTGCCGCCGCTGGTCGCAGACGGGTGGTAATAGCCAAGGAGTCCACACTGGTAAGGTTATAGGATACGCTTGTAGATGACAAGTCTAGGGTTGTCTTGAAAGTGTGCTGAGGCTAGGTGTGCGATCGTGATATTTGTTGACCAGGCCTTGTAGAGGGCATAATGTTCTTGATGGAACCCATAAGCAACCGCTTAGAGATCCGGTAGTTCCGGTAGGCGCAAGTAAGACGCCAGCATTTGGAAATGAGTGCTCTTTCACGACTTCACGTCGTCCTAGAAGGAATGACTGGGCTCAAGGGCCGATGAAGCGGGGTTGGTGCAACTCGACGATTTAGTTGTCAAAGTAGTATAGGGCTGACGTTGCCTGAAAAGACGTGCTTTCTGTGGAGTGTCGTTGTGTCTTCATTTGTGTGCTATTGGCCGCTTATGGTCAGTGAGCTTACAATATCTAGACAAACTCGTCATACTTCCAGTCACATTCGCGGCATTTCACACTCGGCAACCCTTCCGCGGGAATTTCTTTCGTGGGGCTCACCTTGAGTTTGCCATGCGGTGTTTTCGTTCCAAGTCATTCATCTCATACCTCAATATTGCTTGTAACTCTCTCGACTCCCACCTTCGTGATGACCATCTCGCGTTTTCGAGCTCCTTCACTTGTCTCTTCAGCCGACGATCTTCACAGCTTCCATTCAAGAACAACCAACTTCGACAAATCCACTCCACGACGTCAAGCATTCCCTCTTCTGGCGGCTCAAGCGATATAGTGAAGTCTCGGCGCTCCAAAATAGGCAGTAATGGCGTCAAGAAGTGTCTTGGCCGCGACTGCGGCCCATTCGATGGGGTCTTGTCGGAGCAATGGTATTCGCAGGATCACCTCCTTATCTCGCATGAAAGCCGCCCAGGGCGCACTCGCCGAGACGGCCGTCGAGCAACACCTTCCAGTTCCTGAATTCGCCAAGACTCGCACGAGACAAGCCCCTGAAAAAGTCGACGAGTTTTGGCGCAAGATCCCTGGATGGGAGGATGTGTCGGCAGATGATTTCACAAGCTACCGATGGAGTGTAGGTCGATCACACCGTCTCTTGGTTAGTCTTGATTGCTAGAAGTCAGAGTCTGACCTTTTCAGTGCAAGAACCTGGTCGAGGGAAAACAAAAGTTACATCGCTTCCTCGAGAGGGTTCTCCCAGAAACTATTCCTACAACTGGCGTCATCAGCAGCAGTACAGAGCCTCGCGAGCGGCTCATCGAGGATGTCTTCAACGGGATCTCAGACGCGACAATGTCTGTTCGTGTGATATGAGCTGTCCACAAATCGTCCGAGGGAAGCAGACTAATGCAGTCTCAAGGCCGTACACTCTCAGCCGAATCGACTGGAGTAACCCACGCAACGACCCAATTTTCCGCCAGTTCATAACTACCAGATCGATCATGAAACCCGATCACCCGAATCTGACGCTAGACTCGTTGGAAGAGAAGGCCGATTCTCCTGTCCCAGGTTTGGTCCATCGCTACCCAGACAAAGCGCTTTTTCTTCGTAGGTTCAACAGACGCGGCGCTGGTTATGCCAGTGTCTTGCGCATCCAACATTGCATCGATTGACCATCTATCTTAAGCTCTTTCCGTCTGCCCGACGTATTGCGTATTCTGCACTCGATCCTACGCAGTTGGCGCCAATACCGACAGCGTGGAGAAAGACTCTCTTAAGCCAGGACGCTCGCGATGGGAGGCAGTGTTCAAGTACGTCCAACGTACGCCGGAAATCCAAGATATTGTCGTTTCCGGAGGAGACTCGTACCAGCTACTGCCTCAGCATATCGAAATGATTGGCAACTGGCTGGTCTCAACTCCCCACATACGTCGGTTCAGATTCGCTTCCAAAGGGCTCGCGGTCTGCCCGACTCGGCTGATTGACTCCAAGGACACTTGGTTCGACGCTCTTGTCGCCGTGTCTGATAAGGCCAGGAAGGCTGGGAAGGCCATGGCTCTCCACACTCACTTCAACCATCCCAACGAGATTTCTTGGATCACGGAGAAGGCCTGTCGCAGACTGTTCGAAGCAGGCGTGACAGTGCGGAATCAATCTGTCCTGCTCCGTGGCGTCAATGACGACGCTGAGACGATGTCGACTCTGATCCGGAAATTGGCGGACAACAACATTTTTCCAGTATGAAAACGTAATTCTGAAGGCTGAGGATTTGGCGCTGACCTGGCCCAGTACTATGTTTACCAACATGACATGGTGCAGAAGTCGGAGCACTTGCGAACGCCGTTGCAAACTATGCTCGACTTGGAAGCCAGCATCAGGGGCTCGATTGCCGGCTTCATGATGCCGCAGTTCGTAGTGGACCTCCCCGGGGGTGGTGGCAAGCGCTTGGCGGGCACTCACACATCATATGACCGCAAGACGGGCGTGTCGAAGTTTGTTGCGCCAGCGTTGACGGGTCGCGGCAAGGAAAACAAGGTCTATGAGTATCACGACCCAGTAGACTCGCTTCAGCGTCCACTGCTTCAGTAGGTCGCGTACTAACACGTCTGTCGAGCGTGTTCCAGTAGCTCGCCGCTTTGGAGACAATGAAAGGGAGGACCGAGACGAGTGAATTTCCTGCGAATTGCGGGCGATGTTCCGTTTGTTGTAATTTGTGGTGTTGAAGATGGTTGGAGTTGGCCGGCCAGCCGAGGCAACCACAGTTCTGAATGCGGCGGGGCCAATCAAAGGTGGGGAAGCGACCAGGATAGCAGCTGCCCCTCCGCCCTCTATCAGCGCCGGTCTCTCACGCATTTCTCCTCTCCTTTCTCTCTCTCTCCTTTCAGAATGCCAGTCGAGGAACTGAATCTTGACCAATACCGCATCACCGCACAGGAGCTTCAGGCACTGTCTGCAAAATGCCTTGAAGCGCGCGAACGGGCATACTGTACGTGAGATCTGCACCTGCACCCCTCTCTCCCTGTCAGTGCACATCAATTGCGCGACTGGCTCAGCGGCAGCCCTTGTCGCTGCTGCTTGCGTGACGTCTTTGCAACACCAGACTCTCCTGCCCTTCGCGATTCTCTTTCTGGACGCTCCAAGATGTTGCGTTGGCGTCGCCGCCACCATCGCGCTCTAGCCCTCATCCCACTTTCAATCAACCAGTGGCGCTATGAGTCCCGAGTCTCCTGATCTCAGAACTAACGCTGGATTCCAAAGGCCCATACTCCCAATTCCGCGTCGGCGCCGCCTTGCTCTTGCGACCGCAATCCGAATCGACTACGGCCACCGCTGAACACAACATCGTCATAGGCGCAAACGTCGAAAACGCTGCCTATCCTGTCGGCACATGCGCGGAACGTGTCGCCGTCGGTACGGCCGTGGTCCAAGGGTACAAGCGCGGTGACATTCGCGCTGTGGGCGTTGCGACGGACATTGAAGGATACTGTAGTCCTTGTGGCATGTGCCGGCAGTTCTTGAGGGAATTCTTGGATGTGAGTCGACCTCTCGCCTGTGAAAGATGTCAAAAGCTTCGACACAGTGCGGCTCTGGGTTGGACAGCAAGGTTTCGAGCATCGGCGGATCAGCAGGCATCTGAGCTGGTGGACTGCTTGGCACAGGTCCTTCTCGGGCATGCGTCACTAATTTCACGCTTCTGTGCCTGCATTTCACACCCGACCACCTGCGTGGCGATTAGAGCTGATGCTAACGGCCTGTTCCCCTAGCTTGATACCCCGATATTCATGCACAACAAGGACGGCAACTTCCAGGTCAAGACGATGGGAGAGCTGCTACCCATGTCCTTCGGTCCAGATGTCTTGCCACCGCCAGAAGAGCTTCTCGCCTCGAGAGCAGGCTGACGTGCCATTTATGGCATGGTAAGAGTAGTCAGGCGTCTTGGACTATGGAATTCGACGGATGGACAGGCCGTCACGGAGCATGGAGTGAAATAGAGTACGGGGTGTTAGGAGTGGTCAGGTGAGCTCGTGAGTGTTGTTCGCCTTTGTGGAGTAGTATGAAGGCGATTTGTGCAGTATTCGGCCAATAGGTTATAAAGATGGGATGATCAGAATTGAATTCGTGCCTAACATACACAGTCCCAAAAGCCTCCGAGTATCAATGTTCTGGTACATGCCTTTTTACAAGCATCAAGAAACTGCTCAGCTGACTGATTCTTCATATTGGAACAGTCAAGGGGCTCATAACTCTGTCTACACATCAGCTTTCACGGCACAAATTCAACGCCTTTTCGCTTTCAATGAATCAGGGGAAACTCACGTGGCTCCTCCATCCACCACCATATTGGCACCAGTGACATAGCTGCTGAATCCACTTGCTAGGAAACCGGCAACCTTACCCACTTCCTGAGGCAGGCCGGCGCGTCCCAGCGCAATGTGATCGCGCTGCGCCTTTTGAGATTGGAGATCCGCCGGGTTCGGCGGCAGTTGGGAGCGCCCCAGGTCCATGTCGAGGGAGAGACCGACGTCGATTTGGCCCGGCGAGATGCAGTTGATGCGAATGTTGGTGCCCTTGAGGGATGTGACACCGGCGCGGACCACGCCGAGGGCGGCGTGCGATGTCATTGTGAAGCATGGGCCCCAGCAGCCTGCGCTGGCATTAGAGACACAGCGAAGAAGGTGTGTAGCCGAGGATTGAAATGCTGCTGTTTCTGATCTCACACATGACCACTCACCACCATATGTGCTTGCTACACTCGCCACGACAATGATACTCCCATACTCGACCTCTTTAGGCGCCGCATTTGGATATTTCCCCCTCGGCGTCGTCTTAGCCATGGCAGGCGGCGCGTATTTGAGAGCGAAAAAGGGCGCCATAGCATTGGCCTCGAAGCACTTGCGCAAATCGCTTGGAGCCGTCGTCTCGAGCGTCGGCGGGCCCAGCAGGCCGCACGACGACACCCACACGTCGAGCCTGCCCCAGGCGTTGAGTATGTCGTCGATGAGCGTCAGCGTGTCTTCTTCCGTCGCCGGGTTGAGCGGGTACGGGATGATCTTGGTGTTGGGGTGTACGCTGTTCACGGCCGCGGGCAGATCGTGCGGCTGATCTTGAGGCGTTGTCGAACATGCTGGTCAAGTTGTTGGTGAGCTATCGGGTAGGTGTGGCAATTGAAGTTACCGTAAACGCACGCGGCGCCGTGCGCTTCACGTTGTCAGCCGAGTTACTTGTTGGACATGGGAGAATTCCTACCAGCAAGCTCCATTGTGATGGCACTCCCAATGGGTTGCGTTGCGCCTGTGACAACACATACGAAGCCGTACTGTGCTGAGTGATCAGTGACAGTTCCATGTCGACAGCTCCACCTCCCGCACCAGCCATTGTGGATTGCAGGTTTTCAGTTCGTCTTTCTTTGCATACCAGCTTTCCGTCTGATCGATATGGCGAGAGATGTTCTGGATCCATGCTACTGAGAACCTTGGGGTCTGGAGCGGCTGGAGACATATTTGCGAACAGGTCGAGATCGAATTGACTTGGGGAATGCTATAGCACCCAAACAGCGGCTTCAGTCGGGTAGGCAAAATGCATCAGATCGTTGCCTTACAAATCCCAGCGAGATATCCACACTGCTAAAGCAGCTAATCCGTAGCAATATTTTGGTTCTTCACAGCACTTCCACGCTCCACGGAGAAAGCGCGCTGCGGGGCTTATCGCTGATAAGCGCTGCATATGATGCGGCTGGTGGGATTGCTAGCAGGGAATGCGGAGGTGGGTTTGGAAATCTGTTACGTTCATGAGCTGCTTCTATTTGCCAGCGGCTTTCACATTCCCAATCAAGAGTAATATGATGGTCGGCCTGGTAGCTTGAGATGAACGAAGATTTGGCGCACTACGTCCAAGCTGAGCGCTCCGAAGATATAAGTCTTGAATTCATTGCTTTTCCCTTCTACCCGAAATCCCCAAGATCCATGCTGGAGACTTCATCACCGTGCCAAATCGTAAGTCAGAAGCAATTCGAATTGCTGCTCTGCCCTGACATTACACAACACCTGACGTTTCTTGCACTTATTCGTCATCCTCGTTCTCGTTGATGACCTCCTCTTCGGCTTCCTCCTCAAACGTGTTGTCCGGGACCTGGTACAGACGGAGGACCGGCTTATTGGGGTCCTTGACCAGGACGTACTTGCCCTCGGGCATCTTGAGACAGAAGTCAACAATAGTGCGGACAATGCCCCAGCCGTTGGCAAGATTGAGGGCCATCTGGTTGGCGAATTCACGGGGCTTGTTGCTGAGAACACCGAGGATGACGTGGTCGTTGTTGTTCTTGGGGTTCGCGCGAGAGACGAAACTGAGGTTCATGTTAGCATTTTCCCTCAAGAAAAATACGAGTAATGCTCACCCAAGCTTCATCGTGTCAGCCTTGGCCAAGATACTCTGCACAGTCCAGCGAGCGAGCTTGCAGCTGTTGTTCTTCATTTCAGTAGCAAGGACAGCACCCCTCTGGCTGGCAAGCTTGGTGCGCCAGTCAAGAGCACCACCGCTGCCCTGAGCCTTGTTGTCAAATTCGTTGAGAGCCTTGATGGTGACAAATTGGTCTTCGCCATTGATGTTGTTCTTGATGGTAGCGTCAACCTCCGTCCTGACAATGAGGTTGAGGGGCTCGTCGTCGTTGGTGAGCGAGAGGTCAAAGCGGCGGTACTTGTACGCCTTTGACGCCGGAGGGTCGGTCTCCTCTTCCTCGTTGTAGAAGGGGTGGGGGTGCGGCATGTCCTTCTTGTTCGTCTGCGACTCCTGCACAACCTGCAGGGGAAAGACGTTGTTGATGTGGGTGGCTTCCATCATGAGGGCGTGAGGGTTGTTGAGGGTGTCCTTGTTGCCCTCCGAGGTCTCCAGCGGTGCGTCCATCGCGTTCTCGTTGACCGTGACCATGTCAATGGTAGAGTTGTCGCGCTTGTCAATGAAGACCTGGTTGCGGCGGCGCGTGATGACCAAATCCCAGGGGTATACGGACTTGGGTGCGCACATGAGCATGGACAAGATGTTGTCTGTCGCAAAGATCGTGGCCTCGTCCTTCTCTGCAAGCTCCTGGATGATGGGGTCGCTGGAGGTGGTGACATTGTAGGCCGCGCGGTCGAGGACCTGGAGCTTCTTCTCGGATGTCTTCGCACCGGGGGCCTTGTCGTAGACACGGTCGTAGTAGTAGAGGAATCCGTATGCGTCAAGGTCCTCGCCATCGGGAGTCTCGAGGTTGAGCTTGGACAGACGCGCAAAGTCAATCTCCTCCAGGACGGACCAGTCGGGCTTGACCTGGACGGAGGCGTCCCTGTTGCGCTGAGGCTTGTCGTCTCTCCAGCCAAAGCGCCTGCCACCACGACCTCCGCGTCCGCCGCGGTTGTCATATCCACCCTGCGGCTTTCCACCAACACGCTGGAAGGTTCCTCTGCCACCGCGGGCTGCTGCTCCACCACGTTGTCCACGGCCGCGGAACACGGTGCCGCCGCCACGCCCAAAGCCACGAGTCCTTGCGGAAGTGCGGGTGTTGTCGACGACGGAGAATGTGGCCTCCTCTTCGGCAGCCTGGATCGAGAAAGGGTTGTTCGCCTGGGACGCGCCGTAGACCTGCTGATCTGCGTAGGAGTTTAGCTTCAATACTGAAAGCCATTGTGTCGCAAAAGTGATACAAACACTGGAAACTCACCCCTGTAGTTCCTGTTGCCGTAATTCTGGCGACCGCCGCGTCCTTCACGGTCCTTGCCTTCGGTCCAGTCGGCCATGCGTCCAAGCTTGTCGCCCTTGGAGTAGGGTGCGTACGGGACGCCATCGAGCATAGTCTCGCTGGAGACGGGCGGTCCCCAGCTATCGCTGGACGGCAAAGCCGCAACGAGGTCGAGCAACGAGGTAGGGGCCATGATTGTGGTGGGGTGGAAGGGTGTTGCCGAACAAAGTGCGCGTTCAGTGACCGGAATTTTGATATCTTGGCGCGCTCTGAGTAAGCGACGCCTCGATCGGATGCGGGGCGGCTACCGGTGGATTTCACGCCGCGCCACTTCCTGCTCCCTTCACCCTTCAACAACATTCCAAGTCTTTGTTTCTCGAGCCTTATTTCCTTTTATCACCGGTTACATTCATGAGTGCAAGTTACTTGCCCTGCAACATGCAAAAGGCTCCCACTTACCCTTAACACCAAGGCCAGTGCTTACACCTCAAACTCTGGAAATGATGGCTTTTTTGACATCACCTCATCTGCGCCTCCTTCGTGATTCTAGAGATGAAAAACTTGGAGCTCTTAGTGCACATTTCTGCACCAACATCTCACAGAGATGATGAACATTACAGGCGACTGGCTGAGGCCGCAGACGACTTTGAAGCCACGGCCAAAATTAGTTGCACAGCACTAGATGGAGATCAGTCTGTGGAAATATTAGATTCTCGCGAGGAGGAGAATGGCGTAAATCAACAAGATGGACACTCTAATCTTGATTGCCCGCAACCGAAAACCGCAAAGCCTCAAAATGCTGCCGTCTTCCGCACGGCCACTCAATCGAACCAAGTAGGGCCTGGCCATGAATCCCTGCAACAGAACACGCCGTCAGCCAAATTCAAGGACAAGACGCCTATCCGGTATGGGGCAGCCCCGGATTTCGGAAGTTTTACAAGCACTTCAACGACACCAATCCAACACTCCGATAAAATCAAGCGGCGATGGTCCAAACAGCAGACGTCATCAAAGAAGCGTCCTGTGTTTCGCTTGTCTCAGAAAAGCCTCGAGGAAGCATCAACCAAAAATGGGACGCAGGAGTTCGTGGAGAACACGCAACAGGCTTTGGCTGCGTTGATAGATTACATCCCCAGCTCATTCCTGGTACAGCACGACTCGGTTTATGGGAATTGTGACGAAAGTCGGTCTCATAAACGACGACGTCTTTCAGTGGACGATGCCGCGACTTTGGACTTTGGACAGCCCCAGGCATCCGTCCTACAATCACCGACTGCGCCTCCAGCAGAAGAACCAGCAGAAGAATTAGCAGTTGACCATTCGAGGATACCTTCTGAACATCCCGAAAATCATGGTTCAAATTCCCAGCTGCGAGATAGTTACGGCCTCAGCAACTCGCACTCGCAGGGCTCTTCAAAGAGCCAAGGATTATGGCCAGAAATCGTTATGGGTCCGACCATGTCTTTCGAATTACCACTGCACGGATCACAACAGTCGCAGGCGCACACCGACGAAAATGAGGGCACCCACAATGTTGAAATTCCTACAGCAAGGGATCAGCCTCCTAATGGTGTAGAGTTGTCGGTAGATGCATCCCAACCCCACGATGACACGAGAAACTCCTTTAATTTGCTCCGAGATCTCTCTGCGCAAATGGACGGGCTTCACGAAGAACAGGCTTCGGAAACTGCAGCACCGAAAAAGGAACACACGACAACTGACTTCAACTTTGCCTCTCTGCCAATTGAGCTCGAGCCTCCCCCTCCCAAGACTGCGAATAGGGGAGTTTTCGATGAATCCACTCAGACGCTTGAGTCTTTCGGTCAATCCTTGAGCCTCGACAGATATTTTAACCCGTTATCCAAAACTCGACACATCAAAGATGACGAGCGGGGCTGCTGGATAATCGAGACGAATGGTTGGAGGCTCAAGTATCAGTACGAATTCTGGACACAATTGAGAGACCTAATCACCACTGGGCGTCTTGGTGCTGTTCGTTGTCAGCGAAACACACCTCAAAATTACCCTTGGATAGGCACAGACGGCAAGGAAAACGAGGGGCTCGGAACGGTCTGGGTTTTCTGTTGGGGACAGGTCGTGACTCAAATTTGGCTCACCATGCTTGTCCAAAGCCACAGAGAGATTGAAAAATCCCATGCTCGTTGGACAATCGGATCTCCAGAGGATCTGGAAGTGGTCGTTCAGATGCCCTAGATTGCCCTTCATGTTTTTCTAATTTGGCGGTGGTCAGATGGGCACAAGTTGTGCGTTGCGTCGAAAAACATGGCAACACGTCTGGTATACCACAAAGACCTTTATCAATACAATGAAATCAAATCAATGTTGGAACTGGAAAACGTGTACGGGGGGATGTTGTTTTAGCCTGGCTAAGGTATTGTAGTGGCCGGTGCCATGTGACATCTTGGCTGCAATGCGGCCACCTGATTCGGCCCCCGGCCCGCCGCGTGCACCAAATCGGCGGTGTCAAGTCCCGATAGCATCATCGGTTCGGTACTCTCAACCATCTCCAGTTGGTTTGGCCGCAAGGGTCGCTTGCAAGCGTTCGCCGTTCCCGCTCAACACTGTCCACGCCCTTCTTCACTCTCGCTCGACTCTGCCCCGCGCCAAAACTTGCCCGATGCCGTCCTCCAGCGCATAATGTTGTTGAACACGCAGCCCCGCCATCGACCACCTACGATATCATCACACCGCCTGGAAGCTGTGGGCTCACAAGTGTTCTTTGACTAAATACTATCGCCATGTGAGTGTGTCGCTCTCTTGGTTACAACCTTGCTGACACTCTAGCGACTCAGGTTCGAGAAATCACTCTACGACCTCATTCGAGGTCTGCGGAATCACAAGGGCAACGAGCGCGAGTATATCCAGGCAAGCATTCGAGAATGTCGCAAGGAGATCAAAGGCTCGGACATGGACTTGAAGGCCACGGCACTTCTCAAGCTCACCTACCTCGAGATGTTCGGCCATGACATGTCCTGGGCTTCATTCCATGTCCTCGAGGTCATGTCGTCCCAAAAGTACGCGCAAAAGAAAGTTGGATACCTAGGAGCAGTACAAAGCTTCAGGCCGGATACAGAGGTTCTGATGCTCGCCGAAAATCTGCTCAAGAAGGATCTGAACTCGCCGCAGCCCACAACGATAGCTCTTCCTCTGATGGCCATTCCGCATGTGATCAACCCTTCTATGGCGAATTCACTTCTCTCGGACCTCCTACCCCGCTTGACGCATTCGCATCCTGCAACGCGGAAGAAGACGATTGTCACTCTATACCGACTTGCCCTGGTATACCCAGAAACACTACGACCAGCATGGCCCAGGATAAAGGAGAGATTACTGGACGACAACGAGGACGCGAGTGTCACCGCTGCCATTGTGAACGTCGTTTGCGAGCTCGGTTGGCGCCGACCCCAAGACTTCCTTCCCCTCGCACCTAGGCTCTTCGACCTGTTGGTCCAGGGCGGTAATAATTGGATGGCCATCAAGATCATCAAGCTTGTAGGTCCACGAGAAACCCAGGATATCCTGCCAAAACTAACGATTTGCAGTTTGCAACACTTACTCCGTTAGAGCCCCGTTTGATCAAGAAGCTACTGCCCCCCTTGACCCAGATCATCCGAACAACACCGGCAATGTCACTTTTATATGAGTGTATCAACGGTATCATCCAAGGAGGCATCCTCGAAGGCGTTGAAGGCTCCGCAGAAGGGGAGGACCTTGCACGACTCTGCGTGGGCAAGCTCCGTGGCATGCTCGTCGTTGAAGGTGACCCAAATTGTTAGTCTACTCGGACGTGGAGCAAATTTACCCCTTGCTAATCGAGGAACTAGTGAAATATGTGGCCTTGCTTGCTTTCGACAAAATTGTCAGGTCACACCCTCACTTGGTAGCTCTCCACCAAGATGTCATCCTCGAGTGCATCGATGATGCGGATATTTCCATCAGAACGCAAGCGCTTGGCCTCGTCGTGGGAATGGTCAACCCTGACAATCTCACGATCATCGTCGGGCGGTTGATGCGGCAATTGAGAAATGCGCCCATTGCTTCTGCTGTGGACGATCCTCTCAATGACCGAGGCTCGGAAGAGGGCGTAATACCCAGGGCAGATCTGGACGACGACGAAGCCGAGGAGTCACTCCGTCGCCAAGAAAGAAAATCCGATCAACCACCTCCGCTACCCGAAGACTATCGCATTCGAGTCATTCAAAGCATTCTAGAAATGTGTTCTAGAGAGACATATGCGAACATCAATGACTTTGACTGGTACATTGACGTTCTGGTCCAGCTCGTGCGGGTGTCACCCGCGTCGAGCTTGACGTTTTCCGTTTCTGATGAAATGCCCGAGTCAGACGGAACCTCAATGGGAGACCAAGAAGATGTCTCTTACGACATTGGCAAAGAGCTTCAAAACGTAGCAGTACGGGTACGAAACGTCAGACCGGAAGCCACCGAAGCTGCGCAATCGCTTATCCTTGTGGACCGACGGGAGCAAATGTTTCCTGTTTCTGGAAGAGGTGGACAAGGTGTTCTGGGAGCCGCTGCATGGATTGTCGGGGAGTATGCCTCACTTCTCACAAATCCCGAAGGGACTCTCAACTCCTTGATGCACTCATCTTCCGCTCATCTCCCACACCATATTCTTGCAATCTACATTCAAGCAGTTCCCAAGGTCTTTTCATCCCTCTCAGCCGACGATGGACTATCCTGGACGCCGGAGCGAAGGACCACTCTGACGCTTCTGATGGCAAGAATAGTCCATTTTCTGGAGCCTCTGGCCATGCACCCAAATCTGGAGGTCCAAGAGCGAGCTGTGGAGTACCTGGAACTCATGCGCCTCGCATCTGAAGCCGCATCGGGTCACGAGGCTGGTCCTAAAGGTGGCGACTTTGTTGACCCACCACTGCTGCTCACTCAAGCGATTCCGTCTCTGTTTACTGGACTTGAGTTGAATCCAGTTGCCCCTGGGGCACAAAAGAAAGTGCCTGTACCCGAGGACTTGGATCTCGATACGCCAATAAACGAGAATCTGCAAGGACTCTTGCGCAGCGCCGACTTTGATCCATTCATGGTGCAAGAAGACGACGACATTTGGGCATTCTACAGCACGCGAACCAAGCCAGTGCCTCAATCAGACGCAGCCGCAGATCGGCTCGAGTCGCCCCGTGCAGAACCGACGTCTTATCAGGGGAACGCCACTGAGGAAGAGTACCTTGACCCTGACATTCTTGCCAAGAGAAAGGCAGAGCGCCGGGCAAGACACAAGGACGACCCCTTCTACATTGCGACTGAAGACGACTCGGGTGCTTCGACTCCGCTGCACAACATCATCAAGAACAGCAATGGCAACGACTTGGATATTGACTCCATCCCGATCATGGATTTGGATCTGGAAACCAAAGACCGCCTGAGCGAAGGGCGGGCAACATCATCGGACCGGATAAAGCCGAAACGCAAGGCGAGAAAGAATTTTGAAATCCTTGTCGATGAGAATCTTGGGCCGGACGAGCCGCCGGCAAACGAAACAGCGCGGCCCGAACTGACAAGACCGGCCCCAGGAAAGGCAAAGAGATCTTTGCTGGAGGTCGACTCGAGTGGGTTGAGCGCTCTCTCGCTGGAGGAGAGCGGGAACAGCCAGCTCGACGTCGAAAGACGGGAACAGGAAGAGGCGGAAATGCAAAAGGCACTGAAGGAGGTAGAGAGGCTGCGGCTGGAGATGCAACGGGCGAGCGAAAGGATCCAAGAGAGGGAAGAGACGGTTGTAAAGCGGAAGAAGAAGAAGAAGCCTTCCCCGGGAGCATCGACCGGAGACGCGACAATACCAGACGTCACGCCGGCGGGCAATGGAGACGGCGGAGGAGCGGTCGTCAAGAAAAAGAAGAAGAAGAAGGTCAAGAAGACGGAGGCGTCAGGAGGCGACGAGGGGGAGGCTGTCGCCGGACAAGAGGCCAAGCCGAAGAAGCAAAAGAAGAAACGGGTGGTGAATCTGGACGAAGGCGAAGCTTTGCAGGAGACTAGGGCGCCTGCAGAAGGTTGAAGCTTGAACGGCTACAGGGCTCTGGTTGGTAGGCTAGAAATAGCGTGGCTTGCCGGGCGATAGAGAATCGTCAAAAAGCATTCATCTTCATCAATCAAGCATTTGCGAGGATCAATTGGCATTGGACACGGTGCGCAGCGCGAGAATGGCATGACGCCAGCGACGGGTCGGGTGCAGGTGGTGGTGGCTACGTGGGAAAGGGTCTGCCCGTCGTCCGTAGGCAGAGCCAGGATGAGGTTGCAGCTTGAAACGTGGCCGTGAAGGTGGCCCAAGCTCGCGCACATCCGGGCGCCACGACACGACACCGCCTGCGAGAATCAATCGACTTTTGAAGCAAGCTGGCCAGTCTTTTCCTGTCCTCCACCACGACAAAGACTGCCACCATCTTTGCCATGGCAGACTCTCTCAAGCCGGACTCGGTGGACTCGTTTGAGTTCATCGAGACTCCTCCTGCCGCAACCCCTCCCCCCACCGAGAACTACGGCGTCCGGACCACCAATGTAAGAATGTCCATTTCCCGTTGGCGTCCCAACGTCGGCCATTGGCACGCCAAATTCATCAAGCGCTAACCAATGCCCCTCGCCCACAGTACCCTACCATCAAGAACGCTCCCCTGCCCGCCGATGGCCCCGGCAGCGACAGCTTCAACAACAACATCCTCTTTGCTCTGCTCGGAGGCATTCCCCTCTACTTCACCTTCAAGGTTGGTGGCGGTCTGAAGACATGGCTCTTCTTCATTGTCCTGTGCGCCATTCCTATTCTCATGGCCTTTTGGACCGTGGCCTCGACCTTTGGCCCTCGTAAGAACGAAAAGGCTCGCTACCCTGGCAAGCCCGTCGAGCACTACATTCAGTTCAACAACGAGGAAGACAAGGACAAGTACTATGGCAAGAACAAGATTCCCATGCACACCTTCCACGAAAAGTACTTCGCCGGCGAGGTTGATTTCAAGGGCGACGCCCTCGAGATCCTCGAGTACAGGCACGACTGGGCCAACTTCAAGTTTACCATGGGCTTGTTCATCTTTTTCTTGACTGGCATGATGCCCGAGGTCATTCTGCACACTCGCTCCCAGGGTATGCATACGATTCCTTGGTCGCAGTAAAATTTTCTCCTTGCTTACGCGTCCAACAGATGAGGAACAGGTTCGCGACCACTACGACCGCGGTGATGACTTCTATGCCTGGTTCCTTGGCCCTCGCATGATTTACACTTCTGGCATCATCTCCAACATCCATGAGGAGGAGTCTCTCGAGCAACTGCAGGACAACAAGCTTGCCATTGTGTGCGAAAAGATTGGCCTCAAGCCTGGCGAAACCCTTCTCGACATTGGCTGCGGCTGGGGTACTCTGGCGCGCTTCGCCTCCGTCAACTGCGGTGCTCACGTCACCGGTGTCACTCTTGGCCGTAACCAGACTGCTTGGGGCAACAATGGCCTGCGTCGCGAGGGCATTCCCGAGGAGCAGAGCCGCATTCTGTGCATGGACTACCGCGATATCCCTGTTCCCCAGGGCAAGTACAACAAGATCACTTGCCTGGAAATGGCCGAGCACGTTGGTATCCGTCATCTGGGAGGCTTCTTCCGCCAGGTCCACGACATGCTTAACGACGATGGTGTATTCTTCCTGCAAATCGCCGGTCTGCGCAAGAGCTGGCAGTACGAGGACCTCATCTGGGGTTTGTTCATGAACAAGTACATCTTCCCCGGTGCCGACGCTTCCACTCCTCTCGGAATCGTGGTCGACAAGCTCGAGGGCGCTGGTTTCGAGGTCAAGCACATTGATACCGTTGGTGTCCACTACTCGGCGACGCTGTGGCGCTGGTACCGCAACTGGATGGCCAACCGCGACAAGGTCGAGGCCAAGTACGGCAAGCGCTGGTTCAGAGTAAGTTGAAAGCCACCATCCTGCGCTCTCGAAATGTGTTGTGCTGACATATGATTCAGATTTGGGAGTACTTCCTTGCCTACTCGACCATCGTCTCTCGCCAGGGTGGTGCTACCTGCTGGCAGATCACTTTGGTCAAGAACATCAACTCGACCCACCGCATTGAGGGCGTGCCTACTCAGTACAACCTCCAGGGCGCTTTGAACGCTTTCCGGGCCCGGAAGCACGATTAGAATCTCCATCTATGCATCATCATGTCGAAGAGCTCCTCTTTCGAGGCCACTTGCCAGCGTCCAGCTGGTAAACTGCTCATGAGTTCCAAGCAGCGCTGCTAGCACTCACTTCACAATCTTCGGCTAGGCAGGGAGGGGAGCAAAGTTCAATTGTGTTTTATGCATGACACGGGGCTATTTTGGGCGATGACATGGGTCATTTTGCATGTCGAAACTTTGCATTTTGTCTGTACTGTTTCCTCTATTCGAGAGAGGCCCCCAACCGACCCTTGATGCTGAGGTTTCATTCTGTTGTTCCTCTGACGATTTCAAATGACTATTATGGCATGTAGGGACGGATGGAAAAAAAGGGGAGGTCCAGTGGCGAGGGAATGCGGTGGGGCCAGTGTGGTCAGTGATGGTGGAGGGCTGTGTGTTGGCTGGTTGTAGATGACCCCGGTCTATTCAAATGGAGAGGAAAACATTCCAAGGAGATCGATGTACGCCGGCTCGGGAAGGGTGTTACTTCTTGAACAGTGAATTCACTTACTCCCTTGGCATCTCGGAAGCAACAGGCTGATTTTCATCCAGTACGTGCGCGCCTACTGCTATCTCTGAAAAGTCTCGAAGCCTCTGCATCCGTGCTGACAGATCTGTGAAGTGTTACGGGCTCTACATCATGTTTCAAGAAGGCTCCTTGATGTTCCTACCACGACAGGCATAGAGCCTATTGAATAACCACGACTTTTCATCCATTTGAAGAAGAGCAACCACGCTCTCCTCTACCCTCAACCCACGCAGCCGCCTTTGTTCCAGGCATTCCAGTGTGCCTCTTTGCAGTTTGAGCTCGTGCTCGTAGCAACTTCAGTCGATTTCGACGGCCCCAAATTTGCGAAGCCTGTGTTTTCCCTCCTGAGACCACAGACCGAGAAGAGTCTGGTTAGCTGATTTCAACTTCGGACCGAGAAATGATGTTGGGGCTGAAGTTTTTGACAAAGGTTCCAATAGACTGAGGTTTAAGCAGGCCGAGAATGGGCACACAAAGGAATGCCATCAGCTAGGGGAGGAACCAGCAGACTTAGGCGTCGCGCCATCCAGACCTGTGTCGCCCGCAGCGCGATTGGCCGCTTCTTTCTGGCAACGAATCTTCCACTCAATCCACGCAGGAGTCCTCCAGAAGTCTGGGAAGTTGCCGTACAGCATCTGCACCCTCATCCTATCGACAAACTCCAAGTCAAACTCGTGCCCAACGTGGCGATTGAGCGCACAACGGATGTCCTCGAGTATGTATCCGTCCGGGAGCTCGCCGTATCCGTCTCCCCAAAGAACAATAAGCTCTCCGTCAGTGAGGCCGGTCGTGTTGTGCGCGGGCTTGGCCGTGGTTGACATGACGTCGAGCGGTTCAGATTTGGAGGAGCTTTCAAAGTTAGTTAACTTGAAGCACTGTCCGCTGGAACAACTTACTTTGGTGGGTTGGTTGATGAGAGGTGAATAGGTAAGGTGAATGACTGCACCGAACTGCGGAGGTGACGGGAAATATCTTCCTCGAAAGAAGAGATCTCGATGTACAGAGTAGAAGTGGAGGGCGGATAGTGAGTGGAAAGGGAGAAAGGTAAGATATTCAGCGGCCTTGTTTATTGCCCGGGGCTCTTGTGCACGCGGTGAGAGGCGATTATATCTTGTCCAACTGCGTGCCCATCCTCCGAACTCCAGTCCTCCACACTCCCATCCCCAACACACTTGTCCTCTAAAAGTTCATCTTCCATATTCTTACCTTCCAACTCTCATCTTTCACCCTCTCCTCTTCCACCCTCTCCTCTTCCACCCTCTCCTTTACCCACTCTCTCCTCTACCCACTCTCTCCTCTACCCACTCTCTCCTCTACCCACTCTCTCCTCTACCCACTCTCTCCTCTACACACCCTCTCCTCTACCCAACCACTCTCTACCCAATCATCCTGATCTCTCACATCATTGACTTCGATTGATTGCATTTTTACGTCTGGATTCCCTCTTCTCGACCCAAATATAGACACACTTGATACAAGTGCCTGTCTATCTCCCAGGTGAGTGCTTGCACACCAGCCAAAATACTCCCACGAGAGCTAATACGCAACGAAAGTGAGGTCAACTAGGAGCAGACGAATTGCGGCAAAACACCACTTCCCCAACCATGGGTCACGGAAGGGCGCCGGAAAGGAAACGCGGCTTTGATGAAATACAAAAGGACGACAATGACCCGGCGTCCAAGGAATCAGAGAAGCCAGTCAAGAATTCGAGGAAGACTTTGCACCTAACATCCGAAGACGACAGGCGGACTCTGAGGGAGAATTCGAGCTCACCAAATAATCTTCAACTCATCCTTACAAAAGATGCTGTCTACGCAAGAGCCCTCTGCACGGTTGAGTTGTTGAAGGCCAAGCGGGATATTCTGGTCAAGCTGGATGGCAAAATGACGGCTATCAGGAACAATGTCAATGTCGCTCTCGACCGCTTTACTCAGGCACTCATCAAGGCCTTCCGCGGAAATCCTGAAATGACAGCAGATGATTTCGGTTTCAAGAATTACCAATTGATCAATAACCCTTCTGACCGCAAGCGCTACAGTGCGCAAGAATTGATTGATCGGTCAACGAGGTATGCTCTGGGGTCCAAGATTGAGATATACAGCAGCTTGCGGTACGCAGTAGGCATGTCTGCCTGCATCGTACGTTTCACCCTGTCCGAAGTTCCCGAGTACATCACCTTTGCGGACTTGGACACTTCTGAAGCACACAATTACAACAAGGCCTTCCACTTGGGACGATTCTCGGTTACAATGAGGGGCGCCTTCCTCAAACTCACTCAGCTGATGACAGGCATCACGGACAAGATAAAGTGGATCGACTCACGGATGAACCAGTGCACGAGCAACTTTGTTCTGACTGGATTGAAGGACAAGAACGAGATGCTGAAGCAAGCAAGCAAAGTCCTCTACCTTCGGGACATTCGTGACCTGGATCAAAACACGTTTATCCAAAGCGTCAACGGTGTCATCGACTTTTATGAGCTTGATCACTTGGAGGACTTCGAGCCACAGTGCAGGCTTCTCGAAGAGTACGGAAGAGTGCTTGCGACGGTGAACGATACTACTTCGGACCAGCCCGAGCTTTAATGGGATTGAAGAGCTGGTAGGGGGTACTGGTTCTTCTGGATCTTTGGTCTTCTTTTTGGCACTTGCTTGCTATTCTTCTGTGGACTTCTCTGGCCGACTTCTCTCATTGGCAACCCCGGTTGGCTTCTCTTACTGGCTTCTCTTGCAATCCTTTTCTGCTTCCCCATTCTGCCGGACCAAGATAAAAGTTACCACTTCTCTAATTGACCTTTCAATCTGCTTCTTACATGAGCTCGTGGACGTCTATGTGGATCGAGAGGTGTGTCCGGTAACGGTAAGCCCTTGGACATCCCGGCCTGCGCAGTCCATCTACGCGCCACAGTGGGTGTCGAAAGAATTTAGACATCGTTCACTGCTAGTTTTCATCTCCCTTTGCAGCGATGCCCAAGGAGCATTTGTCCGCCTTCTCAGCGACGCTTAGGGAGCAGTCGTCCGCCACCATAGTATGTGCAACTTTTCGAATTGATAGCCAAACCGGCAGCGCAGTCACTAGCCCCAATGAGAAGAGACAGAGGGAATCTCGCAAAGAAATTTCGTGAGATTGAATATGGATAGATGCGACATCGTCTCATGGAAAGGACCGTGTTGCTTTAAAAGCTGCTCAGTCGGAAATTGTCGTCGTCCTTCAACGGTATGACTGAATGGGACCAAACGCCAGAGTCTTCATGCAAACGCAACGAGGAATAGGGAAAAGCGCTAAGCGCCTATTTTCCCTTTTCATTCCCTGTGGCTACGCGGTCAATAGATATCGACAGAGGAACGACTCGAAGCAAAACACCATCTGCTGAGGGGGTCGACATACCCAAAAAGGCCTCGTTGAATTTTTTGGCAATCGGGTTCGGAGGATCTGGCCGTTGTGCAGCAAAGTTCTCGTGAAAGTGCTTGGAGCCGAGACCTGCGTTGTCGTTAGCCAAGAGTCTCGAGAAATGCTTGGATGCGGACTTGACAGACCTCCCTCGCCTTCTCTGTGTTGATGAGTTTCATTCCTTTTACCCCGGGGCGTTGCTACGGCAGGGGTATGCGTGTGTGTTCCTCCGCCGGCAGAAAAGGCCTCTGCGACTTGCTTTGTTGCTGGTGTGTGAAAGACGCCGTTGTATGCGGGGATGGTTGCAATTGCTCCAACGGTAGCGGAGACGGTCCAGAAAGCTTTGGATCTGAGGAATGACATGTTGGATATGTGTAGAACTTCAATTGGAAGCACGTCTGAAAGAAGGGCGAGTTCAAGAAGTTTTGGTGTCGTTTGGGCGAAATCGAGGTCGGTGGACTTGTGTCAAGGTGGGAGGACTTGGAAATAGTGAGAAAGTGAGCGCAGAGGGGATTGCTTTTGTAAAGACATGGCGGAACACCGATGTCATTCGCGCATGCGGCTTGCTGGTAGTGGTCACCTCATCCCTATCTGGTACCTAAGGGAATCCAACTGCGTCATGGACTTTGGAGTAGCATCACTAGCAGGGATCTAGGTCTGGGGGACGCGTCGGACTAACCCGGCGGCCGGAAGGGCTGCGTGAGGTGCAGCCAGGCCGGCTGGCCGACGCCGCCCGCATCACCGGGGGAATGGGGAACGTGGACTCAAGCCCCGACAACCATTGCGCCCATCTCTGCTCCAACATTGAACCCTCGATCCCCCGTCTGACTTGCTTTTCCCTGCATGCGCAACGGAATTCCCTCCTTGGCGCGGTGAATTAGGAGGAGGACCGCAACATGGACGGCGACCCTCGTGTTGAGCCGGAGCTGGACTCGTTTAGTCTCGTCCTGCCTCTGCCCTACCGCGTGGCATTTTTACTAGTTTTGGGTTGGTTGTAGGCGAATTCTGGAATTGGAGCAGAAATTGTGCTAATATAGAGTGCTAGGCGTCTGGGCTTGGGGCGCGAATCTCCATTACCTCCGTCTCGTTCGCATTGTTGGTCCCCCCGTCCTCGACATCCCTCTTCACGACATGCCGCTGATGCCCTCTAGGATGTGCCTTCTTTGATTCGATACCCTTCGCGGTCTTCAGCAACACACCCATCGCACCATTTGTCCACATATCGACTGGCGACGCTGCTCACCATTCCTCTGGTCGTCTCCATCCTCTTCTTCTGGCTGTTCACTCGCGGAAACCCATCCCTGGTCGTCGATTGGGAGGTACTCCCGAACCTATACCTAATAGTCCTCGTGCTTTGCATAGTCCTCCCCTGGCACGCCATTTCTCGCTCCGGGCGCTCTCGCTTCGTCGCAACCCTCCGACGGATAAGCATTGGTGGACTTGCCGAAGCTCAGGATGGGAAATTCGGCGACATCCTCCTCGCCGATGCGCTGACATCGTACGCCAAGGTCCTGGGAGACCTCTTCGTTGCCCTGTGCATGTTCTTCAGCTCGAGGCACTCGACGGCCAAGCCTGACCGTGGCTGCGGCGGAACCTTCTGGGTCCCCTTCATCATCAGCGTCCCCTATCTGATCCGATTCCGACAATGCTTGATTGAATACGTTCGCGTGCGGAAAAGCAATCAGAGAGCAGGGGGAATCGGCAGTGCTGGCTGGGGAGGCCAACATCTGGCCAACGCGGCCAAATACTCGAGCGCCTTCCCAGTCATCATCCTCAGCGCGCTGCAGCGCGGCTACGATCCGGCCAAACTCGGGATGACCGAAGCAGGCCTCTTCCGTTTGTGGCTCTTCGCCGTTCTGGTCAACTCCATGTACTCCTTTTATTGGGATGTGACCAAGGATTGGGACCTCACGCTGCTGTCTTCGTCCAAGGAGCGCAACGACCCGGAGCATCCTTGGGGACTTCGCCGCCACCGCTTCTTCCACGCCCAGCAGATCTACTACATTGTGATTGCCATCGACTTTTTGCTGAGGTGCACTTGGAGCGTCAAGCTCAGCCCACACCTGGACCACTTCAATGACTTGGAGGGCGGCATCTTCATGATGGAGTTCTTGGAGGTGTTCAGACGATGGGTTTGGATCTTCTTCCGCGTAGAAACTGAGTGGGGTAGGTTCCGTCCTCAAATGAATGCAGAATGCGGAACTGACGACAACTTCTTCGCAGTGCGCAACGACCGTGGCCCGGCGCCCGACGACATTCTGCTCGGGGAGTACCACAACGGAGGTCCCAAGTATGATGACGATTAGGCTCGTCCACGCGATACCCTTCGTTTCTCTTGCCCATCTTAGAACGTTTGCATTAGAGCGGGAGGCGAACTGTAGGAATTTGCGTTGGTGGATTATCGAATCTTTTTGTATTAACAGCCTATCCAACCTTCTAATGTGTTGTCGAGTCACTTTGCACAGTCCAGTCCGGTCCAGAATCAGGAGCCAATGAGAGGAATTGTAAAACTCTAGCCGTAAATCTCCTTTCGATGCTTCCCTCATAAGAGCGGCACCAGGTTGTCCTTGAATGCTTCGTCGGATATCGCCCTTAACTCCAAAAACCCAAACGTACAAGAAGCCCCATTCAACTCTTGAAAGCTGACAATGTCGCCCCTTTTTTGGTCCGTAGAGAGCTTCTGCCACATCTCCCACGCCGGCACTCATAAGCCTAGAAGAACAGCCTCAGCAGTTCGAAGATGAGGCCACCGCAAACGACGAAGGCGAGGACGACTGCAATGCGGAGGACGAGTCAGCCAACGTGCACCTTGAGATAATTGCCAGCCCCTCAAATATGCCACTCCATGTGTGTTCGCGCGCCAGTCCACTGCAACGTTTGCCAGGGGAGGGAGCGGTTGTCAACGTACGGACCCAGCCCTTGCTAATGGGCGCCTTCTGCACCTCCTGCTTCTTGACGACGGGGGCTGATTTGCCGCGCTTGGCCGCTTCAGCCTTGGCGAAGCGCTCGTTGGCGAGGCGTTGCTGGGGAGTTTGGGCCTGCGCGTACTGTGTTAGTCAAGAGTCTTTGGCGCGAAGGTGATGGGTGGTGTTGGGAACACGTTGTTAAACGAGGGGAATGTTTGAGCGGGAATACGGAGGTGTAAGGCATGGGAAATTTGCGAGAAAGCGCGTGGACGGGGAAAGTACCATTGCGTTGGTGGGGAGTGTTGAGGTTGTTTGGTCAAGGGAGAGAGAGACACGGGGTGGTGCGGCGAGCTACGGTAGGTCGATGTCCGCGGAGGAGGCGCGGAGGTGATGGCTGGAGCTGGGTGCTGGATCGGGACTGTAGCTGTCGAGGAGCGTATGGGGGCAGTGAGAAATTTCCGAAGAAAATAAGGGCAATTGCAAAAAGAAGCGTCTCTCGACTCAGTCGCGGAGCTGTGTTTGTTGGTGGTCGTTTGGGTAGGGTTCGGATAGACAGGTGGTCCCTTGGGGAAAGTGGATGCCCGGCCCTGGGATGTTCGTTCGCGAGACTGAAGACCGACGGCAACTCCTTCCCCTCCGCGCTCGTCCATTTTTATATCCAACGACTCGACAACAGAGACCACGTTTCGTCGAATCCTCTGCCGCTCCCGCTTCTTGTCATCATCAAGAAAGAGTCATACCCTTTGCGCAATTGGACAATGTTCGCCGCTCGCTCAACTGCATCGATGATGCTCCCGCGCACGAGCGCTGCGCGACCACAATGGGCCCGTCCAACAATGCTGGCTTCGGTCGTCAACAAAGCAGTCGCGGGGAAACGCGAGCAGAGGTCTGGGTACTCGTCGCAGCAGCAGCAGCAACAACATCAGCAGAAAAAGCCAGAGCAGCAGGAACCGCCGGCATCAAATCCGCATGTGAGAGCCTACCTTTCCACGCACAACACCAACCTGCCAAACATGCTAACCTTGCTCCTCGTTCGCAGAGAGACTTCTACAAAGACTTTGGCCCGCCAATTCTCAAGGTCTTCTTCGGCGCCTTCATCGTCTACCAAGGTCTCTACTACGGCTGGCTCAAGCTCGAAGACATCGAAAAGAGGCACGACTCCGAAGGTGCGTAAGAAAGAAGAAGAAGAAGAAGTAGTAGCCGGGACGAGTGCGCGCGCCTCGCCACCAGCCCGCCGACACAATCCGCAACCAAGACATCCTTTCTCTTGCTCGCTGAGCTGTCCGAATCGCACAATCATATGGCGGGTGGGAATAGGGCAGAGTGCGTACGCAAGTGGATCGCGGACCGGGCGCTGATTGTTATGTTTGATCTCGACAGCGGAGATTGAACGGCTGAAAGCCCAGATCCAAGAAGCGCAGTCCAAGGCCAAGGCGACGCTGCATCCCGACGAGGCGGCGCAAGATGGATGCTCTCCCAAGAGCTCTTGGTACAAGTTTTGGTAGGATATTAGTTGGCTTCCGGTAACCACCATCATCGCTACCACCACACATGCCAGCATTCGGACGTCAGGTGCTCCGTATCTTTCCGAGCATCTGGCCAGTCGGACGTCTGCAGTGCGTCCAAATACCCAGCGACAACTGCTATTGGCAAGACTTCTCTTAAAGCGAGGTAAAATGTATTGGCTAAAAGCGTGAGCCGCATATCCTTGGCAACCGGCAACATGGCGCGGGTAGAGCCGCAGAGGACATCCCGAATTCTCCCATTTCGTTCGCACTGGATTGAAAACGGCTTCGAAAAGTCAATCGGCAAAGGCTTGAAAAATCCAAGTTTTGTATCCGTATTGTGTCCAAAGCTGGCGTAATGTCAAATCGAGTAGCAGTCAGATTCAGTCAGATTCAGTCCCTAGCCGAACAGAGCAAGCGATGAGGATGCTGGGCAATCAAAACCCGTAATGAGCACGTGGAAAGGCATTGATTCTAGGCCTAGTGCGCCACCATGCAATTATCGTCATGTTTGTCCCCGGCAGCGTCTCAAAGTCGACTTCCGTCCCAGCCCAGCAACGTCCCCTACAACTTCTGGTAATCCAGCTTACCCTCCAGCTTCTTCGTCTCGGCCATCTTCCGCACTGCCTTGTTGAAGTCGTCTTGATTGATCGAGTCCCGGTAGTCTTTGATCGCAAACAGACCGCTAGGAACTGGTTAGCTCGTGCAATATGCGGAGAAGATAAAACGCTTACGCTTCAGTGATCACGTTGCGCAAGTCAGCACCGTTGAAACCGTCGCTCATCTTGACAATGCTCTCAAAGTCAATCTCCCCCTCGGTCTGAACGCCACCGGCATGAATCTTGAGAACCTCCAGTCGGCCGACCTCGTTGGGAAGCGGGATCTCAATCTTCCTGTCCAAACGACCGGCACGCAGCAAGGCCGGGTCTAGTGTGTCGGGCCGGTTCGTGGCCATGATGATCTTGGTCTTGCCTAGGTAGTCGAATCCGTCCAACTGGTTGAGCAACTCCATCAAGGTGCGCTGAATTTCACGATCCGCCGAGGTACCCTCCGAGAATCTCCTTCCGCCAATCGCGTCGATTTCGTCCATGAAGATGATGCAGGGTTCGTGTTCCTTGGCGTAGCCAAACATCTCGCGGATGAGACGGGCAGACTCTCCGATGTACTTGTCGACAATGGCAGACGAGACAACTAGACGACAATGTTAGCGAATCAGAAGCTCGACCGAAATTCAGGCACTACGAACCCTTCAAAAAGTTGGTCTCCAGACTACTCGCCACAGCACGCGCCAAAAGCGTCTTTCCTGTACCGGGCGGGCCGTAGAGTAGCACACCCTTGGGAGGCTTGATGCCTACCCGCAGGAAGAGTTCTGGGTTCTTGAGGGGAAGCTCGATGACCTCACGAAGCTCTCTGATCTGATCGTTGAGACCACCGATACCACTGAAGTTGACCTGGCCGGGATCCTCCAACGACATGTTGTACACCAACGGGTCGACTTCACGGGGAAGCATGCGCATGATGGTGAGGGTGGTCATATCTAATGCGACGCGAGTGCCCTGCTTGAGCTTTGCCTTGTCGACCTTGGAGCGGCAGCCAACGACGTATCGGGGTCCTGACGATGCCTTGACGATGACTGGGCAATCCATTAGCTTGAGATAGGCGCTGATGATGCGAAGGGGGCAGCCCACATCTTTCCTCGTCCAACTGCTTCAGCACCTCTCCTATTATCTGTCCCACGCTCTGCAGCGCCTTGATGTTCTCCTCGGACACGTCGTAGTCGCGCTGCAGGCCCTTGATCTCCAACCGCAGAGCCTTGAGCCTGGCTTCCCATTCCCTTGAGCTCAGGAGCTTATCCTTGTACTCTTCAAGCGCGCGTCCGCGCTCGGGGTCGGAGGTGTCGGCCATGACGCTGATGTGAGGTTGGCTTCGGATGTAGAGTTGAGGTTGTTGCAGGCTCTCCGAAGACTCGAAGTTCAGGCAGAGAGGTGAGTGCGAGCTGCCGGACCAGCAGGTAGGTTCGAGGTAGGAACGGCGACGCGATGGAGACGGGGAGGGCGTTGGTGGATGGATGGAAGTTGATGGAGGAGCTCTACCAGAGCGCTGCTACAGCATCACAGCTGCCGGCCGGAGAGGTCCAAGCGGGCTTGGCGAATGAGGCGGCGAGTGAGTCAACATGTGTGCCTGAGGCAGTATATGCTAGTCATGTTTGGCAAAACTTCGGGGACGCGAAGGGCGAATCAAGACTCGCGCCTCAGGCACTTGGTGGCATCCAAGGACCTCACGAAGGGATGCAATGGTGGGACTACTACGCTGGGTGGTCTCTGAGCTGCCAAGCTGGCCCGTCGTGATCTTGGCATCCATGATGAAATGCTATCAGCGTTCTATTTGTGTCATGACATGGACTTTTGGCTCGAATGTGTCACGACGGTTCGGAGGCCGAGGGTTTTAAAACGGTTGGTCATCGGTATGATCAACCCGTTGTGTCAAAGGGTTCGGGTCGGGTGGGTGGTCGGAGCCCGTCGCCGGCGGGTTACTGGGCGGTAACCTGGTACCGATCCCGTTAGGGTCCAATCAGGAGAAGCAGTTGTGCCCCTCTACTAGTCCAGAATGCGAGAGGCGCCTTTACCGCAACACGCGGGCCAAGCTACGAGCGACCCCGCCATCATTCAACAAAATTCTCGTCCTTCGCCCTCCTGCTGCGCCGTTTCATCCCAATTCTCTCGAGCCTTTGCATCCAAGAACATCTGCCATCACCTTCGCATCAGGGTAAGTCAATGCCCTTATTTATTCCCTCACACCAACCGGCCCACTTGCCGTGTCACCAGTGGGATGAGATCTGGCTACCCAAACCGTGCGTCGGCAAACCAACACCGTGATACGCTGGGGGGGCCGCTTTTCCTCAAGACATTGAGCCCACTGGGCGTCTGACATCACGCCAATGGGACTCCGTGCCTGGCGCTCGTCGCCGATCCAAACAGTCTATAAAATACGCCGCTGTCCTCTCCCACCTCTTGCTTGGACTAACCATCAATCTCAACCACTAGAAAAATGGCCATCACCAAGATCCACGCCCGCTCCGTCTACGACTCTCGCGGTAACCCCACCGTCGAGGTCGACATTGTCACCGAGACCGGCCTCCACCGTGCCATCGTCCCCTCCGGTGCCTCCACCGGTATGTTTACAACCACCCGACAACGGAACATCAGATATTGACTCTTCCCTCAGGTTCCCACGAGGCCTGTGAGCTCCGTGATGCCGACAAGTCCAAGTGGGGTGGCAAGGGTACGTTGGAAATGCTGCTAGACGCCGTCAAACAAACTCCTAACTCTTCCAGGTGTCACCAAGGCTGTCGCCAACGTCAACGAGATCATTGCCCCTGCTCTGATCAAGGAGGGTCTCGACGTCAAGGACCAGTCCAAGGTTGACAAGTTCCTCATCGACCTCGATGGCACCCAGAACAAGACCAAGCTCGGTGCCAACGCCATCCTCGGTGTCTCCATGGCCATTGCCAAGGCTGCCGCCGCTGAGAAGGGTGTCCCTCTCTACGCCCACATCTCCGACCTTGCCGGCACCAAGAAGCCCTACGTTCTCCCCGTTCCCTTCATGAACGTCCTGAACGGTGGCTCCCACGCCGGTGGCTCCCTGGCCTTCCAGGAGTTCATGATCGTTCCTTCGTAAGTGCCTTCATCATCGCCCGTGGGCAAAGTGCTGACAACGACTGCCAGTGATGCTCCTTCTTTCACCGAGGCCATGCGCCAGGGTGCTGAGGTCTACCAGAAGCTCAAGGGCCTTGCCAAGAAGAAGTACGGCCAGTCTGCTGGCAACGTTGGTGACGAGGGTGGTGTTGCCCCTGACATTCAAACCCCCGAGGAGGCTCTCGACCTCATCACCGACGCCATTGAGCAGTCCGGCTACACCGGAAAGATCAAGATCGCCATGGACGTTGCCTCGAGCGAGTTCTACAAGACCGAGGAGAAGAAGTACGACCTTGACTTCAAGAACCCCAACAGCGACAAGAGCAAGTGGCTCACCTACGAGCAACTCGCCGACCTGTACAAGTCTCTTGCCCAGAAGTACCCCATTGTCTCCATCGAGGACCCCTTCGCTGAGGACGACTGGGAGGCCTGGAGCTACTTCTTCAAGACCTCTGACTTCCAGATTGTCGGGTAAGTTTGGTGCCAAGAGAAGAACACAAGGGAACATGTACTGACCAGCTTTAGTGACGACCTGACTGTCACCAACCCCGCTTTCATCAAGAAGGCCATTGACCAGAAGGCTTGCAACGCCCTGCTCCTCAAGGTCAACCAGATCGGTACCATCACCGAGGCCGTCCAGGCCGCCAAGGACGCCTTCGCCGCCAACTGGGGCGTCATGGTCTCTCACCGCTCCGGTGAGACTGAGGATGTCACCATTGCCGACATCGTCGTCGGTCTCCGCACTGGCCAGATCAAGACTGGTGCTCCCGCCCGCTCTGAGCGTCTTGCCAAGCTCAACCAGATCCTCCGTATCGAGGAGGAGCTCGGCAGCCAGGCCGTCTACGCTGGCGCCAACTTCCGCACTGCGGTCAACTTGTAAATTCAATGATATCACGACCATAGGGCTAGACCGGACCATGAAGGAAACTGGACGTACGATGGGACGAATTTCGATCTGAGAGGGCTTGAAGGACCTCGGTATGGTAGAGATGAATGAAAAAGCAGATATCCCCTTCATTCTCCGCTTGTTGCCGTGATTACTTTCTGGGCGCGCGGCAGTCTGGCCACGAGAAGTCCCCATGGCACGGTCGCGTCGAATTTGGTCTGTATGCTGACATGGCGCGCAGGCAGACATGCGCGTTTTCCCTTTTCCCCTTTCCGTAACATGCTATTCCTCCTGCTTCCTGGATTGTCCGTCTGCATCGGAGCAGCGCGGCTCGACGTTGACCAGTCGACCGTGTTCAGTGCGGAAAACCTCGTGCGACCGAACAAAGACTTGACAATAGCTTGGCCAAGATTGGAATGCTGAGGTGTACTATCAACCACTTCAGTAAAGCTTGACCGCGACAACATCAAGTCGCAAAACAAACAGATAGCGAAATAGACGCGCCACCATATTCAGCATATCCATCAGCTTTCTGAAATGCGTCCGCCAACAAATCGGGGTCTGTTCCATGCTCTCTCCTACCACCGCAGTTGTTCACATCTAGGGCTGAAACCTCCTGAGCATCCAAGACATACTGCTTGGCACAAAGCAGTCTCACGGTCAAACGCATTCCTCTCAAGAAGAAGCGGCCCTGAGTCCCGTAAGGAGCGACGCGTGAAGAACACCTCCAAGACCATGCATTCCAAGATACAGTAAACAACCGCAAGCGGGCTTATAAGCTGCGTGGCCATCTTCGCAGCCTGCTCCACCAACTGTCTTTAATTTTCCATTGCTTCCGCTTGGTTTGGCCGTCCGTCACTCATTGTCTGAATTGTCGCTCCTTCGCGAAAAGCTCCCTCTGTTTCTTCACCTTTCCCTACACACACTCCTAATATACCCCAAATGAGGACAACAGCCGTGGCAGTGCTGGCGGTCGTTGCTGGCGCCTCTGCGCAAAGCCTCGTCCCCAGCTACATCACACACGTCTACTATGACGACTGTGTCTCGTCCATGAGCACTCCAGTCGTTACCGAAACCGACGAGGTCATCATCACCACATGCCCTTCGTGCACGCACAAGAGCACGCCTTCAGCAACGGCCAGCGCATCGGGAGTATCGCTTACCCCTATTCCCACTTTGCACACCACCGTCTACACGACATCCTACGTAACCCTCTGCTCGACTGGCCTGGTGCCAAATACCTACACCGTCACGGAAACTTGCTCTGGAGAAACCCCAACGTGGCCAATGACAACCTCCAATTACCTCCCGCCTGGGTTCACCACTACCGTTACCGTTTGTACCGTTTGCCACAGCGATCATCCTACCACGGTCACTCTCACCGTGCCTTGCGACACCACTCCAGCCTCCTCGCCGGCTACTTCTCCCACTAGCAGCGCCTCAGGCTCTTCTGGTTCAGCATCCCCGGCGTCATCGTCGTCGTCTTCACCAACTGCGTCGGCGACTGCCAGCGGACTCAGTAGATCCCCATCTGCTTCCAGCTCGTCGTCTGCTTCCAGCTCTCCATCTGCTTCGAGCGGTGCTACCTCTGCTCTCGAGGACGTGACCACTACCACCACTGTCTGCGCCAAGTGTTCGCACAGCAGCACAAGCGGAGCTTCTGGAAGCATCACCGGCAGCTCCAATGGCGTCTCTCAATCAGTCTCGACGCCCACCACGCCGACAACGCCAACCACGCCTACCACGACCTTGACGCCCACCTCTTCCGGTGTCGTCATGGCGACCGGCGCCGCCGCAGCGCACTTCCCCGACTGGAGGGCCTCGGCTGGCTTCTTGGGCGCTGTCGCGGCGGGTGCCATATTCTTGTAAAAGAGCGACGAAAGTCGTGGCCTTTATGACGATATGACTACTAGGATAAAGTGAGTGCTCTTCCCCTCCTGCAGAACCGCGAATCATCTTTTGGTCTAACCATTACGCGTTCAGGCTTGGAAAATCTGGCATACTCGCGGTGTGGCGCTCGGAGCTCCTTTTTTTGTTGTCTTGTCCACTCACACTGTCTTTACCTTTCTGGAGGAATCGATTGGTTACCGCCCGCCTCAAGCTTTTTGGAACTCTTTTACATCTTAATTCAGACAATGCCTTACCTTCTTCCAATGGTATATTCATAGATAATCTCTTTCTCTCCGTTCATCGTTTTTCGTTTCGCCACACGGACGAAGGCGAGTTTGACTGGGCTGTGTTCAGGCCTAGCGCCTATGTAATCGTAATTTTGTTGCCTGCAATACTTTGTGGCGGCAAGAAAGCCAACAGAATGCTCCTCAGTTTTCGGACTGCCTGCATCGTGACTTGCTCATCGCGTGAGGTTCCTACCTGAAGTAGTTGATTCGCCGTCGCTCCCGAACGTAGCCTCCTATCTCAGATCAGTGCCATCTCAAGTACGAGAAATCCATCGGATCGGGGCAAAAACCTGCGGCGTTCGATATCGGTCTCTTCGAGACTACTGCTCTGAGGGATTCAGATGTTCCTCGCCTTGTCATCCAAAAGCTTGAAACTCACGTCGACTGCTTCAGGGGTTTTCCGCATCTCTTCGACATCTCACCTCAACTTCTCAAAAAAGTGAATCGACCTAACCCGCCCTGTATCGATCTCCGGGACTGCTCAAACTCTCTTGATCTCGTCACAGTGCGCGACACATCCTTCCACCCCAACCATCACCACAACACCATAATTACCGTACACAGACACTCGCTACCAAACTACGGCAGCCCTCGCTACCAAGCAAAAAGGGAGCAGCAAAAAGTTTAACAGCAGTGGGTCGGCTAGGATTTGAACCTAGAACTTGCTGCGACTTGGTTTTTGTTGGCCGCAACACGTGTTTTCCTATACACTCCCAACCCTTCGGTCATGGGAACGAGCTGTATAGTGTGGTACTGGCGGGTGTACTTCTTAAATTAAAGAAAACTGAATCGCGGTTCTCTTGTCGCCACAGGTAAGTGACCTTCCAGCAACGCTTTTTCTTCATTTGTGATTGTTGTACTTTCATTTCGTGCTCCATTTCATCTGATTCTTCCTCGCGGGGAGTGATTCCACCAGAAAACAAGACACTCAGTTTACGATTACACCTCTCATCAAGCATCCATTTCATCGCCACTTCTGCCTCGCTTTACTTCTCTCTCGTGGTGATGATCTGGCCCGTGTATCGTTGGTTCCTTCCAAGGTTGACAATAGGGGAGAAAGGGAGCGATCATGGGAGCTTCAAGATGCCAAAAAAGTTCCCCAAAAGTTGACGCAAAGCATTTTCTGGACCCCAGGGTCTTCCAGAGATCCCTGACCCACCCAACTACCACGCTCGGTACCAAGCTTTCTCACCAGGGCAAATCAAAAGAATGAGATGGCAAAAGGTTTACCAGCAGTGCTAGGTTGACCATGACTTGAACCTGAGACTCGTTGCGGCTTGGTTGGTGTTGACCGCGACACATGTTTTCCACACACACCTCCAACCCCGTCATGGGAACGCTGTATAGTAGGATACTGGCGAATTTCTTTATAAATTGACGAAGAATTATCATCTGGCACTGCAAATTGCAGTCTCCTAGTCGCAAAAGATAAAAGTCTGGTTTTTCGAATCCTCGAGCATAGCGCGAAGCCCCTGAATCAATACTCGAGGTTTTAAAGGATGCTCCTTAACCAACCTTGACTCCAGTGTGTGGGACTCTCCCCGTGATTCTAAAAACTCACTCGACTGCATTGTTATTCCTCGACATTTATTGACACCAATTGGTAATGCACTTCGCTTTCCATAAACCTTCGACACGCGGCCTTTCTCCTCATAGCCTCCAGACCATGCCACGCGGAGCAACATAAAGGTTTTTTCTCCAAAAATAAAGCGACATTCTTTGTTGATTACACAGTGGCGCTGCGACACATGATGGTCAAGCTTTTTCTGGAACAATGAGAACAAAGTGAGTCAGAAGATCCGACACAGTCGCAGTATATATTCACCCATGCCCAGATTTTTCGTCGCCCAATCGTCAATTCTATTCTGTTTGTTCATTCGAGAGACGTCTACTTCCTTCGTTGTAATTTCTCTCAAGCTGGAACTTGATCACCACACCACCTTCGTTTCGAGTACATAGGTCCCTTGGACTGCTTCGATTCGCACCGTACACTAATATAGTGAGGACTGCCACCTTTTATACCCATCTACATTCGTTTCTGCTCTGGAGAACACACTGCAGCTTTTACCCCCCCAAAGCATCCGAGAAGAAACCAAAAAGCAAAACTTCAAAGAAGTCCGAGAAAGGAGAGAAGGCGAACTTTGGCAAATTAAAGTAATGCCGCAACATAATCAGCAACCACACCACGTGCGCCACTTGCCGGCCGAGGCAGATAGACTGCAAGACACCGTTTCGGCCGCCGTCCACGCCGCTCGCGCTGCCTCGTCACGCTCAACTCCAACACCAGCGTCTGCTGCGACTCGACCCCGACCCTCCGACGACAAGACGTCGACCTTTGCCCAGCGACACGCTGACTTCCGCAGTTTCGCACCTCATCAACAGCACCGGCAACGACCAGCCGCATCCGGGTCAGCGTCGGGGTCCAGTTCGCTGAAGAAGTTCCTCGCCGAGTTCAAAGAGACGTATCGCGCGGCGCCGGAGAACGACACAGCGGTCCTGAGCCGCGAGGTGCGCGAGTGGTATCGCGATCGCAAGGAGGGGAAGAAGGAAAATGTCGCGGCGCAGGTGAGGGCGCACGTTCAACTGCAGCAGCAGCAGGAGGAAGAGGCACAGAGGCTTTTGCGCGTGCAAGAAGAGCAGTATAGGCAACAGCAGGAGCTGCTGCAGCACCAACAGCGATTGGTCATCGAAAAGCAGGCGTCGGTGGCACCGAGGATCGAAGTGACAGAGGCGCCGGACGAGGAGGACTGGCGCAGCGGGAGAGCAGCGCCCTCGCCTCCAGAGCAGTTTTTCGACTTTGTTGTCAGGGAGCGAGCGACGGAGAGTTCAAAGTCGACGGCGTCTGATGCTGGCGTCACTGTGTCCACAGATGCTGCGAAATATCACAGTCCTCCTGAAGAGCTGCGCCCTTGCACGCAGGGGTACCGTCAAGATGATGATCTCGATCGACCATCAGAACATGGCGCCGCCGTGTGCAACAAAACCGATTACAAAATTCGCGCAGCTCCTCGAGCCGGCCGCCTGCTCTACGCATCCGAGCGAATCTGCTACGGACCCAACGAGCAGCCGCCCCAAAGGCCCGCGCAGCCCGACGACCTCGAAGTGCTCAAGTCCAAGATCCAAGACATCAAGACAGACATCATGGAGGGGCGACAAAGGCACAAAGCCGCCAAAGCCGCGCGGCGGCTGGCCGAATCCGAGAACAAAGAAACCGAAGCGCGCGAGAAGTGGCGGCGGGAGATGAAGACACGAATCGGAGGGCCAGTCCTGCTCGTCGCGGGCGAAGAGAGGATTGGCATTTCAGGCGGCGCGAGGCAGAGTCTGGACGAGTTGTCGCCCGTTCGCTCGCCCGTGTCGCCGCTGAGACGCCACAGCTCGCCTGCTGTTTCGCCTGTCGTTGCGAGGCCTTTTGCGCCCCCTGGACACGTCCTCATCGTCCCCCAGGTCATTCCGTCACCAGTTGACAGCAACCGCAGATCCTCGCCGCCAGCCTTGTACGCGACTCACGCGGCGCGCTTTACGCAGTGGGACGACTTTGTCAATCCGCGTCCGACTCCACCCACTCCCCCTGTCCTGCCCCCAGCGCCCCCTGGCACTGCGTCGTCGTCCATCATCAACACCACTCGCACGACGCAATCCACAACACGACAAGCACCTTCGGTATGGACTCCTCCAGCGTCTTCCAAGTCGACTTTTTCTTCCACCTCGATGACCTCTTCCAAAGCGGCCTTCGCCTCCATCGCCTTCAAGCCCACGCTCCCTAAGCTCTTTACTCGCGGCATCCATCTTCCACGGCACCACCATGCATCCAGCGCTTCTAGCGGCAGCCACTCGGGAGCCTCGTCATTTGGCTGTCGTGGCATCAGCGCTGGCGCCGAGGCAAACGGTGTGGCGGCCATGATGTTGCGCGCGGCGCGGGCGTCGGTCGTCCAGCAGCAGGAACAGCGCCGGGAAAGCCCCAGGGCAAAGAAAGACGGTGGATTTCGTAGTCCTCTGTCCCCGATCCAGCGCGTGAGTCCGCTGGCCGTGGAGTTTGGAGGTGAGCGGAACAGCAGCAGCAGCAGTGTGAGTGATATAGAGGCGGACGAGGACCTGGAGCGGACGCAAAGCCGCTACAGCGTCATGGCAGCCGTGCCGTCGCCGCTGAATGTCAGGAAGACGGCGACGACGCCGTTGGTGGAGCGTCGGGTTCCTCGTCATGATTATGATCATCATCATCAACATCATCATCATGGCGAGGAGCGCTACGATTCGATGCTCTCGCCCTCTTCCCCTTCGCACAACCGTGGAGGTCACAATGATACCTCGCGCGCTGTCTCCACCTTCAGCCGGCCGTCGTGGTGGACGTGGGAGTCGTCGGCATCGATTTCACCAGAGTCGTCGCCGTCGCTGCCTCACCACAACAACAACAACAACAACAGCAACAGCACACTATCCCAGAAGCAGGCCAAGGCGTGCGACTCGGACTCGGACTCGGAATCGCTGTACACAGCACCGCCGCCGCCCCGCCAAAGAGCTGACAATGGCGAGGAACCGCGGCAGCAGTCGTACATTCCACCGCGCGCGAATTGGACGACCGACTCGCTCAAGACTTCAATCGACCCTTCGACAATCGCCTCGTCCTCTTCAGCTTCGACTTCGTCCACGTACCCCACAAGCAATAGCAGCATCGGCAGCGGCAGTGACGCCACCGGCGGCGCCACGGCCCAAGGAGTCAAGGAGAAGACGCGCTTCTGGGATGATGTGAGAAGGGGATTACGGCCGTCGAATGCGTCGTTTGCGCGGAGATGAGGACTAGGGAGAGAGAAATTGAAAGAGTGAGTGAGGTCAAGGTGGATGCGTAGCCAAAGGTGTCTGTCCACTTACGTTGTGTTTGTCGCGTTGGTACAGTACGCCATCATCAATTTGCTGCTTCAATCGCTCGTAGCTTGCCAATCAAATTCGAGTTGCTTTGCCAGCCTCTCAATCTCCCCTGCTTGCTTGGAGAGTGTCTTGCTGCTCACCTCTGCAATCAGGCTGATTGATCCAATCTTGTAGAGAAAATGTCGGGAGTGAAGAATGCGGTTGATGATTAGGACGGCTATGACTGTGAAACAAGACCAAACAACTGAGAAAAAGGACATTGTGAGGAGGCTAAAAATGCAAGCTCCGCTCGGCTCAAACAAATGAAATCGCTCACACGTATTGCCCCCATTTCCCTTCTCATATTGTACAGTACACTATACATAGCAGCAGCACACAGAGGACACAAAAGCACACGCACGCGTACGTACACACACAAGGCTTTGCGGAGTAGTGGTACTAGTAGTAGTAAAAGTAGAAAAGGCAGCAGTAGCAGCGGCCACTAGCAACCACCACGACCCCAAAAAACAAAAACAAAAAGTCTATATCTCCCATTCTTTCTCCTATCCCCTTTTTTTTTTTGTTCTTTCTTTCTGCTTACCCAAATGTGAAGTTTCTTCCGGACTCCACTTTTGACGTCGTCTTTTGAGCCTTGTCCGCCTCCTCCTGCCTCCACCATTACAAGCAGCTTGCAGTAGCAGTGGAACAAACTTCGTTGCCATCCTTCCCAATACCATCCCGAAATCCTTTCCATCCGAGAACCGTCTCAGCCACCTGAGGGTCCAGTCCGTCGTTCCGAGATGAATAGGAGCGCGGCGGGAGGAGAGGCCTGAGAGGGAGAGAAAAGGTCCGAAGGAAGTGCCAGGCGGGACGGAAGAGTGCGTGCAAGAACAAGCGCGATCGAGCTCCGAACAAATTCATTCAGACCCTCCTGCCGTACGCCTTTGTGTATGAGAAGAGGAAAATGAGTAAGGAAAAAGAAAGACGAGGGCAAAAGAACAAAACAACCACAGATTATGCTACCAAAGCCGGCCGTAACAACAAAGACTACTAGTGCTCCGATGGAAAGAAAAGAGAAAACAAAGCGGCAAAGCCTCGAAGAGTGAGAATCGTGGACACATCCAGGTCAAGGTAGGAGAAGGTGGTGCTGGGGTGGGATTTTGAGGAGGACGAAGAGCAGTATGTATGATGACGAGGGGAGGAGGGAGATGATGACTCCAATTGGTAGACGCAGCAGATGGCAAGAGAGCAGGAGCGTCAGCCAAAAAGAGAAAAAACCAGCCAGACCTGCCCAGGCAATGCACACTGCGCCCCACTATGCATGTTGATCGCGATGATGACGATGATTAGACCAGCTGACGACAGAAGTGGCCCGCAAACGCTTGCGGAAAAGGATGATATGAGGGACGAAAGGTGAAGAGTGGTACCAGCGGGAGGAGTTGATGCCGAATCCCCGTGGCAGATAATGGCGCGGCGGTTGCCATTTCAGTGTTTGGGGTCAACGTTGGTTTTTGACTTGCGGCCTACTATACCACAAAAGACTTAGAGAGCTGCCCACGTAGGTCATTGGCGAGCGACGGCTTCGACGCCCTCACTCACCACAGCATAGCGTGTTGACAATCTTTTTCCACACCGAAGGCTTTTGCTCGGGGGAGGGCGTGGGCCGGTTGCCGGCGGGCGTCGGTTGCGCGTTGCCTTGGATTCCGGCGCTCTGAGTGGCGCTCATTCTCTGCGGGAGATTTTGTTGGCTGGTCTGAAACTGCGCGGCCGTCGAGCCCTCGGGTGCTTGAATGTCTCCTCCGCTTTTTCTTTTCATGGGGTCCGATTGGTACTTGGCGACGTCGGTCCTCGAAGGGTGTCTGGGCGTACCTCCCGGGGGGCGAGTAGCGCCAGGCTTTGGGAGCTCAGCATCAAGTCTGCCAGGGGGCATAGGGGTCTTGGAACCACGCACGTTGCTGCCGTGGAGCTCGCGGGCCGAAGAGTTGGGGATGGCATTGTTGTGATGGAGATGCGCGGCGGACGAGTGGGTTTTCATGGCTTCCCATCCCTTGCCGTTGTTGATCTTCATCCAGTCATACTCGCCATCCTCAACCTCGCCCGTGTTCTTGAGCGCCTGAGTAAAAAGGTCACGCAGATAGTCGTAGTCTGGATTGTCTTCGAATCCAAGATTGCGGACGTAGCTGAGGTACTTGTTGAACTCCTCTGTGGTGTGGTTAGTCTCGAACTTTGATATCTGGCGCGACACGACGAACCAGGGAAACCATCGCACAGATCCTTAATCGCAGTCGTCTGCTTCTTCTCTCCAATCTTTTCGTACTTTTGCTTGTTCGTGGCGGCCTTGAGGCCCTGCCACGGCAAGCCACCCCTCAAAAAGTACATGAAGACGTGGCCAAGAGCCTCCAAGTCATCCCTCCGCGACTGCTCACGGCCAAGGTGGGTGTTGATCGACATGTAACGAGCCGTGCCGGACAAGGACTTGCGCTCTCTGTACGGAATGTGTTGCTTCGTCTTGGGGTCGCGGTATTGTTTGGCCATGCCAAAGTCGACGACGTGGATTACGTTGGCGGTCTTGGTGTTGGGGCGCCCAATGAGGAAGTTGTCGGGCTTGATGTCGCGGTAGATGAGGTTCTTTTCGTGGATGGTTTGCACGCGTGACAGCTGCCAGACGTTAGTTGGGCCGTAGGCTACCGTACGGCCAGACGCACCATTTGCTTTGCGACCATGACGACCGTCTTGATGGAGAAGCGGCGGTTGCAATGGTCAAAGAGGTCCTCCAGGCTTGGGCCGAGCAGGTCGATGACCAGGATGTTGTGCAGACCCTCTTGTCCAAAGTAGTAGACATTGGGGATGCCGGCTGCAGGACGGTCAGCTGATAGAATTCGGCACAAGTTCAAATTGGGGGGGGGGGGGGGGGGGGGCATGGCCATCCGATCGCGCAGGGCGTCAACGTACAGTCGTCGACGTCGTCCTCGTCGACAGGCGTTGCCTGTGCCACATGGCGGCGGCGGCGCTGCTTGGCGACTTGGACGCGACCCTTGACGGCGGTGATGAGCATGCGTGTAGAAAAAAGTATCCCACTTACGGCAGCCCACGAGAATCTTGTACGTCCGGTATTCGTCCCTCAGCTGGGGGGCATCGCTCTTCCGCGGTTCCTGTCAAAGGCCGACGGTTAGTGTCCAAAACGGCGCAGGATGGGCAGCGGCCCCTATATTTGTGGCAGGGCGTGGGGACGCACAAACTTGATGGCGACCTGCTGGTTGTTGAGCAGGTTGGTGCCCTCGAAAATAACGCCAAAGGAGCCCTGGAGACGCGACAAGTGTCAGTGTGTGGGCGTGGAGGTGTGCGCGCGCGCGAAGAAGGTAGTAGCGGCCCGAGGGCAGGTCGCGGTGGGCGCAGGCGTACCTCTCCTATCTTTTTGCCGACCCTGTAGTGGACGCCCACGACGTTGGAAGACGAGGACGCCATGGTGGAGTAGAGCAGACGATGTGGTGGTGGATGTCGGCGGTGGAGGGTGGACGTGGTTAAAGGGTGGACGGGAACGGCCTCCTGAAGGGCAGGCAGGCAAGCGGTCGGTCGGGCAGAGCGACTCGGTCGGTCGACTCTCTTCGCCGCGTGGTGGATGGATGGTGGAGAGAAGCAATGCGGAGAGGAGGGGGAGCAGACGGGAGCGGGAGCAGGAGTGCGGTGGGAGAAGAGGCAGAAAACGAGGACGGGACCAGGAGGGAGGAGAGGCGGAGCGGCCGTCACAGGTACGGGGGAGGTTGCAGTGATGGTGGAGCGGACGGGCGACCGAGTGAACTGGAGGCCGCCGACGGAAGTGGCTAGTGGGAACACCGGCCTCGACCAGGCGGCGGCAGCGCCCACCTCAGTGCAGTGCAAGAGACATGGGAGTGGCACAGCGGCCAAAACCAAAATAACGTGCAAACTCTACAATCATCAGGAGATTTGGGCGTCTGGGTACTTGATGCGACGCGATGGATACCGGTTTGGCTTGACCGGACACCCAGTGCCTCTCCGCGTCGCATCTGCGACGCTCTCACCAGTCACGACTCCCCAGGCCAGGGCACGTCAGCCAGCCCAGCGCATGCCAGCCAGCACGAGGCCGGCAGCACATTCTCCAGCTTCAATCTGTTATCGCCATGTCAAGAGGCTGGCAGGCGGTTGACGGGCGCCGGCGCACAAGCCGACCAGAGGCGGACCGGACACTAGGACATCAGCAATCTCGCACGCATGAACCCTGCGCCAAACTCTCACAGACGGTCCGGGACCGCCACCACGGCACCTTGGACTGGCGAGAGGGAGCACACTTTGGGTCGCCACATGATCCGTAGGTACAGTATACGCCTCGCCCGTCGCCACCCCCATCTACTGCACTATACATGTAGTCAAGAAAAACACAAAACAAATCCTGCCGCCCTACCGGTACACAACTCTGTCTGCTCTTGGCTGCCCGCCCGGCCCCACGCCCTTCGCTCCGCCCTGATCGACCGTACCTATGTACCTGCTGGCTCGAGATACCAACCCCAGCCCATCACTGCCAACCACTCGTCACTGTCAGCCAGGCAAGCGAGGGCGACATTCTGCAAGCCCCAACCGAACCGGCCACAATTATGATGCAACCCTCACGGCCAATGATCCATCAACAACACCTTCAGCCACCTTGTAAGCCTGCTTGGTTGCCCTGTTCTGCAGTCTGCCCTGCCTGATGCTCTGCCCTGCTGCTGATCGAAGCGCCCTGCTCCCAATTTCGAGGGTGAGAAAAGAAAAAAAAAAAAAAAAAAGCACGGCCTCTCCGACTACGTTCGACAAATGACCAACCAGCCATCTGCAAGGTGGGCGAGCAAGAAGGGAGAAGATTTCACCAGCGGTGTGAAGTTGTAGGCGGGTGATTGTGTAGAGTGACCAAATAGAGTCATGTGACAAGGCTTAGTTCACCTATTCCGCCCACCCACCCACCATTTCCAGGTACCGCGCAACATCTCACCGCCCTTGAACGTCGGTGCTGATTGACGTCTGCGTTCATAATCTCGATTGTTTCAATGTCGCTACCGTCGCTGTTGACGTTGTTGCCCAATTGCCCGGTTGTTTTGCTTGCTCGCTGAATGTACGCCGTCAAAACCGCGTCTGACCTCATTTGTGGCTGATGTCCGTCTTTGCCCAAGAGTAAACAAAAAACAACAGCAATCATCCCTCCCAACGCCATCCCCCACCCCACCCCCGTTTCCCGCTCGCCCGCTTATGATTTTAATACAAGACGTGCTATAGCCCTTGCCCCTGTCTGGCCCGTCCGCACTCCTCACTCCTCACTCCTCACTCCTCCATGACATCCCCGTTGGTCTCGGAGCTCTCCTCATCATCCCCCTCGGATCCCCCTGCTACTGGTGCCGCTGCCGATGCGCCACCACGACCACCACCACCACCATTGCCCGTCTCGACGCTCTGCTGCACATCATCCATGGCCTCTTCGAGATCCTCTTCCGACTCCTCGGGCACCGGGCTGATGCCGTTTTCCCGTGGATGAAACGGTTTCGCCCGAGGCGTGACATCTGGGTCGCCGTGGTCCGATGCGTCGTCGCCGTCGAGCCCCAACATGGCCCTGCGCTCCGCTTCCACCTGGTTCACAGCCGTCTGCCGCGCAAGCTTCACAATCTCCTCGAACCAAAAGTCGGCCCGTGTCGACGATACCACGCTCTGCAGCTCGTTGTCGTCCTGGATGTTGTCATTGATTATTGGATCGCGCAGGTCCTCCGATGGGAACCGCGCCTCGAGCTCTGCCGGCCGGCAGCCCGCGTCAATGACCTCGCTCGGGGCCAGAATCTGGACATGGGGATTTTCGTTCCAGAAACCTATACCAATTGGTTAGCAATCATGGATTCTCAGCCTGAAACCCGCACCCCGTTTCAACGTTCCAACAAGGGGATTCGTCGACTCCACTCACCATTTCTGAACCCTTGAAGCAGAAGTTTCCACGTTACCGAGTTTTCCACAGTACTGCGCGTCTGCTCGTCGCCTTGCGTCGCCGTATTGTTGATGACGGCCCAATTGTCACTCAAGAATACCCTTTTCCACGCCAACTTCAGCGCTCCTTCCCAAGTCTGCTTGTCCATCAGTCCTGCGGACACGGCCAGCGCTTCAAACGCCATAAACTTGAGGTTCCGGCTAATGTCGTGGGCTCTTCCTGGTTCGTGGCAAGTGGTGTCCATCAATGTCAAGACATCAATCAGCAGGCCAGAATCAACCACCCTGTGTGCTATAATCTCCTCGAAGCCGCGCTTGAGAACCTGGCATAGAGCGGGCCTGTCCTTGGTGAACAATACGCCGTAGTCCATCATGACGAGGTCTATGGCGCTATCGTCATCGAGCGCTCCATCAACCGTGCCCTTGATATGCTTGTAAATCTTGTCCTGAATCTCACCAAGCTCGAGTTCCGCGTCGCAGCGAGCAAGCTGCTCGGTTGGCTTGGGAATGGCTTCCGCTTGGCCTTCTGCGTCGGCAGCGAGAAGCGTCAGTTTAGCCAGAGACACTTCCACCTTCTTGCCCCAGGCTCGCGTCTCCTGGGAGGTGCCCACGTGCAGCAGCGCCTGGCTGGCCGATGCAAAGTCGCTCTCGCCCAAAACGTCGTTAATCCAGCTCAGCTTGGCGAAATTGGGATCGCTGCGCAGGAACTTGGTGAGCATCGACTGCCCTACGCCTCGCTTGTCCAGCATGAGCGCAGACCTGCGTGTCGCAATGTGACTGGCATACAGTGCGTCCGCCCAAGCCTGGCCGAACTTGTTGAAGTAGCCGCGAATGCGTTGCTCGAGCTTCCTCATCGACACTGCAAAGTGCCGCTCCTCGTCTTCCGTTGCCGACGCGCCGTGCTCTTCTTTCAAGAATGACAGCTCGTCCCACGTCAAGTCGACGAGGGCCACCATGTCTCTGAGTCTCTCGGCGATTGTCATGCCAGGGTCCGCCATGCCAATTTTCGTGAGGGCCGTGATTTGTTGGTACCGGACTTTGGTTTCGAATTCACGTTTGAGGCTCTCTCCAGAGGCTCGCACCTTCTCATCCGACTGGGCCAGGCACCACCGGAATCTCTCCATGTGAAGCTGACAGCAAAGCTTGACAAGGCGCGGGTTGTCAGCTGCCACCTTTTTGGCAAAAGGAATCTCTCCGTGCTCCTCGTAGATCTTGAAGACAATTTCTCTTGCAATGTCGACGAGCTGACGGGAGCAATTGACCAGGTTGTGGTTGGCTGTCCACGGCTGAGGCAAATCAGCGTATCCCGTCGTCAGAATGTTGTAGTCAAGTTCCTCGCCCTCCAGGCCATAGTCCTGTAGATGGTCCCGCCGGAAAACGTAGGCCCTTTCGAGCGAGTTCAGGAAAACATCGTCGGCCTCGCTGACCAGAAGCATGATCTGCTCAATGGTCCTCGTGCCTTCAGCGTAAATCTCTTTGATAGTCAGCGAGGCCCAAGGAACAATGAGCATCATCCTCGAGGCGTCGCGGACGAAGAATTGGCGAACTGGATCCAGCTCTCCGTGTTCTGGTCGAAGCTCCGTCTTGTATCGTTCATGAAGGACGGTGATGAGCTCTTCCAAGAGCGGCTTCTGATTGACCTCGTACTTCAGACGATCCTCGTAGTATTCCCAAATGCCAGCTGCAGCCGTCATCTTTTCGGCGTTCCAGAGAAGGTTCCATTTTCCAGCTCGCGAGATTGGTGGGTAATTTGCCTTCAAGTGACGTGCAAGGCTGTCAAGTGCCGACGCTCTAAATGCGATTTGTTGGGCCAAGGAGGCAATGACTATGGGAACGTGTTCCGAAGCCGAATCGAGAACCTCTCTGCTGAGCTCAAGGGCTGCCGCCTCGACCTCTTCCACATCAAAAGCAAGCTCGGGCTTTGCAGAAAAGTCGAATATGCTGTCAGGGCTGCTGCCAAAGAAAACAGCCTGCTCGATCCTGCTCTTTGCTGTGACTCGTGTCTTCTCAAAATCAGATCCAGGCTCCGGTGTTGAAATCCGGATCGGACCAACGCCGCTGGCAAAAACAATACAGCTAGCTTGTTTTGACTTGCGACTCGACTCCTCCAACACAAATCCAACAAAGCGAATTTTTCTGTCTTGCCGCAAGTATAGCACGTCTTGAAATGGTTTCGGCGGGAGTCCTTCGTCCACGGTCAGTTGCATGTCCGGAGTTTCGGTACGTCTTGCCAGCGAATTGATGACCACAGCGTCTTTGAAAACGACGAACGCCGTGTGCTCTGGAGGAGGAACGAGCAGTTTTGCCGTCTCTGGTGCCTGTGTAGAGCTTCCAGAATAGGTATCCAATGCCAGTGTTCTCTCGATTATGGCCGCGTTGTTGGCCAGGTCCATCTCGACAAGAGCATAATTGACATTGTTCGGCGTGAGGACTGCCACGAGTGCCAGGATACTCGTGCTTGGTGGTGCCGTCGGGTCGCTGACCTCGTTTCCCTTTGACCTTGACCGCAGAATGGAGAAGTCCAGTACCTTTGTGGTTATAGACGAGCGCACTCCGAGGACTGAGATGCCTTGCAGTGAGGTGAGGATCTGCTCGCGCGCATCGATTTCCGACTTGAGAGAATTGTTGCCAGACCAGCTGAGATCCCAGAGTTGAAAGGTTCCAGATCCAGTACCAATGACAACCTCGAGCTGTCCCTTCAAGGGCGATGGCCGGACCTTGACCGCTGCCACGTCCTTGTTCCACCCGCTGCCCGAGATGATGCTCCTAAGCCCACCAAAGAAGCCAACAGATCCATTTTGCGATGAGCTCCGAAGGAATTGGACACTGATTTGTGGCCGGCCCTGAGAGTCCCTGACTCTAAGTTGCGCCGTCCGCCCAGTGCTGAAGACGAGAATGAAGCCAGCTTGTTCAGCATCCACAAGATCAACAACATGCTCACCCGAGAGCATGGAGCCGATTGATCCCTCGATACCCTGTCGACGCTGCTGGAATAGGCTAAGCGACTCGGCGCTGTCCACATTCTCCCAAAACTTGATTTCTCCATTGGTCGGGTGGATAACAACCAATCCGAGGTCACCAGTCGGGCCAGCGTTGACAACGGAGCCCACTGGAAGTGGATCTGATCGTTTGGACTGAAAGGGAAGCTGCAGGGTGTGCGATGAAGCGGTGGTTGCGGCGGGCGAGGTGTAGTCCCAGACGTAGGCATACTCGTGAGTGATGGCGACGGCAAAGGGACTTGAAGTCAAGGCAAAGGTCCGGTGAGCTTCTACGCAAGCGTCAGTGCGGGGGCAGCGCGTTTATTCGAGGCGCATACCATGGGGGTTGAGGCGAAGACGCTCTGGGAGGCTTGGGAGCTGCTTGAAGGTATAATTGGGCGACTTGGTCTGCAAAACACGTCAGTAAGCCATCATGGAGCGATGCACCTGTGACGGACCAGAATCGAAGCACCGTCGATTTTCCGCGCAAGGGGAGCGGAGGGCTTCTTCTCCCGCAGCGGAATCTCGTGGCGCAACGCGGACCGCCTCTTTTCGTCACCGTTGACGGCGTGGCCATTGAGAGCCACAGCTTCCTTGTTGATCTTTGCTGTGTTCGAGGGGTCTTGGAAGGTGGTTGGAGATATCTTGCTGCGCTTCCGCTCGGGCTGGTTCTTTGCTGAGTCGGAGTCGTGTCGCTGGCGTCTTCGGGGATTTCGCGCAGAGCCATGAACACCATGGAAGGAAGCTTCTGGCGAAAACATGGCGAGCGAACGCGACGGCGACAGGACGCGATGCACGTGTTGAAGAGGGTGGGGAGGAGGGATGATGGGGGTTGGTGTTTTCTCGAAGCTGACTTCGGCTCTCTTGCATGGATGTGCTGCGTTGTTTGTAGTCACGTCTTGGCGCGCGTCCCCCGACGGCAGGTTTAACGCCATGGACACACGCAGTTAAGCCCGCAACTGCTTTTGAAAGTGCTCCCGTCGCCATCATTTGCTCAATTTTGGGCCGCTGGATTGAATGTAAAAATCATTGTGTCATTGATTCGTACCCCTGACCAGTCTATTTAACGCCATTGAAATGCGGCGTCTCGTGTGCCTGTCCTGTCCTGTCCTGTCCTAATAACGCGTCTCCAGAAGCAGCATTCAGATTCCGTGCCCTCTCCATACCCAACACCCAGCCGAATATACGTTTGTTGCGAAGAGCTACGCGCCCGTTGACTTGACCTTTCCAAAACCAAACTCCGCAGCAATGCACAATTTACAGCTGAATATCGTTATTGAGAAGCCGCACCTCTTCGCCCGGCTTGAAAGCAGGCAGGCCAATGTACGGGCAGCCGTCGCAGCGGAACGCGTCGCCAAGTGCGCAGTTCCCGCAGCTGCCCACCTTACCTTGAACGGTAAAGTCGACTTCGGCAAGATCCTCGGATTCGAGTTTCATGGTGTTGAGGGCTTTGTCGGCCGCTTCCCGTTTGGCTTTGTCTTCTTGCTCGAGCTGTTGCGCAAGTCCGCAGGTACAGTCTTTGCAGGCACGCCTCCGCTTGCCCACCTTTGGTCGGCATTCAGGTGCTGTGTAACCGTTAGCCTACGCATGCATGCTGCCGGCTTGTCTCACTTACGCGGCATAACAGGCCTCATTTTATCTTGCTCCGTCAACAGCTCATCCTCGTCAATCAAGTCGTCGTCGTCATCATCGTCTTCGCCAGTGACAACAGGAGTGCCAAAGTCATCACTAAAGTCGACGAAGCCGACACCAGCCGGCTTTGGTGGCTCAACTGACTCGCTCTTCCTCTTTCCATTCAGAGCGAGGGGAACGGCGCCGTTGGATGGCGCAGTGTTCGTCTTTCGTTTGAGCCGCAAAGGCACAGCTTGCTCGGCGCTGTAGTCGGGCTTGAGCATGCCATCATTGTCTTGGCTGACGAGGCCTGCAAGAATGGCTTCGGTCTTCTCTGCTCCGTCGAGGCCGAATTTACCATCCTGGCTGCGGAGGCGACCACCGGGCTTCAGGGTCTCGATGAGCTTCGCAATGACGTCGCGGCTGAGAAGGTTCTGGCTCTGGGTGCGCGAGCCATCTGCGTCGGACAGGACGAGGACGGCGTCGTAAGTGGATTGCGGAAGAGTGACGAGGCCAAGTGAAAGGCGATCCAGCATCTGGATGTCGGTTACATTGCGATCATGGGTCTCGAAAACGCGGTTCAGGGCCTCGGGATGCGCAGCAACGGATGGTGGGGCTACGAGCAGCGTGCGAGTGCCGGTAGCGGACTTGGTGGGGTGAGTCGCGACCGAGGCGAAATCGAAATCTGAGGAAGTATCGATGGAAACCGAAGGCGCCATGTTGACGGCGTGGGAGGAAGTGGATAGACTTCAGCTTGGGTCCGGAGGGTCAGGAGAGCGTCGAGGGGAAAATTGCGAGCGGACAGATTTGCAAGAAGCGGGAGGACGTCGAATAGTTGAGGTAATAGGCGTCTCCACGGAACTGCGAGTCGCTGCGGTGCTTACAAAGCCTGATGTCGGGTGCTCTGAGTGGAACGACAGCAGGTGGTGGCCTGAGACGTCAGGCAGCAACGGCGAAACTATTCACCGGTGCGGGACCCTTGCCTCCCCAAAGCAGACAAGCGCAGTGCGGGGAAATGGGTCACCACCGGCTGGCCCTTTGGTTCCATTGTTTGTCCAGGGCAGGCTGGGGGGAGCCAATGTTGCACTGGACGATGCCATGTCGACTACAGTACCTATGTAGCTGAACTTGGTGCAATCCCACAGCAACGCTGCTATCCCAGCTACGGAGGCATTCCACGCTCCTCAGGTCTGCCTCCGCTGCTTCGGACGGCGAGTAGTGACGTAAGGGGTCCAGCTCGCCCGTTCAACATCACCCAGATGGCACCTTAGGCACGGCATTTTGGCAATTGCAAATGGCCTATGGCGAGTCAGATACCTCGCATTCAGGCACTCGTGCGGCTCACAGCAACCTGTTGGTTTGAAGACGGGCCGTTATGCGTGCCAGGAGTCGCAGTCGTGTGCTGTCTAGACGTGCATACCCCGCCTCCCGCCTCCGCAAACGCCTACAGGTTGCTCGCGTGAGCCTGTATCGTACATCAATACCGCCGGACCATCGCCATAGTTCCTGTCACCATCGCGTCGCAGACTTCTTTGCAACTCGAAGCTGGCTTGCCCTGCCTCCAATCCTGGTCCCATTCCCACTCCGCATCTTTCCTGCAGGTACCATCACCCGTGGTGGCTCCACCATCACCTACAGCCGCGCTTGGCCCAAGCTCCCAAAGGGGTCACGAGAGTCGAAGCTGATCGAATAAAACGCCATTCCCATCCAAGACCCTTTCCTGTTCCCCAGTCTTCACCTTCAACTCTAATTCTGACGCCAACTCCACCGCTCTTCATTCTCTCTCCCGCTCCTCAATCACACCAGTGAGTCTGCCTCATCCTCCGTCCGTTGTTCCCATCCGCAGCTCCCGTGGCAGTGCGAGCTTGACAAGCACACACGTCACTTCAGCTCCCTTATCTATGCCACCTCGCCCGTTCGACAAAGCTTCAGCTCTGACTGTCAATCCAAAGATCTCTTCCTTTTCCAATCCATCATGACCCGCTCCCACAAGGCCAATGACCGTGACCACGCCGCTCACCAAGGCAACGACGAGCACCACCATCTTCCTCGCTTCTTTGCCAAACACGGTCATGTTGACTCTGAGCCCGGAAAGGTCAAGAAGAACGGCGGGGGTAACTTCAACTGGTAAGTCTGGTACATGCTCCAGTCTGATCTTTCCAAGAACCTATTACCTCACGTCATCCACGGTCTGCTGCTCAATTGATTGCCTCTTGTCTATGCATCGTAAGCTGACAGCAGACGACTTCCAGGGGCCGCGAGGGTGACGAGCTAGACGACTTTGCCTACAACATGTCCAATCCCCGCCGTCGCTCAAACAGCAGCACCCTACACAATATGAGGGATGTGAAGACAAAGTTCGAGACGGTCGAGCCCGAACCCGTCTTTGAAGAAGAAATTCACGGTCCCCTCGCTGAGGACAATGACCTTGACAAGGTCTCCACCGGCGACAGTACCAACACTGAAGGCAGTGTCGAGGACGACGAGCACGGTGCTGCCAAAAAGCTATAAGCTCGGCGTTCTGAGATCGAAAATACTCTCCGCAGCAACGGTGCATTGATTTTGGGGTGGCTTTTCTTTCAAGACCACATTGCTCTCGTCCCTTCCTGCCCTTCGTCAATCTTGCTTGGCGAGACTAGCTGCGGCTGGTGCTTGAAACAAAGTCGCTACGTTTCTCACCGAACTCTTACAAAAAGGACCACAAGAAGGTCTGGGAGATTCTGAGCCGCCTTTTTCCTTTTCTTTCATCAATGTTGTTTGCTAGGCCCACAAACTTGTTGCCGTCGGCGTTGCTGCAAACATCAATGTACTCCATAGGCGAACTGTTCTTTCACTAGTAACGAATGGATGACTTGAACGAAAGACTTAACTAACCACATCATATCGAGTCAGTGATCCCAACGATGTTTCGGCCGCACCACGCATAGGTAACCTTGCTCGAACCCCTGCGGGCTCGGCCACACCCCATCTCACCCCTTGCCTGAGGCTTCCCCCACGACCGCCACTCCCCCACCTCCCCCTCACGTGTGCCCATCACGCGGCACCTTGTCTTTGAGCCTTTCACTTTTCTCGTATTTTGATTTTTGAAGCTAGGTCCAGATGTGGACAACGTCTCGCCTTACCCCACGCCAGCCTTGTAGCACCTCACTTGACCTTCCTGATCCCGAAACACCCAGACCCCACACTACCGGGACTTGGAAGCGCATGCTTGCTTGGTTGAGTGAAGGAGAGAGAAATATTTGGTTTCACGGGATTCTCTCCCAAAGCTAGCATGTAGCTACAAAATAATGACGCTTTTGATTAAGGCTTGGATGCTGAGCATGCTAGGTGGGTAGTCTAGGTACTAGCTGAGACTAAAGGAGACACAGTGCTTGAAATGCCAAAGCAAGACCACGCAAAGAGAGGACAGACGAATAGCAGAATGAAAAGGTATCTCGGCTTTTCACCTCTCCCCTCCTTGCTCTTCCCGCGGCCTCGACAATAGTAAACCGAAAGAGTAAACAGAGACAGAATTCCTTCATCTCTGTTGGTAACATTACGGAGGCAGAGCAACCTTGCTTCCACTCATACTCCTCTCTCCTCACAAGAATGCGCCCACGCTGCCATCTCTTTCGTCCCTCGCCTTCTGCTGCTCATGAACTCCCGCCGTTGCCGCCACCGGCGAAGCAGCACCAACGCCGGCGCCGTTCCAACTGCTGCGCTCCCTGCCATCCGCATGCTCCAACTTGCCGACTAAGCCTCCACCCCTACTCCACCCCTGGCTCGCGCCTACACCACCGCTGCCCCCTGTTCTTGTACCCGTTCCCGCCCCCTTGCCCACATTCCCAATCTCGGCCAACGCTCTCCTCTCCATGGCCCCGAGGCCCGTCGCCCCTCCCCCACTGCCCCCTCCATCTTTCTTATGGCTGCTCAGCGCACTCGCAACACTGCTGCCGCTGCTATGCCGCCCGCGATTCACGATGCTGCCGCCCATGCCCGCGCGCAGCTGCTCGCGCACCGCGACGCTGAGCCGGGCTCGACTGGCACTGGCTCGCCTCGCCTGCACGGCGTGCGCCGAGCGGCGGATGGCCGCCGCCGCGTGCAGGTCGGCCAGCGAGGGCGTGGGCGAGCTGTCGTGCCGCGGGGCGGACGACGACCCGCCGGAGAGCGCGGCGAGCGTGAGGGCCGTCGGCGTGGCCGTGGCTGTGAGTCTGGTGGGAGATGTCATCGTTGTCGTTGCGGCAGTGGGGTCTTGGGCCCCGGCCGTCGTGTGCGGGACCCGCACTGGCAATGTCGAGTGCTTCGGCCTACTACTGCTGTTGTTCTTGTCCTTGCGTGGGCTTCTTCGCAGGTTGACGCCCAGGATGGCGAGGTCGTCGTGCGACAGGGCCGACGTGGAGCTGGCAGTCGAAAGGGGACGATGTGCCGCTGCGTTGCCACTGCGCCGCGACGAAAGTGGCCGCCTAATGGGCGATGATGAGCTCGTGGGCCGTTTGGAGGGCGATGTCGTTGACATTCGCTTGAACGGCGACGAGAGTATCGATTTCAGGGGGCTGGAGGGGCGGCTGGTGCGGCCAGCGCGGGTCGGCGAGGGGGTTCTGGGGCGATATGTCGGGATGGGAAAGGGTGAGTTTTCTTTGCCCGTTGGAGGTGGGATACTGGGAGCCGTCTCGAGCGTCGGAGAGACATTGCTGGTGCTGCGATGATGACGGAGCGGGGGGTGGCTCCTGAGTGGACTGAGGCTCAGGGATGGACTCGACCGTTTCCTGCCTTCAAGAGAGCGGGTGGAGAAGGGGGAGGCGACGACGGGATTGAAAGTGACAGGCCGCTGTTGAATATGAGAATCGACACTTTCACGATTGGCGTCCCGTTTGGCGTGTCCTACTTCTGACTTTGGAGAATTAACGTGAACGGTCTTGTCTGCAACGTCCAACCCGCCCAGCACAGTTGCAGACTGCGGGTTGTTGCTCGCGGCGCTGCCAACGCTTTCCTCGGTATCCGTGTACAAGCTCTCGCTGAGTCCAGATAAAACCATGCTACTTCGCGGGCTTTCGCTTGGTGCTCTTCCGGCCAAGGGTCCATGTTCTCCTGGAGGCAGGGCAGTGCTACGCCAGCGGCGTACCCCAGAAGACGAGGTTTCAGAGTACGCTCGCGCTGTGGCTCGTCTGCCCGTCCGCTTGCGGCGCAGACTACCCGGGAAATTCGACCCTTCTGAAGGCATGGCTCCAGTTGTGACCGGCCTCGACTGGGCGCCCGAGTCGGAAGAACCTTCCAAAGACATACTCTCCTTCCCCTCTCCATTCATGGTGCCGATTATGGACGGGCGCTTTTCACTGGAGCCGCAGGATGAACTGAAAAATGGCGAGTTCGCGGAAGCACGCTGCCGGATCCAAGATTGACGCTTCTCGTGCAGTGAACGGTCGTCGGCTGCAGCAGCGGCTGCGAGGAAGGAGAGGCCATCTGGAGGTGGAGACCCAGGGACTAGACGGACGCTTTTCCGCTCGTCTGCATTCGAATAACGATTTGCGTCGCTAGTTGGCGAGGTAGGCGGAGGATTTGGGAAACTCGATGGTGCGGGAGACAGCATTCCCGTCGACAATGTGCTATAAGAGCTACGACTGCCGCGAGATTGTTGACTGTATGTTGACAAGCGCTGCCCCGACAGCCGCCGAGATGGAGATCCCCAAGATGCTCGGCCGTGGCCGATCCCAGTCATGCGTTTGCGATGGGGCAGGCCGATGGGATACCGAGCATCATTGCTATCACGATGAACAGGGAATGAGCGCACTGGCCGACGACCGCGAATTGGTGAATCGCCTGCCGGACGAGATTTGATGTGTCGCGAGCGGCGTACGTCGGGAAGACTCCATTCCCCGGAGCGAATGGCACTTTCAATCATGACTCTGTCTGTTTCGCCAATCGTACTAGTCTGGGAAGGCTTGTATTTGTGGTGACGGGACTTCTTTAGCGGCGAAGGCAGGGCGATCTGTGGAGGTGGTTCTGGCGTGCGGGCTCTGTGGGTTGACTCGCCCTTTTCAACGTCCCGGTCCCCGGGATTGGTGAACGCGTCTTCGTCGTTCTCCCACGCGTGCTCCTCGTATATCGGTCTCGAGATGTCTGGCTTGCTGATCTTTGGGGAACTCGACCGCGATCGTCCTCTGCTGCTCGCCCTTTTCCGGCGTCGGAAAAACAGAATCCCAAGAACGAGGGCGATAAGTGCGAAGAGGACACAGCAGACAGACACGGCTATGATAACGGAGCTGCTTTCAGGGTCCGAACTGGAACGAGTTGCGGAGGAGGAGTGGTCTGAGGCTGTAGTTGCTTCAGCATCTGCTGAGGTGGAACGGGGGGAGTTGTTCGTACGTGTAGCGGTTGCATTCGCGCTCTCTATCACAATGCTAAAGCCTTGTGAATCGCTGACCGACCCTTCTGCTTTCGTGATGTTGACGCTGGCGTGTATTGTCTGCGGCTTCGTACCTGCCGGTATCTCGCCAATGATGGCGCGTTCGGTCTGGTCAAACTGTAGCCACTGAGCAGCTGCACCGAGGTCGACTTGAATGTCTAGATCCGATCCTCCGACGATGACAGTGCTCATGTCGAATTTGACCGGCTCGCCTACCACAGCGTTGAGAACCCCTATGTCGCCTCTGAGGAGCATGGAGGCCGAAATCAATTGTAGGGTCGTGTTTGCGACATCCCCGTACGTGTCGACCGCAAGGACCGTGATTTCTGTGTAGCTGATGTTCTGCGGGGCTGCCCCGTTGATTTCCATAGACCTTGGGTCAAAGAAGAGCCATTCGGGGACTTGAGCCGTTGTTCTCCGCAAGTTTGAATCGTTGACAGGGTTGCCATCCAGACTCAAGCTACCCCGGAGATTGGTGATCCTGACTGAATCTCCCGGGCTGAGGCTGATCGTTTGCTCCACCACTGCGAAGACAAATTCGTGGTTGCTCACAAAGATAGAGAAGCCGACTTCTGCGCCTGCAAATCCAGGGTAGTCCGAGGCAATGAGAAGTATTTCCAAGGTCTGCGGCAATGTGTCGGCTGCAGGGCTTGTCCCGGAAAAGGCCAAAGATCCAGAATCGAACTTGACCCACGACGGGAGCGGAGATCGATTGCTCAAGATAGTTGTGTACTGAGTCAAATCGGATGTCGCGGACGAGAATAAACCATCGTCAAAATGGATTGTAAAATTTGTCGATGGATACAGGACCACAGCGTCTGGGCCAGAGAGCTTGCCCGCATTGAGCAGGGAGGTCGTGATGTTCCCTTTGACTTCTGGAGCGGGATGGTCCGACACCATCAACGTCGACTCCATTGCAGTGGATCCAGTCGAGTCCTGCGCCGTGATTGCAAAGTGTGTAGTTCCAACATCGGTTGCCGTGGGAGTACCGTATAGTCTTCGATTTGGCGAATCCAACGCGAGCCATGGCGGGTTACCGGAGATGCTGTAATTGACAGTCCCAGAAACTTGCGCAAAAGTCCCCGGGGAGAAGCGAAACTCAAACGGCTGCGATACTCGTGCAACAGGTGGAACTTGCGAATTGAGAGGAAACGATATGGTTGGTATTCCTTCAACGGCGAGCGCTAAGGACAGAATGAACGCGAACGGCAACATCGTTGTCTGATCGTCGTCCTTCTGTCCAGTCGAATGGAGAGGACCCTTGAGGAGGAAATAGAAAAGACGAGAAAAATGTCGCAATGACAAGAGACATTCGACGGCGCCTTCCTAGACCTGCCACCATCTGACGCAAAAATCGCAGAGTCGACCATTAGTGGCGGGACGATGTCTAACATGACTTTCTACCAGGGACCAATCTACGCGTCACTGCGCGTCTGGCGCGTTTTGGCGCCTGACCCTTACCTAGCATTTTCAACATCAAGTGGTGGTGATGTGGAGGAATGCGGGACAGGAGTGGTAAGAATTCGAGGGAATGTGGGCGGCAAGGGATGACTTTGTGGTGCAGGCCTTTGGGCTTACCTGTCCAGCCACAATTGTTAGAGGGGCGAAGTCGATCGATATGATCCAGAATTCTTGAGCTGAGGCGTAGAGCAGTGTTGATCCCGTTTTATCCGGCGCGTTGTGATCGATGCAACGGTCAATTCTGGATCTGGTGGAGGTGCGGACCGTTGCCTTCAAACCACCCACCCACCCTGCTGCGCCGCCCTCTTTTCAACATCGCCATAGTTTTCTCTCTGCGAAGAACTCGCTGATGGTCCCTTGTGTAGCTGGTCATTGCAGCGACACGAAGCTTGCGACGCCAGGCGGCGCCCTCGACCGGATAGCAATATAGCTCGTAACTTGCGGAATGCCTCCTGCTTTTTGACCATTCGTGTGCCCCTCTTGCGATTTCCTTGTCAGGATCCGATGCTTCCTTGTAAGAAAACCGCCTCCTACGCTCGCCATTGGTGTCAAATTCTATGGTGGTGGCTGGTAATGAAGTCAAGTTCTTTACCAGCACCTCGGCGTCTTGCACCATTTCCTAGCTCTTCCATTATTCCGAGACATCCAGGAACGCTAATCTTCTTGGTAGCGATCGCAGGACGGGATTGTGGGCCGAACGAGTTGAATACAAAGCAATCGACTCGTGCATTCAATCCACACAACCTTGGCACATGGCAGCTTTGTGCTCCGCCGCTTCGGACCAGTGGCCTGCCTTTCCCATCCTGCCTGGCTATGAGGCCGTCGGATATTTTGAATTCACAATTTTCAAGACTAGAGTCCTGTCACTGACCTACCCCTCCAGGGGCTTCGAGCAAGGGATTGTCATTATTCGATCGACGTATCTAATGCAAAAAATCTTTTCTCTCTTGCCGCTATATCTCTATTTCAGGGTGACCAACTCCTCTGCGCTAGTCGGATGTATGGCGACGCAGCGATCAAAATCGGCCTTGGTCGCGCCCATCCGGACTGCGACACCAAAGCCCTGCAACATCTCGCCTACTCCCTGGCCCACCAGGTGCAAGCCAACCACGCGCTCGTTGGGGCCCTCGCACACCACCTTCATCGCAGTCGGGCCCTTGTGCTCAGGTTCCATCATGGCGTAGTACATGGCAGTGAAGCTCGTCTTGTAGACCTTGACGCTGTCACCATACTTTTCACGCGCTTCCGGCTCGGTCAAGCCTACAGAGCCTACCTCTGGATGCGCAAAAACGACCGAGGGGATGTTCTCGTACTCGAGTCTCGAATCCTTCTGTCCGCCGAAGATGCGATCACTGAGACGACGACCCGCGGCAATGGCGACAGGAGTGAGCTCGAATCCCTTGTTGCAGACGTCACCCAGCGCGTAGACGTTGTCAATGCTGGTGTTTTGGAAGTCGTCAACGACAATGTGTTTTCTTTCGTCGAGCTTGACGCCACCGAGGTTCTCGAGACCCAGTTTCTCGATTTCTGGTGAACGTCCAACGGCGAACAAAACGACGTCGACGTCCTCCAGGACGAGGTTCTCCTTGCCCGCCTCGGTGTAGGTGACACGCTTCTTGCCATTGCCTAAGTCTTCCACCTTGGTGATCTGGCCTTGCTTGTGCAGGTTCACACCGACACGCTCATATTCCTTGGTGACTGTGTCTTGAATGATTGGGTCGAAGCTCCTGAGGACCTTGTCACCACGGATGAAGAAGTGCGTCTCAGTGCCCAGCGCGTGGAGCATGCCCGACATTTCAACGCCAATGTAACCTGCGCCAACGACAGCCACCTTCTTGGGCTGTTGGTCAATGTCGAAGAAGCCATCGCTGTCAATGCACAGCTCCTTGCCAGGGATGTTGGGCAACGTGGGGTGTCCACCGACGGCGATCAAGACGTGTTTTGCCTTGACTTGCTCCTTGCCGCCATCGTCCAACTTGACCTCGACAGTGTTCTTGTCGACAAAGCTTGCGAAGCCGTGAATGTACTCCACCTTGTCGTTTCCGAGGTTCCTCTCGTAGATGCCGTTCAGGCGCTTTACGTAGGCATCGCGCTTCGTCTTGAACGTATTCCAGTCGAACGAGAGGTTGTCGTAGTTGAAGCCGTAGGCCTTGCTGTCTTTGAATGTCTCGGCGATGGCGGCAGCGTTCCACGTTACTTTCTTGGGCACACAGCTGAAGATTGTCAGCGAAGCCACACGCGAAAAGGTTACCTCGACTCACCCGACGTTGACGCAAGTTCCTCCGAGTCTCTTGCTCTCGATGGCAATCGTCTTGGCGCCATACATGGCGCTAGCTCGTCTGCCAGAGGCAAGTCCACCGCTACCGCCTCCAATGACGAGGTAATCGCATTCTTTGGGAGTGGGCGCCATGGCGGGGTAGGTGGTGGAAAAATGTCGCGAAAAGGCGGAGAGTCTTGATGTAGCCAGCCTGGACGGCCTAGCTAGAAGAACTCTGAAGGGAAATTGAGGAGACAGCTTGGCTGTTTGCGATGGGGAAAAGGAGTGGTGGTGCAGCGGGGCTGCTGATATATGTAATCCGAGTACCGTAGGACCCTTCCTTGGAGCAAACAGTCAATGACGACAGAGCCTAGACCTTTGACGTTGCGGGTGCGCGGGAGTAAGCACCACAAGTCGACTAGCTGACCGTGTGTTCAATGCTCCAAAGGGCGGCGCGGGACAGGACGGGCGCTGGATATATCGTCGAGAACAAGTTCGGCTGACCAATGGCCATGGCACAGGGAATCTTGCGAGCTCGCGATGGCGATTCCACCTCATGACTAAGCGGCTAGCCATTGTCCGAGGTCGCCGAGCTAGCCATTGAAGCGTGGAGAACACACTTTGAATCGTGCAGCCTCCAACGGTGGTTTTTTGTCCCTCTAGCAGTTGTTCGAGTGCGGCTTCGTCTAATGAGGCGGTACCTGCAGTTCGGCTGAACATTCGCCTCCGCCGCCTAGTGACGTCGAGCATCTTCTTGTCACGCCATGTTCCTGGCGCGAAGTTGTAGCTTCATCCTGCGGGGAAACGCGACCACCACTGCAAAAGTTCCTCCCAAACATCTCCGACCCCAGAAGCAGCAACCATGGGAGGCCGTCAATCCGTGCCTCGCGGACCAGACAACATGAATGAAACATCTCGTCCGACCCGGCCGCCCCGGTCGTTCGTCTACAATGCTAGGGTACGTGCAACCCGGGTCGACCTTGAAGCGAGATTCTGAGAGACGCGACTGACTTGCCCGTGCAGACATTTACCGCTCCGCTTGCAGCCTTCACCATGGCCGGTCTCCTTTTCATCTATGCGAGAACATCAATCCGGGCCGCAAAGTTGAACGCCCAGAAGCATCGCGAAGCCGATGGTGGGCAGATAAATTGGAAGAATGAAAGCGCTCGACGACATGGCCAAGCCGAGCAGCTAAGCACGAATTCGTCGTTGCTGAAAGAGGCGTTGATAGGCGACAGACTGTCAAAGACTCCCAAGGATGGCGTGGAGAAGCAATCATCAGGCACAAAGTCCGACGACGATGCGGCTCTTGAGAAAGTAAAGGCTGGTAGAGCATGAGGGGATGGAATAATGGATACCCAGGGTGGAATGGACGAAGCATCTAAAGTTCCGAATTTCATCATTGAAATACCAAGGATCTGGGCCTGCTGAATTTCTCAATTGATGAATCAAGCCCGCTTGTCTTTCCAACGATCCAAATCACCATGGATGTGGATAAACATGCAAGATAATAGGTTGACAGGTGGGGCGCAAGATACTGAATTAGCCAAGAGGCAGTCTTCATAGCCACAAATCCCACCCATGAAGTCACATCAGGCTCCAATCGCTAGCCCGGTCTTCTCGAACGCTCCCGATAACTTGATGACTGCGGGGTAGCACAAGACAACAGAAAGACCAAACTCTACTTCGGGCAATGTAGGAAGCAAGCGCACCTCTCGGGTTGCAAATATCAGATTCCTGTTAAGACGTGGTATCATTCATGCTCCGCATTATTTCCCTCTAGCCTCGCCATGAGTTTTAAGCAATTCCACCTCCATTTTTCCGAAAGGAAACCTTCTCCACACCCACGTTCTCGTTCCCGTTTGCGTCCTTTCGCAGTTGGTAGACGTAAAGTACTAGTACGTCGCCTTGAATCTGAGGAAAGTGTCAGCAGGCGCACTGGAGTGGTTGGTCAAGCCACGTACATCCATGAGTACGAAACTTGGCGTAGGTTCGTCTTCCTCTGGCCACCAGCCCGTTGTCATTGCGCCCGTAGCGCTCCCCGGGTTGACAAAGAACTTGCCCTCCATCTCGTAGGCCTCGAATCTGTGTGTTCCGCCCCACAGAAGAACGTCGACATCCATCTGGCGCGCCGCGATCAACAGGCTGTCTGCATCGCCAGGAGGGATGATGGTGTGTCCATGTGTGAAGCCTATTCTCAACGAGCCATGGGTAACGACTTTGGAGAGGGCAAGGTTAGGCGCTTCGACATCGAAGTCGCCCTTGACGATCTGTAGGTCGGGAGCTATGCTGCGCAGGAAGTCATAGGTATCCTTGTCGGTGAGGTTGCCTAGACATAGTATCTGGCCGATCTTGCCCGGGGCAAGGAGTTTCTTGAACTGTTCGGAGTCAGAGGGGCTGCGCGTGGCGCGAGGAGACGCGTTGAGGGACCGGATAGGAGGAGCTGGTCTACCTTTGTGGGAATGTCCTATGACGTGGTTTAGTCGCCGAGCTGTGTCTGGATTGGGGGCAGGGTGGGATCAAGGGCTTACCGAAGCTCTGTCTGGGATGAAGAGGTCACCAAGACATAGCACCAGTCTTGAAGTCATGGTGTTCGGTCATCCACGACAGTTGGCCGCGTTAGGCCCGCAAATGGTAGTGTCGGTGCGGAGTTGAGTGATGTTGGAAGCACGCGCCTCCGGAGAGCGGAAGAGGAGGCGGGATTCCTCTAGCGGGACGCCAAGCAGCGGAGCGGGCGGGACGACGGGAATCGCGAGTCGATGGATGTTGGTCCTTTCCGGGAGCTTGCGGACGACAATGGAGCAGTCCGGGCGGTTGCACTCGGCCACTATTGACTCTTTGAAGGGCCAGAAGAGCAATATGACTGCGTCAATGTCGCCATGTATGCGCCGGCACACGGTCCCTTGGATTGGACATCGGACTTAAGCCACCTGCCGGGGTGTTGAATTGTTCAATTACCTTCAGGTCATTGTCATCTCATTCGAGTCCCGAATTCAACCACCGCTGTCAAAACACACGATCAATTGCGCCGACGGCCAAGAATCGCAAAACATCCCACTTTGGAGAGCTCATCATCTCTGCTGACTATCCCAATCCGGAAGTTCGGTCCCGCCCCGCGTTCCTTAACCCCTCCCACCACTCCGCCGCCAATCATGGCCTCCAGCGCCAGCTCCCGCCTTAGTCTCGTGTCGAGACACTTGAACGGCAAGTCCATCGCTCCTCCAAACACCTCCTTCACCTACGAACTCGACATTGACTCCATCGCCAGACTCCTCTCCAGACTCGCCTGCCATGTCTTCCCAGGAGCCGCACGCTGCCCTGCTCATTCCCGGGCCAATAGAGTTTGAAGATGCCGTCCTCCAGGCCATGAGTCACTACAGGTACGTACAAGCTGATCCGCGTCTCACTCGGCCCAATATGCTGACGGTTGTGCTCCAGTGAGTCGCATGTCGGCGCACCATTTGTCTCTGTCTTTGGAGAGGCCCTCTCCATGCTCAGGAAGCTCTTCCAAACCTCCAACCCCGCATCGCAACCGTTTGTCATCTCTGGGTCAGGGACGCTTGGATGGGATCAGGTGGCAGCCAACTTGGCTGAGCCGGGCGACGAGGTGTTGGTCCTACACACTGGATACTTTGCCGACTCATTTGCCGATTGCTTCGACACATATGGCGTCAAGGCCACTCAGCTGAAGGCGCCAATTGGTGACAGGCCGCAGCCCGACCAAATTGAGAAGGCGCTGAAGGAAAAGAAGTACAAGTTGATTACAATCACACATGTCGACACGTCTACCGGGGTTCTCAGCGACATCAAGGCTGTGTCGGAACTGGTGCACCGCGTCAGCCCGGAGACCCTGGTCGTTGTGGATGGCGTGTGCAGCGTTGGGTCCGAGGAAATCCGCTTCGACGACTGGGGAATCGACGTTGTTCTTACTGCCAGTCAGAAGGGAATTGGCTGCCCCGCTGGTCTGAGCATTCTCATGGCATCTGGTAGAGCCATTGAGACCTTTAAGGACAGAAAGACAAAGCCAACTTCCTACTTCGGCTCGTGGAAGAACTGGCTACCAAGTATGGCACTGCCCCCTTAGCGCATCCAACCAGTTGCTAACAGGCACAGTCATGCAAAACTACGAAGCCAAGAAGCCCTCTTACTTCGCCACTCCCTCTCCGCAGCTTGTTCGCGCTCTTCACACATCGCTGACCCACATCCTGGCTTCGCCTCTGGATCAACGCTTCGCACGCCAGAATGAAGTTTCCCAGAGGGTCAAGCAGACCGTCAAGTCTCTTGGATTGAAGCAGCTCGCTGAGAAGCCCGAGAACCAGGCAAATGGCATGACCGCCATCTATCTCCCCGAGGGAGTTGCTGCAACCCAAGTGTTGCCCTCGCTGCTCAAGAAGGGTGTCATCTTCGCCGGTGGCCTGCACAAGGAGATTGCTACCAAGTACATCCGATTTGGCCACATGGGTGTCAGTGTCATGGATCCCAAGCGGGACGACATTGATCGCGCTCTGGCAGCTCTCAACGAGAGCTTGTCTGATGCTGGATACAAGGCTTAATGGAGAAAAACGCGTCCAAATACGTACATACTGTCTCTTTCCTATACATATGATGGAACGACCAAAAAAGGCTGAAATTCGATTCAGAAAATGTTGAGAACAAGTTAAAGAACATTCGATTTGCACAGAAATATCTTGCTCTCGCACTGTGAATGCCTACATGCAAAAGGGAAGCTTGACAGTCTCCTCCAATGCTGCAGGGGACAGCAGGCCCAGGACTCCCTGGAATGGCGATTGCAGAGAGCGAAATGGACCGGCCCGCATGCCAGGGATCTCGGACCGATCTCTTCGGATGGAGCATTGAGGAGCAACGAAGCCCTCTGCAAAGATGCAATTAAATCACTTGTCACAATCCATACACAATGCAGAAAAAGCAAAGCATCAATGCAATCGTACAGGATACCTAACAATTCGGTCGGACAAGCTTTCCCGCTTCTCCCACAAGCATTCCAGGGAGCATCCGATGGTCCATCAAGGTGCAGCAGATCCTGGCAACGACACACCGCGTCTGCCTTATCCTCCCGTCAACTCGTCCATCCCACCGCGCACCTTATCCCTAACTTCATTCCTATACAACGGGCACACGTCAACCTCCCTCCTCCACAGCTCCCACGGCCTACCCACCGAGCCCTTCGCAACCGACTCCGCGGCATCCCTCGCCTCCCTGTCACTCAGATACCGCACGCCATCCACAGCCGCACTCTTGACAGTCGCCCCACTCAGCTTCCCACTACCTTCGTCAACCTTGCCTCCCTCCACCACGCCGCCTCCCCAGGCCGCAGCAATTGTCAAGGCCCCCGTCAATGCCTGCGCCGCCTCCTTGGTGTACACGGCCTGGAATACGGCAGTCTCGATGCTGGCGGCCGCCGTGGTGAAGCCGTGGCCGCGCATCAGCACCGTCGAGTGTTCCGGGACGCGCGGTCCAGGCGGCGGGTCGCGGCCGGTGATTCTGGTCCTCAGCGACGTCGACAGTGTCGCCAGCGCTGTGTGAGACACGCGGAAGGCATTGGCGAGCGCCGCGCCCAGGCGCGGTGTGCGAACTAGCAGGTCTTGTGGCTCTGACGAGGATGAGGAGAAGTATGCGGCTATGTCCCAGACAGGGACCTGCGGGCCTGGAGAAAAGGAAGAGGATTAGCAGGTGAACCAATAATGGTGTAGTTGAGCGCCGGGCATACCGAGAAACCCAGCCATGTGCGTAGTCGGCCTGAGCGGCACATTGCTCACGCAATACGGCAAGACCTCTGGACAATGACTATGGACGACGGCATTGACATCCGGGTACTTTTTCAGAAGCTCGCTATGTATGCAGCGCTCGGCGTAGCCGGGCTTGACGTTTGGGTAGACGGGCGACGCGTCCTCGACGTTGTACTGAACCAGATCGGCCTCGCTGCTGATGAGCGCGGGCGCTATGTGGCGCGCCATGAAGAAGGTCGACGGGTTGTGAGGGTTGCGCACGCTGAGGTGCCCGTAGCCGTCGACGATCCCGTGGTGGTGCAGGATGTGGGATCCGGTGATGAAGATGTCGAGGAGTGCATCGTCTATGTCGCCTTTGGCTTGGCCTTCGTTGTCTGCCATTTTTGCTTTTGCTTGACGCTGCGATTGACTTATGTTGTTTGAGGCCGAATGTTGTTGTAGTATGCTGGGGGGTCTGGCTGGGAATCCAGCTGCCATTGCGTCATGCTTGCGACCCCGCCATGGCTCTTGCTACCTAGCTCCAGTCGCGCATGCATAAATCCGGGTTTTCCTCAGGAAGGAAAGCTTGGTGCATATAGACAACGACCAAAAGGGAAGGAGGGTGGAGGAAATCTGAATTTCTTTCGGGAGCTCAGAAAGGGAGGGAATCAAGCGTTCAGGAGGAATGCATGGAGAATTCAAGTGATAAGAAGCACACGACCAATTAAGCGAGATGCGTTTGCACCACTCCAAGTCCTACCGTCAAACACTCCAGTAGCAAAGAATACAGCAGTCTCAATGCTCCGCTCGAATCGATATCCGCACCAGTCCCTTGGCACACATTCGAAATTCGACACTGAGAAGCCAGTATAGCTATCGAAGCTTACCCTCTCCCTGACACGATGAAGTCAATCAACCATACATCCAAGCTCCAACGGAGTCGTCCACTCATACCGATTGAAGTCAATGGCAGCGTCTCAGTTACACCTGAAAGAACCAACATCATCGGTCCAACCCTTCAAATCATCTGTCCCAGGCCATTCCAAGTGGAGGAATTTCCCCGAGCAATCAATGGTTCTAGACACGGCGGTTAGCCGCAAAAGAAGCCCCGGCAAAGCTGAAAGTTGTAGAGATGCAAAGCTGGCCTACCGAAACAAGTCGCACTGGAATCCCTGATCTGGGCCGAAAGAGGACAGTTCGGCTCCGCTGCAGCGAAAGAGACGCGTTAGAACTCAATATCTTTAGTAAGAGACCGGTAAAGAGGATGAGATGGGTGGGAATTGTGGATGCACCTTCGCCCGTTATTGATGCAGTAGCCCTTGAGACGTTCGATTTTGGTGCATGTGCCGCCCCAGTGGGGATCGGTGCATATGTATACCTGTTTATTCGTGTCAGGGAAACTGTTTATGCCCTAAATGAAGTTCGGATAGCCACGTACGCGGAAGATGAACGGGTTGTCCTGGCGTGGCGAAAGGGCGCCAGCTTCTCTGGACATAGCAATGTCGAGAGGTGTCGCGGTCGCCATGGCGGCCAGCAGGTTGAGTAGAATGACGGGTAAGTAATGCATAGCGATAGGATAATGATGCTGTGGCTCAAAAGAGTGCCAGTGTCGACACAGTGTTGGGGTTCGAGAAAGTAATGAAGGATATATAGCGTCTCGGGCACGGCAATGGAATTCTTTTCAGTATCCACGAAATCGGAAGGGCCTTTGAAACCAATTGAGGATGCATCTATCAAAAGAAGAAAGCCAGGGGGGAAGTTCTGCCGTTTCATCGTGCTTTGGTACATGTTGGGCAAGATCTCGAACGATTGGCGGCAAGTACGTGTATCGTTAAATCCGGAAAGAACGGACTTGAATCTGAGGTGTCTGTCCTCTTGCGCACCAAACAATTCTGAAGCAAACAAGTCAAGCCGAGGCGAAAATGAAGACGACTCGAAATGCGGCGAATCAGCAAATGTGAAAAATTTCTAATAGAGTTACCAAATAAAGAAACATTGCATCCGAAGGTGCAACAGATCCACGGGGCCCACGCATCTCAGCTATGGGTAACGTATCCTCGAGGTCATCGTGACAACCTCGGAGACGGGCTATAGCAAAGGTCAATCAATACAGCTGTTGTGTGCACATGATGCTGAGTAGGTGATTTCGGTCGAGACGAGTAGGTATAACGTTGCTCTCTGGCGACCACTTGCGCCCTACCTCTTGTTCAAACTTGGATATCCAGATTCACTCTTCTCCGTTACTCTCATGATGCTTGCTGAAGCTTTCACCCCAGTCTTTGGCTCGGTTTGACTTGCGCCTTGGAGAAGCTTCGGGTTTTCCCAAACGACTAAGCCTTGACATGCTTTGCTACCGCTACAGGAACGGCCGGAACGTCAGGCCACGCCTTCTTGATGGCGTCCTGTACCATTACCAAGCAGCCCTTGGGACCAGGAACGGCGCCTGTGGTCCGTGGTTAGCAGATGTTCTAAAGACACGTCTAGTAGGCGCACTCACCATTCACGACCACAATTCCCATCTCCTTGTCCACCTGCAGCACCTTGAGGTTCTGCACAGTGTGACGTTCATTACCCATGCGTCCTGCCATGGGCCTGCCAGGGAGCACTCTGGAACCGGAGCCCTGACCACCACCAGACGAACCCATTCCTCTGTGCATGAGCGACTGACCGTGCGAAGCAGGCTGACCACCCCATCCATGCTTTTTCATACCCTATAATGCCATCATGTCAAATTCTGACCCCAACGAATTCCGCGAGAAGGTGGACTTACACCCGCAAAACCCTTGCCCTTTGTGTTTGCCCTCGCATCCACAAACTGGCCCTCCAGAAACCAGTCCGCACCAATGACCTGTCCGACCGCCAGCAGACCCTGCTCATCCTTGACGCGGAATTCCTTGATGTGCTCCTTGGGACTGACCTCGCACACGGCGTAGTGACCCAGCATTGGCCTCGTAATGTTGCTTGGATGTCTGTATCCGCTGCCCACGGCGACAGCCCAGTATCCATGAATATTGCGCCTCTTGTGGGACACGACCTGGCATCGGTCGATCTGCAAGACGGTGCATGGGACGCGGAGACCCGTCGCTGGATCGACCATTGCGGTCATGCCTCTTTTGATGGCGATGGCACCGGACCGCAACGGGGTCGTAAAAGCCTTGCGCTCAAGTGCAGCAGTCGATGAGGCGCCGAGTACAGGTAGGTGGGGTCCATGGTTGAAGCGATTGGTGGGATGCGGGTGTTTGGTGACGGATTTCATGCCGCGAGAGGTCATGGCGAAGGCATTGCTGGGAGCGCATTGGGGGACAACGGCCGCCGTTCTTGATGCTTGTCTTGCTATGGATCCAATGGGCGATTGGGCCCACCGCAAAGAGAGCCGTGGTGGCATTGCTGCGGTCGTGTGGAGAGGTGGAAGTGGTAATGCTGGTAGTTTTGGGGATTTCCAGCGGCTGGAAGTCGGCAATGCGATCTCTGCACTTGTGGCCGCCGCGGTCTCCGTAGCACGATGGCAAACAACGGAGCCAGCACCGCAGCTACGTTGGAAGTTGACTTGCACACGCGCTAGCATGGCTCTAGCCTGCTGCAGATTGATTACCATCACCAATTGGTCAGATGCTAGCTGGGGGGCACCTCCACACCGGTGGAGATCCTCCTTCTTCCAGCGAATTTAAGCAATTTCAGACGTCACCAGATGTAAAAACCCAAACACCCAGTCGTTGATTAAGTCTAGAGAAAACATCCACCACCACCGCCGCACCATTTGCCCTGAAAGCGGGACAATCACCCTTCAACTTTTGACCATTGCCAAAGTGCACCTCTCATCCAGACCTGACGCAAGGAGTTTCCGGGACGCCCCAAATGCTGATTCGACTCCTGCCAACAGACTATGGTAGACCGCTATCTAGACGCCCTCCCGAATGATTATACGCAAATCAAAGACCCTCCGACCCATTTCACTCTGATGCTTGATGTGCGGCCATCTATTTTGCAGAACGCGCGCTGCTGACGCCACTGCCGCCATTGCTCATGATGCTAGGGATTGCATATGTCCCAGGAGCATTGTGCTGAGATGGCACCATCGGTGGCGTTGTCCGATTGTTCTGTGGACCACCCATGAACTTTTGCTGCGGTGGAAGTGACGCCGGCGGAGGAGGCTTGGGAGGAAGATGCGAGGGCGTCCCCCACTTCGCAATACTGCTTTGGCCGCCCATCGAGGCAGGCTTGGCACCGGGCAAAGGCGCCGCAGACACAGGTTGAGGCAACGGATGAGAAATCCCCTGATTCGGAATGCCTGTCTTCATGAAGGCAGGATTCGGTGGCTGGCGGATGCTGTTGAACTGCGGTTGCGGCGCTGGCTGGCCAGGTCTCCCTTGCTGATGCATGCCCATGTAGCCGGGGTAGCCAACCATGTTGGGAGCAACAGAGGCCATCTGAGGAGACTGTGCAGGCATATTGTAGCCAGGCGCTCCGCGCATGCCGGGCACAAAGCTGGGAACAAAAGCTTGGCTTTGGGGATTGAATTGTTGCCTGTTGAAGCTGCCCGGAAGAGGATGCTGGTTGCGGTTATTCCCAAAAGAAGGATTTGGGAGCTGCCCGTACGCATAGCTTTGGCCAGCAGACATGGGTCGGTCGTTAAAGCCTTGTGGAAACTGGTACGGCATCTGGACATTTACTTGCGGCCACGGCTGGTTGACTCCCTGAGACTGAGGCCTGTATCCATCTGGATGGCCCGCTAGCGGAACACTTGACATCCTGGGAGTCACTTTGGTGTTGTTGTTCTGCTGGAAAGACATCCGCTGCTGGAAGTCGGAGGAAATGTCGTAGTTGACGGGCATGGGTGCCCCAAACGGCGCTGGGTTGATCGACCCTGTGGGCGGTGAAGCAAACTGTGGAAGCTGCCAGGAATATTGGTGCTGAGCTTCTTGTTGCACCATGACTGGAAAACCTGTTTGGCCCTGAAAGGGAGAGGAGACCGGTGGGTTCACGTTCGTCTGAGGCGCCATGCTATTCACGGGCCCGTAGTACATGGGCTGAGCGCCGTTTGAGTAACCAGGGCCGCCGTATTGGGGAGGAAAGTACGGGCTGAACTGAGATCTGGCCTCAAAGCCGTCATCATCGTTGTTGCGCGGCTTCTTCTTGTTCTTTCGTCCTGCAGCAGAGCTGGAGCGGGACATGTCCTTGCCCTCGTTGTCCTTGGCCAAATCACCAAGGTCTCCATCCTCGGCACTGCCAAAAATGCGTTGGCGGGCTTCTTTGTACTTGGCCTCGCGTTCTTCCCTAGTCAGCTTTCGAGGTCCTTGGCCTGCATCGCTGCCACTATCTCCTCCCACTTCGGAAGTGGTCTTCGAAGGCCCGTCAGAGTTGGCAGTGGTGTTGGTCCCCGAGGGAGGCTTTCCATCCTCTCGACGCATGATTTTGCGAGCTGGTACCATGATTGGAGGCGTCTCGGGGCCTGAGGACAGTGCACTTGGAAGACCCGATAGGGGCGGAGGCCTGGGTCGATGTCAACGGGTGGTCACGAAAAAGGTAGCTTCTCAACCCACATTCGACTGTATGAAGTCTTGGTAATTTTGACCGCGCTTGTAACTGGGTCAACGACATGACCAAGGAGATAATAGTCAGCAAATCGATGTGCAAGCATTCTGTAGAATGCATTGCAATTAGGAACATCGAGTTCTTTCTCTCTGTGATTCAGTCAGCAAAAAGGCACTGTCAGCGTCATTTGCCCGGAGACGTACTCTGTGTTTCGCAAGAAATCAAGCACGTCTTGTTCTAGCTTGAGGACAAACAATCTATCTCTGGGGGATTGGAGCGCTTCCAACAGCTTCTCGTCTGGCATTGGCTGCGGCTGAGAAACGCCATCATTCTCTTGAATGGAGCCGAGCGACAGGGGACTGGGTCTGTTGACCTCGTTACTGTTTGAAGTCTGCGCCATGCGTGCCGGAAGAATTCCACGGTGCGACGTGGCTGAGATTTCGTTCAATTGGTCCCGGAAAGCACGACCGGCCCCAGTGTCCGAGCCGACTCGAGAGCCTGGAGCTACCGAGTCTGGAGGAGAAAAAACATCCTCTCTATCTTCCTCGACCGCCCGTATGCTTGCGCTGTCGTCGGGACGAATGCTCTCTTTTTCATCTAGAGCGAAGGTCGTTCCAGACGCGACGCTCTTACCATCGAGGCTTGGAGGCTTGACCGAACTGTTTGACGAGGAGACTTGTGTAGCGTTGTCGTCAGAGACTACGGGTCTGGCGGTGCCCGCCGCTGGCCGCAATACTTGCCCAACCGTAGGACCATGGATTGTGCCATTTCGGATATGAGCTTCGGTTGACGGCTCGTGGCCGTCCGGGGAGGGTGCACGATGGCAATCCCCATTGCTCTCTCCGTTTTCCATGGGACCGTCGGTCAAGGGTGCGCCTGCATTTTCCGGCGAAGTCAGAGGCTTTTGGAGGATGACGGGAACCTGAGGAGAGTTTGCGCTTTTGGGATTGGTGGTTGTCTCTTTTGTATTCTGGGGATGATAGGCTGAAGCAGCGACCTAAGAAGCATTAGCATCATCATCCCTGCCAGTGGGCGTGTTGAAAGAATCGTTTGGGATGGCCAAAATTGACAGTGTGGGGTACACGGGGGCTGCGCAGGATGTTGCAAAACGCAAATGGGAGAGATGGAGGCGAACCTTTGCAAACGATGGCCTCAGACCCTGGGTTTCGCTGACAGCGGGGGCCTGGGAGGACATTCTCTGGCAAGGCGGAGCCAATGGCAGTGGACGGTAGAATGACAGTAGAATAGAAGGCGGCCGTCGATGTAGTACGAAGTGTTCGGTGGGGTGGGCGCGCGCTCAAAGCCGGTAGAGCTTGCGAAGTAAAGTGAAAATGTCGGAAGCCAAGTTTTGATTTCAGGAACCGGATTGCTCAAGGAAAGTCGTGAAGGCCAGAACCGTAGGGCTGGACATGGTGGTGTGTCGAAGGTGAGGGCTCAAAAGGTCGACGGTGATTTCATCGCGGGTGCAACAGGGCGGTTGGGTGGGCGCACGCTGCTCGTCGGGTGGGTCCTTTTAGAGCGCAAGGCTTGAAGGGAGTCAGGGAGCCGGGCGCGGGGGACTGGCTGGCGATCGGACCGGAAGGACGAGCAAAGCGCAGATGGGCCAGAGCAGGACAAGACCGACAGCCGGAGGAGGTCGACTGAGAGACGGTGAGGATGAAGCAATTGGCAGGCCGTGACAGAGGGTGCAAACGAGACGACGTCTGGGCGGCCACAGAAGAGGAAGCAGAACAAGCGCACCTGAGGTCGCGCGGTTGACCATCGGTGAAACTCTTGCTCCGACGCCGACGGGACTGAGGCAGGTGGTGCTGGTGCTGGTGCTGGGTGCCCAGAGATGCCTCAGGTTGCAGTGGGAACCGGAAACCATCATCTGCGCCTTCCTTCGCACGCTAATCCTCAACACCTCGCACCCGGCCTCTCTCTACTTCGTCCCACCTGACTCACTCGACAAACCAACTCTCCTCAGTCTCTGCCGTCCAATTTCTGTCGCCTTCGCTTCATCCACTCCCGCAGACGCTACAGCTTGCATGTATCGTGGTCCCTCATCACACGCCGGCCGTTCAAAGGCTGCGCCCTCGACAACCTGCCAGAAATGCCTGAAGAAAGATATGCTGTTCCCTCTCTCTCTATCTGCCACTGCTGACCCTTCAGAACGCCATTACAGCTATGAGTGCAAAGTCACCACCCAAGAGAGGCCATACCTCGCCCGCCCTTCCCGGACCCAGCAGCTCTTCAACCCAAAGCTGATGCCTCAGCTGACAAGCGACGTACCCAACGACCTCCTTCGCAGGCAAGTCCGCCGCATGTTTTCATCTGCTCGATCTAACACACCAGCAGAAAGGGTGTCGCCGATGAAGTCCTCGCCAAACAGTCCGAAGAACGCGGCCGCAAGCACGCGCGCGATGACGACCACGGTGCGCCTCCTCCGCGGACGCGTTCGCGCTCAGAGTCATCGTTCTCTTCTGTCTCGACCGTGTCTACAAACCGCTCCCCCACCCGCTCTCCATTTCCACATCAACGCGGCACAAATCCTTCCGGCCACCGGGCCCACTCCCCGCCGTCTGACGCGCGGAAGCGTCGCCGACGTTCAGTGAGCTCGTCGCCAGACCGAAATGCTTCCGACAGACCGAAAGAGCGCAATACCAGGAGAAGACGCAGTTCGTACAGCCCAGCCCAGCGTGGCCGGCGCAGAAGCAGGTCATTCTTGTCAAACAATCGCGATCGTTCGGCAAGCGCGACTAGGGAACAAAGCGTCGACCATGAAATGGACAGATCCCCGTCGCCCTACAGCAGAAGAAAGAGAACTTCGAGGCGAAGCCCAGATAGGAGTCCTGCGGGGAGGGCACCTAGGATGCGCAGCCCTCCCCGATATCCTAACCGGGACTTCGACAGAAACATGGACGGTGTTGCAGAGAGGCCATCTCAATTTTCTCCGGCCCCTCGTGGCTCTCCTCCAGCAAGTACCCGTGAGCGAAGTCTCAGCCCTTACAGCAAGCGCCTGGCCTTGACTCAAACCATGAATGTGGGTCACTGAGGCTGCTAATCTCTCAATCCGATCTGAAAGACTCGTCTTATTCTAGACGGCGCGATGATGCATTCTGTGGATTCGGGTAGGCATTTGGTGGCCTGTGGCCGTCATTTATGGATAGCAAAGGCGTTGGAAAGACGGGCTTTGTTTTTTGAGGCGCGCATCACGGTGAACATTGTATTCCGGCCCTGTGGAAAGGCCTTTTGGGTAGACGTGCCGCTTCACCCCTCCATGATACCCAAGAACCCTAGTATAGAAACCTACTCCGCAAGACGGACGCCTTTCATCCCACTTATTTGCGCTTGTATCCACATGCAGACGATCATCTCTCGCAGAGTGCCGGCGTACCATGATTTGGAACATTGTCTGGTTCCTGTAAAAACCTCTTGCAACAGTGTTTCTGTGCATTAGCATAAATCAATCACTCAACCCTCAGACCACCGGGCTATACTGTTGTAGACACAGCCCTCCAAATTGTAAATTCAAGGACACGCCCTCCTTCCTCATTTCCCACCTGCTCGCAGTACCCTGAATCCAAAACCCACATCCCTTGGAATGCGCCGAACCCATGCTTTTCGTCAAATCACTTGTACCAATATGCCGAAACGCCCCGGTTGTCCTGAAGCAAGCGTGAATGTGTTTACGCCAGCTCGTCGTCGTCCTTCTCCCTCTCTCGCTCAGCCTCTTCTTCTCTCTCGCGCACATGCATAGCCTCGACCAAGTTGACTCCTTCCATGCCCACTTCTTGACCATCGCCAGAGCTCGTGCCGTCGCGCTCTGTAGCCCTTGACTTTGCCTCCCCTTGACTCTTCTCAATGCGCTCCCGCACCAGTCTTGCAATCGCATTCTCAGTCCTTACATTGAGTACTTCCAGCTTCTTTTCCAGATCGCGCTTGAGATCCCAGTTCGGTTTCTTGGGTTGCAGCTTGAAAAGGTCCAGCGGCTTGTCGTCGCCCTCCTCCTCTGCTTCCTTCCGTGTCCGCTCTTCGAGCTCCTGCGCTTGCTTCTCCAACGTCTTCTGGCCCTCGGCGGGATTTAGCTCGAATCCTAGCTTGGGGGCCTTGGTAGTTGCGTCATAGTTGCGGCCTGAAGTGTAGGTCGAGGTGGCATCGAATGTTTGCTGATAATCAGAGGGCGCGCCGTCTTCCATGTCTTGATCTTCGTCAGGTTGTTTTCGCTTCAGCGATTTGAGCTTCGCAAGGCGAGCCTTGCGCTCCTCGGCCGCCGCGCTGAGGGAGGCTTGAGATGACATTGCCCCAACGGTGTAATTGTTTGATGTTGGATTGATGTTGGCGCTGCGGAGAGTGGTAGTGGGAAAAGTAGACTGATGGCGAGCTCCGTATGCGATTGTGGTGGGCCAGTGTATGCTGTATGCAAGGGCGTGGAGATGCGCCAGTGGGCATTTGAGAGCTAGAAGGAGTTTTCGTGAACGTGGGCGTCAACGATGCAAAGCGGTTGGTGAAGCCGTGAAGTTGTTGCTCTGCGGGTAGCGGAGACGGCGGCGGAGGTTACGCGCCAAAAATTCCGCCGTTGGCTCTTCCGTTCCGCTCAGACACCTTCATCACTCGCTTTTCTGCGAGACTGCGACATGACCGCAACGCTGACCTAGATGTTGCCAAAGCCATTGTCTCATCGCCAAGGCGCCTTTGCCAACTCGGTTTCCCCCGCGCTATCCGTCGTCGCGTCCCGCGCCCTCGAACAACCTCGACCCGCACCTTTTACGCGAAGATGGAATCGACAATGTACTCGCCCAGTCGTGACCAAGATGAAAGAGCATGGGAAAGATGATGGAGATCGATTGCACAATCCCCAAATGACCTCGAGATATCCCCATCCTGGAGCAGGAATAATCCAGCATGGTGGCTCGGGCGTGTCTCGAAAGGAACGCGGGCCTTCACCCCACAATCTGCAACTTCTAAACCAAGTAGTTGGCCAACATGTGGGGACAAAGACCGCGCTCCGAGATTCCACAGCACAAGTATTCAAGATTCGCCAAAGCACTCGCGCATACTCGTCAGAACAAGACAACTACTTGGTCGAGGATAAAGACCCTGATACCGAAGATGGGTCACTTCCTGCTATATACGCAGACCCGGTTATCTTTGGGCCAAGGTATCGGTCGACCATGAGAGCAGTGTATATCTTGAAGGCGGCTGAAACCCCCTATGAGGTCTCAGAACCCATTCGCAAACTGTTTGAGATCTCCGAAAATTACAAACCGGTGGATCAGCTGCCATTCCTCGACAAATGGTGGATCCAAATCAGCGCCCAATACGCCGCCAAATGGGATACTCGACTTCCCCCCGAGTTGAGGACATCACGTCTCAATGTAAACGCTTCTACTGAGCATACCGTCAATTGTCTTCTTCAGGACGGGACCAACTATGAAGCCATTCGAGATGTCTGGATAGGTGAGATGCGCCGCAGGCTTTCGCCAGAAGCCAAAAGACTTGTTTTCTGCGAATGTCTGTTGTGGATCATCGCAAACAGGCCTCATCTCTCACTCAACTACATTCAGGCCCTCGGTGCAGGCAACAAAGCCATGTCGTACATCCTCGCGGACGCATTTGAGTTTATAGCCGACCGCTACTTGGAACTCAAGGAACCTTTACCTCCGCGATTCCACTCGGTACTGACCGCGATTCTACTCGGTACTGACAATATGACCTTGTCTCCACGAATATCCACTGGACTCTCCCAGAAGCTTGTCCACCGAGTGCTGCAAACAGCTTCTCTGGATCAAGCGCAGAAATTCTGGCAGACATGCATATCTCATTCCTTTAGAGCGTCAGTCCCGACGTTCCTGGCGGCCGCCTACAGGTTCGCCTTTCTGGGCGACTATGAAACGTCGATTAAGCTTTTAAAAGACTCAATGAGAGTTGGGATGAGGACATCTGCCCAATCCGTTGTCAACGTCGCCAGAAGTATACTTCGCTTCAGCGCAGTCAAGGCTGGGGCGTATAGCGCGGGCTTGGAGATTCTGCAAGTGTTTGTAGACATGAACATGACGATCGACTCGCCGCTCATCACAATTCACATACACAATGCCATGGAGGCTGGCGACGTGCGCAGTGCTCTTCGGTTCTATGACAGGATGAGGGAAGCACAGATGTATGTCAACGATTACACATACACCATCGTCCTCAGCGGCCTCAAAAGAGCTGCCTCCGAAGATGTCGCTGCGATGCGAGTGGTTCTCGTGCACGCAATGGACGCTTTGCCTACCCTCAAACGTCCGCATTATGTCGCCACAGAGATCCTCCACTACACCTATCTTCAGCGATTCAAGTTTCAAACCATGGATGATGGACGAAAATTCATGGTGGCAAACAGAAAAGCCTTCTCTGCGGTGGCCCAGACTTATTGTCAATACTTCGACCCGGAACCACTGCGATATCTCGGCATCCCGGAAGAGTTTTTGGCCTCCCCACCGCCTGAGATACCAATGGAAACGACGGCACCCCCGATCAGGCTGACTGTCGGTGCCTTCCTCCACCATGTCGCCTACACCTCACCGGGAGACCTACCTCAGATGTTTGACAGCTTTGTTGATAAGCTGAAGCGCGACGAGAATCCGCGAATGGTAGAACTTGTTGCCACGAACCACATCTACAATGCGTTTTTGATGGCTTTATGTGAAAACGAATCGACCTTGGGGAAGATTCCGGACGTCCTAGTGCACATGGTCGACAAGGAAATCCACAAAGGAGGACCCATGACTTCGGTGCACACATGGAACATCCTGATCACAGGATTTATGCGACACAAGCAGATTGCCGCCGTCCGCCGTGTGACGAAGATCATGCAAGACCTTGGTGAGGAACCCAACGAGGTCACTTGGAACTCTTTGGTGCTGGGGTGGCTCCGAAACGAAGAACTCGAAATGGCCGTCGAGACTATGAAGACGATGGAACGCAAGAAAATGAAGATTAATGAGAGAACTTTGCGGGAGATTTCTTTCAGTCGCAAGGGACCTAAAATTGTGGAAGCCATGAAACGAGACGACGAGGACTACTTGGTGCCAGAAGACTCGGAGGAGCCCGCGGTGGAAGACGCAGTCGAGGGGCAGCATGACCCCGAAGTCAGCCGTTCCGAAGGAGGCCCCTCTCAAAGACTCATACACAGGGTCTACGTCGACAGTCCCCGAGTTATACAACCATTCGTCCGAAATGGTCATGACGCGCGATCCACCTGGAAGAAATGAGGGCAGCCTTCAAACGCCTTGGACTCAAAAGCAGTCAAAGATACAGGTGCTTGCTTGCTGAGTGCCGGGCCTGCGCTCCAAGCTAGAAAAGACAAGGTCAAGATGAGCTGTCCCAACTGGAACAGGATTGAAAGCTGCGTGGTCCCGAGCACACAGATCTTTTCACTATCCTACTCCCGGTGGCAGCGTCAAGCCACGCAGCTATGTCTACTCCATTTCAATTTATCTTGCAAATCATCCACACTTTCAACTCCGACTCAGAATGGCTGGGAGCCTATTCGGTCCAAGGCCCAATGCAGCAAGAGTCGCATTATTCGCACATCGTTGGGAACCTTTGGGCGGAGACTAGGTCAGCCACGAGAGCGGACACAAGACGCATGCTGCGCCTCTCATTGAAAAATCTCGCATTGGCGCAGCATCAACTCTCGGCGGCATTCTCCGCTGACATGCGTGCGTTCAAACTGTCCAAAAAAGCACCAAAGTCATCCATGTACCGCTCAAGAGAACAGCCAAAACTTCATCGGAAGACTGTTCCAGCGCTCCTCACTTCAGCCGCAAGAAGCAGCCAGGCGACGTTCTCCTCAAACGCAGCTACCCGCGCTTTGCAGCTGTCATGAAATCAGCTCCTGGGCATGGCGTAGTCTTTAGACGGCACTGGGAACCATGTTAAGCATTTCTTGGGCCGAGGCTGAAGAGAAAGGCGCACGACGTTCCCTTGAGCTTGTGCCGACCAATGAGATTCGTCTGAGCCGACCCTTGCCCGAGTTTCCGCTGCCCGCGCCGCCGTCTCACGAGCACACTGCTTCTTTGCGCCCTGCGCCACGGTCCCGTCCATGGCCGCAACCCAAATCCATGGTCATTGCACCATTCACCTGGATAGCAACCAAGCCTCGTTCCTTCCCGTCGCCCACACTGGGTGAGTTCAGCGTACCAATTTTGGGCTCGCCTCGCGGTTGATCATTTCGCCATTAGCAGCACCTGCGCCGGCAATTGACACGAATTGAGCCCAAGCATCCTGTCCCGCTTGGCAGCAGGCTCTGTTTCGCCCTTGGAAACTCCGCTTGCTCTCTTGGGCCCCCCTGTCTCACCCCCTCCTGGCTTGATACTCGACTACATGTCTTCCTTCGTCTCGCATTGTCTCGCCTGGTTTTGTCTCTGTGTTCCCGTCTTCCCGCGCCCCGCTCAATCGAGATGGTCCATTCCTGTCGGTCCCGCGGCGGTAACGGGCCTGCCCGTCCGTTTGGGCGCCCATCTCTCAAACCCACGCTGCCCCGGATTCGTCAAGGGATGTCATCAAAATCACCACGCTTGATCCTCGGCACTTTGGACGGGCGTTGATGTTAACTGGTGTACCAAACGATGGATCGCACGAGGGTGAGTCTAAGAGCGGGACAAGGAAGCTTGAGGTTCCGCCAAGCTGAGGCTGGTCGAGCTCTGGACCAAAGCGTATGGATGACTGGTAGACTTGCCGAGACTCAAAAAAATGAATACATTCAGATCAATCAAGTGTCTTTTCGCTGTACATGCCGGACCAAGCTAACCAGACCATCTCGCCTACGCGCCGTGACGGCTCCGCGACGGCTCCGTCATGGCCAACACCACACACATTACATGCGCTTCGGCACTTGTAGCGCACATGGAGCCGAGGGCGCGGCGCTGCTGAGCACCAACCTATCGACTCGCCCCGCAAGACCAAACCAGTGGGTTGGATCCGAGCGAGCGCAAGTTGCCAGAGTAGGAAAGAGCAGGTGCTTGCGGCTCGCTAAACTCCAAGCAATCCATCCATCCGTCTGACAGTCTATCCGGCCGAATCCTTCAGCCCATTAAACCCATGTCAACACGCACATGTCGAGAGGTCCGAGGTTTTCTTTTCGTTGTCGTCAACACCGGACGGCCTTTTACTTCCGCGTCGCGGCTGTTACTTGTTTCGGTGTGAGGTAGAGTCATTGATGTTTTGCGCTGCGTCGCCACCACCGCCACCACAAGAGCTCCGCGAACAGCCGCCCGTAGATCCGCGCCCGGACATGTCATAGCGAGCAATCTGACCACCTGACCTATCCGTCCGTCCATCCATCCAGAGAGAGGAAGAGACGGACAAACCACTCCTCGACAAGGCGGCGGCAGGGAGCGCGCGCGTGGCGGCATCGGACCAACCGAAAGAAGAAAGCGGGCGAGCATTTGGCGAGGAAGAAGGATGAACGGCTGGCTGGAGGGAGTGTCGCGGCTTTTGCTTTTTCCTCTTTTCTTCTCGCAAAGGAAGACGCCCCGCGAGCGCCCTAGTGATCCTTCCCGCTTTCTGTCTTACTTTGCGGCCCCCTTTTCCCCAGCGCCGTGGCTTTGAGCGGCTGGCTGGCATGGGAGGGCGACGGGATTGGATGGATTGGGGTTGGGACTTTGGTTTCGTTTGGTCTGCAGGGTTGCGGTTCTGGGGGGGGAGACCATTTCAGGAGGAGAGCGGAGCACGACCAAAGGTACCGTCTGGTGCGGACCGAGTTCAACATGGATGTATTTGCAGTAACTATCAACAAGCCAAGAACTCCGAAAGCCTACCTACCATATCTCACGCGCGCTCGCCTCAACTAACTCCCGCACGTCAACGTCAGCCAAACCACAGGAAGCGCGCGACCCAGATGTATGCATGCATGCACGCCAACAACGCCTCCACCAACCCACTCTACCGAGATCTCTCGCCTCAGCCTCAGATCGGCTCGGGCGCCTCACCGCGCCACCCGCTCTTTCCCCCCGCAGTCCTGTATGCGGGTATAAGCTCGCTTGCATGCGCGGAAAAAGGAAACGCCAGAAAGAAGGAAAAAGAAAGAAAGAAAGACTGTGGCTTGCCCCGCCGCAGTGGCGATGACGACGTGTGGCGTTTGAGAGAGGGAATGTAGCAGCGAGAAGAATTGATATCTGATGGGGAGGGAAAAGGAAACATGAGTCTGTGGAATCTTTTGATAGCCCATTGGCGTGCAGGAGGGGGGTGGGGAGAGGATTACTCCGACGATGACGGAAACTATATTTACGGTATGCAGGAACGAGGGAGAAGGAAGAAATAGACTGACAGACAGGCTGTATCAGCGGCGTTCGTCGTCGTCAGGCACATGGGTACACGTCGATAGAACCTTCAAACCAAGCACCTATCGTAATCAGATGCGTAGGCGAAAGGCCGAGAATAGCATATCAGCGGCGGCGCTTCCATCGGCCTCGACCGCCTGTCGATTGGAACAAAACAAGAAAGAAAAGCCAAACACCCAGCGAGCGGGTGGCTGCACGACATTACGCATCTCGCCCGGATATGTACACTTTCATCAGAGGTCCTCGTTTATCTGACATGCATGCTTGCCGCAGCAGCAGCAGCAGCATCAGCGCTGTCAAAGATGTGCGTAGCCGTCTCTGTCTTCCTGACGGATAGATACATGCATGCTTCGGTTGGTTGGTTGGTTGGTTGCATATGCAATGCAATGCAATGCAGCGCGGGCCGCCTCGCAGCGCAGCAACAGCCGTGGGTGAGTCTTACCTGCATACCCTGAACCCCCATACATACTTCATTTTTTTTTTTTTTCCTACCTTGGAAGCTGAATGGGAACAGAGCGAAAGCGGAGCAATGACCGGAAACGGAGGCGAGTGTTGATTGTGAATTTGTTGCCCCCTGTGTTTCTTTTGGGACTGGTGTTTGAGTTACCTGTAATAGCTGAGAGGGGGAAAACGCGGCTGCTAGTGTGAGAGAGGATGAAGGAAAAGTGAATTCGGAGCAAAGGAATATGAAGCAGTGATGTGCAGGAATTTCTTGTGGTCTCTTGAGGGCACCAGTCTTAAGATTGTTGAACTCTTGATAAAGAAAAAAGCCACATCATCCGCCGTAAATCAATGCTCACAAGTAAACAAATACGTTGAGGTGCACCGCGCAGTTTTGACCGTCGCTAAGTCCCAGCAGCAGATCAGATGAACTTTTCGCACTAACAGAGTGTACATACCTACCTACCTTCGCTGCCTTCCTGTCAAAAGCGACGACGTCCAACCCAGGTACCCCTACTCCCCCATAACCCGGGCATGCGGCTCGTTTGTCTCATCTCGTCTCGCCATGTTCCTTCCTATTGCAGCTCCTGGGTCGCCTCCTGCCACGCACGACCGTATTCCCTACCTTAGCCTCGCCGATGCCCTTTCCCCCCTTGTTTCCCGGCTGCGGTGGCTGGAGCCGAAGCTGCCTCAGGCAGTGTCGGATCTGGTTAGGCCAACAAAAGCTACGACAACTCACGCATATCTGAGATCTGAGATCTGAGATCAGACGGTTGCCCACTTACTCACTTGCTACATGGTGGCAAGACACGCGACGTGATGCGATACAATACTAGTGTGCTCACTTGGAATCTTCTGCGGCGCCCTGCTCTCGTCATCCAGCTCGGTCTGCGTCCCTTGGGCAGCTGAATGTGTGGATGGCTGGGTGACGGGTGTGGAGGGCTAGGTCAGGCTGTCCAAACAGGTGGGCCGAGGGCAGCTCAGCTGCGGCCTCTAGGATGCAACAGAGTGGGGCAAAAATAGGGGCAGCGAGAAAGGTGGAAAGCGAAAGGACAGAGGGGATGGCGCACGATGGCGACGCAAACGAAGTGGGAAAGAAAGAGGTGAGAGAAGATAGGATGGCTGCAACTGGTAGTTTTGCAGGTGGAATCCGATGGGTGTGCTCCTCCGAGACGGGAGCACTTCCTCCCGTCCGGCCAACACAACAACGACGCAAGACAATGCAAGGCGGCGGAAACCGGCAAAGTGACTGGGAGGTCGGGGCTGGGGTCTAGGGCAAGGCGGATGGTCGGGAGAGCGCGAAACAGCCGGACCGGACGCAGGCGGGGCTGAGCTGGATGGACAAAGAGACGATGTTTTGCGGGGACAGGGAGGGAGGGAGCGCAGCGGATTCGTTGGGCGCCAGTCACTACGCGGATTTTTATTGTTGGTGATTGGGATTGATCGTTTTAGGAGACAGTCTTCTTCGTCCTGCAATGTTGGCAATATTGCGAGACTGAAAGCGGAACAGATGAGGCCCGCTGGAGCGGGAGAGCATGCGGTTTGAATGAGGTTGTAGATTGACTGTCGTTTGACGCAAGGAGCAGGGAGGGAATTGAAAAAAAAAAAAAAAAAAAAAAAAAAGAGGTCATGGTGCAAGGGGGGTGTGTATTGAGAAAACTACACATTGCCAGATTCACAATGTGCTGGAAACCTCAAAAAAGGCATGATCCCTCCTACCTGGACAACTAGAGTCTCGTCGCGAAGAGAAGGATGCCGAGGACGAAATCGTGGGACAGGCCGAACAGTAATTGGGAGCGGCACTGGATCTACTGGCGCAACGGATCAGCACCATTCGATCAGCCAACAACACGAACAATAAGTCATTGAATGCCGACACGTTGTCGCGCCCTGTGTAGGGCGGGCGAGCAGAGGAGGCCAAAGACAGGGCAAGGTCGGCAGGGCTACCCCTGGCCAAGGAGGCTCTCAACGGCGGCTACGTTGCGCCATGATGTCGATGTTGTTGGGGTTTGCGTGCCAGGCACGCCTCCTCCCAAGCATGCCCCGTCGTGCCAGAGTGTCAGGAGTAGGGCAGTTGCAAGTAGTTTCGCGATTTGGTCGGTACGCACCAAGCGTTGGCGAGCCGAATCGCCCAGTCTTGGCCAAGGCTGCGGCGCTAAGGGGAGAACGGACGGATGGTTCCATGGATGTTGGTGGTGGTGGTGGGGAGAGAAGCGTTTCGCATTGCCCAAAGACGGAGCGTGATGATTCTGATCGACTGGATCGCACGTGGTGTTTCACCTGACTAGCTGGCCTTTTATGAGGTGGTGGACAGGAGAGGGCGCGAGCATCACGGATCCGGGGCAAAGAGGGGGGTTTGCTCGGCACTTTTGGGAACCGAGGGTGCGAAGGGGGGATTCTCTTGTATTGCAGCATAACAAAGCAAGGCATGAAGGCAGAAGTCGTGATTGTGCAATGGCTCAGGGTAGTTGTTGACAGGTGGGGGCGTTGTGGCGCCGTGTGTCACCAGGGACTGTTGGAAAGCAGAAGGCTGGATCGTGATAGGGGTCCTTGCTTGACCATGGGTGGCCATGACGTGTGGGCGACGATGGAGAGTGGGCTGGAAGCAAGGGGTAGCCTAGCAGCAACGGTTTATGCGCGGCTAAGGCAGAAAGTCTGGCGAGCTAGAGAGTAGCGGCCGCAGGGCAAGGTTTGATCTACGCAGGCGGTCGTGGTACGGTGGTTTAGGGTTTGACGGAGCTGCACGGTGCGGGAGGTTGGTGAGGCATGGATGCCGTGGAGTGGAGGAGGAGGAGGAGGAGGAGGTGGTGGTGGTGGTGGTGACATGGATTGAGGGTGATGTGCTCTTGGTGGTCAATGGCCCACACGAGCAGCATCATGTTGCAGGTTGAAGCGAGGTTGGCATGACGCATCAAGAGATGAGGTCGTGATGGTCGTCAGTTCCCCGGACCGTCTGGGTGACCAATGGCAGCGGCACGTGGCGGCATTGGCCAGGAGGAGCAGTGGAGCTGCCCGATTAGGAAAGGGGACGTGTGATGGGCGGCTCTATCACCCACCCCGGCCTGCACCTCAGCAGCAGCACAGCACGTGCACTGGCAGAGGCAGACCGGGGGCGAAGAGCGCAGCGCACGGCGACTGACTCTTGGTCCGGGCAGGGACGTGGACCCACGCGTCGATATCGGAGGGTTTGCTGCTAGACAGGCAGGCCGCGTCGTTTTGCGGCGGAGATAATGGCCGACGCGTGATTCGGAGACGCAGCCGGCGACAGAAGTCGGTAGCGAGACGGCGCGTCTACAGACGCTTGAATCTTGACATGTCGCGACTTGAGGAGAGTTGGGGAAAAAAAAAAAAAAAAAAAGAATTGTGACGTCGAGGGTCGGTCACACTGCGCAGCACTAGGCGCAAGCTCGCTGCCATCATGGTGTTTGGGGGGGGGTAAAGCGTCGGTGCCGAGAATTGGGAGAGGGAGAGGGAGAGGGCGAGGGCGAGGGCGAGGGCGAGGGCGAGGGCGAGGGTGAGGGCGACGACGACGAGGGCGAAAGGAAGGGTCGAGTGGCAGGCGGTGGGGCGACCGGGATTTTGGCGCCGATCAGCAGCAGGCCCTTTGCCCTTTGGTTATTGCCGTGCTCCATGTCTGCTGCGTGCACACAATAACGGGGCCTCGGGCGCGTCCGCTGGGGTAGCCCTACAAAGGCCGTCGCCGGGGAACTGCCTGGGACTCGCAATTTCCACGCCGCCCGCTATTGGTGGGCCCGTCGAGTGCGCCGTTGGATGGTTGATAGCAGTCGTGACTGCCGGCGACATTGACATCAGCGACGTCGTCTCCAACAGCCAGCGGCCGTTGTCCCATTAGACTTGAGGCATAAGCTTTGTGGCATCAAAGCAACAGACGGAATGCACAGATGCCCAAGGCAGAGTGGCAGAATGGACCAACAGAGGTGGACAGTGCATGAGCACCTGTGTTCGACGCGCACGCGATGCGATGGCTTGGCGGGACGGGGACCTGAGTTGAACTAAGGTAGTGCTAGAGACTGGAACCATGACTGCGGGATGCTGATGGTTGCTGCTTTGAGCGGCGCGAGAATATTGGAGATGCAGCAAACGTGGTCGGATCGTCGCGGGGGCCAACACCTGCACGGGCGTGGGCGTGGGCGTGGGCGTGGGCGTGGAGAGGCGACCTGACGGCGGTCCGATGAGAGGTCGGGTGGTGGTTTTGATTAAGGCCTTTGGCCATAGAACAACGGTTTTGCTGGCCTGACTCGATCACCGTGTGCCGCCCTCGTACTCGGGCAGCATAGTGGGCACATGTACAGTAGCAGGTCGAAGGGACCTCGAGTCCATTTCAGGGATCGACATGGCGGAAGAGACGGCCGATGCGGCCGGTCGTTTGTGCCTGGCGCCAGCTGCAAGCCACGCCCGCCGCGCATGCAGCAACCGAACCGTTGCCATGATGGTCGGTCATGATGATGGCGCCGTGCCGCATTATCGACCTCGACGCTCAGCTCCGGGCCATGGGGAATACGGGCTCTCGACGACGGCAGCTGAGAAAGAGAAAGGCAAAAGACGAGTAGGCGACGGGAGGCTGCAGTCATTCATCAGTCTGTCTACGGTAGCTATGCGGCCCAGGGTCCCGCAAGGCGCCCCCCCTGCACTGCACCCCAGGGCACACGTAGAGTGCCCTTCCATGGATGCATGGTATGGTAGAGCACCATCTCTTCGCTCGCTGCTCTCTCTCTGCTCGCTGCTCTACTCTGCTCTGCTCTGCGCTTCCTTGCATCAGACACACTTCGTCCTTCCCTCCTTCCTCCCACCTCACGCAGAAACCCGCCGTGTCTGGACACCCCACCCCACCCCGCCGCGGCTGCGTCGGACGAGCATTCCAGCGCGTCACAAAACTATCGGTCCCAAAGACACGGCTCCATCCATCCTCGACCACACCAGACGTCCTCCACCTCCGCCGACGCCCTCTGCTCTGTGCGCCACAGTCGTCTCCCCGTCTGCCCGTCTGCCCGTCACCCACACCAAATACCCTACACTCCCTCACCCTCTCTCCTGCTGCTTCACTACTGCCTCCCTTTCCTCCCCTCCTTCTCCCCCAACCCGAGACACCACTGCTCCCAAGGATCCCCGTCCCTCGACCTTCCGTCATCGCCCGCCCTCCGCCGTCGCCGTTGTCTGGACTGCCGCGCTGCATTCTTCCCTCTCCTCTGCCCCGTTGGGCAGCCGCATTCCTCACCAACTGCCTACCTCAGCGACAACAACAACAACAACAACAACAACATATCAACGACAAGACGTCCTCTGGCCCTGCTCTCGCCCGCCACCACTTTGACTTTTCACTCCGCCAATTTGCTCCAACACCAATCTGCACGCCACCATTCGATGCAGCCCGCAATAACGCCCTGCATTCGCCACGCTTAAATCAAACCTTCGCCCCGCTGCTCTTTTTCCGACCCAGTCCAGACCCTCGACTACTTTACCCTCGGGAGAAGCCATTCGACGACTCCGCGGCCAAGCGCCGGCAAGAGATTGGAGACTGTAAATGACTGATTTTGCTCGGAAAGGAGGAATGGACCGGAACAGCGCCATGGTGGCGCCGCTCACCATCAGGAAGAAGCCGTCCAACGCCTGGAGCGCCGCCTCGCGCACCGGCAGCGCCCCATCATCACCCAAGTCCCGTCCCACGCCATCCTCGACCAGGACCCGCACTCAATTGTCACCGCCACAGACTCCGCGCGACTCGCAAGAGGATGAACCCCAGCCCGAGTCGTTCCCAAACTACCTCCGCGCCTTTTACCACTTTCACCCTTCAACAACAATGTCCTCTACTGCTGAACAGAGCTCCATAACAGTCGCCATCAGCCAGGGAGACGTCATTCTCGTCCACTCAATACATCCCAATGGCTGGGCAGACGGGACCCTGCTCAGCTCCGGAGAGCGAGGGTGGCTGCCTACCAACTACTGCGAGAAATACAACCATCCCTTCATCGCCAGTCTCCTCTTCGCCCTGACACATCTCTGGGACCTGGTGAGCAGTGGCGAAAATGGCAACGTTGCCGCCTTTTCCAAGCAGGACTACGTAAGGTCAATGATCGCAGGCGTCCGCTTGCTCTTGGTATTATTGCATCTTCACCCAGATACGATGAAATGAGCTAACGCAATGCCCAGGAAAAATGCAACTGCTTGACAAGAGAGTCACCCCTTGTCATGATGCACTCGAGCATCAGGAGAATCCGCAAGAGCCTACTAGGCGATCTGTCATCACTGGTCAAAACGGCCAAGCAATTGCAGCAAAATGTGCTGCAGGGCGATCTTGGCTCCGACGCCGTCTACGAGCTCCTCGACGAGTTGGTCTTCAAGGCATTCAAGGTCGTCACTCGAGCCGTTCGCTTCCTCGACGTGTGGGCTCAGGACGCCGATGCCGAACAGGCCGTTGGGGGTGCCTCGAGGCCAATGACCCCGCCGCACGAGGCGATGCAGAGCAACGCTGAGCAGTCGCAATCAGCCGATGCTGGTGCGACCGAAGCGCTCCAAAACGTTCCTGTCGTGTCACCACCTTCGCCGCCCCCTTCGGCGACGCTTCCCAGCCACGACCAAGTAGACTGGAATAACACCACTCCTCGTACCGTAACCTACGTTCCTTATCGCGAGTCATTACAGTCGCCATCATGCATCTCTCCCAAGTCGACCTATCCGAAGCGCATCTCCGTCTCCCATAGAGCTTCGTATACCAGTCAGGTGAGCGGCCAGCGAAAACGCAACCTTGCGTCGGAGCGCCTTTCCGCCGCACAGGATTTATTCTTAGGATCAATCGGCTCCTTCATTGGGTTACACTTGCAGTCTCGCTCTTCGTCGGAACTCCTCACCACCACCCAGCAGGCCGCACTCGCCTGTCGCCAGCTCCTTGCCATTGTGGACGGAGTATGGGAACGCGATCAGCGACGATCCGAGCCTCTCGCACAAGCAAGGAATACGATGCGCGAAAAGCTCTCGGAGCTCGTGCAGACGACCAAGGACACGTTTGCGCAGACCGAGGCGCTCGTCAACGCAGGGGAATTCGTACCTGGCGGCGAAAAAGAAATGGTCGGCGCTGCTACCGGCTGCGTCAAGGCTGCGGGCGACTGCGTCGCCAAAGCAAAAGTCGTTATTGAACGGATAGGCGACTTCGAGTTCGAAGAAAACGACGTACGCATCAGTGACGCCATCTTTGACAGATTGGGCCTGCCACGCGTCTCTGCCGAATACTCGCAACCTCAGCCGAGCAGTGCAAAGCCTCTCCCCGATACTCCTGCGCAAGCAATCCGAAAGTCCCAAGAAGCTATTCGACAATCCCAAGAGGCCAAGCCACTCCCGCCGCCGCCCGCTGGCCACGAGTCCCGCTCCTTGGCAGAGTCTGTCGAGGCTGTCCCCCGGACATCAAGAGTTCCCTCGGCGCGATCGTCCAAGGATTCCCTGCCAAAACTGCCGATTCCCAACTTTTCGCACCAGCAAATATCGTCGGCAGACAAGTCACCAAGCCTGCACAGCGCACGCAGTACACTTGGCAACCGAGGCCCCACTGATAGCGTTCACGCTACCGACTCGACCAGCACCTATCCCAACAGCGTCCATGGCGACTCGGCAAGCATCATCTCGCACACGTCGACGCGGGCCACCACCCCGGACGACGGCCCGTCAAGCCCGAGGCCCGAGCTGGGATTGAACATTAGCATCCCCAGCGTTTCCGAGCTGCAACTGAGCGGTGAGGAATGTAGCGGTGTCGAGGAAGAGATGCTCGTCAAGACACATGTTCACGAGCTCATCTGGAAAGATGGTCAAATCGCCGGTGGCTCGTTGCCGGCGCTAGTCGAGCAGCTCACGAATCATGAGTCGACGCCCGATTCCATGTTCGTCACCGTCTTTTATTTGACTTTCCGTCTGTTCACCACACCGGTGCAGCTTGCGCATCATTTAATAGACCGCTTCACCTACGTTGGTGACAGCAAAGAGCTCGCCGTCCCTGTGCGCCTCCGCGTGTACAACATCTTCAAAGGCTGGCTCGAGAGTCACTGGCAGCCCGAGACCGACGGGGAAGCTCTTGGACTTGTCTTGGGCTTTGCGACCGGCAAGCTCAGAAAGGCAATGCCGTCGTCTGGCAAGAGACTGGCCGATCTCGTCCAGAGAGTCAGCGGAGTCCGTGTTGGCGCGTCGTCGTCGCGCCTGGTGTCGTCTCAAGGCAAGACCAACACATCGGTTACCGTGTACTCGGCCGTGGATCCCAATGTCCCGAACCCAGTCGTGTCCAAGAGCCAACTCAACGCACTCAAGGCTGCTCGCAATGGCAACGCAGCGCCTGGCATCCTGGATTTTGACCCTCTGGAGCTTGCGCGACAATTCACCCTCATCGAATCGAAGCTATTCTGCTCAATCCAGCCGCACGAGCTTCTTGCCTCGGAGTGGACCAAGAAAGACGGCAGAGCCGTCAACGTAAGAGCAATGTCTAAACTCTCGACTGACCTTGCCAACCTCGTGGCCGACAACATTCTGCAAATGGAAGAGCCCAAGAAGCGTGCCGCTGTCATTAAGCAGTGGGTCAAGATTGCGACAAAGTGCTTGGAACTTAACAACTACGACTCGCTGATGGCCATCGTCTGCTCGCTCAATTCATCAATGGTCATGCGTTTGAAGCGCACTTGGGAAATGGTCTCTTCCAAGACGCACGCGCGACTCGAGGACCTTCGCGAAATTGTCAATGTCGGCCGTAATTACGCCGTCCTTCGCAAGAGGCTCGAGAACCACGTCGCTCCCTGCATTCCGTTCGTTGGAATCTACTTGACCGACCTCACCTTTGTGGACGTCGGCAACCACGGCACGCGACAACTGCCTGGCGAGGGCGGATCCGACTCGGGCATTTCGGTCATCAACTTCGACAAGCACATGCGCACGGCAAGAATCATCAGCCAGCTGCAGCGGTTCCAAGTTCCGTACGCGCTTGCAGCAGTGCCTGAGATGCAAGACTGGATCCAATCGCAGATTGAGCGCGTGCGCTCTTCGGACCAAAGCAACGTGCAAAACTACTACCGCCGCTCCCTTGCGCTGGAGCCTCGCGAAGCCCAGCAAGCGACGGCTGGAGCATCCAAGCACAGCCCAAACGTCGACCACGGCGACTCCAAATTCAGCCCAGCGACCAGCGCGGGTTCTGGCAGCACCAGAGAAAAGTTTGACTTTTTGAACGCGTTTTCCTTTGCCACCAAGGAGTGGCGCTCTGAATCCGTGAGCGGGGCTTCGCAGCGGTCGACCCTATAACGCTCACTAGAGAGGCGTCCCTAGACCTAAAGAGTACACCATACGCATCGCATCACATGGCTGCATCACGGGGAGTTTGTGCTTCCTCTTCACGAATCGGACGACCATCGGACAGGCGTTTCCCGGAGTTTCCCTTTTCCTTTTCTTTTCCTTCATGCGCCACGCTTCGCTCCAACCTTTAAGCGATGAGGGGGAGGGAGTTGGCGTCCAGCTATACATATTCGCACGAGCTTCTTTATTTCCCCTTTGCGTCTGCGATGACGGCCCTTTCGTTTTTCGTTCTTTGATAATCTTTTCAGCTCTCTGTTCTACTTTCTACTAGTAAAACATGAGGATTAACTGGCTTTTCTTTTCTTTTCTTTTTTTTTTTTCCGTGGGTCTGTTGCATCCATCAATCTTGTCCCCCCTGTTTTTTTCTTTTGGTTCAAAAATGAGGGGGCCCTTCATGATCGGATGTGGGTGGAGCTGCCGGTTGCGAATATTTCTTAATCTTTGTTTTCGTTCTTGCTTTTTTCTTTCTCTCTGGGTTGTACGATACAAGATACCTCTTTTGCACGCATAGTCGATGGGCTAGTTAGTCATCATTGTGGTTATGGGAAGGCATGGTGGTGGTGGTTGAGGTGGTGGAGGAAGAAGAAGAAGAGAAGCTCGCTGGTCAAGCAAGCAGAACAGAGGGGAGTGTGGCTGATGGCGACCGTCGCTCACGGAAGAGGATATGGCAAAATACGGCATCGATCACGGCGTTTTTTTGTGTCTTTCGACGCTGGCTGGCTGGCTGGGCTGGCGCGCGCAATGGAGTCGCCGGCGTTCGTCGGGGAATGAATCATCAATGTGCACCGGAGGAAGGCAAAAGGTGTACGTGATGCGATGGATGGATTGATGGATGGATGAATGGGAGCAGCGAGCGAGCGAGCGAGCGAGCGAGGCCCCGTCTGCAGAGCTGAGCTGAGCGGAGCAGAGCAGAGCAGAGTGTTTAATGTCGGAAGGAAATTATATGATGATGTTTTCTGGCCACTGTTTGGTGTCGGTCTCTCTGATCTAGTGCTTTCCTGCTGCACCGTGTGTGCCGTTGACCCGACCCTCTTTGATTGTCATTGCTCGCTGTCGTGTGGAGGGGAGAGGGGTTCCAGCGTCGTCTTCTTGCTTGCTCCTCTGCTCTACCCTCCTCCCCCTGTCTTCCATCCACCAAGTCAATCTTTTACGTCCATCTGTACATGAGTGCATGCCAACATGACAACACGCAAAAAAGCCGCCGTCCGATCAGCGAATCTGCTTGCTCATCCTCGATCGACTGAGACGAAGACCAAGCAGGGACGGCCAAGCCAACCTACAGACAGACAGGCATGCCATCGAGTGTGCTCACCACTGCTACTGATTTAAACAACCACAGAAGTGAAGAAGTGAGGCCGACCAATTAATAGGTAATGTTTTTTTTTTTTTTTTTTTTGTCTACACATACCAGAGCTACCAGAGCAATCGCATAAGATACCGCCAAGTCCCCGCAAGCAGACCAGGACCTTCGCATATCAGATACCGCATGTCCTCCAAGCAATGTCTGTCCCAGAAAATAAGAAATTTTGGTTTGATTGGCCGCCTCACCTTCCATTCACCCCGCTCGAAATTTTGACCGGATCCCTTTGCTGCGATTTGGCATCGCAGATTTTGATGACCATATCGTGTGATGCAGACAGCGTGTCTGTAGGATGAGTCTTGGAGAAATGATGAGTGTTTTCGGAAAGATAAAAGCACTTTCAATTGAGCCAGGCTCGCAAGTCCTCGTCAGGACCGGATTGTAGGTTGTGTTGTGGTGTTCGATTCCACCGGACGCGTGGAGTATATCATGGAGTCTCGACAAGGAGAAATTCAAACCCGAAAGTTTTGTTCCACACGCAATATGTATGGACGTGTCCGGTTCGGGGTGGGGTCGTAGCCTGGATAAGAGAGGTCGCCATCATTGCGGCCCAAGTAGCGGTGAAAGCTCAAGCCCGAGTTCGCAAGGGCAATTCAATCCCACTCCCGGCCAAAGTGGCGCCACTCGTCACCGATGCGGCCCGCACGAGCTTCGCTTCGAACCCAAAAATCATGGTAGGTAGAGTAGTCTGGCAGTAGGTATAAGCAAGCGACAGTATAAATCAATCACGAATAAACATACCACGTTCACGGGACATGCCCAGTTGGTCTGCGACGTTGACGTATCCTTCGGCATTGACCTGACCTTTTTTTGCGACATTCTTGGCCGAGCCCTGATCGGCCTCCTGCCATGGAGTGCGGCAGAATGGACAGGTCACCTTGCCAGGCTTGGTGGCAGCCCACTGGCCAAAGCACGCCTTGTGAATATTGTTTCCACAAGCTGCCTTGCAGTAGACAATTTCCTCACTCTCGGGCTCAAATTCGCAGCAGCAAATGGGACAGTCGTCGTCGATCGGCTTACGCCTACCGTCGTTGTCTTCATCGCCGGCAACTTCCGACGGAATAGGTGGAGCTTTGGCAAAGATCTCGCGCAGCTCGGACGACACGAACGCAAGCTGGTACTGTAGGTGTCTCGGTGCCTTGAGCGTACGAATCAGGACCTGGGGTCAGGTTAGTGGCATGCAGCAAGGCGGACTGGGATGAAGTACGTAAGCAATGTGCTTGCACTGGTGTCCCTTCTTGTTGTAGGGACACGTGCAACTGGGGGCTTTGGAAATGTTGACCGTGTAAACGTTGCCGGTCGAACCAGCAATGTCGACATTTTCCTCGGGACACTCTTCGGAGCCGGCGCGGGAGCGGTCAATGACAAACATTCTTGTTGTTGGGTCAGTCATCAGCCATGTTCAGACCCTGTGATGTAATGTCTCACCTCTGGGTCAATGCACGTTCTTCAATCTTGCTGAAGGCCTGGGGAGGCTGAGCACGAAAACTGGTCTCAGTGAGCACGATGAACCAGACGAAAAATAGGGTGGCAAAAATCGGGTGCATACCGCCTGAGACGCTTTTCCTCGGGAGCCTCCGATTTTGCCTTGGCCTTGGCTTTGGATTTGGCTTTGGCTTTCTTGGAGTCATCGACATCAGCGGGGAGGGTTTCTTGAGCGGGTGCAGCGGTCTTGCGAGCCTTCTTTCCAACGGCGGGGGCAGAAGGGCTGACGTCTCGTTCGGTGTAGGATACGGGCTGCTTGCGTTTCCTGCTCCTCGAGCGAGGCGCTAGCGGTGGCGGTACAACAGCTCCACCTGCGTCAGGCACGAGATTGGACGAGCCGTCGGCACCCATGGCTGTGGGCGTCGAAGAATTGGTGGAATGGGCTGTTGATGGGGCGGTGCCGGATGCGAGCTGACGTTGAGCTGGCGAGTGGGGACGAGAGGGAGAGGTGAGGTCGGGTTGACGTGGTGCTGGGGTTGACGTAGTCGTGGGGTCTGGGGTCGCTAGCCTATTTGGGCATGGATGGGCTGAGAAGGAAGTCGCGTTGGTCGCGTGAACACGTGATGAGCCGAAGCAAGCGAACCACCGTACCTAGACACGTTAACCTCGACCATCTCTTAGCGTTGGGTGTAGGGGGCTCTAAGCGACGTCTCAAATATGGTCGAGCGCAAATTAGGTGTTGTCATGGCGCTCAGAGCTCAATTGCAAGGCGCGGCGGCGCACTCAATTGCTGATGGCGCACCGATCACGGACCAGGATTTACATTGCATGAGGAATGCATGGGTGATGCGCCGTAAGGTGGTGCAAACAGTAGCTATTACACGGCCTCGCTCGGCCTCGTCCAAACGGACCACTTTTTCTATAAACAGAAATGCTGTACTAGGGAATCATGTCGACCAATCTGCTCCCTCAACGCCCTGCTCGATGCTAGGCGTGTCGCCGGCCCAGATGATGATGTAAATGCCAAAACAATTTCCCTGCTCTTTGTGCCCTCTAAAGCAGTCTACGCAAAACGAAATTCGTGCCTCGTGAATCGTGCTCTACTTGCGGCCAAAGGGAAAGCGCCTTCCGCTGCTGGCCTTTTCCTCGTCGGGCTCTGGAGACATGGAATAGGCTTTCTTGCTGCCGAGCTTTTTGCCCAGCCTGACGTCCCTGCGGCTGGCACAGAAGCAGCAGAGACCAGCTTGAATCAGCCAGGCGAGAATCGAACAGGCGGCGGCGATCCACATAAAGGCAAACATTTGATTGCCTATCGTGGCTCCAATGTTAAGCGAATCGACCTTGGTGAGGGCGACCTTGAAGATGATGAACATGGCCGTCGCCAGAATGGTCGCCACGGTGATGAAGAGGGCAGTCGCAAAGGAGAGGATGGCAATGGGCAGCGAAGCCCAGCGCGTAAAGACGGAGAGGGGTGCGAGGAAGATCATGAGGACTGAGAGGACGCATCCAGTGAGAAAGAGACCGAACATCCAGTGGGACACAATCTTGACAATGTCGAGATACTGCAGCGCTTCGGCAGGAATGGCAACTAGACGCGGTTAGAAACAATGTTTCACACTAAAAATGACAGGTGGACGTACTGGTCGCGCCCGAGAGCAGCTCGTTGAGCAGAATTTCGACCGGATTGAACCAGTACAACGACACGGGATTGGAGCAGTGGGTGATTCCGCCGGTGTCATAGCCTTCGCAGAAACCCCACAGGCCGACCTGGTAAAAGTCGTGCAGGCCGAGTGTCTCTGCAATACTGTTGAGGAGGACCGCGTTGGGGATGGAGGTGGGGACAATGTGGCTCAAGTCGAGCTTGATGAAGAAGGTGTCGCGCAGAACGGGCTTATCATAGATGGTGCCGACTTCGACGAGCACGAGGAAGATGAAGGAGAGCAAGTAGAAAAAGGAGGTCAAGAGACCAAAGACTTTGCGGGTGCGGGTTGCGCGTTTGACTTGTTTCTTGGATAAGGTTGTTCCCGAACGCTTGAGGCCATTGGCATCCGGGGTCCAGGATGACGAGCCGGCAGCATTGCTGCGCGCGCTGGCATTTGAGGCCTGGCGGTGCGGCTGAGATGCATCTGTGGCGGCGGGCGGGTGCTGAGAGTAGGCAGGCGGCGACGAGGACATTGTGAGAGGAATCCGGAGCTGCAAGGAGACACCAGACAGCAGCGGAGGGAGAGGGAGAGGGAGAGGAAGAGGAATGGGAAGAAGTGGGTGAGGTGAAGAACAGAGGCGGGTGCGTTTTGGGGCGGAGGGAAGGGCCGACGAGGTGGTAGCAGAGGCGCAGATCCCGCCTGCAGGAGCCCTGAGGAGCCCTTGATGCAAGAGGCGCCTATGGCCAGAGTGCCAGGCCAGCCACAGGCTCCTTTTGTTCTCGCCATCTCTAGCCCCAAGCCTTCATGGGGGCTCGGACGTCATGATCCAAGCCTCTATTTGTTTCCACCCGTCCCCCAGCCTGGCCACCATCCTCCCTATGCGTCGAGATCCCTGACTCTTTTCCGCAGACCCCCATCCATCCTCTTCTCCGACACCTTCTCTCCCGCTTCTCTTCACACCAGACCATGCGGCTCTCTACCCTCCTCGTGGGCTCTCTGGCCGCTCTCGCCATTGCCGCCAATGACGACAACAGCAACAACGACTCGTCGTCTTCTTCATCATCCGATGTCGTCGTCCTGACCGGAACCGAGCGCACTGCGCAAAGCACCCCGACGGGCAGCTACATATCCTACTCCAAGACGATCCGCGTGTCCAACAGCGACGGCACCGGTACCCGGACAGGCGCTGCGGCAACCACTGGAGCATCAGTCAGCGGTGAAGACGAAGTCAGCAAGACGAGCTCCGACGACAAGACGGTGACCAAGACGACTGAACATACCGTAACCCTTCTTACCGGCAATGGACATACCTCGACGTATACCGGGGGCCCTCTGACCCCAAATGCCAACATCACCAGAGTCGTCGCCAGCGCCACGAGCTCTTCGGCAACGCCGACCAACACTCAGCCCTGCAACGGCTATGTCGAGCTTTGCGACCGCAAATACTCCAACATCACCGAGGTCTGCGCGCACAACTCGCCGTTTACTCGGTCGGGGAGTGCCGCCGCCAACCAGCAGTATGACGTTACGGTTCAGCTCAACGACGGAATCCGCATGCGTAAGCCGCCGAGAACAAAAGTCTAAATTTTAGGTTGTGCCCGCGCCGCTAATGACGCCACAGTACAAGTCCAGACGCACTACAACGCTACCAAGGACAAATTCAACCTCTGCCACACCTCTTGCGATATCCTCAACTCCGGAACCCTAGACGACTACCTCGCCGATGTTTCCTCGTGGGTCTCGGATCACCCGTACGATGTCATCACGATCCTGCTCGGAAACGCAGACTACGTCAAGGTCGGCAATTACACCGGGGTGCTGGAAAACTCTGGGCTGAAGCCGTACCTGTATGAGCCGCCGCAGATTCCCATGGGCCTGGAGGACTGGCCTACCCTGTCTGAGTTGATCCTGACCGGCAAGCGGGTGCTTATCTTTATGGACTACGAGGCAAATCAGACCGCGGTCCCCTACGTTATGGACGAATTCAGCCACATTTGGGAGACGCCTTTTGACCCGACAGACCAGAGCTTCCCATGCACCGTTCAACGTCCCCCAGGTCTCACTGACGACCAGGCCCATGATCACATGTACATGATCAACCACAACCTCAACGCCGAAATCTCGCTTCTTGGCACGAGTCTGCTGGTCCCAAACACGGTCGAGCTCAATGTCACCAACTCCAATACGACAGAGTACGGTGCCCTTGGCCGTTCAGCGAATCAGTGCGCCAGTAAGTGTTCTAGATCCAAATACTTGGCAGCGGCGCGGGGCGGATTTGCAAAATCCCCAAACAGCCCGCCGCAGCTGAGACGTGAAACGAGAGAGACCATGCTGATCGCGTCGCAGACATGTGGGGCCGCCCTCCTAACCGCCTCAACGTCGATTATTACAACGTCGGCAACTTCAACGGCAGCGTCTTCGCCGTCGCCGCCCACCACAACAATGTCACGTATCACGGCGGTTGCTGTGGGCGTGACAGCGACTCGGCCGCCGTGGCAGACAAGCCTGCACGGCCCCTGTTTGCAGCGGTCATTGCTTTGATCGTCGGCATTGCCTTTGCATAAAAGCCTTGCTTGCATTCTCTGTTCAACTATCGTGTCCTCGATGTTTTCCTTTTTCTCTTGAGGCGTTCGCTGTTGTACAGCTACCAGCGACGCCTTTTTTCACGAAGCCATGGCATACATCTATTGCATAGGCGACGGCGTTGTGGGTTTAGGGGCGCAAAAGGTTCGAGTCAAAAGGAGTGAGACTCAACAATCATAGACGGGTCGGAACAGTCGGAATCTATTGCCTCTAATTTCAGCCATCTTGTAATTGCCATTCCACTTTGCACATTTCGCTTCTATTCGGACAGGCAGGCAGGCGGCCACGACCTGAGCACGCGCAGGTACATGCCGTGCCGTATTTTGGCACTCTCGTCTGTTTGAACGGGCCTCCCCTCGCGAGCTCCTTGCCAATCTGATTTCTGTCCATCCGCCATGTGCGCCGTGCGTGTGGGACGACACCCAGGTGCCAGCCTCAGCTCCTCGAGACGTCGAGGGCAGCAGCAGATCTTTTTCTGCAAAAGAGAACGAGTCTCGGTCCTCCTGCCGTCCGTTTCGGAACTCGGCGCCTTCGGTCGGTCTTTAGGTCGGATCTTATCTCGGGAGCTTGTCGCGCCGGGTCATGTCATTTTTTCAGTTCGCGTTTTTGTTTGGTTGCGATTTTCGTTCTCCTCATTCCTCACTCCACACGGAACATGCCCGCTGCACGACCCAGGACCCAACCCCACCCCGTCATGGTGGTGGTTGTGGTGCGATTGATGAATGATGAATGGCCAGAGTCATACAGAGGCTGCTTGCCCCAGTCATAATACATTCGTCAACCATTCGTATCCCGCAGCCAAGCCTCGCCAGCCAGCCAGCCAGCCATCCAAAACAGACCAAGCGGTTGAAAGGAGCCGAGCAGCTCACCAACATTACCCGTCACACTTCCCCCACACCCCTCGCGCAGGCAGCTGCGAACTGCTTCAGCGCATCCTCATCGCCGTCCTCGTCCATCAACCCCTCGACAGCCTGCCTGTTGCCCTCCCACCGCGCCCACGCCGCCGCCTGTAGCAGACAGTCTGCCAGGTCGTCCAGCTTGCCAATGTCACCTTCTTGCGTGATGCTCGCTGCTGTCGACGACGTCGTCGCCGCGGTCTCTGTTATTGCCTGGCCGCCGCCGTCGGCGCCGGGCTGAGCAAGGGCGTGCGCAGGGTCGTGCTCGAGCCTCCCGTGTTCTCGTCGCCCCTGTCCCTGTCCCTGGCTCTGTCCCTGGCCTTGTCCCTGACGAATATTCGCTCCTGCGTCTCTGGTTTTTTGTGCGCCCTCCTGTCCGCCGCTCTCCTCACCGCTCTCGTGTTCATGGTCCGTCTCTTGTTGCCTTTGCACAGCCTCAGTCCCCGTCGAAGCGAGATGGCGCTGCTGAGCCTCGACGTCCCCTGCTGTCACCTGTTGTGGCTCCCCCGGCTCTTGTGAAATGGGTCTGCTAGCGCCTTGATAATGACCCTGAGCGCATTCATCATCTCCGGTGACTTCGGCGGCTGTCGCTGTCGTAGCAAGCGAGGTGCTTTCGCCGTCGCTTTTGTCCATGCTGGTGGTACCTCGCCGTTTGCCAATGTCCGTGGCCGTCTTCTTCTTCCTCCTTCCTCTCGCCTTGCCCACCATCTTATCCAAAAACGCATCCCGCGTCGCCGTAGCCGCGGGCGTGTCGAACGAGACGTCGACATCGTTATCCAAGAATGAGCCCAGCGCAATGTGTTCTTCGTCCATGACGGCGTCGACGACGGAAGGGATGGCGACGGCGTCGGAGCCGCTGCTGCGCGCCAGCCACGCGCTCAGGAAGGATATCTTGTCGCGCTTTTCGACCTTGAGGCGCGAGCTCCCCTTGCGCGGCTGCTTGGCTGCCATGAGGGCGCGGCCGAGCGGCGTCGACGTCATCCAGAATTTGGCGACGCGCTGGGGGGACACGGCGTGTGGGGAAGGCAGGGGCATAAAGGAGGGAGAACCAGTGGTAGAAGTAGTAGCACTTTCATCAATGACAGGAGAAGACGCGAGCTGTGTCCTGGACGTCTTCACCTCCTCGGACTTCAGCGTCTCCAGCACCGCCCACAGCATCCCTTCGAGCATGTTGACGCGGTACGTCCACTCTTGCACGGCCGACGACCCCTGGCTGCGGTACCGCTGCTGCTCAATCAGCAGCGTGCCCGGCGCGTACGGCAGCAGTTTTCGCGTCAGCAGAGTGTACGCGATGCGCGAGAGCGCGGCGGGGAGGAACGATTCTTTTTCTGCTGCTGCCGCTCCTCCCCCGACGTCATCCTCGTCCGTCGCCGCGAGCTCCTGCACCGCGATGCGCTCCCACGCAACGACGGACAGGCTGACCTCGGGGCCCACAGGCATCTTGTCCTTGTCCTTATCTTTGCTCTTGCTCTTGCTCTTGCTCTTGCTCTGCTTCTGGCGCGGCGCGCGCATTTCAACGTCGGCGACGCAGAACGCAAGATTCCTAATGCCCATGTCGACGCTGACGATGCGATGAGCGACAGATCCGGGAGCGCGCTGCCGGAAGACAGGCGTCAATCTGGGCGCGGCGACGTCATGGCGGAAGCGCGAGACGAGGGTCGGCTTGGTGCCCGACGTGGGGCTGCCAATGAGCGCGAGGAGCGTCTTGAGGTCGACAGTCTTTAGCGAAGACGCTGACGTCGTGGAGGTTGCTTTTGGTGTTGGTGGTATTGGGCCGGCCGCTTCTGGTGACGCCGCGATGGTGGATCTGGCTGTTTTGGGCTTGACATGGAGTCTGGCTCGTGGCGGCATTAAGTGGCGGGTCTATCAGCTAGTTGAAATGGTAGAATCGAATCCAATGGGGCTATCGCGGTCTTGCGGCTGTAGGATGGTGGCGAGAGTAGGACATGGGAAGAGCAGTGTGGAAAAAATTGTCAGAGGCCGCGAAAAGCATTGGCGGAGACGCAATAGAAAGACGCTGCAGAGAAAGGCGATTGCTGTAAATTCGGAAAAAGATGCGAAAAGGGCGACTTGAAGAATAGTCTAAGATTGCTGAAGAGATGGAATCCAAACATCAAGACATGGCAAATGGATGATTTGTTGTTGGAGGACGCGACAAGGAAGCAGCAGAACGCGTCGTGTTGGAGCCGACGGCAGATCGACCGGGGCCCATCGGCAAATTGCAATGACCAATGAGGGCATGAGGGGAAGCGTGCCCATCCCGTCTTGAGGCTGACATTGTTTTGTTGTTTGTTTCAACCTCTTGCCTTGACCTCATGCTTCGAAATCATCGTTACTGTCTTTGATTTTCTTCAACAAGTTCAAAGATACCCGATACGTCGTGGAAGTACAGTATCTCTTTCGGATTCTGAACATTCCTGCAATGACACCACTGCTGCAAGCCTTTCACCGGCTAGAGACCAGACATGTTGCAAGCTGACCTTTGCTGAGGTGACTGATGCTCCATTACAGATATGACACGTCTAGTATGCAAGATACAGTTTTAAAAACCCAAAAACCAACCTTTCCGTACACCATAACCAGATGCTCCTGTAAGCCTACCATGCACCGACCCACCGACAAACGCCTGGCTAAATCCCATGTACTGCTTATGATGCATCTTGAACATCAGAATCAGAAGATGGCTGCGGCTTCTTCGTCTCGTTCTCCGCCAGATCCATCTCAGACGTCGAGTTGCTCGTCAATGCTGTTGAGTTACCCAATTCGGCCGCTTTCACAGCTGCGGCTTTGACTTGCTTTGCCTCCTCCTCGCCGCAGACTTCCTTAAGACATCGGCCCTTTCGGCCCACCTCCTGCCGGAGCACCTCCAGCTCTTCGGGCCGCGAGAAGGAAAAGTCCCCGCTCCAGAAGCCGCAACCAATGTTGCTCGTTTCGTTTCTTCGCAGGGCCTGCGGCATGCCCGCCGCGTCGACCGGGGCAAGTCGTTTGGGGTCACGGTGGTCTTTCTCCGCGATGATGCTCGCTCCTGGCATGTGATGGAACAACTCCGGATTCAGGCTGTAACACTTCAGGCCTCTCTTGGTGCAGCCGTGGAGCAAAGCCATGTCATATGCCGAATTTTCCGGGTGCGCGAGGGGAGCGATGTCCGAGATGATGAGTGCTGCCGAGGCACGCGTGACGGCGTATCCAAACGTGCAGAGCGGGTGCGTGGATGCGTGGATGGCGCGCCGCTTCTCAGGGAGCTCAATTGCGTCGAGGAGATTCTTCGTGTAAGGATGCAAGTCGGGACGATCCGGCACCGTCTCGTCCCGGTATTTTACGTGTTTGGTGCGTTCCAGGGTCGCTGGCGTCTGGTACTTTGTTCCAACACCATCCTCCAGCTTATTGAACCAGTCGCCGCAGTGGCCGATCCAAAGAACGTCCCAACCGGAGAGGTCGCCATAGTAACTGCTGCTTTCCGGAGGGCTGAGGGTACGAACGGCTTCTGCGAGGCGCGGAATCTGGACCGTCCGGAGACGAATGTCCCAATCGACGTCGTCCTCGAGGATCAGGGCTGTCTGGGCATCTGAACTCAGAAAACTAGACCATTGTCAGCAGAGTTGGATTTTGGGGAAGACGGCGTGGCAGACCTCTGGAGTGCCCTCACGTGTGAGAGCCATGCAAGAGCTGTTCCATTGCCGACCAGACGGTTTCCGGTATGGGCGAGGGCGACTTCGAAGCGCGCAATGTCGTCGATCGTAGGCTCAGGCTTGTCTGGAATGTGCAGCTCGATTTCCGAAACGTTTGCGGCCTGGATCAGCCTGTCACGACGGAGGGACGCATTGTGGGCGCTGTCGTCGGTCGACACGACGTAGATTGCTCCGAATCCTAGAGTCGCGTTTGCGGGGCCGCCGGTCCAATGTGGTGACACGAGGACGCCAGAAGAAGACGAGCTACCGCCGTGCTGGGACGACCCATCGCCGACATCGATGCTGCGGCTTCGGTAGGTGAGCTCTCGGGCGAAGATTAAGAAGACGACCAGGACGAAGAAGGAGAGGGCCTGAAACAGGTGCTTTGACGGGAGGAACATTTTTTTTTTAGGGAGGTGGTGGCGCCGAGCCGTGGTCGTGCTGGTGGGGGTACGACAGCGGCGGCGGCTTCATGGATTTGGGGGAGGTCAGGAGGTGGTGGATGGTGAGGTGAGCGCGCCGGAGGACGTCAGGATCTTTTGAGGTGTTGAGGGCCAGTACGTCACACGTCTCATCTGAGCAGAGGTGAAGGCCTATCACGGGCGGTTTCATGCGGCGCGCGGCTACCCGTAACGCTGCATTTACGAGGTTCACCATCCTGATTCGGCCAAGGGCGCCTGGTTGAGGAGGCCCCACCTCACTCCCCCTCAGTACCTCACTTCAGAACAACAGCCATCGGCCTCCAAGTCGGAGGTTGGAGAGGCTGAGACTGCAGATCGTCGCGGGGCGTTGATCTCTGCTTGCCGATCGTTGTTTCTTTGCACCTGCTATCTACTGTATCACATTGGGACGTGTAGCCAGCCTTTGACGGCTTCTTGCAGCCTCGAAACGGTCCGGCCGACGCCTGTACCCAAGCACATGCCAGCGTCAAACTCGTCCAAAATAAGCCGAGGGAGCGGAATCACCACAACTACCACTTGACCACATGTACTCACTACCCAGCTCTTTCTCATTCGCCGAATTTATCGTCCAAAGTAAATCGTGTGGCACGCTGGCACGCGGTTCCGGCACGTCGCAGCGCGTCTTTGTCCAACGCCTTGTGATGTTCATCACCCAAATTTCAATCTACACCCTCTAAATCCCCTTATTATGCTGCCGCCTGCCCTCCACCTCTGATCCACATGAGACCATCCTAGTCACCATTTTATTCCAAGGGCCAAGTGGAAAAAGCGACGAATGCCGCCTTCACTCCCCTTTGACGTGCCCTGGTCTTTCGTCTTCCCCTCTGGGCACCCCGTTGACCACTTTTAGGCTCCCATTTGCCCACGTTTGAAGGGATCCCAGTACGACCACGGCGACGCTGAAGATGATGGCGGCACCAACAAATACCTGCACACGGGACCAAGTATCAAGAAGTCCAAACAGAGGGTAGGCATACACGCCGTTGTTGTGGGCAGCACAAGCTTCAACCCAGAACCAATAGGCAGTGGCGAGAGCACTGGCGAGCCCAAGCGAAGGGATAAAGGCAAGGGTCCAAGGAGGAGAGAGGAGAAGCAGGTCGAGGAGGCAGAATATCGTGGGGAAGGTGTGGAACGAGTGGTCGACGATTGGAGGAGGCATGGGTGAGTCAGGGTGCAGCAGAAGTATTGGGTCAATCTGCGATGTCAAGTCAGTTGGAGTGTCAAGTCAGTTGGAGTGGCTTTGACGGTAGGTGTTGCAAAATTGGAAGCAATGTAGTTGTGAGCAGGTAAGGACCAGGTGCTATGCCGTTTGGCGGGGCAGGGGCTATCGCGGAACGTGGGAACAAAGGGTCCGTTGATGCAGGGGAACCGGGCCGGAATGGCGGCGTATCCAACGGATTTGTCGGATAGGTGCGGAAACCTCCAGACGTACAGATCTGATTCCCCAGTACAGCACCGTGACGCAAAACTCGAGCGGAGCAGCCACCACGGCGAGTATGTTCTTGAGATAGAACAGGCGGGCGGACAGAGTCAAATCGGCCAATATGCCAAACACAAAAGCCAGAACCGTTATCGCGAGGGTGAGGATGGTCAGATGTTGGAAATGCCATCCCCAGAGGTCGCCGAGGGGGTTTGGCGTCACGACCAAACTGAGACGGACATCAGCATTGTGTGGAACTGGAATTGATCCGGGCCCAGTGTTTCGGGCAAGCGATTGTAGCGGGCGAAGGAGCGGGATGACGCACTAGCGGAACGAGTAAAAGAAGCTCACTAGACCAGCAAGCTGGGAGATGGCGTCAGAAGACTGCGATGGATTCTGACAGACAGACAGACAGACGTGACTTACATGGACAAGGGCCGATACGCCGCGAGAAGGGCTGGGAAGACGTTGGAGAGGGTGCTTGGAGGCGAGTAGAGTGCCCTGGGCGATGAGCGGATCGCTAGATTGGCGCGCCATGGCCGGGACGAGATGCTAAGACGCGAGAGAGAGAGAGGAAAACCGTGGTGGTGCAGCAGGAAGCCTTGGAGCTGGGGCGGAGTTGCAGCGGAGCGGACCTGGACGGGAAGGACGGATAATGACGTTGGCCGGGCCGTGCAGGTGAGCCGTCATCCATCCATGCCTGCCGTGCCGTGCGGGACCCTGTGGGCCGGCCGCAGCATGAAGCGCCTCAGGCCTGAACGTGGAACCTTGGATGTTGATGTCCTTGCGAATGGAGGAAGATGGTGGTGAGGCGAACCAGAACCAACACAAGGCAGGTCACAGCGAGAGAGGGTCCTGCTCAGCCCTGCCGTCTTCCCCACAAGCTACATGCAACGATTACTCGGTGGCCGCGTCTAGTCTCGTCTCTTATCTGCTGAACCCGCGCCAAGCATCACCTTCTGGCTGCTATCAGCCGCGTCCCACCCTCATCCATGCCGTCCATCACAAGCTTCCCCACCGCCGTCTTTTCGCGAGCCATGATTTCCAGTCTTCCTCTCCTCACAACCCAACCCGCTCATATCTGCCTGACAACACTGGCTGACGAGAGCCTCCCCATGCCGTCGTCGACCTTACATCCCGCCGTCCAATCACATCGACATGCCCCGCCCCAAGAAAGTCGGTGCTCCTGAACCCAAAAGGCGGAGTAGAAACGGCTGCTGGCAAGTTGCAACTTTTGGCCTAAAAGAGAACCATTACTAACCGCCCTTCCCAGGCCATGCAAGGGGCGCAAGGTCAAATGGTGAATCTTTCTTCGCATTTCTTCTTCCAACGCTAACACTTTCATTCCAAGTGGGGAAGAAAAACCCAAATGTCTAAACTGCGAGCGCAACGGCGAGGTGTGCGACTATTCCATTCGCCTCAACTGGGGTGGTCGCACGAGGAGGCAGGATGACGACTTCACCATGACCCTTCGCTTCTCTCCGCCCTCAAATTCCTATTCTCTTCCTTTTCCCTCGGCCGAACAATTTACCCAACACCCTCCGCCGCCTGAGCCACAGCACCGCCGATCCGACTCGAGTACACAATATTTGCCTCCTCAGTCCTCGGAAAATGAACGTTTGGATCAACCAACCCACATGTTGTACGACACGCGACGAGGCTCGACGCCATCCGCGGCCGAAGGCTCCAGACCCATTTCCATCCCGATAGACCCGAGGATTCACGCCGCCCAAGATCACTACAGCATCGATTACCCTTCACCGCAGAGCTGGTCGAATCTGCACCACACTCGACCTGACGCCGCGTCTCCTATGCTTCCACCTCTACGGGCAAATCTCGCCATGGCCTCTCCCGAGCATCGGACGAAAAGGTTGAGGTTGAGTCCCTTTGGCGAATCACCTGCACAATCGCTCTCGACCATGACCAGGCATGACGGTTCTGTGGACTCCGTAACGGCGGGCCACGCACCGCCAGACGTGCCGTCGCCCTTTACTCTGCCCCCGATGACACCTTACAGTCCCTTCATGTCACTTCCTCTAACCCCGGGATCGTCCGTGGCCTCGGAGGAAAGCACCGCGAGGTCTGTTCCAATGCATCTGCCATCCTCGCAGCAATCCAGCGACTCACGCCGTCTCTCCGTCAACTATCTGCTCACAAACAGCAGTCCGACACGCACTAACGTGGTGGACAGTGGACCCAAAAACATGTACATCAACTATGGATTCGACATCGGTCAGCCGGATCTGGACATTCCAAACAACAAGGATCCCGAAGCCATCATTGCCTTCAGCCCTCCAGCTCACCCCGAAACCTCTGAGGAGACCACTTCCGCCCAGAGCACTGCATTCGAAGCAAACGGTTACTATGAGAAGCCGGTGCGGATTAGAATCCCAAAGGAGCTAGAGCCTCTGCCTCCTCTTCTGCTGGAAAGTCCGATGAATTTGCTCTACTTTCATCATTTTTTGAACCACACCGCACGTCTATTAGTTCCACACGACTGCGAAGAAAACCCGTTTCGCTGTGTTCTGCCCAAGATGGCAGTCCGCGACAAGGACCTTTTGAGCTTGTTGCTTGCATTTTCAGCTTCTCATCGCGCTCGCCTCCTTTGCCATACGGAGCCGTCCAACCGAATCGCTATCTGGATGCAGGACGTTTTTCCGAAGCTGCGCGTGGCGCTGGAGAGCCCTGATCCTGTTTCTGACTCCATCCTCACGACTGCAATCATGCTCGCGAGTCTGGAAATAGTGTCGCCCAATGCGTTCGAAGTCCCCATTCCATGGAAAAGCCATCTTGGCACTGCACGCCAATTGATCATCGCTCGTGGCGGACTGCAGTCTCTTCATAGGGGTGACGACGAAAGCTCCTACTTCCTCTCACGCTGGTTCGCGTACCTTGATGTGCTTGGTAGTTTATCAGGCAGCAAGAATGACAGTCCTCTGGGTGCAGACTATTTAGCCCTCAGTCCCAACGATGCTCTCCCTGGCGACCTCAACGCTGATGACCAAATCGACTGTCTTCTCGGCTTCACCAATCGCTTCGTCGGCACTCTCGCCCGTATAGCTTCACTTGCAAAGCAATGCGAGCATCAACGGATCGACCCGCATGGCCACGTCCGTTCCGAATGGCGACCTTCTGCCGATGTTGTTGCTGCGGCCGAGGTTTTGCGCACCGAGCTTCGCAACGGATGCGAGAAAGTCGTGTACAAAGCATGCACCCATGGTGATTCCCGCTCCAACATGAATCCCGCCGCCGCCAGCATCTCTGCTAGGAAAGCAGACGCCTGGGATCTGGAAGAAATCCAAGCTACCAACTCGGCTTTCCACTGGGCAGGCATGCTTCATCTCTTACGGCGTGTCCTTGGTTGCCATTCTGCACATGGCGAAGTTCGTCATGCTGTTGAGCAGACGCTGGCAGCGCTGAGGAAAGTTCGTAGAGGCAGCACGGCCGAAGCCTGTCTCCTTTTCCCAATCTTCAGCGTTGGCGTGGAAGTCGAGACCGAAGAGGACAGGAAAGTAGTCAGGGAACGTATGCTGGCCATGGAGAAGATAGGACTGGGTCAAGTGGGAAGGGCGAGGCGGGTGTTGGACAGGGTATGGGAGGGAGGGAACAGAGCTTGGGAGGGCTTCGTGGGAGACGAATTCTTCGGTTAGGGTACGCCTGGGTGTTTGACACACGGTGATTTGTTGGCCTCCTGACTGCTGTTGTTGTTTTGTGCTTTTAGCCAAACTGGCTTTGGTAGTTGCAGCTTGTGGCATTATCAGATACCCTATCAGAGCAGAACTTGCACGTCTTAGCTAGTCATTTATCGGATTTTAGCGGGCAATCGACACATTCATAGTCAGGGGGTGGCAGTCGGTGTGGTTGATGTGAGTTCAACAGCTTGTGGATCAACGTCAGTTCTCTTGTTCGTTCTTCGTCGATGATTATGCTAATGTGCGTGCAGATATGCTCTTGGCCCCGAACAAGACCATGGCCCGATGCTGCAAAGCTCCGCACCCCCGCTTCGCTTGATGATCTGGCGCTCTTCCCAGCAGCCGCCTGCAAACCGACGCCGGAATTTCAGGCAGGCCATTCACGTTCCTATTTCGCCGACCACAGGGCGTCGACGAGATCATCATTACTGAATCGTATGAATCAAACAATCCTTAGAATCAAACTCTTGACAATGTCAAGCAGCAGCAATCTGTCGCCGCTTTTTCAGCCGTCTGATTAGAACCAGTCTTCCCCGTCTTCGCCGTCCTTTACTTTCCCAGGCTTCAATCCACCTGGGTTTTGCAAGAGGATGAAGATGTTCATACCCTGGGAAAAGTCATGGTAGCCTCATTGCAACCACATCTACTTCCCCGTGCTTTCCCATGTGTCCCGGCCGCACTGCGGGCTTCTCCTCATGCTGTAGTCACTTGGAAAACGGCTTGGAGGTGGCTTCTTGCGCCTTCATCCGGCACGCGCCTCTCGAGACTACATAAGCTTGCCTCTTGGGCTGAGGACACTTAACTTCTTCAACCGCACCACCCCAACCACGACTCCGAAATCACTTGTCCGTCATTGCTTGGGTCTTGATCTAGCCAACGCGGACTTGCATACCTGGTCGAGGAAGGTGTTGACACAGACCGCCGGTCAGTGCTCACGCCGAGCTGCGAAATCTTCCCACGCGCGACCCTAAGATTTCACCAGCCTGTGCCTTTTCCCATCAATCGAAGCGCGACCAAGCGTAACAGCTGGAGTGCGAGAGCCAAAGCGAAAGTCGATTGAGCGTGGTGGACATCAAGTTCACGTCTGAAGAGAGGAGGTCAAAAACTCCGCCATCCAGCCCTCTCCGCTCCTCGACCACCATCACTTCCTCCGCTTGAACGCATCAAGTCCTTCTTCAGCAAGACCTGAAGAATCCTCAAGGTACGCATCGTCTTCTCCATCTCCAAGCGATTGAGCAGGCTGTATCAGATCATGCTGACAATTCGTTGCGCTTGAAGAGACCACGAGCTTGTTGGCTCACCACCATCAAACCCTCTTCTCCAACACACTCTCTGCCACTCAAGTACCTCTCGCCCAGCATGCCCTACCCCACCCTCCAAGACCCCATCGTCGTGGAGTTCAATAGGATGGCGCATCTGTTGGATCAGCTCTGCAAGGAGCGCGATGATCTACGGGCAGCGGTGGCTATTCATGAACGGATCATCGAGCTCCAGGCGACGGGTCTCAGGTCCAATGATCTAACAGAAGTCAGGCAGAACTTCAGAACCTTCCACGACCACCTCGGGGGACTTGAAAGAAGGATTTCTTCCGTTGAGCATCAAATGGGCGAGATCATGCTGATCTTCAAGGTAAGCGGCGAGCAAGGAGACGCCATCACACTCAAAAGACTTCTGCTAAACATATTGAATAGGAGCCAGAGGAGGTCGTTGACGGAGAACGTCGTCTCAAGCCGGCTTTGGCTGCTCTCCTCAACGTCATCAAGGCCTCTCTTTGCCTTGCCAACCAGGCGGTTCCCGAGCCAGTCTCTGAGGCGCCTGTCGCAGAGTGGCGGGAGGACACGGTCGAAGAGGGCCGTACTTCTCACCCTAGCCGTCCGAAGCGCAGGTTCAGGGACTACTTTGCCCCTGCGGCTTCTTCGCGCCAAGTAAGCATTGTCAACGCTCCCTTTCATGATCCCGTGCTAACATGACATGCGTAGCCCCCTGCCGTCGTCTCGCAGGCTGCTCCTCTTCCTGTCGGTCGTCCCAACCACCCGGCCCGACAATACCATGCCACGCAAGTCTGGCGCCCTCGACCCAAGCTCTCCTACCACGACATCGATGCCCCGACCGTCCCGTCGTTTGGCGCACCCATTCCCGGTGCCACCAACCAGGCTCCCGTTGATTGGAATGTCCTTTACACTGCCGACAACGCCGCTGCGGCTAGCATCTGGAATCACCGCGACTACTCGCACCGCACGGTCACCATCGACCCCATCGACAGGACCTTGCCGCTGTCGACCTTGCTCCAGAGGTTGAACACTGGTCACTACATTGAGTCTGTCCAGCGCATTCGCTCGCCTAGAGTCTCTGGAAGTGACATGGTCAAGATAAACTTCTTGTCCACGGACGATGCCTATGAGTACGTCCAGCTTACCGATATGCGTCGTTCTCTTGCCAGAATCCCCCAGACCAGCAAACCCATCATCAGACAGAGCGAGATGGCTACCGGTGCCCTTTCGCGTTACGTCAAGGATGCTGTTTTTCTCCACGGTGCCACGCGGATTCTCCTGATTCAGGCGTTCCCCCGTACGCTCAGCTCTCCTCGGGAGCTCCGCATCCAGCTTGGCTACATCTTCAACGTATCGTTGGATGTGTTGCTCACTGACCCGGAGTTTGGCGAGAGGACGATCCGGATTACTTTCCGTGCTGTTGGAGATGCCTACCGCGCCGCCAACCGCTGGCGCAAGACAACCGATCCCATCTGGCGTGGAGTCAAGATCTTCTTCGGCAACGACGGCAAGATCCCTGACTTGAGCGGTGGTGATGCGCCTCGCGATGACGACGGACACGACGGCCCTGGTGGCATGCCTCCCCCTCCCCCTCCAGACTCATCGGACGATGATGGCGATGACGAGAATGAAGGCATTTTCGGTGATGGCGGTCCTTCCGGCACCGACAACAACGGCGGAGGCGACAATGGCGGCGACGGCGCTGGCGCATTCAACTTCACCCCTCAAGATATGGTTCCTGGTGCTCGCTCGGTCCTCGACTACAATGCGCGCAGGGCTCGCGGCATGGCCATCAACGATGCCCACCGACCGCTTCCAAGGTTCGACGGCAAGGGACCTGCCTGTGGTGTTCGTACTATGCCTACGCTCGCGGAAAGCAGCTTTGACGCTCCCATGGCCACCAGCAGCGGTCAATACAGTGCTTCTGTCTACTCGCGCACTACGAACGGTGGACCGGTTGGTGCGTCTACGTCTCTCAACAACAGCGTTGCGTCCAACAACGCGGGAGGTGAAGCTGAGTCGTCCAACAGTGCCGGCGGCGTTGCTGATCTTGCAGCCATGCCCACCGAAGATGGCACAACGGGCCTTGGAATCGGCAATGTCGACACCGTCGAGGCTGTGCACCGTGTGCACACTCCTGCCGAAGTCCATTACTACGTCAACGGCATTGAGACCGACGACGATGGCAACCCGCTCGCCGACCCTGACGACCCCCGCCTGGCCAACATCCCAACCCACCAGGCCACCGAGCAGAATGCCAACAATGCCGTCAGCACTGTCGGCAATGTCCCTGTCCGCCGTGGTGGCGCCTTGCCTGATGTCGTCGCTCGTGCGATGGCCAGAAGCAAGTGGGCCGACTGAATGCCGACTTTGTCGACAACAGACCTCTACTCGACTCCTTTTTCTTGACCAGCAACCTTGCGCTTCTTGGCTCTGGTACACTTGGTCTTCCAACGGTCTAGAAATCGGACAATCGAGAGAGGGCACCATGCTACCTGTACTTGCACTCACGTTAAAAGCGCCTCTTGCTCGACACTCTTACCGACTGGCTGACCTGCGCTTTGATTTTCTGCTTTTCCACTTTACGACGGCTTCGCGGTTTGCACCCTCCACTCTTCGACAGCTTGCTCATTCGACTTGCGCATACCAAAAGCGCCTTGGGCCGTTTGCGCCTTTTTTGCAGCAGCGCAGCTTTCGCAGCATGGCACATGACGGCAGCACATCATCACGGTACGCTGCAACATCCAATTTGCTGCCTCTTCCGATGGTCTGTCTGTCGGTACGCCAGCCTGCTTCATCGGCCTTCATGCGCGCCTTTTGCTTTTCTTCGCTTCTACGCAGCCGAGCGCGCCATCAACTGGCCGCTCACCGTAAGTCGTTACTGCCCGGCTACTTCGTCGCGGCTTTTTCTCCACTCAGTCTGATTTTGCTTTTGCTTTACTTGCCGTGGCACACAGTTGCGACGGCCTCTTCCTTTTCTCTGAAAAAGCCCCCGGTGGTTGACCCTTTGGTATAGGACGAGATGGGATGGGAGGCGTACAAAGGGACATGGGGATTGGGGGGTTGCTCTTTCGGGTATAAAAGGTCTGGTTCGGATTCAGTCAGTTGCTCTCCACTTTGCTTCAGTCCGGTAGTTAGTCAGGTCAATACAAAACCAGTCGGTTTGTCATTTCATGGGGCCAGGAGCCTTGGTATGGGTTGTGGCACTACCATCAAAATGCTTCGCCCTTCAAGCAGTGGAGGAGGAAAGGGACATGGTAGAAAGGGAGATGCACGACCTTGTCGTCTGGGTCTTTTGAATATTTGCTGTGGGGTGGAGAGGAAACTTGAGAGGGACGGGGCACAGCTGGAGCAAATGCCTGGCGGCCGTTCTCATGAAGCCCAACGCTCGCCTTTCACAAAATGAGTAGACAGAGCAGCGAGAGTAGCACAGGAAAGATGGATACGCTTTGGATTGTTATCGCGGACAACAGAGGCGGAGGTGGGGTTGGCGGCGGGACAGACATATGACGTGATTGGCGGCGCGGCTGAGGCCATCCGGGCCATGCACTCTTCAACCGCTTCCCCACCGAGTCGAGGTCATCACTGCCGTTTGCCCATATTTCGCAATTGCATCCTCCGCCTGCGACTCGTCAGACGGCGTCGAGCAACAAACCATGAGCGCACGCCATTCGCGGCGCCATGGGCTTCTGCTCGCTCCCAAAGCTCCCGCTCCTATCGCTGCTCTCCCCCAACTTTATCGCTACCCGCGCCCTCGAGCGGGTTTCCAATTTCGTCGTCCTTTTTTTCGATTTAATGTTTGACTTCTCTTCTCTCCATTTCTCTGGCTCGTCTGCCGTCCAACCTTGAGCTTCCTGCTCTCCCCAGCCCGCCCAAGTCAGTCAACCGGCAATCATGATCAGCCAGCCCGACGTACTCCAACCCAACCGGGGCGCCTTTGCGGACCTCAGGCGCGGCCTGACCATCGCAGACCTCAAGGCCAACGTCGTGGACCAAACCGTCGAGCTGCCAATCCGGAACGGCGTCACCAAAGCGGATGGGCAAATCCACAGCGTGCCAGACGACGACGTCCCCGAGCTCCAGACGGTGCTTCTGCTCTACCAGCCCAAGACGCGCTACGCCCTCACGCCCAAACACACCGTCCCTGAGCTCCGGCATAAAGACGAGGTCCTTATCAAGATTGAATACATAGGTCTCAACCCAATTGACTGGAAAGCGCCGTGAGTGCTGCCACAACCCGCTCCCAGCGACACCAACCCATCTACGAGCAGCAACACTGACATCTCTTGCCAGTGACTTTGGATGGGGCATCCCCAAACTACCCTACATCTCCGGCCGCGACTTCCTGGGCACAATCGTGCGGTCGAGCTCGCCCTCGCGCCCCGTTGGCGCTCAAGTGCTCGCCATCTCGACCGACTACCGCGACGAGCGCAAGTCGGCCTTTCAACACTACGCCGTCTCGGCCACGCACACCATCTGCCCGCTTCCCAGCAGACAAGGCAGCGCTGCTTCCGGCCCGGACCCCTCGCACGCCTCGCTCGGTGTGGCATTCACCGCCGCCGCCCTCGCCCTGGGCGTCTGTCTCGGCGTCGACTTCTCCCCAGCGACCTCCGGGGCCAGCAGCGGGGGATTTGACTTCCTGAACCTCCTGCGCTCGCGCACTTCGCCCGCCGCCATCCCGCACGACGTGCGCGCCGAGTGCCTCGACGGCATCCACGAGCGGGAGCGCGCGCGGCCGGGCGACTGGGTCGCCATCTGGGGCGGCGGCAGCACGACGGCGCTCATGCTGACGCAGCTGGCCAAGGCGGCGGGCCTGCGCGTCGCGCTGGTCGGCGACGCGAAGAAGCACGGGGGCCGCGTCGTGCAGCGGGGCCTCGCGGCGCCCGACGTCATGGTCGACTGCTGGGACGAGGACCGCGCCGTCGAAGTGCTCAGGGGCGTGGCGGGCGGCCGGCTGCGGTACGCCGTCGACGCCGTGGGCAAGGAGACGGCGGGGAAGCTGGCAGAGGCTCTGGCAGACGGCGGTGGTCAGGAAGAAAGGGTGCATCTGGTGGGCTTGTCCGGCGCCCCGAAGAACGTAAGGGATGGGATTGTCTTGCACACCGTGCCGATCAAGGTCTTCCACGAGGTCAGAGAGGTGGGGCTGCGGACCATGGAGTGGCTGGCGCGCTTATTGAGTGATGGACGGCTGGTGACGCCGGACGTCGAGGTGGTAGAGGGCGGCCTGCGAAGCGTCAACGGTGCGCTGGATCGCATGAGGAAGAATGAGGTGTCGGGGAAAAGGCTGGTTGTGCGGGTGTAACTGGGGTGTTTCGGCGATTGATAGATTTGGTAAAATAGAGGAAAATAGATTGGCAGTCAGACGCTTCCAGAGATTAGTATGGTAGCAAAGATTGAGTATCCATGACGAATAGATTAGTTGGACGAAAGGAGGTTAATGCGCTATACACTAAGAAGTGCGTGAAGGTCGAGAGCTTTCAGCTATGACGGACACGGCGTTGCGTGGCACTACACCACGTCCTGCTGCCTCCTCAAATCGTACGCTACAGCCTTGGGCGGCGACGAATCGAGCACCGCCTCTGCCTTCCAGCCATTGACCTCCTGGCCTGCGACAGGCTCACTCGCCGCCTTCTCGGGTTCGACGTACGGCGGCGGGTCCTCCTCGTAGACATCGTAGCGATACTTCGCCGCAGTATGGTCATCTCTGACACCCTTTTGCCCTTTGCCATACACCTTTTCCCTCGCAGTCCACTCACCCTGCTCCTCTTCCGGAACCTGGCCGCCGTAGATGCCCCTGCGGCGCAGCTCGGGCACGAGCAGCTCGACAACGTCGACAAAGGATCCCGGCGTCTCGACGTACGCGACGTTGAAGCCATCGACGTCGCTCTCCTCAATCCAGCGCTCAATCTCGTCGGCGACAGTTTGCGGGCTGCCAACAGAAACGGGGCCGAGGCCGCCGATAGCCGCCTTTTCGGCGACGACGCGGGCCGTCCAGCGCGGCACCTCGCGCGACGTCGTCGTAAAGGCGTTCAGCGTGCTCGTCACCTTGTGCAGCTCCTTGCTGTGGCCGGCGTTGAGGTCCTCGTCGAGCGGCACCGCGCTGAAGTCGATGCCCGTCCACCCAGACGCCAGCACCAGCCCGCCGATGGTGCTGGCGTGCTTCTTCAGCTCCGCCAGCTTGGCCTCTGCCTCCTCGTCGGTTCGCCCCAGGATGGGCGTGAAGGTGGTGAAGAACTTGATGGATTGCGGGTCTCGCCCGTTTTCCGCCGTCAGCTTGCGGATGTTTGCGATTTTGGGCGCGAGGACCGACGGGCTGTGGGCCGTGACAAAGACGGCTTCGGCGTGGGCGGCGGCAAACGCGGAGCCGGCTGGCGAGGTTCCAGCTTGGAAGAGCAAAGGCGTGCGCTGGGGCGATGGATCGACAATGTGTCGAGTGTCGAGGTCGAAGAATTTGCCGTGGTGGTGGATCTCGCGGATGCGGTCTGGGTCAAAGTGCGCGTCGTTCTCGGCATCGTTGATGATGGCATCGGGTGCCCAGCTGCCTTCCCACAGCTTGTAGAGGACGCGCAGATATTCGTCCGCCTGCGCATAGCGCTGGTCGTGTTCGATCGGGGAGGTAAGACCGATGGCTTTGAAGGCGGCCTTCTTCCAGCTCGTCACCTATGTCGAAAGTCAGAGGCAAGTTGCTATTCAGTGGTCAAATACTTACGATGTTCCATCCGATTCTGCCATTGGTCATATGATCTAGGGTGGAGAAGCGCTTCGCAAGGAGGAATGGAGGCTCAAAGGTTGTGGACGCGGTGATGGCAAAGGTCAGGTTTTTAGTGACCGCAGCCATGGCAGAGATTGGCTTCTCAAATCAGTCGTTGTTCAAAAAATCTCTTTGAATGCATGATGGAAACCACTAAGCACCAGTTTTCCCAAGCTCTTGACCATGAGGATAGGTGACTGACAATTGATGGGTCGGTGACGGGCCACTGAGCAGCTCTCCTGATGCAGTTGTCTAAGGAGCCTTCGTACGTGTCGTAGCCGCCATACGTATCTGCCAGAAAGAGAGCATTGATTCCTCCTCTTTCCAGCAGCTTCGCTAAGTCAATCCAGTAGTCGAGCTTCCGCTTGTGGGCAGAGCGGTCCGTCGGGTTCTTCCATTGGCCAGGCGAAAGATGGCCGATGGTGGACATGTCGAAAGCATTTATGAGAATCTTTTTCTTTGGCTTGCTGGCCCCGTTGGCCGCGTGCCCGTTGGCGCCATTCAATGATGCTGACATTTCCGAAAGGGAGATTGAGATGGCGGGGGAAACTCAAAAGCTCCAGAGACTATGCACTAGTATAGTGTAGTCTGGTCCAATGTCCAATGCTCGACCTCTTTCTTTGGGGTACATGACAAGTTTTTCAACACCACCAAGACAGACGAGCAAGCTTTACAGGGTCGTCGGGTAGTCCGCTTAGTCAGTCCCGAAGCGTCGAGCACGCCATTGAGACCCAGCCGCGCGCAAGTCTGCTCGCAGCAAGAGCGGGGTCTCCTTGCCCAGGAACCTGAGGAACGCGATTCTGTTTGGCTGCTGGCCCTGATAAACTATTGCGTGCAAAAACCAATGAGTTGCATCTCGTCGGCAGTGATGACACTGTCCCGGTAGAGGGTCGCATTATCGCTGTGCCGCCTTGGCTGTAGAATCTAGGGCTGGCGATGGGCTAACAAGCGGCGTCGTGGTGGGGGACTACTGTAATCGTGGGAGATCTTGCCTTGATGGGGATTTGCCATCATTGATGGGGTGTAAGACGCAACAGAAATATAGGTACTTTGCCTGCTGAGTATCAAGCCGACGAACAAGTTGGAACTGTCGACTTGATCAGCTTCTGGCCATTTTCACTGCCATGGCAGACTCGAAGCAACCAAGGGCTGAAGTCCAAGGCAGCCCCGAGCTTGCCACCGAGACGTTTCATGATGGCAGTGAACAGAGCAAAAGGGCGTTTCTGGCGAGCTTCTCAGCGTTGGAAGACAAACAGATCATGAGAAAAGTCGACCGGAGATTTCTCCTCCTGATAGGAATGATCTACCTCTTCAAGAATGTGAGGAGCCGCAAACTCAAGAGAAGAGTCTGAACTGACGAATGCTCCTAGATCGACTACACCAACGCTGCGACGGTCAAAGTGCTCCAAGTCGGCCAGCCCCGAAACATCTTGAAGGAACTGCACATGACTGCCGACCAGTACAACTGGGTCCAGTCGATATACTTCATCAGCTACATCATCTTCGAGGTTCCGTGCAATTTGTTGCTCAAGAAGGTGAGCCCTCGAAACTGGCAGACCCGGATCATCTTGTCATGGGGAGCTGTACTGGCATGCCACGCTGCTGTCAAGAACAAGGAGGGTTACTACACCGCTCGATGGTTCCTTGGAATGATGGAAGTGGGAATGTTCCCCGGGTTGGCCGCGCAGCTGTGCAGCTGGTACAGAAGCGACGAGATGGGAAGGCCGATGATGTGGATGTTTGGGCTGCAGCATATGAGTGGCATCGTGGGCAGCTTGCTGGCCTATGGCATCAGCTACATGAACGGCCTCAGCGGTATGAGCGCGTGGAGATGGTGAGTCGAAAGTGATACACCAGTGATTGCGATCCAAGACTGACCCATGGCAGGGTGTACCTTTTGGAGGGCCTAGCTACCATGCTCTTTGGAGCCGTCGTGTTTCTAGCCCTCCCAGACTACCCAAAATCGCCTCGGTCCCGCCGATGGCTGACTCCTCGAGAGCAGGAGTATCTCGAGACGCGCCTGTCAGACAATGCTCCAAAGACGGCAGATCCTGCGTTCCGGAAAGAGGAAGTTGTTGCTTGCTTGAAAGACGCACGAACTTATGCCTTCATGTTGGCCCAGTTCATGACCAATTTTGCGGGATATGGCCTGTCGTGGATGCTGCCAACAGTCACGACGGACCTCGGGTTTGCGGGCCTCCCTCGGAACCAGCTGCTCAACATTCCTCCTGCCGCTGGCTCAGTCCTGGGCGTCGTCTTCGCAGGCTGGTTTCTGAAGCGTGCCTATATGCCACGTCCAGCATTTCTCATTCTATCTGGTGGCGGCATGCTGGTATTTTTTATCCTGCTGGCCGTGCTGAAGAACAATGTCGGGATTTACGTGTCGGTGACATTTGGCACCACGTTCTATGCAATATGGTTTATTCCATTCTGGGCGTGGCGAAGCGCGACGCTCAAAGGCGCGACGGGGGCGGCGTTTGGGCTGGCGTTCCAAAACTGCATTGGGCAGGTGGGAGGTGTTGTTGCGCCGCAGCTATTCCAAAGCAAGTTTGCGAACAATGGCTACAAGACGCCTTTTGCGGTGTGTGCGGGAGCAACGGCGGGAGCTTTTCTGGCGAGCTGGTGGGCGTGGTGGTTGACGCGACGCGTCGAATGGGATGTAATGAGGATACGGAGACTCCGAGCAAAGGCGGAGCGCATGGGAGAGGTGTACGCGGACGATGACGTTGACGTGAGCGGGAGCAGGTAGACCTGACCTGACCTGACGAGTAATGAAGACAGTTGACAGAATTGGGTTGTCGGAAGGGGAGGAAGAGCGGCATGGTTAGGTTTCCATGCGGGCGTTGAGTCAACACGCCTGAAGTGGCCAAAGCGTCAAGCTTCCTGTTACCTTCCCGCGCCCATTCGGTTGGATCAAGCCCAGCCAGGAACCAAGAAAGGCCATGCCACCGCGTGCTTGCGCACACCATCATCCGTCCGGCTATCGTGCATGCATCATGTCTCACTCGGCTCGGGTCGACCAAGACATGCGCCAGCAACCCGTTTAAAAGGCGACCAACAACGGCGTCACCGTCTTGCCTGCTCTCAACACGCCCTTTTCCCGCCTTTCCGACCACGACAATCCACAGCCACAAGCTCGTTTTCAGTGGCGATGCCCGACCTGCTGTTCTTGTGAGCCCGTGAAGTGTAAAAAGAGTTTCGAGTGGCTCAGGTTTGGCTCCGCAAGCTCATTTTTAGAGCCGGCTCCCGAGATCTTCTTCTTGCCGACTCCCAAAACAGAAAAAGACTTTGGAGTGGCTGTCTTCCCGCCAACGCCATGGCGTATGGCTAACTCTGTCTTTGCGTCAACGCTGATCCGTTGGTTGTTGCCTTCGGAATTCCAGAGGCTAATTCTTTGTAAACAAGTATTGGACGGCAACGTGCTAGATGGCAAGTCATTGGTAACATGTCACTCAGGAACAAGACTTCAAACAGAGGCATTTACGTAGGACGCATTGGATAGCAAGTCATTGGTAACAGGCACTCAGGAACAAGACTTCGAACAAAGGCATTTACGTAGGACGCATTAGATAGCAAGTCATTGGATAACATGTCACTCGAGAACAAGACTTCGAACAGAGGCACTTGTGTGGGATGAATGGACAAACTGAATTCTGTATATGCCACTTGTATCTGGCTATGTGATAGTTACATGCGGGGTATCAAGCCTCCCGTTGGTGCAATCGCCTCCCCCCGAGAATGGTATTGTTGATGAGATGTCGTCGTTGATGGGCACCGGATTGTGGTCCTTGTGCGCATGAGAATGATGCGGCCGGTCTACGCTGTCAAACGAGTGCTCTTCCACCGTCGGCCATTACATATTAAAATCTGCTCCATGTACCTACTTCTTTGCCGCCATCTTTTTTGTCGTCGCCTTCACCGTTTCCCCCAGTAGTCACACTCCTTGCTGTTTCATCACGGCGGAGAGGTAGGTTTTACGTCGTCTTAGGCGTTTTCAAGGACAGTCCGTTGACGCTGTATTTGTTGGCGAGTTCGCAGCGGTTGAAGCTTCCCTGGTACGGCCCGCAGGAGAGGTAGGCCGCGGTCACTGACCTTTCGCCGAGGACAGTTTTGGCCTCTGCGCCAGAGGTATAGCTTGTAGGTTGTGAGCACTCCTTGTTTTGGTCAAGAGTCAGAATGAACACTCACGTGTACTTTACCTCAACGCTCCATTCGCTGAGCGATGAGTAACTTTCAAATAAAAAGGAGAAAGCACCGTTGGCACAGGCCGTCTACGTTCCCAATACATTAGATTGAATGCCCCATGTAAATTTCTTTCAAGAGGCAGAGGTGCTTACGAAGGATGTCGGATAGCCTGATTTTCCTCCATCCGTTCCGTACTTCCAATCAATGGCGCAGGTGTCGGTGACTTCGCCGGCTTCAACATTGAAGTTGATGGAGATGTTGTCATCTGGCGTTGGCTCTAGAGGCTCATAGAACTGGAGAGAGGTGATTATGAGACCCGAGGTCGTCGTCGTGGTCTTCGTCGTCGTAGCAGTTGAAAGCGCGGCGGCAGAGATGGCCAAGATGGGAGTGAAGAAGCGCATTGTGGATGAGTTTGAAGATGTCTTGAGTGGGAGATTCAGGCAGTTGATGTGAATGCAGCTGAGAAAGATGTGATGTTGAAGGAAGGGTGTGGGTGAGCATGTTGGCACTTTATATATCCATATACGTTCATGGCGAAGAGGATGCCTGGTAAGGTTACGGACGTTCGGACCGGGAGTGTCGTTCGGACCGGGCTTTGGAGCACGAGGAAAAAGCTTTCTGGTGACCTTGTACATGTGGGTGGATAGGTGACTGTTGGGCTGTTGATCCAACCCGCTTCTCCTCGACCATGACCAGAAGGTTCGTTGTCCCGGTAAATTCGTACATTGGGCAAGAGGCAGAATTGAGAGGAGCAACTTTTCCCCTCATGTTTACCCGGGTCAAAGTGCGACTCGGAGTAGGGACAGTGGTGACGAGATGGTGAGGAAATTCCTCTCTCGCGAGGCCACTAGACCGAGACACAGGATGGGCGCAAGGTGTATCCATATCGCGATGACATCCACGACAACAACGACATGGCTCACGCTACTGCTGTCATCGCCATAGCCACTTGGTGTTTGCTCGAAAGCAGCTGTTGGGGCGCATAGTATCACCCGGAAGTATTGAAAAATCAAGAGTAGAGTTTGCAGAGCGGGAGGATGCGGCTTGGCCTGCGATGCTTACGAGGTAAAAATAAAAATAGAGACTTTTGACAAGGACCACCGGCAGCGCCATCCGGCGGCGCACCCCGCAGCTGATAGAAGCAGGCACAGAAGCCGTATTCATCCGTCGCCGACCTTTCCACCCATTGAACAGCCAGTGGAGTGCTCTGGACTGAACCGGATGTGTTGTGGCGACCGGCGTCCCCCGCACCAGCCTGTCCTTGCACTGACGTGTTCGTTGCTGCGGCTTGTTTGCTGGAAAGGTACGGCTTGCGCACGACGTAGATCGTATCATCATGTTGTGTTGATGGCGTCCGTTGGCGCTGGTATTGGGCGTTGGCGCTGGCGTTGGCGTTGGCGAGCCAGCCTAAGCGACGGACTAATGACTCGAGTCGCGCCATCATGTGACTTCGCGTTGACTCAACGGCTCCCGTCTGGGGTACCTGCAGTGCGTTAGGTGTCCAGCCGCGCGACCCCAGCGACACCCACCCGACCCGACTGAGCGCCCGCCTGGCGCCTTCTGCCACCCACCCACTTCCCGTCTCCGTCGGGCTGCTGCCACACCCACCCACCTCGACTCACGGCTTCTCCAGTTCTCGCCGCCATGGCTAATTTCGCTCCTCCAATCTGCCGCGACGGCTTCGTATACCACGGCCAATTGTTCGCTGACGTCGGGAACCTCAACCGTCATCCTCGCGCCTCAATTCAAGACCTGAACGATCTCTTGCGCCCGAACAAGCCGGCCAAGGACGGCCAGTCGAGGGATCAAGTGGGCCACTGGTACTTCGCCCAGCTCAGACACTATGGACTTCCGACAACCAAGGACAAGAATGCTGCCAAGGTCCGGCTGTTGAATGCTCTCAATGGCGGGCAACTGCAGGTGCCCAAGGATGTCAAGAAGCTCGAGTCACAGCTTAAGAAGGAGTACGATGCTTCAAACAAGAAAGCGAAGGCAGAATTGAAGGGAGCAGGAAGCACTCCTGTATCTCAAACGACGAAAGCCACACCCAGTGCAAACAAGAGAAAACGGACCGACGACGAAGCCGTCGCTGCAAAAGCACCAGCCAAGAAGAAGACAGCCTCCAATCCGACGCCAGCCACGTCAACAATCAACGTCGGACGTAATGGGGACGTTAGCATCAACATCGCATACCAAGAGTTCTTGGGCACTGTTGGAGATTCAAACAAGCAAAGCACGCCCAAGAAAGCCGCGACCAAGAAAACATCGGCAACCGCGAAGAGCACAACCACTGCCAAAAACACGACCACCGCCAAAACCACAACCGCTACCAAAAACACGACCGCTGCGAAAAAGACGGCCACTGCCAAGAGTACGGCTGCTCCCAAAAGCACGACTTCGAAGGCCGCAGCTCCCAAGACCACGTCAGCCAAAACTCAGAATAAGACAACTGCAAAGTCGACAGCGCCAGGAAGCACCAAGTCGACTGGTACAGCAGGGTCCGCTAGGAAGCCCACGGCAAAAGGTCCCGCGGTGTCAAAGAAGAATGTTGCTCCAAAAGACAAGGGGTCGTCGTCCGCAAAGACCCAGGGAGCAAACAAGAAGACCACCAGCTCCGGAAGCGGCCTGGCAACCCAAATTCGGACTACTGGAGTAATCAAACAAGAAAACGACTTCCTCAACTCCAGTGGCCCTGCGACCCCTTTCGATCATGGCATCTCGCAATTCTACAATCACGATCCGAACCTTGACTACATCACCGGCTTCTATGATATTCATTGCTCCATCGAGGAAGACTTTCCAGCCTTTTGCGAGAATGGGTGTCGGATGATGCTCTGTCGCGAGCGTGACTCGGGTCGCGTCTGGGGAAGTTACTCCTTCGGCCCTTGGTTTGGCATAATCAAGTCGGACCCCGGTCCCACGCACTTCTCGCTTGCTCCAGTCTCTCTAGGCTGGCGTGCGAAAGATGTCGAAACAGGCCAGTTGCAATTTGGCCGTGGATGCACAGGTAACATGACTTTTGAAAGTCCAGAGAAGATCTCTGGATGGATTTTTGGCCTGTATGAGAAGGACGTTGAGTTTTACGGGAGGAGGCGCAATGGCCCAGCTAATTGTGGCTTCGTTCCATCCGAGTTCGAAACGGAATGGGCATCATACCCTGCAATCGCTTACGGCAGAGAGGGGCCAAGCCACGGCGACCTGTCTAACGGTGGCTTTTCCAGCTATGGCCATTCAAACAATCGTCACTCCAACGATGGACACTCTGATGAGGGACATTCCTACAGCGGAAATTCCCACGATGGTTATTCGAACGAGGGATACTCCGACGATGGTCACTCCCAAGAAGGCTATCCTGACGACGGCCTGTCCGAAGATGACGGCCCCGACGGCGAACTTTACGATGACGACGGCCATCTACGACCTACAGGCAGGTATGAAGACCTCATGCGCGAAAGCCTCGGAGGGTGGTGATTCAAAACAACATCTTTCTCGGGCTATCTTGCGGTGGATGAAAATCTGCTTCTTGCTCCGAGTCTTCCTATCTTATTTTGGATCGTACAAAAGGAGGAATTGGCAAAGATGCTCTAAAATCTTTTTCAATTGTGTAGGTAGTGCTTTGGTAGTGATATTGATGCTGATCAGGGCGCTAACTCGTTGGACCCGTCCAAGCGTGTTCTTTTTTGAGCTGATTGACATGGAACAGGGTCTGATGATGTTCCTCTAGAACCAGCGCAAAAGCAAAGAGCGTCTAACCAGGGCAGGCTGAGGACTAGTCTGCGAATCGGCGACAAAAAGCTTCATGCATGGCGATGCTTTTATCTGGTGTTAGCGACAGCGTGGGTTGATTGTTCGTCCGGCACAGCACCGCAGCATTATGCCAACTCCGGCGCGAATTCTTCAGACAAAAGTTCTCGGTATCATTCCTTCAGAAACATGTAGTCAGAATCGGTCCAAATGCAAGTTTTCAGGGTCCGGACAAGACAAGATGCAGGTGTCAAACGACGCGACGACAGCGACGGGTGTGTTTCCTCTCCCAGTGTTGAACAAGACAGGATGCAGAGTGTCAGACGATGCAACGGACGCGATTCTGGATGGGGTGTGGTTGTTGGCTGGACTGATGACGACTGCTCGCTTGCATCTCCCGTGGTGTGGGGGGAGAAGTTCGCAATCGGCTCCCGCAATCACGAATACCTCTCGCCAAGCACGTCTTCCACCATTGCAACCACTCACGACCCAACGAACAAAGATACGCCGCACCTCATGCTGATTACGTGGGCAAGCCGTGTATCGCACATGCGCCCCATCTTCTGTTTCGAGTTTTTCAGATGTCGCATCTCACATGTTCTGGCCATCCACGGCCTCTCCTGCTTGCGCAATTGGTCATGACCCCTGAACAAGCTGCCTAGTCATGGGTCTAACGCCCCGGTCTTTCAACTGGTGCTCGCGCCATCGAACCCCATGGGATGTCGTTCAAGGTATGTGCCGAATTCCCGGTCGAAACTTATTAGACCCTAAAGTCGTTGCTGGACCCTGTTCACAACACGCATACAGCTTCTTCACTCGACCTGCTGCTCCAAAAGAAGACTCCTCAGAGCTTGCTATTACCACAAAAGATCCACAATGGCACCAGTCGCAGTTGAGCATGATGTCCCCGTGCGGCCGTCCAAGAGCGAGCTTCCCGCTGGAAGGCAGCCGCTGAAGCCGACTGGAATCCTGGATCAGTACGAGAAGATTGATCTCACTCCCGTCATTGGCACCGAGTTTACCAAGGCGAGCCTCGCCGAGTGGATCAAAGCACCGAACGCGGATGAACTGTTGAAGGAGCTGGCAATCACTGGTAGGAATCCTTGAAAAGAACGCCAGAACAGTGACTTACATGAGCAACCTGCAGTATCTCGTCGCGGCGTAGTCTTTTTCCGCGCCCAAGATGACCTGACGAATGAGCTGCAAAAGTTTCTGAACCAGCGTCTGGGGGAGCTGGCTGGCAAACCCTCAACTTCGTCGCTGCACATCCACCCAATTCTAAACAGCGACCGTGAGCTTGGAGATTCGGATCCGGAGATCAGCACCATCAGCTCCGAGCAGCGCAAAAAGTACTATGACAAGGTCGACAACCGAGCGGCCAAGAAGCAGCAAAGTGCGCAATGGCACTCGGACATTCAATTCGAGCCCGTTCCCGCCGACTACACCAGTCTGAGATTAACCCAGCTTCCTGGCCAAGAGAACCTTTGGAATGCACAGTACAAGAACTACGCCGGCGACACTCTCTGGGCTTCCGGGTACGAAGTCTACGATCGCATCAGCGAACCGTATCAGAAGTTCCTCGAAAGCCTTACCGCCAGGTTTCAGGCACCATTCTTCAACAACGTCGCAGAGGCCGGCGGATTCAAGGTTTACGAGAAGCCGCGTGGAGCACCCGAAAACGTTGGCGACGTTCTCTCAGCAGACCACCCCATCGTGCGCACCAACCCTGTGACCGGCTGGAAGAGTATCTTCCCGATCGGCGTGTTCCCCAAGTCGATCAACGGCCTGGCAAAAGAGGAGAGCGATCACCTGCTGAACTGGTTCCTGGACCTGGTCTACAAGAACCACGATCTGCAGGTGCGCTTCAGCTGGCACAACAAGAACGACATTGCCATCTGGGACAACCGCAGCGTCTTCCACACGGCAACCTTCGACTACGACCACATCGGCGAGCGCTTCGGCAACCGCGCGGTTGGGATTGGCGAGAGGCCGTACTTTGACCCCAACAGCAAGTCGAGAAGGGATGCGCTTGCAGAGGAGCAGACGGCGGGGATATTCAGATCGTAGAAAGCGGGGTCGCTTGTATGATAACGTTGCTCATGAGGCAAAGGGCACAACAGCAGCCAGAAATGCAGTCACGAAAGTCGAAGATTCTTTGCGTTCTCATTTCGCCGAGCTGCTATTTCCTGATTCTGTCCCGTACCCAGCAGAACGCGCACGCCGGCATCTTCCTCCTTCCTCCTTCCTTTGCTGCTCCCCTCTCCTCCTTCCAGCCACACACGTTCCGACTGCTATAAGTCCGCGTCCACGATCGCATCCAGACTTTTCCTCTTCATCTACGTTTTATCCTGCGGAGGCCTGAGCTCATGAATCCAGGTCTCCCGCCAGAGACCGGCATTGCACAGCGCCGCGTCTGCTGGACGTCGATGCTCTTCGGGGCTCGTGCGGGGCAATTTTTGATCCTCTTCGTTCCATCTACAGAACTCCCGTGGAGGCCTGAGCTCATGGATCCAGGTCTCTCGCCAAAGACCGGCATTGCACAGCGTCGCGCCTGCTGGACGTCGATGCTCTTCGGGGCTCGTGCGGGACAATTTTTTATTTTAAAGTACTGCTGAACAAGCGGTGGATGGTGCTTCTTCACTCGCAGGCTTGTCTTGTGCGTGTGGATCCTGGGAGGCGACTTGGCTTTTGGATGAGCTTTTCACGTGGTCTGCGTTCTTGTGAAGGGTTGCTTGTCCTGAGCAGCAGTTCAGGGGCCATTCTCGTGTGACGTGAGTGCGCTGCAGGCTATGTGGTCAGAACTTCTACTAATTCTTCAAAAGGTCGACCATGATGTCCAAGGATCACGCGTGGCCTTCAACTCAGTGTATGGATTTTTCGAGCACCCGCGTTTGCGTACCTGCGGTAGCATCAGCAGGAGTTTTGTGGAATCGGCACCATGCGTGGCTTCTTTGATGAGGTTTGTCTTCGTTTGCTTCAGACTGTGTACTTGACTGACTTGCCCACTTGATGTCTTCACTGCCAGCGAATGGATCACCACGCTGTTACGCATGTCGATCTATCTTGTGAGGAGTTTTTTCCCGCTATATATACTCCTCGCCCTCTCCCAGTGATTTCCGCATCAATCTCCAGCGTATAGATTCTCAAGAGTATACCACTTGTCACCCTTTGATTCCAACAGCACCGTTCATCCATAGACCTGTTTGTCATGTCTGGTTCCAACAATAACAGCCGCAGGAACAGTTCTCATTCTTACCAAGGCGACCCCCCGCCATACGGCTGGGAGCGCGACCCTCCTCCAGGTTACTACTCCCGTGGTGCGTACTTCGACAGACCGCCTCCTTACCGTGGTCAGTATCCCGCCATCTCCGAGCCCCCAGGTAGCAGGCGCCAGCAATCCTTCCAGAATTGGCCATTTCCTCCGCCCAGGTCCACGGTCGTCAATAGGCGCCAACAAGCCTACCAGGACTGGCCGTTCCCTCCACCCAGATCTACTGCTGTCAACGGCTCATCTCATTTCTCCGCTACAGCGCATCCACGCTCGTCTTCGATTTCGTACTACCCCAGCAGCGGCACCGCCGGCCCAGGCGTCAGTACCGGACGCAGTGCTGGTCTGTACACAACTTCAGGAGGTCCTTCGAGACACCCACAGAACTTGTTCGGATATGAATCCTATGGCGGCGGACCGCAGCGCCATGGAAGCTCGTACTACTCAAACGGATTTGATCCCTACGGATACAATCCATCGAGATACAACAGTGGCTCATTTTCCAGCATATACGACCGCCTTGAATCGCCGCGCTCGACCAATACAAGGGCTTCTCCATCGTCAAGAAGGTAACATTTGTGGTTTCTTTCTCTTTGAGAAGCTGCTGACTCCATTTCGGCAGACCCAACCCGTTGCGCATGCATCCGCCAACGCCGCCTCCAGGCACACGATACTAACCCTGAAGGCTGTTCCTGAACGGTAGGTCTGCCTGGCACATGACTTTGAACGATTACTGCTCTCTTGAAGCCATTCTGGTCGAGGGTGCTCGGCCATTTCTTTCGATGCTCGCATTCGGCTTCCATTACTGAAGTCATGGATTGGATGGATGCGGTTCTGGCATTTTGCTTTTGCTTGCCGTTGTGATACCCAAATTAGCCAGAACTCTTGAAATTGAATAATGACCTCTTCTTTTTACAAACTTGACTCTGCGTTCATGATTCAGTTGCGTGTGCTAGTGATCATTCATGGGGAAGTGGGTTGATCTCCATGGCTGGATCCAGGGGCAAGTGAAATCTGGAAGAACATGGCCGAAATTTACTTGCTTTTTGGAAATTTGACCAAGTGCACGTTCAAAGAGATTACGAGTTGCACTCAGAGTAAAGCCTAAGAGCTCATGTATATTCGTTCCTGCTCCTGAGCAGACACTGGACTTTTGGGTCACCCATTCATTTCTTAGACAGGCTCGTTTCCAAATTCATATAGTTAATGACGGCGTCGACGACAAGGGATCTCTTACAAAATAGAAGTTCAGTCCGCCGAGCCCCTTTGTTAACTCCACGCCGCGAAGACCTCATCGTCAAAATGCCGGTTCAGGCGCCATCTTCTTTGTCACAACACGCCTTTCACGTCACGCAGCCCTCTGTCCACCTAAGCCCCCTTCTTCTTTGTTCCAAACACCAGGTACCTCGCCACCAACCCACCAGACCGGCACATCCAAAGGTTTCTCTCACAACTCATCACGCTCTCTGTCTCCAACACCTGCGTAATGGCTCGCCACCGCATCTCGACGTTGACGGCCATCCTGAGCCTCATCAATCTCATCTCCATCGCTCACGCTCAGAGCGAAACGACGCCCACAGCATCGACAGCCACCTCCGCACCGCAAAACACATCCTCAAGAACCACGGCGGCCTCCAACACGTCCGCCAGCCCAACAACACAGGCATCGGGCAACGCCGTTTCCGTCGTCACCACAAGCGGGAGCGGCACGACGCACACCATCGCCGTAAACAGGGAGAATGGCAAGTTCGACCCCGACTCGGTGCTCGCGGACGTGGGCGAGTTTGTCGCGTTCCAGTTTTACCCTGGAAACCACAGCGTGGCGCGCAGCGAATACGGTTACCCATGTATCCCGTACGGCTTGTCGGCGAGCAACAGAACCGGAAGGGGGTTCTGGAGTGGGTGGAAGCCCTTTGTGGCGGGTGATTTGGTATGTGGAGTCGTCGAACTTCTGGACGGCAGTTGCTGGTATGAGGATTGGCTGCAAGGCGGCATTGCCTCTGTGGGATTGTCTTGTTGAAGACTGCTGACCTTCCTTGTGTCATGAACAGCCCGAGTTCATAATCCGCATCAACCGTGTCGAGCCGCTGTGGTATTATGACGCCGCACCGGGATACTGCCAGAGCTATTCCATGGTCGGCGTTATCAATCCCGTAAGTCTTTTTCTTCGCGTCTTCTGCTTCTCGCCAGACCGTCTCTTCCAAAGACGATCTGAAGGTAACCAGTATCTTTGTCAGACGAACACCAACCAACTTGCCTTCCAATCCTCCCTCGCCGGAGTGGCGACACTTGCCCTGGCCCCCGGAGAGCCTCTTCCCGCCTCGGCCACGATACCACTCAACTCGTCCTCCGCAGCAGCCAACACAAGCACCTCGTCGTCCCTCTCCGGCGGCGCCATCGCCGGCACCGTCGTAGGTAGCATAGCCGGTCTCTCGTCTCTCCTCACCCTGGTCTTCTTTCTGCTTCGACGGCGCAAACAGCGCCGCGACAGGGACAGACGCCTGAAAGAAGCGATGGAAGCGTCTGCGCTCGCCGACGCGATGCAAGCCAAGTCGCCCGGTGGCAGCGGCGCAATTTCGCCGCGAAGCGCAGGGTCTGGAGTCGCGCCGGGCCGCGGCATCGACTCTGTGATTTCTGGCAGCTTGTGGTCGGACGGCGAGGGCACCTGGAGGAGCGGCGGCCATGCGGGCCTCGCGGGCATAGTGGAGTCGCCAGAATACAACCAGGCCGATCCAGGAGCGGTTTTCGTGGAGGCGGGAGGCAACGAGGTGGCGGAGCTAAGTCAGTACGGCGACGGGACTGAGGGAAGAGTAGAGTGAGTGCTTTTTCTCTTCATTGTCTTGCTGGCTTCTGGACCTTTGAGTTCCCTTGTTTGAAGGTTTGGATTTGAATTGACGCGATGTTCAACAGATTACCGACGTCGCCGCTGCCGACGGACAGGAAGAGACCGTTCTCGTACGAAGGACCATTCGAGATGGAAGGAGAAGAGGACGAGAAGGACGCGAAGCGAAGGAGAGAAAAGGAGTAGGATATGTGGTCGATTCGGAGCACGCGTCGCAGCCGCAGTCCGCAGCAAGGGCAGTTTTCCAGACGCGAGCTTTTCCGTGAGGGAACCCATCCCGAAGCAAGAGATGGTTGGGGGCTGAAATAATCTTCAGTGTTCAACCAACCAGACCCTTGTCGCACAACGTCTGGTGTTCCTGCACGGATCGGGCCGCAACGCCTGAAGGATCACAATTGCCTGTTGGTGGTATCGTGGCGTGGAACTAACCGTGTTTGGAGGCGAAAGTCCGAGAAGTAAGACTGCGGTTACACAAGAATGCGGAGCGTGTTTCCTGTTGGCTGGATGGCTTGATAAATTCCATCGCGCTGAAATTGAGTTCTAGACGATGTGTTGGTGGACTTTTGACGCATCTGATCGATATGCTGGGAGTGCTTGGATTGGACCTTCTAGAATGGCCCAGTCCTGTCTCGAAATTCAATGTTTTGGACAGGTAATTACCTGCTCACACGCTGTCTGGCGCTCTTGCTTTTGAGATGTAGCGAACAGTGCCCTTTACTGATAAACACCGCCGCCGCTGATCCAACGCTGTCGAGGTATGAGACGCAATACACGAGATCCGCTGGAGGACGTCCCCTTGCTCCTTAGCATGGTATGAGTCGCTAAAAATCGATCCAGAGGAAATGATGCAAAAGAAGGAAGATATCGAGTCGTTAGCTGTTTGGTCGTTTTTGTTCGGGTTTGCGGCCGTGGACAACGAAGCTGCAAAGTCAATTAGTACCCGGCGAAAATTCCAGAAGGGCGGAGGCGAAGATTCGAAACAACAACAAAGGGGCAAAGGAGCAGTGACATACAAGGACACGTAGCTATGAAATTTATTCGCCATCAATTCCTTACGCATCCTTATGAGCATGATCTCCATCTCTGCTCTGCTCCTTCCAAACTCCTTTGTAAATCCTCGGAGTAAGAAAGCCTCGCCCCCTTCTAACAGGTTCATCCTCTCCATCGCCCCAATCTTCTTTAACCTCTTAGCTTTGGGCCACTCGCTCGTCGGCACTTTGAAAACAGTTTCTTGTACGTCCACGAAGCCAGCGTTGCGCATGTGCTCCTTGAACCGCCGTGGCGCGTGCGCGTCCGCTCCGATGGTGTCGCCGATTTCCATAAATGTCTGGCATAGTTCGACGTAGCCCGAGTTCTCGTCTAGGGTGCCGTCGTCACATTGAGGTACTGCCCACACGCAGCAAAGCTCGAGGTGGCCGCCTTCCTTGAGGTGTTCGTAGGCTTGCTGCGCGAAGCGTGGCCAGTTGCGTACCGAGAGATAGCAGTCACGGCTGTGGATAAAGTCAAAGCTGTTTTTGCGGAACTGCCAGTCCATTTCGCAGTCGTCAACTTCGAAATAGCAGTTTGGAGGAGTCCTGGTGGCGTTGGTCAGAGGCGCGGAATGGGCTTTGGGTGGCTGGCGACTTACCACGTCGGTTGCACCGGCGCAATGTCAGTCCCAATAACCTGCAGACTGTCAGTTCGCATTCTGCCGAGCTGCGTTGGGTGTTCTCAAACCTCGGCGGAAGGGAATTGTTCGGCCATGTCGATAGCCCAAATTCCTGAGGCGATTAGCGTTTGGCACTGGCAGGCAGGATTTCGACGCACCCGTTCCTGTGCCAATGTCTAGTATTTTTTGCGGACTGTCGCCTATCGGGGCAAGAAAAAGCCTATCTCCCAACAGCATCGTGTACTTGTGATGTTGCATGTCCACTGCTCCTTGGTCAGCAACGTTTTCCAAACACAAGTCATGCACTTACGGCGATCAAGTTCCCCCTCGTCGATTGGGCAACCATATTCATGGCTGCCGTAAGCTGGGTATATCCGACCATTTTCTTCTCGGCCTCGTCGAATTTCAGACGCAATGGAGGTCAGCATGCTCGAAGCGCTGGACGGAGAGTCAGTCGCTGGGTAGTCAAGGGGGGGCGTAGTGACGTGCCTTGATTCGGCATAGGCCTCGTCAGTGTCATCAGAATGCGACTGCGGGAAAGGGTCGTGTCAGATCAGCGTTCCAGTGGCACTCGAAATGCAGGGCCCAAAAGCTTACGTCGGGCTCTATGGGCAATGTAGCGTCGAGGGTAGCGGTATCAGCATCAGCCATGGCGGACGGCTGTGATGGGCGACGGATGGACGACTGGACACGGAGCGCTGCGACATGCCGAGGCGGTCTTGTTATAATCCCATCATGGAAGTCGTCTGCCGTCAGTAAAGTTAGCGTCAGAGTCAGAAGCTAGGTGTCGTGGGGCCCCGGTCCCTGCATCCGCGCTGCACACAACACGCACGCACCCAACTCCGTCCTCCTTGACCTCAACACCTCTTCCCGTCCCTCGTCATCACCGGCTTCCCTGCTTCTTCAATGCCAGAGCACCCAATCGCCGCTGCTCCATCTCAGCTGCGGCTGGCATCTCCCCGCAGCCTGCTCATCATTAAAGCTCGTCGACAGGCCTCCGCCGAATATGTCGAGAAGTTACCAACACCATGGAACCGGCCGACCACCAGCACGAGCTTCGCTCGCTGGCCGCCAATCTAACTGCTGCCGTCGACGCCCACGCCTCCCTTTCCGATTCTGACGTTCACAGCCGCAACACCCTCATTCGCCTTGCCAAGCAAATCATCAACCATGTCAAGGAGCCTCGGGAGACGGCTTTCGAGTACGCCGTCTCGGTCAGTTTTCCTTGCCCGCTGTCTGGATGCCAATTGACCCCGTGCAGATGGCCGAGATGGGCGCCCTCCGCGTCCTCATGGACTGGCGCGCCCTTGACTGCATTCCTGATGACCGCGGCATTTCGTACGCCGAGCTGGCTGAGAAGGTTGACGCCGAGGAGCCCCTGCTGCGTATGACGACCCCTACTCCACACGCTGATCTAAAGTTAACAGTATGATCTGCAGGTCGCATGGCTTGGATGCTTGTCGCTACCGGAATGCTTCAGCAAGTCGGAGCTGACCATGTCGCTCACACCAAGTTTTCAAAAATCTACCGCAACAAAGACCCTCAAGGCATCTTCTTCCAAATAATGTAGGAGATCCTGAATGGGATCTCGGAGACATCCCAACGTTTTCTGACGTCATGCAGGTTCGACGAGGGAATGGTCCCCTATACACGCTTCTCGGAATACTTTCGAAAATACGGCAGAAAGGAGCCAATCGAGCCTACACAATCTCCCCATGGCTTCGGCTGGGGGTACGAGGGCAAGAACTTTTGGGACATTATTGACGGCGAGCGTCTCGAGGACTTCAACACCAGCATGATGACCCTGGACTCGGTTCTTCCCGTGACTGGCATGTTCCCCTTCGAGTACATTCTTGAAAATGCCCACCACGTGGATGCTGATGCACCACTCGTTGTTGACGTTGGCGGAGGCAGAGGCCAGGCTTTGATGCGGATCCGCGAGGAATGTCCAGACATCCCAGCACATAGAATGGTCTTGCAGGATAGAGCAGAAGTGATTGAAGACGCAAAGCAAAAGGACGCCCCCGAGCTGAGGGGCGTCAAGATGGTGGCGCACAGCTTTTTTGATCCACAGCCGTCAAAGGGTAACGACTATTTCGGCCGCTCTGCCGGAAATTTCATGCTGACTTACTTGGCCAGGGGCTCTCATCTACTACGTGCGGCGCGTCATGCACGACTGGAGCGACAAGTACAACGCTCAAATCCTCTCCCATCTCCGCGACGCCATGACGTCGCCGCAAGCGCGCATCCTCATAACAGACCAAATTATGCCGTCACCGCCGACGACTCTTCCCGCTCAGACCGATCTTTGCATGCTGGGCCTCGGCGCCAAAGAGCGAACCGAAAAGGACTGGTACGCGCTCGCCGACTTATCGGGTCTCGAAGTGGTCAAGTTTTGGAGGAGCCCCAACACCGAAGTGGCCGTGATTGAGTGCAAGAGAGCCGATGATGCAGGCGCGAGACGTCAGTCTGCAGGATGCAGGTACCAGTAGAACTTGGTCATGACGAAATTGTCTGCTCGCTGCGGGAGGGCTCGTCCCAAAGAGGAAAAGCTGGTCCTTCAGATGCTGTCGGCCGACATGTACAGTTGCTTCTGCCCACATTCTGATGAGCGGATTAGATGATCTTGGCTCTGGAAGCGCTCTTACTTTCCTGTCCCTATAACCTATCACTAGATTTAATTGGTCCATTTCAAAAAGGGGTTTCTGATGGTGACATGTTGTCGCAAAAGTTTCTTTGGCAAAATTGATTTGTCCATGCACTTGCCCTAGATAGGAAGTTGGCCAACCGGATGGCTTCATCACACAGAAAACAAAGAAGTAGTCACGATTCCTGTCCCGCGTTTTGACTTGGCCACGCACACGAAGCATCCCACGGACTTACCTCACGCAAAAGCTCCGAATGAGCAATCCACTATACAACCCCGCAGATCCCCCAACTCGCCTACATAATTCTTCGACACCTCTTCCCATTCGTCACGCAGCGCTACTGCAGCGCAGCCTATAGCGCAGCACACATCCCAACTGACCAAAATTATTCCCAAAGACAAGCGATCCCTGCCCATCCCTGCCACGTATCCCCGCATAAGGTAGGCCCGCCGACGGGGGGCGCGGGAAGTCTGTTCAGACCAGGCAGAGAGTCCAGACCGGGACAGCCAGGCAGGTCGCCTAACGACTGCCGAACATGGCATCTGTGACGTCGCGTTTCGCGCGGCCACTGCGCTGGCAGCAGGCGGACTTCGAGGGGCGCTCCTTGAACCAATTCGCTTGGCGAGCAACGTATTCTGAGCTTAATTGGCTGCGAGTGAGGAGCAGGAGGAGCCGTTGCTGATCAGAGTCGGAGTGGTGGCGCCGATGCCTCTTGGGCGAGGGGATTGCGGGATTGTGGGAGGTCTGGCCATTTTTGGTCGTGGTCCATTGCTCTTGCGCTCTCGTCTCCACCAAGCTTCTCAAAGTCTTCCTGGAGTGGCGAGTCCACATGATGTCGCACGCATCGCGAAGGCGTCCTCGCAGTCTATTCGCGTGGTTTCACCGCGGCCAGCCTTCGTCCATGGCGACTCGTCCGTCCAAGCTCTCGGCGTACTTGGTACTCTTAAACGTTCGATCGCCATCGGAGGGGGCTATACTTGGTTGACCGACGGGCGCAGCGACGGCACGCTGCACGTCGGTGGGAGAAGAGCCCTGAAGCGATCTCCCGAGCGGAGAGGACTCCACCGACGGCGGACAAGACTCCACGACCTAGGCCCCGGACAACTCTCGACCGCACCGGCCACTTGTCGGCCGCCGGCGGGCGCATTTCCCTTCACGACTCTTCCGCCTGCGTCTCTGCTCCCTGGGCCCAACGATCTTCGCCGTGTGGGAAGAGAGTCTCCTTCAGAATTTTCTCTCCGTCGCAGACTTTTCATCTTGCCTGCGTTGCGTCTGTCGGCATCCAATGGCTGCGACCCACCTTGTTGTCCCCGGGCCTAGGGTCCACGACGGACGGACCAGGTACCCTCCCCCGGCCTGCGACATAAATCTTTGACACTTGTTGTTGTCGTTGCATCTCAGATTCTTGAACCTGTCAAGTCCCTTTCCCAGGCAAAAAAAGAAAAATGGTCGAAGAACAGTCCAAAGACCTCAGTCCCAGCCCTGCAGCTCAGGAAAAGCACAGCACCCGCAATGGAGGCCTGTCTGCTCTGGCCGTCTTCCTCAGTGTAGTCGCCTCGACAGGTGGCTTCATGTTTGGCTACCAGTCTGGTCAGATTTCCGGTATGATCCATGACTTCCTGTCTGCCCAGCCAAACGCTGATTGATCCACTACCACCAGGCTTTCTGGAAATGGAAAACTACAAGGCGCGATTCGCTGAGCCGCAAGCTGATGGTTCTTACTCGTTCAGCGCCTCTCGTCAAGGTGCCATTGTTGGCTTGTTCAGTATTGGCTGCTTAATCGGCTGTCTGGTTGCCGGCAAAGTTGCCGACGTCCTCGGCCGCCGTCTGACCATCTCCATCTGTGCTTTCGTCGCCATTGTCGGCAGCATCATTGAAGTTGCGTCCACCACGCACTGGGCCCAATTCGCCGTCGGCCGCTTGATTGACGGTATGGGAATTGGCGCCATTTCCGCGACGGTGCCCATGTATCAGTCTGAAAGTGCGCCGCCAGCTATTCGCGGTCCTCTCATCGCGCTTTACCAGCTCTTCGTCACCCTCGGCATTTGGTTTGCCGAGATCGTCAACTTCGGAACGGAGACGCGGTCAGACAGTGGTTCTTGGAGAATCACGGGCGGCCTTTCCTTCGCCTTTGCGCTGATTCTGGGCTTGGGTATCTTGTTTCTACCCGAGTCACCACGTTACGCATACCGTGTCGGCCGTGTGGACGAAGCGAGGCAGACTATGGCCAGATTGGCCAACTTGGAGCCGTATGACCCCGTAATCGAAGCAGAGATTAAAGAGATCCAGCAAAAGCTCGACGAGGACGCCAGCTCCGGTTCCGGACAGCCATGGTGTGAGTGGTTGCAAACTTCGAGGCCAAGAAACTCCCAGCTGACGGTGGAAAATAGATGAAATATTTACCGCGCCGCGCATGCTTTACCGCACAGCCTTGGGTGTAGTCATTCAAGCGGGCTCTCAACTTACCGGCGCCAACTATTACTTTTACTACGGCACGACCATTTTCTCCGCCACCGGCTTGCAGAATTCGTTCGAAACCCAAGTTATCCTGGGCTCCGTCAACGTCTTCTGCACCTTTGGCGGCATCTACGTGGCCCAAAAGTGCGGCCGACGCATTTCGCTCATGGTCGGCGCGGCCTGGATGTTCATGTGCTTCATGGTATTCTCGTTCGTCGGGCAGTACCTGTTGAACCACGATGACCCGCAATCGACGCCAACGGCTGGCAACGTCATGATTGTCTTTGCATGCCTGTTTCTGGCGGCGTTTGCGACGACGTGGGGCCCGCTATCTTGGGCCGTCGTCGCCGAGCTCTACCCCAGCGCCTACCGCGCCAAGTGCATGGCGCTGGCCACGGCGTCCAACTGGCTATTCAACTTCCTCATCAGCTTCTTCACGCGCTTCATCACGGACGCGATTGACTACTTCTACGGCCTCGTCTTCGCTGGCTGCTGCTTCGCACTCGTCTTCATCGTCTTCTTCTTTGTCATTGAGAGCCAGGGTCGCTCTCTCGAGGAGATTGATACCATGTACACGCTCAAGGTCAACCCGATTACGAGTGCGAAGTGGCGGCCGCAGAAGGAGGCTCCACCCGCCGGCGAGTAGGTTAGTACTGTGCTACTCATGATCTTTCGTTTTGTCCCTTTGTTTTACTTTCTGGGGGAAAGAAAAGTTTAATAGACAGTATTTTGTTTGCGCATTTGGCATCGGCACACTAATAGTTGGCGCAACTTGAAAGTGTTTGTTTTTTCAGCATGGTCAGAAATTGGCAAAGTCACGATCTACATTTCATACTCATTACACAAAAAAGAGGCATGTAGAGATTGCATACTCCACCAAACAACCACATTATTCCATTAGTTATTATAATGGCCGCCGCTGGCGTGCGGTGGTCGTAAGGACAACTGTATATAGATATTTACAGACAAGTAGGAAAAGCAAGTGTCCTTCTTCGCCTCTGTACGCCTCCCAGGTCGTGTAGTCTATGTCCCAATTTTGAAGCAAGTCGACTGCCATGTGTCGCAATTTATTCACCCATCCAGCGTGTGTTGTAAAGCAACCGAAAAAGAATTCAAAACGAGATGCAAGAAAGTGTGCGGTGTCAAACAGTCAGTGTGTTACTCTTTTCTTTTTGCGCGTGGAGAGTGGAGGGATGAGCAGAAATCCAAGAAGAGAGAAGAGACATGAGGGGCGAGCGGAGTTGGGGTAGGCTCAAAAAGCAGACGCAACTCCTGCACTTTTCCAGAACCATAAAGATCACTGCTCACTGTTCATTGCTCACAATGTCTCGCTTCACTTCCCACCGTCAAAGCCATGTTGCACTCTTCAATCAAAACATCTTGCTTTTTTCGTTGGTCCTCGCACGCTATCATCAACGTCGTCATCATCGTCATCATCATTACGGCTGGGCCCTCTCCACCTCTTCCTCTCTCACCACCTGAGCCCGCGATTATCGCTCAATTCACCTCGACGAGGTCGGGCGGTGGCGGAGGCGGCGGCTCGTCGATCAAACTGTCGCTCCACAGGCAGTCGAAGACGTGCTGCCCGTAGCTGGGTGGCGTGATTTGGTCCCACAGGTCGCTGCCGCACAGCAGCGACGGCGACGAGGACGAGGCGTGCGTGACGCTGGGAGGCGGTAGGAAGAGCTTGGGCCGGAATTTCATCGTCATCTGAATTGATTCAGCCATCCACCGTTTGGACGCAGTCTTTGCAAAAGTAGCGTTGACTTACCTCGCTCGAATGCTTGTCGGCGTTGATCAGCTCGACGGTGATGTAGAGCAGGTGTCGTGACTTGATGCGCTCGCTGTCGATGTCTTGAACCGTGATAAACGGTGTGCTGGGCACTGGCAGCTCGACGCGGAAGCTGAGCGCCTCGTCCTCGAGCACGACAGGCGCATTCGTGCTGCATGCTTCCTCGTCCGCGGTGTCTTCATCTGTCGACTGGACATGCTCGTCACCAATTTCGCGCACCGCCGCGCTCCTCCTCTTCTCCACAACGTTGGGCTCCGCGTTTGTCGTCGTCTTCAGGACGGATCTCCTCGCACTGTGACTGTGCCATCGCTCGCCGTTCTTGAAGGTCATGAGCAGCACCTCTTCGACGAGTTCGAGCCGGATCTTGCCAATCTGCAAGCCGCGCTGCAGCGGCGTGAGGCGAAAGTCGATGGGGATGGCCGAGCCAATGTACGTGTACGGGTTGTGCAGCGAAATGGTGTAGCTGAGCTTCTCGGCCCACACGTCCTGATGGATCTGCTGCGGCAAAAAGTTCAGGTCGGGCCCCGGCAGTGGCGGCGTCTTGATGACGCGAATGTGCTCCTTGCAGTGCTGGTCTTTGGACAAGATCCCCGTGTATGCTGTGGCGCTGACATTGTATTTGACGTAGGAGGCCGGCAACCTTTCAATCGTCTCTGGCAGCGCGTTGGCATCGAGCAGGAAGGAGAATGGCCATTGGTAAGTCCCCGATTTGAATCTTGTGCCGGGGAGCCTAGTCTTGGACGTCTCGAAGAGCGTTTGTTGGAGCAGAATCACTCGCTCTCGTTGGTGGACGTAAGCAGGAGTCATGGAATCCGTCAGCCATCTGGTTTGAGGTTAGTTTGACGCGGAGTGTGAAACGGGGGGGCAGCGCATACGCGACTTTCCGCAGACCTTCAAAAGTGATTTTGACAGCGTTGATGGACAGTCCATGGCGGACGTGGAGAGCAACATGGCCGCTCACTCTGGCCTTTTGTCTTTCACCGTCCTGTTGGTTCAGGACGATCGTGGGAGAGTCCAGTCTATGTCAGGTTAACTAAAAGAATTTGGTACAAACGAGGGTACTTACATGATTTGCAAGCTTGATTTCCCCATTTCCTCGGCTAGAGCACTACGCATAAAGAGAATTGTGTTTTCAGAATGCTTGGGGTCGTGCGGCGATATATAATCGAGTGTGAATGAGGATCCAATAAATCGTTTTCCCCCCACTAGTTTAACAACAAGGAAAGCTGTGTGACGTTCCAGCGACGACGGTAGCAGCTACCAGCCAGCCAGCCAGTAGCCAGCAGCAGCAGCAGCCGACTTGTGGCGCTTGATGCGGGTGGCACATGAGACGGGCGTTGTTCGCGCGCCTGGGGATCGGCAGCACTTGCACAAACCAAGCGGCGGGGAATGCGTGCCCGCGGCGGCGTCGACACACACCGGTTGCACTCAGCAGGAATCGACAAAGCCCTTTTTGGGCCTCTAGTGCTCGACGCTACCCCCCGGCTCCGCGCGTGATGGCATGGATGACCTTTTATCGTGGTTCCTCGAAATTCGTGCGTGCAGCGTCACGTCAACCGGAACCACCCACCTGCCTGCGCCTGTCCAACGTCCCTGTCGTGAGACCCTCGGCGGGTGCGCTTCCCAATCGGGAATGCCGATCGCCCAAGGCCAGTTGAAGACGTCGTCGATGCCGTCGGTCCTTTGCAGCGCGGCACGCGCCTCTGTTTGTCGTTCGACCTGTTTGTCAGCCCGTCTCTGCGTATTCGTAGCGAGTTAAGCGTTCTGCCGGTCGTCGTCGTCACCGTCGTCGGGTCGTGCGAGATGATGTGCGGTGCGGTACGTGGGGTTGACGTGCAGCCTAGTACCTGCAAGGCAAGGGAGGGATATGCTAAGACGACCATTTCATCATCACCCGAGTTGTCTGCCTGTCTGCCCGAGGACGCGTATGACGCTGCTTCGACCCAGCACGAAATTCAGCCCAGGCCAGGGTCTTTTTTCTCAAGGTGCGGCGCTTGCGCATGGAGAACAAGGACATTTTCCCCTCTTACAGTCAAGCCGTCTTCGTCGTAGTCTGTGGATCATTTTCATCATCGGACTTGCTGTTGTCCCTTTGTGCGCCACTTTCATGTGCTTTGGGGTGGAAACCTGGAAATGATTTTGATGGCGTACTCGACGGGAGGGGACGTTGAATCAAGGCGCTGATCTGGCCGGGTCGGATACTGAATGCATCTTGAAATGCGACTGGAAATGCAGGGCAGCCTTTTGAGGCCCAAAGTTTGTTTGTTGTGCACTCAACAAGGATGTCGAAGATTCCCGATCAAAGCTATTTTTACACCCAGGGTCCATGCATCGAATCGAAAAATCAGCCAACCTGGCCTGTGGTTAGCAGAAGATGGAGCTCTCGACTTCTGGGATGTTCCTGCTCACCCAAACATCCAGAACAGTTGATCGAACATGCTCAGAAGCTGGAAGAACTGACGCCTTTGTAGCGCAGTGGGGGTTTGTTTGCTGCAAGGGTATCTGTAGTTGCTGCGGAGGATACCACTCCGTGGCGACGGCGTCTTCCAGAACAAATGATAATCTGAAGCTGGCGATCGAAAGCATGCACGAGACTGTCCTGGTGGAGAGCAAAGCTTGGCATGTAGGAGTATCCAAGCCAAACCAGAGAATCGATGGATTGCAAGTTGCGGACTCGAGCAGCATTCAGAAGATATCCAAAGTTGCTGGAGTTGGGAAACGGAAGCGTGAAGAGGTCGCCTTTGCTGAAGCCTTTCCAAAATAAACATTCATATTGTAAATGTTTCGCAGTATCCTCCACATACGACCATAGCAGGTAGAGAACTCGGAACCCCGTCCGCTCTTCCATAGATAAGCTACCTTGCGGTCGATTAGTAGTTGCGTGGGTGACCAGCAGCGAATCCCGACTGTTGTATGTTTTGTCTTTTGTTTTGCGCGTGGTGTCGTTTTGTGGGTTGCGATGGCTCGCTTCCCTGGTGCAGGTCCGAGCGCGCACCTTACCTTGACATCCGACCACCCGACCCAACACTCAACTGCGACACACACTCTCTCTACATATCCTCATGAATGTTTCACTGAAAAAAGGCTATGCGAGCCGCCTTTTTGCTTTTCGTGTCGCGAGTTCTGGCCAGACTGGCTGGAACCTGGCCTGACGCGCCGACGGCCGACGCGCCGACCTCACAAGGTCACACTCATCTTGGAGATAACTGGCCAGGCATTGATCAGATTTCGCTCTGCTTTTGGATCTGTGCTGAGGGACGTACTGTTCCACATCAGCTAGAGACGCCCCCTCATTGACCAAACGCCTCCGTTCACGCCATGAAGGAAGAGCCAGAGTTACAAGTCGTTGGAGAGAGCGGCCTGGATCGCTCCATCTTTTGCTCCAATCGCGTCCGGATACAAGTTGGGAGGTTGCTATGTGTGCAACATGCCAAGAGAGAGCCTCCGAATTTCTGAAATGCGCAGCCTCGACCATCAGCCTTGTCAGATCGTAAAATCTTCCGGGCCTAGAACGGCAACTCCAGAACAACGCGGGGACCGGAGGCTTCGGAGAGTCACACAACGTCCTGGGATCTAGACCGTCAACATGCAATTATGCAAAGTTGCTGGCTTGAGACGCGAGTCCCCTGAATTGAACAGCCACGAAAACTCTGGCCCAGATCTAGACAACTGGAAAGGTGGTGCAAGGCAGACAAATTGCAGCCCGCCTGAACATGTCTTCGTTGAGCATGGAGAGTTCCGTCCACTCAACCACACTCTTTCCAACGGAACTTTCCAAGCAGTCGCATGTTTCGAGGTGCTGACTTGCAAAAGTCGTCTTTGGTCTTGCAGCACGGCCGGGAAGAGCCGTTCTGCAGCGGCCCGTCTGTATGACATGAGCTTGACACCTGCTAAATTGGACAAGCAAGAATTTTCGAGAGGAGCTATCGCACCATCCGGATAGAGGGAGCATTCAGGATGAGGGTGTCGTGGCGAGCGGCAGGCTTGGTAAAGGGAGCCTTGTGTGGCGTTCTCATTTCGAAGACCTTCTCAGGCTGACACGAGGTGATGGGGTCAAGATAAGTATCCTCGAGAATCCTTTCCGTTTCCATCCAGAGCCTCTTTCAATCGACACCTCGCAAAGATGAAGTCTATCAAAATTCTCTGTTTGCATGGTATGGGAGTCAACGCGGAGATATTTGCTTTACAGACTGGTAGATCACACCAAATCCTCTTACCCCACAATCAGTCCCACCGTTTGACAATTTCATGACAGCACCTTTCCGACGGCTACTACCATCTGACTACGAATTCACTTTCCTCGAAGGTCGAAGCTCGTGTGAGCCTGCACCAGGTGTGTCCGGGATCTTTACAGGCCCGTATAGCTGCTGGTACGACACACCGACAACTGTCAAAGTTGCCAAGGCGCATGAGTACGTCCTCGAAGTCATTCGCGAAAAGGGGCCTTTCCATGGCGTGATGGGCTTCAGTCAAGGCGGTGCATTGGCCGCTTCGATCCTGCTGCATCACAAGCTGGCAGGGATACCGGCTCCGTTCGAATTCGCCGTTTTAATTTGCTCGCCAATTCCGTTCTCGCACTCACTCTCCGCCGGTATCGACACGAGGACCTATTTCGGATCTCCCGCACGCATCCCTGTTCGACCTGGTTGCCCAGACGAGGTGCCGCAGTATCTCATCACCGATCCAGTGTACCTCAGGGGCGAAGAAAGATTGGCGGAATTAAAGACGAAGAGGAAGAAGCAACAGGCCTTGGCCAGTCTAAGCGACGGTTTCTCAAATTCTTCGAAGGAAGCTTTTTATCAAATGTTCCACCCCACCGTCGACTTGATCCGCATCGACATACCTACTGTGCACGTGGTCGGGAGGAGGGACAAGTGGAGGAGCCACTCGCTGGATCTGGTGGCACTGTGCGCCGCAGGATCTTGTACGCTCTTTGAACACCATGGGGAGCATGAGATTCCAAAGGAAATCGGCGAGGACATGTGCGATTTGATCGAGGCGATTGTCGCTTTGACCCATTGAGTCCGGGCCTGGATTCGTGGACCATATTTTCTTGACCTCGGAGAAATGCATCTTCAACCCCCTGATACGACTGCCTGCATTTACGCTTGATGATCCGCAACTGTTTGGTCCTCAGGTCCCCTTCTCAAGTCAGCAATTCAGAAGAGGATTGAAATACTATAGCGAATGTCCCCGTTTCTTTCATCAGAGGAAATTGAATTTTCGGCATTCTTGTGCCATGGAAATCTTGGATGGTTCCGAATCTTCATTTTTTTGGGTCGTTGAACGCCGTGTCATGATGTCTTAGGCGTTAACGAACACTCCCGGTTTCCACCGCCACGCCGGGGGAGCTGGGGAACGCTCCTGACCCGCACCTCTCAACCGGATTAAGATCATCGCCACGCTTAACATTTGTCGAATTCTGGACACCTGGCCGTCTTTACGTGGTCCAAATGTCGAACTGAACAATTTCTTTGGACAAGAACCAAAATCACGAGTCAATTTTGCACGTATGACGCTATTCTCCGGAACATGGTCGCCAAATTCACACCAGAAGGATTACACAGCAGCGCCCATGCCGACCGAACTTGGCAAGCGTTTCGCAGGAGCGGCGAGCGAAATGATGAACGCAACTCCCGCAAGAGCAGTGCCCATGGCCCAGGCAGCTTCGAGCCCTTTCATGTACGATCTCAGAATTCCCAACAGGGTTTGGTCGTCAAAAATATTGCGCAGCTGCGTAGCTCCCGTCTCCAGGATCGCTTCAGGATTGAGATCTGGGACGTAGCTGTGCAGTGCTGCCAGGAGACGGTTGGCGAAAATGCTTTCGGCTGCAGACACGGAAAGCGCACCGCTGACGAGTTGGAAGACTTTATGGCTACATCAGAATTTGGCACAGACATGGCTTGACTGCACTTACAAAGGACCGTGGCCGTCACTGCTGGAATATCCTCTACCGGCGAAAATGCTTGCGCAGCAATGATCGGGACTTGAATGCACGTGCCCACTCCAATGCCAAAGACGATTTGATAGCCAATGTACTTTCCTGGCGAAGCATCCAAGCCGAGCGTGTAAAGAAGACCGGCACCCACTGTGAGGAAGGCGGCTCCGACCGTCAGGGGTATTTGGAAGTACTTGATGTATCGGATACCGTAACTGCTGACCAAAGTCGCAATCGCTGTTCGACGTCAGTGGACGTTCAAATTTTGGGTCGACTGCTTTACATGAAGAGAGAATGAGCGGGAGGTTGCGAATGCCGCTCATGGCTGGCGAGGCTCCGTCGATGGCCTGGAAGTAGATTGGTAAGTAGTAAATCATTAGGAAATTGGCCGTGTTCATGCTAAAAGACGTCAGCAGAAAGTCCCACGGTTCTCAAACAGCACTCTACCCACAAGAATATGAATAGGCTGCACACGAGAACAACCCGAGAGCGCAGGATTCGAGGAATCACGAGCGACCTCTCTTTCTGCCACCATTCAAGGATGGCGAACACGATCGTCAGGATAATCCATCCAACGAGGGTGCCGATGACGTCCCTGGAATTCCATGATTTGCTAATACCGCCCCATTGAAGGGCGAGTATGTAGCAAATCAGACCGGTTAGGATGGCCGTGGTGCCAGCCGGGTCCATTTGAAGCAAGACTTCCTTCCATGTCACATGAGCCAGCTTTGCGGTACTTGGAGTACGGAAAAAGAGCAGTAGAAGAACAAGAGCACAGCCGCCAATGGGAAGATTGATGTAAAAGCTTTTACGATGTCAGTCAACGCAGCGACAAACGGACAAGGTGACGTACCACCAACGCCAGGAGACTTTGTCGGCAAAAGCGCCGCCCAGAAGTGGCCCAGCAACGCTGGCCAAGCTGAACACTGCACCAATGAGACCAACGTACGCAGGTGTCTTTTCGGGAGGTGAAGAGTAGGCAATAATGATGTAACAGCCTCCAGTGATACCAGCGCCGCCAACACCAGTAAGGGCGCGACCGACGATGAGGACAGTGCTGTTGGGGGCAGCTCCTGAACGCTTGTAAGCCGATTGTCCCCAGCAACTTTGTTGCAAATACTTACCGCACATCACGCTGCCCGCCTCGAAAGGTATGACAGCCGTAACGAACGTAAGTTTCAGGGGAAGATACTTGTAAGCCTTGCCCCATGACGACTGAAATACGGCCAACGTCAGGAAAAATGCGGAGCCGTACCACCCAACATGATCGAGGCGACGAAAGTCATCCGTGATTTTTGGGATCGCTGTAGCCACAATAGTCTTTGCGGGACCGGTCAGCCAGGAGCAAACAAAAAAGAATTTTTTCCTCGGTGTTGAGGCTGGATAGAAGGTACCATGTCTAGGGCAACCTGTGGGCAGGCGTCAGCGAGGCTTGGAATACGGTGTGCTTATGCCACTCACGAGGAACATGCTCAGCAGCAAAGCGCAGAGGATCATCGCCAGAGAAAATCCATTTGGATAGCTCTGCGTTTCGAGGCTGAGAGCTGGATTCTCATTCTTTTCCAGTGGACTGATCGCTTCGTCGATCGGGGTCGATACCGGCACTTCTGGCGCATCGAATCTTGGGTCCGCGTCATCATGCACTGGCTTGATGGAATAGTCCGAACCTTTGGCAGACACAGTCGCGGACATGGTGGTCGACGGAGAAATTTTTATTTACTTGACAAGGTGATTGAGAGCGTTGGTCGCAACAGTCGACTGGAACTCACGATCGAAGTCCTCCATCTTTGTATCTGCGATCAAAGGTAGGAGGCAGCTCTGGGCGGTCTTCGCTTTGGCCCGAATGTTCTTTCTGTGCGACGGATTCTGTCAGCTCCCGACGAGCTTCGCTCTGGACCGGTGCATTCCCCAGCCACGTTCCAAGAGGGTCAAATCGGTCGATCGATAGGACTTGGCTCGACACACAAAGGACACTTGCATGTTGTGAGTTGCCACCGCCACCAGCAACAATGCAAGTAGCCGAAACAAAGGGGAGAAGGGCAGAGTTGCCTGGACAGAATAAAAAAAGCAAACCAAAATGAAGCGGGAGATGTGCATTGACTTAGCCAGTCTGTTGGCGATCTAGAATTCTGGCAAGTGGCAATTAGAGTAATGACTGGGTCCGAGGCGGAGTGGGACTGCGTATTGCGCGAGAATTGAGAAATTTTGCAGAGAGAGGCCCTCGCCCTTGGCCGGGACAAAAATATCGAATCCTTTGAAGCTTGGAACTAGTCCTACATGCCACTATCCCCTCCGCCTACTCGCCAAAGGGAGGAAATGGAAGCCATTACGCTGGAGAAGAACTCCATCCTTCCCGCTTTCACAGCGATGATCACGAAAAGCTAGCAGAGGCTTATGCAAGTAGTCAATGGCCAAAGTCCATCCGAGATTTCCAATAGAAGACACTGAAACAATTTAATATCCACTAAAGTGGCTTCGGAGATGACCACTGATCGAACTGAAAACCCTCTGACTCTTGACATTCGGCGTTCGACAATATGAACGCCATTTGGCTAGAGGCTGCGACGACATAGCCACTCAGGTCTCGAGTCCAAAGAAGCTTAGCTGAGATCTTGCAAACCAACACGAGAGATCTGTTGGTATGGCTTCGTGGATGACCTGACGGGGATGGCAAAAACTCGATTCTGGCGGTTGTCATGGGGCCAGGGGCGAAATCGATCCAAATCGACATCCATAAAGACACTGGCTTAAATATGTGTAAGAGCAATGTGGTAAGTGTATCGGAAACTCCGCGGCGTTCGTTGGAACTGAGCGAGGGCAAATTTGTCTTTCATTCCGACCATGATGCGCACCGCCCAATTGTCTTGGGTATCTTTTGCATTGTTCCTGCTCAACCTCCCGTTTTCTGTCGGGATACCGTCCAAGGACTCAAAGCCATCATGTCGCTGCATGCCGGGAGACGTCTGCTGGCCCAACGTGAGAGACTGGGCGGAACTCAACAAGACTGTCGGCGGAAGATTGGTCTCCAATATTCCTCTCGCACATGTCTGTCACGATCCATCTTACAACAAGGAGGACTGCGATTATTTGAAACAGCAATGGGCGTTCCCGATCATACAGTATGGAGACTATCCCTGATCGAAGAAAGTCGGCTGACCTATCCAAGCGAGACTTCGAGCACGAGTGTCATGATGCCATGGTTCCAGAACGCGAGCTGTGATCCATTCACACCTCGAGAGCAACAATGCGAGTTGGGAAATTATCCCGTCTATTCGATTGATGTCTCTTCTGCAGACGACATTGCAGCTGGCGTCAAATTTGCACAAATGAAGAATATCCGCTTCGTTGTAAAGAACACCGGCCATGAGTATGGATAGTTCAAGACATCTGCATTTCGTGAGCTGATATTTTCCAGTTTCCTGGGGAAAAGTGCGGGAAAGGGCGCCCTCAGCCTGTGGACTTCAAACATGAAGTCGATCGCGGGGATCAAAAACTTCAAGAGCAGTTACTACAGTGGACCTGCCGTGAAGATGGCTGCTGGTGTTCGTGGAGCAGATGTGTATCCAGTGGCCAAGGCTAATGGACTTGTTGTGGTTGGCGGAAGTTGTCCTTCGGTCGGACTTGTTGGTGGATTCACCCAAGGCGGTGGCCACAGTATTTTGACCAGCAGCTTCGGTATGGGGGCGGACCAAGTCTTGGAATGGGAGGTCGTCACTGCTGATGGAAGACGCGTTACTGCAACACCAAAAGAGAACAGCGACCTATACTGGGCTCTCAGCGGCGGAAGTCCCGGCGCTTTCGGAGTCGTTGTCTCCACGACAGTTCGCGCCTACAAGGATCGCAGATTCGGTGGTGCTGCCTTGAGTTTCACCTCTTCGGGAATCACAAACGACACGTTCTGGAAGGCTTTCAGCTCATGGCAAGCCCAAGTCCCGGCGATAGTCGACTCAGGGGCCAGTGCCGCTTACGTGCTATCCGCCAACTTGTTCCTGATTCAGCCCTTGACCTATCCGGGTGCTACGGAGGCCCAGACCCGTAATCTACTCAAGCCATTCACGGATACCTTGGATCGACTGAAGGTCGTTTATTCGCTCAACGTCACTTCTTACTCCAACTTTCTAGATCATTACTCTTTGTACCTTGGCCCCCTCCCGGGAGGAGCGTATCCAGTCGATCGTCTGATGGGCGGACGCCTGATTCCTCGTGAGGCTGTCACAAAAAACAATCAAGGAGTTGTCGAAGCCTTGCGGTTCCTCGCAGAAAACACGAACGCCTACCTCGGCTTCTCGGCGATCAAGTCAAACGCCAACATGGCTGTCGCCGCAAACGCCGTACTCCCGCAGTGGCGTTCGTCCGTCATCACTTCTCTTTTGCAAACGCAGTGGAACTTTTCTGCCCCGCACGAAGCCAATGTCGCACAGCTGAACGAACTCAACGACATCGTGGTGCCGAAAATGACGGAAGTGACTCCAGGTTCCGGCACATATCTCAATGAGGCCAACTTTGCTCTGAAGACATGGAAAAAGGACTTTTACGGTGTCAACTACGACAGACTACTGCGAATCAAGAAGAAGTGGGACACCAAAGGTCTGTTTTATGGTCCAACGATGGTCGGAAACGACGCTTGGGTAGTCTCGGGCGATGGAAGACTTTGTCGGTCGTGAACCTTCTCTACATGTATTTTTGGAGTTCAGTAGTTGTCTCTGTCGCTCCTTTCTGTTCGTAGACTCGCATGGATTACGCCGCCAGGCTCTGTTGCCTTTTCTTTGTCTATCGGAACCAACATTGCAGGCGTGCAAACACTTGCACAAAGACTACAATCATGATCAGCAACTCATGAGCCGCGTACGCAACTTTTTGACCATTCAGCCAATGATGGGGGAGCTCGGTTATGGCCTGGTCCGTTCGTGGTCTGTGCATTGTGCAAAAAAATCTCAACACCGAGGCCCCCGAACTTCCACCTCACACCACAACACCACCCGCCAAAACAAAAAGACACTCGTCAGGAATTGAGCCCAACGCGGGGATCGAACCCGCAGCCTTGAGATGTACTCGATTACAGCATCTTGAAGAGCTAGTAACTAAGAGTCTCACGCTCTACCGATTGAGCTAGCCAGGCAGCTTGTTGATGAGAGATGGACAACATTTGACAGTTATAAATGCAACAAATAGATGTTCAATTGGCTGCCTGAGATCTTTGTACAATTTCACAGCTCCCTGGTAGTCCATTCAGTCTTGCGGAACACAACATCTGACCGGGGCACACTGCCGCAAAGACACCGAGAGCTCACCAAGCAAACTCTCCACCCTCGATGGTCGGGAAGTGTCCAGAAGTCTTCTCCTTGGAGGCTCCGTCAATGGTGGAAACAATGTAGTTCACCGAGTCCTCGATGGTGGTGGTGGCCTCCTTGAGGCCGAACATGGCGGCTCCGGCGTTGCCCATGTCGGTCTGGACAAAGCTTCGAATCTGTCAGCAGATGCAAGAGAGGCCGAAGAAGATGCGAGACTTACCCAGGGTCGACAGGGAACGAGGTCACGTTGGCATGCTCGAAGTGAATCTTGCGGAGAATGTAGTGGAGCACCGCCTTGGAGATTCCGTAGGCAGACATCTGGAAGGGACGGCTCTCCATGTTGCCAATCGAACCAATTGGGGAACCGAGAGCCACGAACTTCGGGTTCTTTGATTCATTGAGGAGAGGGAGTACGGCCTGGAAGAGGAACAAGGGGCCGTACGCGTTGACCTCGACGTGCTGCTTGATGACGCTGCCAGAGAGTGTCGCGATGGGAGAGAAGTCATCAGAAATGCCCGCATTGGCAATGACCACATCAATGTGAGTGATGCCTTTGCTGAGCAAGAGCTGCACAGCCTTCGCGGGGGCTTGCTCGTCACTGCTGTCGAGAGGGACGATGACGAGGCTGCTTCCCTGACCCTTGGGAAGGTCGTTCAGAGAATCAGCCGAAGCGACATTGCGAACGGCAGCAATGACGGTGGTGTTGTCGCGAGAGAGGTAGGTCGCAGTGAGGCCTTTTCCGATACCTGCGTTGTGCTGTCAGTCCCGATTCGACTTTTTCGAAATTTGTTAGCATTAGACAATACCTCTGTTGGCACCAGTGATCAGATAGACCGTGTTTGCTGACATTTTTGGCCGAGGAACGAAGTGTGGGCTTTAGTCGTGGCTTTCGAATTCTCAAAGTTCTTGAGGTTGATTGAAAAAACTTCACCAACTTGCAACAATCGCCCATCTCTTATAGTTCAAATCGAGACCTGAGACCTTCATCTCTTCGATTTGTAAAAGCTACAGAAAGCCGGACGAAACTGCACCCGGCCGCCATTCATCGCCCAGGACGTCATTTTCTTTGTCCCCAGACGAGGGGCCATCACGCCGAGCCGATTATTCAGCATCCAGCTGAAAGCAGCAAGGCAACCAGGGGGCCGGGGAATGCGCAGCCTCGTAAACACGGTTTCGTGCATCTGGGGTTGATCTGTCGTCAGAATTGCTTTCTTGTTCGGTGCCACGCGAGAGCCACACTCCGCTAGAGCGACCACGCCAAGACAGACGCCAATCGTCATGTGCCACCCGCGCTACACTATCAGGCAAGTGCTCGAATTTGCTGCAGGTAAGCGAAGCTGAAGAGCTTGTCTTGGAGTTGGACGTTTCTTTCCGGCTGATTTCTCCAGGGTATGAGATAGTTATGAACGATGTTTCTTGCCCTTCAGAATTTCAGAATCAGGCAGACTTGCAATCAAAATGATTACAGAAGTTGCAATACTTTCATACCCTTTCAATGCTCTCATCATTGGTGGAGCGGGAGGCGTGCTTTACTGTTTTGCGCTGGGATTATGGCGGCTTTATTTCAGTCCCATTGCGAAATTCCCTGGTCCCCGCCTGGCTGCTCTGACCTACCTTGTCGAGATTTACTACGAACTGTTATGCGGAGAAGGCGGGCAATTCCCTTTCCAGTATCGGAAGTGGCATCAGCAATATGGTCCGTTTCCGAATGCTCCCAGGCGGATTCTGCTCATGTCTGTCAGGTCCAATAATCCGCGTCTCTCCGGATGAACTGCACATCCAGGACTCAGCATACCATGAGACCATGTACTCGCCTAACAGGCCTGTCAACAAGCCAGAGAAGATCGCTCACCGTTTCGGGAACCCCCTTTCCGCGTTTGCAACCCCGGACCATGCCAAACACCGGCAGCGCCGTTCCGCGCTCAACCCCTTCTTCTCGAAAATGAAAGTCGCGCAGTTCTCACCTGAGATTCAGATGAGCATGCAAAAGATTTTGGCTCGCCTCGAACGGGAGTATGTGGGTACTGGCCGTGTTCTAAGCCTGAACAGGATGTGGGGTTGTTTGTCATCCGACACGATTGTGGCCTTTGCTTTTGAGAGACACTACGACTTCGTCGAAAGCCCAGAGTTCCACTCTGCTCTAAACCAAGCCATGATTGATCTTCTTGAACCGACCCACTGGCTGGTTCATGTGCCGTTTGTGGCGCGCATCTTCCAGTCTCTTCCTGACAGTCTCGTCAGGTATTTGCAACCGCAAATGGACTCTGTCATTCACTTCAATACTGTGAGCTGACCTTGCCTTCTTGTAGCTTCAAAAAAGAATATGCTCACATTTCCAGGAACTGACTTCACAAATCGCCGAGGTGCTATCCGCTGGAGGAAATGGCGAGAAGAATGCAGGCACCATCTTCAGCTCGCTGCTTCATTCCAGCCTCCCTGCGGAAGAGCTGACTCTGACGCGTCTCCAACATGAATCAATCAGCGTCATCGGAGCGGGAGTGGAGTCAACGATGCGCACGTTGGTAGTTGCGTGTTTCCACATCTTTGACAACCCGAGGATCAAGGAGAAGCTGGTGATGGAGCTCACAGAAGCAATCCCGGATGCCCGAGACGTTCCAAGCTGGGACTACCTGGCACAACTCCCGTACTTGTCGGCTTGCATCGAAGAGGCGCTGCGTCTCAGCTACGGGACGTCTCAGCGAATGCCGCGGGCCTTTCCGAACGGGGCACTGCACTATCGCAATTGGACCATTCCAGCTGGTACCATGGTCTCGATGGATACTTACGCTGTGTCTCATGACGAGGAGATATTTCCAGACTCCTTTTCTTTCATTCCCGAACGGTGGCTGGGCAACCCAAAGGCTCCTGATGGCAAGCAGCTGAGTCGATACATGGTGTCGTTTGGCAAGGGCACTCGCAGCTGCACAGGCATCCAGCTTGGGTATGCTGAACTGTACATCGGACTGGCAAATTTCTTCCGTTCATCGCTGATCTCTGATGCCAAGCTCTACAAGACTGACAAATCGGATGTTGAGCTAGCGAGAGATCGTTTTGCGCCTCGACCAAAACTGGGAAGCTTGGGAGTCAGAATTGTTTTTGAGTGAGAAGCGCGTCAGGAGGTTTTTGTATCAATGGGACAGTCTTTACTTGCCTGGGCTTGGTATCACTTGGATTCCTTTCTGAAACTGCGCTCGCTCTCAGTAGTTATGGCATTTTCCGCGGATGTTTGTCACGCTGCAATTGAATGGAGATAGGTCCAAGACGCGGATGAACTCAACAGGTGAATAGTTTGAATGATGAGCTGAACTGCAACACAGGTCCACAGGATAGAAGGAGAAAAGGAAAAATGTCGGTCCCGAACCAAATCTTGAACCCTCGCGGATCTCGTGCTAGGCCAGAATTTTGTGCAGAAACTTCACTTGTTGATTCATGAGCAGCGGGAACTCTTCCCCACTCAACACGTTGAGATGGCCTTTTCCAGGAGCGATGAGGGACTTTTTTGGTTCCGGAAAAGTGTCGAACAAAGCAAGCTGCTCCTCAGGAGGCGAAATTACGTCCTTCTCCGGGACAATCATCATTGTTGGCGTTGGCATCATGTGCTTCATGATTCCGTGGGGTTGCCAGACAACGAGCTTGTAGTAAGACTGCAAAGTGGTCTGATTCTCGTAGTTGGGAGCACCGCGAGCTTTGGCGTTGATCATGTAGTCGAGCTCCTCGGCGCTAGTCTGGAATCCAAGGCCGGCGGGGTTCTTTCCATCGGGCATCAGAACAGGGAGAAACAGTGGCGAGTTGCCGAGGGCTTGAGATTGTCTGTCTCGCATGCTTTGGAGGAGAACCTTGGGGAACTTCTCAGGCGTGTACTCGAAGTTGAGGAGGGGGCAAATGGCAATGCATAGGCGAGCCCTCTTGTCCAGACTGGCAGCACAAAGAGCGATGGTCGCAGAGAAGGACATGCCCCAGAATGCTACCCGGCGGGCATCGACAGATGGTTGAGCCATGAGGAACGAGAGAGCGTCTGAGTAGTCCGAGACTTGCTTGACAGGGTCGATGTCGTTGCGCGGAAGACCTTCGCTCTCGCCCAAAGACCGCGGGTCGTAGACTAATGCGTTGATGCCGTTGCGTTGAAAGTGCTCAGCAACATCCAGGACGAACATTTCCTTGACACAATTGAACTGTCCTGTTGTAAGTTTGAGAATCCCACAAGACTTGCAGAGTGCTCACGCCAGGAGTAATGACGATGCCGGGGCCTCTGTTGGCAGTCGGGAAGAAGAAACCTCGCAGAAGGAGGCCATCAATGGTCTTGAACTCGACTTGCCGCAAGTTTGACATGGTGAAAAGTGCTTATCAGATTTGACTGGAGATTTCGAGAGATGATTGTGATGACGATACGACCAGATTGCGCTCCTCCAGACAGTCTTTATATGGAATTCCTCCCGGGCACAGGAAATCGATTCCAGTCCTGTTGGGAATGCCATTGCGGGTATGTCTGCGGACAGTCGAGAGTCTAGATTCACGGAACCATCCCATGTTGTTGCAACTGGAGGCGGCTGGTCTCAGTTGTAGAGCCTCGGGAACTGCCGCCTGCAGTCAACATGCTGCGTGCCCTGCAGACTTTGGACTGTGCCAGAGTTTGAGGAGAGCCACCGAAGCTGTGGAGGGTCGAGATCCGCCTCCGGATGAGTAGACAAGCAACTTGAAAATCTAGACTTGTCAATTGAAGACCCTGGGATTCGCTTGTACTCTTCTAAGCCCTAGGCTTGTGTCTCCTCACCGTCCAAGACCGTTGAGAAATAGGGGCAGTCTTGCAGGTGGAAGAATCAGTCGGGTTGCCAAGGTGCAGAGAAGGGTCTGGGCCAGGAGAGAGAACAGCAGCAGGACTGGTTGCCACTTCTCAACTCGTTGACACCCGGCCTAGTAACGCGCGACGGTGCAAAGCCGCCGGATATCAGCAAAGCTATGCAACCCCGCCTCACACTCACATCAAGACACTCCCAAACGTTGGGGTTCTAGATCTTGAACGAGTCTCAAGGATGGAAGCGTGGCAGCAGTGTGAAGGGTTGTAGTAGTCACACAAATCGAGTTTCCGCAAGTGGCCAGGCGAATCGAAGGCCAATGGTCTCATTTCTCTAGAGATCTCGAGGGCTCTTTGCCTCTGCCATTTGGCCATTTGTCGGCACGGAATTGACTTGTACAAGTCTCCCTGGGATGCTTCTTGCTTTCATCTCGCCCTTTGGCTTGTGTGCCACAATGAATTCCTTCACCGAGCCTTTATTAATGGTAATCCGGGAGTATCTTGACCTAGGCTTGAGCAATGAAGTACACACGCAAAAATTTAGAACAAGACGGCTACTGAAAATACGGCTGACGTGTTGAGAAATACTTACAGGATGTAAAATGGTAGTCGGAGCCTATTCTATTGCGGAGGGTTGGATGTACAGACTGAACAAAAAGAAATAGAGTCTGCAGCCGCTAAGCTGACAATAGAGGCGGGTACCACCAAAGTACCATGTTTTGGCGTGATGCATGAACACGAGCCCGCCCAGCCTCGGATGTTCGAGGTCCCCGAATTTTCGCTTCACAGAGCCTCGTTTGGTGTGATCTCGAAAGGCGACCGAGAAGAATTCTGCTGTGGTCTTGGGCAGAGACACTGTCTTGACCCAGTTACTTGGAATGATTCCCGAGGGAATCGCGATGTACGGAAATAGTAATCAAAGACCTCTCATCAGGCTGTATGGCATATTCTGGTACGTGTTCAGTCCCTTTGCTTCTGAATGCATGGAGAAGTGCAGTCAAGTCCCATGTTGTACGAACCACCAGAAACAAACCTCTGACCGCATCCAACAAGGCAGCCAAATGTAGTCCCAAAATCGTTTGCCTTCAGCTCTGACGGATGCCTGGGGTTTGCGGCAGATGTGCAAAGCCTTGCCTTGTTGAGCCATGACTTCGGAGCACACCGATGCTGCGTCGGATGGAAACGGGAATCTATGAGAAGCCAAAGTCTGACGGACGATCTCCTTGATGCGCACTCTCCAGGTCTCGGGAGTAGACATGACCCCTCATGTGGCAACGTCTGCCCCGGCCGGTCAGATACAAGCTGCAGCGAGAGGCGCGGCTGCAAGCATGATGCGAAAGGTGGCTTTGGATGAGATTCTCAGACGTACTCAGCTCGATCCATGTCAAAGGAGATCGGATGCGTTGGTGACATGGCAAAATATCGAGATTCCTTGCCAGAGACGCAGAGGGTTTAAAGTGGTCGAGTTCCCTGGAAGCCTCGAACAGTGCCAGTTGCGCTATCCAATATCTGCCCCTTACAATCAATTCGTTAACATGACGGCCAATGACGCGAACGCGAAGCCCCGAGGTGGTCTTTCTTCACAGAAGGACGGCGGAGCTGCCAAAGCGCCCCAGAAGGAGCCAAAACCGTATGGACAAGATCCTGTGGCGGTGGTTGGTATGGGGTGTCGGCTCCCCGGAGACAGTACCTCCCCTCACAAGCTGTGGAAGTTCCTCGAAAGAGCGGGTATTGCGAACAATGAGCCTCCGGAATCACGCTTCAACTTCAAGGCGCACTACGACGGGTCAAGAAAACCAAAGACAATGAGATCGCCTGGCGGAATGTTCCTGGAAAATGTCGACCCCCGGGAATTCGATGCCCCGTTCTTCTCCATCTCTTCAACAGAAGCGTTGGCGATGGATCCACAGCAGCGACAACTCCTCGAGGTCGTCTACGAATGTCTTGAAAATGCCGGAGTCACGCTGGAATCGATAGACGGTGCTCGAGTTGGATGTTTTGTTGGTTCTTACGCCGTCGGTGAGATCAAGCTTCTCCGTTCAGCTTTCGTTGTGTTGACCAATGCTGAACCCACACAGACTACGAAGCCATGCAAGCTCGAGATCCAGACGATCGAGTTCCCGGCGTCACTGTCGGAATAGGGCGGGCAATCTTAAGCAACAGGCTGAGCCACTTCCTCAACATCAAAGGACCGAGCATGACGATAGACACGGCTTGCTCGGGAAGTCTGGTTGCTCTCGACGTCGCCTGCCGGTATTTGCAGTCGAAAGAGACAGACGGAGCGATCGTCGCTGCCGCAAATCTGTACCTGAGTCCCGAACACGTGATGGATAGTAAGCATTCTGGTTGCAGCATACTGTCGCAAAAGCTAATGGAAATCAGCTGGGGCAATGAAGGGCGCGAGCTCTCTGAGTGGAAAATGCCACACGTTCGACGTCAAAGCGGATGGGTACATGAAAGCCGAGGGAGTCAATGCCGTGATGCTCAAGCGTCTTGACGATGCCATCAGAGATGGCGACCCCATCCGCGCCGTCATTCGTGGCACGGCAACAAACAGTGACGGAAGAACACCTGGGATTGCGAGTCCAAGTGCTGAAGCGCAAGCTGCGGCAATCAGAGCTGCATACGCGAATGCAGGAATCACCGACCTGAGCGCGACGGCATACCTCGAGTGCCACGGCACTGGCACACAGGTTCGTAGACAGCGACGAGATGGGATGGATTGATGAAGAGCGATGCTGACGGAGTGGTGAAAGGCGGGCGACCCGACCGAGGTGACGGGCGCTTCGTCAGTTTTTAGCGCCTCCCGCGACCCGGACCACCCGCTCGTCATTGGCTCGGTACGAAGGCTCCCTCAACACCTTGACACGACTCTCGCGCCGCTGACAATGTGCAGATCAAAAGCAACCTGGGTCATTCTGAACCTGCTGCAGGAATCTCCGGGCTTTTGAAAGCTGTTCTGGCAATCGAAAATGCCGTCATTCCAGGAAACCCCACCTTCATCACACCCAGCCCGAAGAGTACGTCTTTTGCGCGCACCACAGCGACAACGTCGCTCTGCTAACCAGCTCTTCAGTCGACTTTGAAAAGCTCAAAGTCCGTGCGACGAGGACTGCGATCAGCTGGCCGCAGACAGCAATCAAAAGAGCCAGCGTAAACTCTTTTGGTTATGGAGGGTCAAACGCACACGTCGTCGTCGAAGAAGCAGCCAAGTGGTCGAAGCCCACTCATGTTTTGTCGCACCGACGCGTCTATGATCTCGACAGTCTTTTCGACGACGATGAAGCCGAAGAGAGCCGCGCGTTCACACTGGTATTTTCTGCCAATGATGAGGGTGCGCTTCTGGCCAATGTCAAAGCGCTCTCCGCCCATCTCATCAATCCGGAGGTGAGTGTCAAGTTGCCGGATCTCGCGTACACGCTCTCTGAGCGTCGGACCCGGCACTTTCATCGCGGCTACTTGGTCACAAAGAGCACTGCCATCGACGAGACTTCGATCAACCTCGGCAAGAAAGGAGCTGAAGCACCTCGCATTGGTTTTGTGTTTACCGGGCAAGGAGCGCAATGGTCGCAGATGGGAAAAGGGCTCATTGAAGCATTCCCAGAAGCAAAGGCTCTGATCCAGCGCTTGGACAAAGTGCTGCAAAGCCTACCCAACCCCCCCAAGTGGACTCTGCTCAGTATGTTGTCCAATTTACCTACAGACCTCTGCTGATTGTCAATAGGCGAGCTCACTGAGGTGCGAAGTCCCCAGGTGCTTCGTCAGCCGGAATTCAGCCAGCCGCTGGTCACCGCTCTACAACTTGCCATTAGTGACATTTTGAAGACCTGGAACGTCGAGGCGCAAGCCGTAGTAGGCCATTCCTCAGGGGAGATCGCCGCAGCATGTGCTGCTGGCCTCTTGAGCCAGGAAGACGCCATTAAGGCCGCTTACTACAGAGGTCAAGCTGCTGTAGTCGAACGTAGTGGATCCACAAAATCCGGCCTCGGCATGCTTGCGGCTGGGCTTGGACCGAACGACATGCAAAGCTACTTGTCTGGCTTCGAAGACCAGGTCCAGATTGCCTGCTACAACAGTCCGAACTCGGTTACTCTCCGGAATTTTGTCCGCACTCGACGAGGTCAAGACTCGCCTTGTCGACGACAGTCACTTTGCAAGGCTCCTTCAAGTCGACTTGGCCTACCACTCCAAATACATGGATGCAATCGGCCGGAAATATGAGGAGATGCTCAGTCCCGTGTTTGAGCCTGAGCCCTTGTCAGCGGCCCAAGCCACAATGTTCTCTTCGGTTACTGGCAAAGAACTCGACCAAACGACCGACGTGCCTTATTGGAAGGCAAACATGGTTTGTCCAGTCCGCTTTGACCAGGCTGTTGAGAGCATGGTTTCGCGCAAGAGTGGGGCCAATTTCTTGATAGAGATTGGACCAAGCGGTGCTTTGGCAGGTCCCATCTCCCAAATCAAAAAGGCGCTGCCCGGTGAAGGTGCTGGTGTGCAATACTGCACAGCCCTAACTCGCGGTCAATATTCCATAAACTCCTTGTTCGACGTTGCAGGAAGACTCTTTGTCGCAGACGCCAATGTGGATTTGGCCAGAGTCAACGGCGCGAACTCTCCGAGGCCATCTGTGATTGTGGATTTGCCAAATTACGCCTGGAACCACTCCACGAAGTACTGGTATGAAAGCGAAGCGAGCAAAGACTGGAGGAATCGTCTCTTTCCTCACCATGACCTCATTGGCACCAAGACTCTTGGCACTTCATACCATGCTCCTGTGTGGAAGAAGACTCTTCTAGTTGATGACCTCTCGTGGCTCATGGACCACAAGGTGAGCAATATTTATTGTTATTTCGTACCAGCAGAAGCTCATACCTAGCAGATGGGTCCTGAAATCATCTTTCCAGCGGCTGGATTTATAGCAATGGCAATTGAGGGTGCTTCTCAAATTTCGGAAGCCCTCTCTGTCTTTGAGCAGAAGCCTCGTCCTTCGAATCCGACTTACCACGTCCGCAACATCACTTTCCCCAAGGCGCTGGTGTTGGAAGAGGGCGAAAAGTCAAAGGTCATGCTAAGCATGGCCAGTCGTACCGGCAAGAATGACCCGTGGTTTGATTTCAAGGTTTCCTCCCTCGTTGGCGATGTGTGGTCTGAGCATTGCCGCGGACTTGTCCGTATCGAAGATTCATTCCACAAGAGTGAGTTTTGGTCCAGGCTTTCAATCGCCTTCCCTTTGTCGATTGCTGACGGTAAACAGGTGCTCCACGTCCCGTTTTGGCACCAATCAACCATCCATCTTCGGGCAAACTGTGGTACAAAGCGATGGAGGACGTCGGCTATGGATTTGGCCCTGTTTTCCAGAAGCATCTGGAGACGGAGTGCACATCTGGCCAGCGCAAGAGTCGATCGCTGGTTGACCTCACCATCCCTCCCAGCGACTATCTTCAGTCGCACTACCCCATGCACCCAGCTTGTATAGACGCTTGTCTCCAGACTTGTGCTCCTGCCCTGTGGAAAGGCAACCGTAGCAGTGTCAATGCAGTCCTCATTCCCGCCATCATCGACGATCTCGAGATATCCTCAGCCGCGGCGTCACCCTCAACCGGCATGTCCGTCGCCTCCGCTTCATATGTCGGGGTTGGTCGGCCAGAAGAGACAAAGAATTACATGGCAGATGCGACTGTTTACGAGCCAGAATCTGGAGCCTTCCTCTTCCAAGTCCGTGGACTGCGCTTCCACAAGCTTGAGATGACTGCAGGCTCCCACGCGAATCACAAATTCACGCGACTGGCCTGGAAGCCAGACGTAACTGCAATCACCCAAGAAGGATTGACAAACGTCCAAAATTTTCTCAAGCCTGGTCCAGATCCGGCTCTGTCTGCAGTCCAAACGATGTTGGATCTTTTCGCGCACAAGATGCCGCACTTGAAGCTTGCTGAGATTGTCTTGATTCCGAATGACTTTTCAAGTCTGTGGCTCGAGGAGACGAATGCTTCCAGCTCTGTCCTGCGAGAAGCTTGTCGCAAGTATGTGTTTGCGTCGTCCGAGGCAAAAGCGCTGGTGAATGTTCGCGAGAAATACTCTGGCAAACTTTCTGGAGATCTCCACCTCTTTGACAGCAGCAAGCCTTCGGGTGGGTTACCACTCGATTATGGTGACTTTGATGTTGTCATTTTGAGAATGGTCAGTCATATCCTCTAATCTAAGACCAAAAAGCTGATGATGATTTCAGAATGACCTTTCACATGGCTTCCTCAATGCTGTCGCGAAGAGCGCCAGATCTTTGCTTCATGAGGGCGGTCTTGTGCTGCTCGCCGAGTATCATGATGGGGCGCAAGTCTGCGAGAAAAGCCCTGACTTTGACGTCCCCGCGCTCATGGACACCTGCGGCTTCGAAGACTTGCGATCCATCTCGTGCAACTTCTCAGAGGTGTTGTCCTCTGCCTTTATCGCCACAGCAGTCACAAAGTTAATCAACGACTTGACGAAGAAGGAAATCGACCTCGTCCACTTTAGCGCTCCGACTGCGCGGACCCATCAAATCAGAGAATCCCTGGCCTCGTATGGATGGGAGATTTCGGATCATTCCATTGACTCGGAGCGCTTGGTATTCAACTCCACTGTCGTCGTTGTGGACGAGCTGTCTTCTCCACTCTTCCCTGCAATTACGGACAATCAATGGGAGGCGTTGAAGAAGTTAGCTGCTAGCGACCGTCAAATTTTGTGGGTAACAGAGGGGTCCCAATTTGAGGTGACTCGACCCGAGAAGGCCATGATACATGGGCTCACGCGCACGATAAGAGCTGAGGACCCAAGCGTTCGGATCACCACGCTCGACGTAGAGGAGAGCGCAGGACGGCACACAGTCCCCACCATCAACAGCGTGCTGCGTGGTCTCAGTAACGAGAATTACCACGCCAACACCGACCACGAACTTGTCGAGCGGAGGGGCATGATCTTTATCAGCCGGCTGCTTCCAGATGACCCGGTCAACACTGCTTCCGATGAAGCACTCCATGGCCGGGCACTAGAGGAGTTGAGCCTGCACGATTCCCCATCTACCGTGCGAATGAGAGCAGAACGACTCGGGACCTTTGAGTCTTTGTGCTACACAGGAATAAATGACAAGGAGCTCCCGCTGGACGACAACATGGTTGAAGTGGAACTGGAGGCGGCCGGTCTCAACTTCAAGGACCTTGCCGTGACGATGGGCATCGTCCCAGAGAATGAATTCCTGCTCGGTCTGGAAGGAGCTGGCAGAATCAGGCGCCCCGGAACGACCGCGTATGCAGTGGGAGACCGCGTTCTTGTCTTCGCCAAAGGGACTTTTGCAAACCGCATCATCACGACCAACGAGCGAGTCTACCCGATTCCCGAGTCGCTGTCTTTCGAGGAGGCAGCCACGTTGGCCAGTGTCTATCTCGTCTCCCTCTACAGCCTCTACGACCTGGCAAACACTCAGCCTGGCCAGCGCGTCCTCATACACTCGGCCACTGGTGGACTTGGGATAGCTTGTATCCAGATCTGCAAACACATTGGCGCCGAGGTGTTCGCTACAGCCGGCAGCGAGGAGAAGCGGGAGTTCCTCAGAGAGCAGTTTGGAATCCCAGCGTCAAACATCTTCCACTCCAGGACAACACAGTTCGCTTCGGAACTCATGGCGGCAACCAACAATGAAGGTGTCGATGTCATCATCAATTCTTTGACGGGAGAATTGCTCGAAGAGTCTTGGCGCTGCATCAGAGAGGGCGGCACCATGGTCGAGCTTGGGAAGAAGGATATGCTCGACCGCAACTATCTTTCCATGGCTCCGTTCGAGCGCAACGCATCATACCGGTGCTTCGACATGGCCCATCGACACGTTTCGGACCAGGTCATTGCAAGGTAACGTTGGAAAGTGTCGCGGAGGAAGACATGCTGACCAGCCACAGATTGCTCAAGCAACTCATGCCTCTGGTCGACGATGGAACGTTCAAGCCAATCACGCCCATCACGACTTTCCCATTCGACGACATCCCGGCTGCGTTCCGCTACATGAGATCAGCCAATCACCAAGGAAAGATTGTTATCTCCAGCGGAACACGCAAAGATGTCAAAGTGATGGTAAGTCGACGTCACGCACAAATCTTAAATCGATCAGACCTCTGACACGGACAGGCTCGCCCTCCCCCACGTGAGCTGAGACTGCGCGGCGATGTGTCGTACCTCTTGGTCGGCGGTCTGAAAGGCCTCTGCGGAAGTCTCGCCATCGAGCTCGCCAGGAAAGGCGCAAAGCACCTGATACCGCTTGCGCGCAGCGGCTACTCAGATGACATGTCTCAGGCAGCCATCAAAAACATCCAGGCAGAAGGCTGTGAGGTGCAGCTGATGCAAGGCGATGTCGCCAACATTGAGGATGTGCGGCGCGTCTTCAAGGCGGCCAATTACCCGATTGCTGGGGTAATCCAGGGCGCCATGGTTCTCCGCGTACGTATAGGATGCCCTGTCCAACCCCCCAAGACAAAATGAAAAGGCTAATTTTGGCGCGCGCAGGACAAAATATACACGGCCATGACTCACCGCGACTTTCACGACGTCATAGGTTGCAAGGTGAAGGGGACGTGGAATCTACACCACGCGGCGCTCGAGGAGAAGCTCAACCTCGACTTCTTCTCGATGCTGTCCAGCATCTCGGGCGTCGTTGGCCAGCGCGGGCAAGCAAACTACGCTGCGGCCAACGCCTTCCTCGACGCCTTTGCCTGCTACCGCCGCCGCCTTGGGCTGCAGGCAAACTCGATAGACCTGGGCGCCGTCGAAGAGGTGGGCTACATCAGTCGCAACTCCGACCTCTTGCAGATATTCGACCCCTCGACGTGGTCGCCCATCAACGAGCCGCTCTTCCACCGCATTGTGCAGTACTCGATCATGCAGCAGATATCGCCGCTCAACCCGGCGAGCGCAGCGCAGCTCATCTCGGGTATCGCGGTGCCGCTGGGCCCAGAGTCGAGCTTGCTGTCTGACGCCCGCTTCGCTGGGCTCTGCTTCGGCGCGTCTCAGGCAGGCGGTGTGGGGACAGACGCAAAGGACAAGGATTTGCAGACGCTGCTGCTCCTGGTGCAAAGCGGCGCTGATGCCGCAAGCGTCCTGGAGGCCGCCGTGACGGTCGTCAACCAGCTGTTTGTGCGCATCCTGCGCCTCGCCGAGCCCATGGAGCCCGCGAAGCCGCTGAGCAGCTACGGACTCGACTCGCTGGCTGCCGTCGAACTGCGCAACGTCATCAGGAAGGACTTGGGCGCCGAGCTGACGACGTTGGACATTACGAACGCGAGCTCCCTCATTGCGCTGTGCGAAAAGGTTGTTGCGAAGATGCAGTAGGCGGGGGCGTGGAGCTGAGCAGTACAGTGTTTTTGACGGCCGACGTACGCTTGCTTCCCTGTCGTTCCTTACCACACCACCCCTGTCGCTTTCGCGCACCATGGCATTTCAAAAATGCATGCCGATCTTTGCATGAACATATCGATAGCGACGAACTAAGGCTTTTGCTATTACAACATTGCCGATCTGCAGCCTGGTTGAAGCCCAAGGCATGCTGATGCATCGATGGAATAGACCGCATTGTTGGTGCCAAGTGCATGAACGCTGTATATTGCCAGTGAGTGCGATGTTGCATGAGGAAGAGATAGCGTCAATTCTCGGGGCAGGAACTCTACGCGAGGTGGTGGTCGAATGCTCCCGATCCTTGTGGTTTCTGAGGGCTCGAATTCGAATGCTCCTCACCCAATTGCTCTAGACGGCTCGGATGCTTTCTGGACGCTGCCGTCTTTTTACTGTCTTGTCGATTGCGGTCATGAAAGGAAATTTCATTACTGAAGACTATTTCATGCTCGAAGGATAAACATTTACTTTGCGTTTCCCGAATCGTCACTGATCGTACTCGTTCCGCCCGCGCGGGACTCGCTCAGCACCTGCGTGCCCAATACCCGACCTGTCTCGCTGACGAAAATGGCGCTGATAGCTGTGAGGCCCGGGAACGGCGCATAGACGTATTCGAGCTCGTTGACGACCTGGCCGTTGCGATTCGTGGTGATGTTGAAGCCGTTGTACTGCATGTCGCGGTCGTAGCTACCGACGACTTTGTGGCCGGTGGGGTTGCCGTTATTGTCGAGCGACTGGTCGACAATGGTGCCGTCTTGGGCCAGGATGCGGTTCGTGTGCTTGTTGCCGCTGTAGTCGTTGACGCTGTACAAGATGTTGTGCACGAGATTATATGAAGACTCCAGGCCGCGTGCGGTCAGGTTGTTGGTGCCAGAGGACGAAGATGAGTCGGAAGAGGACCCAGTCAAGCCTCCGACTGTGTGGTTCACCAGATCGCCCAAATCTTCGCCCAGCGTTGCGATGATGGGGTTCAGGTCGATGGAATCGAGAATGGAGTTCACCATTTCAACGACTCGCGTCAGACGGGCTTCGAGCATGACTCTAGCTCTCACATCCTGGATGGTAAGAAAAACGCGGTCGATGGATGCGGTGACGCCGGCGTTGAGTTCGAGCAGATTGAGCACTTGCGCGTCCAGGTTGACCTGTAGACCAAACTTAATCTCTGCATTTTCTCCAGGACAAGAGGCGCAACCTTTGCCGAAATATTATCGACTTCTATATCGATTTCTCGAACCGAAACAGAGGCATTCAAGAACACGTCGGGCGGAGGATCTGTCGCCGAGATGTTGGTGTTGGTATTCGCCGTCTCGTAGAGGACGTCTTCGGGACTGCCTCTTTCCTCAAGACGGTAGCCGATATAGCCATCCTGAGCGCATGCCAGCAGAGTGAAGATTGGAAGCAGTAAAAGAGAAGATTTCATGTTGCCGGCTCAGACACAGCGCTTCGCAGGAGCTGTCGTCCACCGATCAAGGAGAGGGGACGGCGGTGGTTAGATACGACATCGCTTAGCTGGTTGCCGGGGATCATGACTGATGATGAGCTTCGTGACCAAGATTCCTGTATAGCCAAGGGGGCCTTATTGAATCCATGCAGAGGGTGAGCGGATCAATGGCCGCAGGTGGAGAGTGTTGGCAGCGGTCGAATTAAAGGCATGATTGACCGGGTGACGTTCAAGTTGGGCACTGCGCGCCGGGGCGAGCCGGGGTGCCCGACACAGGCTGGACCGGGCTGTCCCTGACGGCACTCTCGCATTTCGACGAAATCCAGTTTGGCTTCGCCGGCCTCGAGCCCGGACAAGGGCTTCATTATTGTTATATGGGTCGACGATGCGGTCGCCCTCCAAGATGGCTCACCCGCCGCCGCCATGTTGTCGAAAATCGTCTTGGTCCTTTGCTTCCTCGTTGCTCTTGCATCCTCTCAAACACCAACCGGCACCTTTACGACTCCGCCATCAGTTTCGGCTTCGGTCACGTCCACATACCCGACCGGCTCACCAACCTCCAACACCACCACTTCGGCCCGGCCGACCAGGACTCCGACTTCCAACAGCACTGTCCCGGATGTCGTTCTCAAAGTTCCGGAACTCCACGTCGGAAAGATAGAACTGGACGTGGACAACCTTCGCGCCGACATCAATCTCAATGCGAATGTTGCAAAAATTGTCTCCATCAACGCAGGCGTCGCCGTCAGTGTCGACAAAGTGAACATCACCATCGCCGATGTGGATGCCGAGCTGGAGTTGGTGGTCCGTCTAGGCCATCTCGTTGATGTCGTCAACCGGGTCTTCGATTCTTTGGATCTAAATCCTCTCCTCATTAACACGCTGAACAACGTAACCTCGCTCCTGGATGACGTTGTGGGCGAGGTCGAGGGCCTCCTGGGATCCATCACTCGCGGCGACAGCAAACTTTCGTTCCTCATCGACAATCTTGGAAATATTGTCCAAGAAGTGGCTGGCGTTGCTGGCCAAACTACTAGCACAATTGTCGGAAACTACCTCCAAAACATGACGTACACTGGAGAGCAGAAGGTGCTGCAGGGCGGCGCAGTTCAAAAGACTTACTCGTACTCACCACTTAATGCTCTGGTGGATATTGTCTTCAACACCGCTGGTCAGATTGTCCGAGCCGTTGTGCAGAAGAAGGGTCAGGGCGGTACTTCGACGTCGACGTCGGCTCCTACCAGCACGCCCACTGCTCGGAGGTAGTCTGCATGAAGTTGGCGTTCAAGAATTTCCATAAGTGGTCTCGTAATATTCTGATCTTGATATCTGAGATCGAGAGCAGTTCAGCCTGTAATGTCTCAGCAAACAATCACAATAACTAAAGAGTTGGCTACGAGTGTAGCGTGGCACATTTCTTCTACTCCCTCGATGCTGTATCATCGTCAGCACATCTTTCAAAAGTGACTGCATCTAGGGAGCAGTTATTCGCTGCCACAGTTGCGCCTTAGGAGTTATCGTCCACCACTGCAGATAGCCCATTCATGACAGGTGACTAGGGGAATGACGTGCCTCGAACAGTACCAGAGTTCTTCTACTCCCTCGCGAGCAAGATGGACCAAATCCGAGTCTAAAGTTTGCAGAGAAAGTCAAGCGCTTTGTGGCGATGGCAGCCAACGGTTCAAGAAAGGGAGCGAGAACGAAAGTAGGAGCGAGAAAGCGAGGATGTCGACGGCATGCAAGAGAAGGTTGGAAGTTTCTGCAGTGATTACCGATGAACGAAGCGAGACCCTGTCGCACCGTTGGTCGAAAACGACTCCAAGGATACAACAACTATCCCTTAAGTCCAGTCTTGAGAGCAGCCCAACCATTTTAAATACGACCGTGTCCTCGATCGAATCCCTGGTCCGATTCCATTCACTCCAGAGGACCACAGCTACGCGTCAGCAGCCCAAGTAAACGACGGAAGGAAGCCACGACGCTCAACCACCGACCACCTCAACCACGGAAGATCCAGCACCCAGGAGAAGTACCTACGGCCCGCCAAACTGCGCTCTCATACATCGAGCGACCTCACATTTTACTTCACCACCGCCCTATCAGATAACAGTAAAACAACCCTCCGTACCACGGGAAATGTCACAATAAAGAGAGCACTCATAACTGGAAACAAACCTGGCCACCCGCACCAAAGAAAAGCTCGCACTGAAGACTGCAAAAGGGCACTCATAAGATTCCGGCCCCAGCAACGACATGTCTTCACGCTACCGCCTTCGGATCTTTCGGGGTGCCCGCAAAGACGACGTGGAATCGATGCTCACACTAGCGGAAGACACATTTTACAACGAAGCTCAAAAAGCGACTTCCCCCGCATCCTCCTCAGTAGACCAGGATCTGGATGCTTCCCAGCAGCCCGCTGCGCAGTCCGACTCTTCAATACAGACTCCACCTCCAAGCTACAACCAGAAACCGGGAGTCCCTCAGCAGAACTTCGAGCTTGACGACGCGAATGCAAACCTTCCGAGGTGGCTCAAACCCGCCGCAGATCGTATCGCCACAGGAGTCATAATTTTCACATTGATATGGACCCTTCTATCCTTATCCGTGTATTTGACTACCCTCGTGGCTGCGGGATTCAGCATGGCCCCTTCTTTTTGGCTCCACGTTGCCACCATCGGCTTTTGCCTGGGGATGAAAGGACTGGAGTTGTGTGAAGACCGTGGTGGAACGGTGGCGACTCTTTCCATCTGCCAAGGCGTCCTCTACTTGGACATGCTTCTTCTGTTGTTGCCAACTATGGTTTCCGTCAGTCAGACTTGACGCCGAGAATGCTCCGTCTAGGTTGTTTTCATTGTCCACATGCGACAAGAGGTGGAGGTTTCTGTCAGAGAACGAAGACCGGGGCCCTCATAGGTTGCATTCCTAAAATTCCTCCAGTCCTTCCACCGCCGTCCACTGCAAGACTTCAGGACTTCGCCTTGTTGCCTTCTCGTGGTTTGTCTTTACCTAATTTGTCAGTTCATCTTGCAGCTTGCAGCCTTCGTGCTCTCTTTCCTCTGGGCGGAGCTTTAACAGTAGATTGTTTGAAGTCACATTGCTTTTCTGTCCTCCAACAGCCTCGTTGCGTCCTTTCAGCCTAACGAGGGGTAATATTCTTGGTGTCACAGATTTGTGCGGCGCGCAATGTGACATTGAGCAATCCTTATATCAACGACTGTAGGCAACTGCACTGCCTTTTTGTCCGGAAGTGTGATAATATCCTTTCAGAAGTCCAGCTCTCTGTCGAAGTCTTCCACATTCTGGCATCCTGTCTCTTCTTGGCAGCGCTGGATCCAGACCCATCGCCCCTGGTAAGGCTGAATAGCTCGCAGATGCGTCAGTCGTATGACTGACGCCGTGTGACAACCCTCCGAGGCAGCCGACGAGTAGAATTCCATGGCGTCCTTTGGGGGCGAGAACATTCGCATGCCACAAAAGACGCCTGAAACTGGGGGCCAACAGACCGGCTCGCGGGCGGACTTCTAGAGAGGCTGCCCAACCCTCGCTTTGTTCGTCTTGATTTCATAGAAATCATCCTGAGCCATGGATCCCGCAAAGTTGCCCATCGAGAGCCAAAAATCGGATCCGTCCGAGTTTTCAGGCAAGTCCGACTACACGGTGCACTACGATGGCTACGGCAGACGGCAAGAGATCCCGGTCGACGACCACGACGAGTGGTACTTGCGACCGTCTGACGGCAGGATAAGCAAGGTGTCTGTGCAAAGCTTTGAAGAGCTGGGGAAGAGCGGCGGGCCAGCGGTGCCCTGGCAGCGCATTGGCAAGCCGAAGGTCAAGACTCCGTGGCTCATCCAGCTGCTTTACTGGACGTACGAGTCGACGCTTGACCCTGATTTGGATAAACAGCAGAGCGCTGCAGCTAGGACACAGTTGTTTCTCAGATGGCTTCCCTCTTGCTTCGCAATGCTGTTTTTGGTGAGTCTCGCCGTTCCGAGGAAATGAAGCGTTTCGACTTACGGTAACGGCAGCTATACGTTCCAAAAAACCTTGAAGGAGATGTCCGGTACAATGGAGAGTACGATCCGATCCGCTACCACGAGTTTTCCGATACTGGAGCGTCGGAAAAGAAGGGCAAGGGAAATGAGAGCGATGGGGAAGAACACGACTCGCTGCTAGGAATCTATGGGCAAGCCGAAAACGACATCGAGTTGGATGGTGCCTTGTACAGATATCCCTCGCTGGGACGGCGATCAGTTGACACAAACGATATTGATGCCGATTACGACGACCTGCCAGCGCGTCATATCGGACCACGCTTTCTCTGCTTCCTGAATTCAGAAGACGATATTGCCTGCGGAGGTCCGGAGTGGGAGACGCGACTGGTGGCCGACTGGATCGAGGAAAGTGGGCCAGGCGCCAGCACCAACTACGTTTTCGTCTCCTACACGCGCAAGCAGTTCTTCGTCGCCACAGACAACGAGGCTGCGGACTGGAATATTACGGAAGAGCAACGCCAGTACTACCGGGAAATCGCACCGCAGGACAGGAAGACTCTCCAGAGCTACGGTGTTCGGGCCGCACGCAAAGCTGGCGTTGCGGCGTTTTGGCTGGACTTTGAGTGCCTGCAGAGCGATGGCCCGGATGGAGACATCAGCGACGTATGGCGCATCTGTGACATTGTCCGCGCATGTCACTCCATGATCATCGTGCTTGGGCCTTCGGTCGAGGAAGAGAACGCGCCAGCGACGCCCCACACACGAGACGCTTGGCTCCACGAATGGGGAACGCGACTGTGGACGCTGCCGGAAATTTTGCTATTGCCCGAGCCAAAGGTCAGCATCTACACCATTGGCGGTGATGAGCGTCCGGAGCTGCTGGCCAAGCGCAACTTTGCGTCTCGCGCCTGGAAGGATGCGAAACTGGTGCGGCAGCTCATGGACCACTACGAGTCCTCAATCCACCTGACGCCGCTGGAGCTGTTGAGTATTGGACTTGAGTGCTTTCAGAGTCGCCACACAGACCAACGTACCGGAGGAGACATGGCATATGCGTTGATGGTGAGTACACTGAATGATACCCTTCAAGAAATCTTTGCTGAACTCAATAAAGGGCTTGCTGCGTCGGAGGCCAAAAGTAAATAAGAAAGACTCGGCCTTTGAAGCATTCGCTCGGCTCTCCCTCTCAAATGATAGCGACAGACTTCTCGAGCGCATGGTATGCATGCTCCCTCCAAACCCCGATGCGGAGTGGTTCCACATCCGTGACAAATGGTCTGCCCGGCTTTGGGACATCGAGCCCATTGCCCAAGTCGGTGAAATCCTTGAAGATGAGACAGTGAGTCTAGACGGTGCGTATGGCGCGACAATCGAATGGGATGCGATGCAGCCTCCAGCCTTTTTCAAGAGGCAGACGTTGATGCGCAAGTTCGCCAAAATTCTCTTGCGCGGCGTCCCGATCTACTCACCTATTGGAATCGCCTTCACTGTCATGGGTGCCATCTCGATGAAAGCTCTGATAGACAGCGATATATACGGGTACGGCGAATACAAGTCCTCAGCAGCATTCGTCACCACCGTCTTGTACCTCGTCATCGGCAGCATCACGCTAGCTGTGTCCGTCGCCGTGGTTCTTGCTGCCCCTGCGATGCTTCTCAACATTTACGGAGGCAAATTCTGGTCAACGCAGGCCAGACTTGTCGGTGTCGAAGGACGCATCGACTTGGGAATCGTGGAGAGTTATCTGTTTGGATTCAACCAGGGTCGACTCAAGTGGGACAAGAACGGAAGCAGCCTGGATTTCGACGACCTCGGGCGGCCAAGGTGGGGTTCTCTTGAGCGTGGTAAAGGCGAAACTGCAGGAAAAAACGGCCCAGACCAGTATGGTATGCGCCTCTTTACCCTCATCGATACTTTTACCATGAAGGCGACTCCTTTTCGCGCGAGAAGACCACCAACGACCCTCATTATCTGCGGCCAGCAGGGTGGCATGCAACGTGCTTTGCTCTGCTCCTACAACCACCGCAATCGTACGTTTTCTCGAGAGACCGTCATTCGCCTTTCGACGTTGGTGCTTGACCGCATCGCGCGCATCGATCGCTTCTCTCTGGCTCTACGACGGCAAGGTGATGGCCCGGGAAAGCTCGGTAGCGAATGAGTACGGCCCAGGCATTCCTGGAAGTGACCAGTGGATTCTGCTTCTTCGTTTGCGCTTCTGACTCCAGTTCCGGTTGAGGAATGGCGTTGGCATTGGTTGGGGTCGTGATGTTTCGCGGTCAAACGGGAGGTCTAAGTACCGCGCCCGCAAGATGCTGGAATTGCCTGTATGCGTTAGCGCATCATTCTCAAATGCAGGGTTTCGCAACATCTTTAGTGTCGGCTTTTTGGGAAACTCTGCCTACATGTATTTCCCACAGGGCCTCATCATGACATAGTGTCAGCGTTTCCGCCACTAGACCACTGATCCGGCAAGGCTGAAATGTGTGTTGTCTTGGAGTTACCTGCTGCAGTGAGTTTGGGAAGAGCACAAGAAACTAGGGCCTGCGCTCGGCTCAAAACGAGGGTATTTTTTTGGAAGATGCTCAGCCAGATCATAGGCTTTGCGGCTTGGAGAACTTGGAGAAAATGCGTGGTTGGCATCGTCGGCAAGAAAACCCAACGCAGTGCAAAAGTGGCACGTGAGGATTAGGTCAAGTCGTCTGGATGAACCGTTGAACGTTTGTGACGCTGCGTCGGCACCTGCAGAAAATCCAAGGCCTCGGGCGAGCTCCTTCCCACGACTGACCAACCACTTCCTTCCACCTGACTTCAGGATCTGTCCTCACGACCCAGGTGAATGGCGCCTAGCCCAGACTGACCTAGAAATTTCAGCAGCTCCGGCCCAAGCCATCACCTAGCACCTTCAAGGCTTCTACACAAAAGCTCAACTCGACACCCCAACCCAAAAAGTTGGAAGGTCTACACCACACCATCACCATCACTGAACAACGCTCTCATCGTGTTCAGTCATCTACCCACTTGCATCCGACTTTGATCTGCACAACCCTACTCACCTCACCTCAATCAGTGGACTACTGGGATCGCGTGCGGCACTTTGAGCTCGCTGCACTTCTGACACGTCTCACCACGTCAGCCCATCCACTACAACACAATCTCGTGAGGTGGAGCTGAATACCCAACGCTCAAACCAAGGTCACGATCGCGAATCAACTCGGCCACCAAACGAAGGAGTTGCTTCTCACCAACCCCATCTGCAATGCTCTCACCGCCGGTCGACGCAGCGGCAGACGAGCCCGCTCCCCAGAGACTCCGAGGCCCCGAACTCACCAGGAAACAACAGCATGTCATGGACGGCTTAGATGTCCACATCGAGGTGAAAGATCAGCGCCTGGAAGAGTACGTTGATGCGGGACAGGAAGGACCGCCAGGGACCGCCATCAAGTATGTTGTGGCTCAGCCTGGTGAAAACTTCACAATTGCATTCAATTTCGACCACGAATTTGCGTACAAGGACTTTGACCTGTATTGCGAGGTCTACTTTGACGGAAATCGCGTTGACGGCCTCTCTCTGGAAAAAGAGGACAACTACGTCCAACACCCTCACTGGGTTTCAGCGATACGATACTCCCAAGGCGGGAAGCGATTTATTCGACCAATGATGTTTTCAAACCTCATCATCAGTGAGTACTGTGCGCTCAATCAGATCTACACTTGGACAAGGCTAATTGATGCTCCCCCCTTAACCAGACGAAGAGGAAGAAGCGCTTGATAGTGAGCAGCAAAAAGCTGTTGATGCTTTGGGAGAGATTCAGCTCATATACTGGAGGATCAAAGCATGTTTTGAATATGCGCTGCAGGAGGAGGGCGACACATCGGAGAGCTACACATCCAAGGAATTGAAGCAAATTCCAGAGGTCTCCGAGAAAGCTCTCAAAGGTCGCTCGATTTCACATCACGTAAAGTACATTCGGCTTCTTTCCTAGTCTCAATGGTTCCATTCTAACATCTGATTTATAGGTTTGGCGAGGCGCTGGCTATCGGCGAGGTAGTCATGACAGGCCCACGATCACGTTGGCATGTCGAAAGTGACTCCAAGCCTTTTGCCACCTACACTTTCCGCTATAGGTCGACAGAGGCACTGAAGTCCATGGGGTTGATTCCTCGAACCCCTGAGCCTGTTCCCTTGGAAGAGCGACCGATAGAGGACCTCACTCCTGAAGAAATGAAGGAGGTGATCCGCCGACAGAAGGCGAGTGAACTCTCTTGACGACACCGAGTATATCTCACGCTGACTTCAACACAGGAACAGTTGGAAACGGCCAAGGTCGTGAAGCACGAGGCCAGCAGCGAGACTGAACAAACCCGTTGGGAGCCATGGTATCGCAGCCAGTGGGAAGATGGTGATGAGCTTGCTGTCACTGAGGTCCGACCGGCGAAGCGCAGAAGGGTTTCTGGTGGTCCGATCGACACCGTGGACCTCACAGACGACTGAAAATCCCCAGCCTTGGATTTCGCGAAGGATTCCGAGCCAAGACACAACATCCATTCTTTTGATGCTCTTTCGAGTCAAACAACACGCCTAGGGACATGAAAGGCCACTCGATAAAATTATGCAATGGTGGAGGCAGGAGAAGGCATATCAGAATCGAGGGAAGAAAAGTCATGGTCACTTTTTCACAAGGCTCTTTCAGATTACAGGTCAGGATTGCGACCGTGTAGTACCCTACACGTAAAAGCTGACGAGTGTTCAAGGTTCAAAAATTTTCGACCGCTAAAAATTGGCTGCAATGGGGGACCCAATTAGATTCCTATTCTCCACAACATATTGGGGCTCTACTGGATTGCGTCGGTCAAAAAGACAGCTTGAGTGTTGGACGGGTAATTTTCAAAGGTTGCCAAAAGTGGCTTATGCCTTTTTTCCCAGGATGGATTGGGAGTACGGCAGTTCGGAAATGGTTGGAGGCTGGAAAAAAACGGCTTTTCTCATCAGCAGATCTCGAATCACATTGGGCGTCGGGCTAATCCACATCTGCGGTATCTGTTTATGCATATGGTATCTCCAAAAGCTGCTCATGATCATGGCTCGAGACCGAGAAGTTCAGGACTGTCATTGATGTCAAGCTTGTTCTATCTCAAGAGGTGAATGTACTTCTACCAAATTGCGAATAGTCAGCGAGACGGCGAGTCCCGTCAACCACACCCTTCCTGGAGCCGAATGCCCCGAATTGGAGGCAGTTTCACGAATGACTCTTTGAATGCCACTTGCCCTCCCCATCTCACTAGGCGCTTCCCAAGCGACCAGAGCCTCTCACACCTCCTTGTCCTTAGCATGCTCATCCTCCACCCCAGCCCCAGCACCGTTCACCTGCGCGTCCTGCCGACCCCTGCGATCCTCTTCTTCCTCGCGCTGCCTCGCTCGCTCACGACCACCTCCAGAATCGATTGTCGTCCTCCCAGCCATAGCCGCATCCACCATCGCGCCAGCACGGGCTCTTATCTCAGCCCTTCTCTGCACATCCTCGGTCCACGGCCCCTGCGCGTTCTGCATGCGTCGGTGGCCCTCCTCTACCTCGCGCTGCCTTGTCACTATTTCGCCACGACGCTCAGGATCGATTGTCGTCCTGCCAGCCACAGCAGCGTCCACGATCGCGTCGGCGCGGGCTCTGATCTCGGCCCGCCTTTGCACATCCTCAGCCGTCGCCATTCCACGTAAGGGAGGGAGAGGCGCTTATCCATACGACTGCCGGCGCGCCGCGCCCTGCTGCCCCTGCCCCTGCCCATCTCCTCCCACCACTCCATTTACTCCCGGTCCGGTCGAAGGCGGTGCAGGATGGGCGCCGCCGATGCGCGCCGATGCGTCGAAAGGGCTTGGATGATCCGAAAGCGGACGCTGTCTGTAGATCGGGAGACGCTGATTGTTGATAGGGAGCCGGGCCGCGAAATCTCGGTCGACGAAGTTCAGGCCCTCGCGGGGAAACTGGAAGTTGTTGAAATCGGCGCGCTCGGCCGTGGTCAACGGGCGGGCCGCAGGTGGACGCGGCGCTGGCCTGGCGGGTACGTATGGGCTTGCTGGGTTTACGGACGTGGTAGTGTTGGAGTTGTCGGCGGTGTCGTCGTTACCGTTGCTACCGCCATTGCTTGCGTGGTCGCAGCCATGCAGAGGTGGACCTGAGGTTTGTTAGTGGGAAGAGTAAGTTGTGGGTGGAAGAGGGAGGGCAATGGAGCATGTGTGGCGCATACGTACCTCCGTTTGACGCCATGAGGTCGGCTGGCTATCTGGTACTTCGCCAAGCGTGTCTGGCTTCCCAAGTCGTCGTGCTGCGGCTACTCCTCGTCTTGCGGAGAAGGATATGACGCAGAAGGATGGAAATGGCATGGCGCTGTCCCATATATAGATGCGCATTGCCATTGCTTGGACGTTTGATAGCCATTCTGTTTGCAATGGAGGTAGAGTGTCAACTCAAACACGCTGCTGGCGTGCAGAACAGACACAAGAGAACAGTACATGGTTCGTGACACCAAGGCGGCGGCCTAGACATCTGCGTTGTAATGTTCTAGACTGGGGAGTGACTTGCCTTTGAGGTTTCTTGAGACGCGTTCGTGGATGGTGGACTTCTTCCCGCAGGACGACAGAAGTTGCTTGGCCAGGAAAGCACAGGAAAGGCTGCTTCGAAACCCGAGCAAACTGGAATCTTTCTGGTCAATCCGATTTGACCACGCAGAGGGGATTCTGCAAGCAGGCTGATGATGTAGGCTGTGTATTGAGAAGATTGGACACAGATATGGCAGTCGTCGAAAGAGCAGGAATTTGGGAAAGGCAAAAAAGAAGTCTTACCGCGACCGTAGCCCGACCGCACTCACATCTCAGGACAAGGAAAGCGTCAAAGATTTCTAAGAAGATGACCAGTGAGCATTCACACAAAGGACATGGAGCCGGATGTGTGAATAGATAACGGGGTTTCCGAAGCTGTCAAGGTTTTGTTTCAATATGCAGGGCCTTCGCCGAGTATCTCCTGTGGCAGAAATTCAAACAGCAAGGCAGAGAAATGCATTCCCACTGGATAGTGAACGGGTAGAGAGGCGCAAATACGGACTGACGTCGTTGGCGGGGATCCATCTAGAAAACACTTGACCGAGACGGTGGTTATGCCGACAAGCGATCTACAGATTGCCGGCAGGCAGTGTACCTGAGTGATGTGTGAGCATAGTATGCATAGTCAAAGAGCGCGAGTGCTGTCACAAGGCTTGCTGTACAGAGGAGCTGGCCAAGCGCGGAAGCAGCTGCGCCGTTGTGCGAACAAGCAATCCCGGAAAGAAAAGAAACCAAACATGATCTGGCTGTCTGCGGCGGGACCGTGAGACATCAAAGGGGATCAGAATAGACGATGTCATTTCAGATCGGAGGTTAGTCCTGATGTATCATACGAAGATTGAATCCAGGAGAAGGCCTTGCTAGCGGCGAAACCGCGTCGTAGAGTATGTGCGCCACACATTTCCAGCATCCGGCTTATTGCACGAAAGCAAACGGCCCTGGAATGTCTGGAGCGCTTTAAACAAGCCCAGCCATCATCTTTGAGTGTTTTGCAAATCTCGTGCCCGTCTGGTTCCGCGGGATCCTGCGTCCTGTGCTCGATGGATCCATCCTCTTCTTTGGTTATTCTTTGGCATCTGCTGTTCGAAAACGCAGCAGGCATTCATCATGCGCTACGAGGCCACGACAATCTCCGCAATCTTCTTTCCCTTGTCGCCTCCCAGATAGTCCGCGCCGTCGGTGGCCTGCTTGCCGTCGGCTGCCTCCTCGAAATCCAATTCAGCAGCAGCTTCGAAGCCCCTAACGACCGTCTCTTCGTCCACTTTGACTCCAGACTCTACCAGCGCTCTTATCACACCCGCGACTCTTGCAATCTCTCTTCGAAGTTCCACCTCGATGTCATCGTTTTGGCTGGAGTAAACTTCCTTGGACACGTTCTCCTCGATCCGGGTGATGCTGACATTCGTTTCCGGCGGCTGCACGTGCTTCGATATCCAGATGTATCCGTTGACGCCGAGAATGATGTCAATCTCCCCACCGCGCGATGTTGTGAGGGTAAAGACTTGGCGTCTTGACCGTGCGACTCCTCCGCGCTGGCCGCCTCCGCCACCAGTACCCGAGACAGACAGGAAGTAACCATTCCGCAGTTTTCCGTATTTCAAGCTGCGGGTGTGTAGCGAAGCCGTCCCGTCACCATGGATGCTCTGAACCTCGGCCACGAGCAAATCTCCTTCGGTGAAAAATGTTCGGATGTTGAGCTCATCTACCGCGGTTCGTTTCCTGAGAATACCTCCAGGCAGGTTGATCGCTGATAAGGGAAGACCGGCCAGTTGGGGTGCTGCAATGTCGACGCGCCAGCGTCGCGACTGTACTTCGACGATCCGCCCCACGATGAGGTCACCGATTTCCGGAATATATCTTGCGCGCAGAGGGGTGATGGAAAGAAGCTTGTTCGTCTTGAGTACGGTACCAGCGACGGTAGAAAGGATTTCGGTGCTGCCTTCAGGTACATAGGTGCCGTGCCCTCTGCAATCTAGAATTAGAAAGGTCTCAGAGTATCCAGGAGCGGGATTCTACCTCATCCATTGCGGATCATCCGTCACAACCTCTCCAGGAGTGACAATGTCTTTTCTGGCGCGTTTTGAAGCTCTGCTTGTTCCTTCCATGTCGATGTCACCGTCGGAATCGAATTCCTCGCCTTCCTCTTCCGCTGAAGGGCGAGGATATGCCGGCGCAGGCGGTGCGGGAGGTAGGATCGTGATTGGCATGGTAGATTGAATGCTTGGCCGAAGAGTGTCGAATTCTGGATGATCCAACGGGACCTGATCCCTCCACTGGCACGGCGGTGCAGTCAGTGGGTGCTGAATTGGTACTGCGTGGATTAGCAGCAGCGGATGGTAGCTCCTTTGGCGTCACTGTTGCAGCGGTCGACAGGTCCTAGGCTTTCTCGGCGGTGGTGACTGGATACTCCTTGGATACACCCACAGTTGCAAGGTGTGTTGGTGTTCCTTTCAACACGGCATGCACCCACGGCGGGCACCACTTTTTGGATCAAAGGTCCGGATATTATCCGAAATGCACGGCCCTCTTGGTCCGTGTCCGGTCCGCGTGTTACTCCACCGCGTGCGCGTAGGGCCGTCGGGTTGTCCCACTTCATCACCACCCCTCTGCCCTGCGATTCACGGCGCCATTCATTTTGCAGTCTCGCTCTCGCATGCATTGTTGCGCGTCGTTTCGAATGCTTTTTAAGCTTTGATTTCCCTCCCTCTTCGTTCGCTCGTTCTGTTTTCGGTAAAACATATCCTCCCCGTGACTGTTTGCTCTTTTTTGTTCAGTTATTCAGTTGATGTCGGTAAAATGCAGGATACCCATGCAGAGTTTCCTGTCCGTAGCCTCTGAGTTATAAACTGTGTCAAGGGGCTCGCAGCATGGAGGACACCGACAACGACACCAACTCTGCCCGGCCGGCGCTCCTGCGTAACCCGGATAGTGGCGACGTGTTGACCGGCAGCGAGCGCAACAACTTCACTGGTCTTGTGGGCGACTGGGCTCGGTCTCTTACTGCCAACTTGTCCCAGCATGAGAATGATATTCCCAACTACTACCTCAAGGACCCTTTCGGCCTTGTCACAACTTCATACGTCCACTCGTTCCAAGTCGGCACTGGCGAAAGCATTTTTGAACAAACAATTTCCAGGATTGAAAACGCCAGATTCGAAGTCATCTTCGTCACGTGTTTCTGGGCAAAGTCGTCCTCACTCGAGAAGTTGGCCAAGTCGTTGAAGGCCCTGTCCAGCAAGTCTCTCCGCAACAACCAGGGATCTTCCAAAATTCGTGTGCGCATCGGCCTCTCCTCCAGCTCGGCATGTCAGAAGCTACTTCACACAAACTCTGTCGACGGACATGTCTACACCACCTCGGAGTGGACCACGAAACTTGGCCTTCCCGATCCGAGCGAGCTTGCCGGCCTGGATCTCGAAGTAAAGAGCGTCTTCGTAAAGCCCTTTAGCGTCATGCATCCCAAGTTTGTCATCGTGGATCGACAGCTGGTATTCCTCCCAAGCTGCAACGTTTCTTGGGAGAACTGGTTCGAGGGCTGTCTTGCCATGTCGGGAGGAATCGTCGGCCAGTTTGTGCAGTTCTGGTACAAGTTCTGGAACCAAGACCGCGGTGGCCTCCCTGCTATTGGCTCTCACACCACCGAAGATGTGCCCGCGGTGGCTCTCCATCGACGCCTAAGTGTTGTCCAGGAAACGCCTGTGTGGATGTCCTATCTCTCCAACTGCATCGGAGTTGAGATCCCTACCGTCTTTCTTCCTTCGCCACACCACACCAACCCCAAGTTTCAGCCAATTCCTGGACTCAAGGCACCACACCCTCCATCGACCCCGCTGAATGTCTTTTTGGAGAAGCTCTTCGAAAGAGCCCAATTCGAAGTCTATGTTCAAACGCCCAATCTTACCTGTCCCCTGGTCCTGGATGCCTTGTTTGCTGCACTGGCTCGTGGCGTCGATGTTTGCATTTTGACCAGCGAACGGTTGATGGTGCTGGAGCAGCTCGGCACTGCCGGAACGACGACCTCGAGGGAGATGAAGAAGCTGGTCAAGAAATATACAAAGCTTCTCAAGGCTTCGCCAGTCCAAGACGTGGAGAGGGACGGTGCTCGCAACCCTGCTCAACTTGGCCGCCTGTCTATCAAATACTTTGACGCACCTGCCGACGCGAAGCCTGAAGACCCGGTGCAGTCTCACCTCAAGCTGACCATTGTCGACGAGGAGTTTGTGGTACTGGGCAGCGGCAACATGGACAGAGCAAGCTGGTACACGAGCCAGGAACTAGGTGTTGCTTTTTGGTCTACGGAAGTGGCCGCTGAGATTCAACGCCTCGTCAAAGCGAACCTGATCCGGAGCACCAAGATTTTCTATCCCAGGAGGTAAGGTTGACGAGAGGATTTGCGACATGGATGGCGTTCACGGCAACAATACCCCTCGATGAATACTCGACGACGTTTTCTTTGCTTCTATCATACGCGACACAAGTCGACACAAGTCGGGCACTAATGTATAATATTTTTCGGCCAGAAACCTGGCAATTACGACAGACTGTTCCCATGATGGCCAGGAGGATGATGCGGGGAATGGAGGGTCAGGCATGCGAAGGGCTTTTGCTATACTGTCGTGGCCTATTGCCGTCGGTCATGTTCTAGTCAAGCGGCTGTTCAGCGCAGCACTGGATAAGTTCCAGTTTCTCAGGTCACGCTGCTGGTTGCCACTAACAGACTGGGGCGGAGGGAATTTTCGGTAGTGAATGACAGTCGAACATGATGTTTTACAACCATTACCTTACGCACCTTGGGTGCTCTGTGACTCGCCCGGAGCCGCACGCCAACAGTACCCCGGAATGTTTTTGTTATACAGCTCGGAAGGTCAAGTTAGAGTAGAGACCATGCAGGTAAGACCAGCAGAAGAAGAGGGACGAGGGACGTTCCGATTGACGGGATTCGCGAGCGATCAAGCAGATCTGATGGCGCGGCCAACGCATTGGTGCGGTTGCGAGGTGGTGGGGAAATACCACAAATGCGTGTTGGGAGCGATGCAAAAGGAAAATACGATGTGCAGGCGACCTCGTCAGGCACAGCCGCGGCGTCAAGCTTTGTACAACGGCGGCGTGAGGGCGAAAAATGTCTCACGGGCGGCCGGGGCGAATAGAGTTGGTCTCAGCAAGGGAGAGGGACAAAAAGTGTGGGATTGACAAGGTCACACGCCGAGTCAGCGGTGAGAGCCCCGTCGCCGTCGCCGTCGCCGTCGACGTAATAGCCTCCTCCCGGCCGCTCAATTGCACCGCATGCACCTTGACCATCACCAGTCCCTCGCCCTCGTCCTCGTCCTCGTCGAGAAATCTGCTGAGCACAAGAGTCTCGGCTGTGTCCGCTGCAGTCTTTGCGTCTACCACCCGCCCGCCCTCCTACTGTACCGACAGGCCCCCCAGCTCCAGCTCCAGGTAGGCGCTGCTGCTGGTCACGCCAGCGCCCGATCCCTCGTCTCTTTGCTACATCTGCTCTCTGCTCGACTTTGTTCCTCTTCCTCACTCCAGCCCTTGACCGACCAGCTTCATCCTCCAACAGTCCCTTCAGCCTCTTCCTCCGACTTTCGCGGCCTCGACACCAATACAACAGCTGTCAGCGCTAGTCGCACGCAGCCCTCAACCACAATTCCCAACCACACACAATGACCCGGAGAATCGTCTATGGCATTGCCCTTTGGGCGACCGTTGCCGGTACGTAGTCGAAACCCGTCTACACTTTTGCTAGTTTCGTATTCGCTGCTACCCTGCTTGGCTCCAAGCATCATTGCCCAAGACGTCATACCCGTCTCGTCTCTGCCACATGTAGTCGCTAACGTGAAGCGCTTCTTTGCGCGTCTTTGCAGTCACGGCAATGACCATCGCGTCCATTGTGAAGCCACACTGGCTCGCGTACGAAGTCGAAGGCGTAGGTTCCCGTCCAATCTCGCGGCGCCATCTCCGACACCAAACCGTGCCCGACTCAGACACTTGCTAACATCTGTTCTCCAGCATGGCAAGCACGCGAAACCTGTCAAGATATCCTACGGTCTCCACCAGCGCTGCGACAGCGTGTCTGGCACCTGCAGCGACTTCCCGGAATATGAAGACTGCCACGGCGACAACTGGAGCTTTTGCAGCCGGTGGCGGAGCGTTGGCTTCCTCATGAGCTTCGCCGTCATTATACAGCTGGCCGCCCTCATCGGCTACGGCGTCGTTATCGTGGGCGGCAAGCAAAAGCGCGACAAGGGCTGGAAGATGGTCTCTGGCCTCATGATTGTTGCCGGCGTCGTGCAGTGCGCCGCCATGTCCATTGTGGTACGTTTGACCTCTGATTGCCCTCCCCTGTCCATGCCACCTCCCCCGCCCCAACTGTTGTCCACAAACCCATCAAGAATGGCTTTATCACTGGCATGGGGAGTGGATGGGAACATAAGCGAGCAAGCAGGCTGACCGGTGGCGAAAACGCCCCTCCACAGGCCTTCTTGTACGACAACGACGAGCGCTTCTTTCCGCCCGGCTGGCGCCTCGACAGCTCGTGGATCCTGTGCACCGTGTCGTGGGCTTTTTCCTTCATGATTGCTACGGGCCTCATCGCCGCCGCCATTGTCCTCCCGGAAGAAGGAAACTACGAATTGATACCCGACGGCCGCATGTGATCGCCATTTCCACCTTGTCTAGTCCTTTCTAATTCGTCGTCGTCATCATCGTCATCATTCCCGCCGCCGTCGTCCTACCACCGCATCCGCTGCCACCACGGCTGCAGCCGCTGCTTATCATAATGCCCCGCTTTCTCCTTCTGCCTACGTCGCTCTTACCACACGCACGTCTTCTCATCAGTTTTACGAGATGAGAGATATGAAATGTCTCGCAACTAAATCGTCGCTTTTACCCCTGCTGCCGATCACGTTTTTGCAGCCGTGGCTGGATAGCGAATGCGGGAAACCTTCTTGAAGCGAAGCGACGCGAAACGTGGCGTGGCTGGGTGTGGCGTTGTGGACGATGTGCACCTGCCAAAAAACATGACGACGGCGTCCGTTGTTCTTTCTCGCTGTCATTGCGTGTCTCAGGAGATTCGGCCACATTGGCGTCCCGGCTCTTTTGTTTTTCCTCTCCTATAATTCCCATACACTATATTTGTTTATCTACCACATAAGTAGGTGCGCGTTTGCGTCTGACCACTTGGCCTGCTCTTTCGCGGGTGGAGTGGTTGCCATGCGCTGGGAAGGGCCGAAGGCTCCAGGAGTCTCGTATATAATAGACGGAAGAAGTACTTATCCCCTGTATTGATGGATGGAACGCAAATACTTTTGACCACCGCTGCAGAGTGTGCTGCCGTAAACTGTGCAGCTTGAGTGAATCCAAGTACAGGAACAGTACAGTAGGCGAAAGGGAAGAATGCTTTGACTGTCTAACAGGCTTTTGGTGGAGTAAGTCTATGTAGCTGTAATTCGTTGGCGCGTGTATAATGTCTCCGCTTTACAGATGCGCCAACTGAGAAGTGTCTGCAGAGTGAATAGAAGAATGGGCAGGAAAGTCACCAAGGTGTTCCATCTGGAAAGCACGTCGTCCGACTGCCTTGCCGTGTGGACCGCACAATGGCTCCTGCTCCCGCCGTCTTCCCCATCCGTGCGGAGCCAGGCGGCCAACAGCCAGCCTATGCGAGAGCTTGGTCAAGTGCTTCCTCGCGAGACGGACATATGGTGAGGGGGGTAAGAGTTTCTGAATCTACTTCAATATTTCTGCCTCAAACTGTTGGGGCGTGGAAAGGACGTTTTTGATACGGCTGATAGCATGGGAAAATGGGAAAACGGTGCGGTTTGAATTGAGTGGCTCAAGGTTGTAGGAAAGCAGAGGAGATAGTTGTGGAATTTTGGAATTGGAGCTTTCGTCTTTTTCGTTTGTTGCTAAAACAGGGAGGCTTTAATTTAATTTACAAGATGGTCTTTTTTTTTGGTGATTAGTTCAGACTCGACTGTATCCCCTTTCTGCTTTTGATCGAATCCGAGATGTCGAGTTTGATGGTCGTGCGGAGTGGAGAAGTTGGTGTAAGGTGCAGTTGCTGTTTGTTTTTTGAATGGAGATTGAGTTTCGGCCTTCGTGCTACTGGTGACGTCGGACTCCGTGGTCGAAAAATACAGACGAAGTGCGAAGGGTCGTTGGAGCGGAGACAAAGAAGACGCCCTTTTCTCTTCCCTATTTTGCTTCCGTGTGTCCAATTCGTCTCCAACTGAGACCACAGCTTTTGGCGGAGTAGTGATGAGTCCTTCGGCCCGCTCATTTCACATACCACCTGTAGGCGCCAATGGACAGGCAAAGAACGGCCGTAGTGTTGATGCTTCCGCGGCGGAGGAAGCTTTCCCAGCGGGCCATCTTGCGGCCTTTGGCGAGCTCCTTGTGCATCTGCTCGTGGCCCTTGATGTACGTGTAGACGCCAAGGCCGACAAAGGCGCCGGTTCCTAGATGGGGCTTTAGTTGAAGTGTGGTGGATGTGGTGGGAATATGGAGTGGATGTGACTTGGAAAAGGAGTGAGGACACAGTCGGAGATAGACATCAAGAATGAAATTGATGGCGTCCCAGGCATTGAGAAAGAGAAGCGAAAAGAAGAAGATAAAACATACCCATAAATCTGCACCATGAGCAATCGGCGTGAGCCTCCATTTTTTCCTGCCTCTTCTTTTCTTTCGCCTCGACCGGCGACAGGCTGACCTCGTCTTTTGCCATTGTGAACCAAACGAGACAGAGATAGAGAGTAAAGAAATCGGCCTTTGGAAAAGTCGGAGATGCGATGATGGACTATGGTGTTGAAGACGATCACGCTTGGGCGAACCATCGACCGAAGTGCGACACGGCACGAGCCACTCCCGTGGGTCCACCAGGGTCCGTCGTCATCGCGTTACCGGCCGGGCAATCATAGAACTTACCTCGTGGCTGTCCTTTGCTCACCGTCAACTCCTACGAAGCCGCGTTAGCCTGCCATCCTGCTGCTCTTGCTGTCCCATGGACGGTTTTGTTACCAGGACATCTCCGAATCAGCCATGAGCCAGGTGGAAGCGCTCTACATCTTCGATGAGCACAAGTGAGTCCTGCATCCAACCCCACCACCGTGATGCGCATGGCGCTTGCAGTATATCGCATGGAAGAATCAGCCGCTAACATGGCCTAGCAATCTCATTCTCGAACACGTCTTCTGCGCACGGCCTCCCTCTGCCAGCGTGCTCCTCCCTCTGTACCTCGCGCATCCAGATCCTCGACCGTCTCTGATATACCTTCCATCGACCAACCCGCCGACCCTCGTCCACAGCATCATCCAAGACCGCTTGCTGTTCTTGACCCCCTCCTCCGTCGATACTGAGCCCCTGCTTGTCCTCGAATTCCTCCACAGAGTCGCCGATGCGATAGAAGATTTCCTGGGTTCGCCGCTTCTGGCGAGCAGGATTGAAGCCCACTACGATGTTGTCGCGCAGCTGTTGGGGGAAATGTGCGACGCAGGCATCATAGCAAATACGGAAAATAATGCGCTTCGGGACGCCGTTGAGGCCCCAAGCTTTATGAAGAACCTGCTTGGTAACGTGGGGTTGCCTAGGTATGCTTTTCAAAACCGACGTCCTCGAACATCATGACAAAGGTTCTGCAATTATGCCATGGGATGCTAACGAGTTCTTCAAGCTCATCGCCCTCCCTCGCTGGCTCGGGTCGCTCCGCTCTCACACCCCCCGGAACTTCTCCCACCGCCTCCCCCGTTCCATGGCGGCGGACAAATGTACGCCACACGAGCAACGAACTTTACGTAGACCTAGTCGAGACCCTCTCCGTCACCATGTCACCATCTGGCCGTCCACTGTCAGCCTTTGCCAATGGCTCCATAGCCTTCACGTCCAAGGTATCTGGAGTACCCGACCTCATCCTCCGACTCGAAGCCCCAGGCGGCATAGCAAACGTCGTGTCACTTCCCGTCTTCCACCCATGCGTCCGCCTTGCACGCTGGCGCGAACGACCCGGGGAAATGAGCTTCGTCCCGCCCGACGGGCGCTTCGTGCTCGCGGGTTACGAGGTCGACCTCCTCGGACCGGATTACCTCCTACACCAAGCCAACCTCAAGCCTGGCAGCAGTAGCGCTACAAATCTCAACATTCCAGCAACCTGCGAAGTCAAGACGAGTCTGGGGTCACTTGGTGCGGAGTTTGAAGTCCGTCTGCAGCTGTCATCGCGCTTCAAGTCGTCTGGCCCCAGTGGCGGTATCTCTGCAAGCTCGGGGCGACCAGCAGCGGGCCTTGGATCTCGAGCAGGAAGCGGCTTCGGCATTGGTGGAAACACAGGCACATCAGCAGCGCCGCAGATGAGCGACGTAGTGGTCCGCGTCCCGCTACCGCGCGGCGTACGAAATCTTTCCGAGATGCGGCCTTCGCGCGGCGAAGTCCAATATGCACCTGGCGACTCCTCGCTGGAATGGCGCTTACCTACCAAGGATGTCTCTGCGTTGCTGCAACTCGGCATGGGCGCAAGCGCAACGCTGCGCTGTAGCGTTGTCGGTGCCCTTGACGAGGACGAGGAGCTGGACGGCGGACCTGGCGACAACGTTCTCAGCGTCAACCGATACGACTACGACGAGGGCGGCGCCACCTCCCCCGCCCCAGCTGTAGACGCAGGATATCAATCCGGCTCATTGGACCCTACCAACGGCGGCAGTGGTAATGGCAGCGGCGGCGTCAGTCGTACGCGGTCGCCCGACCCAGATGCCAAGGCAGAGAAGAAGAGGCGCTCAAATCGGCTCCTCATGCCGAGCAGTGCGTCACTGAGCTTCCAAGTCAAAGGCTGGCTGGCTAGTGGGGTCAAGGTTGAAAGTCTCAACCTGGATCATCGGAAGAGCAGGGGGCTAGGAGCTGGGGTCACGCCGTACAAGGGGGTCAAGTATTTGACGGCCAGCAAAGACGGAGTAGAGGTGAGGTGTTAGAAGTATAGAAGAAAGAGCCTCTGGGCTGAGATTGCTTGGAAAAATCTTGCACCCAATGGCCAGCTGTGTAGTTTGCTTGTATGATAGAAATAGACCAACAGGAGCTGTTGCATTTGAATTCCGGTTTGGTTTGTTGAGCGGTACCGGGCTCACCACCGACGCAGTTTGTTCAAAATGACATTGATGAAAGCGAAAGCGCAAGAGTGGGTATGGATTGGTGCACTTTGAGGCTGTTCAAAGTCCCTTCTTTCTCGTTTGCTTCAGGCGGGGCTGCTCTATGTTACAACCCAGCCATCTCGAGCCCCGATCCAGCGACTCCCCGTCTTATCTACAGCTGCCAATTTTGCCATGCTGAAGTTGTCGAGGAACCTAGTTCTGTCCGAGGGCCTTGGCGCGCTCCTCCTCGATCTTGGTGTAGAAAGCGTCGCGGTGACGGACGGTGGGGACGTGGTAGCCTGGCCTCAACGTCAATTTTGCTGCTTGTAAAGCTGGGAGCTGCTGAAATTGACGAGTCTTTACATACCGTACCACCAGAAGTAGCCCATGGAGGTACCAAGGCCTGTAGGGGCACTCCTGTTAGTAATTCCGATCTGCAAATTGCCGAAGACTTGCGCGGACGGCGCTTGGGAGCGGCTCGAAAAGCGGTTCAACGCATGCGATTGACGTTGTTCGACAGGCCGGCTGTGCGTCTGGGGCACTTTTACGCACCAAAGGCGAGGGAGAGGTCGAGGACGAGGCCTCTGCGGAGCATCTGGAAGGGAGCCAAGTCAGCGTTGTAGCTCGGGACGCGGTCGGTTGCGCTATGGCAAAGGTCCAACGTACGCCAGTAATGGGCTTAATGGCCATGGTGACGGGCGGTGGAGAGCGGAGTTGGTGTTTGCGACAGAGGTAGTGGTGGTCTGACGGGCGTCATGCATCCAATGTCCGCTGAATCGAAGAAGCGCGGCAGGCGCCAAGACTTTCGGAGCCTCTATGCCGAGCTGTTGCCGATTGCGCCGACCGACCAGAGAGACCGACGCGCCCGGGCGGGCGTCCGGGCGTGTTGCTGCCAATGTCGCAGACGCAACACCAAGGCCTGGCATCACCAACTGTAACCCTGCCTCCGTCTCCGACTCTGACATCACAACCTCGCCTGACCTCCAATCTCTCCCGTCCACCCCCGCGATGATGCCCGGTCTGCGATTCCCCGAAGCGTCGCAACACAACTATGCCGCTGGCATCAAGCGATCAGCCTCCGACCTTACCGCCCACGAATCTCAGAGTCCAGCAAAGAGACGGCGAATCGTGCGCCATGCAATCAAACACAAACAGCAATGGGAGGTGGATCCGACACTTACGCCCCAGGACGAGAAGGTGTTTGGCGGCCAGATGTTGCGTGCAATCTCACTTACGCTGGGCGCCGTTGGATTCGATGGCGCAATGCCCTCTGCTCTAGAAATGTTCCGAGCGCAAACTGAAGAATGTGCGACAATAGTCTTTATTGAAAGCTGAGGACTGCAGTGTGCTGACACTCTACAGTCATGCTGCACTTCCTCGCCGACGTGCGAGCCTCCATGCAACTCGCCCGCCGTACCGCACCACTCCCGGCCGACTTTGCTCTCGCCCTCGCACACACGGGCTACACAGCTTCCGACTTCGAGCCCCATCTCAAGTTAGGCATACCGCCAGAGATCACTCAACCGCCGCTACCACCTCCTCCTCGGGCTGAATCGCCTCCGCCCAAGCTGGACGAGCTTCTGGGCAAAGAGTTATCCGGCGTCAGCGAAAAGGCCACTCGTCCTTGGATTCCCGGTCATCTACCCGCTTTTCCGAGCAAGCACACATGGCAGTCGACCCCGTTGTATCCCAATCGCGAAACAGATCCCCGGAAGATACGCGAGCGGGCGGCGCAGGAGGGCATACTGGCCGAGCAGGCATTGAGGAAGCTCATGGCAGCAAATCGGGGCGGTCCGACGAAGCGAGCACCGAGCGGGGCTAGCAGTGACACCGTCAAGGACAAGCCGGCCATACCACAGACCAGCGAAGTGTGGGAAGAGGCGATGAAGGAAGTCATGATAGAAGAGGCGGCAAAGAACAACTCGGCAGGAGGGCTCGAGGTGGACTCTCTCGACCCGTTCAGCACGGAAATCAATTCTTCCGGGCGGCAGAAGAATGACGAAAAGAACGCGGTAGTGGACGCTGGATTATTGGTCAATTATGACCAAAAGTACTGGAGAAAGGGCGCGCAGATGGGGAGTTGGAGATGATTCGTTTGAGTAGCGGGTTCAGGCGGGGAGCTTTCGAATTTCAGCGCGGCATTGGGGCATGGGAAAATGGAGTCTTGGGTGCATTCTGCAAAATAAGCCGGCCTTTGCGCCTGCTTGACGACATCATTACGGTCGCTGGGATGGTATACATCTCGAATTGGAAGCGATCGGAACGAACAGGTCTTTATGGGATTCGCATTCACGTCCGGAGGCTCACATAATCTTTGTCAAAGGCGTGGGAGGGAGAGCAATGGTGGCTAGCCCTGGCCTCTGCACATTTATACCCTCACTGTATTTTTCAATTCATAAACGGACTCCAGAATTTTGAATCTCTGCACTCGATTTTAGTGCTGTCAATTCGCAGACTTTGTCTGGTAGTGATCGCGGCAAACGTCACCACCTCGACTCCAGATCCTCCCACGACGTCGTCTCGACCGTCAAACCATTCGCGCACCTACAACGGCGGCGGCCAATCAGCATAAAATCTTCCAAGTCTCGAAACGGACGCGACGTACTTGCGGAACATTCTAACGAGCGGCCTGCACTTGACAAACGGCTGGCTGACACGGCGCTCGACCCAGCAGTCGTACTGCAGCATCTCCATCAACTTGCATTTCTCCAGGTCCACCCCGCCCTTTCGATAGCGGCCCTTTGCGTTGAACTGCGCGCGGGCTTCGAGCTCCTCCGGGAGAAAGTGCTCAATCGGCGGTGCCATTTTTGTTCGCCTGTCTGTTCAATCGTCCGTGTGTCGCTGCCGCCGCCAACGCCGCCGGCCTGCTTCCGGTTCTGCTGCTGTCGCGGTTGATCAGTCAGCCGGCACACGCGAGGTCATGCGCTGGGATTTGAAGATTAAAGAGCCAGGAATGGGAGCGCACAGGTGACAACTGTGTTTGGAAAGGCAAGGGCTCGTTCAGCTGCAGGAGGGCGATGAGCGCTGAGGATCTGGGACGGAGGTTGTTGGGGGAGGTCGAGGAGGCGGGCTTGGATGAGGTTGGTCTTGTTTGATGTTTTGCTCCAACCAACGTATTTGCAATTCTTTCCTACACAACTTGAACTGACATATTATCTCTGGTTTAGGTTCTTAGTTCTATCAAGGCTCTTGCTGACTCGGGGACCTCATCACATTTCGGCATTCCACCGCTGGACCATCTGCTAGGAGTTTTCGAACGTCATGCTACTTCTCCTGCAGCTCAACGAAGAGCGCCCGGCTCTCCATCTAAAAACCAGAGATCGAATTACTCACAGAATTTTAATGCTCGGACCCCAGCTGTCGAGCTCACCTCTCTCGGCCCAGGCGCAGGAAAGACTCATCTGCTGTACCTAATCACCGCGCTCGCAATCCTGCCTGAGGTTCACAGTGGTATCGACCTCCAAGGACATGGTGGCACGGTTGTCTTCATCGACACAGATGGATGCTTCTCCGTTGAACGCTTCGTTCAAGTAATGCAATGCCACATAGAGCGCCGCATCAAACAACACAATAACGCCACAAGCTTTGACGAAGCGAGACCAGGACGACAGGAGGCGAGCATCAGCGAGACCGAGCAGAGATCAATGATATGCCACGCCCTCGACCACGTCCACATCCTCCAACCGCAATCGCACGCCGCCGTCCTGTCGACACTCAGCCAACTGTCAGCCTACTTGTTCGACGGCTCAGCGCACAAGTCTCTCCTCCGGCCGCTGCAATGCATCATCCTCGACAGCGCCGGCGCCTTCTTCCACCCGCTCAAAGCGGCTGAAGAGCAAGCACTGCTGCTTCAACCGCCCAACAATGTCACTTCCTCTCAAACAACAGCAGCAGCAGCAGCAGCAGCAACGCCACCAACGACATCCGAAGCCTACGCCTCCCTTGTCCGTGAGCTGCGGAGCCTGCAACATCGGTTCCAATGCGCCGTCATCGCAACAACAGCCTCGCTGTCCGTGTCCAAACTCGACGCTGGCAACGCGCCGCTGCCGACGCTGCGCCCGTTGCTCCCGCCCGCTTTCACCTCGTTTGCGACGCTGCGGCTGGCCGTGACAAGGGAGATTGTGCCGGCATTCCCGCCGGCCATGAGCGTGCAGGAGGCGCGCCGGGAGCGTGGGCAGAGGCAGGGCGTCGTAGAGCAGGGTCGCGTCCGCGTGTCGGTGGATGGGTGGGGCGCCGATGGGTGGGGGAGGGAGCTAACGGAGAGTGTGCTGGGATTGAGGGATAGGGCCGCGTGGGACTTGCGGATCACAAGGGACGGTGTGATTTTGGAGGAGGATGAGGCGTCATGAGACGAGCATGGGTACAGGATGGGAGGACCGATATTTGTTTGTATTTTATCTGCTGAGGCACAACGTGCTCAGGATTGTATATGGCTCTAAAAGACCTGGTTCTATCGCGGGAGGCCTCGACAAGTCCACAAAGTGCAATGGGGTATCTAAAGTAATTGGAGGGCTTAACAGGGGTTGTGAAGCTCTTGTATGTATAGACACTGAGCTACCAAGGAGGAGAATGGCTAGACTTTTACGCTTCGAATCCTCGTCTGTGGCAATGTAGAAACTTTCTGACTACCGTACCGCTCAAGCCCGAGTCGAACGGGCGGTCGTACCGGACCCGAGTGCTTAGAACAAATGGTTAGAGCCAGGCGTTGGTGCGCTGTCGAACTTTTTCAAACCCTTCTCGGGCCTCCTCAACATCTCCATCATAATGATTGCAGAAGCAACGCTGACGTTCATACTGTCAACGCCAACGTCGAGCGCCTGTACTCCTCGGATTCCAACCTGGTAATTGGCCCTCGCAGCCAACTTGGCGTCGATGCCCGTATGCTCGCCACCCATCATGAGTATCACGGGGTGTCTAGCGAGAGGGACGTGATTGGACATCACGGTCTTTGTAGATCCGCGGTGGAAACTGACGAGTGGCGACGTGTTTCGCTGATCAAGCGCCTGTGCATTCCAGTCCTCGTTGAATGAGAGGTTGTCTTCGGGTGGCGGCGGTGCCTCGGCCGCGTATGTGCGCCACCCATTGTTTCCACTCTCGAATATAAATTGATAAGGGTTGGATACTCGCAGGATTTGCACCGCTTCGGTGGCTCCGGAAGATGCCTTGATCACCACTGGGTCGTCGACGGACGCTGTGCTCCTGGACGCCAAAGCGACAGCATCAACGCCCAAGTAGTGTGCCGAGCGAAGTATGCCTCCCAGATTACCCGTGTCAGTAATTCCGTATAGGAACAGGACAAGAGGATATCTCCAGCCATGACTGTTGTAACGAATTCTATTGTCGGTGCCGTTGATCAACATCTCCTCGGGACTCTGACGGCCTTGGGTCACATTAAACCATGGGTAGAGGCGAGAGACGGCAGTCAGCCTTTCAACCGGCTTGACTGGTAGGGGCGAGGTCTCGAGGACAATACCCTGGTCCGGTTATTTGGAGATCTACATTGCGAAGGCCGACATTTGCTTACGTTGTGTGGTCTGCCCCCGCTGATTCGGTCCATGACGGCCAAGAAGTCCTCCTTGACTTGCTTCACCTGGACTCTGCCTTCTTTAGAAGCCAGAGCAAGTATCATGTCTTGCTCGTGCATCTCTTTCTCCTTTTCTTGTGCGGAATGAGCCCGCCGTCTTGCCCTTGGGTGATAGTAAAGCTTGTATAGAAGCCTCCGTTTGGCTTTGAGAGCTGCGAGAACACTCGAATAGCCGAATATGAATTTTGAGGCAGCTGTGGTGTGCGGGACTGAAATTGAACCAAATTGCTGCGGCTCGTCTTGGCTTTGGGACCGACTGTCATCTGCATCTGCGATGTATTAGTCCAAGCTGGGATTGTTTCAAGGAAAATGGAGCTCGCCTTGTTGTTGCCCGTCAACCGGCGTCCAACGTCCTCCTCTCCGCTGTCGCGCTTCGTATTTGGCTATTTGCGACCTCATTTTGTCGGCATTGCTGTCGCCGCGAAGACCATGGTGAATCGCAGACATGGTGGTGATTGATCGTTGTGGTAGTCGTCGGCTGCGGCGAAGACAAGAGGCGCAAATTCCAGGCCATTTTGGCGTGGCCGCTATAGTCGGCCGCATGGCAGTCGAATTGGCGATGATGGCCAAAGTGGTAGCTGCTAAGGTAAGGTCCGGTATGCGACAGAGGGACAATAATGCAGTCGCAGGCGCAATTCCTCGACCGCCGCACTCACCGCCAGCGCACAGACGTTCGATCGCCAACTTCCGTTCCGAGGGACCGAGCGCTACCCGGCGACCGGGATGGTCAGGTCCCCGTCACGACAAAGCAACCGACGCGTCTCCCGTGAGTCGGTACGCGATCAACCTTCGCCGACTGCAAACCCAACCCAAAACTCGCGCCATTCTCCAGCAATTGCTTGACCCTCCGTAACTTCTCACGACCTCGACCGCTCTCGCGACGCATCCACAACGCATCGACACGCGACCACATTCGCCTCGGATAGATGAGACTGTGCTGTCTCGACCTCTGGTTGTCTTCGACGGCCGTTCAGGACCGATTTTGCGCCACTTAATACCTTCCGCCTGCCATTCGATCATCTGCGACCATGGACGACGATTCCGACCTTGAAGTCGTCTCCACAAGCCCTGCTGCCCGCAACATCATGGCCACTTTGCGCAAACAGCAGCTGCCACGGGACATTGACAGAGTGTCAGTCGTTCCGTCGCCGATAGCAAACAAGCACGAGTACAAGTGGGACGAGCGATGGGACAGAGTCGAAGAGATTCTGGAGGAGGTTGAGGATACAGATGTTGTCCAATATACCGTTCGATTTGGCGATACGCGCACGGAAACAGTAAGTGGCTCTGTGCCTGCCTGCAGAGGCGCGTCTATTCAAGCATGTGACTACTTGCGGCAGCCAGTTTAAAAGACCTCTTACTCACTTTCACGCCGTCACCAAACACACAACACCTCTCTCCATCAGATCACTAACCACCTCTACCTGCAGGTGCCATTTGAGACGCTTCTCAAATTGGACAACGGGTCCTCTGCGCTCGAACAATTCCAACAAAACCCCAACATCAGCAAGACTTCAAACGAGGACACCAGCGAGGACGAATTGAACGCAAGCGACGACAACATGAGGCTGAGGCTTCGAATGTCGGATCAAACCTCGGAAGACAACTTCACCTCAGATCAAGAAGTCAGGAGATCAACTCGCCAGCGCCATGTTCGCGGTTTGCGGTACACTCGTGGCGATTTCCCAAGCTCATCGTCAGAAGAAGAGGCTCTCCAGATAGACTCTGACAGTGACACGCCCGCGTTGTCAGTGCGCCGGAGCAGTCGCCGTGCGGCTCAACCCAAGAAGAAAACCGCCTCAAATTCCAGAGTCACGAGACAATCACGTCGCCAGATCACCGTCTCTGAGAGCTCAGAGTCCGGAAGTGACTCAGACGACGGTATCCCACGGCTGCGCTCAGACGTCATCCCACGGAAGCGCAAGCGGACCTCGCGTGACGATGAATCCTCAAAAATGGCCCGCGTCGGTACGCGCCGATCGGACCGTGCCACAAGACATCAGGAGAACATGGAGGATCCAGGCCTGGACGATAATCTGTACCGCCAAGAGGAGCCTAAAAGCGCTGCAGTGCCCAAAGCCTCCGGAGCGAAAGAAGTCTTCAAAGAGCTTCCGCGTACAGACCCGTTCCGGCTTCGCCACATTCAACAATGCGATACTTGCGGGAATGGATCAACTATTGGGCCTCTGATCTACTGCCAGGGCTGCCAGTTGTCCTACCACAAGGGCTGCCTTGGACATCGCACCGGCCGAGAACACCTAGTCACAAAAATTGCCGAAGATGAGTTTGTGCTGCAATGCCGTCGATGCGTCAACGCTCACAAGAAGCGTGACATCCATGCGCCGGACCTCGACAAATGCCAGGTCTGCCGCAAAACTGGCACCGCGTGCCAACCATTCCGTCAGCGCAAAAGCGCTCTCCAAGAACAGAAAGAACGCGAGGACAATGATGGCGAAGACCCAATCTGTCATCTTCCCAACGGTCTTGTCAACAACCCTTTCCATATTCTCTTCCGCTGCATGACCTGCTGGAGGGCCTTCCACTTTCACCATCTTCCACCAAAGTCAGCTCACCACTTGGACATCGACGAGGAAGAGGAAGAGACTGCTGAACGTCGCTTTTCAGAGTACTCGCAGTCATGGAAGTGCAGGGACTGCTCTGAGATGCCGGTGAAAGTTGGAGGCATCATTGCCTGGAAGCCAACGGACGAGGAGTCTTACATGCCTGGAATGACATGCGAGCATGTCGACGAGGATGAGAAGGCGTACCTGATAAAGTGGGAAAAGCTCTCCTATTTCCGAGCTGCGTGGATGTCGGGAGCATGGACGTGGGGAGTCACAGCATCAAGCATGAGGAAGGCCTTCTTCAAGAGGGAGACGGGCCCGAAGATGAGGACCGAGGATGCCATTCCCGAAGAGTTCCTGCGCATTGACATCGTGCTTGATGTTAAGTACACCAACGTCATCGACGTCCGCACTGAAGATATCGACAAGGCGCGAATCAAAGAGGTCGACGAAGCTTTGATCAAGTACAAGGGTCTTGGCTATGAAGACGCTGTTTGGGAGAAGGTGCCTACGCCCGAGGACGATGATCGCTGGCTCGACTTTGTCACTGCCTACAATGACTGGGTCCTTGGTCGTTATACGCATGCACCCAAAAAGAGTCCGCTCCAGGTGCGCCTCGAGAAGGCTCGATCTCAGCCATTCACAAAGCTCGAAAAGCAGAAGCAGCCAGACAACTTGCAATCCGGCATGGAGCTGATGAAGTATCAAATCGACGGTCTCAATTGGCTCTACTACCAATGGTACTCCAAGAAGAACGGAATTCTCGCCGACGAGATGGGTCTCGGCAAGACCATTCAAATCATCGCCTTCCTCGCGACTCTGATCCAGGATCACAATTGCTTCCCTTTCCTGGTCGTCGTTCCAAACTCCACTTGCGCCAACTGGAGACGCGAAATCAAGCAATGGGCACCATCTCTCAGGGTTGTCACGTACTTCGGCTCCTCCTTGGCCCGCACCATGGCATATCAATATGAGATGTTTCCGGAGGGCAGCAAAGACCTTCGCTGCCACATCGTCGTAACATCCTACGAAGCCGCCGCTGACGACTCTTGCAGGAAATTCTTCAAGAGTGTCTCTTGGGCTGGGTTGGTCGTCGATGAAGGCCAGCGCTTGAAAAGCGACAAGAGCATCCTTTACAATGCTCTCAATGGACTCAAGATTCCGTTTAGGGTTTTGCTGACTGGCACTCCTCTCCAAAACAATGCCCGGGAGCTGTTCAATCTGCTCCAGTTCTTGGACGACACCATTGACGCAACTGCGTTGGAGGAGGAGTACGCAGACATGACAAACGAAAAGATCAAGGAACTCCATGACTTGATCCGCCCTTATATCTTGCGAAGGACCAAGGCTCAAGTTCTCACGTTCCTGCCGTCCATGGCGCAAATCATCGTCCCCATTTCGATGAGCGTCCTGCAAAAGGAGCTGTACAAGTCTATCCTGGCCAAGAATCCGGAGCTGCTCAAAGTCCTCTTCTCGACAAACCGACATCTCAAATTGAACGAGCGAGCGAGTCTGAACAACATCCTCATGCAGCTCCGCAAGTGCTTGTGCCATCCCTTCGTCTACAGCCAGGAAATTGAGGAGCGCACGGATGTAGCTGCCGTATCACACCGCAACCTGGTCGAAGCCTCGGCGAAACTGCAATTCCTGGAGCTTTTGCTCCCCAAGCTGAGGGCGGCTGGACACCGTGTCCTCATCTTTAGTCAATTTCTGGACATGCTCAACATTGTCGAGGACTTTTTGGATGGCATGGAAATGGCTTACGGTCGGCTGGACGGCACCATTGGGTCTCTCGAAAAGCAAAAGCGTATCGATGAGTTCAATGCTCCCGGCTCTTCGCTCTTCGCGTTCCTGCTTTCCACGCGCGCGGGTGGCGTCGGAATCAATCTTGCCACTGCTGATACCGTCATAATTCTGGACCCAGACTTCAATCCTCATCAGGACATACAAGCGCTTTCTCGGGCGCATCGCATTGGTCAAAAGAACAAAGTCCTTTGCTTCCAGCTCATGACTCGGGTCAGCGTGGAAGAAAGGATTGTCCAGATTGGTCGCAAGAAGATGGCTCTGGATCACGTTGTAGTTGAGTCCATGGACGCTGATGACCTGGAGGAGAAGGACGTCCAGTCAATTCTCAAGCACGGTGCAGCAGAATTGTTCGCAGAAGACAACTCTGGCCAGGATATCAAGTATGATGAAGCGTCGATCGACAAGCTGCTTGATCGCAGCCAAATTGAAGAGTCAAGAACTGGCGCTGATGCTACTGCTGAGAGCCAGTTCAGCTTTGCTCGTGTCTGGGCAAATGACTCCGGGGCATTGCAAGACTCGCTTGACATCAATGGTGATGAGGAAGTGGCTCCTCCTGACCCAACTGTGTGGGAGAAAATCCTGCAGGAACGTGCAAGAGCTGCGGCTGCGGATGCCGCCAAGAAGGACGAAAATTTTGGGCGCGGCAAACGAGCACGCATGGTAGGTGACTTGAAAGAAAGGAGTGTCCATGTTGCTGACATACTACAGCTTGTGGACTACAATGAACCCGTTGCCGAGGCCGAGGCAGAAGCTCCAGAAGAAGGCCCTCCTGTGGAGCCGGAGAACATTCGTCGCCGCAAGAAGCCAAGCACTGACAGCGACACTGACTTCCAAGCCAATGATTCTGACGACGAGAGCATTCCAGAAGAAGAGCTGCAACAAGAGGACGCCCGAGATCTCAACACGGAATCCCGCAGTACCCAAGTCCATGGTATTGCTGCTGCCGGCCAAGGCCGTATTGACACTTCGACTGGTAAGTTGGTCATTACCATTGAATGAGCTGTTGGACTTTTGATTCATGCGCTCTGCTACACGTTATTATTCTTTTCTCGCACGTTTGCGATTGTCCCTTTGTTGATGCGCACAAATACACAAACACGACTCTGACCCCAAGTAGTTGCCAAAAAGCGGAAACCTGAGCGTAAACCCGAGCGTAAACGCTTCGAGCGTGCCCCTGATCCCCAGTTTCCGCCAGGCTTCCCATCCCACCTTTCAGTTCCGAAAGGCTACATTCGCAACTGTCCAGCCTGCCAGCACACCCACCCCATTGGCGCGTGTCCGCTCAAGATTGCTGGTGCTGAGTATTGCAATTTGTGCGGCCTGGCGCACTTTGGCTTTGCCCGCTCGTGCCCACACATCAACTCGGAAACTCAGGTGCGCGAGATGCTTGCTACCCTCAAACACAGCAATGAGCCACGCCACATCGTCGAGGCAGCCACGAAATATCTTCGTGGTGTCAAGGGCACCCTGGTTCAAAAGAAGAAGCAGCAAGCAGAGAAGCGTGCAGCTTTGGCCAACAATGCTTCTGTCATGAATACCAACGGACACGTCATTCCAAACCAGAGCCGTGCGCCTACCACTCCTGGCCCGAATACTTGGGGAATGGGGATTCTTGTGCCCTCTAAACCAGGACATCACCAGTCCCAGTCCGCAAGCGCCTACAGGCCCAATCCTGATCTTCATTCGCGGACTCAGCCGCCAGCCGGTGCTCAGCCAAGCAACAATGAGGCGGCTGTTGTCGCTGCCTTGACTGACTACCTTCAAGCGCAGGACAGGCCATCTGCCAGTACTTGATTTCCCTTTCCTTAGCACTTGCCTTTCTTCTCTTCACTGCACACATTCACAATTACCCTTTAGGGCTTAGGGATTCGATGCCTGGTCGTCAGAAGAGACTACGACATTGAAACGGTGCAACTAGCGGTTCCTGGATTCTTGATTTCATCTTATTTCCCCCAATTGCATCGGGGCTCTTGCACTTTGGGTTTTCCTTCGAATTCACTCTTCGGCTTGCAGGCTTCCGCTTGACAGGAGGCGTGGCGCCAGGCAGAACGGGGTGGGTTTCGTCACCGGGGTGAGTCATGGCGTCAGTCTGCGGGCTTATTCTATTTCCCCTAAAAGTTCAGATACGGATCAGATAGACTTGAGAGCGAATAAAAAATGCTTATGTTTTGTATGTTGGCCTTTAAGGTGAAGTGTATCTGAAAAAGAACCGATCCTGGCAGTTGATGGCTGGTGTGGGTATGATGAACTCGCTGCCAACAGCCGTGACCAAGGCAGCGGCGTCAAAAGACTTGTTGTGACTTACGCTTGATCTCAGCACAACGTATGGATACTAAAAAGAAAACCACGCCGACGATGCGGATGTTTGGCGGCCCGCCAAAGAAGAATTCCAAAAGCAAAATGTCCGACGAGGGACACAAGGACAAAGGAGGGCAAAACAGTTCAGACGCGGGCGAACCCGCATCCTACATCTGCCCGCCCAAGAGGTCCAGCGGAAATGCACCCTCTTGTGTGTCCGATCCGTGGATCGAACTCACGACCGCCAGGTCTACGGTTGGGGGGGTGCCGCTTCGACAGAATCATTCGCAGTCGAAGAACGTCATACTGTACCACGGTGCCACCCAAGCTCGCTGGCGGTTGATGGGAAGGAGGTCGCGTTTTTGGATTATATAGCCACGTTCTTACCGGGTTTGGGGTTTTGGCTGAGAATGGGTTCTGGGGTTGGATTTGAGTGTCATTGCTGCTGTCGATTGATGTCACGTCGTCGTCGGCGTCACTGTCTTCACCTCCACCACAAGTCACAATCAACTCCATCATTTGGCGACAAAATTGCAAGATTCTCAAATCATTTGGACTGATTTATCTAAGCAGAAGCAGACGCTACCTCAAGGACCGACTTCCCAACGAACACGCCAACAACCCAAGCACCTAAACTTCTCTGAGCTGCTTCACCTCCGTCCTGACTTGCTGTTGCTGCTGCAACCCTTTCAGCACATGTGAACCGCCGACATGGTTGATCACCTTGGGACGGCGAATCTTGGTCGGCACGACCCTGCCTTCCCTCTTTGGTTTCTCGTTGTTTGGCAAGGGGCCGGCGCCGACTGCAACTGTCTGAGGCTCGGCGATGGTGGCGATGACTTTCTTGGCCCTGGGTGGGCGCACGCTTCCACGAGTGCCGCCAGAGTGTCTGCGCTTGATGTTGGCGGACGCGACGACAGCGGTCCCAGTGCTGGATACAGAGCCGGAGCCGACAGCTGCGGCGGCGGTGGTGGGAGCTGCTTTCTGCCTCATCGTGCGCCTCTCGACCTTGCCTCTGGGCGCAGCGAGTCCTCTCTTCGTGCCGTCTGCCATGACGCGCTTGGTGGGCTCGACAACTCTGGTCGGCTCGAAGCTCGGCACGTCGCTGTCCCAGTCGAGCGACGAGCTGCGCGTGCGCCTGCCACGATGGCCACTGCTGCTGTTGCTGCTGGAGCCAGAGTCGACGGTCGAGCTGGAGTCGCGCTCGCTCAATGGCATCAAGTCTTCGCTCTCGGCTTCGTCGTTGCCGGCACGTTGCGCTGCCGTGGTCATGGCGGAGCGAGCCGCGGCTGGCGTGGCACTGACGAGCGAATTGAGGTCAAAGTGGTCGTCGAGATCAATCAGGCATTGTTGTGGTGCGTGTGAGCGTGGTGTCTCAGAAGACGTGGCGTTGGGAGCGTGACGCGATGAGAGCAGGCCGTGAGTGACATTTTGGGGAGAAGGGCAACCAGCTCTGGCCGTTTTCGAGACTATGGTGAGGGATTTGGGTTTGACACTCCTCACATTGAGGTGGTTCGTGGGTTGTGACGCGTCCGTGGTCGTAGAACCAGTCACTGCTGGAGATGGACGTGGATCGAATGGTCCTTTTTTGACGTGTCCAGGGACCTGCCTGACCCTGCTTGTGTCTTGCGCAACGCGTCGCTCAGGAGCAAGAACCGGGGAGCTGTTTGGCGGAGGCGGCGCACCATGCGTGCGAATGTATTCGAAGAAGTTGTGGACGTTTCCCTTCGGAGGCGAACGACCAGCGTGATCGCGAAGGCCTGAGGAGCTTGCCCTGCGATGAGGCGAGTTCGTGGTCGAGGAACTGATATTGGCCTCGCGAACGGCAACGGGGGAATGACGGCTTGCAGGGAACGACGTTCGCAAGGCCCTCTCCAAAGCCTTGTTGATCTTTTGGCCGTCTGCGAGCGGAGTATAGACGTAGTTGAGTTCCGTGTCCGAAAAAGGCTCGTGGGAGCGACGACGAGGCTCAGCAGGCGTGGCCTTCAGGTTGTGATCCGCATCTGGGGCTTTGAAAGAAGAGGAAGGATGATGTCTACCGGTGACAGCAGCAACTCTCTGAACAGTTGTCGGCTTGGATTTCTGCTCGCCACCAGAGCTGGCGTCTGCGTCATTGTCATCGAGGACCTTGAGCTTCCCGGATTGCACTTTTGCTGCCGCCGCGTCGTGAACTCGAAGACGTTCCCTCATCCAGGAAGATTGCTGGGGGCTGATGCCTGGGTGTTTTTCGGCCCACCACTTGGGAATGTAGTTGATGCCGACCTTCTCGCGCAGAGTCTTCATGTCGGGCATCTCGTGCTTGTACATGCATCCCTGCTGCGTGAAGTCGCAAGCGCCGTACTTGATCCAGTATGTACAGTACTCTTTCTTGGACTGGTCGGGCTGCTTTCCCGACGGAGGGAGCGGAGGCTGGAGTTTGTAATTGAAGCGAGCAGCTACGTCGGGCGAGGCTTTGGCGATTGCATCAGCAAGGGACTTCAGCAAAGATGATGTTAGCACTTTGACTCGCCGCTAGAAATTTTGACCTACCAGGGGTTTCTCTTTCACTGCTACTGTCTCCAGATTGTCCAATCTTTTGGAATACAACCCCATGGGCGAACCAGATCGCTTTATTTCGGCAGACTTTGGCGCACAGATGGATTTCGCAGCTGGTGGTTGAGCGGTCTTCTGCTCCTATGACAAGTCAATTTCCCTCATCCGCTTCAAAATTGCCGCAGCTCAAAGGGACCGGGGAATTCCTCACCACAAGAGAGTACGTCTGCCCGGTGTATCGCAAGCTCCCAAGGAACTTCATGCCCTGTGCCTCGTCCGGGTTGATGCTGCGAGGCACACCTTCCAAGCAGACCCCCAATGGTAGCTCGTCCACTGGAATGACTGGGACGTAGTTGCCATTGTCGCGGTGTGTAAACCAGTGAGGACGAATGAGGGTCCTGGATACAGGAAGTGAGTCTCCGCAAATCATCTTTTCGTGGTCGAGATGGAAGGTCGGCAAGTGATTTGAGCGTGGAAATTCAACGACAGCAATGGTAGTAGCGGGAAGTTAAGAGTGCACTCAGCTTCTTGCGGCGCTCGCTGTTCCCATATGTATGTCGGATGTGTGCTGTAGCAAGCTCGATGGAGACATGTGTACTACAAAGTGGGCACGATGAATGCGTCCGGCAAACCGCAGAGGTGCCGTTTGGACCGGTCTTGCCAGGCATGGACATCAGGTCCATTCCAACAAAGGCTTTCATGGAGGCATGCCGCAGACGAGTTGATTGAAAACGCAGTTTGCCGGGCTCTCGTGCGGAAGATGTGCTGGATTCAAACGGGAATGTGCAGTTTGTGCCACCACAAATTCGGACTTCCTTCACACTGGGGACTGGAATCCACAGTGATTGTGGAGTGTTCTTTATCGGCGCAGATGTCACCCTTTTGGTGTGTAAAACTGGGGTAAGTGATGGAGGCGCTGGGTACTTTGACGCTGCTGCTTCAACCGACCCAGGTTTCCGCAAATCGAATTTTCTGGAAAGCTCACCATGCTCGCAGATGGGTATGGTGCAGCTTGTTCAACAAATTCGGCATTGTGGATATGCGAACTACATGGAATTTCGCGTCAGAGCTTGGCAAGTTGATTCGCGTTGGTTGTAAGTGGTACAATGTGGGCTGTGTCTAGGCTGAGACTCACTCCACGGATACCTACAGGCCTGGGTTCTCAAGCAGTCCACGTCAAGCCATGCCCAGCAGGGAGTAGACCAGAAAAGCCTGTACCTTCGCGTACCTCCGTACGACAAGTATGTATGGAGCCTACCGAGCCGTTTTCATTTTACTGCTTACATCAATTGCCTTTGGGCCGAACACGATTGCGGCTTGGGCATATTGGGAGCGCATTGACCTGGCACGGAGAAAATCGTTCTGCTGCAATGCTATTGTTAACCTTTGCAGGGCCAGATTACCACTGAGAGGCCGTGGTTTACCTGAGCCCCCTTTCAAAGCACGGACGGATGGCGACGACTCCTTTTTCTAGACCAGCCGCTTCGAAGCCAGACATACTGCTGGGCTGAAGTTTAAAGATACCCTTTTACGCCGCGTGTCTGCGGGCCATCCCGCGATCCTTTCGCTCGGTAGAACTAGGAGCTGACGGCGAGTTGGATATTGAGACATGAGATAAGCTCTGAAACCATATTCGAGGGCTTCGCGCACAAGGAAATGATACCGATGAATTTTGGGGGGTTTTCCTTTTGTCACGTCAGCTTGACCTGTCTCTGGACTTACGAGGGTGGCGCCGAGTTATCTCGATTGGCTATTCTGGCGCGCTGCTGGCCCCTGAGGTCGCTTGCTTATCGCTTCGTCTGATCCATACACACGGTCCAAGACACGGTTCCAGGTTAGTGTGCGATGATAGTATTTAGGTTGGTGATAGTTAGGTTGGGACTTTATTGCTCCTTATGACGCAACAGTACATGCAAACATGACCGGAGCGACGTGAAAGTGGCGAGGATCCATTTGCTCAGATAACGAAGGAGACGAGGCACAGGAAAGTGGAAAGTGAAGATGGATTTGCTTCTACTTCCACGGTGAGGAGGCAGATCTTCGGTTCCAATCCTTGGCCCGTCGGCAACGCCTTTCTATGAATAGCGCGAAGTGAGCGCAATTAACTTGGAAAATGCTAGTAGGAGAAGAAGGCCAAGGAACTCCGGAACCCAATTTTGTCTCGACATCCAGGGTATTGTGGCAGAGGGCAATGGTAAGGAATGCAATGCTGCGACCGCTGATAGTGACAGCGCCTCTAGAAAGTGAATGAAATACAGTTGTAAGGAGACCTAGGATCGAGTTTGATCGACTAGCTATCCTCTGGCGGGTCTGAAAAGATGCCCAGGCGCAATCGGTGTAGCTGCGTCACGTCAATATTTGGTCCTCGGTGTTGGTTTCTGTGGGTCGGCTTACCGCTGGAAGCTTCGGAATTACGACAGCGATCGTCGCCATGAAGTTGATGATGAAGAATGTGAGATCGTAGTGTGTATAGTGGGTGCTTATGAGGAACAGGACAATGGGCACGCTGAGGAGAAACTTCTTCGCCGGCGTGTACTGGTCGCCATTGTCAATCTGCTCCCACATGTTGAGGTTGTCATAGGCTCCGGCGTTGAAATCAAAGGGCACGCCGCGGACCCAGTGGAACATGAGATATGAGCCGAACATGTACGAAATGTTGGTGAGAGTCCACGAGGTCTCTTGGGAAACGCCCGGAATGATGTCGTAGAAGATCTTCAAGCAGAGTATGAGGACGAAATGGATAGCCCAGGCACCTGTGCAAACAGCGTACGTGTCAGCTTTGGTTTTGATTCGAGGGAAGTCTTGAAAACGTCCCAGGGGGTGGAGGTTCAGCGATTACTTACCCTTAGCGTTTACCCACTGGGCATTCAGGTTGGGCAGAGCGGCTTGGTCGCTGATGTGCTCCAACGACTCCGGGGGTTCCGTGTACATGAGGCTCGAGGAGCGCCTCCTCCTCCCTGACTTCTCGGGACTCATTCTTGTCTCCGCGGCGGCGGCAGTCAGATGTCCCGGGTGAGGATCCACCTGGAAAGAGGTGGTCCTGTTCAAGAGTATGGAAGACACTTTGGCGGTTGGACGGGGGGTGGGTGGGAAAAGTGCGGGATCGACGGTCGAGTTGATGGTTGGACAAAGGACGCAAGTCGAGTGCGGTGTGACTGGCCGGCAGCGAGAAGTAGTAGATGGGTCTAAAGAGGGGCGCGCGCGGTCGCGGATACGGGGTGATAAGCAGCCTAGTTGGAAGGCTTGGTGAAGAGGCAGGTTGGTAGGCCGGGGGTTGAGGTAGAGTAGAGGCCAGGGCGGCGCTGGTGACGACGAAGCGGCGGAGCAGTGGGTGTACGCCGGCGGTTCCAGCTGAGTCATGATTCATGCCCCAGGCTGCCCAAACATGACTTAGCACTGCGGTGCTGCTGCTGCAGGTGCCAGTGCCGTTCCAGCCCTCACCACCTCCTCCAGACACGCTTCCTCTCACCTCCGACGCGCCTCTTCTTCCCCTGGCATCCTTTATACCCAGCGCGTACCATGGCCTCCGTCGACGATGAGTCCTCGCACACGCGAGACGACAATCCATCCCAACATCCTCCGCCCGCCAATGAGACCGCCGACACTGCCGCGCGCCCATCGTTCAAGTCATGGAGGTGAGCTGCCGGCTAGAGACTCGTCTGCGTTGGCGCCATCTGACAGCTTGACAGGAAGAAGTATCGCAAAATGCGCATGCGCTTCGACGAGCGAATGCGGGAGAGCAACTCATTATTCAGAGAGGAGCAAAAGGCTAGTGCATTGGTCAAAAGGCTGCAGGAGCAGAATGAGTGCGCGCACCCGTCTCGCGTTGCCGTGTCCGACTGACTCGACCCTTAGCCAAATGATGGACCTCCTCCTCGACATCAATGGAACCCCGAAGATCCCTCTCCAGCTTCGCTACGAATTGAGCGATGACGCTCCTCTGCCGGAACCGAAGCAGGACCCGGAAGCACTATCCCAACAGCTTCACGAAGCACGAGCAGCACTCGCTTCCGGATCAATGACCCCAACCGAGTTTGCCGAGCTAGAAGATAAGCTCACCAAAATACAAGCGGAATATGGTCCCAAGGCGTTGGCGTCATTACTTCAAACACCCCATTCACGTTATTCACCAGACATGCCACTACCCGAAGAGATGACTGGCGAACACCCGGCGGGCTATTTGAGCCCGAATCACGAAGAAGAGTACCTCAAAGAGCTCGACATCGCGCTCGCCGACCCAGCCATCTACGACCCCGATGACACTTCGGGGCGACCGATCCGCCTCCCAGCCCGCGACATCCCAAGCGACAAAGAGCTTCAGATCCGAAATCCTGCCTCTGTATACAACTGGTTGCGCAAGCATCAACCGCAAGTGTTCCTACAAGACAAAGAAAATGACCGAGATACGGAGAAACCAACCACAGGGCGAGGAGGAGGCAACGGTCGTGGAGGAAAGCGTGGTGGCGGCGCCCCGAACGTCGTCGCAACGCCGTCCAAACCCGATCCAGAGGTGGTTGAGGAGGAGTACGGCTTCGTCCCAGAGACGGGCAGCGGTCGAGGCAAGCGGAATAAAGATGATGATGCGTACAGGCCAAAGGGTGGAAGCGGCAGGGCAAAGAGGAAGAGGGAAGACGGCGAAGGCGGTGGCGGAGGTGGCGGAGGAGGCGGCGGCACTGGATCAAGAGGAGGACGGAAGAAGGCTAGGGGTGGTGCAGCTGTGGCATGACATGGTCATCAAGCCACTGGGTTGAAGCAGCAACCGATGTATGGATCTTACTTTGTACGGACTACGACTAGATTCGACACAACGCTTCCCGCTTTCCGCGCAAAGAGTGGCATGCCTCTCTATAATATACTACTTGAAAACACTTCTCGACGTGCTTGAATGTGGTGGTGGAGATCTGCGACTTGGATTCACCACTCGTGATATTAACGCGCCTCGTGCATTTAAATACCAGTTTGGTCGTAGGCAGTCGCTCCATGAGAGGATGTTTTGTTGTTGCTCGCATGCCTGTCTACCAGCAGCACATCGTCTCTAAGCGCTACAGCCTTGCCGTCAGAGTATGAGATTCTATATTAGTTTGTGAGGCTATGAGTGAGCAATCTCAGCAGACATGTGTGGGTTGGAGCTTAACGAGTAGACTATCTGATTATACACGACTGAGAAGAGAATATTAGGCATACTGTTCACACATCGAAACAAAATAAACAACAAAGACTAATCGTTCAATCCTACCCCCGATTATTTCGAAGACTGTAGCGGCCTGGTTTGACAGAGCACAGCCACACCAAATGTATCATCCAAGTCTTAGACAGCAGTGATGGCACATTAAAATGACAGACTCGCTCATAACCTGGTAAACGCACAAATAGACGACAACCAAAAACTTCAAACAAGCTGGCTGGTTAGCAGACATCAGACGTGATCATGGCCATCGGTCCGTCCGCACATGCGTCGACTCGTTCGTCCTTCGTCGTTCAAGTCTTGTCTTTCTCGCTCGTTGTTGCATCAATGTGGCTTCCCAACTCCGTGCTTCTCCCTCGGACGCGTCCTCGCCCCTCGTCGTCGTCGTTGTTGTTGTCGTCATCATGAAGCGACTTGTCCATCGTGTCCATACAAAACGTGAAGCAATCTTGTTCGCGGCCAAAGCCAACGTTGCAATCAAACCGCACCACGCGCTGGCAGAACAAATCGACGAAAGGAAGACACTCGACAAGGAGTGATGAAAACGTAAAACATGCGTGTAAATACAATCGACAGAAATCGCAATGATGGGATTAGTGTGTGAGATGGAATCCACCCAAACACTACATAGGCTGGGCCCACTCAACGCAGCAAAACTCAACTCAGCTTAGGTAATTCACACACCAGTCCGTTTTTCAAACAGCGCGATGCGGTCCTTGACGCTGTTGACGCTGCGCCCGCTCTTCGTCGAACCAGCCGGACTCTTGCTGCGGGTCCCCCGACTCACACCGCGGCTTCCGCCATCATCCTTTCCTCTCAGTCTACCACGCCGTTCAGACTCGCCAGTCTTGATAGGCGACGAAGAGCGCGAGCGCGTCTCTGGAGATTCGGGCGCTGGTGACAAGTAGTCCAAGCGCGCCGGCGGCTCCAGAGGCGTGAAGAAGGGCGACGAAGGCGAGGGCGAGATGCGGGCCGCAGCAGCCTTGGCTTCCTTGAGTGTGAGCTGTCGCGGTGAAGTAGGAGGAGGTGAAGAGATCAGAGAGGACGTTGGAGCGGTAGCAGTTGTCGATGCAGTTCCGCCATTGTCAATCGTACTAGTAATTGGCGACGGCGAAAGAGACCCTGTCCCAACATCGAGTCCGCTCCTTGCCAGCCCTTCGAAACGCTCGCGCAAAGGACTGCTTCGCGCTGGACTCCTGGCATGCGTGGGTCTTCCGATTCTCGCCGCGCGGCTGGGCTTCGTCGGACTGCCTGAGCCTTCATCGTCGGCACTGTCCCCACCGCCGAAGCCGCTCCTGGGACTTCTTGGAGTGAGCGGACTGGGAGTCAGAGGTCCTGGGCTGGGTACCCAGTTCTCTTTCAACGGACTGCCTCCTGGTCCCCCGGCACGCACTGGGCTTCCGTGACCTCGACTATCTCGCAAGGGACTCCGAGCCGGTATCCGTGGTGCATGGAATGCAGACGCGCTCGCCACATCGCCACCTGTGCTGCTTGGAGTGAGAGCAGCCCAACTGCTGTAGTCGTCGTCCGGAGTTGAGGGGTCGGAAGGACAGTCCTCAACGGATTCGGTGACGCGCAGACGGCTAGAGCGTGCTGTGCGGAAGCTTAGCGGGAGGGAAGTAGTCGAAACACTGAGTGGTGGAGGAGCTCGCGGGGAATCGGGAGTCAAGCGGCTGGGCGAGGGTGATACAGACGGCAGGTCTGATGAAGGAGGCGAAGGAGAGAGGTTGTCTCCAAAGGAGATTTGAGCTTGAGCGGGAGGTTGCGCGAACGAAGGGTCTTGGGAGTGGTTATATGTAGGAGATGTGGGGGAGGGAGAGGCAGAAGGAGTGCCGCGGGGCGGAGGAAGGTGGAAAGGCTGGCCGAAAGCTGGGGACGGGAGGAGATTGAAGTTCTGCTGGTGGTATGCGGTTTGAGATCGTGTCTGCGAAGACGAGGGCATGATCGCTGGCGAAGAACCGGCACCCGAAAGATATCCCCCGACCGCTGAACCCACTGGAACTCCCATCCGCATCGGTAGTCCACCACCCGCTGCTACCAAGCTCTCCCTGCTTGCGTTGACGGAATCACCGAGGCTATGATTGCTTGGAGAAGAAGAGCTTCCTGCTGGACTGGCGCTGCCACTGACGGCTCGTCCTTTGCCTTTTTCTTTCCGCTTTTGCTTGACAATCTCGGGCGATGGCGGCGGTGGAAGGGCTTTGTCACCAGACAAAGGCATCTCTGCCTTGTTGCGGCCATCTTCTGCACCGCTACTACCCGTTGCGCCAGTTAGGGTCCCGACAACGTCTGCGGATTTGAGTGTCGATGCAGACAGAACACGACTACGAAGACCAGAGCCCCCGAGGTCTGGGTCTGCGCTTGAGACACGCCGCAAGCTTCCGCTCTTCATACTCGTGTGCGACGATATTCTTTGCCCACTCCCGATGCTTACTTCACCCGAGGCGAGACGTTGGGAGCGCAAGGATGTCTCTCCTGAGGCGCCGCGGCTTCGAGAAATGTTGGTGCTAGAATCCCCTACATCGGCATTGACTACTCGCAGGCGTTGCCGAGGCACAGTGAAGAGCATCTGGACAAGGCGGTTTTCAGACGCGGCTTCAATGTCCCATTCGCTGTCGTCACCTTCTGGCCTAAGGATCGTGCCATCGGAACTGGAAAAGAGGGTGTCGCGTTTCGCCTCAGGGTCGGGGGTTGCAACGGCCCAGTCCCGCTCGTTTAGCACGCCTTGTGGAGTTGAGAATAGCGGGGACGACGTGTCTTCAGCCCATGCCTTTCGCCCTCGATAATGCCAAAACGAAGCATCGCTAGCTGCACGACGTGGTGGTTCGCTCAAAGACGGAGACGCTGTTGAAGGCCCAGCAGTGGTAACCCGGCTGTCTTGGTCGAATCCAGAAACTGCGCGCTTCTGAAGATGTCGACGTCTTTTGGGATTGGGACTGCGGCTCCGGTTCCGCTTGAGAAGAATTGCACCATCACTGCTCACTAGCTTGCCCCCTTCGTCGTAAAGATAGCGCCTTCGACGGTGGTAGCCAGAGGTCAGCGACTGGGAACGATCGCGATGGGACGGTACCCGGGCAAGAGCATGTCGAACAGATCCAATCCACGACTTCGACCGGTCCTTGGTAGCAAAAGAGTTATCGATTGGCGTAGAGAGCTCAAGAGTGTCAGTGGAAGGATAATGCGGAATCTGCCCAGGGCTAATGTTTCCACTGCCAGCAGCAATTTCCTGCCTTCTTTTTGGTAGCGGGGGTGTCTGGTTTTGGGAAAAGGTCGGGGGATTGTAGAAACTTGTTGGCGTCTTTTGAATTTGCTCCGTCAATTCCTGGTCCGGAGAAGGCGTTTGCTGGCGAGGCAGCATAGGCACATTGGCGGCTTCGTCAGAACGGCCTCCCAGTAAGGCTTCACCTTCAGAATGAAGACCTCCAAGGGAACTCCTGGCCGTCGTGAATGAGTCTGCATCTGCTCTACCGCTACCGGCAATGCTTTCGCCCGATTCACGCGGTATTGTTGTAGGTACCGGGGGAGGTATTTGAAGAGACAGTTGCTGACGATCATGAGAAAAGGGGTTCGTAAAACTAGCGATGAGTGCCGCAGAAGCATTCGACAAGGTGCGAACGACGCTGGCGGCACTTGTGCTAGAGGAGTTCTTGGAACGGCCAGATCTTCCACTTTGGTCACTCAGGTTTGATTCAGTCCGATCAGTCTTCTCAGGCGATATTTGGCGTGAGCGACTGGTAGTCGATTGAGAATTCGGTCCACCTATTATTTCCCAGTTGGGTGATCCAGCACGGAATTCGGCAGCATGGCTCTGAGGCAGCGCGGAAGAGCCAGCTTCTACGACTGGCTTCTTGCCAGGACTTCCAGCTGTTGGTGGAAAATATACTGGGTGACTCCGAAGTGGCTCTGGGTCAGAGAATGGATCTAACACCGGTGGGTTTGACAAAGACAACCGTTTTTGAAACGGTCGTTGGCTCATCTCCGGCATTCCAGTGCGCCCGTTGGCTTCCAAATCATCTTCCTCTAGCTCGTCAATGGGAGGAATACGTGCTGATCCTCTGTTTCTGGCGTCGTCGAACCGTGGCGGCGGGGGCGGTGGTGCCTGACTTTGCCGTCCACCCATGCTTCGGCGGAGGCCTCTTGTAGGGCTTGGTATTTCGACAAGCAACCCCGTCCTTTCAGCCTCGGGTGGTGCTCGACCTTTCCATCCTTGACGTCCGTTGAACCAGGGATTCGGTGCCAGCGCTGCTGCATCATGGTCGTTCATGTAGTCGTTGTGCAATTCGTCATCGTACGAGTGGAGGCCGTGGTAGCGGTGAGCCGCACGGGACAGTGTTTCAATCTCCTTCTCCCGCAGCTGACGATGCTTTTTGAGATGCCGTTTGTACCAAAAGTAAAATATAGTCATGGCCAGCACCGCAGCAAGGCCGATGCCTAGGCCCGCGCCTAAACCTACTTTGGAAGTACCGGATGCAGTGTCTGCGGCGGCTGTAGAGTTTGAACTTGTTGCTTGAGAAGGGTCGTACTCTGCGGTCCAGGAGTTGGAAGAAATGTTGAAAAAGTAGGTCTGGGTGTTCTCTTTTAGGACTGCGCGCGGCATGAAGCGAGCAGACGAAGATGTAATTGAGTAGCCACCGGCCACCATCAATACATCCCCAGAGAGAAGACTTGCCCCATGACCGTATATTCCAGACCCACTTGCGATTCCAGAACCAGAAGTAGTTGGTATCGACCAGCTCCACGCGCCGCGCCCGCCATAGCCCTCGCCGACATTGAGCACTGCCAGCTGCGGCTCTGCCGGTGTATTGACGTCGCCCACCCAACCCCCAACCAAAACAATTTTCGTCCCATCTTCAGACAGAACAGCAGTGTGTCCCGACCGAGGCTCGACTGGGGTCGAGTCACGTTTCACCAGATCCGTATGTCCGTCGCTTGGTTGCTCGACGCCAATGTAGGTCCAGGACTTTTGCGGTAGAGAATACAGCGCGATTTGAGACATATTGATAAAGGCTGATCGTGTGTGGCCACCAACCAAGACGAAGTTTTGTTGCTGCTCCTGAGACCCATCACTGCTGTTGGAATAAGTAGGTGGGAGCGAAACCAATGCGAATCCGGCCTCGGGAATTGGTGGACCCTGCGTTTCGTCCACGCCAAGGGTAAGGTTTGTCGAATTGTTCGCCTCGGCCTGGATTACGTAGTTGGAAAATGAGGCGGCGGATTGCCAATCGTCCTGGGTTGCATTCTGAGACGGACACATGCCCCCAAAAAAGTACAAGGACGGGTCTTGCCCTCCAACATTACTGCTAAAGGATATCCCTGCACTCAGGAACATTGGTGCCATTGCATTCCCAGCTTTTCCATTTTGCGACGCAACGTCTTCCTCAATCCAGGTCCCATTGCCCTCTTTTGAATTCTTATCCACGTTGAATTTCCAAATCTTGGCTCCTTCGACTCCATCAGTGCAATCCCCCGAATACACTCTTAAATCCCCATTCTCCTCCGCCACGGCGGTGTATGCAGCTGAGCCAGTGGAAGAAAATGGCAGTGTCGCGCCAAGCGTGTTGAACTTGAGATTGGTCGAACTGAGTTTGGACGATACGTCGAGTGACAGTAGCTGGGCATGGTTCGTGGTGCCTGGGGCCGGACGGAATATGTATACGAGATTGCTGTTCTTTGGAGTCTGTAGTACCCGCGTGGGATCGTATGGCAGCTGGGCGGATACGGAAACTGCGCGCACGAGGAGCAGTAGGGCGACGGGAAGCTCGAGCAGCCGTGGACCGGCAAGCATATTGTCGAAGCGAGACGTCGGATGGAATTGATGCGTTCAATGGGGCATGGTAGCGGGAGTGCAGCACCGGTGCGTTCGACCGACGACGAAAAGAGAAGAAAAGACGGGTAGATCAAGACGGGAATTCACGGTTGCAGAAGGCAGGCAGGTTAGCTTTGGAGAAGCGAAATGGTGCGATGGGAGGAAAGTGAGTAGGCTGGGCGGGTGGTAGCACGGCCACCAAATGGGCCGGATTGTAAACATGGGCATGCAACCCCCAGCCACCCTGACCACGATCGAGTCGCGCCTCTCGGTGAGCCTTTGCCAGTAATTCCACGTGTGATGATGAAGGAATGGACCATGGCCAATTGCAAAAGAACAGAGGGACCAAGCCCTACGGGCCGCGCGGTGGGCAGCATGGGGGCACCCCGTCGTGCCGTCGCATGGGGCAACGAGAAGCTGCAATGCCATGGCTATCGAGTCCAACAGGGCTGGGCGCGGGCCTGATACAACGGCTTCGTCCCGGGACGCGCCTGTTGGTCGTGCATCTTCGGGGGCTGGCTGTTCTTTGGATGAAACGAAATGTTGAAGAAACTCCACGGCTCGAGGTTTTGGTGATGTGCATGTCGAATGTTTCGTTGGCCAGGGCTCGGTGTTGACGGGAGCTCGGATGGATCTACAATGATCCGCCCTGCGCAGCAGCCGGAGCGGAGCTGGAGCCAGCGCAGGTCTCGGTGGTGGGGCAATCAACAAACATCACCACCATTCGATCCCCGCGAGTCATCCCTCATCCTCCTCTTCCATCTCCATCAAGCCATCGCTCCGATCTCTCCCTCCCCCGGTAACAACCCGCTCGGCCATTGTCCCTTCCTTGTGCCCCGCCCACACTCGACATCTCATCCACCGCAAGGCCCATCAACCCGCGTCTGTTGCGTATGCAGGCCCGCCTGCAGATACCCGGAAGAGCTCAGATTGGGCGGACTCCATGCAATTGGCCGTTCTGGGCTCCGAGGATGCACGTCGCTTCTCCACGGTGCAAAGACTTTCCTTGTCCAAAGTCTGGACTCCTCGGAAAGTCTACTTCAGCTAGACAAGGAACTGCTCCTCCCGCGCCACTATGATATCACGACCCCATCCCGGAGCTCGTTACCGATTCTTCGTTAGGAACTTTGTGCCCGCTAACAAAAGAAAACCTACCTGTTGAGTGTTGACACACCTTCGGCCAACAGTAATTGACTTGGCATCATTACCTGAGCGAGCTGCAGCCATCTCGTCTTTCGCTCACCCTCCATCTTCCTTTCTGCTGCCCACCCTCCCTTCAACCATCCGTCGCCCTCACCGCTACTCAGTTCGCAGTCCCTTGTGGCCCTCGATCAAGGCGCCCCTTCAGCTGATCTAGGATGCCTGTGGATGCGAACGCTTGAACACTCTCGTCACTGGCCATCCCAGGATTATACGTAGATGGCTGAATATGTCAGCCATCATGACATGGTGTTGTTGGCTTAAATAGAGAGGTGGCCAATCAAAGCTGTACCTGCGACACCTGGGAGCCTGGTGCGAGCTGCGAACGCGACTCAGGAACAGATCTTGCATCTCACCTTGCAACGGGTTCCCGTTGCCAAGAACAATGTTTTGGAGAGAGGCACGTTACTAGCCATCCGAATTCACCAACAGCCTTGTTCATCCAAATATCCCGCCTTCCGCTCCCCAAGCAGTGGTTCAATCCCATGTGAGCGATTCACAACGCCTTCAACTGGTCTAGGTTCTTTGCGTCGACCAACGCCACTACTTCGTTCCATCCTCTTGATCAGGATCTCTGAACTTGACAGATTTTGCCAGGCTGTTTCTATAGCAGGCATCCCGCAGGCATCTTGACCACTACCAAAAGCACGTTGGTTCCCAGGCGTCCAGCTCGCGCCACAGACTAAAACTATCACTTCGGAAACGGTCATCTCAACCACGCGCTACTTTAGCACTCGGAGTCTGGTGGCTGATGGGGCGCAGCTCTAGCCCCCTTATTATCATATATAGTACGGAGCCTTCGAATCCTCGAGCATTCTGCCCTCATTCCCAGACCACCGGAGCGCGCCTCTTCCGCACTGCCGGAGAATTTTTGAAGCCGGCATCGAGCTGTCGAGGTTGGAAAGTATCTCTCTTTGCAGCAGGAAGCTTGGCTAAATCGACATCATTCTAGCCACAGCCACTGGCGTTTCTCAACAAATCTGCCTGCAGATGCCTTGAACCTTCTCACACCACTTCTTCGGCGTTTGCCAAAACATGGAATTCTCCCACGGACACTGGAAGCGTGCGTCTCGGCTGATGATCGACCCGAAACTCTGTCTAAATGCTGGCCTTCCACCTTTGTCACGAATTTTTCTGTCTTTCTTTTTCGCTTCTCTGGGTCTATAAGCCCGTCTTCTCTTTATGATGACTTGGTGATAGTAGGAAAAGCCTATCCTGCATCAGCGCAACCGGTTTTGCGCTGCTCAACTCGAGGGAAATTCAACATTGTCCACCACCACCACTGTCAGCCAGGATTTATGTCAAGCAGCGGTCAAGTCAAATTCTCTCGATTCGTACGCTTATGGAGTTTTCCGTGTCTTGGAACGGCGAGAGAATGGCTCGTCAGTTACCATGCGACACCAAACTCCATTCATGGGGCACCCTTGAAATCCAGGCGTGAGTAAACATCACTCCTCGCATGAACAACTGAAGCCATCATATATGTGTGTAAAGGGGAAGAGATGGCATCGCCGAGCTTGCTTTGAAAAGTTTATGAATTGTTTGATGTTCGAGGAATTGTCTGCTAGTCTAGGATGGACGAAGAAGCAATACTATGGCAATCCCTGTATGCTCGCTCTGTCTAGTGATACCCAAGTGCCTAGAACAATGACCACCCGAATTTCCAAAAAGCCGCTCCGTTTGCACACTGTACATTCGCATTGTTTCCAAGCGAGGACGATCTTGTGTTTCTTTCTTTCGCCAGTCTTTCAACAATGAAGAGGCCCTCCTTCGTGCTCCACCACTCAATGGCCGGGTAGGAGCCGTTGCGTCTCCTCTCTGAGACTGCCCCTGAGTCCGTCCCTCCTCCGTTCCCTAAAGCGCTGCACCCATTCTGGAGCCTTGGCTCTGAGACCCCAGTGCCACAGCATTCCGGCCAAAAACCCAACAGCGTCGTTTCTGAACGCAAGAAGCCCGGCAACGGTGACCATCATGACGGCCCATCGCTCTCTGCGCTCGCGCTCATCGGGCTCACGCAGAATCTTGCCGAAAGGAAGCGGCGCACCAGCCGCCTCCATCTCAGCCTCCTCCCAGAGGTCTCGCGCGCCAGCATTGAGCGACTCGCCGACCTTGGCCAGCTCGACGCCGGCGGCCAGGACCATGACGCCGAGCAGGCTCTTTGGGAACTGCGCCAGCAGGCCGACAAAGGCCTCGCCGCCGAAGATGCCGAGGAAGAGCTTCGCAAAGCCCAGGATGATGACGCTGGCGCCGCTGCGAGCGCCGAAGCGGTGTTGGGCCGCGAGGCCGCCGGAGCCGTGGCACGCGGGCATGGCGCCGAACCAGCAAGAGACCAGATTCATGAGGGCGACCGAGGTGCCGATTTCGGTGACGGAGGGGACGGGGACGTGTGGGAGAAGGTCGGCCGACAGGTGCGTGACGGCGATGATGGAGTTGAGCGTCGTCAGAGGCAGTTGGCCCAGCGAGGCCGTGACAAACGTGCGTCCAAAGGTTGCCCAGGACGGCACCACGATGGGGATCGACGAGATGATGGTGCTCTCGCTGGCAACGGACGCGGCGTGGAGCTGGACGCCAGCAAAGACGAGACCCAGGACGAAAATGAGCAACGCATAGGGGACCCGCGGGGCGCGCGTACAGGCCAGGAGCGCAAGCGCAGCGCCGATGGCCCAGCAAAGATTGTCGACGGGCGAGGGTTTTGTCCATCCAAGAGGCTTCAGGAGCTTCTCGCCAGCAGAGAGCACAAGCGAAAGGCCTGCGCCCACCTGGATACCCTTGACCACGGGGATGGGCACGATGCGCGTCACCCACTGCAGCAAGCCGGTGACGGATATCACAAACACAACCGCTGCAACACCCAGGCCGGCTGCAGCGGTTTCCTGCAGCGTATACGACCGCGCAATGGCTATCGAAGCGATGGCCTTCATGGGCTGGACGGGAAGCGGGATTCCGAAGAGCGCGCCGGTGATGATGTTGGCCAGACCGGTGAAGATGAGGGTCGAGGGCAGGTTGATTGAGCGCGACAGGGTCATTGCGACGAGGAGCGGCAGCAGCGTGCCCAAGTCGCCCAGAGAGCCAGAGAGCTCTGCAAAGGGGGCATTTTTGAACGAGGTGTAGTTGTGCTGGGTTATGCGGCGGAGGTGTGATAAGGTGGGCGGCATAGTGGGATGCTGGATTTTCTTTTCTCTCCGAGGTTAGGAATAGGAAGAGCTGCGACCAAAGAAGGTCTTATAGATGGCCCTCATGGTGGAACCAAGTCCGCAGAGATGGAGACGGTGATTTGCTGTCAGTTGTTCACCCCCACCGAGTGGCAGTCATGCGGCGGGTGCAGTTATCTCAGCCATCACACGGGGAGCTTTCCAGCACCAGGGCAGCTAACTTTGTCCTAACCGGAATGGCGCCCGCCTTGGCGGCACATGACCGCGCGATGTCGCTGCAAACCACGCGTCATCCGGTCTCAACTCCACGCACTAGACCTGCCACTCCAAAACACTCAGGTCAGCTCCTTGTCCGCGCCATGTCCACCGACTCGCCCTCGTCCTTCGTCACGGCCGTCGAGGGCGATACCACCGTCTATCTGACGCCTCCTCCCACCTCCCACCCCCCGCAGAATCGCGTGCCGGATTCTCAGCCCGTTCCGCACTTTTATCGTCCGCCAAAGCAGCTACCTTTTGAACTCTCCAGTCACGCCTGCATTTTCCTAGCGTCTGGACAATGTGCGCCTCTCGTACTCAGTCTTGCTCCCATCTAACGCAATCAAGATATCGAGGGCCTTGAGCTCCTCAAATCTCTCCTCATCTCCGGTGGCTCCATCTCATCACCGTCCAATCCTCGCCCTGCCTTCATTCCACCGACCCAAATCTTCGAGCTTGCCGCGACCCTTGCCGTACACCCGTCTACCACAACGCGCGCCTCTGCCATCGTCAAGGTGCGCGCCGCGAATGAGGCCTTGTTATATCTCCGCGCCGTCAACCGCAAAGTTGGACCCATCAACGCCGGCTTTGCAAACGCTTTCACATTTTCCAGGGCCCGCAATGGGAAGAGACGCGGATTCTTCGATCCAAACAATAGTGCGCGAAAGGACGGACAAAATGCCGCCGAGTCGAGACCTCTACACAGCGCCTTGGCCAACGGTAGCAGTGTCTGGGAGCGAGCACATGACTTTTGGCACGTCGTTGGCTGGGCATTCAACTGCTCGATCAAGCACAAAGCCAGATGGTCGCGATGGCAGGTCTGGCTAGAGGTCATGCTGGAAATCATGGAAGATGACTGGAGGAATAGACAAAAGAAGTATCAGCAAGAGCTTCAGGACAGGGGAGTCTCTAGCGCAGAGATAATGACCAAGGGGATCATGCCCACATACCTCACAAGCTGTGAGGCTTGGATGGCGTCTTCAAGAAGACGGATACTCCGTGCCATTTTTGCAGATGGCAGCGAAAGGTCTCTGGCTCATTTCCAAGAAGTGTTTGAGGACGAGCTGCGTGAGCGCGCGAAACCAAAACCCGATTCCATCAAAGCCGCAGACTTCCAGACGGCCGACCTCGATGCCCTTGACCCTGATGAGGACGAAGACTTGATCGAGGAGTCCACACCGCCAACACGCAAGTCTTCGCGACCTGGAGCAAAGGCCGACCGTCGTCCTTCCATAATCACCATTTCGTCCGACAACTCCATAACGCCAGAAAATGCAAATATTGCAATAGCGGAGCCTTTTGGACCCCCTGCTGCCCTCGCTCTTCGCGTCCGGCTTCTTTCTCTTCTTGGCGACGTCACCTTGGCCCTCCCTACAACAACTACAACTCGGGAAAGGCTGTTCGATACGTACACCGAGTTTCTTAGACCACTGCCAATCACATCCTTTACGACAATGCTGTCGGCTCTGGCAGCGCATCTTCCTCCCGCCACCTTCTGCATACTGGCCGCAAACACGCTGCTCCCGCTCATCTCTACCACACCCGAGACCTACCACCTCGACGCGCCCTCCCAAGACGAGTGGGAGTTTTACTTCTTGCCCATTGCTGCTGCGACGTCGTCGGTCACCGATAACGCCAAGGTCAGCGCCTTGCTGCGCTTCGTCGTACAAGTCTCGCTGCCCGAAATCACCTGGCGCCGCGGCTGGGCCGAGGCGGTGTTCAAGGGCATCAAGGCACGGCACGACAAGATTGAAGCGGGGAGGTTGAATGGAAGGGGTCGCGGGAGAGGCAGTGGTAGGGGCGATCACGTCGTCGAGGGCGTTTTGAGGGACTGCGAGAGCACCTTGATGTGCCTGGTGGGCTGGGTCGAAGATGGTACGTCACCTTCTCACCTCGAACATTCTTATTCTTCTTTCAGCCGATGGGAACACTGACAGACCACTCCTTTGCAGATGCAAACGTCCCGTCTGACCAACGGCCGCCACGCCCCGAGGAAGTCATCACTGCGCCGCCCCCTGCGGCAAACGTGGTCGACTTGGGGTCATTCGATTCGGAAGAACTGTCGGACATCCCTGAAGATTTAGACACCCCCGAAACGAACCAGGGCGAGGACTGAGGAAGAAGGGGTAGTCGAATCACGCGCATGGCGTGCTAGTGAGCGGCGAATTTGATGAGTTAAAAGTGAATATTGCGTGTATGTATGGATAGCTTGCTACCACAACATACCACAGCATCTAAACAAAACGAGCGAGGAGCATTCATCAAGTGACTCGGCTGACAGGCAAATCCGAATGACTGATTGAATGGTGGTCATTTTCTTCCCATGCGTATGCCCCGCCCACGCACATCTTTCTCCACTTGTACACACGTACCTACTACACAACGCGTCCAGTCCAACGCGTCGGCCGTCACGATAAGACGGATTGAACAGCGCGCGCTCTCACGCACTCCTCCCCCTCCTCTGTCTGTCTCGCCACACACGCCATCCCACCGACTCGCCCCGTGCTCGCCGAGTTCGTGCGCGGAGCAGAATGCGGAGGATCGACAAACGTGAAGTTCAGGCAGGCAAGAGATAGCAAGCGGCCAAAGACCGTTCAGGCATCCCGCCGCCCACCAACAGCACGATCTCTTCTCTAACCAACCAGCCAGCCAGCCAGCCAGCCAGCCAGCCAGCCACTAACACGGCGCCCAAAAGTAAGCAACAGCCGGCGTCGGACAGTCGGCGGCGCGTCTTCACCGTTAGACGGGCCGCCGGCGCGGCGACGTTGTGAGACAGTCAGAAAAGATATGGATGGTGGAGGACGGGACGAAGTGCTTGCCGGTCGGCGGCCTGGCGGTCTGGCGCACGGGGTGTACAGCGAGAGTGTACCACTATTTCGCAATGTGAGAGAATGCTCGAGTGCGGCGGCGGCGGCGGCGGCGGCGTCGACGACGTCCCGAGGCCAAATTGAATTTCATTGAGTTGAGTTACGCCGAATGGTTCATCGGATCATGTGCGTGTGGTCGAGTTGGGATCATCGGCTCGAGTCGCATCCGATGACGGAGGGCGGGTGGATGGACGGACGGACGGACAGACAGACGGCTCAAGGTCGACATTGAAGAAGAAATACCTCGGGGCAATGGTCCTCGCTCTTACTGCCTGCCTACCTGTCTTTGTTATTGTCAGAATTTGACAGAAGGCCGTACGTACGGGCTGACAGGCTGGGAGAAGGGATGTGTGAACCGTGAGCCCCGTCGAACGCGTCCAACGGACCAAACAACAAACCGCATCTGGACTATCGGACGATGGAGGAAAGTGATTGGAAAAAGGAAAGGGGATCGCTCCAGCGCTGAGCAGTGAAGCAGGAAGCAGGAAGCAGGAAGTGAGATCAACCTGGATCGACGGAAGAACAAGCACGTGAGGTCCAGGCGGAGTCCAGTCACAGTACCGGTATAGCCTCGTCAGCAAACACGCACGGCGGAGCGGAGCGGAAGGATGGGGAGGAAGGGGATCCAAGGGGCTGTGGGAGGGGTTCGTGCTTCATGCTACGTGTGGCAGTGCCCGCTGGTGGCCCACGGCATCTGTCCCTGAGTCTATGTATAGCTGTGTTCTAGCCTTCTCAGCGCGGGCCCTGTGTTAGCTGTCACATCTGCGGGTGGAACAAACAAACGGGCAGTGATGTGCGCTGTGTGGGCAGCATGCGGATGCGGGAGAGCGGGTACGACGGGGAGCGGGCGGATAGAGCGCCGGCGCGGAGGGTCGCGGGTTTGTGGGGAAGATGGTGTCGTGGCGTGCCTCTCGTCGGGCTGCCCAAAGTATGTGCACGCCCACGAGTCAATCGCTGTCGACCACGAGGAGCATGGCGCAAAGAGTTTGAAGAGCGCAAAGGGGAAATTTCATTCCATCCACCACCGTGTCTCGCGCCTCGGAGGGCAAACGAGACTTGTCCGTATCTTCTTTCTACATCCCCATCCAGTTCATGTCCATCCGTCCGCAAAATGCGGAAAATCAAAAAGGCTAACCCAGGGCAACTAGCAGCACTAGCTAGAAGCGGCGCAGAACACTCCATAAAGCAAAGGTAAAAAGTAAGGGAACCAAGGAGAAAGAGGAGAAGGTGCTAAGGGCGTGGGGGAATCGTCCAAAGAGAAGGCTCAAAAGCAGGAGTTCGAGGGGGGATTATAATTGAGCGAGTTGTGCGGGAGGGTGGGGTTGGGGGTATTGGTGGTGGTAGCGACGGTTGGTCTCCGTACGACCACATGTTACTTCAGAGGCAAAGCTGCCCGAACATGTAAAAGGAAAAGGAACCCTCGCAGAACCGTCATCTAGAACCTCCTTACGGCTTGGAGACGGGGACAACCATCTCCTGGACAACCTCGGGCGCTTCGCGAACCTTCTTGGTCATGTCGGCACCCTCGACCTTGCCGCAGAGAGTCTCGACGACAATTCCAGTGATTTGGTAGGGGTCGGCATTGGAGGCAGGGCGGCGGTCCTCAAAGTAACCCTTGCCCTCCTCGGCGACAGCGCGGTTGACACGAACCGAGGCGCCACGGTTGGCAACACCCCAGGTGAACTTCTCATACGAAGCGGTCTCGTGCTTGCCAGTCATGCGGAGCTGGTTGTCCTCGCCGTAGACCTCCATGTGTTCCTTTTGCCTGGCGGCGAGCTTCTCCATGGCCGCCTCGATGTGCTTGATGCCGCCCTCGGCGCGCATCTCCTTGGTGGAGACGTTGGTGTGCAGACCGGCACCGTTCCAGTCGCCGGGGATGGGCTTGGGGTTGAAAGTAACCTTGATGCCAAACTCCTCGGCGATGCGGTGGAGAATGAAGCGGGACATCCAGAGCTGGTCACCCACTGCGTTGGGTCAGCAAAAGCAAGAAAAAGAAAAAAACTGGGGGCAGCGCGGATCAAAACGTACTGGCAATGCCTTCGCACGGGCCAACCTGGTATTCCCACTGCGCGGGCATGACTTCGGCGTTGGTGCCAGAAATCTGGATTCCGGCGTACATGCAGGCCTTGTAGTGAGCCTCGACGAGGTCACGGCACATGACCTTGCCAGTGCCAACACCGCAGTAGTAGGGGCCCTGGGGCGCAGGGAAGCCGTTCTTGGGCCAGCCGTAGGGCCAGCCCGAGGGGTCGAGCAGAGTGTACTCTTGCTCGAGACCGAACCAGAATTCGTGGGCGCCGTGGGCCTCGATGACGACAGCGGCATCGTGGCGGAAGTTGTAGGCATTGGGCTTGTTGTCGCCGCCCCAGGTCTCGCACATGACGAGAATGTTGTCGCCGAGGCGGAAGGGGTCTGCGTACATGGCAACGGGGCGCAGGTAGACATCCGAGTTGTCACCCGGGGCCTGGCCGGTCGACGAGCCGTCAAAGTTCCATTCTGGCAGGTCGGCGAGGCTGGCGGGCTTGCTGGAGAGAGTCTGCGCGAGGCGATCAGCAACTGTGTGGGGAGGTCGATCGCCGAGGGTGGCGCGCGGCTTATCGGCGGGCGGGCGTGATAAGAGCGGCAGCAGGTGCGAGGTGAGTAATTACCTTGCACTTTGAGCGGACGTTGTTGGAGCCGTCAATCCAGACGTATTCGGCGATGACGCAGCCCTTTTGCGGCAACCTGAGGTACTTCTCAAGCTAGAGGGGTTGTTAGCACCGTCAATTCCTCACTGCGCCAGTGAATGCTCACGTTGGCCGTGTTGGAGACGAGACTTGATTCGCTCTGCAAGGAGATGGAGTTAGCGCGGGAACAGGCAAAGTAAAGCTTGGCTGGGCAGCGCAGCGCAGCGCAGCGCAGCGGGGGTGGCAGCTCACCATTTTGGAGGATTGGATTGTGAGGTGGTGGTCAATGGGGTGATGGAGGGGAGGTAGTGTCGTGTGAGGAGGACAGCAAGGGAAGAGGGGATAAGGTGGATGACGGGTGACCGGGTGGACGGATGGAGGAGAATTGGATGAAAGCAAAGAATGGAGGGCAGGCGGCGGCGTTCGATATTTTAAGCCCTCACGGCAGTCTCGTCAGTCTTTGGGCGGCGTCAGGGTTCCGCTTGTTCAGCAGCACCCACGACCTGAACGACCCGCCCAGTGCCCACCAGCGGCCGACCAGGATCCACACATGCACCCATGTTTCCAGGGCTTCGGGCTAGACATCCGCCCATTGTTGAATCGACGTCGCGCGCTCCGCCGCCCTGCCCTGCCCGCCAATGGCCGTTTTGTATTTGTCGGCGGCATCGCGTGGCCTCGATATCTCGGTCGCCGTCAAGATATCTATTCTCCCAAGTCTCATGGCCGGCAGTCGTCGACGGGAGTGGCAGCATTCAGCAAACACAGACGCAGACGCGGGACCTGCAGAATGCGCAGTCTGATAGTCGACCATAGCATTGCGCAGTGCAGTTCCCAGAATAGCCCCGCATCCGTTGCAAAAGAGACAAAGCCCATCATCAGCCTCTCTGCGCCTTTTCGCAGCCGGTTATTGGGTCCGTGTCAGCCCGCGCCATACGACGATAACGACCTACCTACCTACCACGACTGCTGATGCCAGATGCAGGAGACGGCGCCCGCCCCTCGCATGCCCTGGAGTGGCGTCGCATGTTCTCTGCACGCGGGACGTTGGCCAGGCGAGTCGAGTCGGGCAGCAGCCGGAACTAGTGTCAGGTGGGCGTGGGCGGCGGCTTGCAGCGTCGTCCATGGTCAACCTTCGGCGGCCGTCGTCAGTCAACACCATGGAGCGGCCGCGCACTGGCCGCATCGTCGGCACGCCAGACAGCCAGGCCCACAGCACGAGCCGTCTAGGCCAAGCATCTTTTTTGGAGTCACAGAGGGAGCACTGCGACGTCGGGCTGGCGTGCCAAGCGCAGGGGCTTATCACGAATGCTCGGCCAATCACCGCGGGCAGCCCACGGCGATGGGGTAACTGATCCAACTAACATCAACGGCTTTTTCGGCTACAGTCGGCGCTGCCACCGCCCGAATCCGCCTTGTATCTGGCCTGCCGTTTCGGGATCCAGACGCTGCTCCCGCCCTACACGCCACCAACCACGACCGTAGAGCACCGTAGACGGCCCCCTTTTACGCCTCCTATTTCGCCGCTGCCAGCGCAGTCTGGACACGCCCGCGGCATCCATCTTCTTCCCAGTTCCGTGCCAAAAGGGGGCCGGTCAAGAGTGGCGTGGGGTTCAGCGCCCAAGAACGCTGCCGTCCCAGGCCCACGAGCCACCTCAGGTCCGAGTTTGCAGCGCACAGCTTTCGCAAGAGTGCAAGATCTTCGCCCCCAAGTCCCCAACATCAAGGATGTGAAAATTCTGTGCGTGGTTTTTCTCACCGTGTGTCAAAGGCATGCGCCTGGCTGCAACATTGGGGGAAGGGTGCCTGCTTTAAAGCCTGCTCCCAAGGCGCGCCCCGGCCGTCTCCGCCGCTCACGGTCCGCCTCCACGAAAAGTCCCCGGAACTCAGAGTCGCTCCTCTCCACACTTGTCCGCTATCCCGCAAACTTCCGCTACCTGCGGCACTCCCGCGACTCCTCCCACACAATTTCAACCCCCGTCTCCCCAGATTTTCCTTCTGTTCCACTCCCCTTTTGGGCGTAGCCCAGCGTAGAGTCCATCCTCGACCGCCAAGCCAACCCCGCGCTGTCGCGTCTGGGTGGAGATGATGCTGCACGACGAGCGCAGCTCTCCCGCCCCGGGACCGGCCGCTGCCGCTGCGGAAAATTTGTCAACACCACCTCTCGATCCATTGGTCGTCGAGAGACGGTGAGTCCAAATTCTCCGTCTTGCTGTAACTGTCGTCGGTTCAACATTGGCGCCCTCTGTCAAAATTTCCATTTTTCTCCATCCGCCGAAATCGCAGCATCACGAGGTGAGCTGCCAGTTCCGTGGCTCTTCCCCAAAAACCCTTGTTCGAGGTGAACACCCTTGGCAAGCCCGTCCCGCTCCTCCATCCCATCGATCAGCCACCGCGTGTGCCGTTTCCTCGGTCGCGTGGGGTTCGTGCGTCGAGATCCGGGCGGGTGCTGGGGAGGTTTGCCAGGGAGGGCCCCTTGTGCTCCTCCCACAAAACACTTGACCCTGAACCCTTAGATCCTGCCCAACGTAATCTCTGTGCTCGTTTATCTCTTATCTCAACCTCTCTTTTGGCCTGACGCACACTTTCCTGGCCAGCGTTGCGCTGTTGCTCTTTTCAGCGGGCGGGGAAAATTTTTCTCCATTGGCTCAAACATCCCGCGCGAACGAGTCCCTTATCAGCGCTGTGACTCGGACGAGTCAATTTTTGCGTTCCTCAGGCCGCTGTGGCTGTCGACCCGCAAAGAGCTGTATGCTCGAACACGGCGACTTCAGTCGTCGTTGAAGAGAGTAAGCGGGCGGGCCTGTGGTCAGCCCACGTCGATCCTCTCGACCACGACTCGACGCATGCTCTGGTATCCACGATGACATGTGTCGTACGCCAATAATGCCATGTGGTGATGTCCATGACAGCCTCGATATGGCCGTCGTCTTGTGAGCTGGCGTACTTTGTGGCAGAGCATGACTCTCCAGCCTCGAAGCCAAAATTTTGATTCACGCATGGAATGACCTTTTCCACGGAAATGTGTGCAGGTTTGGACGCTTGCTATGAGCTGGTTCTTTGTCATTCTTTCCTTTCGTCAGTCGTTGTCATTCACGATAAGCCCGTGAGAAGGTAAAGTCTCTTATTCTGTCTTTTCTTCTTTTATAATTTTTTTTTTCATGTCCATCTTCGTTTTTATTTTTTATTTTTTAATATCTTGTCCGGTCGCTGCGGAAACTCGCTCCTCGAACTCATGTTCCCATTTGCCATAGGAGCTTAATTTTGACCTTTCCATTATCTCAACACCAGAATTGACGCGTCTTGCTTGCTGCCAACTTCTGGACAGCATACGCTTTCATCTCTTGGCTTCTCCTTGTCACAAGCTCCATAACACCGACCTTTGACGGCAACGGTCCGACCTCCCATCTTTCGATGAATTCACTCGATTCCATAGACAGGCGGCAGTCGCTACTTCTGTGCCTGCCCTATATGTCCGTCCCAAACTCGAGTAGAAAGGGGCGTAGATGCTCTCTATATAGATGTGTACATCTCTCTTTCTATTTCTTTTCTCCACTTGGTTTCGACCTGCAGCACGCGCAAGAGGAAGAGGACAAGAAAAGAAAAAAGTACACGGTAAGTGAAATATTCCATCGCTCCAGAGCATCGAAGTCAGATCACCTTTTCTCCTTGCCTCTGTCTTTCTCTTTTTCTCTGTCTCTTTCCCTCTCTGTCCACCTCTACATACAAATGACATCGGGTCTCTGTCAATCAAGTTGGCTTGGCGAGGCTCTCTTGCGCCGGCACCCCTTTGGCCGTTCTCATTTTTCATTTCTCCCCGAACCAGAACACAATCCTCCCTGGTAAGTCTCCCGAAGCAGAGCGGATTGGAGAGGTGAAACAGCCACGAAGCCATAAGTGGAGGACCCCACACGCGAGGCCGTTATGGACGTAGCCTGCATGGCCTCGTAGCTACCCAGCCAGCCAGCCAGCCAGCCGGTGCGTCACTCGTTCGCTGACCGATGCCTGTTGCGGACCTGGCATGGAACTTTGAGCAGGTGGGTGGTAGGGCAAACGGACCACCTTGTTGGCCAGCTTTCTGCGAAGAGTGGTCTACAAGGGGGTGGGGGGGGGGGGGGGGATGCGGATGCCCCTTGGTTTGCCTCATTCACTCGTCCCCTTCTTTTCTCTCTTCTTCGACACGCCGCACAACAACACACCAGCCACCAAACCAGCCGCAGCGTTGGCTCGACAGAGAATCCAAATGGTTCAATCTGCCAAAAGCTACATCTCGCCCGTTCCAAGTCTGGAAGTTCGAGCTTGATTCATTCCGGCGTCGGTCAAATGGGGGGGTGAAAAGGAAATGCAAATCGCCGTCGAAGCCTTCCCAAAGCCTGCCGATTATACTCCGTTCTATGCCTTGCGGCGCCAATATGGAGACAAGAAAAGAAGATGAAAGAGACAAGATCAAATGACACATGATGTGGGGCGGGTTTGCCCCCCTCCTCCTCCTTCTCCTCCTCCTCCTCCAGGCTCAGCTCTCGTCTAGGCGCCGACTGTCTTCAATCAAGGATGAGCGCGGCGCTGCTGAGGCGTATGCACCGCATACAAGCTGATTGGCGCTGCTTCACCAAAGCTGTACTGATCGGCCACAAAGAATGTACGTGCGCCCGAATATACCGGTTTCCTATCAGAATTCACGTTGTTCATTCCCAATCCCATCCCATTCCCTGTCGCCTGCTCCTCAATCCCCAGAGTATTCCATGCGCCTCATGGCGCCAATCCGACTAAACATATCGCGGCTGTTGCGGTGGCTGCTGGCCCCTCATCAGATTGCCCGTTGAGCTGTTGGCGCTCTGCTCGCCCTCGCGGCCAGCCTCTTCATACTCGGGGGGTTTTCTGCCCTGCGAGTCCCGCGACAGCGGACGCATAGGGATGGCGCCAGGCATAGCACCCGGCGGTGCGGGAGTCCAGTAGCCCGCTGCAGGATGCAGCCCGGGCCCGCCAGCAGGAGGCACGGCGGCAGTGGCAGGCGGCGTGATGGTGCCGGGCGGCGCGCCGTACGGAGGAGGAGCTTCGCCGTGCTCGTTGAAGCCTTCTTCGTGCCGCGTGACAGGCGAGCGGCCGTTGGCGCTATTTAACCAGCGCCACGGAGTCCTACCCAGCGGCACGCCATTGGGGTTGTTCGCTGCGTACTGGTTGCCGTGAATGTCTTGCGCGAGAGCCTGATTGGACGAGTCGCGCAGCAGGGCTTTGCGACGCTTCTTGCGTCGATGCAGCAGATAGAGAGCGACTAGGAGGAGCAGGATGGCGATGGCGATGAAGAGGAAGTAGAGGTTGAGCAGTGACGAGTTGCCCGAGTAGGATGAGCCGGAGCTCGACGAGGAGCTGCTGCCTCCCGACTGCCCATCCGATGGTGGCGGTGCGTTTTGATCTTGCGGTTGCGGGTGCGGCCTAGCAAGGGCTTTGCTGGGCAAAAGGGTCCAGAGTAGGACGAGGCTCAGAGGGCCCTGGGACGTTGACGGGTGTCGCAGGACATGGTGCCGGCGGCGGCAGCAGCGCGATTGGTCCGGGATGTTGGGGATGGAGCGGAGAAGGCTGGGCAGTCGGCCTCTGGTCTTCATCTTCTCATGGCCGTCGACGACACGTACAGCGCGTTTGCTGGAGATGATGGAGGAGTGGAAAAATGAGGGAAGGAGACGGAGGCGGATGGGAGGGAATGTGTGGCGAGAGAAGGGTAGGCAGGCAGGCAGGCAGGCTGTACCTGAACGAGTTGAAACAAGAGCTTGTACGGATCACGACGGGAAGCACAGGACAGGCGCGGACACGAAAAAGAATGGAATGAATGAATGTGAGAAGAAAGTCGATTGAGGCGGTGCTGCTGCTGGCCACCGAAGGCCTTAATGGAGGGCCATGGTCTACATGTAGCCAATGGGTTGGTCGAAGGTCTGGCGGTGGTGTCGACGACGGGATCCCCAAGATTATTTTTGGGGCTGCACGGCACTGCACTGCACCGGGGCTCAAGCTGCTGGCCTGCGGTGCTGGGCTGCCTTGGAACGTCGTCACCGCCGACTTGACTCTCCGCACCCACCACCCACCACCTCACTCGCTCACTCACGCAAGTGCCGTCAACACACGGTTGTTGGATGAGCGTTTGCTCCTGGAACTCTGGGCGCGACCGTCTCCTTCTCTGCCGCTCCGCCCTCCCCACGGCAGCTCGCCCCCACCGCTCCCTCTGATCTTGCCTCTTTGGACCCTTTTGTCTGGGGGAGAGACGTGAACCTCCTGTCATTTCCAGGTCTGGCCTGCAACGGAGATCCTGCCGCATTCACTGCTCAGGGCATCATCACGACTTTCTGATCGTCGCACCAGCCGCAGCCATGCCCAGAGCTTTGCGAGGTACGTTTCCCCCCACGCCATCCTGCCCGTTCAATCCCCACCATGCCACGAGCCAGTCCTGGTCTGGAAAAAGCAATGATTCAACACACCAAATCAACATGCTGACTATTGCTCAGGTGTCCTTGTCCAGTGTGACGAGTCCATCAAGACCATCATCGTCAAGATCGACTCGGAGCGCAACGACTTCATCATCGAAGACCTCGACGACGAGACGCTCGTCATCAAGAGCGAAAAGCTGCCCGAGCTCAAGAGGAGACTGAACGAAGTCCGTATGCCGGGCCCCTGATTTTTCGTGATGCTAACAGCTTTTAGGTCCTCAAGGATGCCGTCAGAAACCCCGAGGATAACCTCGATATCTGAATACGACAACACGGAGGCTTAGCCACGCAGCTCGCCTGTTGCAGAGCATTTTATCCCTACCTGCCACTAATAGCTGTACGACGCCTGCTAGTCAGTATGACCTAGCTCTCAGAGTACCGGTTGTCCACTTCCTTATCGAAGCGTCGAGCGGCTCCCAGGCCTTGATCCTAGGCAGTCCTCGTCTTGTCAGCCATGTTTCTGGGTCAACGTTTGCAAAACCTAGGACGTCAAGACATGGGTTCACTTTTTATTGAGGTCTCACTCCAAATTCGAACTTTCAAACGTGGCGCATGCTCCTCGTTTTGAGAAGGTGGTTGCTCAGCCACCCAAGGGGGAATGGGGCTCTGCTTGATTCGCCCACCTTCTCAGACTCAGGAGGCGGAGCAGGTCATTAAGCAGTCGAATGGCTCCAGGGACAAGTTAGATGGGTCGCATGCGCTCGTAGGCATGATACATGCTAGGAGATGTGTCGAAAATCGTGGGTTCAATCTTGGTTGTGTGAGCGTGTAGTTGTGGTGAGGGTCCTGAACAGGCGGATATCGCAAGAGCGTAGACTCCAATCGAAAGCCTTGCCCAAGTGATTGCAAACAAAGAACATCGAGCCACGACACCGCTAACCAACGATTCCCACATAGTGCCGCCAGGCAGCGAGCTGACTGGAGCCAACGGCAGCCAGAGAGCAACCAACCCATCATGTGCTTGCGGTTTCCAACAAAGCTGATGGCCGTGTTCGCAAGACTCCAGCGCTTCGTTAATGTCGGAGACATTTCCAACACGATGTATAATTTTCGAAGAGTGATTCAACCGTCTACTCGGCCACCTCAGCTCTCCCTGTGTTTCTCTGCGAGTTGACTTTGGAGTTGGTTGGAAGTGTGAACCAAAGGTGCCTTAGCGGGCGGCGCAAGAGCTCCGCGTTCGGCCCGTGATTGGTCGCTTAGGCGAAAGTCGAGTCCGAGCGCCAGCACACACGGCGGCTCAACTTTACGATCATTTATCGCGGAGCTTGTCACCACCTGCAGCGGACCTTCGACAATCCCACCACCAACAGACATCATGGCTGAGCAACTTGTGCTGCGGGGCACCCTTGAGGGCCACAACGGATGGGTCACCTCGCTGGCCACTTCTCTCGAGAAGTACGTTGCGAGCGACATGCGCAAACGGGCGCAGTTTGGGCGACGATTTGAGGCTAATGGACCATCTACAGCCCCAACATGCTCCTCTCCGGTTCTCGCGACAAGTCGCTCATCATCTGGAACCTTACCCGCGATGAGCAGGCCTACGGCTTCCCCAAGCGCCGCTTGAAGGGTCACTCCCACATTGTGTCCGACTGTGTACGTGCGAATCCGGCCCCCCGAACATCAAAATTCCAAAACGAAACAACGCCGCGAGCAGACGGCTAATGGAGCGCTACAGGTCATCTCCTCGGACGGCGCGTACGCTCTGTCTTCGTCCTGGGACAAGACCCTCCGTCTGTGGGAGCTCTCCACCGGTGTGACCACCCGCCGCTTTGTCGGCCACACCAACGACGTCCTCTCGGTCTCCTTCTCCGCCGACAACCGCCAGATCGTCTCCGGCTCGCGCGACAGGTCGATCAAGCTGTGGAACACCCTCGGTGACTGCAAGTACACCATCACCGACAAGGGCCACACCGAGTGGGTTTCCTGCGTCCGCTTCTCGCCCAACCCCCAGAACCCCGTCATCGTCTCGGCTGGTTGGGACAAGTTCGTCAAGGTGCGTAAAACCGGCCCCGTCGTCGAAACAATTCCAACCTTCACATGATGCTTTGCATATAAAGTATTTGCTACTTCAGAGTCTTCTGGCTATGAGACAAACAATCACCAATGCCCTGATCGTTCCTCTTCAATCCCTCTATTCCGCAGTCCGAGTTTTGCGGAATTTCGCTGACCCGCGTAGGTTTGGGAGCTCGCCTCGTGCCGCATCCAGACCGACCACATCGGCCACACCGGCTACATCAACACCGTCACCATCTCCCCTGACGGATCCCTCTGCGCCTCCGGCGGCAAGGACGGTACCACCATGCTCTGGGACCTGAACGAGTCGAAGCACCTGTACTCTCTCACCGCCGGTGACGAGATCCACGCTCTCGTTTTCTCGCCCAACCGCTACTGGCTCTGCGCTGCTACCGCCAGCAGCATCATCATCTTCGACCTCGAGAAGAAGAGCAAGGTCGACGAGCTCAAGCCCGAGTACGTCGAGGTTGGCAAGAAGTCCAGGGAGCCCGAGTGTATCTCCCTGGCCTGGTCCGCGGACGGCCAGACTCTGTTCGCTGGTTACACCGACAACAAGGTGCGTAGCATGGTCACGTTCTCGAGGCCTTGTTTGGAAGCTAACGTGGACGCAGATCCGCGCCTGGGGTGTCATGAGCAGGGCGTAAGTTCTGGGTTGATTTCTGTTGGTGGGTGCGAATCATGCTGGAATAGGCATGACGGATACGAAAGGGCAGCCGTGGGGTATCGGGTTTTTACCTCACTTTTTCACGGGCATTGTACTGCACGGCGCTCAGAGAGAATCCAAAAATTTTCAATGCACGGGATTGATCACGAGCCAAGGCTGCCTGGGTTGAAAAGCAATGAAGTCTGCTGGAGAGATGCCACGCCGTTCGGCGCATGCCCAGATGTCGCGCGCGGGCTTGACGTCCGGGCAGACAACACCCGCCCCAAGATCAAGCATGTTGAATGCTCAAGCAATCTATATCTCGAGCTCAACCATACGATACTCGCAATGTCCCTGACGCACATAACGTGATGACTGGCCGTAACTCACCAAGCGCCACAGTCGGTTCAACACTGGACCTCGGTCTTGCTCTTTTCGCAGCGATCGAGACCTACACGGCATCTCAACAGCACTTTGAGCAGGATATAATGGGATGCAATTTCGCGGTATTCGACTTTCGATCTATCATTGGCGGCGCCTCCATGCGTCCTCAATCCGCCGTCTTGTTCTAAAGTTTCTCAAATGTTGGTTTCCTCTTTTGTAACCCGCTCATCAAAGCCCTCTTCACGTCTTCAGTCTGAATCATGCCCATATTCCAAACAGACGTGTACTTCAGCCCCTCTTCCGTTGGCCTATCCCTGCTATAATTCACCAGCTCCTTGGTTCCAACAACAGCAACAGGACTCTTGCTCGCGACCAGCTTACACAGCTCCAACCCCTTCGCGACCGCCTCGTCCTTGGTTGGCAATACGTACGAAAGCAGCCCAGCATTCAGGGCCTCGGCAGGGGTAAACATACGGGCCGTCAGCGCAATCTCCTTGGCAAACGACGCGTGGCCGGTGACCTTGGGCAAGCGGGTCAAGACGCCAATATCGGCCGCGATGCCGATGTCAACCTCTTTGATGGAGAAGGACGTGGTGGCGGCGGCAACGCGCATGTCGGCGCACAGCGCAATGTCGAGGCCCAGCCCGTACGTATGGCCGTGCATAGCGGCCACGACGGGCTTCTCGCACTTCTCGATGGCTGTCACGCATGCCTGGAATTCCTCGATGTGTCGTTTGATGTAGAGGGACTTGCGCGCAATGTCTTGTTCGCTGCCGTCGGACGAGTCGCCGAGCACGCCGGACTGGGATGCGGCTTGCACGTCGAGCCCGGCTGTAAAGGCACGAGGACCTGCGCCGGTGAGGAGTACGGCGCGGACGTTGGGGTCGTGTGAGAGACGTGTGAAGATGGCTCCGAGGTTAAGCCACATGCTTTTGGGCGGTCAGTGGTAGTTTTTAGGGGTCGCGATGGAGGTTTCCTTTTTCTCTTTTCTCTTTTCACAAATCGAGGTCCTCATGACGCTGACTGGTTGTAGATTTGACAAGAGACGAAATGGAGACGAGGAAGAAATCAGGAGACCACTTCACATACACTTCTATAAAAGCATTCAGCTTTTCCGGGCGGTTGATCTCGACGTGTGCTACATATTCGGATGGAAAGGTAACGTTGAAGTACTCGTACGAGTACGGCTCCTTTGAGCTTTTGGAGGGATCTTTGAAAGAGCCCATTTTGATCGGAATGGCGGCGACAACGTCTACGAGTTGTTGAAGGGGAATCTCCAGGTCTGGTGGCGGAGAGGAGTTGGTTCACATGCCTCGGCACAAGGTGTTTGACAAGAAAGCAAACAGGCGGCGCGTCCGGACGAACTCTAGACGGAACCTACCGCACCACGAGCTCTCCCCAAGCTCCCGGAGCTCCATCGAAAAACATCGTCAAGCTCCCTGCTCGCCGAACATTTCACCCTGTTTGCGACCGTTGCTCTTGGCAGCTGAGCTCCGTTGCGCTCTGCCTGTGCGCCCGATCCCCGCCTTCGCCATGATTCATCGTCCATAGTTGGAACCGCAACCTTCCCTGTCCACCGCAGTCCACAGACCCGCTCAGGCCCCGACCACCATCAGCCATGTTGACCCCGAATTTTCCCAAGCATTCGGCCGCCGCGACGCCACCGCAGTCCGGCTCGAATCACTTTCACCAAAACCAGCAGCTCAGCGCTTTTTCACCTCCCGCCGCCGCTCGCAGCGTACCTTCACCAGCCGCCCAGCGCTCCGTCCACCACGCTGCAAAGTCGCCCTTCAACAACTCCTTCTCCGCCGCCCAAATGGCGCACAATCACCCCACCGTCAGCTCTGCCAGCGGCTCCAAGACTCTGATCGGGAGCTCGCCCGCTGGCGGTGGCCTCAACCTCGACTCCCCAGGCGCATTGAATCTCGGTTTGGGCGCGCTAGGCGGCCTCGAAGGCGGCGTGGGCATGGGCATCAGCATGAGTGGCATGAGCGGGTTGGGGCTCGGCATGGGGCTGGGTAGCTCCATGGGCGGTCGGCCAGACGACACGGAGCAGCGCAAGCGCCTGGAGAACATCATTGCAACGCTCAAGACACGTCCTGGGCGCGTCAGCAAGGAAGGCGTTGAGCGCCTGGCCAAGCAGGTCGGCATGAGCAGCGAGGTGCTGTCGGACGCAGCAGGAGAGCAGTTGTTGCTGGCCCATACGAGTATAATGCTGGACGTCACATTCCGCGACGATCTAGTCCACAACGTCAGCGTTTCGTTTGGCGCGCTGTCCGAAGCGGTGCAAAAGCACGAGAAGTCCGCGGCGCGAACCTTGAAAGAGGATCTCATGCCCGAAGCTGGACTGCCCAGCATCAACCTCTCGTTGGACAGGTTCTCCAAGAACTTGGAACGACTTGCGAGACATGATACCCTAAGCATTTTCAAGGAGGGAAAGCCGGAGGTCAGCTGCTTTGAAGCTATCAATGGCGTATACACCAGCCTACAAAGGCTATTTGAGCATGAGAAGAAGGCGGCTCTTCACTTGCTGGATGTTTCTAAGCCAAACGCAAGAGAGCGCGCCGCCCGCCAGGTGCTGTGCAAGAAGAGTGGCAGGCCGAGAATGAACACGAACAAGCATGTCGGACTTTCGTTAGAGTACTGGATGGAGAAGAGATGCGTCTTTGGCCGACCGGAAAGGACGGCCAACGGGGCCATTGGCTCTCCCATGGACGTGGACGATGACGGTTCGTTCGATGAGTCTCAGAACAAGATATACTCCCTCACGCTTGAATGTGAATCTTCACCCGCACAACTCTACCCTTCCATCCGCGTCAGCGACCAGTGGATTTCAGAATCAGTGGAGAAACCCTCAGACCCTAACGACCTATTCGCATCACCTGTAATCGACTGGCTTGAACCATCTCCAACATATTCGGGGGCCGCCGACTCGCAGAACGATCCAATGGTGCTGGATGGTAACAGCTTGGGCAAGGTTCCTGACGTCCGCTTCGTCGCCAAGTTGAATCCACCTCTGGCGCTTCCATTGAACGTTGCCCAAAACATTCTGGCATCCGTAAATGTGCAGCTCAACCAAGAATCAACAAAATGGTCGACATCACTGGAATCGCTGGTAATGAGACCCGACGAGGAGATGAGCCACAATGCGCTTGCTGCAGATTTCAATAGAACCAAGGAGTTCACAAGCTCCCGAAGCGTGCTGGTGGTGGACGAAGAAGGCAAGGAGCAGGACCGGATACATTGGACGACGCTGTTTGCCAACAAGGCCGAGGTCGCTTGCATTTTGGAGGAAATACCCTTTCACCATCCGCGGCAGCTAGTTCAACTACTTCCAGTAAGTTAAGCAGCCATTGAGGATTTGGATTTCGTCAGATTAACAATCATTCCCTTAGGTTCTCCGCCAGTACGCCCACCTCAGCACCCTCCTCCAATCCGCTTTTCAAGACCCTGTGCCGTCGATATCCAAGGATCTGTCTTCCGCTCTGCCGATTCTCCCTTTGAATATCTCTCTCAACAGCCAACTCGATCCCTCAGGGGCGCCCTCTCCCACTCTCTATATCAGCTATCCACGCCATCTCTCTGCATCTCAGACATCATTCAGCTCGACGCCGGCACTTCAAGCAACGAACGGAAACCCGAACGCTGTCAATTCTCTCGATGCCCTCTTTGCCGACGCCGACTTGAAAGCCATGGCTTCCGTCGACCTCAATGCAATGGATCTGGACGTGAGCCCTGGAGGCGATGCAGGAAAAGGCGCCGATCCGCCCGCCGTGTTGCTCGCAGCATCCATTCTCCCCAATGCAGACGTCACCATCGCTGCCCAAGACTTGCTTCCGGATGCTGTCATCGCTTCTGAGGCGGGCAGTGACAGAAAGGCAGCCTCTGCGGGCGGCAGTGGAGTCAAGAGGGAGGACCACGGTGCGGCTGGAGTAAAGAGCGAGAAGGAGAGGCACGAGGAACAGAGTCGCAAGTTTCGTGTCTTGGGGAGGTGGGGAAAGGCGCTAGAGTTGGCGGGGGACGTGGGCGTGTGGGTTGAGTGGGTTAAAAAGATTGCTGGACCGACGGAGGGCGCGGACCGGACGCAGGAGTAGGTTTTCGCTGTGCATGACGAGAAGAGGCCCTACAGAGAGCGGGAACCACTCGAAGGAAGTCGTTCGAGAACCCAAAAAGGTGAAGGCCAAGGGGAAATGGAGCAGGATACCCATTTAGAGCATTTCGAGACAGATGCAAGTTCTATGCATTTTTCCAGTCGTGAGACGCGTCTACGCATGCTTTCTGAGGAGAGATCCTGAATCGTACATTTCCGTCTTCCTGGCTTGCTCCCAGTCCGTTCAACACGTACCTGCCTAACCTCTTCTTCTTGCCGGCTTGGGGGCCCAAGATTCCGGCTCCCACTCTTGCGCCGGCTTCAAGTTGTCCCATGGCGACGGCTCCTTGACCTTCTTGAGTTTTTCATTTCCTCGCCTTTGCCTTGGTTGGCTCTGGGTCTGTTCTTCAGGCGGCTGTTGAGGTGCTCCGGCAGTTTGACGCCCGTCTGGTTCTGTCGCTTGTTGTTCCTGTTGCGCTTGTTTGGCCAAGGGATCGTGAGGCTGGAACGCCATGACGGGTTGGTCGCGCGGCAGAGGATCAAGGGCACTAGGCTTCGCAGCCCAGCGTTCATCGGCCTGTGCAGCGAGCTGCTTCATGCGAAGTTGCCTCGACTGTTCCATGCGCTGCTCAGGGAGGGTGGGAGCATCGCGGCGCGCGTGGCGGAGCCATTGCATCCAGACGGGCGGCACCTGGACGTCGCTCAAGTGCGTCTTGCCGGTGTACTGGACGATGCGCCGCCATCGCTGCGTGTTGTGGGCATCCTTGAATTCCCAAAATGTGTTGCCGGCCAAGTCGAACCCTGTGCGCAACTCGTCAGCTCACGTCCGTCCAGTAGACATGACGGGGTCGTTGCTTGCCTCGCAGGACCTTCTTACGCCATGGCAGGTCGAGGGCCTTCCATTTGTACCACCATTGCTTGGTCAGGCCCGGTTGAGGCATGGCGGGTGCATTGCGGAGGAGGGAGCAGAAGCACGGGCGGCGGCTCTCTCTGATGGTTGACGCAGTAATGAAGAATTCCCAGCCCTTGACTGGCCGAGCTCGAGCAATGCCTGATGACGAAATTTGTTGTTGCCGCCTCGACCCCGGGGTCCGCGCTGCGCACCGGCAACCGTCCCAAATGCCCTGCGGCTAGCGGCCCGGCGTTGGCCCCAGCCACGATCTCCGCCTGCTCATCAATCTACACCCCTCTCCTATAATTCTATCCATCCTCCTAAGCGTCCTTTCTCTCCTTCTCCCGACTCCTCTCTCTTTTTGCCTTCACCATGGCGTCCGTCACGAGTTTGGATCAAGACATGAAGCGACTGCGCTTGGGAAAGGCCAACCCACAGGCCAGCAATGAGGCGCGCGCATGGATAGAGAGCACCTTGGGTCAAAAGCTGCCGCCTGGAGACCTCATGGACGCTCTGAAGGACGGCACTGCTCTTTGCCAGTACGTTTTTCTTCCTCTACTTTCAACCCGTCCACCCTCCATCGCCCTCGCTGTTACCGTCGTCATGACTTTTACAATGCGCCGACAACCGGATAAGCTGACATTGGAGCCTTCAGACTCGCCAACCTCGCCCTACCACCGCCGGGAATCAAGTTCAAAAAGTCGGCCATGCCTTTTATGCAAATGGAAAACATATCGCATTTCCTGCGCGCGTCCGAGCAGCCGCCGTTCAACCTCCATGCGCACGACCGCTTCCTCACCGTCGATCTCTACGAAAAGAAGGATCCCGCGCAAGTGTTGCAATGCATCGGAGCCTTCAGCCGAGTCGCCCACGCTGCGAACCCTTCCAAATTCCCCACATGCATCGGTCCCAAAAAGAACGGCATGAGTCCCGCAACCACCGGAAATGGCGGTCTGGCAGCCGGCGGATACTCTTCGAGCGGCTTTGGGCGGAACCGTGGCCTTAGTAACGTCAGCACCGGAAGCTCGTCAACTACGCCGGGTATCAGGGCTGCGCCAATGAAGCCTTTGAGTCCGTCCGTCACCGGCGGTTCGGCTTCGTCGAGCAACGGCAACAAGAGCCCAGGCCCGGTCAGTACATGGAGCAAGCGTAGCGACCAGGGAGTCACAGCACCGGCGTGGAACATTGCGCAATACGGTGAGTAGCCGTCAAAATCATGTGTTCAAGATGTTAATGACAGTAGGGTATATGGGCGGTGCGAATCAAGGAAGCCAAGGCATCGCGTTTGGTGCTCGACGGCAAATCACCTCAGCAGCACCCCGCGTCCCGAACTTGGCAGAAAAAGAGCGCAAGCGCAAGGAGCAGGAAGCGGAAGCTGAGCGACTACGCCTCCAAGCAGAGGAAGCAGAAAGCAAGAGACGGGTCGAGCGGGAAGCAGAGGAAGAGCAAGCCAGGATCGAGGAAGAACGGAGATGGGAAGAAGAGACTCGCAGGCGGCGCGAAGATGAAAAGCGCAAAGTGGAGCAGCAGAAACGTGAATGGGAGGACCAGGAGCGGAGATGGAAAGAGGAGGACGAAAGAAAGATGCGCGAAGAGAAGGAGGCTCAAGAAAAGCTCGAAAACGAAACATTGCGTCCCAAGGATTCGAGCAACTCAGCGCTTAAAGGACAATTCTTGAGCGATTACCAGGCCCAGCAAGGATTCAAACCACGCAGCCGTCAAGTCAGCCGCAACGACCCCGAACTCGAAGCCGAACGCATGCGGGTGGCAGATTTGGAACGCCAACTCGCCGAAGCAAAAGAACGCGAACGCCAATACCAGCGTGAGAGAGAAGGACGCGCGCGCCCTGACAGCAGTGCTGCTGCAGCCGCACCAGCACGGCCACCCTCTCCTCCCGATAGCAACGTCTCCTGGGCCGGCGACGAGCGAGAATACCTCCGTCAACAGTGGCAGCATAATCAACAGAGCACCAGCCGGCCACTTCCGAATCCCGGCGCGGCGCCGTCCCTTCCCTCGCGTCCACTGCCTGCGCAGCCTCCAGCTGCAACAGCAGCTTCACCTCCAACATCACCTCGTCCCCTTCCAAACCCCCCGTCCATCGCCTCCCCCAAGTCTCCCGCCTCTATTCGCTCCATGCCTCTGTCACCTGTTCCCAAGCAATCCCCCAGTAGTATCCACACTTCCCCGTCCCAGGCACAACAAAAGAAGGCTGGCAGCGGATGGGCTCCCAAGTCACTTCTCGAACGCGAAATGGAGCGCGAGCGTGAACGGCAACGTGAATGGGAGGAAGGACAAAAGCGTGTCCAAAGCGCGGCGCGCAACGTCAGCGAGGGTAGCGGACCCGGTCAAAGCTGGGACGTGCATCAGTATGGGTATGTGGGTGGGGACAGTCAAAACAAAGTCAGCTCGGGCATCGGTTTCGGCGGCCGGCGGCAGATTATTGGTCCTAGGCCTCCGCCTTAGACGACATGTACCTCCCATTCCTATGCCCTTGCCTGCTGTAGCTAGACATTAGCTAGCTGTGCGGGTTGAGGGCGAGGGCGCGGCGGACGGTGCGGCGCCGTGTTGTGCATCAAGCATGCACGCGCAATGAACGAGACGAACAAGCCGCCAGTCCCGGGGAACATTTGGACAAGAGCCAATGCAATGAAAGCAAGGCCGCCATGATGGAGATGTATCTTTCTTTTTTCTCTCATTTCATCCATCTCCTTGAAACGCAAATAATCTTCGTCGGCCGGCCAGAAGCGGAGCAGAAGGATGAGAGGAGAGCGAGACGAAACCCCGTCGAGTGCGTTGTGGCTAATGAGATTTTTGCGTTTTCGCCTTGCTGCAGGACTCCCTTTCCACCTTCCGTTGCGGTCGATTTCTCTGCTTCTTCTGCGTCTGTTTCTCCTTCTCCCGCTGCTGCTACCCCTGGCAAGTTACCACCACAACCACCTCTTCAACACTGCGAGGACGACTTCGACTCTAGAGACCTCTCCTCCCCCTCCCTATCCGGCAAAGAACGACAATACCCCCTCGGCGCCGTCGCCCTCGCACCCACATCCGTTACCACACCGTCGACGCCCGCCACGCCGAACACGCCCGCCTCGGGCTCCACTGCCTCCGACGACGACGCCGCCGCCGGCTCCTCGTACTGGGATGCCATCGACCCAGACAACGACGAAGACGACGTCCTCGACGAGTACGAGTATTGCAACACGACCGTGTCCGAACTCGACCTCAACGACACGGGCGGCGTGGACTACGAGGAAGATGACGACGCCGGCTGGTGGGACCAGCTGGCCGATGACGACGAGTACTGGCGTGACTCGACGCCTGCGCCTGCGGCTGCGGTTGATGTGGGGGCTGGGCTCGAGGTGCGTTGTAGTGCTTAGCAAGGGGCTTCTTCAGGTGCATTCGCTTTTATTTGGTTAGTGTGGGTAATGTCAAGAGCATAGCGCAGGGCTGGGGGGACGGTAATCACTCTTTAATGGATGGAAAAAGGCGACGGACGGGCGGGCAGTCGTTTCAAAAAAGAAGTACCAGGAGGTTCCTGAAAGGGGTATTTGCTTTTTTTGGGCAGAATTCTCCATCTCAGTGTAATTTTTTCTCTCTCTTTTGGTTCGTGTATGGACTTGGTTTGGCCTTTTTCTTTGGGCATTGGTTCGTTGGTATTTGGTGGGTTTGGAGGATGATTGTCTTGGTGCGCGCATGCATTTGAGCTGTGTTCTCTTCGGGGTTTCCTTTTTATCGTCTAGTCGATCGCTCACTGCTGCATTGACATCTGGCGAAAATAAGACGAAGAAAGTCGTCGCAGTCATCGTGGTGGTAGTACTCCTCGAGGTGGCGGCGGAGGCGTGAATCAATACTTGCAGTCAGAGTCGAGGATTCAGGGTCAGTTGTTTGGTGCAAAGAAAGATTGCATATGTGCGGCATGCATCGGAATAGAGTGAGAGAAGGGGAGAGCATCAGATAAAAAGGCGGCTTTGGGAAGGACTTTTTTGTCTCATTGTTGGTTGGCATTTGTGTTTTCAGGCTACCTCTATCGTTGCTGTTCATTGATTCCACAATGCATGCTTTGTTGTGGTTTGCTCCCGTTTGCACGAAATTTCTGAATGCCTTTCACCAGCCTATTCTGTAAAACAAAGCGAGCAGAGATGTTTCTTGCTTGTAAGTATTGGCTTGATTTTGGAATCGAGAAGAGAGCGCTCCTAGCAGCGGTGCTCCCTTTCTCCAGGTATTTTGAGACTGTTTGCTGTTCCAGGATCGACTAACGCGCACGAGTTCCATATCGCAGCAGTTTGGTGGGACCCTTAGTCGCTTGAATGCAAGCAAGTTCTGTCGTCGCCGCATATGTATCGGGCCAGATCAAGTCCCTGTTGACTCTTGCTCTCCCCATTGCTCTCCCCATCCATATTTTCACCGAGGCTTCCGAAGAGCCGCACATTGTTCTATCATGTGCTGCGACTGCACTTGCTCTGGCCCGGATCATGTTCGTCTCGACGATCAGGCAGACTGGCCCAAGTGGTTCTTTGTCATTCGTACCTTTGCCCAAGGAAGAGACGTCTGGCATCTTTGCGACCCAAATATTCCAGCAAGACCTCTTGGGATGGAGAGGCCCATCAAGTCTGACGTAGAATATTCTCTTGTCGAATACCGAACATACAAGGCCATACAGGACGCCAACAACATGGCGGACTACCACGAGGAGAGGGCAGCTCTGGCAAGTGTGACGATGAAGATCATCGAGTCTATCCATCCGTCAGACCTCCTCCTGTCGCTGGAAAGGGTTGAACCTCATCTCTGGGAATATCTTCGCATCTTGAGAAAGATTTTGGAAACCCCAGCTTGACGCCTTAGCTTGAGGTAAGTCCTAGACTTGCAGTCAATTGACATCGGCGCTTTTGAATTGTTCTTTTCGATTTGCGCGGTGGGAAAAATTGGGTGATTGGTCATCTGGCTTGGCGAGGATTCAAGATCTCGTGCTTCGCATATTGGGACTGAAGGGTGACATGTCAATGGCCCAAGAGGGCAAAGGAGTTGTACTGGAATGGAGATTTGCACACGAATACACCTCATGAGACAGTGAATTTGATTTTGTCTCATCGAATTGGCAATCAGTTAGGAAAGACTTGAATATCGTGAAAGTTCTTGATGAGAGTGGTTGCCACACATGGTCTCGTGGAAGGATTGCTGTGAGTCCATGACAATTGTGCTCCTCTTAACAAGTGTTTCGAAAATGCTGGCTTGCTGCCCTGCCAAGCTGTAAGTGTCTGCCTGGCCCAACTTCCCAAGATGGCTGATCTGTTTGCCTGTTCGATGTGTGCGCTTGCTCATATGCTCTCTTATTTTCCACACGGCAGGTCTACCCACAGCTTTGAAGTTGAGTTGGCTGATTTTATCGACCTTTCGGATAAGCCCGATGGGGACGGAAAAGTACATTTTGCGACTACGCGAAATGCGAGGAGAAAACGATAAGAAAAGTTTCCGGCTAGATGATGGGGGCTTAGAGCGGCGAATGCATGCGGCATGCATCGGAATAGAGTGAGAGGGAGAGAGCATCTTGGGAAGTGTCTACTGTGTCAGCGATCCACACCGTAGACCCGGCATGGAAGCTGCCAACGTTGTGTGCATGATGATGTCTAGGATACTCGGCCAGCGCCGGTCGACGCCTGTACTAAGGACTTGGTAACAGCGCGCCACTGTGGCAAACCCCAGCAGGTATTCCACTTTGAATACCACCTTCCAAGTCCACCCTTCTAGTGTGTACGTCACCTCGCTGAGACTTTGTCCAATGGAAGCGATTATCGCAGTTGGCTGACAACCTGGGTCTAGCCCACACAATAGAGTAAAGGATGGAGAATCAAAAAATTGATGTGTGTCAGAGAATATAAATATGTATGTTGCAGTGGGTGCACAACAGCTATCCATAAACAGTTCAATCTCAACCACCTCTCTCTTTTTCCCGAACGACCAAACGAGCTCATACTACGGTCACAATGAAGGTCCTGTCTCCAATTGCTGCAATGGTGGCCGTCTGTTCTGCCATTGCAATCAACAAGGAAACGGGGAAAATTACCATCGAGGCGCGGGAGCCCGGGGACCTCTGTTCCTCAGGGACCGCGCTTTGCTGCCAGCTAGATGCTATAGGTATGCCGACGCTTGGAAAGGGGACAGAATCCAGTCAATGACAATTGCACAGGTGTGGCAGACGCTACTTGCGTCACCCGTAAGATATCTTGTTCCTCATACCAAGGATCGAAAACTGATCACACTCGAAAAAAGCTTCTGCAACTCTTACGAACGTCACCGAGTTCCAAGAGTATTGTGCAGACAATGGCAGGACTGCGGAGTGCTGCACTGTCTCTGTGGTATGTCAAGCCCCTCTTTCCCTAGAATCGGGCTAAAAAGTGAGGCAGGGTATTGCCGGCCTTTTGTGCACACCAGCAACCTAGGGGGACAAACCAGAGTCGAACAGCTAGTAAAGCGTCGGAGAACACACCACGGGGCCCAGGAAGAAATTGTCAAGACTGGGACGCGCACACAAATTGAGCATAAGGGAAAAAGTCTTGTTTGTACTCGACACTTTCTCACGAGCTGAGGGGTGCCATGAATTCGAAAATGTCACTTGCCTACATCCTAGTTCCCCTATGCCCGAGGTCGCGAGCCGAGGGGTTTTAAGTGAATTCTGAAAATATGGCTTGAGCAATGATAGGCGTAGCTCCATGCACGGAGAACAGCGGTGCTCCCGAAGTGGCCAGCTCTAGACGAGTCGCTTCAAGGTACAGCGACCAATGGCGATGAGAAGACAGGCCCATAAAGGACCAGGCCTCCAACCTCGAGAGCAAGCTACTCCCCGCGTGGCAAAACCGGTTTTCAAATCAACCGTGCTTTTGAAGCAGGCGAGTATTCCCGGAGCCTTAACACAACGAGGTCGAATTTGATGTTGGCGAACAAATGCCGAACCTATTTCGGTTGAGCCAATCGAGGTCGTTGATCTGCTTCGGGGAGGATACCATGCAGGGAAGCGCAACCGCCACAAGTGCCTTGATTTGCCAGGATCTAAGCATGGGTCGGCGTGGCAAACATCCAGGAAAGACCCCCGAATGGACGAAACAATGACAGAATCAAAGGAGAAATTCGGCTCTTACCAGCTGTATCCACGCTGCAAGAACAACACGTCGATCGGGATAGACGCAGTGATTTCGTCCGGAATCCTACCAAGCGCACTCGATGTACTCGATAGTCGACATCAACCTTTGCTGAATCTAGTTTGAGCTTGCCCGACACAAGAATCAAAGCACCAGCCACTTTTCGGTTACTGCTCTTGCGCCGCGGAGCTCTTCGGCCAGCGAGAGTATGATCTGGATGGAAAAGGCCGCATCTGCTGCGAAGTCATCCACGACGCTGCCTCGGGACTTCGTTGCATTCTCCTTGCGCACATCGTCGCTCAACGCCAAAACCTTTTCGTAGCTCGGAAGGGCCAGATGCACCAAGCCCAAAGTATGCCAGACTCGTGCCACGTTGAACTCGGCTTCCTGGGCGAGCGAAGCAACATTCTCCTCAGTCCTCAACTTGTAGTATTGATGGAGAAATGCGAGACCTTGCTGAATTTGGTATTGTCGATTTTCTGATTGCCGCTTCATCGCATGCTGGATGTAGGCTATAGCAATTGAAAAATTGAGCACGGGATCCTCTGGGGTGATACTGTATGCGCGGAAGTAGTAGTTGAGTGCGTTCAGATATGTTCCGCCGCTAGCCAGAATATGGCCATACATGGCCAACAGGGCGACGTTGACTTCGCTGATGCCTTCGGGATTGCCGTCGTTTTGGCCCCCTCTTGTGTACCCCGAACGTTCCTGATCGCCGAATTTGTACTTCTTGCGGGAAGCTTCATCAAGAAGGGCGAAGTCCATTGCTTTTATGAGGCGCAATATGAATTTCTGGGAGGGTCCAGCGTTGTACCACGTCCTGTGTCCGGTATAGAGACGATTGATTATTCCAAAAAGTCGGTACGCATCATTTGCATAAGGATGCCGTTTTATGAGGTAACGACAAGCGTTGCAGAGGTGCTCTTCGTCTCGTAGAAGGAGGGCGCATGCTACTCGAATCGTTAGCAACCACGTTTTCCTTAGCAGTAAGATTTCTTACCCATCCAGGTGATGTGGATCTTATATTCGCGCTCAGGGTCATGATGGAAGACATTCGCCAAAGCAGCTCCCTCGAGAACTGACCAGCAGCGCCCATTGATGCCCTTCTTTGCCAGTAAAAGGGCATGCTGGCAGAAGATATCCAGCCAAGCGTCAAATGGGATGTCATGGAAGTCCCCAGGAATTGTCTCAGGATCCGGCTGCTGGTCAGGTGGAACTAGAACCGGACTTAGCAACAACTTCAGCACGTCAACAAAGGACGAGCAACATTTACCTTCTGCCGCACCTGCTCTGTTTGAAACAGTCGCAAGGTAAGCGAGCGAGGACTCTTTCATTCTTCCCGAACGTCCAAAGTAACCTCCAAACTTGACATGTTTATCTCGACGGGGGTAGAATGCCTCCATTCTCCGGAATTCGTCCACCATCTCGCTCGCCGCATCCATGTAGGCCTCGATTGCCTCTGGGTTGCCGTCATCGACGCCTGCCTGGAGCGACTTCAACTCCGCAAACAACTCCCGTATCAGCCGGTCGCGCTCCTGAGCCTCCTCTAGCTTCTCAACCTGAGAGTCCAGAAGACCGCGTAGTCTTCTCCGGGGCCCCTCTGGCTCCTTGGGCTTTCGAGATTTCGACCTGATCTTTTTCGGCTCTTGAGATTGAAGTGTAGTAGGTTTAGGCTGCCCATCGAACTCGCGAGATGCGGGCTTTGGCATCAAAGGCTGTAATTTTCGGGCTGGGGGTAGTCTGGCTTGAGCCGATCTTATGTTCTGTGGCAGTTGAACCTTGATCTTCGCCTTTTTGACCAAGTCTGCACCTCCTCGTTGGATGACATCTCTTGCAATATCCTCGCACCTCTCCATCATTCCCCACTCTTGAAAGAAGCGAGCCACTTGCAAGCGAGACGACAAATTTTGACCAGCGATATCCAGCGCCTCATTAATCTGCTGTTCAGCTTCGTCTGTCTTTTCCATGGCGAAGTAGCAGGCAGCGATCGATATACGGAGTGCCGTCTGAGGCACCTCTGGAATCCTCTTGAGAGCTTTGTAATAACGCAGGGCTTCGGCATGACATCCTGCGATCGTAAGAGCGTCGGCAACATCTCTGAAAAGGTCATCGAAGTCAAGCACAGTTGCCGTGTCAGAGACATCTTCTGGTTCAAGGTGTTGAAAATGAGCCTGATCGACATGTTAGCCTGGGGCTTGCTGAGCTCTCCAACGAAGTACGACTTGCCTGAGCTTCCTCTTGATTGCCTAGCCCGAGCCGGAACAGACCAAGCTTGACCCTAATTTCCAGAGGAAGACCGACCCCATAGGCATCGTGTGGAAAACGTTCTTGCACAAAGCCATCCATTTGCACTCTGCGCGGTTCGTCATTGATATCCCACTCTCGATCATCTTCAAACTGATCCCAGAAGGACTCGTCTTGTCGTCCAACGATGTACCTGGCCGTGGATTTGAGGAGAGGAATGGCCTCCTCGTAGCGCTTTAGAGTTGACATGAGCTCCAAGTAGCTATTGAGGCTTTGCCAGTCGAGCTGGCTGCTGTCTTCCCCGGAAGCCGTCAAATGGTGACGAATCGCCTTTTCGAAAGGTTCAACGGCCCTCGCTGGTTCTCGAGTGACAGCACAAAGTTCTGCAAGCTGCTGGATGCGGTCTAGATCATACTGGTGGCCTTCAATCTTCAACATCATCTCCAGCTCCAATTTTGCCTGCCCCTTATGGTCGAATCTGAGCTGAAAGTCCAGTCTTTGACAGCGAGCTTCCCAGTCACTGTTATCAAGACGGATGACTTGACTGTAGCATCGATGCGCCCACTCAAGGCGGGCTCTTTCGTCGATATCCAACTCGAGGACCCGGGTCGCGATTTTGTGCCAAAGGGCAGCATCTCGTTGGAGAACAGCCCCCATAGAGAGTACGTTGACGGATTCTTCGAGTTGGCCCTTGGCATACAAGATCTCGGAAAGCAGGTTGTAGGCGGCAAAGACCTCCGGATTGATTTTGATGGCTTCGCCCGCTGCCTTCTGGGCAGTTTCGAGGTCTTGGCGAATCCAGGCCTGGGTGGCTTCGGACAGTATTTTCTTGAAGACCGGTCCAGGATCTTTTGCTTCACGCGGCCCTCGCCTTCCCTTCCGGGGAGCTCCTCTTGCATCGCCATCTCCTCGCCTTCTACTGCCGCGAGGACGACCTCTGCCACGACCCCGCCCACGGCCACGGCTTGTACCTCTTCCTCGCCCACGGCCCCTCTTGCGGACCGGTTCCTGGTCGTAGTCGGAACCAGAGTCAAGATCGGGCTCTGACCCACGATCTGGCTCCAGGTCGCCGTCTGACATGGAGTAGTCGGGATCAAGTGCATAATCAGGAAGGTCGGGCAAATCGGAGTGAAGGACAAGTTCATCGTTCATCATCACGTCATCGTCCCCGTCCACCTCTTCTCCTTCGGAATCAAACATGATTTCGTCATCGGCGTCAGCAGCCCATGGTGTAGAAACCCCGGAATGGTCATGTGAGTTGGTGTCCATGTCGTGCCCAAAGTGCGCGTTCTGGGCCGCAGGAATGAAACCCTCGTGGACGATGGGTCCCTGACCATAGTAGCCTGATTCAGCTTGGTAGTGGGGCTCATGTTGATCGTGGGGTGGGTAGCCGTTCATGTTGACGGCGTTGAACATGGCCGCAAATGGGTTGTCGTGCAGACCATGATGAAACTGGTCGGGTTGGTCCTGTTCATAGTATTCCTGCGAGTAGTCGTCCATGGCCGGCTACACGGGCGCTCCGAGCCCGTGCCAGAGAGACTTTGGATCGAAACGGCGTGGAACGAGGTTCGGTGGCAGTAGAATTGGGGGTCTTTGTTGTGCGGTGGAATTGATTGAGGAAAGGCAGAAATACCGTTAGGGAACCATGCCCTGGCGCACTGGCTGCGCGAGTCAGACTAGCGCACAGACCACATCTCAACTCTGAGGGTCCGTACCGCCATAGACGCATGTTTACAGGGGACCACAACTTCATGTTGTATGTGCGTGCTTTGAAGAGCGAGCATGGACACTTCTGGACCATCTTTTTCACTGCCAGCAATTCACCTCACCAAGGGCAGATTATCTCCTACTTTCTGAGTCTACACACCTAAATTCTCCTTGCGCGTTGACGTTAGTTTGGCGCAGCACCGTCACTCAACGCCATCCATGTCCGTTGCCGAATACCATGCTTAAAAGAAGGATCTCATAGTATTACAATCCCCCCCAAATGGAGATAGCCGTGCAGGAACAAGATTCCAACGTAGTCTGGAATTAAGAAAGTGACAGGGGCGTGTCTTTGAATAGAAGTGGTCAAGGCATACAAAGGAAAAGGCCTCCGTCTGAGTGTGAAAACCAAGCTAATTTACATTGATCAAACCTGTGGTATCTATCCAGCAGACCCAACGCCGCCAATGCATAGAAAGTATATTCTAGACGCTCTCATCGGCCTCCTGTATGGGAATCATTTCATACTGGCCCCTCGCTCGCCCTCTCCCTCTCCCGAAAGAAGTGTTCCCATCTTCTTGGATACCATCTTGTACCGTGGCTGCCTTATTTCTTGATCTGTTTGGACCGCCGCCGCCACCAAAGTTGATAGGACGCAGCTCCCTCCATTGACAGCTCCAGATACCTAAAAAGGTCATCAGGCCAGCGCTCGCAAGCTGCACCGCCCACCAAAGCCAGTGGGAGGGTATGGAGTGGGAGTAAAGGGACGTGACGAGCAGGTGGATAAAGTGTATTGTCAAAGCGAAGTCGGGGATCAGCTTTGAGCGCGCGACAAGGAGAAGGAGGTATATCACGCTAAAGACAGCAAAAAGTCAGCATTTGATACCGAGAAATGAGCTCGTGGGAGCGACGATACCAGATCAGACTGTTGAGCATCCACACCAGCCCCAGCATCCACCCGACGGTGACGTCGCCACGCACGCTGCGCCAGCTCAGCAACAAGTCGAGGTTGACATCCTTTCCAGCGACCAGGGCCGTGAAGATGATCAGAATGGCGGCGGAAACGTAGTAGGCCAGTTGCAGCAAGAGGATTTGGGTGAGGATGCGCAGCGGCGCGACATCAGCAAGAGCGCCGGGACGAGGGGGCCTTCGACGGCGAGGCATCAACCCTGTGTGTCGCAAGATTACACAGCTTTCATCGGACGACCGAGGCGAGGCGAGGGACAACAATTAGGGAAGAAGACAGACAAAGGTGTTGCAGGAGTTCGGAGAGGCTACCACAACGCCTGGGAATGGGCGAGTTGCGAGGGCTTGGGTCCCGTGGCTTGGCGCGTGGCGGGTGTACCTCACTCACTACTTAGTCAGCATGAACCAGCCCGGCCATTCAGTCCGAGTCGTCATCGTCTGGACAATTCCATCAGCAACGATTCATTCCCCCGTCTCGACGTCGACATCTCCAAATACATCGCCATGGGCTGGTTCTCTTCCGACTCCCAATCTCCAAAACCAAAGGCTTCATCCGATGGCGCATTCGAAGCCCCCGATCGCACCCAACGCGCCCAATGCTGGGCTGCCCGCGATGCATTCAATGCCTGCCTCGACAAGCACAATATCATCGACAGCATTGGCCAAAAGGACAAGGCAGCAGCGCATTGCGGCAAGGAGGACCAGATGTTTGTCCAAAATTGCGCGAGCAGCTGGGTAAGTCGGAATGAGCTGTCACAAAACAGGTGGTACAAGAACATAAGCTGATACCGGCTCGGGGGAACGATGCAGGTGCAATATTTTAAAAAGCGACGAGTTGTTGAGTACAAGAAAGAGCAACAGTTGAAACAGCTCGAGGCAGAGGGCGCGAAGCCCATGTAGCGAGGCCCTAGCGCAACTTGACTTTGAGTTATCGCAAGACGAAGATGAATTACGGGCAAAACAAACGAGACGAAAGAAAAAGATTTCGCGGAGGTTTCCTGGCCCCAAGTGCATCGTTAGACGGCAAACCTTGCAAAATTATGATTTGAGGAAGTGCGATGGGCACAGGAAGGCGGAAGACTGCGTATTTGCGCGCCTAAGGGACGACGCTGAAGCATGGCAAAAGTCGCGCCACCAGCTTCGGTCGGCTTCATGGCATGGCATCCACCTGCCGTGGTGGAATGCAGCTCGCCGTGGTGTTGGGACGCGTGGTTGCGGCCACTATCTTTCCCAGCAAATACGTTGGCCCAAACACTTCCTTTGACATGACGCCAGGCTTGCTCACGGATCCCTGGCTGAAGACTGATCGCGACTTGGGCCTCGCCGTACCCCTCATACTGGTGCTAAAATCAAGTGCTCAACAAGAAAGGTAGACACCCGGAGGAAAAGAGACAGCAAATGCAGGATGTACGTTCTTCAAGGGATGCCGATTCGCACTGGACTCTCACCACGTTGATTTGGTGCCATACTTCGTGCCCCCCCCCCCCCCCCCCCCCCCCCCCCCCCCCTACGCTCATTCGATTGTTGACCGGTCGCGAGGAAGGTCCTACAGGAAGGTTCTCGACATTCTGCTACCTGCAAAATCAGAGCAGGGAACTACGGGGTTGTACATACCGCAAACCGAGACTCGTTGTAACAAGTGGGGCGACCAGGTCATGTTTGGGATTATGCGATGCGCCTGCAGGCGCTTCCAGGGATCATCTCCACTACATCAAGGCGATGAATGACTGTCAACTGCACACCTCAGCAACAAGCCAGATCCATGTTTCACACCAAATCCTTGGCCCTTGCGTCCAGAGTCTAGACAAAGGGATTCTACGAAGCATGCTCTCAACCCGCACTGAGGTTGCAGCCCTACCGATCAATCAACGCCATTCACGTTTCAATTGCTGAAACAGATGGTTCTGCCTGGAAACTCGAATTCCACTACTGGCTGAAGGGATTCGAAAGGTGTATATACAAGAATTGGCACGAGAAGTGAAGGCAAGAAAAGTTGGAAAATTCGTGACTCTGCTAGAAGACAAGGTCTTTGGAACCAAATAGACCGCAGTTCGTTGCCGATGCGTCGGCCTTTACCGATATGCTGTCCTGAAAACGTTGGATGGGTCAAACTCTCGCCTAAAGATTTCATATTCCGTCGGCCCCCCCTTTGTGTTCCCTGGCTGGTTGGTCTCTACTGCGAAGACGACGTTGTGGAAGGCCCCCTGGAATTCCTTCTCCTGAAAGAGTAGCATTTTCCACATCTTGGCAACTTCTGCAGCGGGATTCCTGAAGATCGGACCAACACCGAATGCTCCCAGGCAAATGTTGCGATGACCCCACGCAAAGGCGATGCGGAGGACTGTGCGCATCTTCTCGAGCATCAATTCCCTTTCTTGCTCAAAAGAGTAACGCTGGCCGGATTCGTCGAGCTTCGGACGACGCACCGGGGCAACGGATATGACGGGCAGAGGTCTGAATTCTCTCCAAACTTGATAGCTGTCCGGGCCATCTCGGAAAACGACTACAGGTACCAAGTTACTATACGCCGCAACATGGACTCGTCAAGGTTGACGTACCGACTGAGGGAGAGTACATTCCACCTGTTTGAGGTACAGGATAGTGTGAGCTGGTCCCCGAGTATGCCGACCAAGGGGTCACCAGACTGTGCACAAGGTTGCTTCTCCTGGCAAAACACTCCTCTGGGGCCAGCAAGCCAGACTCCCAATCCCCGCCGGCACGCTTTTCGTTGGCCATGTTGACGACCGGGATGGGAGGAGCACTGCTGGATACTGTGCCATTCTGACGGCTGTACAGATCCCAGTCAAGAGCAACATCCACAGGATCGCCATCAATGACGGCAACCCGGAGTCTGTGTCTTGACTTGGCATCTACTCGAATCGGGATCTCAGAGCTGTCGGAGACGAGGATCGAGCGGGCCGGATATTCGGGCATGCGGCGCTGGATGTAGGGTATATAAGTCTTCTTTGCCTCTGCGGCAATCTCTGATGGCTTCGGCTTTGCTTGAGGCATGATGACGACTTCGGACTGGAAATGTGGAGGCTGGGGATAAGAGAACTTGTGCGGGTTTGGGAGGGGGGGACACTGTTTTAAATAGAGGTGCAAGGCAACGAGCATTGCGGTATCAAGCATTGAGGCGACTGGAGACATTGCTTTAGGTCAACCGGTGGTCTCGCAGGAGACAAAGGCAAGGAGCCAAGTGGGATCGTGACGGTACCGAGAATGACGACGTGGTAGAACATTCAGAAAAGCAGCGAATTGGAAGACGAAGCGCAAGTCCGCTCCTAATCATCACAGAGTGTTTCGAATGCTGATGCGAATGATAGGTCCGTCTACACATCCGATCTTGATACTGTACTTGTGTCCCGGCCGCTGCACGACAGCCAAGTAGTGCGTCGATTAGAGGCACATTACCAAAGTGGAAAGGCTCCAGACCGAGCGGATGCCAGCAACCGCCCTACAGCGGCCTGAATCCTGGGAGGGCCAACATGTTGGGTGATCTGGCGTCGTTCTGGACATGGGCCGCGAAGCTGGTCCGGACGATCTGCGGACCCCAGGAACGGATCATAGATCTGTGTGGGACGAAGGGGCGCACATTACAGGAACGGGCTGATACGGACGGGAGATAGACGAGGACTTTTGCATCAAAGATGCTGCACCGTGTACATACATACAGAACAGCACAGAGGCGCAGAAGGCCGGAGCCGCCAGGCACGCGGGAAGCGGATTGTGGCACCAGGGAGGCAAAGAAGAAGACGAAGTAACCGAGGGGACCACGGGTCTTGCCGAGCAGAGCAGGTGGAAACGTGTAAGCAAGGTCGGTTGTGACGGAGCTGGCTGTTGGCAATGGCACAGGCAGCAGAACGTGGCCGTCGATTGGCACCAGCTCTGTTGTTGTAGACGTGCAAAAAGCTGGGAGACGATCCAATGGCGGGGGGCTCGCCTATAGCATGCACTATGATGCCAGCTGGCACATGTAGACAAGAGTAGGGCCAAGGTGCAGGCCACAGCTGTGCCACGCTTTGAAACTGTTCCACAGACGACGACAGTGTACAGGACATGTGGGTGGGGCCGCCTGGAACGAACAAGGGAGCGAGGAGGAAGCTGTACAAGTCAGCGAGACCGGACAAACTGTAACGTGGTAGTCGTCAGAGGGGACGAGGAAAGAGAAGGCAAGGCGGCCGGGAACCTTGATTTGACGATGCAGATGGCTTTTGGCAGACCTCTTCCGTCCTGTCCTGTCGAAGAGATGGAGTCGGTTTCAGCAAAGGCGCGGTACTTCAGTTCCGGACGAAGACCTCCGCTGGCTGCCGTGGGTGGCTTCCTCCGCTGTGTCCATCCGGGCCGAGCGACGGGAGCCAGCCAGCGCACTCGGACCGGGAAGGGCTGCCCGGCCCGTCCGCCGGAAGAAATCGGCGTCTCGGGAGCCCGTCGGCCAGGTCCTGACGGGACCTGAGTCGACCTTGCCTCCACTGCCAAACCAAACCAAACCAACAACACTGCCACCGCCATTCGCTCTCGCCTCTCCAGCTCTCCTCACTCCCCTTCAGACCGCCGAATCTCGCCGCGCCGCAATCCCCTCACCTCCCCCCTGTCATGCTCGTCGGGCCGCGACGACTGCTGGTGCCGCTGCGGCCGCTGTGCCCTCGTTCCGCATTGCCATCTCACACTGTACGACTGCTATCAACTTCGAGCCGGTCAACCATTGCCCGCCTACTGAATACCGATCCCTCCTCGTCATCCTCTCTCGCTCATCATCCTCCAACCCCTGTCGCCGGTGAAACAGTCAGCGTCAATGGTTGGGTGCGCTCTGTCCGGAAACAAAAGCGCATTGCGTTTGCCGCTGTGGGCGACGGCTCCTCCCTCGCGCCGTTGCAGGTGGTAATGAGTCCTGAGCTGGCTACAGGGTCAGTAGTTGAGCCCATCCTCGGTATACCCATCTGTGGCGGCTTGCTCACCACAACTTCTCGACCTGTAGACTGTCTACAGGTGTCGGTGTTGCCATTACCGGCCAATGGCAGCCCTCTCCACCAGGCAAGCAACAAGCCCAGGAGCTGCACGCGCAGCACATCCGTGTCTTGGGCGAAAATGACTCGGCTGTGAGTTGCAAATTCCAATTCTTGTCACGTCCAGACCAGCACGCCTCACACATTTAGAAATATCCATTGCAAAAGAAATTCCACACCACCGAGTTCCTGAGGACCCTGCCCCACCTACGCACGCGCACTCCCTTCAATTCGTTGATGCTCCGCTTGCGCTCGCATGTTATTGCGCAGGCAACTGCCTTCTTCGCCTCACAAGACTACGTGCAGTCTCACCCTCCCGTCATTACCTCGTCAGATTGTGAAGGAGCCGGTGAAGTCTTCACTGTCGTGGCACAGGGTGACGCACCAAAAGGTGACTCTGGCTCCGCTGCTCCTAGCGAGCACTTCTTCCGACACCCCAAGTACCTCACAGTCTCTTCGCAACTCCATCTCGAAGCGCTTTCACAGTCGGTAGGCAAAGTCTGGTGCTTGTCCCCTGCTTTTCGAGCCGAAAAAAGCAGCACCCCTCGTCATCTCAGCGAATTCTACATGTTGGAGGCAGAGCTCAGTTTCGTCGAGCAGCTCGACGATGTCATGGATGCCGTTGAGGAAATGCTCAGACACGTTGCAGTCAACCTCAGAGACTCCGCCGTTGGCCGAGAGCTCCTGACTGCAAGATCATCCGAGTATTTAAAGGGCGAGGAGAGCGATGGGATTACGGCCGAGGCTTTGACTCGAAGATGGGAAGGCTTGTGCAGAAGTGATTGGCCTCGCATCTCCTTTGCCGAAGCCGTCACACGACTCCAGGACGCGCAAAATAGAGGCGAGGTATCATTCCAATTTGCCCCCTCTTTCGATCACGGACTACAGACAGAGCACGAGGCATTCATCGCCAACACAGTCGGACAAGGAAGCCCAGTTTTCGTGACGGACTATCCACGGTCGGTGAAACCGTTCTACATGTCTCCAACTAATGTTGGCTCCAGCCAGCATCCTCCGTCAGAGACAGTAGCTTGCTTTGATCTGCTGGTGCCAGATACTTGTGAACTGGTCGGTGGATCGTTGCGCGAGCATCGTTTACCAGAGCTGCTTGCGGCCATGGATTCACACGGTATGAAAGTGCCTACATTCTCTGGGGAGTCCGAGGATGAAAACTCGGAGTCATCTGCTGATGAAGCGGGCCTACAATGGTATGCCGATTTACGACGATTTGGCAGTGTACCACACGGCGGATATGGTATTGGCTTTGACCGGCTTCTATCATACCTCTCGGGTGTCCCAAACCTCCGCGATGTCGTTTCTTTCCCGAGGTGGCACCAACGATGCGACTGCTGAGAGAACTAGAGACTCGCATTTCAGCGCCAGTGTCCATGGGGTTTGTTTTGGCCGATCAGCCCAAAGCACACGCAAAAGTCCTCTCCCTTGAAGATTGTCGCATGTCTTCAAGGCGCGCGCGGGCCCAGAATTTGGCACTAATTCCTCGGATGCCTCGGTGAGTGATGGCATGTAAATGGGATCTCATTTGCATAGACAGACCGTTCGAGCCCGAGCACGTCAGTTGTCGCCCGAAGAAGCGTCCAGTGCGGCTTCAATGACAAAGCAGTTTGAGTTATGGGCTGTCACTATTCCGCCTCCATGCGCATGCAGATGAACAGGCGCCTTGGATTAGAGGTCCACGAGAGCAGCACGTCCTGCTGTTTCGGCGCGCCGGGCGGATCTCCACACATGCTGCTTGTATCGTGTATTTCTCTGGATGGAGTAGTGAGGCTGAACATGGACATAAAGGTCACCAACAAGCCGGCGCTTAGGTTGTTCGAAGTCCAAAGCACGCCAGCTTAGACTGGATTGACGTAGCGTTGCCGCCGAATGGTATTGAGGTGGTCTAGTGAATTAGGTCCAAGTCTGCAAAGGTACATTGCCACGCCTGTTTGAATGTAAGAATTCGGAGTCTTCTAAGTTGCGACTTTGTGCAGCCGACCTGTGCCGGCCTCGGAAACCTCTATGTCCGATCGTGGTTGGTTGGCCTGCGTAAGGCCATTGCTTGAACCGAAATCTGTGGAGCGGGATTGGTCAATTGGCGGGCTGACTTGGCTCCGAACTCGGTGATATTCGATGGAATTATTTGGCAGTCTTGGGCAATGTCAACAATGAGCGTCCCATGGCTCTTGATTGGCTGTGGCGGTCGAGCGTCTGTTTGTCTCTTTCGCGCTTTTCAGCGCCAGTGCTTGCATGCAATTGTGCTGCAAATGGGTGTGCTCGGCGCATAAGAAAATCTATTCGGCAGACACAACTCTGCTGACTGTTGATACTCGCCGACCAGAGATGCTGACCAGGCAATGACCGCGACCTCGTCAAGCGTCTCCGAGACAAAATTTCAGGTCCGAGTGCTGCACATGAGAATCCAGGGGGCCAAGCCGGAGTCAGCCTGTCGGCCAAAGAAGGATTTGATGGTGTTGCAGTGATCTCCGCGGGCCATCAACCAGCTGGTGCGGCGAGCGAAGTTGCGGGATGCATCTAGCGGAGAAAGTGCACATTAAAGCGCAGCGCAGCGCAATCACTTGGGGATTTTTCGTGGATCAAATGAAGACGGCCGTATGCCAAATGATTTGTGAAGGTCGGAGTCTGGGCTCCCCCGGCCTAGTCGCAGCTTGCAGCGACGAGATGACATAAACGGGGTTAGCGCGGATGGGTAGCTTCAGCGAGAGACAGCTTTGAGAAAACCGAGGACGGCCTCGTCACTTCTCATCCACATCCCAACCACCAGCGATTGCAGCCGGATACCCTCGCATACTGTCGAATCTTGCGCAACTTTTGCTTCTGAGCGCAAATTTTCACTCGCATCGCCTCTCTCTTCGAGCGCAATCACCGCAACCATAGCTACCGAACAGACCCCCGGCGTGGTGGCTTATATGGCCGCTCACGACAGAGTACCAGCTCCTGTAGAAGACGTAGCTGAGTTCGAGTATGTGGCAGCTCCTGGGATGCGCATTGCAGACAAGCGTGCTAACTGCGCCTAGCTATGAATCGTTACCACCCAACTACTCTCTCGCCGCCAACATGACGGCGGGCGCATTCGCCGGTATCGCGGTATGCCACGACGAGGCGCTTTACACACGAAGGGAAGCTGAATAGACATAGGAGCACTCGGTCATGTACCCGATCGACCTGCTGAAGGTGCGTTTGCAAGTTTCGGAGTCGCCGGCTGAAGGGTCCTGACCAAAGGTTTTATCCAGACGCGCATGCAAGTCGCCAACCCGTCGCCCACGGCAGTCTACTCGGGCATATCCAACGCCATGATCACGATAACAAGACTCGAAGGCTTTCGCACATTATGGCGAGGAGTGTCCAGCGTGGTGCTGGGGGCCGGTAGGTTCTGGAGACAATGAGGTTTGCAGAGAGCCTCGTATAACATTGGACAGGGCCTGCCCACGCGGTCTATTTCGCGACCTACGAGGCCGTCAAGCACTCGGCCGGTGGAAATGAAGGAGGAAAGCATGAGCACCATCCCTTTGCTGCCGGTAATTATTCGACAGGCCCCCAAAGAAAAGCATTTGGTAATGGTTACTGACGAAGCACAGCCTTGAGCGGAGCCTCGGCGACGATTGCGAGCGATGCGCTCATGAATCCATTCGATGGTAAGAGTTGCAGCTACATGGAGCAGTGATTTTTCCCCCTTGTCTTGGACCGCCATCTCACAGTTTGCAGTCATCAAGCAGCGGATGCAGTTGCACGGATCCTCGCACAAGTCCCTATCAGACTGTGCGAAATCGGTCTTCCGGCACGAGGGAATCGGCGCGTTTTACGTGTCTTACCCGACGACTTTATGCATGACGGTCCCCTTCACGGCGTTGCAGTTTGTGGCCTACGAATCGCTATCCAAGACGATGAACCCGACGGGCCGATGGGATCCGTACACGCACTGCACGGCGGGAGGGCTGGCGGGAGGGCTGGCGGCGGGCGTCACGACGCCACTCGACGTGATCAAGACACTTTTGCAGACCCGAGGATCGGCGGCGGAAGCGGAGCTGCGAAATGTCAGGGGTCTGTTGGAGGCGGCCAAGATCATCAAGCGGCGCGACGGCTGGAGGGGCTTTTTCAGAGGACTCAAGCCGAGGATAGTCACGACCATGCCAAGTACGGCCATTTGCTGGTCAGTGTGCCCTTTTTCCACCGGGGTCCTTGGGACAAGTAGGTCGAAAGCTGACATGGCTCCAGGACGGCGTACGAGATGGCCAAGGCCTTTTTCATCTCGCAAAACACCGACTAGACGGCGGACGGACGGTTCCCTTGTGATGTATGGACCATTTGTATGATTTGCACCAAAAAGTCAGAGTGACATTGGGTTTTGGGCCGTCACTCAGGATACCTACCGGTAGGCCGGATTCTGGCATAGACGCGCGAGAGGGAGCCGGAGCGATGTTGCGTTGGGCAGGTCGCGGGCGTTTATGTTTGCTTCATTGTGGTGTACATTAGCGGCAGCATACGTCGTGTAGCTAACGGGATATGTATGGTGGGATTTGTATTTTCTGTTGGACTCGAAATAAAGGTCAGGCCGAAGACGGCGAGAGAGTAAAAGCCTTTGCGCAGCCAGCGGTGCCACGTAGAAATGCACATGGGCAAGATGTACTCGCTCGCTCATCAAGGTGCCTGGGGTCTCGCGAGTCATGGGCCTATCGATAAGATACAACAGCCGCTCCCGAAGAAGGTAAGGAAGTGGGAAGGTAAGCGCTCAGCTCAGCCCACCCCATTAGGTTACCTTAGGTTAGCAGCTCGCCGCGGCTTCAGTGACGTCGCGTTTGTGCCGGGTACGTCCCCAGCCACCAGACACCACCCAAGTCCATCCCAGTCGTCGGCCTCCCAGGGTCCGCTCCAGGTCACGTCCGTCCAGCGTCGTCTCCCTCGTACCTACGTCGTCTATGTACGCGTCGGCCATACCCACCATCCCACCCCTCTGGACGTCTCCAGACAGCAGACACCTTGGCGACGCCCACCCGGCGCCTGCGAACCGCCCCCCATGATGCGCCAGAAGCCCTCGGCCGCCATGCAAAAAACATACGACGACTGCTACTTGACATGCTCCACGGCTGTCTACTTTGAGACTCAGGTACTTGCCCATTCCCCAGCTCCATGGCCTCAGTCGTTGCTCACCTCTTCCGCTGCTAGGGAAACGAAGCCGAGGCCTTGCGCTCGTGGCGGAGCGCACTCGACAACATCTACTACTTCAACGCCTACCGACGCCCTGCTGCCTGGACACCCAAGACCGAGACGGACAAAGCCCTGCAGGCTTCGCTTCGAGAACTCGAGCTACAATGCAAAGAACGCGTCGACCTGCTTGAGGCCTTGAGACAAAGTCGCAAGGACGGGAGGAAGGATGGAGATCCTGCGACCGCAAGTGGATTAGAGTCCCTCCCAGCGCGCGTCTCTCCCAAGGCAGACACCCCGAGGGAAACAACAGGATGGTTGGGCGAAGGCACCGTTCCTGCTAGCAACTATTCAGACGTTGCACGGCCTGTCCTTCCAAAACGGCCATCAATGCCAGGGTACTCGGGAAGAAGCAGCGAGGGCAAAGTCCCTGGTTTGTCCTCGATCAACGGAATCTCCATCCCATCTCCTCCGGTGCTGCCGCTCCCTTCTTCCCTGATGAAGTCATCGCGAACACCAAGTCCAGACAAGAAAAAAGGCGGGATGCTCAAGACACTAAGGCCAAACAAAGATGGGAGGAAGTCATCGTCATCTTCGGCTGGACCATCAAAGCTGACATCACGCCCTCCCGCTGCGGCCAAAGCCGCTACTCAAGCCTGGGAATCGATCTCCAGTGCAAACCAGAGCCAATTGTTTTATGAGCAATGCGCAAGTAAAGAGGCCTTTCCTGGTTCGTCAACAGAGAGGATCGCGAAGCCAATGTGTGAAGAATCTCGAAAATTGCAGAAATCATGGAACACACCCGAGGCCCATTCAACTTACATGCGGCCTGCTGATGATGACATTCTCAGCCTCGATTCCACCCGAGAAAGCATTCCAGCAGCAGCAAACGGCCAAAGGCCCGGTAGCGAAAAACCGGAGCGCAAAAAGCCCCCAACACCACCACCACATCGGCGTTTGCATAGACCCATCTCATCAAGTCACGATAGTGACTTGGATCTGTCCCGGAAACCTTTGCCGGCATTCCCATCGTACAGGAGCGAATATCTCCCTCCAGAGAGGAAACATGTTCCGGTTGGGAGTACAAAATCACCCAGACCTCGGACAGACCGTGCCAGAAAAGCAGCGGGAGGCACCAGGGTTTTTGCACGTGTCGAGCCGTCTGAAGGCATCAAACGCAGGACACCTCGTGATAGGCCTGGGATTCTGAAAGCGGATGCTTCAAAGGCGTCATTTACAAGCGATGACGAAAGTGCTAGCACCAGTTCCGACTTTGAAGAGCAAACGCCGAACACAAAGGCTGGCGGATCATCCGCGTCGATCGGGCGTCGATTGAACCAAGCCTCTGAAGGCACTGGTGATGAGCAAGAAGAAGAATCGAAGCCGGACGGTCAGGCTTGGAAAGAGAGCATGGACCGTGTGCTAAAGCAACTTCCCAAAGGAGTCGATGCTGCCGCTGCTAAGCAAATATTCAACGAAATCGTCATCCAGGGGGATGAAGTGCATTGGGATGATGTTGCTGGTCTCGAGTCCGCCAAATCAGCTCTCAAGGAGACTGTCGTTTACCCGTTTCTGCGGCCCGATCTCTTCATGGGACTCCGCGAGCCGGCGAGAGGGATGCTCCTCTTCGGGCCCCCGGGGACGGGAAAGACGATGTTGGCGCGAGCCGTTGCAACAGAGTCGAAATCCACCTTCTTTGCCATTTCGGCTAGCAGCCTTACGAGCAAGTACCTGGGAGAGTCAGAGAAATTGGTCCGCGCCTTGTTCCAGCTTGCCAGAGCTCTTGCGCCCTCGATCATCTTCGTCGACGAGATAGACTCGCTCCTGTCCTCTCGTTCTGGCTCTTCTGAACACGAGGCCACCCGCCGCATCAAGACTGAATTTTTGATACAGTGGTCAGATCTCGCCAAGGCGGCCGCTGGTAGGGAGCAGAGCGAAAAGGAGAAGGAGAGGGGAGACGCGAGTCGTGTCCTTGTCCTCGCCGCAACCAACTTGCCTTGGGCGATCGATGAAGCAGCCAGGAGGCGATTCGTGAGGAGACAGTACATCCCACTACCGGAAGACCACGTGCGAAAAGCCCAGTTGCAGACTCTGATGAGCCACCAAAAGCATAGCATTGGCGATGACGAGCTTGACCGCCTTGTTACACTGACTGAAGGTAAGTGCCCGACGGGACTTTTTGGGCTATAAAACTCACCGGTATTACTAGGATTTTCTGGCTCCGACATCACCGCACTGGCAAAAGACGCGGCAATGGGCCCTCTTCGCAGTCTGGGGGAAAGGCTCCTGCACATGACCATGGAGGAAATCAGGCCGATTCAGTTCGAGGATTTTGAAGCGAGTTTGAACAGCATCAGGCCAAGCGTCAGCAAGCAGGGCCTCAAGCAATTCGAAGATTGGGCTAAGGAGTTCGGAGAGCGTGGAGGCTAGCAAGCAAAGCAACCAAGATGCTTCCTGGCAAGCCAAAGAACCAAACAGCCTGTGAAACGTGTTGAGGACGATAATGTTGAACCCCGCTTGCGACGTGTGAAAGGTGCGACTCTCTTGGTACCGCAGATGTCCGAGTGGAAATGGACCGTACAAGTACCTTCCCGTCGGTGCAGACTCGGCGCAATCATGGTTCACACAGACGCTGTCCCCAGAGGGCACAGTCTTGTCGCGATCTCTGAGGGAGGCAAGATTTACAATTTACTTGTACCAATCAGAGAAGCGAATTGTGGAAGCTGTGGAGGAAGAAAAAAAAAAAAAAAAAGGAAAACGATTATGGCTTGGTCGGGGTGACTGACACATTTACAGTGGAAGAAATGGAAATACAACGAACTTTTCGCAGCAACCGTCTTCATCATATTCCGGGCTTTGGCCCTCCGAAAGTCTACCGGGAGTGACCAGTAAGATGTACCTACCACCAACCAGAGAAATATTACACGTACAGGTATCCAACCAAAAAGCAACGACTTTCGGCGTGTTAAGAGCTCGGTTTGCGTAAGAGGTCCAAGCCCTTTCATCTGTGTAGCGGCGGAGGACAGCATAGATTGGCAACCCCTGCAGCTCCAGCCCGCCTCGAATTCCAACACAGCACGGTGGTGCCCTTGCAGTCATGAGCAAGAGGGCTTACGCGTTCGACCACTTTCACCTGGAAGAAATGGAAAGTGTTGATGGGCCAAAACTAGGGAGATATTAACCGGGTAGATGTGCTCCAAAGGCACGGGCATTGCTTCGAGTCTCGGGGCAAAGTTGCATGGTTTCTCGATGGAAGAAGTCGCCATGTGTTTCCAATCAGCCGCCTCCGGTTGGTGGCAGAATCGTTCTCGATGGTGTTGCTCCGGGCGCCAAGGCCAGCGCCAAGAGATGCTTACGACTGCGGTTCCCACTCTTCGCTCGCTGCCGATGTGCTGTGTCCAAGCCGCGTCACCAAACTGCCAACCTACCTGCCTATCAGCACCGTTTCTTTACTCATCTCCTATTTGAATCTGTCGTCGAGCCGCATGCTTGTCCTACCACCTTGAGGCTCTGTGCTCTCCATGCGCGTCCCTGGCCTATTCTGATGGGTGCCGCTTGTCATCGTGGGCCGTCGAGCCCATATGTTCTTAGGTTGTGGAAAGCCAGCGTGGACCGTGGATTGGAAATGGAAGAACTACTGGTTGAGAGGATTCTTCGGAATGACGCGCGTGTGCTTCTGGTGTGCGTCAAGAGCACCAGCTGCATCAGTCACTGTGCCCCGGACTGTCTCTGTGGAGAAGTGGGCCCACATGGGTGTAAAACGCCTGGCCAAATGGTGCATGGTTGCTCGCGTCCATCCCAACTGGTGTGCCCTGTGTCTTTGCTGCGTGCGTATCCAGTATCGATCGTCGAGTTTGAGGCTGGTCGCCGTGCTCTGTCCACGCGTTGTTGTGTATAAAGGGCTGTTGAACTGTCGTGGTTGAGCTGTTTCCCATCCAGAAAACATTGCACCCTTCTCTTTCTCCGTCCTTCTTTCTCCCGAGATCCATCATGGTCAACATTAAGACTCTTGGAGCAGCAGCCCTGAGCTTGCTCGCCGCCACCGAAGTGGTTGCCCACCCTGGCCATGATATCAAGGCAGAGGCCATGGAGCGCAGGGCTGCCTTGAGCTCCTTCGAACGTCGCTCTCTTTCCCACTGTCAGGACAAGCTGAAGGCCCGCGGAGTGCACGACAAGAACATTGCTCGTCGTCACAACATGGCCCAGCAGCTTAGAAAGCGCCACCTCGTGGAACGGGATCTCGCAACCTACGCCAACACTTCCCATGCCAGCAACTTGACTGGCATCACCCCAGAAACGGATCCCAGTGTGCTTTTTGCCGGCAACAACTCTTGCATCCTCGGACCAGAGACCACGCAGGGACCGTACTACGTCTCCCAGGAGCTTTTCCGCTCCAACATCACCGAGGATCAGCTTGGTGTACCGCTTTACCTCGACGTCCAGGTCGTTGATACCGAGACTTGCGAGCCACTTGAGGGTGTTGCCATGGACTTTTGGTAAGCTCCGATGATCTCTGTCGAAGAACAACTGTGCTGACATGACGTTCCCCAGGCACTGTAACGCCACGGGTGTTTACTCCGGTGTCACTGCCTCAGGCAACGGCGAATCGACCGACGAGAGCAATCTGAACAAGACTTTCTTGAGAGGAATCCAGGCAAGCGACAAGGACGGTGTGATGCAGTTCATCTCAATTGTCCCTGGCCACTACACCAGCCGCGCAACCCACATCCATCTACTTGCGCACTCCGCTGGCAACTGGTCTCTGCTTGAGAACGGCACCATCTCTGGCGGAACTTCGACCTCGCACGTTGCTCAGATTTTCTTCGACCAAGACCTTCTCGAGACGGTGGAGTCGACCGCCCCTTACAACACCAACACTCAGGAGTGGACCCAGAACTCGGAAGACAGCATTGCCGAGCAGGAGGCCGCGGACGACATGGATCCCTTTGTCGAGTACGTCGTCCTGGACGAGAACGACATTACTGCCGGCGTCTTTTCCTGGATTACGATCGGTATGAACTCCTCGGCTACGTACAGCGTGTCTCCTGCGGCTGTGTACGCTCCCGGCGGTGGTTACATGACCAACTCGAACGGCGGAATGGGCGGCGGCAACAGCTCTGCTCCTCCCTCTTCTTGAACAAGCTGATCCATCGGGATGGTCATGGTGGATTGTGTCGTTGTATTCCGAGGCGAGGTTTTCTTTGTCGCGTTTGATATCCTATCGCATGTCAGTCTGCAGTTGCTTTCATGCTCATAGATGGTGAAGAGAAATGGAACGTAGCTTTAAAGATTTTTGACCCTCGTAATGATCTGCGACTGCTTAACTTTATTCAATGGAGCTTAAAAGCTTGGGAGCACCAGCCGGTCGTCTTGAGTCTCCGTATACCCTCGGGCTTAGGTCATGGCGCTCGGTCTTTCGGACATACGAGGGAGGGGCTCTCCCCTCGACATCAACATCTGATGACTTGTTGTTGACCATGAGGATCTTACACATCCGCCGGCGTTGGAGCTGCCAATGAATGATGAACCTGAGATCGAAGTCCCGGATGGTTGGAAGCCAGAGTCTGTAGAATGAGGATTGCGTTGCAACAGCACATCTCGGAGGCATCCGGATGTTGGACTCAAAACACAGGAGGGAAAAAACTTTCAGGCACGACTGCCTATCCAGTGACTACAGAATCCAGCGGGCCATCACCACCTTTTGCTCGACGTAATCACTTATGCCGACAACTATTCAGCTGAGCGCCCGATCCATGCTTTTATTTTGGGAACTCTCAAATGGGTTGAAGCGAGGAGAGCAGAACGGAACATTTGACCTGGTTTCTTCGATGCTCCACCTCCGAAGCTGCAGTGGATCTTGTGCTTGGAAGCCATGAGTGGAATGAGAAGGCAGCGGATGAAGAGATGGCTGTTCTCGACAAAAAATGCCTTGGGGTCTCTACATGTATGGACCTTACCTAGATAAGCAATCGTGCACGGACCATTTTAATACACGTGACCGTGTTTATCTTCCGCGGAAGCTTTGCCGCTCTCGTCGCGTCGAGACGCGCTTTCCGACGCCGAAGGCAAAACAACAACCTCAAGCCTGCCCAAGCAATCCCTGCGACACTACCATCCAGCACCTCGACCGGAATCCTATCGACGAAGCATTGTGGGCAAGCCATGAAAACTTGTCAGCCTTGCGGACGCCCGCTCAAATGACCCGAGACAACCTCAGAACGCACATCTCTTGGTTGCTCAGCGCTAAGCCATTTATCCCGCCGGGAGGCCCACACGTTGCCGTCGCTGAAATAGACGAACCCTCAAGCTCGAACACCGTTGGCTCACAGGACGCAAACACCGCTCTCGAAACCTCGTCAAGGAATGCCGTGCGGCGCGACCTCGACGCGTTGCAACCTACGGCTCCCGACTCCAGATTCCACCCCCAAAATTCAATCAGCACGAACCATAGAGAACGGCTTGGGACTGAACAAGGTGCAGCAGCTGTGGCTGACATGGCAAGGCTGAGGGTGGCACCGGGCTCTGCGTCGAGACCACGCCTTCTGCAAGCCGACTCAGGCCGGCAGCAGCAAACTCAACACAACTTTGCAGAACAACTCAAGGATCGGCTTGCATCTTTGGAAAAGGCTGGACCTTTGACTCCAAGGTCCAACAACAAGAAGGCTCCTGTGAAATCAACCCCAAAGACGAATTGTCGACAAGAAAGTGTGGCACAGACGCCGAGCTCAGCATGGGACGATGAAGGGCTTGACTCGATTGACCTGACTGAGCTCTCGGAAGGATGCTTGCTGCCACAGTCGGCTTTTGCGAGTGCGAGGAAAAGGCCCAGTCCCGGGTTTGAAGCCAATGTTCGAGAAGGGCCAACGCCTCGCCGGCCTCGCCTCGACCAAAGTCCGCCAATCGCAGTGCCTGACGCTGGTGATTTTGTACCAGTTGAGGCATACGACGAACCGCCACCGCCATATTCTACCGTGGCACAACATAATCCTCCCGAGGACGCATCTCTGCTTCTCTCTGATGGGGTTGACGCGACCTTGCACGATGGCGTGTCTAGTCCGATCGAAGACCGCGAAACCCGTGTGGCCGAGAGCCCAGTCAAAAGCGTGCCAAAAAAGCGAAAGTCGTTAGATCCAATGGGTCCCGATTATGCAAATCCAATTGGACAGTCTGTAACGCTTCGGAAGCCTTCCCGGTCACCGCAAAAGGCTGAGCGTTCGGTCACTCGCAGCCCTACGAAACCATCCTCAAGCAAACGCAGAATTATCGCCGACTCGGACGAGGAGGATGAGGACCTAGGTGCACACTTCGATGTCAGCCGAGGAATGCGAATCAAGCGCGAGGGTACTCCGTCTGCCTGTCCTGGAAGTCCAATCGCCGCGTCACCATCTAAAAAGGCTACATCTTCACGGATCTTTGACAAGACTCAAGACTCCCGACGGCACGAGGATCTCGACTCCAAAGGAGATTCAAACACCCTGCAAGCGGCCGCCACAGGGCTGTTGCGTGAGAAAGAGAAACATGGGACGACGGTGAACTTTTCCATCCCATCCACGCCATCTTTTCAACAAAATACGCCTCAGTTCACGGACGCGGAAGACGAAGCTGTTTTGCGCTTTTCAAGATGGTCTGACGAAGAAATTGAGAGCATGTGTAAAAGCCTGGACACCTACACTGTGGAATTGTCTCGAAACCAAGGCCTTCACTTGTGCGATCATGGTGTGCCGTCAGCAGCTATCAACGAGCAAATCCTCACGGCCAAACAGCAGTTGGCTGCCACCAGGCAACTTATGACGATCAAGCCCGATTTCGCTCGTGCAGTGGAAGAAAGGGAAGAATTCACGTGTAAAGTCGTGGCTGCATATGGAGATGGAAGCATGGTGACGGATGGCCACGAATTGGCGGAGCAAGTCAAACCTTTCTCTATTCGTCTGAGGGAAGTCAAGACGAAGGTTGTGCAGCTTTTACGAAAAGCCGGTCTCGTGGAGGGTTCCAGCATTGCTGCTCTGCGAGGAGCGCCGCCAAACCTCAGAGACGTTGTTGTCGAATCTACCCAGGCCACTCCAGCTGCTAGATCTGTGGCCAATTGCGGCTTTTCCGCAACAAGCTTACCCACGCATACTCAACTCGTACAGCAAACTCAGATTCCCGAGAAACCAAAGTCTGCGCGAAAGCTACCAATCCAAGCCAAAGCGGAGAGTGATTATGAAGTAGAGGCAACGCCTGACACTTTCGAAGACACTTTCGACGAGACATGGGAGGACGACATGGCCGCATTTGATGAAGAAAACGACAAGGATACCTGCGTCGATCAAGGTCAATCAAATAGGCCAATCCCACCAAAGCGAAATGTCACCTTTGCAGATCCAGAAGACTCTAATGTCTACTACGTCGATCAAGAGCCGCGGATACAGTCGACCTACGCGAAGCCAGCGAATGCTACGGTTCCATTCGATGAAGATGATTTTGAAGATGACGGCGACCTTTTTTGCAACAACATGGGAACTCCACCATCGCAAATGTTCGACGAGGATTCTTTTGAAGTCGATTCGCTTGACGACCAGGATTATATGGATCTCGCAGAATCCGCCGACAGCACTCGACGTGGCGGAATTGAGAGAGATCGAGGTTCGCGCGAGATTCTCCAGGAAACATCGGGAAACCAAGTAAGCCCCCGAAAGCTAGCCACAAAGTCATCAAAGTCAGTGACATCCCATGAGCCCCAATATCCGTGGACGAACGATGTCAAGGCGGTACTCAAAGGTCGGTTTCATCTTCGTGGATTTCGCCCTCATCAGCTCGAGGCAATCAATGCAACTCTTTCTGGCAAGGATTGTTTCGTGCTCATGCCGACTGGAGGCGGCAAATCACTTTGCTACCAACTACCCTCGGTGATTACTAGTGGTAGCACTCGAGGCGTCACAGTTGTGGTGTCGCCGCTTTTGAGCTTGATGCAAGATCAGGTCCACCACCTGAAGCAAATCGGCATCCAAGCCTTCTTCATAAACGGGGAAATGAAACAAGACACACGGAGAGATCTCCTTACTGCCTTGCGTGGACCCCAGGTCGAAAGATTTGTCCAAATTTTGTACATCACCCCGGAGATGCTGAGCAAAAGTCAAGCCACAGTTAGTGCTCTCAGAGATCTCCATCAACGGAAGCGTCTAGCGAGGATTGTCATTGATGAAGCCCATTGCGTCAGCCAATGGGGTCATGATTTCAGACCGGACTACAAAGCCTTGGGAGAGGTACGGCGGCAGTTCGAACATGTGCCTGTTATGGCCTTGACTGCCACGGCCACAGACAATGTCCGAGTTGATACCATCCACAACTTGGGAATACAAGGATGCAAGGTCTTCGCTCAAAGTTTCAACAGGCCCAACCTCTACTACGAAGTCCGACCTAAGAAAAAGGGCTCTGAACTTCTCGACGACATGGCCGACCTTATCAGGAACAAATATCGAAATCAATCCGGTATCATTTACTGCATGTCGAGGAAAAACTGCGAGAAAGTCGCAGAGCAGTTGCAAAAGGAACACGGAATCTCGGCTCGACATTACCACGCCGGGCTGGAGCCGGGGGAGAAAGCAGAGACGCAGAAGAAGTGGCAAGAAAATGAGTACAAGGTCATCGTGGCTACCATCGCCTTTGGTATGGGTATCGACAAACCCGACGTACGATTTGTCATACACCACAGCGTCCCAAAGAGCTTGGAAGGCTATTATCAGGAAACAGGCCGTGCCGGGCGCGACGGCAAACGATCTGGATGCTACCTTTACTACGGCTACCATGATACCTCCGCCATCAAATCCATGATTACCAAAGGAGAAGGCGATGGTCAGCAAAAGGAGAGACAGTTTGCAATGCTGCGCAACGTCGTCCAATTTTGCGAAAACAAGGCCGACTGTCGAAGAGTTCAGGTATTGGCCTATTTTGGCGAAGCTTTCGACACGGCAAGTTGCGGAGGGCAGTGCGATACTTGCAACGCCAACGTCAAGTTCGAGACTCGTGATTTTACAGCACTGGCTGCAGATGCCGTAAGACTCGTGCAGAGAATCGGAAGTCAAAAAGTGACGTTGTTGTATTGCGTGGATGTGTTCCGTGGCGCAAAGACAAAGAAAATCAAGGATTTGGGACACGACACTTTGCAAGAAGCAGGGTCAGGAAGTGATCTAGAACGTGGGGATGTTGAGCGCATATTTCAAAGGTTGGTTGGCGAAGATGCTCTAGAGGAGGACCACACCACAAACCGAGCCGGTTTCACCTCAACTTATATCAAGGTACGCAGGCAAACATTTTCCACGACTTACAATTTGAACGGGCTTGCTAATACAGGGCAGTTGGGCGCCAGAGCGCGCACTTACATGGCAGGGCGATGTCGCCTTGAAATGCACGTCCGAGCCTCATCCAAGACTGCGAAGGCATTGACAAAGGCGACATCAACGAAGAGGAAAAAGCCGAGTCGAGAAGTGAAACCCCTGTCTACGAATGTCTCGTCGCCTTTACAACCCAACCCAAGGCGCAAAGCTCGAGCTCGGGTTACATTCGATGATGACGAGGAGAAGGAGGAAGACGCTTTCGAGCCCGTGCCAGAGTCGAGGCGGAAGCGGAGAGGTGTGGTTTCATCCGACTCGTCGCGGAAGCAGCTTGGCGAACCAATCACAACAGACGAAAAGATGGCTCAGCTCAGCGCCGTACATCAAGATCTCGTACACATGTTTGTGGATGATGCCAGGGCTGTTTGTGATGACATTGTCTCCAAACGCGGCATTAGGCAGAGACCCTTCACAGATACGGTTCTTCGCGAGATGGCCATCGAATTCCCGAGGTCTTTGGATGAAATGGGCGAGATAGACGGCGCTCTCCCAGAAATGGTTCGACTTTACGGCGGCAAGATGCTTGAACTCGTGGAGAAGTGCAGAGCTTTTTACGAAGACGCAATGGCGAAGCAGGCAGACAGTGAGCGGGTGCCGAAAGACCCTAACCACGAGGTGGTCGTGATCAGCGACGATGAAGGGGAGCGCGAGGTTGAAGAGGAGGAGGAGGAGGAGGAGGAGGACTTTGACCTTGATGACGACGCAGGGCCCGCGCCAGAAATGCGCAGCTCATATTTCCAGGAGGATCCGGAGGTGGCTGCATTCAACGCGCGGTTGGAGCAATCCCAGAACACCTCGAGAGCAGCAGGTGCGGGCAATGGCGACTCGAATCGAGTGCACAAGGGTAGTGACTCCAGCAAAAGCGGCAATGCGCGCAAACCCTGGCGGCGCAATTCAGGGGGCTCCAGCAAATCGCGAAGCTACGGGACGGCGAACAAGAAGTCGACTGGCAAACGAGACTATGGTGGAGGGCCATCCAAGACCAGCAAAAGGGGAGGCGTCGGCCGCGGCGGCGGCGGTGGCATCGGTATGATGCCGATTTGAATAGCACAGGCAGCTTTTGCTGAGTCGGCGGCGGCGTTTTTGGGACAGGGTGGTGTTGAGCGAGGCGAGGGACACGTGGTGTTACAGGGGCGGATTTTCTTGATTTTGTTGACGTATTTATCCCTCTTCACGTTGGTGAGGGGAGACGCACGGCGGCTTGCCAAATGGGGACAAGGACAAGTTTGTTTGGGAACAGGACAAGGAGTGGCCTGGTGCAGCTTCCATGGCATGCAACCGTGTTTTTAAGCATATCCAATCAACCAATGTCGATTGCACAAGAGTGCCAGCGTCGATGCGCCGAGCAATGAATCAATTGAAGCTGGTCGCGTGCCAAATTATGGGCCATGGCGTAACGGATTGTCGGGACTCGAGACCGACGACGACGACGACATCCTCGGTTGAGGAGGGAGAGGGTCGGAATCTGGTCGGAGGCGACTGGGAGCTGGGCTGGAGGTTTGGAGAAAGTTCTGGGGCGTCGTCGGAGTGGGCCTCGAGAGCGACACAGCAATGGCCGACGGGCCGCGATAGGGATTCCGCCGGGCAAACGAGCCAGGCCATTAGGCGAGGAAAGCTGTATCCGCCAGGCCATAGTGGTTGAGGTGGTGGTGGTTGAAGATGCGTCTCCCCGGGAAGCCAATAATCAAAGTGCCGTTCCCGAAGCTTCTGCACGGCCCAGGCGGTGTTCAATAATTTGACGGGCAGACGTGCGCATGTCCATCTGTCGTCGACTCTCCCGCCGCGGCGTTACGTTCCCAGTCCGGTCAGGCCGTCCTCGCTGTGCTGTGATATAAGAACAATGTCCGTCCCAACAAACGCCGCCAGCGACGCAGAGGCAGACTCGATAGACGCTTCGACCGCCGACGACACCACCGCCACAACCGTCATGGACAAGGTCCCCGACCACGACGCTGCCCAGGTCAAGTCGATCGACCAGCAGCCGCACAAAGAGGTCGCTCCAACTCGCTCCGACCGCCCAGTCTACGAGACTCGAGAGCCCTATGGCCCGCCAGGTCCGTCTAACCACTCTCTCGTCCTCGTCCACGTCGCTGACTCTCTCTTTGCGTGTGGTATCCAGGCTTCCGAGGTCTCCTCACCTCCCACTATGTCTTGCTGTGTGCATCCTTCTCGGCCATGGGCGGCCTGCTTTTCGGCTACGAGTGAGTCTCCACTGGCCATGATGATGAGCGTCGACCGAAGCTTGTACTGACTCGTGGCGCCGTGTAGCCAGGGCGTCGTGTCCGTCATTCTCGTCATGCCCCAGTTTCTCGAATGGTTCCCCCAGGTCTCGGACAGCGCTCCGGGAGGTGGCTTCTACAAGGGACTGCTGACGGCCATGATTGAGTTGGGCGCACTGCTGGGTAAGCCTTTTTCCATCAAATTCCCCGCTCCCCGTGGGGAAATAGACGTCGTGGAGCGCTAACCCGCATTTCTGGGACAGGGGCCTTCAATCAAGGGTGGATCGCGGATAAGATATCCCGAAAGTACTCGATCGTAGTTGCCGTCATCATCTTTACCATTGGCTCAGCCCTGCAAACTGCCGCACAGGATTACGCCATGCTTGTCGTCGCCCGCCTCATTGGCGGGATCGGCATTGGCATGTAAGAATCCAGCCTCCCGTCGCGGCGAAGCTTGTTCTCATGACTGACGTCTGTAGGCTTTCCATGGTCGCCCCCTTGTTCATCTCGGAAATCTCGCCGCCAGAGATTCGAGGCACCCTGCTCGTCCTCGAGGAATTCAGCATCGTCTTCGGCATCGTCGTCGCCTACTGGATCACCTACGGCACCCGCTTCATCGCCGGCGTCTGGTCATGGCGCCTGCCCTTCCTCCTCCAGATCCTGCCCGGACTCATCCTGGGCGTTGGCATTTTGTTCATGCCCTTCTCGCCTCGCTGGCTCGCGTCCAAGGGCCGTGACCAGGAGGCATTGAAGAACCTGGCCAGACTCCGTCAATTGCCCACTTCGGATTCGAGAGTCATCCTGGAATGGTATGACATTCGTACCGAAGTTGCCTTCCATGCAGAAATCGCCTCGGAGAGGCACCCCAAGCTCTATGGGAGCCGTAACAAGATGGACCGTATCAAGCTTGAGTTTGTTGCCTGGGTCGACTGCTTCCGGAGAGGATGCTGGAGGCGCACTCATGTCGGAATGGGTCTCATGTTTTTCCAGCAGTTTGTCGGTAAGTCTTCCACGAGCAATATTTTCGGAACTCTTGCTGTGGGTCTCGAGAGAAATTGTACCTGCACCCTGGGAGCATTCGATCCTGGGGTAGCTCTTAAGGGTTTCTTTCAACGCCCTCTGTGCCCCTGTTCTTCAACCCCCCAATCAACCCACTACCTGTGCTTCGTGTGACAGAGACTGACGACACTAGGTATCAACGCATTGATTTACTACGCTCCTACGCTCTTCGAGACAATGGGTCAGTCGTACGACATGCAGCTGGTTCTTGCTGGCGTCTTAAACGTGGCTCAATTGGTTGGCGTTTCGAGCTCTGTCTGGTCCATGGATCGCTTCGGACGTCGTCCTCTGCTCCTGTGGGGAGCGGTTGTCATGTGTGCTTCCCATATAATCATTGCAATACTGGTTGGTCTCTTTGACGACAACTGGCCTGCCCACAAGGCCCAGGGCTGGGCAAGCGTAGCCTTCCTCTTTCTCTACATGCTCGGTAAGCCCTTGGTCCTATGTTTTGGAAGCTTCTTTGACTAATTCGTCCCAGCATTTGGTGCGTCTTGGGGTCCAGTGCCCTGGGCGATGCCGGCCGAGATTTTTCCCTCATCGTTGCGCGCAAAGGGAGTGGCCCTGTCCACTTGCTCCAACTGGCTCAACAACTTTATCATTGGTCTCATCACTCCCCCATTGGTTCAAAACACGGGCTTCGGAGCGTACACGTTCTTTGCCATCTTCTGTCTTTTGGCCCTCGTATGGACCTTCTTCTTCGTCCCAGAGACCAACGGCAGGTCCCTCGAACAGATGGACCAAGTGTTCAAAGACCTCAGCAGCGAGGAAGAAGATGCTAAGAGGGCACGCATAGAGGCTGCCATGATGGGCAGCATGCAAACTGCTTCGGATCAGGAATCCGTCGCTGTGTAAACGAACGAGGCATCAACATAGAATGAGCCGGCGCATTGAGCATTGAGAAACGGAGTTTGGAGCACGACTACTTTTAATCATCATGGGACACGATACGACTCACGCCAAGCAAACTACAAGACGGACGATTACGGACTGGTTATACGGTTGATTCCCCATAAAGCACTATCATCTTGGCCCGCTATGTTGTATATTGGAGTAAATAGAAAGACTGGTAGATATTCTGAAAAACATTTGAAACAACGTCTGGAAATACGAACAATCCCTGTGTTGAGGTCTTCAAGAGCTTGAAGCTGCCCTCCACTGCACACATGGAACTTGACTAGGTTCACCTTCATAGAAATATGGAGCCTCCTCAGGATGATCGCAGTCGAATGTGTGCCTACCACGAATGAATACCGCTTAGCCGGATACCCTGAATACCGCTCAGCCTGATAGAAGGTCTTGATTCATTGCTCGGCTTCCAAATTGCGAGCAGCTAGGGACGTGAAATCGATCTTTTGGAGAAAAGTCAATATAGTATCTCTATCCACTCTCCCGTTTCCCACAAACTTTGAGGTTAAGCAGACACCAACCAGCCCATGATGCTACATTACCCCACACCCAACCCCGCCGCCTCGTCGAACATCGAATCCCGGATCGTCCCATCCAGGACCGCAGCCAATCCTGAAGCCGTCGCGTGTGCTACGCACGATTCGCACGCGATTCCGGTCATACTGGCCGCCCAAGTCGCACATCGGGCACGAGTGCGGCGGGGCGATTTCGTGCATGGGGTGCGGTGGGAGCTGGCTTACGTACACGACGGCCCGGTTCTCATAGACGGAGCAGTTGGAGAGATTGAATCCTGGGGCACATGGGAGGACGAGCGATAGCCAATGGTGGCTGCAGGTCGTGGAGCGGAAGTATAAAGTTTGGCACATGCTGAGGATGGTAGCTTTGTCGCCGTTGTGGCTGATTGTGGCTGATTGCTTTGGACTTCGCTCTGGGGGAAGAAATTCTTGGTATGCTTTGCAAGTTTCGCAGTGTCTTGCTAGGCGTAGTGTTTTTGTCGTGCTCAGCTTTCTGCGCGCTGGTCCTCTTCAAGTAGTGAGTTGCAAGCTCACGAAGCCACCTCCTGTTTGTAGTATGAGAAGTTGACCAAAATGTGTTGAACAAGGGCGTTTTGAAGCGCCAACGCCTTTCGCAAGCGGACTCAGCACGGGGTCGTGACAGCAGTGGCGTGGATGAGCACCTCATGTGCCCTGGATGTCCTGTTTGACTTGAACACTTGGGCCATTGATTGCTACCTCATTTGTCTTTATTGCCACGTTCGGGGTCATTCTCATCGAGCTCCTGATTCCGTATTGTTTGCATGAGTTCATGCAGTTGGCCGATTTGTTGGTCTGTGACCTGCTGTCAGTCTCGCACTGGCGGCCACATGCATCTGGCGCGACATACCGCTCATCTTGTCGATCTTGCTCTTATCCATTTTCTCGCCCCTCCATGCGTCTCCCTCGAGCTGTTGTGCGTACATTTGCCATTCGGTCAGGAAGCCAATCTGGGCATGGTCAGCTTGGTCTCGCACTCGGGCTTTGTCCAGAAATCCTACAATGTGCATTGGATTCTCTACGCTCTTGTGCGCACGGAATTCCGATTTAACGTATTCATCGCCCAGCAGACGCATCTGCGTGTCCAGCTTTGTCCTGTGTGCGCGGAGTATGCGACGGTAGAGGGGGATTGGAGGAAGGAGGGCCATGGGCGCAGGGCGGAGAGGTTTGGACGCCCCAAGGGCGGTTGCCTCGGCGAAGAGAGATCGATACACCCTCATTTTCCGGTCGATTGAGCTTCTGCTATGTTGTTGACGATTGGAGGACTGTAGTCGAGGTGTGCGAGGACCCAAGGGTCTCCCAAGAGCCTCGGCAAAATGGAAGGCGGCAGATTTCCGTCAGCTAATTCCCACCGCCGACGTCACTCCCCCAGCTCTTTTTTCTGGCACACCTCGACGCGCAGCAACTATGCTGCCGACACCAAGCACCTCCCACGTCTCCTTTGACCGCGTTTACGAACCCGCCGAAGACTCATTCCTCCTACTCGATACCCTGTCTTCCGACGACGAGACGAATTTCCTCTCGAAGCGATTCGACAAGCGCAATGGACACTGCGGTTCGCCGTTGGTGGTCGAAGTTGGCACAGGCTCTGGCGTCGTCCTAGCATTCGTCGCGCAGAACACCGATGTGCTGTTTCAGCGCAATGATGTGCTGACTCTCGGCATTGATATCAGCGCTTTTGCCTGTCATGCAACGAGCGAAACCGTCGCCACTGCTATCCAGGAAACCAGATCGCGAAATTCGCACCCCAGCGTGTTTCTTGACGCCGTTAACGCCGATCTTCTGTCCCCACTCAGACCGGGAGCCGTCGACATTTTGATATTCAACCCACCGTATGTGCCCACGCCAGCGCTGCCGGACCCGACCAAGCACGACGAATACAATCATTTCGCACACAAGACTAGCTTTGACCAAGATTCTTACTTGCTCGAGCTGTCTTACGCCGGAGGCGCAGATGGCATGGAAACTACAAATAGACTCTTGGAGCAGCTTCCGAGTATACTACACGCGCAACGAGGGATGGCGTACGTGCTGCTGTGCGCACAGAACAAGCCACGAGAAGTCCTGGCCCGCGTACGCAGCTGGGGCACAGATTGGGGCGCGGAATTAGTCGGGAGCAGCGGGAAGACGGCAGGCTGGGAGAAGCTACAGATCCTACGCGTGTGGCGGCGCCAGAGTCTAGAGTAGGGAATAGTCGAGATGAGACGAAAGCAGCCGCTGATGATGGAGAAATCGCAGAGGCTGGAGAGAGTGATGTCACTTGCTATGCGCACTTGAAGCTGGAGAATGAGGACCGGGAGTGTGGAGATCGGTGCCTTTTTGGTGCACGGGTTGCTGTAGCAACGGCGGGCCGACACAACTTCGGCGGTGCCACGAAATCATCATGGTGGATTCCACGGGCACCCGACCTCAGCTCGAGCCCCTTCGTCATCCACCTAAACCACTCCGCCTGCGCTACTTCAAGACATACCTATCCCATGTGCTCGAGACTCATTTTGCCCTCATCATGAATAGATATGCGCAAGCGACCCCATGTCCTGCACCTCCAGCTCGCTCGACTCTCGCTCATCAAAACAATGCGAACGCGCGCACTTCGCACGCATTCCACGACGACGCGACCGCAAACATTGACTACACCGTCCAGCTCAATGGCAAGCCACGGAAACGCGCAACTCGAGCCATAAAAGAGCCAGCCTTTGATCCATCCACCGATATCTGGCTAGACGATGCGATTCCACCGTCCTCCCAACGGGGCAGGAAATCTAGTCCACAACAAGCCAAACAGAGCCCAAGTCGATCACGCAGCCGTGGTTCCAAGAAGCTCTCCACACTCGCGCAACCACCACAGCGAATACCTATCCCACATGCGCCGACAAAGGAAGATGAAGCCAAGGCTCCAAGAAGGCGCCGCGTGTCAGCATTGCTGGCAGAGAAGGGTCTAACGCCCAGCACAGTCAAGTCAAAGTCGGATTTGAAGGATGGCAAGCAAAAGAACAAGCCACTGGATATCCAAAAGGATCCGCGCCGCCGAACCATCTACGTACCGTCCGATGACACGACGATAATGACAATTCATCCCGGCGCATACAAGGGAAATGGAAAACCGACGGATTTCACGACCGACTTTGCGGCATTCCCAGAGGAAAAATTGGCCTCAAAGCCGTCAGTACCCAAGGGAAGACCAGCAGCGAGGAAATCGATTGCTGCGGCACCGAAACGAGCTCCACTCCAGAGAAGTTCAAGGCCATTGCAGGGTGTATCATTTGCCGAGGATGTCATGGGATCAGGAATTGGAAAAGAAAATGTGCCCCCTGGAATTGCTGTGAAGCAGCAGAAAAAATCTACCCCTGAGATCAAGAATCGCCTCTCAAAGCCTGTAAAACTCGAATCAACGGGGGCAAAGAAGACACAGTCTACCCCCCTGCTCACTGCAACCGCACAATCTGAGCCGAACCGCAAACGTCAGAGCCCTGGAGACCTCCAAAATGAAAAACCTTCCAAAGCGTTGAAGTCTCGCCAGGACGCCACCCCTGCGAGACCCCCACTTGGCGACAAAACCAACAAAAAGACGACTGCTTCGAAGTCTCCAAACCCTCGTATTCGGAAGCAGCAGCAAGCAAGGCCCACCTCCAAACTCGGCGTTCCTCTCCTTGCTCAGAAAATTCAAAAAGTGGACGACAAATACAAGGTCATCTCCGACGATCTCAGCAGTCCTGCGCTTTACGAGGACAACTGGCTCAGTTATCAAGAAGTCGCCATCACCCAGTTGATAAATAAACTTTTCGACTTGGTAGACTTGACGTCCCAAGACTTTGCCAGGGAGGCAGGCGGCCTTCGCAGGATGCTTTTATCTCTGTACCAGGAGCCTGCGATACCGGTTCTGTACAAACGACTCCAGGCATCTCTGATGTACGGAGCTTTGAGTATACCCCATGACCTCCTCTCCAAAGCCATACGGCTCAAGGATGATGTTGGATTGCGAAGCAAATATCTCAAGCTTTTCGTTGACACATACGACCCCTTCGTTCTCGCTGCAGCATTGGAAGTCATTGTGGGTCGGCAAGTGCCCACCTCCTCCCGACTTTCATCTAGTTCAACCCCATCAGATGGCGAGACTCGAAGGATCCGGGCGCAAAAAAGAACGATCTCAGACTTTCTCGATACGTTTTTCGTTCGCCACGAGGACGCGATCCGCATCAAAACCGGCCCAGGGACTATTTCCAGCATCGCTAGAGGTCAGAAGAAGGAGAATGATGACTTTGGCTCTCAAGGCTGGTCCTGGCGACGTACGGTCTTACGCAGCCTTATGCTCATCCTTCTTCTTGACATGAGCAAGACTAGAGATATTCTCAACTTGCCTCTATTCCAAAGCGACTCACCGCACAAGTCATCCAACGCGGTCCTTCAAAGGCTTGCCAGCATGCTCTTCCCGTCCCTCGGGGACGTTTCCCGACCTTTGAGCCATCTCAATTACGAACTCAAGTGCGTCCAAGTTCCTCTCGAGGAATATTCATATCGCATAGATAACCTGGCTACCGACATGAGGGATGGGGTGATGTTGACAAGACTGGTTGAAGTTCTCTTATACACCCCTGCAACACTGCCGACCCAGAAAGATATCACGGTGACAATGCCAACAGGCGATGTCTTGACAAGCACATTCAAGGTTGATGACAAGGACTCTTGGATTCTGTCGCGGCACTTAAAATTTCCTTGCATTGGGCGGACGCAAAAGCTCTTCAATGTCCAAGTCGCTTTAAGCGCCTTGGAAGGAGTGCAGGGCGCCGCTGGTCGTGTCGTCAAAGAGGTCACAGCCGAACATGTCGTCGATGGTCATCGTGAAAAGACACTTGGTCTGCTATGGGCTTTGGTTGGCAAATGGGGTCTTGGAATGCTGGTGGACTGGGCCGAGCTGTCCAAGGAAACTCTCCGCCATCGCGAGAAGTTCTACGCACAAACAAAGGACGACGATCACCGCGATCCGCACAGCGATTCCGAGCCCGAGTCCGAGTTTGAGAGAACCCCTGCTGAAAATACCAGCCTCGTGAAGCACACCGCAAGACTCAAGGCGTGGGCACATGGGATTGCTCGTCTCCAAGGTCTTCGCGTCGCAAACCTCACCACCTCATTTGCCGACAACCGCGTCCTCGAAGCCATTGTGGACCAGTATCTACCCTGCTTTCCCAGTGTAGCAGCTCCCAATCCACTGGCTGGCGATGTCTCGTCCCTCAAATCCAAACTGAAGGCCATCGGCTGCAGCGACTCGTTCATTTCCCTCTACACGCCTTCAACCACGGGTTCGGCCGCCCGTCCAATTCCCTCCAAAGACTTTACCACCACGACGCTCGCTTTCCTCGCATCTCGCCTCCTCCCGGCTTCGCGTGCACATCGCGCTGCCTGTGCTATCCAGCACTGGTACCGTCTACGTCTTGCACGGCGCGAGGCCACTCGCAGGGTGGCCCTGATGCGCCTGGCGGCCCACTGCGCAACGGTGGTGCAGACGCGCGACAAGGTCGTAGGGGCTGCGATGGTGCTGCAGAGAGCGTGGAGACGCGTCCTGGACGCGCGAATTGGACGTCTGATTGGCGACGTGCTTGGGTTCCAGGCCGCGGCCAGGGGTTGGGCAGTGAGGAGGAGGTTGGCGGCGTTGAAGGGAGGGAAGTCCAAGAGGAAGGAGAATGTCAGAGGAGGTTGGTAAGCTGTGTTGGATTGCTCTGACGATTGGACTGGTGGTGGTGCTGTTTGCGACTAGCGTCTCGGTTTGTTTGGCGTTTGTCTTTTGGTGTCTTGATGACTGGCTTGGGGGCGGCTGTTGGTTTCAAGGTGTTGCGATCACTTCCTGGATTGATGACTTGACGAACTTCTTTTCGGCTGTTTCTTATACCCTCTTGAAGCGCTCCCTTACATTCAATCGCTCCCTCATCGCAGGTAGATGTAGATATACAGTTTTATCAAACTACTCAATTTGCAACGAGAGTGTGCACTCGTGGCGCGCACAGATGTTGTCTTTTTAAGGCAATCGTACTCATTGAAATCAATCATGAAAAGCGGCTGTGGTAGTTGAAACTCATTTCCCATGTAAATTCTACCAAAACGACGTTCCGCTGTAAGTGGTTTTCATCACTGACCTATGGAATAACAAAGCGCATGAGCGAAGAAGCCAGACACGCCTGGTATTGTCGTAACCCATCAATAATCCTGACCATCATTCCCCTTTTTTTTTTGGCGTGGGAGAATCCACCTCCCTGAAAGGCCGCGACTCATAACCTTCATTCCCCATCATGACCGATGTTGCTGCTCTGAAATTCCCATTTCCCATGACCTGAGACCCGTGTAGTCTCAATGCTGAATCCGGAAAAAACTCCGATGCAGCGACCTGCCAAAGCTTCGACAAAAGATTCACCGTGTCCTCACATCATACCGCTTCTCTCTGGCGTGTCTTCACCCATAAAGACATTGCTGCCGCTGCCGCCCATGAACGCCGGGTTGATGGCCTGCGATTGGGATTGCGGCTGCGAGCTTTGTCCTTGCTGGGTTTGCGGGTTTGGCGGTACACTTGCGCTGACATCTGACATCAAGTCCGGTACGCCCATTGGCCACATCTGGTTGTTTGGGTCCATGGCTGTACCTTGGACATACGAATCCCATGCCTCCTAAATATCACATTAGTGAAAACTTTCTCCAAGTATCTCAGAGGAAGAAGAACTTACCCAGTCAAGGTTCGACGATGGCATATCAATTCCCTGCAGGCCAATGCTCGAGGTGCCAAACATTTGCGAGAAAGGACTGGCAGCAGATACCGGTCCCGCCTGTTCGCCACTAGAACTAGGACCGGCATATTGTGGCGTCAGGCCGGTGCCTTGAGAGAGTGGGTCATTCAGAATGTTTCCCATCGAAGCGGGGTAAGCAGGTCGATTGTCAAACATATTTGCGCTGTTTGGAGTCAAGGCGCCGGTGCTCAACATGCCAAGAGTCATTGCAGCCGAATGTTCAGGAGCCACATTTGAGTCGTCCTGGAGATTCGTTGTTGCTGGGTATGCCGCGGCAGCTGTCGCGAAATTCGACTGTGCTTGACGCAGAGCGTGAGATGACTTTAACGTATTGAGCATGACACTCAATGAAGCATGCGCCTTGTACGCTTCCATGGAGCCATTTGAGTATTCCGCCCAAATCGGCACTACCGTGTCAATGGCCGCCAACATCTCGTCGCGGCGGTCTTGAGGCCAGCTGTAGACATCGGTCGATGGCGCACGGCCGCTCCTTTCGGTCTCGCAGGTGTGGTAGAGATCGAGCGCAATGACCATCGCTGCGACGAGGAAGTCGTTCGTTGTGAGCGAGGTAATGAACCACTTGACAGTCCGCAAACGACCGCCCTGATGTGATTCATGGTAGATAGTCGCCTGGTGTTTCAACATGGCCATAGAAGCGTCGATGCAAGTCCGGCGAGAATAGGCGTATCTTGAATTTTCGCGCGAAGGGCCTAGGAATTTCCTGTGCAACACGATTTGCGCCTTAAGGTAGAGTAGTTCAAGGCTGAAGCGCTGCATGACGAGAGTAGCGGGATCGCGCGCAGACTCATCCATCGATCTGATCTGGAGATGAGGAGGAACGGCAGCTTTGAGCTCCCTGAGACGCTGATCAAGCTTCGTGACGCCCTCGTAGGACGTGCAGCTCAAGGCCTGGGATTCCTCAACCACTTTCCCAAATGCGTAAACAAGTTTTGCCTTTGTAATCATGTAGGAACACGGCGTGGGCTCGGTGACTGGTCTTGATTGAGGGAGAATCTTCATCTCTTCGTACAGTTCGTCGTCGTAAATGTTTCGCGGAAGCTCAGTGGTTGCGTCGCTTGACCTGACCATTGGAGGCTGGCCATTTTGCTGAGAAAACAGCAGGTCCATCTTCCGGACAACACACCAAACTCGCCGGCGCATCTCGCCCTGGAATGGTGATAGTGCGCGGTATGGTGCCGGGTCTCTGTGATATCCCATGCGCATGGCCAAGCGGACAAGGATGGTCCAACTGACCAACACGCCCAGCTCGGCATCTCTGCTCCGAGCATACTCGCCCTGCACGTGGAGGATCAGAGTCTCCAGCATGTGGGTGACAGGCGCCGTGATGTCGGCCTTGAGAAGGCATTGAGCGGTCCGTCGCCGGTATTCGCTCGACATCTCCCAGGTTTTGCCGCGATACTCGGGAGGTTCGTCGCCTGCTCTATGATATGATTGCAACGCGATACACATCATCGCATAGGCCATGCCGAGCCAGATAATGGGGGTCTCTTCCGGGCTCAACCAGTGGTGGTCGTATTGCTTCTGAAACGTTGGACCATGAATGATGTGAAATCCAGGGTCGTACACGTTGAAATAGCGCGTGATGAGCAGGTCGGAGACAGCCTTGGGAGGAAACGCTGCCAAAATCTCTGCCTTGTCAACTGGCTGCACAGCACCAAAGAGGAATGCTGTGCCTGGACTGATGTCATCTGTGTACGTTGCTTGGTGTCGTTTTAGTTGCTCATCATACTGCTTCTTGTGCTCGGCAAAGTAGCTCTTGACTTCGGCAATCTGCAGCAAACATCGTTAGAAATCATCAGACTTTGAGGGGTTCAGCAAGACGTACCTCTCCTAATATTGCGTACCAGTGGGCTTCGGACGCGAAAATAGATTTGTTATTGTCCACCTTCATGATTCCAATCGATTTTGCAACCTGATCCACATCGCTGTCTTCATGGCCACTTGCGTGTGCTTCCGGCTCTTCCTTGATTGACATTCGCCTGTCAACCTCCGATGAGCCTTCTGTCGAGCTGCCCCCAACGCTTCCATGGTTTTGGGGTGGATTTGGCAGGCTTATGTTCGCATTCGCGATGGCAGCAGCAGCAGCAACAGGACCAGCTGATTGGGCTCCATTGGTCATGAGTGATAGCACCAAGCCCTCCAAGCGGTCGATTCGATTTTGCATGTCGTCCGGGGTGGTTGGTGGCGTATGCGTCAATGAAGTCTTTTTGCGGTTGCCAGGAGTGGCATATGTGCAGGAGGCATTGTCGCCTCGTTTGGAGCAGTTATCACATGGATGGCCGCGGTTGCATTTGAGCCTGGTGATGAGGTGGTCAGCGCTTTAGGTGCTGTTGCGGAGTTCATCGAAGGAAAACCTACTTTCTGTGTCGGCATGGCGCACACGAGAGTGGCACTCTATTCCGCTTGCGCACGACCCGAAACTGACCATCTGGGGAATGGCCGGAGTTAGAGGAGGCGCCCGAAGGGGGAGTGGGTGTCATGATTGTTCGACTTTATTTTGGTCCAATGACAGAACAAGCCGGAAAGCCGCGCAGCCTAAATCCGAACACTCGAGTGCTGCTTATGTATAAATGGAGCCACGCGGGACTTTTGATGAGATGCTTTGAAGTAGGAATTAGGTGATGTAGCTGTTCTAATAGGCAGTCATGCGATTTCGCGTCCGATCAATGAACCTGAAGACTCGGGAAACCGGTCGCGTAAAGGCCTATTGCCAGAGGAAATTGTCAAAGAAGCCAGGTGGTAGTACTCAGTCCAGGCGGGGGCGGGAGACGCAGGATCCGTCCGTCGTGTAATAGCGGAGGTGGACGCGGAGATGTCGTTAAATCCACTTCTGCCCTCCGGCCAACTGCTTGATAGAAAAGGAGGCCCCGAGAAGCGCCGGGCCCTCTTGTCCTCGTCTGGTGGCTTGTGGCTGCACCACACCGACTTGGTTGCCTCTTTTGTTGCTCCTTGAGCTTCCTTTGAACGATGTGGACCTCAGCCGGCCGATGGGACTGGACTGGTTGCGAAAAGATCGGTTTCGAGATGCGAGAGAGGCTTTCTTCTGCAGCGGACACTGCCACTGTGCGCGCGTTTCTCAAAGGAGGTTCGAGAAGAGAGGACCGGCGATGAGGGCTTAACGCCGTTGTATCTCCAGGGACGTCAGGGCGAGGTTTTTCGAGTGCGCAACTCCTGTGACATCAAAAGGCAACCCGTCAGTATGAGGTCCAAGCTGCTTCGCCACTTGCGCTTACCCCAGTTGAAATACAGGCACCAGTCGAGTCCTTGGCCGGTGGTGTGCGGTGATCTTGGCCCCAGAGAGAGCAAAGCTGGTCGTTTCGTGCAGAACGGCGCGTGGAGAAGCTCCGGGACAATGCGCGCGTCGAAGAAGCGGGCGACGGACGATGTTGGCACGTCAAGATGGGCGCTCTCGTGGCGGAGCGTGGAGCGGGGTCGTCTGGAGGTGAGGTGTGTCGCGACGTCAAGCGGAGAGAAGTTGGACTTGAGAAGGCAGAGCTGACGAGACCTGACAGCGTCCGCTATCTGCCCACGCGCCAAGCCACAGGCACATGAATTTCCCTCTGGGCTTGATCCTCGTCCACACTGCTAATTCGCTCCAGTGACTCACAGAATTCCATCTCCCGTCGCGGTGTCGAATTCGAGCTTCCTCAAACAACTCACCTCTCCGTCCCGCGTCCCCCAGCCACCTCTTATATCCTAACTCCGTTGTCAATGCTCTCTCTCCCTCGCGACCTCGAGGTCCCATCTCATGCCTCCCGCCGTCGCAACTCCATCTCCGTCTCCAGCTGCAGACATGTCCCTGCGCCCGGCCATGCTCAGCTCGCCTACTCGACTCCAGCCACTGCGCCAACGAACCAATCGACAGTCCATCTCCAACCCAAGGACAGCGTCCCGCTACCCCTCATTCATGGATTCCTTCTCCTCATGACCAGCTCGCAGGGATTCCGCGAGAACCACGACGATAGACCAAAGATCAGAGGAGCTCTCGGCCCGCCACAATGTCTGAACAGCCTTCGAGTGAAAGACGCTTCGCGCGGGATGCCTCAAACGTGCTAGTGGCCGCTTGTTGCCCGCAGCGGCACTATCGAGGCGGCCATCAATTCCTTATCGCGCCTTGAGCACCCAGGGCTGCCTCTGTCGTCATGGATAGGATCAGCTCTCACATGCGTCTCACGGTGATGCTTCCTCAAGGAACATCTGCGCTAGACTAAACGCGACGTTCAATTCGCAAACTTGACGAACTGGAACATTCTCAGCGAGTCTCCGGATGCCTCTTCTACAGCCAGTGGCTGCTCCTAGGAAAAGAAAGAAAATAAGCAAATATCCATCTGCAAGGCTTGACCATTCTCAGAGGAAAGCTGAAGAAACACTCTCCAAGAAAGCGGAGTCTAGTCCACAGCGTTCTGTCATTGGACGCTACTCACGTTAGACTACCACATGCACGTCAGCGCGCCCTGGTGTCTAGGCACCTGTCATTGGCGAATCGAACCGGCGATGGACAGCCTGTCAAATCACGGGAAGCTACCGGCTTTTGCAACCAACCCAATAAACTTGAGCAAGGTAGGCAATTGGCCCACTTGTTGTTCCTTTCAACGTCCTTTTACAAGTGGGTCTCGTCGCCTTTTCCTCCTTTCATGAATCGTTTCCCAATTCGTCTCCGCATGCCTTGCTCTGTCGTTTGTTGGTCCCTTTCTTCCGTGCATTTCCTCCCGTACTTTGGCGCGGGTCACCTTTGAGCAATTTACTCGGTACCCTGATCTCCGCGTGTTCCATGGATTAATAAACTTCGCTCCCGCTCCGCAAAGCCCTCGAGGGTCAAAAGAAAACAAAAGAAGCAAGCGAAATGGCACTCAGGTTGGCCAGGACTCGAACCTGGGACTTGCCATAGGCGCGACTGTAGCCACGACAGGCGTCTCCACCACACCACCAACCCGTTTTGCGGTTTTGCCGCGGTATGGAAGGGCACTCAGGTTTTTGCAGACTGGAAAAACCAAAGAGCAGCGGCTCGAAATGTCTGAGATATATTGTAGACAAGAAACTGGGAATTGCAAGCGCAGCGGTACTTGTGATCTGAAAGTGTCTGCTGATTTCAGGTACTTTGTAGGATCACACTCGAGCATCATTCGTATGCACGTTCAACTCTTTCTGGAATCCCCCTTCTCCTTGTCTCTCCACTCCACCATTTCCCTCTTCCTCGCATCCCACCTCCAGCATTCGCCGTCGCCAACATTGTATCGATAATAATTCTCCGTACCACCCCTCACAATGGCCTTGCGAAACGTAATATTGATTCTCCCCATGTCGCCCACCGTCTTCGCACTCCTCTTCGGGACGCCATGCAACCACGCTCCCTGCGTCGTCCCCCGCATGAGCACCATGTCGCCGCTAGCCAACGGCAGCTTGAGCGTCGGCGCCGCGCGGTCCAGCTTGTGCTTCATGACAAAGTCGCGGCGCGCGCCCAGCGACAGCGATGCAATGGCCGGGTCGCGTCCAAGGAACTTTTCGTCGTCCGAGTGCATGCTGATGCTGTCTGCGCCAGACGCGTAGTAATTGACGAGGCAGAAGTTGTACGTCTGGCCCGTCGCCTGCTGCACGGCGTCGCGCAGCGCGGCGAGACTGGAGGGCAGCGGCCGCGGCGCCCGCGTAAAGCGGTTGCTTGGGATGGGCGCACGCGTTTTTGCGTCGAGCAATTCCACTGGCGGCGCTTCTCCTGGAATGGCTGCGCCTTGGCCGTTGTGGTCGCTGTTGGGGCCGCCAAAGACGCAGCTCTCGTCGACTCCGAAGACGGTCGTGTACCGCGGCGTCGTCACATCGACAGGCCCGCTGCCGCCGCGGTTGATGGTGTAGCGCACGCGGTAGAAAGGTAGAGAGGCGCGCAAGTGCCGGAAGAGGTCATCGGCAGCACGCCGCGGGATGAAGGGCTCAAAGTACAAGAGGTCGAGAGCGGGGCCATTGCTTAAAGCACGCGCGGGGGAAGAAGGGGTTGCGGTCGCAAGAGCGCTTGTCAGGGGGCCTGGCAGCGCCGCAATGGGATGCGGGTAGGTGGGGTGTGTGGATGGTGGTTGAGAAAGCGCGTCAGGGGGTTGCAGTGGCGCCAATACCCCTAGCCGATCGCGCTTGGCGTTGTCACTGCTAGGAGTGGAACTTGGAAGACCAGTCGTGGGAATGTCTTCTGATTCGTCGACTTTGCTCTTCTTCTGCGCCACAGGTTGGAAGAACGCGTCGAGTGTGCGTTTTGTCCCCGTCATGACGTTGCAATCCCCCCAAAACCGGCAAGCAGGGGATGACGTGATGCCGTTGCCTGTCAGACGCGATGGTAGGTCGCGTCTTCAGCACTCGCCCGGCCACACGTATAATACGGCAGCAGAACGCGTCCAATGATGTTCAAGTCGAGCAACCGAGGGCGAAAATGGACAGAATTGAGACAGGGCGGCACGGCGACAGGGATACCGGATATAGAAGCACGACACAAGGGCGTCCACGCACGAGGAAAAGCAAAGAATTGAGAAATTGCGCTCCTCCTTTGCAGAACGGGTCGCGAAAGTGATTGTGTAATAGGCGGGACGTGGGTCGACAGAAGTACCGGAACAGTACATCTACAGGTACGCGAGGGCGCCGTATCGCTTCTATGACATCATCGCTGTTTGGTGGATTCGCGCTGGTTGTCGTCGTCCAATTTTGTGCCGACCCTGTCAACCAGTCACTCGAATGCTGCGCTTTACTTTTGGAGACCGACTGTAGTCAGCAAACCTTATTCCAGTACTCTTTTCAAACATCAATGCGCATTTTCGCGTGTAGCTTGACTTTGCTACACCAACGAGTGCAGTAACGCAGGGATCTGCCCTCGAAGGAGCTGAGCCGTTAACTTGAGGCCTTCGTAGATACTGGCCCCTTTAAACTTGAATCTTTGACTACCCCTGGAAGCACATAATCTCCAGTCATCAGCTTATCGTATCGCTGACCCGCGCACGGTATGCACATAGCGAGGCGAGGTGACACGGGCGAAATTGATCTGTGGATAGGCACTAAGACACTTCATCTCCTTGGTGTGAAAGCCAAGTTGCTCTAGCCGGTTTTTGCCTAGGCATAGCGAGCAAACTCGGTATCGGTAGTACGATACTCACTGACTCTTCATTTCCATCCCTGCCACGCACTATTTCAATGCCCTTAGCTCCCTTTGTTAGATTCGGCACCACCAGGGCCATGTTGTATTGATTGCATTTTTTCTTGGGAGAAAATGGTGGAAGTATGGTCCCGAAACTCAGGTGGGACAGATAGGCGCTGAAAGTGACGCCTTGACTTGCTCATAATGAGGGTCAGTGTTTTGACATACTTGCTAGGGTTATCGAGAAGATCGTGATGGGAGCCGAAATGCGCTCGGTCCTCTTGCCTGCAGGCAAGCAGACGGGCACGAAACCGCCGCTCGTGAGCGGAAGTAGCTGCTGTGCTTCAGACTTGAGGTTGACTGGCTGGGTATCTCGTATTCGGGGGCAAAAATGTATCCGATGGCTCGGTGCGACTTCCTATTTTCGACCGGCCGCTACTACGGCTTGTTCAAGAAGGGCGAGCGGGTCGACCGTGGCGACGGGCCGTGAAATGCGATGCAATTTGGCAACTTGGAGGTCGAATAGCAGCCAACTGAATTTGGGACGCACAGTAGCTCAAGTTGAAGCATCGAACAGGCTTTCGGGGTAAACTTCCCACGCCTGACTGAAGAATTTGGTTGAGTTGATGCAGATAGAAAAGATCCAATCATCATCAAGGCAGACGTCAAAGAACTCGATTGTGTCCCCGCCGTGCTATGTGCAAGATGTCTGTCTGAAGGCGTTTTCGTATTTATCATGTCGAGAGATCCTGTAAGACACTGTGGAAATGGCCGAGGCAAATTGTTGCTAATGCTGTCTATGTTGCAGGCAACAGAATGTCTCATGCTGTTTTCCCAGGGCTTGGATGCTCCTTGGTGCCACTTCTTGATCATGGTGACTTGTTTGGGAAATGTTTGCGCAGACGAATCTTTGCGACTAGGCTCGATCATTCCAGATGTTGTGGACTTGAATGCTTGTCATAACCTTGAGCCAATTGTAGTCAAGGCATTAATGCGCACTGGAAGAAAGAAGACGGCGTGAACAAGTCGAAAGCAATCCAAGAGAGTTTGCGTGGCTTGTTAACAAAGAGCATGACTTCCAGGGCGCTCAATCCCGTGGAGTCGCAGTGATCTCGAAGTCTGCAGTTGAGCGATGGGTCCGGACAGAATCGCTCGTCTTCAGCACCGAGGGTCGAGTCTACCCCCTCTCGTGTACGTGCGTCAGCCTTCGAGTGGAATTTCGCGTCATGTCCCCCTCAGTGCTGCAATACGACGGGCTTCCCCGGCTCCCAATCTTCCAGACTTTGCTGGATGTTGCTCCAGTACCTCAACTTGACCGCCTCCCTCTTTGCCGTTTCCAAGTTGCTCTCTCTGAACGCCTCATCAAGTACGCTCACGCTCTCGTCGACCTTGACATCATTTCTTTTCTTCATGGCTCGAATCTCTTCCTCGCCCTCGGCTTCCTCGATCGCTTCCCGCGCCTCCAGCACCTCCATCAGCAGCTCCGGATCCTCGATTTTCAGGCTCTCATCTTCTGCCACCTCGATCCCTTGTAGCCGCAAAAGATATTGCGCCCTGGCCAAAGGCGACTGCAGCGTTTTGTAAGCTTCGTTGATGCGCGACGAGAGCGCCTCAGCGGTGCGCTTGTGCGCCTGCGGATGAAGGTCCGGGTGTGCAAGGGCTTGGAGGCGCAAGAATTCGCTTCGCAATGCGCGTAGATCAATGTCGAAAGGTCCGGCGGGCGGAGGTCCATGAGATAGAGTATTCGGGAAGAGCGAGTAGTGCGTGTGGTCGGGCTGTTGTACGGCGGTGGCGATTTTCTGAAGGGCCTCAGGGAGTGCCGAGACCGAGGCAGAAGATTGTTGCTGGCATCTGCTAGTCCTTGTGAAAGAACGCTGTGCTCCAGGCATGCAGCTTCCGCGTGTTGCAGCAGAAAAGCGCGACGACCGCAGGTGCAGCGGTCGGATGGGCGGCGTCGAAGCGGCGGGACATTGGAGTTCACGCCGAACGGCAGAGCGAAGCCAGCTGATTGTTTGCGGTGTCACGGAGCGCATTTTTGTTGACATTGCAAATGGCTTGGACGAGGGAGGGGTGGGGGGTGGGGAGAAGGTGATGAGAAGAGGTAGTTGTGTAGGCAGTCTGTCAGCTTGGAAAGAACCTTGAAGTCGCGAAATCCATGTCGGGTGCAGCACTCATGACTCAAGCACAAACGTCATCATGCTCGATCTGACTCCTTGCATCATTCATTGTACCAAAAATCACGATACCTGGACGAGACAAACTAAGGTAGTGGATAAGCTGAAATTTTGGTTGCTGTATCTGAAAATGTGGGTATCTGTAAAGCTATCTCGAGCTGAATAAAGAAAAGAAAGGCATCCCTTTCACCGACCATGCAAATGCTTAAGCCAAGACCCCGAAAAGTGGAAGCCATCCCTTGTCGACTATCCAATAGCGACTACTCCGTAAATGCATTGACCCCCAATTCTGACCACTCAAGCGGCTTGGGCAATTGGCTCGCTCCCATGTTGTTGTTGTTGTTGCTGTTGTTGCTGTTGTTGTTGTGGTTGCTGTGGTTGATGATGATGTTGCTGTTGTGGAGCCATACTTTCCCCGTGGTCTCCGTTTGTTTGTTCTCCGTTGACCCGCGGGCTTGCAATTTTCCCACTCTCTACTTTGCTTTGCGATTCGACCCTGTGCGATTCATCTCTAGCTTGCTCGCCCACAGGGTCCGGCATGGCCGTAGCCGGCGGCGAGTGCGCTTCGTGTTTGATATGAGGTCCAGCATCAGGACCTGAACGTGACGGAAAGAATTTGTCGTGATAGTCTCGCTGGGCTAGTTGATCATTGATTCCGTTGGGAAATATCTGCCTCATGATGGCGTCGTGGCGATCTTGCCCGGTGGCGTGCTCTGCTTCTGGCGTGTTGGAACCGTTGCTACTCATCGGCTGTGGAGTGCTCATGCCATCAAGACCCGAGTTGGGTGAGTGGGACCCATTGACACCCAATTCAGCAATTCTTTCCTGTTCCTTGCGCGCGTGGACCTTGCGAAGATTGGCGGCGCTGCTTTGCGAACGCATGTCCGGTAGGCCGTCCTTGCGAATAAGAACTCCCTGGGCGTTGCGGAAAGGCTTTGTCCGCGTTTTCTTGGTGTGGGCATAGGGATCCATTGAAGATGAAGTTGACGGGCGAGCAATCTCGACAGGGCGCATCGCCAACGGGCCACCTCCTCCAGACCCCCGGCGCACGAGGCTGTTGCTGCGGGGCATTTTGGGGCCACTGGGAGTGCCCTCGATGCCGTAGTAGCCCTCCCGAAGAAGTTGAGTCCCAGTCCAGTCCATAGGCGGCTTGTCCCACTCCGGCGTTTCGACAGCCCTGGTGTCTGCAGGTAGGCTCTTTCGGCCTCGCCCGCGTCCACCGCCTCGACCCCTCCTTGGAGGATCTCTTGTAACCGACATTGTGCTTCTGGGGTCAGAGTGCCAACCTTCGGCGGTATCAACCATTTGAGGATATGGGACGAACGAGGAAGGTGTCGAGACGGAGTGGAAAGCGCCCTCATTCATGTTCCTGTGATCTTCCCTATCAACATCCATTCGATCAAAAGATCCTCCCGACTCTGGCCCCAGCCTGGGCTCCAAAGGTGCAAGCTTTGGCCTCTTGGGAGAGCCTGTAGATGCTGAGCGTACCTCGGGCGAACCTTCGACGCCATTAGGTAGCTGACGTTTAGCGCCTGGATTCACCGGGACCCAGCCATTCGTCTGCTGGGGTTGGCTGACCTCGACATGTTTAACGTCTTGCTGTGCTGGACCGAGGGCGGCGTGTGGATGACGGGACTGTGGCTGCGGTGCTTGTTGTACGAAACGCGCTTCAGGACGAGGCTCTCCATGACCAGCGACGTCCAGAGCCGGCGAGCCATTGTGGAAGCTCGCAGCAGGATGCGGCTGAGGGTGCTGTGGCGGTTGCTGTGGCGGGAGCACTTGACTGTGTCCGTAGCTCGACGCAGCTGCCGAAGTTGGTGTCGGAAGCGTTGTCGCAGAAGGACTGGGCCCAGAGTCCGGACCTTTGTGCTCCAGCAACTTGATCCGACGCTTGAGAATCTCCAGTTGCATCTTCAACCCATCAACTTCATTGACCTTGGCTGAAACATGATCGAGACTGTTTGCAAACGCTTCCAGCACGCCATCGTCAATGTGACTGAGAGACCGCTGACCCGCCGCAGGGGCAGCAGGGACGGCCACGGGCGCAGTGGGACGTGAGTGTAGTTCTTGTCGCATGGTAAAAACCAGGCTTTCTATGCGGGACATTTGATCGGCCAGCTTGAGGATGTCTTGAGCCAAGACTTCGCAATTGCGGCTTTGAGCATCCACTCTTCCTCCCAACAAGTCGAAGTTGCGGCGTTGGGACTGCAGGCCACCTTCGTGGTGGGAGATTTGGACCTGCAATCGCTGCAAGGCGTCGAACTGAACTTCCTGCATGCTGGGACTCTGGGGAAGGTGACCATTGGTGCGAGGAAAGATGCCAGGAATTGACGAAGGTGTTGGATTAGCGGATGTGGAATAGTCCCTCGGGCGTGATGTTGGTGAGGAGGGTCTCGTGCTGGTTGGTGGGTAAATCTTCTTGGGGAACTGGGTTGATTGGGGCACTGGAGAATGGTGTGCCGAGGAAGGCGCGGTCGAGGACGGTGCAGGCGGGTGGGCTGGAGCTGAGGCTGGTGAGGGATACTGATGCTGGTGAGGGTGAGGATGATCATCCTTTTCCGAGATTGGGGGACCCCGTGGGCCCGAGTCGACGTCCATCATGACTTGGGATGACGTCGTCTGATGTCGTCCAGAGTCGCCTGGCGTTGGAGGGTGGGAATTGTGCGCGGGGGTGCGAGAGTCAAGAATGGACTGGGCGACTTTATCTAGCCGTTCGCTGCAGACTTCCATTTTTCCCGATCCCTGTGAGACGACACATGTGAGCAAACGAATTAGAAGAGGAAGACGAAGAAGAAGGAGAAGAAGAAGAACAAGAAGAGAGCAGTGAGACAGGGTATGACAGGACAGGACAGGGCAGGGCAGACAACGGCAGGGGGCAGTTACCTGATAGGTCAATGGGCCTTTTTTGTCTCAGACGCCTTGTTGGATGCTCTCGGAGCAGAGCAGAGACGATGGACGGCCAGCTGGCTTTGTATATGCAAGCGTAAGCGAGCAGGTGGATAGTAGGCAGAGGCACAGGGCTTCTGTTTAATAAAGAAACTTCAGTGCCGGCCAATATAGCTCAGAGGTATAAAGTAGATTAGCGCGTAACCGGCCCCCGGTGTGCTAGTGGAGTGCTGTGGGCAACAAAGAAAGGGTGATTAACCTTTAGGGCGCTCTGTGCAGGGGATGCTGGAGTGGCGCTGGCTGGCGATGAAATTTGAGCGGCATGCTTCGAGAAAGCGATGATAATATTACACGGCGGAAAAAGGCAAAAACTTACGACGACCCCTGCCGGTGATTGCGCTGCCCTCTGATTAAGGTTGCTGCCTTGGATGCAGCCATTTACTCATCATGCTGTATCAATCGATGTACCTGTATGTTACCGTACGCACAAACGACGACACCCATGTCCTGTCCTGTTCCCCCTTCCTGGAATCACACTCCTCAATCGATCCCTCTTCACCTCTCCCCTACCCCCCTCCCCCGCAAACACAAATGCAAACAGACGCCAGCTCGACTGGTGGGCCGTCGTACCCATCAGCGTCATCGGTGCTGATACGAGATCGCTTACGGCGGCCCTGTCTCTGAGTCTGGGCTAGCAGATCCACCTCTGCCAACGTGGAACGGCGCAGGATCTGGATTCAAGACGAGACGGCAGGGTGAGAGCGGCCGACGATCCCTCCACTCGCAACCCTCACAGCCTACCATCATACGGCACCTCACGCAAACGACGACTCCAGTGGCATATAGGATGATAGGCGTCCGGTGCCCCAGGCCAATCACTCACATCACCCCGGACCATTTCCAGCTGCCATCATCATTTCAGGCCGTCGGGTGGTCCTTTTGGGCCCTGTGTGACTGGCCGAGATAAATCAGGGGCTGCATGTGTTATCGAGGTAGTTATTTGTGCCACCCAGATTCAATGTTGTACCGGCATTATTGCGCATCCTGAGCGAAGCACGCCGTGCAACCACCGCATCCACCCACCGCTATAGCTGCGCCCGGCGCGACTATTGTCAGCTGATCCGTCCTATCCGGACCACCAAGCGCTCAGACCCTCGAGACGCGCTTCCTCCAGTCGCCATGTGTCGTCCGTCTTTGTTCCATTAATATTGCCTCTTGTCGCTCGCTGCCTGGGCCGAGGAAACACCTCGACGCTGATGTGCTGATTGCGGGAAGAAGGCCGCATCCCGTCGCTTGTGCCAACTTTTCTCCAGCAGCGCCACTGTCAAATTCTTCTCGGCATCTTCCACGACTCCTCGCGCAAAATGGGTAATAGCTGTGCGCCCTGTCCTTACGTCAGCGCCTTGACGTCCTCTTTTTGGCCTCCTCCCGTCAGAGCCGTCGTAATTCCGCTGCCCGACTTCGGTCGTCGCTCGTTGGCTGGTTCAACCAAAGCCCTCTACGGCTGCGACGTGATTGGTCGCGTTGTCCCCGTCTGCTGTAGTACTGTAGGTTTTTCGGTTTCTCTAGCACGTACCCGTATAGGCCGCAAAGGGACCATGGCGAACAAACGGTCCCGCTCTTGTCGAAAGTAGGGCGCGCAGGACCAAGGGATGTCCTAATTTTCTTCCCTCACTCAAAACGCAAGCTGCAGTCGGTCTCATGGAATTTCCTTCTACTGACCAGTCTCTACTTGAACTTTCCTTCGCCGACTTCTCCGGGAAAAAAGAGACCAATGTCGGCCACAGCAACGACCACTGTTGCAGCTCCGGCGGCCGCGTCGCCCCCGGCTATAATTAGGCTGGATGACTATCCATATCGAACTTCCAACCAAGGCGACGACGGCGCCAAGAGCAGCAAATCGCAATCGCCAACGTCTCCAGAACTTCCAGAATGGGCCGCCACAACTGCTCCACCCGACCCCGAAAATGTCGTCGAAGCCTCTCGCCTTGCCGACGCCGACGTCCCCGACGGCGGATATGGCTGGGTCGTCGTCGTAGCCGGTGCAGTGCTCGCCTGGTGGTTCATCGGCACGTCGTACTGCTGGGGCATTATTCAAGATGCTCTTGTGCAGCAAGGGGTCTCGACGGCGTCGACGCTTGCCTTTGTAGGCTCCTTGACGGTCGCCTGCAATGCCATTTTCGCGCCCGTTAGCTCCCGGGTGTTGCGCTGGATTGGATCTCGTCCAACCGCCTTCATTGGCGTGTCACTCCTTAGCGGCGGCCAGATCATCAGCGGCTTCTGCACGCACAGCGTTCCCGGGCTGTTCGTCTGCACCGGCGTCATTATGGGCGCTGGAATCAGGTTGGTTGGTCCGCGCTCTTACGCCACTCCGCGTCTGACTTGTTTGCAGTCTCTGCTACATCGTCGCAACGACAATCACGGCACAGTACTTCAGCAGAAAGCGAGGCGTTGCCAATGGCATCATCTACGCTGGCGGAGGACTGGGAGGTGCTTGCACCAGCCTCGCGATGAATAAGCTTATCGAGGAAGTGGGCCCAGCCTGGACCTTCAGGGTCACTGGTCTCGTCACTCTTGGCACCGCCATGCCCGCAGTCTTCTTTCTCAAGGAACGAACAGACATTCAATCCAAGAGGTTCATTGACTGGTACGTTCAAACTATGAGATATGCACTCGAAACCGAAACAGACTTGTTGGTAACACGCAGTCCTGCAGGCGATTGGTCAAAGACTTTCGCTTCATCTTCATATTCCTTGCAGGAGCCATCGGTACTTTCCCGCTCTTCGTGCCACCCTTTTTCCTGCCGCTCTACAGCAATTCGCTGGGCCTGTCTTCGGGCACAGGCGCCGCGCTGGTGGCCGGGTTCAACTTTGCGAGCGCGCTTGGACGCGTTGGGTGTGGGTTCATGGCCGACTTGATTGGCCCGCTCAACACACTGTTTGTGTCGTTTGCCCTCACCGCCATCAGCATGCTCGCCGTGTGGCCCGTTTCTGAATCAATTGCGCCTCTTGCCGTCTTTGTCGTCATCAACGGCGCTGCCAACGGTGGCTTCTTCTCGACCATGCCGACTGTGGTCAGCAACGTATTCGGATCGGCGAGAATGGCCGTAGCCATGGCCATGATCGTCACTGGTTGGACGGGTGGATACCTCCTGGTGCGTGCAAGCAGAAAACCCCCTCTCAGCTGTCAGGTCTCACCGTTTCATCGTCACAAGGCGACCGTGGAGTGGCGGTGCGTGTCGAGAACCAGGTGGCTCTGATCAACTTTGAAGCGACTGACAGATCTCAAACACCGTCTAGGGCGCACCGATAGCAGGTTTCATGCTCAATGCGTACGGAGGCGAAGAGGCGGGCTTCCAGGCGTACCGGCCAGCCATTTTTTACGCCGGCTCCATGGCTCTGGCGGCGGCCGGTCTAACCGCTTTCGTGCGCCTCAGGATCAATGCAAACCTGACGGGCAAGTTGTGACCTGACCTGACGCTCCCTTGGCCGGACTTCATTCTCCTGGATGACCTTCGGATTTAACTACTTGTCCAAACTCTGGCTCCGAAAGAAGAGGCATCCCACGCATCGTCATGGCATCACTTGCATCAGAAATGACGGCGTTTGCTTTGATGCCCGTCCCCGTCGTACCTTGAAACAAGTGCGAGCATGTGCACTGTGGCTGAGAGCATCAATGACGATCTTCTTTGGTTGTGCAGAAAGACTATAATAATCCGCGGTTCGCTATTGCATATAAATTAGTAATCCCTGTCGTGCAGTAGGGACTAAGTAAGGCGGCGGCTCGGCAAGCACTATAGAAACAAACTATAGAAAAAAGCTATTTCTGATTCAGACCATTCAGTGGTCGCTAAATAGGAAACTAAAGAGCGACGACCGCTCATGACGCCCGCGCTCCAAGTCGAAATGGCTGCCTTTGTGTCTCGGTCGCTTTGCTCTCCGGCGCTTAGCGACAGCGATGCACATCAAACAGTTCGAAACGCCCGGACGGCTTCCACTGACGACGCACAGCCAATCGACGACATATCACGTGGAGCAAAGACCTCTCAGTCTTCAGCCTCGTCGCTGTCGCTTACACGACTGGCCCATCGTTTCCCTTGTCGGACAGGCCAATCTCGTGGCCAACCGTTCATCAGTCGCGGGCGTGAAGAACGCAAGCCCAAGTCAGGCATTTGAGCCCTGTGGCTCCGTGTAAGCAAAAGTCAAAGCCATTCATTTGGCCAGTTGGTGGTAAGCTGGCTGTGTTGGTCACACGGGGAGGCGCTGAGTAGACGCCTGCAAGTAAGCCAAAGGAACGTAGGTATGTAGCCAAGTAGGGGGCCAACACCTCGTTCAAGGTGCATTCTCCAACCTCCCAGCTGACAGAGCCGCAAGCGGCTTGTGGAGTGAATTGGAGTCAACTCTCTCTTCTTTGCCCCTCAAAAGTCCTTCTTTACGCTCTTCTCCCCATCTCTCTTTTGCAAAACAGCCGTCTTCGCTTCTTGAATCTTGACCATCGCCACTCTCTACGTTGTACAAAGTCGAGCTTCACAAACAAAGATTGATTGAATAACACCAACACCATCCCTCGAAACCACGCCTTGCTTTCTCTTCATACGCTCTTCTACCATGGCAAACCTCAAAACTCTCCTTCTTCTGTGCGCTTGGATCGCTGCAGGCATTGCGATACCACTTTACGATGACATCAACCTTGGCGAACATGCTCACTCACCTCGTGCCTTGAATCGAATTGGCCTTGGCGGTGCTTTCCACGAAATCAACGTCGAGTCCAGCACTGAACAGCGCTCGCGTGCTCTCAGCAACAAGGAGACTGCTAGCGGCGGCGCACCCTGGTCCGTCCTCGTCTCGCGCATTCTCGCGACCTCGTCAAACACGTCTTCCTGCGATGGCGCGGCCTACCCCAACGAATGCCGCACCGCCGCCCAGGCCGGCCCACCCATCTTCGCGTCATGGGCCAAGTACGATATCTCGTCAATGGCGACGCGCGCCGCGGTCGTGTCGCTCATGCTCTACGAATCCGGCGACTTCAAGTACAACTGGGGCCACTTTGTCAGCGGCCAGACGATCCACACGCCAGGCAAGGGGACGCGCAACATGCAGAGCGCCACCTACAACGAGGAGTACGCAACGTTCCTGTTTGGCGCGGACAAGGTGGCGCAGGCAAAGAGCTCCGGCGGCGCCGATGGTGTCCTCAGCCTCGTCAGCGGCGACGAGGCCAGCTTTGGCAGCGCGGCCTGGTTCTTGACCACGCAGTGCACCAAGGCCGTCCAGCAGGGCGTGGCGAGCGGCACGCAGGCCGGGTTCGAAGAATACATCACCGGCTGCATTGGTGGCACCATGGACGACAGTCGAATCGAGTACTGGACCAAGGCCAAGGCGGCGTGGGGAGTCGAGTGAGTCTCGTGCCTCGTGGAATGCGCAGATAAGGACGGTATGGAATGGGGATTCTTTTCGACAGGGAGGGAGTTTACTTGGGTTACTTGATGCCCACGCAGCCGAAACAGCTCACATGGGCTCGACGACGACAAGGACGATAGTTAGTACGTGCGTGTGCTGGCTGGCTGGCCGCATGGGCGTATACAGTCGACTGTATCTGGACGGATAGAAGGGCGCTACTGCGACCACGCATGAACTCGGGCCTTTTTCCGCATCCTCTGAAATGAAATGATGAAATGTCGTCTTTTGCTCAAGATGTTTGCCCATTGGCTGGGCGGCAGATGCAGTCAGAGATAAGTAGGTGGCGGAAGGATGGTTAAGGGCTAAGAATAGCTGGGCTAAGAATATTGAATTTGACATGTCCTGTATCCATTAGGTACGCCGCGGTAATAGTCGGTCAAGTCGGGGATACGAGGCCGACGTCGAGGAACGGGCAGGGCAGCGCAGCGACTGGAGCCACCAATTGTGAGAGTACTAGACACGTTTATGCGCCTGTGACGCCAATGATCCAGTCTCTCTCCAGTGGTTGTTGGCGGCGTCTTGCAGCCAGCGGAACGGTGCAGACGGCGGGCTTGTCTGGTGAGGTGGTGATGGAAAGGTTCATGTGGTGTTGTAGAAAGTAGAATGAGCAAGCGAAGACCCGGATACCTACGGTACGGTACGCACCTCAGACGCCCGGCAAAATCGACCCGCTCCGGCACCGCTCCGACAGCCCCCGCCGTTCCTTCCATCCATCTTCCGCTTCCATCTGCCTGCCCGTCGTCTTCTAAACTCGACATCTGCGCACATCATCTCGGCCCCCAAACTTTGACCCGCCGTAACTTACAGCTGTTGCTCATGCGCATGGGTTCTGCCATGCTTCTCGCCTTTCCAGCGGTGCCCACGAACAACACTGGCGGCTATTTGGTCGCCGTCGACGGTGCGACGCTGAAAAACTCAGTCTCAATACACACGTCTTCCTCCGCTCGGACAAGCTCTTGGATAACGTTATGCCAATGCAGTGATCGACTGGCATGGCCAAAGTGGCGCAATCGTTGCCGGAGAATTCCAGCATTACACGCCGCAAAGTGACCTCTCACAAAGGATCTGGACGTAAAGACATTGTCTCAACCACGGCTAGTACTTGCGAGCAGAGGGCCAATGTCGCCGCGCTACGATTGATACTGTCGCTGATGGGCTTACTGGCTGAACTCCCGTGCATGGCATCCAAGCCCGCCCACTCGCATGATATCCCTACGCCCAAGACCTACTGCTCCCTTCGGTTCCACGCGCGAGCTCCGTTCAGGCTATCCACTCCCCTCCCCTTCGTCGCTGTTGTTCAGACGGCGTATACCGAGCGCACCGCGGATGATCAAAACATTCTCGAGGAGCATTCCCAAGATCGTCCGACGACGACGGGCTGGTCGTGCCACATGCCTCACGGACCCTGCAAGACCGCCGACCAAGTCTGCGGATATCTTCAATCTAACAGTATTGGCTACACCCCTTTTCTGAACCCTCGCATGACGGCACCATCCATTCGCTCAGCGTCGTCGATCTCCGCCCTTCGCGGACATTCTTCTACGTACAGCAGAGATCCACGTGCATGGGTAGGTGGACTGCGCATCTGCCCGCTGGAATTGGATTTTCCAGACTGTTATTGTTTAGCACGTTGCCACCATTTCACCATTGTGGAACTCGCCTCAGACAAACCTCACACGGGGCAACGACGCGAGTCTGTCGCTCGACGGGACCATCTGGCTTGCACGATATCGTTGCGCAATTCATTCAAGTGTACTGAAAAGACTGGAGAGAATTTCGGAAGAGCCAAACTGAACATGAATGTGTTGGGATTCTTGCAGACTCGTCCCGGCCCGCGCATTCATTTCCAGCGGACGATAGCCATCAGGCGTGACTATCAGCGCAGTGGATACTCAGACGAGGCCTTGCCAGGATACTTTTCTGGTTTGCAACCAAAAGCCTTCCGAGAAACAATCTTTAAGATGCACGGTCAGACTTCTGAATGCTAACTGTATGGGGTGGTGGCAAGCTTATTTTCACGTCAGTATGCTTGAGAAACGAGAGAAAAGAATGCCAAAGACGACCGGACTGCGGAAATTCGTAATCCGGGCAAAAACGTGTACTTGAAGCAGGTAAGCCGCGGTATCCATTGCCTCTCTGCCCTTGGCGTGAAAGCGACCCGGAGCCCGAGTTTACTGCTCTCAGTTGCTAACCCAAAGCTATTTTACCCGCAATCATGGGTAAAGAGCCGTCATCATCTCTTATCGAACCCGCCACAGGCGTGAACGAAAAGATCCAATGGCGCGCAGACTCGACCCTCAAGATGGTCTCAGCCAATTCTGTTGCTGGGGAGGCCATTATGCCCGGCAGCAGGAAATGGATCTTCGTCGCGGGGTCTGACTGAACCAGGTAAATTCAGACGGACCCTTTGGATGGTGCACCTTCGCTACCATCCGCGAGCCTCGCGACTCCTCTGAGAAACCCCCCAACGTGGCGTGTCCTTGGAATTGTTGAGGCAGAACTTCGAGGCTGGCCCTCTTCATTTCAAGTCTTGCTCGCTCCATCGCAGCCAAACACGACGAAATGGACGGCTACGACATCAAGCTTCTTGACGTTGACATTGTGGCCAGAGAGTTTGAGGAACACCGCCGCTTGGAACAACAGATTGCAGACAAGACGCGCCATGCGTCTTACGTACAAGCCCCAAGGAATACTCACTTCCGCGAAGATGTTCCTGTTGCAGACCCATCACCAGATCTAGAATCCCGGCGAAGTAGCCTACCGTCATGGCAAGAAAAGAATGTTCAGCGCAGACCCAGAAGGAAAAGAGTCGGGATCCTGCTCCTCATCATCGCGCTAGCCGGTATTGCTGGAATTGCTGGCGGCTTCGGAGGCTACTACTCTAAGAATCAAAAGTACCAGCAGTCAATCAGCTTGCTACAGTCGTCCCGACTGTCAGCACTTAACTTTACGGACGTATCTGGACACGAAAACCACCTGGTTTACTACCAAGCCAACGGTCTGGACATCTTCCAGGCGATGTGGAACTCCACGACGCTCGAATGGCAAACATCTCGGGTGACGGGAGCAGATTGTGACGTCAAAAACAATACCCCCATCGCAGCAAACGTCTACTGGAAGTCAAATGATGTGAGCTCATTCTTCCTTTCACAATACGCTGCAGATACATTCTAACTTGACGATAGGAAATGGGTTTTCATGTGTACTACCTCGATTCGCAAAACGTGATCCAGCGGAGGTGGAGCAGTCTGGAAGACGGTGTTTGGTACGGAGCACAGAACGGGACGGTTGTGGCCGCTGCATCCTCCGACCTGGCTTCACAAGGATCCACCTGCTACAAGTGCTTGCAAGACGACATGATCATTTTCCAAGACGACGCTGGAAACCTCCAGATGAGCAGTGTGGTTAACGGTACATGGAACACGCCAGAAAAGTCTGTCGTGGCATCAAACGTGTCGCAAGGGACAGGCTTCGCCGTTGTGCCACAATTCTCTATCAACCCAACGACATTCGCAGTCTTTTACCATGACTCGAAAAAACAAACCTTGGAAGGAACCCTCTGGAACGGGACTACCTGGAATCCGTGGTGTAAGTTGTGTGACCCCTTCAGCGCGAACAACTAATGACAATGATCCAGTGTTTGATTCGAATCTCTGGCCGCCAATGTCAATGGCAGCTTTTGCCTTCGGATGGGACAAGTCTCAGAAACGGGCAAGCAAGCTCCAAATTCTTGCAACGAATTCGGAGGGCCTTCTTGCCTTCACCAACTGGAATACTACCAGCGGTTGGACAGTCCCAACGACCAATGCGAAGTTCCTGGAATATACTACGGTTGCGACGAACGAGGCCGGCAGGTTCTACGGGATCACGAGGCCTGATAATGAACATGAAGTGGTCCACCTCACACAGTGGGCATATGACGACGACGGCAACTACGAATGGATCGGCAATGTGGATATCTAGGAAGGGGATGATGTGGCGCTTTGGGTTATGGCTTTGTTTCTGTCCTTATTACCCAACTCTAATACTTCTGTCTAATGTCGCTGCACAGTGATTCAAATCATATGGTCGAGCGGCGCCACCGTCGACCGCGTCGCAACGATTTCCCAAATTTGCTCTGGCGATGCGTGGTTTATTAATCAGGAAGGTGGCCGATTGGATACTAGCACGAATATTCAAACGAATGGGAGTATGGGGGATGAACGACTGGTACCAGGATCCCTTGTCCATGTGCAGATCCTAAACACGACTCCGCTCGATAGCGACGAGCGATGAAGCAATCCATCCCACTATGCATGCAGTAACTGTCTTGCCGTTACTGTCACCAGCCTTCCTACTGCACTAAACTAGGATCGTTTTTGCCGTGCTATCAGGCTGTCGACATGCGTCCACGCATTCCCGGGTCAGTGCCCTCGTACGGCACCATGGACACATCATCTCCACCAGTTGGCGCTGAGGCATCAGCAAGGCCAAAAACTCATGACGACAGTCGAATCGATGAATCGACCCGATTGACTACTATTTCGGAGGTCGAAGATGAGGCAAACAGCTTCTTCGAGCGTCACATCCGGCTCAAAGTGGACCTCCGCCTCTGCACAATTGCTGGGATACTGTGCAGCTTGAATCTGCTCGACAGCGGCGTCATCTCGAATGCTTCTGTGACTTCCATGCTCACCGACCTCGAGCTTGACAAGGGAAACCGCTACTCGGTGGCCATCTTCATATTCACCTGCTCCAGCATCGCCTTCCAACTACCTTCAACCGTCGCCGTTCGCACGTTTGGCCCTCGCACATGGTTCAGCATCATTACATTTACTTTTGGCATCATCACGCTCTGCACTGGCTTCATACATACATGGCAGCAAATGATTTTCCTGCGCATCCTGCTCGGCGCCACCATGTCCGGCATCTACCCGGGCCTGATCTACCTCATCTCGACGTGGTACACGCGTCAAGAACAACAGCTCCGCTTTGCATTCCTCCAAAGCGGCCAGGTCATCGTCCTCGCTACGGGCAACATCGTCAACTACGGTCTGAACCAGCTGGACGGACAGGGAGGCCTCGCAGGCTGGCGCTGGATGTTCGCTGTCCAGGGTCTCATCACCTGCGTCATCGGCATCGCGACGTACTGGTGGATGGTCGAATTTCCCGAAACCAGCCACGAATGCTTCAAGTTCCTGAACAAGGAGGAAAGCATCGTCGCGACCAAGCGGATTCACCGAGACAGAGGCGACGTGCATGCAGACGCGTTTGCGATCAAAAAGGTCCTTGTGCACGCCACCGACATCAAGGTCTACGGCTTCGCGATCCTCTTCTTCCTTCAAAACATTGTTTCGACCGCGCTTTCATACTTTCTGCCCATCATCCTCGAGAAAGGCATGGGCTTCTCGTCAGCCCGGTCAATCTTGCTGTCGGCGCCGCCCTACTATTGGGCGGTCATTCCAGCCTCGCTCTCTTCCTTCATGGGCGACAGGTATTGTCTCAGGGGACCCGTCATCATATTCAACGCCGTGTGTCTCATTGCTGGTTTTGCGATGCTAGGCTTCTCGGACGTCGTTGCTGTGCGCTACATTGGGACTTTTGTGGCGACCGGGGCGTTCGTGGCCAATTGGGCTGCGTTGAGCGCCTACCAGGCGAACAATGTCGTTGGGTGAGCGTACAAACCGAAAAGAGGAATGATTGCAAGCTGACTTGCATCTGTAGACAGTGGAAGCGCGTCTTCACGTCAGCTACCTGCACTGCTTTCAACGGAGCTGGCGGCGTCGCTGGCAGCTACATTGTCCGCAGCCAAGAGGCTCCGAATTACAAGACAGCCGTCTGGGTTTCGATCGGGTATGGTCGTCCTCCTCGCTTGAGCTGCCAGGCCCGTTGTGACTGACCGGTAGACAGATCCCACATCTTGATGATGAGCATTGTTGCAGCACTTTCGGTACACTTTGCTTTAGCAAATCGGGCGCAGAAAGAGGGTCGGAGGGTTTTGGAGAATACGGTAAGTTCCAAAGTGATGCTTAGTAGCTCGACGGTGCTAATGTTTGGACAGGTGGGATTCCGTTTCACTTTCTAGCTACTTTACGAGGAGCGTTGCTTTGCGATTTCTTTCAAAACTGAAATCAAAACCAATCTCACCGGGCAACAGATTGCTCAAACTCGCGTTCGTACCGAGGTCCGCCGTAAGATATGGCGCTTCCAAGACAGTGACACACAGAAACCGATCATCAAGAAATCCAGAAAGCTAAAAAGTGCTCTTTGGGTCAGAAGAGGGCATGTAGCGGATGCGAGCCAGCTGTTGCGTGTGTCCGAACTTAAGTGATTGTCTTGCCCAGTCATAAGTCTAATATTTGGTTGGAGACGTGGCGATTCGCGGCTTCTGCTTTCCGACACCGGGCCCAGATGGTGAGCATAAAGTGTAGATGAACAGTATGCCTCGGTACGACCGAGGCTCATGGCCAGTAAGCCTGAAACCAAGCAAGCCATGTACTTTCAATTGGACACCGGGCTCGCTCTTGTGGAAGTTCTTACCGATCGGTACTAGACACGGACGAGACGGGCTCCGCGTCCGCCCGTGTCCGCCCGTGTCCGCCCGCGTCCGCCCGTGTCCTTGCCACTTGCGGAACTCCTTGCGAGCTTTCAGGGAAAAGACGCAAGTCTTTCATTCCTGCGTGTCCCGAAACTCCATCGTTGGTTGGTGTTCGAGACATGAATCTTGCTGCTAACTTCACCGCCGTTCAACAGACGTACTAATGTGGAAATGGTGATGCAAAGCGTTCTAACCAGCGTTGACCCTGCGATCAAACCGGTTGAAGCGACGCGCTCATTGGCCAAGTGATAAAATAAAAAGCCTACACGACCTAAAAGTCCTGACATGCCCGCACGTTAAGACAGGGAGCGACGAAAAAAGCCTAACATGGTGCGAAAGCGGAAAACGTGGTAACTTACAAGTTCTCAAACTTTGTTTCCGTTGTCCCTCTCCCTGCTCACCTAAAAACTGCGTCGCTGCTTGTGCTCTGCGCACACGAGCTTGTCCCTGCTCTTTAGAATGATTTCACAAGGTTGGCCAAGACGCTCTGGCCCCACAAGTCTTACTTGCAGTAACTGCGGGTAAGGACAATACTATTTGCCTTGCAGTCTTTTGGGCCCCGGATAAGCGCCTGAACGGTGTGTCAAACCTGCATCAGTCATACAATTGGACCTCCCGCGTCCATGCTCCTAGATGGGGACAAGAAGAAAATACAAGGCGGGGATACGGCGCGCAATTCCGCTCTAGCAGTCAGCAGAATTTCTTCTTCATATCATCTTCCCGGTCATCGTTGCCGAGCAGCGGCTTCAAAATCCGCATTCGCTTTCGCATTCCGTCGCGTCTACCGCTTATCATTGCTTGCACTTCTTCAATGCTCGCCCAAGCAGCCGGTTTATTTCGTTGCTTTACGGAGAATTATCTCCTCATTCGGATTTCCATTACCACATATTTGTACCCGCGCCGCTTCAGCAATCCATCAACTTGCAACGGGCGCACGATTTTGACTCTGCGCCGTCGAGTAGCTTTATACTACGGCGACAAAGGCGCGATTGAGGGGTTGGTCATGACCCAACCTTGTCGCATCGAAGAGTTGCTGACGTTTACAGCGCAGCATGGCGGCAACGTAATGGCTGACTCGTTTCCAGTGTATTTTGGCCACAATTAAGAGCAAATACCCCGCAAGGTTTGCTGTAGAGAAGCCGACTATACAGTGTTCGCGAAAAACCTTACGCCGTTTTAGATGCGCGGATGTACTTAAGCCGCCCGTTCCGCCCTCCACCGCCGCGCTTCACGAGCATTATGACTGGTGTTCAACTAAGGAATGGCGGACGCCATCTGAGAGCCCAAAAGTCATAAAGCCCCGGAGAATTCAACCTTTAGAACGTGGTCGCAGGGATGTACCTTTCGCCTTGTATGCGGCAGCCCCTAGCCGCGTAGTTAGTCGTACTGTCCACTGTCCAGTTGTTTTGGTATCTCACAACCCATTCCCCCCTCTTTCCCAACTCACGGGGTTTTTGGACGGATGAATCTCTTCCGGCTGGCCAAGGAGCGCATGAATTGAAGCACTGATGACGGACCTTTCGTATCCTGCTTCCACCACCTCAACCTTCCTCGTTCCCCGCCACCTCGCCGCACACATCCGCCGCCGCTCTTTTTGACATCAGTTTGGCAAGAAACTTGCGGAATGCTGCCCAGACCTCGGCTCCCAGCGCCTTTCAGACCCGATCCGTGACTATTCTCGATGATCCCGGCGTTAGCGCCCGTGGGCGATGCGGGAGCATGCATCGATGGCGCAATCATATTCGCCTACCGTACCAAGTCGCCTAAATGGGAGGATGCGCGGGAGAAGAGTTGCAGCAGCTGTCACGGGCGTTTGATGGAGACGGCGCCGCGTAGCTTGTTTGCGCGTGTCCCGATGCACACCCGTATGCTACGCTAGCGGCTTCTGGCGCTGCTTTTTCAATGTCGTGCAGTCCCTTTTACCTTTGTTTGTGGATTTCGGATCTGCGCATTACCTGCCGCCTTGATTCCGTCATGTCTTGTCTATTCCCAGACTATAACTCGTAACGACGAGACGGTGAGTCGATTCAACTTGAAATGCGAGCCCGTGCTTTAGGGCTTGCTTCGCAAAAGTCCTCGCAATTCTTCCCTTATCAGTGGCTGGATCGGAGTACTGCGGAGGAAGGTTTCCTGTTTTCGTTTTCGAACCGGCCAAATCGAGAGCCAAACGACGCGGCCTTGAGGCAATTAGCTTGCTGCCGAAGTGTCCGCTAGAACGGTAAGTATGGTAGGGCGGCGGTGGCATTCGCGCCATGAGCGCCAGGTGTAGTGGCGGTTGGGACATGTAGTTGCTGGTTGGTTGGACGGGGTTGAACCGGGGATTGATATCAGATGACGGGCAGTGACGCTGGGTTGGTCGATCATGTACGATCATATACGATCATATATTAGACATGTTTCTCTTGGAAACAATTGGCGAGACGTCGGGTCTGTTCCCTTAGTCAGCAGAAGACAATGCTCCAACCACCCTCGACCCTCAAGTGAGCGGGCGGCTGTCCCCGCATTCTGAAAGTAAGCTCAGTCGCCGACGGGGTTGGGTGGTTTGAGAAAGAGGTGACCAAAGTGGTTCAAGAACTTCGGCTGCGATGCAGGATGAATCCGGCAGGCGACGCAGCTATGAATCATTGGGTTTGGAAATGATATCGACCGTCAAGCGCTTGTGGTGTGGTGGGATTTGGGATTATTGGTCATTACCGCATTCGTTACTGTGCGAAGCAAGGCTGCAATGTAGGCCCAAGGCATAGGAACATTCCTTGTGAAGTAGCCGAAAGGCTCATGTCTCGGAGGCATAATGGTAGCAGTCCAGCGCATCAGAGAACGGCTTTTGTTCTGGAGAATCGTCAGAAGACACCGGGCGTTTCTGATGATGTTTCTAGACTTCATTGGATTTGCTGAGATGATGAAGGCCAAAAGCGACGGAGAGGAAACAGTTTGTCTTCAGCGTGAGCCTCGTTCAATGCTTGCACCGGCCCTCCGACAAGTTAGCGTCCAACATCCTGGATGCGTTGAGAGAATTAAGACAAGAACTCTACAGCTAGGCGCTTTTTACACTGGCAGTTGAGGTCGTCAAGAGTCTCATCGCCTTTTTCTGACAATTAGTTCAAAATTTTTCGAGTGCAATTCCAGTTGGAGGAGTAGCACATCCCAAGACCGTCCGCAAATCGACTGTGGAAGGAGCACCTTCTCCGGACCCCAGCATGGCAGTTGGTTGTTACCTCCCAGCTAATGACCACCCTTGTCGCTCTCGCCACTCCTCCATCACACTGTGACAGTGCAAGCTCGCTCGAAGGCTCCGAACGCGACATCTCTCGAGCTCCTTCCGCGGCGATGGCGAGAATCCTGGACACCACCAGCCGGTCGTCAGTCTTGCTGCCGCCTCGTCTCGAGACTTTTACACCACTTCAACTCACACGCCGATGGAGAACGGTGGAACTTTTGCGTTGCCTTTCCCGGCCACCGACAGCGACATCGACCGCCGGCAGCAACCGAGTCTCATCTCGCTGCTCGTACAAAAAACCGACCACACTTGAAACCCGCACGCCCATCATAGGCGATGGATCGTTCAAAACTCCTTCTGGCAGCGACAGCAACACCGGCAACAGATTCACCAAGGCTGGTAGTCGGCCTGGATTGCCGTTGCTCATCCACACTCCAACCACACTTGGCACTCACACTTAAATTCCTCCCCTAACGAAACCAACGGAGACAACGAACTCCCGAATCCTCCCAATCTGGCTTCATTCAGCGCCACTGCCTCGTTTCGACGCTTCTGCCACATTCCATACACACTTGAGCATCGAGAAAAGAGGATCTCTCCAAGTTGCTTGACCGAAGATAGCCATAGAGACGGTAACGGTAGATTCCTGCTGTTCGTAGGTGGTCGCACTTGAACGACACTTCAAGCCCACTCAATCGATGCTAGCGAAGGATCTCTCGGAATCCTTCCATAGACCACAGACAGCAACAGCAAACGACTTTGGCAGTCAACAATCAAGCAGCAATTCATGGGAAAGCTTGCCGGGGGACCAGCCAGCCGCCTTGAGTGGAGCAGTCGATGGTGCGAGACTGACTTCTCGCGACGACAAGGCGAACCGACCACAACTCGCACCGTCTCGGCAGCGCTTTTGGTGTTTGACGGTCGAGGAGCCCACTGAGCTGGCCAGAAATGGAAGAATCCGGTAAGAGTGTGCGGAGTGAACGAGCAAAGGACAAGACACGCCGTCGAGAGACACAGAAAGAGTTTCTTCTGTCCGTCTCGACAATACCGAGCCAGACAAAGCGTCAAGCATGAGCAGGGTGGCCAATTTCACAATTGACGCAGTGTGCCATGCAACCACGCAGTCTTGGAACGCGATGGGTATCTCGAACTCTGGTTTGGACCGTTGACAAGTGTCAGACACGACAACCAGGAGACAGCGCACTGTTGGACCGCATCCGCAACAGAGCGAGCCTGGCCAACAGCGAGCTCGAGCACGAGCACGAGCACTCAGCGTTTCTGGAGGGGAACAACAGAGGCCGACGATGCAGTCGATCAGCTCAGTTCAAGACCAAGCGCACCTCAAGGCTCGACAAGCAGTCTCATAGCCTACAGCCTTCGTGCCCGCCCCAACACGACCGTCTCCTCTGACAGCAAGGCCTCAAAGTGCAGGTGATGGCGGAGAGCGGGTGCTTGGGAAGGAGGGTGATGGTGACGGTTGTACGTCAAGGACAGTTCCCCCATGCTGACGGCACGCGAAGGATTCCTTCACCAAGCACGAACCGGCCAGCGCCTCTCGAGCACACGGTGACGCCCGTCGCAGCGTTGCAAACGGCAGATTCAATTCGTTCGGGTTGGAGGCAGGTCATTGACCGACCGGGCACCATCGTACGAAGACACAGGAATGCGTGTCGCCCGACGGGTCGTGCAGTCGGGGCAGCGGTACGGCAAGAAGATGGAAAGGGTGCGCAACAAACAGGCAGGCAGGTACAGAGCGGAGTTTGGTTTGTGCTCTGGTGCGGCCAGGCAAAGGTGAATCAACGACGGTTCCGCTGTCGTTCAAGACACTGGCATGTTTGGAGCAGGTGGTAGGTAGAGCCGGAGCATGGTGTTTGCTCGAGGCCGGGTGGGAACGGTAGGTACCAGGTGGGAGTACCTAGTGCAACGCCGGGTCTTGTCACGAACCGTTGGCACGTTGTCGAGTCGAAGAGGAAGCATGGTCAAAATGATGAATTGTTGCTGCCTGCTTCTAATTTTGCGAGGGGAATGGAATCAGAGCACTCATTCTTGGAGCGCAGCAAAGCAGTGACGACGCATTGGGTTGCGTATACAGCCGCGTACAGTACAGGGCTGCCTACCTTTGCATGTTGTCTCTCTCCTATTCTTCCGTGTGTGGCAGGCTGACGGGAGTAGCATTCGAGACTTCTAGAAGGCAGACGGCCACGTGTGGGATTCGTCAAGGGCGAAGCGGAAGGGTGAAGAGCCGGGGCCGTTGCACGACTGGCAGTCTTGGCGGTAGAAGCATTCCGGATCCGACGCGGTCAGCGTCTGAAGTGCTCTCACACGGCCGAGGTATGTCGAAGAAGAAGAAGAAGAAGAAGAAGAAACGTCGTAAGCTAGCGGACCTGAGGGCTGTGACGGGGCTTGGCGCGGGGTCGCTGTGGTGCGGCGGTGCTGGCGCGGTGGCTCCGGTGAGGTCAGAGGCCAGGATCAGGGCGCTCTTCGCTGGGGGTTTGGCCTTTCGGTCGGGTTCGCGTCATTCACGCAGAAGAAGGGTTTGGCTGGGGAGAGGCATGTTTTTGAGCCTGGGCCAAGGTAGGAGCAGGCTTGATGCCGTCGAGTGGTACGCCCGTAAGACTGGACGACCAAAGCCGAGTACCTCGCTGCAAGGCTGGAACGTGTGTCGGTGCAAAGTCTGCAAAGTCGGACGGTTGAGCGCTGGCACAATTATATGGAAGCAGGAGGTTCCGGAGGAGGTCGTAGCATATTCGCCTTTGAGGCGGGCAAGATGGAGGCAGTGCATGCGAAAGCGACGGCGGTGCGAGGTGGAGCGAGGTGCAATCCGAGCGGGCCGCGCGCGGGCCAAGGCTGAGTGGGTGTCCAAGAGGGGGCAGAGATGCGAAGCGAGTCGCTGAGATGCCGTCGAGGCTTGAAACGGCGACATGGCGCGAGGCGCGAGGCCCTGCGGTGTGCACCGGCGGCACCAGGGCTGACCTGACCCGCGTCCGCGTCCGCGCTGCTGCCTAAACCATCCTCATCAACACCGGCCTCCGCTCTGCTTCACCACTTTTCCTTCCTCCTCCTTCACCTTCACCACAACCTCGCTCGCACCACCGACTCCTCCACCCGGTTCCACTCGACACTCCCGTCCCAGCCGTCCAAGCGTCAATCGCCCAAGTGCTTGCTCTGACGCCTTACTCATATACTCGCCATTCGCCCCCAGCGCCCTCTTCTCCCTCTCGCCTCAGTCCACCACCTTCAAACCTTGCCGTCCCTCCCATCACCAGCCTCAGCCTTGCGCTGCATGTAGTTGACGACACCGCCGCGTCAACGACCTGTCGTCTGCCGCCCTACTCTTGATCCAACACGCTCCAAGCCCCTCGACCCTGCCTCTTCCTTCACCGGGCCCTGCCCTCTGATTCGACAATCACTGCGTCTTGGACACCAATCGCTGGTGAGTCATACCGTCTCGACACCGCCCTCCCACTCGGTCCAACGAGTTGACCCTCTGCAAAGCGGCTTATCCCCCTACCGTCAACATGGCTGCCAATCAAGTCAACCCCCGCCGCCGTCCTCAAAAGGACCATTCCGTCCAGATGCCGCCGCCGCCGCTCATGACGAGCCATCTTCGCAAAGCCGGAACCTTCCACTCTCCAACCAACGTCTCCTCTGATCTCGTCAACCCCCTCAACCATCACTCCATGCCCAAGCGCTCCGAGACCAACCCGCACTCTCTCGAGCAGCTCCTCGACGCTGGCCAGAGCAGGGTTGCTGGCCTCCTCGCCGAGTTTGACAACGTCTTGTCCGGCAAGACGGCTCCTGATGCCAGCATCCTAAAGGACGAACAGGTCCTGCCCGTTCCCTCTTTCATGTTGGGCAACCACTCCGTGGCCGACCCGGATGCTATGCAAATCGACTCCAAGCCCGCTGCTGTGGACCACCACCACGTCTCTGACAGCGGCCTTGGCTCATCTGTCAGTGGCTCCGTCCACGGTATGTTGACCTCCTCCTGCTCCTCCTTGCCCGGGATGCTGACCTTTGAAGGTGCTCGCCGTGCCCGGTCTACTCAGTCTGCTGCGGCCTCACGATCGGCCGTCACTCAGTCATACTCGAGTCTCTCTGGCTCTGCCACCAAGACCCGCGGCCTCAGCAAACAAGCCTACGGTGTCATCCAGACCCGCATTATCCGTCCAATTCTCCGCGAGCCGTCCTTGAGGGAATTCCACCCCTTGATCAAGGACGTTCCCTCGCGAATTGGCTCGAAGGACATCACCAACCTCCGCGACCTCGAGAAGACGCTCATCTTCCTCGCTCCCGTAAGTGTTGATTCTTCAGATATTTCAAGTTCTTTGGCTCACGTGTGTCGCCAATTAAAGCAATACGCCGCCTCGCCAGCCAAGTACAAGCGATTCTGCGAAACGAGCGTTGCCTTTATTGCCGACACTGTCTCTCACATCTGTGAAGCCGACCAACGTCTGCCGACCGACCGCCCTTATACGACTAACTATTTCCTCGACCTGGTTGAACAGATCCGTAGGTACGCCGCCATCATGGCTGCTTCCAGGGTGAAAAAGGCTTCCGGCGAAGCCGCGGGAGAGGTGGATTACTCGTCGTACGTATCTCGCAAAGTCTTGGCGTATGAGTCACAGCGCGCTAATCACGTTTATAGAGACGAAAAGGTCGTCCTCCAGGGCGGCCTCAGTAAGAACGGCCAACCCGCTCAGCTCGTCCGCGAGAAGGATGGCAAGATGATCCCCCTTGTTTCCGACGCCGAGCAGGCGGCCTCTCTGGCCCACCTCAAGCGTCCACTTGACGCCGGTGTGGAAGAAGAGGACGACGACGTCTACCGCTCAATGGCCAGGCGCCGCAAGTCTGACCGTCCTGGTGATGTCAAGCACATTTGCTCCGAGTGCCGCAAGACCTTTGAGCGCCCGTGCGATCTGACGAAGCACGAGAAGACGCACTCCCGCCCCTGGAAGTGCCCGGAACTCAAGTGCAAGTACCACAACGCAGGCTGGCCCACGGAGAAGGAGCGTGACCGCCACGTCAATGACAAGCACACTGCTACCCCTGCGCAGTACAAGTGCCTCTTCCACCCATGCGCCTACTCGTCCAAGCGCGAGTCGAACTGCAAGCAGCACATGGAGAAGGCCCACGGTTGGACCTATGTCCGTTCCAAGGCCAACGGCAAGGGACCCAAGAAGTCGACTGGCTCCGTCAGCTCCATGGGGCCTCAGACTCCCCTCACTCCGTTCGTGGACACGCCCCCAACCGGCCACATCCAGCAACTCTCCACCCCCATGCTCTCTACTCCTGCCACTCCCTTTGACAATTCGCCCTCTGTGTCGTCCTTCCCGGAAGTTGATTTTGACAGCAATGCCTCCTCTTCCGGATTCGACACTGCGAGCATGTTCTACGGCAACAATGGACAGGAAATGTACCGCCGAGAATCAAACACAACGGCAGTAACCAACATTACCTTCTCAACCGGCTGTTCTCCGATGCCCCAGAACACCTTTGAAGATGCCATCACCACTCCCAACACCGACTTCAATCATTCTGCTGCGGATATGATGTACGACCCAACCTTCAACTTCAACACCAACATGCAGCAACCCACCCCGGCCCTCAGCAACGACGATCTCTTCGCTGACCACTTTCCTCCGTTGGACATGTCCAAGCCGTTCAACTTCGCCGACATGAGCACAAGCGAGTTGTCGCCCCACGCGCAGCCCAACATGACCCTTTTTGCGCCGACCAACAACATGCACCTGGATGAAGGCTTTGGTGGCGACGACTACCTTCCTTCGGGCGACTTCCAGCTTTTCGGCGACTCGAGCATGACGTCGGCTCCCATGGCGGCTCCCACGTCGGCTCCGGTCAACCCTGCCCCGGTTGTTAACAACAACGGCGAGGGTGCTTCGAATTGGTTCCAGGACTTGTCCAACTTTGGCGGCCAGTTTGACAACATGATGTACAACCCCAACCCGGCTTGGAATGAGCTGGACTTTGACTTTGGATCTCAGTAAATGGGATGTGCAGAGTGGCTGTGGAGAAGATGAGGGGTTGCTGTTGGAGGCGTTGCTGCTCTTGAAGGCGAGCCCTGTGTTGACGAGCAATTTTGCCCCCTTTTTTCCTTCCACGCCGGCACCTTTGTGTGACCGGTCGTGCTGAGGCTTTACTATTTTTTTGACACTTTTTCCTTCTTTGGTCATATCCCCCAAACGCCACTCCCTGTCGTTTGTCATCTGGGTCAGTCACCCCGTCACTTGGGGTGTGTTTGTTGAGAGCGCCGGCAGAATCCTTCCTACTTTACTCGGTTTTCCACCTATCTGACTGAAAGAGAGTACAACACCACTCACAAATATCTGATGACTTGTCAACATTCTCTATCATTTTTACCATCTATTTGGTTTGAACAAAGCGTCATCCTCTCGTGCTCGCGCACTCTCAACTGAAAACCCAAAAACATTGAAAACTCTTCCAAACTGAGAAAAGACGGGGAAATGTGCGATGATGGATTTCCTTGCTGTCTCCGTCTTTCTTGTCCACGTCTCACTCTTCTCTGTCTTCTCTCTTGGGTCGCGACTTTCTCTTCTTCAGTACTGGAGAGGAAGGAGGACAAAATGATGGATGAGAGAGATTGATCTGGTTGGTTGGAGCACGAGGGATTGAGAGTCTTGCTTGCTTCTATAGAACCAAAAGAACGAAATGGCGTTTTCAGAATGTTCGTTCCTGCGTCTCCATATGTGACCCAATACTCGCTCTGTCCGAACCACCAAATTCCCAAGTGAACAAAACGTCGCCCAAAACGACTCCCAACGCCATGGCCCTCCCTCTCGTCCCACATGATACCACAACTGCTCAACCCACATGCACCCATCCATCTCAACCCACCCTTCCCTCCCGTCCATCATCCTCATTCAGCCCGCCCTCCTCCTCACCCCACCAATCAACTTCCCCCACACATTCCTCACACCCCGGCGAAGCCCAGCACGCCGACCGCCGCCGCCGCCACCGCCACTGACCGAACCGCAGCGTGCCACCAAAGAGGTCCGCGCATCAGAAACAGGCCGGGGAGGAGCGGGGTTTGTTGCGGGAGGCGTCGCAGCAGTAGGCGACGGGCGAGGCGGCGGCGGCGTCGTCGGCGGCGTCGGCGGCGGCGTGCGCGGATCTAGGAAGCGTTCGGGTTGCGGTTGCGGCGGACAATGCGAGGGAGCAGAAGAAGGAGAGGAGGTGGAGAAGGGGGACGGAGGCCGCGGCGTCGGCGTGCGCGGGTCCAGGAAGCGTTCGTGTTGCGGCCATTGCCAGAGGTCCAAGGGGGCGATTGGGGACTCGACTCGGCCACCCTCTTTGCCATCTCCGTCTTCTTCTTCTTCTTCTTCTTCTTCTTCTTCTTCTTCTTCTTCTTCTTCTTCTTCTTCTTCTTCTTCGTAGTCGTCCGCGTCGTTTGGTCTTACAGGCGAAGACGTAGTCGTGGGATCTGTAGATTCGCTCCATCTACTCGGATCAGGAGGTCGGGGCGTGGTCGAGATGGAGTCGGCCGAAGGCCGCGGGGACTCTTTCTGTTCCGACATGCCGTCTTCCCGTGTAACTGATGTCGTCGATCTGGCAGCCGTCGATGAAACGCTACCGTCGTCGTCGTCGTCGTCGCTGTCGCTGGCGCCTTCGTTGACTTCTCGCAGGGTGCTGCTGCCGATGCTGCTCATGCTTTCTTCCAAGTAGTCCTGGTATGCCTTGGGATATGCACTGCCCAAGTCATAGTCATACTCCTCCTCCTCGGTTCTTTGCTCGTCATAATGGGCTTCCCCATTCATTCCCCAGAGGCCGGTGTTCTCTTCGACCGCGGAGTGAGACCGGGACCGGCTAGGAGTGTAGACAAGAACGGGGACTAGATTCGTAGCCATCGACAAGGTCCTCGCCGTGTAAACGCCGCTGGTAGGGGGCTTGGAAGGGAAAATATGCCAACTACTAGATTCGTCGGCTGACACTGATGGCAGGGTGGTGTTGGGTGGGAAAAGATCGGGAGCTCCAATTGGGTCTGGGGCCGCATTCTCAGGATGCGGGAACGTGAATTCGAGAGACTTTCTCTTCAGTTTGGGTGATTGGTCTTGATGGGATAGAGATGGCATGGGTCGCCAGCACCAGAGACATTGACATTCTCCGACATGAGGGCGGACAATGTGGTTGGGGAGGTCGAAGGGAATGACAGCAATTGGATCTGGTTCCTCCGGGGAGGCTGCCGTCGAGCATGGTTGCGCCAACGCTTCAGGGCTTTGCTGGTCGTGTGCGTGACTAGGCGATGCCATGAGATCCTCGAGTAAAATGTCGTCCATGGTGCCGAATGGTCTCCACTGATCCTGTAGTTCTCTTCTCTCCTGACATAGGTGCAAGTCTTGCACACGCGTGCAGAATCGGTGAAGCTGTGCAAAGGATCGGAGAAAGAGAAAAGAAACCTTTGAAAAATACATGGAGAAATGCAGTCTTTAATGGCCGACGGTTGCCGCTAGAGAAGTGACTGCTCTCACGGCCATGGAAAACGGTCTTCGCCGGCCAAGTTGGCCGACCAGGAGAAAGAAGTCACAAGGCGCCATTGGGCAGAGAAGCGCCAAAATCAGTTCTCAAAAGGGCAAGCCGTTGCAATTTTGGTGCGGCTGTCCGAAGATAGCATCAGGTCGAGTGCCGTGGAAGGTTGATACTAGGTCATGAACGGGATGGCTCATCGAGACCACTTCCGTTTTTCGTCCCCTGCTAAAGAAAGTCGCAATAATCGTCCCCGAAGCTTTCGAATGGACTAGTACTCACCACACCCTGTGACGTCAAACATCGTCGACGGGGCTTGCGAGTAGAGCGTATCATTTCGTTCATCCCTTGTTCCGGACGGTAGATGGGATTCGGTGGCAAGAACGGTGCGGAGCCAGCCCATGAGCCTGAGCAAAGGGATGGCCTCGAGACAACAGAGGTTGGGTTGATTTCCTTCCTTCCTTTCGCGCTTCTCACAAAACACACCAGCCAAAGATAGCATGTGCGGCAGCGGACGCTGCCCATTCAACATTTTCTCGCTTCGTCTCCAAACGCTTTTTTCCCTTTAAGCCTCCTCTTCTGCGAACCTTTCAAGCAGCCCGACATTCCAGTCGCCCATCTTCTTTGCACTGGCCGGGATCCAGGCACCGCTGCTCCTCAATCTTTCTTTCAGCGCAAGGAAAACATGCACCGGCAGTCTCGCCTCTTCAACGCTCAAAGAGAGCCTGTCGAGTGCTTGGCCCTGTTCGTGGTCCGGCTTGAGATGGGCCGCAGGCTTCCACATGACCTTCATTGCACGCGCCGGGTCGGTCGTGCCATGGTCGTTGGAACCGCCGGCATGTGGAACCGAAGAGGAGAAGGAGAGGTCAGGTGTGAAGACCCAGATCTGTGGTGGTGTTCTTAATTAGCTTGCCACTTCTCGTACTAAGATTTAAGAGGTGGGAGGGTAGCGACGCACTTCGATGGGCTCCAAGCTCTCCCCATCCTCATCGGCCTTGCTTGCCTGTAGTTCATCGTCCGGGACCACCGTGAACTTCCTGACTCCTTGATTCTCGATCAAAGATAGAAGCTGCGCGGAAACCCACTTCAGCGGGCTGTATGACTTGGGCGAAGGGGCGTCTTTGCATGTGACGGACAAGCTCCACTTCCAAAGGCGGAATCCATTACTGCGGTGGTCGAAGAGGCCGACATGAGAGTTGCACGAAGAGCAGAGCAGATGTGAGCGCTGATCTGAGGAACTGTGTGTAGCAAGCTGGGAAAAGTCAGAACAGGAACTTGGCAAGAAGTTGTGGTATTGCTTGACGATGTGACTGATCGATTTTGCTACTATACATTGATGATGTATCTTGTTTTAATCGCCCCCGCCCTGTAAGTTGCCAGGCAGAAGGCTGAAAGCCAAGACAGAGACTGGCGCAGCAAGCAAGAACCGCATCATTTGCACGAGCAATGAGGGTACACAAACCCGCTGCCACCTGTCTTGTTCTTGTTGGACATTTGTATCGAAGACCGCGCCATTGATTCAACCAAGGTTGGGCCTGGCCTCCTTCTTGTTGCCCATACCTCTTCAAAAACGAAGAGCACAGAGAGAGAAGCGAGAACGCGCATGGGGGATGTTGTGCCTTGTTCGCCTGACACGAGCCGAAGCCGCTGGGGATGCTCGCAAGAGGGATTCTTACCTTGACGCCGGTGCAATCTTCTTCGGCAAGCAGCAAGTGTGCAAGATCCACGAAGCCTACGCCCTTTCTTGCCGTGAGCCTGTTACTGGCAGCATAGCCTTTTCCGCGTCCTGCATGATTGTTGTTACCATGGCTATGCTCGTCCGGTTTGTGGCAATGCCAAAAGTCCATCATTTCTGCCCAATTCTCATTCGGCAAGTCAAGCCATGACTTGACGCCCATACGTGTGTTCTCCGCACCACCGCCATTTGCGCCCTCGGAACTGGGGTCGCTTTCGTCATCGTTCCGCTTGGGGTTCGCAACGGCCAGCTGTGCTCCACACTTTGCGCACTTGACACTCTCAGCTGCTTCCAGCTGGCGAGCATCCCAGGGCACCACATTCTCAGCACCCTGCCTCGATCGCAGCAAGCCGGGGCTCTTTTCCTGCAACTGCAATCGGAGCGTCAATTCCTTGCTCGGCGCCTGAGGCAGCATCAAAGCTGCGGATCCCCCGCCTGCGATCTGCGTGGGAAGGCGAATGGAGGCGGAGTGGCCTTCATGGGTGAGGGTCAGCGTTTCGCCGTCGGCAGAGAGAACAGCCTTGGTTTCGGACGTGTGCGCGGTGCGGAGCGACGCGAAGAGCGTGACGGTTCGGATGTGGAGAAGCAATTCGGCATAGAGGTGCAGTATCGAAGAGGGCTCGGTGGAAGGCGACGGTGGACGAGTCATTATGCTGGATGGAGCTGAATTGGAAGAAAGCTGGACAGTGGAGTGTCGCGCAAAGGTGGTGAGTGCGACACTGACGTCGAGCGGCCATGACTTTTGGGTTCTGACTCAGCATCCACACCAGAAGACGACGGAGTTGTGAGACATGCAGCAGCCTTCAACGGCCGCTCTCCGAAAATGCACCCAAAAATCCAATCAAGGCTTTCTCCTCAGGCGCCATACTGCTGAAAGTTCACGGTCGAAGCGTGGCTTCAGCCCTCACTCTCCATCTTTGAGCCACTTGCTTGAAGTCCAATGCTCACCAACTACCCCGACTGCATCCTCTGGTTTCCAGCTCGCCTCGTGGCCACTCACCATCCACCACCATTTAAAAAGATGCTCCAATGAGGGCCGACGACTTGACACTCACCTCCCCATTGACCGGTACTACGCCCTGCTGAAACGCTGCACAATATCCTACATTGCGTGCTTGACTCCAATCAAGACGCACCGTCTGACGAAAACGCTCAGCCCTCGCCTGATGCTCTGTCATGTACCCTACCTCGACGTCCCGAAGCAGCCAGCCACGCCGAGTCGAGCCCAAGCGACGATGCCACCAGAGCGTTGCCCAGGCATTTCTCGCCAAGTTTGTGCCCTCGGACGACACGAGGACAACGGGTGCAGATATGCCAGCCTCCTCAATCTCTATTATTGGCATTTAGTCCGTCGCCAATCTCTTTATCTCGCTCCCGCTTCTAGACGTGCACCCAGTGTTTAGTCGTATAAGCGCCGACGACAGCAACTACAGCGATAGCCTACCCTTCGAAAGAAGATGGAGGTAACCATGGCAACGCCACGGCCCACTTCCGCCAGCTCACTTTTGTTCGTCTCATGACTCCCCTGAACGAGCCCAACTATCAGCGAGAATGATGTCTCCTTCCGAACCCTAGTCCCTTTCGTCCGTGGTTCATGTGGCGGGCGTGTGGTCATTGTGGCCCCCTCGCCTGCGCACCGTCTCGCCGACTCGCCAGCGCGGAAGTGCGGCATGTGCCGCCGCCGAGTTCATCAACGATGATGAAACAAGGTCTTGTGTGTGCGTGTCTGCAAATGTATATCTGGGCCGAGGATTTGACTGGACAAGGCAAGTTGATTGCAAAGGCAACCAGCTACCATTGCCCGCGAAGACGGTTGCTTTTCTGGCGGACATGACTTGACGCGATCTGCAGCGCTCCTCAACGTGTCATGGCACGCGCGCAGCCACAAGCAGGTCGCGGTGGTGGTAGACCTCAGATGCAATGCGAGCAGCAGCAGCCGCACGCGCGCTGGGGCGCACAGTTGCGCAGGCGAGACACGGTGAGAGGAGCTGGACGGCTGTTCGTGGGTGCAGATGACGCATGCAGAGTTTTGGTGTGCTGGCGCGGCTTACTCTTTCTTCTTCTGCCTTGGGTGTTGCCAGTCGGAGTGGAGGGTGGCTTGCTTCCTCGGTCGACGGGGTCCAGGCGGAGGCTGCAGGCCCTGCTTTGCCTGACTGCATGAACCTGAGCCAGCTACGGCCAACCAAAGGAACAAGCTAGCGTAGCGACGAATCCCGCGCGGCGGGCCGGGTCGCCCGGGGCCCGACCTGGTTGCAGCATCTGCAGACCGGCCTTTGGCGATTGCATGACTGTATTGCTGTATGATGTTGTTCATGCCCCACCGTCGCATCGGGCTCTGGATGAGGTCGACAACAGACGTTGCTATGCCGCGCGTGGACGGGCGTGTGCGCACACACAGACGCGGCAGGCAAGTGGCCGGCGCGGGAGCGGGCTCGGCGAGGATGAGCGTCAGGGGTGAGCTAAGTAAGGAGCAGGGGCTGGGGCGAAGAAAGAGGGTGAAGGAAAGGTAGGTAGGGATGGCCAAGGCCACTCAGCATGACGGCTGCCGACGGCGCGGATTAAACAGAAGACACCAACAACAACCACGACGGTGAGCGGATCATCAGGAGGTGCTCTTCGCAGCATGCCGTCAGCACCGGAGAGACGACCTTGTACGAATGGCAAAGAGGGGGGGCGTTGCAACTTGCAGCGAGGGGACGGGCCGTACAGGTTGATAGGAGGAGCTCGGGCACGCGGGGACGGGGCAGGGACCCGGACAGCGGTTGCGTTGCGCTGGGTGATGTCAGTGGGTTGCCGGCCCTGCCTCCGTCACAGCGGCCGGGGTAGCGGCAGGGAGCCAATCAGGGATGAGGGGGAAGAAGACGGGGGTCGGATTTGCAGGGGTCGTGTCCACAGTGGCGACATGTGAGGGACGACATGATGGCGGCTGGCCGTGGACTCTTCTGCTTCGAGCATTGGAGAGAGTGAGACACGAGGGCGCGAGTTTCAACTGCGTGGGCATGCTTTGTGACGGCAGCACACCTGGAGCATGGCTGCGGCGCAGGTGCGAGCGGTACCGGAGCTGAAGTGAGCAAGGAATCCAGGCGCGGGTTTGGGCGACGACGGGAGACTGGAGCGGCAGAATTGGCTCGTGCTGTGCTTCGAGGAGAGACGTGAGGTTGGACTCTTCTCCATTTACCGTGGTGGACGTCAAGTACAGATACTCCTGTGGCTGCTGTCCCGTAGTACACTGACTGCTGATCATGTACGTAAGACGGGCCAATACACCTGTGTCAATGTGAAACATGGCCGAAGCTGATGGACGGAGAAGATGGCCGTGAAGTTGTTCGACTCCAGTGACGAGGCTCAGGCACGGACGCGTCACAAACCCCAAGTCAAGCATTGGACACGAAGTCTTGACGTTGATACACAGACGGTGGTATCAAGATTCCAATCTGGACAACAGGGTGCTAGGTTTGCGTCGGTCGTCCTGGTAGCCGTTAGCAATGCTCGCATCTGAGCCTCTGTGCCAACTCAGAGAGACGAGGCTGAGCATCCGACTTGACAGGGTGGAGGGTTAGCGCTCGCGGCTGACCGTAACTTTGAGCCGACACCCAAAGTAGATCAAAGTCTAACGGGCCGGGAAGGACGCCTGGCCGTTATCAGCTGCATGACCGTGTTTGTGGCGTCCGTGAGTCGCGAACGCACAATCCCAAGCTCGCTCTCGAGAGCTTTTTCAGGGATTCTGATGACAGCGACAGAAGCAATTTGGCGGGGATGATCTACAACACTCGGAGGTAGTGATGGCTTGGTTGGCTTCTGTCTCGTGCCAATGGAGGATGACGGTGGTTGCTTTTCCAAGGCAAGCGGAAGGATCTTGGATGAGCCAAAATTGATTTTGCCGAGCAAAAATCTCTGGCAGTAGTCGGGGTGGAGGGGGGCATTCTGGGCGGCATGAGAGATGTATAGGCGGAAACAAAAGCCAACCCACGGGTCAGTTGACATGGAATTGCCTTGCACCGAGTTCTCTTTATGGGAACAGGGCCAATCAGCGACCAGGTACCAGATACTCGAGGTCCCAGATGACTGACAAAGCATGCATGCTTCGAAGCAGCCGAGAGAGACGATGACTAGGATCGAGATGGTTGAATGATGGCGATGACCGAGAGGGAAAGCTCATGTGGGCAGGCGGAGAAGCAGAGGATCCGATGTGGAAACAAGGCATCTGGTCGACAGATGGGTGGTGTGATGGGCTCGCCAGCTCAGGGTCGTTTGGCTGACAGCGACAAGCGAAGAGGATGTGGGACCTGCTTCCTTGGCTGCCCGGCGAGGAGTCGACAGAAGGGCAAAAAAAAAAAAAAAAAAAAACCAAAAAAAAAAAAACTCGAGACAGCGAACAAGGGCTCAAGAGAGCCGTCTCACGAGCTGGAGCAAAAGAGCCGTTCGCCCGTTGCATCACAGTACAGGCCGGGACGGACCGCGCAGCGACCCTTGGGCAGGGCATGGCAGCGGGTTTGCTAGAAAGTATGCGTCGGCCTTGGACGTGGGGGGCCAGCATGAAGATGGTGGAGTTGGTGATGGAGCCATCCATGATTGGAGCGACGGCGGAGGCTGAACGGCGAGAGACAGAGAGGTAGGTCATGTAGGCAGTCATGGACGATCTGCCATGGTTGACAATCATGGCGCCAGATCGGCCGCCTGGCACTTGGGACGAGCGCGCATGGCGATCCGGCGAGTAGAGGTACATGTGCGTTGGGCCATGGGGGAGAGCAGGAGGCGGGAGGTCAACCTAACTCAACCGTAGGACGAGCGGACGACTTCCAGCACCAACTGAGTTCCATGCGCGTAGCCACAGCAGACAGATGGATACGACTCGCTTTGCTTTGTACACGATGCACAACTGTCGTCGGTCCAGTCTGGCTTTGTTTTAGTGGCCTGGCTGGTCATGTGGTCGAGAACGCGCTAGCCATGTACATTACCTTTGGCTCTGCTGTTTTGGTGCAAAGCGGCAGCCCCGCGACTCAGAAATTCGCTCCCGCCATATTACAACCTCCAATCTTCGCTGCGCTCCACCATCCCCCAGTCCTCCTCGTCCCTGTGCGACCCAGCCTTCGTCCTGGCCATGCTGCCTGCCGCTTGATCGCCCTCTCTCGCTTCTCGCTCGCTCAACACTCCCGCGACCTTCGGCTCCCGACGACATAAGCCATCCATCCATCCATCCATCCGTCCACGACGACGCAACCTCACCCGCCTGCCACCCTCGTCCCTCGTCCCGGGCTCCCGCCTGGTCCACCCAACACTCCACTCCGCAGCCCATCGCCATTCGGTCATGATGGTCTGTCTCTCCACTGCTGCATAATCACCGACTTTGCCTGCCTTCCCCCCGGCACGGCCTGGGGAGACGGCCAGAGGGGAACGGCCTCCGCTCGCTACCAACCTCGATTTCGCCCATCCGCCCACCCTGCAATCCTCCGTCATGGAAACTCCTCAGAAACCCTCGTTGGCCCCTCCCGCCGTCACGGCTCTCAAGCTCGAGGCCGGTGCGCCCCACCGCTCCATCACCATGCAGCGCACCCTCAGCCAGAGCAACCGCCACGAGATGGAACAGCTTAGAGAGGCTGCAGAGCAGACCCTCAACGTCTTGGTGGATCTGAATTTGGACGGCACCATTCGCTCCGTCAGTCCTTCGTGGAAAGACGTCGTTGGCACAGAGCCAGAGACGGTCGTTGGGAAACCCATTGAAGACCTGCTCATTGGGAACAAGCGCGTCTTTGCCGATGCAGTCGAGAAGATGCAGAACAATGATTCCAGGAGCCGACTCATTCGCTTTTCCATAGCCATGGGTCCGGCTTCCAAGATGCAGAAGAATGAGACATCAGACGACCAAGACGAGTCCGCCGTTGAACAGCCCGAGACGCCCGAGCCCGTTGCCTTGAACCTCGAGGCGCAGGGAATCATGTCGTACAACCCCGTGTCTGGCGAGGACGGCCATGTAAGTAAACTCCGTCGCCGTTTACGCTTGGACATTCGGCTAACTGTCTAGACAATTTGGATGATGAGGCCTTCTGTCATCCGAGAGGTCACCATTGACCTTCCAGAAATTCTGGTCAACTCTCTTGGGGTTGGTGCTGAAGTCTTAGCTCGTTACTTGACAGAACTTGCAGAAGTGGGCGCAGACGATCCCGCTGCTCATCCACCTCCGCCTCAAGTACTGTGTCGAATTTGCGAGCGGAACATCGCCCCGTGGTGGTTCGAAAAGCACACCGAGCTTTGCTTGCAGGAACACAAAGCTGAAATGGAAGTGCAAATGGCCCAAGAAAACCTGGGCGAGCATCGAAACGCAATCGTCAAAGTTCTCGATGCCCTGGAAGCGGGTTCGCAGCGCGCCACTCGTGCAACTTCCGCTGGAGATTTGAGCTTGAGTCCACAACTCATCCAACCCCCGGCCGAGTACAAAGGACTCCCCATCTCTCCCGCCTCAACGCCTTCATCCGGACTTTCCTCTGGCAGAGCCTCGCCAGCATCGCCGCCTTCAAGCTCGCGGGAACGCACCGCGCTTGGCCACCGTCGAGGACGCTCTTTTGCCGTGCGGCGTCCCATTTCACGGATCATCGAGCTCGTGCTCGACTTGTGCGACACAGCCCTGGAAATCAACACCCCAGCAATCAAGGATACCCGCACCCAGTTTCCAACAGAGCTCAGGACCCAGTCACCTCAGTCCGAGAATCGCATATCGCAGGTTCTCCAATGGCAATCTCCAAGCATAGGATCAAACGATGGCGAGCAAGGACTGCTAGCCCTCTGCGACGATACTGCCAAGTTTTGCAAAGCCAAAGTCGAAGCTATTTTCCGTTATCGCCACATACTCGAGTACTCTGAGCGCATCCGTATCGAGTTTGAAGATCTTGTACAAGAGTGCATAGAGGAGGCACTTGAGAAAGCCGGGCGCTATGCTCGCGGCGAGCTGTCTGATTCATCTTCAGATACTGCAAGCCAGATAGAGCCCGAGGAGGGTCCGACTGATGCTGATCCGCCGGAGCTCCAACAAGAAGAAGGTCTTTTTCCCTGTTCTCTGCCGGATCATCCGTCGAGCATGAGCCAAGCATTACGAAGTACGTCCGAGCTGTCGTTGTCGTCCCGCTTCGATAGACGGCCCTCATCAGCTGCTGCTTCGACAAGGTCCAGCAGTCCACGTGGAAGCCAGACGCCAAGGTCACATGCCGGTACCATGAGCGTCAAGTCTCAGAGCAAACGCACCTCGATGCATTTCGAAAGCGATGCAGGGGCTGAGAGCGACACGAGCGTGAGGTCTTCAGTCTTTTCGGGGCACAGGCGGGCAGATTCACCAAGCTCAGAGGCTGGACTCAGCAGAGTAGCAAGTTCTCGCGAGCGCAAGCGCAAAAGTTTAATTCTTCCGAGCGTCATGTCCAGCCGCCAACATTCACCGGCCAGGGGTGGCCTGCAGCAGCCTTCGTCACCACTGAGAATGACTAGGAGTCGCATGTCGATAGGCACAGAGGCGATGCAGTCTCCCATCACCTCTCCGGTGCTCTCAACAAGCGAGATCTCCTCTCCAGCCCTTCTTGCTCAACACCATCCACACCATCATCGACGCCAATCATCTACTGCCGGGTCCGACGTAGCAAGGCCTCCTGTATCGCCTCGATTGATACCTAGCAGTAATCCCCAGCCTAGAGCCCAGCCTCCGTCAATCAAGGACTTTGAAATCATCAAGCCCATCAGCAAAGGCGCGTTCGGCAGTGTCTACTTGTCGAAGAAGAAGTCCACTGGCGACTACTTTGCAATCAAGGTGCTGAAAAAGGCAGACATGGTTGCCAAGAACCAAGTCACCAACGTCAAGGCTGAGCGAGCGATCATGATGTGGCAGGGCCAGAGTGATTTCGTTGCCAAACTTTACTGGACTTTTTCCAGCAAGGATTATCTTTACCTCGTCATGGAGTACCTCAATGGCGGCGATTGCGCGTCCCTCATCAAGGTCCTTGGCGCCCTGCCCGAAGACTGGGCAAAGAAATATCTTGCAGAAGTTGTGCTTGGAGTCGAGCATCTGCACAGTCGTGGCATTGTGCATCGAGATCTCAAGCCCGACAACTTGCTCATCGACCAAAAGGGCCATCTCAAGCTGACTGATTTTGGATTGTCCCGTATGGGGTTGATTGGAAGACAAAAGAGAGCGCTGAACAGTAAACCTGAAGAGCAGGCGCCAGATCTCCTCAAGACCGGCCCCTTCCACAGAGCACTCTCCGTAACCTCTTCACGATCTGCATCATTCGACATGCAAGGCTCGCAGCCTTCGCCCTCCAATACGCCTGCGTTGACACCTGCCATGGCGGGAGAACTTCACCAACCCTCGTACTTTAGCCTTTCTCGGGAGCCCCATCGTGAGCCGTCTCGGCGGACCTCGGGAAATCGCAGCGACAGCGCCGAAAGCGAAGCTTTCCAGAACATGTTCCGTAGGTTTTCAATTGCTGATGAACTACTACTTCCCGGGAACCCAAAACGCTCACCTATAGAAGAGGAGGACATTAGCGAAGGAGACGGCGTTTCTCCAGACCCCTACGCGCTCCATCCTACAATAAGCCACTCTAGCGTCGCGATGCACACAGGAACCCCGCCCTCGACGTCTACCATGCTTCCCCCTCCCATGGCCTTGTTCGATCCGGAAGACAGCAACCGCAGATTCGTCGGCACCCCTGATTATCTCGCGCCGGAAACGATCAACGGAAGCGGGCAAGATGAGGTGAGTGACTGGTGGTCGCTTGGCTGCATCCTATTCGAATGTCTCTACGGGTACCCTCCTTTCCACGCCGAAACGCCGGACCAGGTCTTTCAAAACATCCTCGAGCGCAGGATCGACTGGCCACCTGAAGATGAGTACGAAGTATCTGAAGAAGCAAAGGATTTGATGAATCGCCTCATGTGCACTGATCCCAGCAAGCGACTTGGTGCCAACATGGACGACAAGTACGCAAGCGGCGGAGAAGAAATCCGAAATCACCCTTGGTTTGCTGACGTTAACTGGGATTCGCTTCGAGACGACGAGGCTTCGTTCGTGCCTGCCTCGGAAAACCCCGAAGACACAGAGTATTTCGACGCGAGGGGCGCGACTATGCAAAACTTTGCTGCCGAGTTTGAAGATCAGACTTCATCACCCGCCGGAACTCCTGGAGCCGATTATCCTGAGCGACCCCACGATGCTTTATCTCGCGTGAGGTCACAAGTCCAGGTAACCTCGGCAAAGCGAAGCTTGATGCCTCTCCACATTCCTCCTCACGTCCGTGAAGGCAGGAGTAGGAGACTGAGCGAGCCCATGGGAACCGACGACTTTGGAGCCTTTGCATTCAAGAACCTGCCGGTATTAGAGAAGGCAAACAAGGATGTGATACAGAAACTTCGCGCTGAAGCTATGCAAGCGCAGACGAAGCCGCCCTCGACCGTCACTTCTCCTTCGGTGAGCTCACCAACACCGTCGCTGGATTCTAGTCCAATGGCCCAGGTGTCAGGTCTGAAGAGGACCCAATCATCCGCCGGCAAGGGTGGAAGGCCAGGATCACCTGCTGTAAGCCAAGTCAGTTCCTCACCAAGCAGGGCATCTCAACCTTCATCACCACTCCTCGTCTCGTTCAGTACTGGTCAGCACCACGAAAGACGAAAGACGTCCAGCGGCGCATCGTCCCTTTCGCTGCAACCAACAAGCACCAGTGGATCATTGCAACCTGGAAGCTTCTTCGACGCAAAAATGTCCCAAAGCCTCAAGCTTACGGGGCCATCTCCGATCAAGCCCACCAAAACATCAGGGAGCTCGGTAGGCTCAATATCGCAGGAAGTCAAATCGGCCGGCGCATTGCCGCGTCAACACGGCGGATCAGTGCCGTCACCTCGGGCACGTTCGCACACGATCGGATCTCAAGAGGACAACGTGGAAGTCGCACCGTTTCAACACACACAACACAAGCGCAGGAGTCAAGTCTTTGATATATCACCATCGTCGTCCGACACGGAGGAATCTAGACAAAAGGCGCTTCTACGCGTGCACAGACGACGACAAAGCACGCGGAGGCTTTCGCACATTGCAGCAGACGGACCGTTTTTCAGGCCTTTGGACATTCTTGTCGTCGAGGACCACCCGGTATCACGATTGGTCATGGAGAAGCTACTCGAAAAATTGCGTTGCCGGACAATAACAGTTCAAACTGGCCCCGAGGCAATGCGCTACGCCATGAGCGAAGTCAAATTCGACATCATCATGATGGAGTATCGCCTTCCTCAAATCAACGGCGCAGATGTTGCTCGAATGATTCGAGAGACGCGCAACCCAAACAGCCACACCCCCATTGTTGCCGTCACTGGATACCTCAAAGAATTGCAGGCCCCACACCACTTTGATGCCCTGATTGAGAAACCGCCTACCATTGCGAAGCTCACCGAGGTCATTGGGCGCCTCTGTCAATGGAAACCTCCGCCACCAAACTGGACTCCGGCAATGCTGCCCGCATTCCCAACCTCAAGTCTCCGGCAGGAGTCGTCACGCCTGGATGACAGCCCAACATCCAACTCGTCTGGCTTTGCCCCAGTCCCCTCCGGAAGCTATCGTGGCTCTAGCCGAGAAGACTCCATCAGCTCCAGCATATTCGGCGACAATGAAAACCGCGATGACGTGCCTGTTGTGATTTCACGCCAGCCTACCGATGAATGGCGAGATCGTGACATTGCGCGCGCGTTTGGTGGCCTTGGAATTTCAGACGAGCAAGCTGCCGAACCCAAGAACCTCATTAAGCCTCTTCCAGACATTGCTCCTCTTCGGTTGGAAGCTTCAGCACCAGCGACTTTGGAGCATCCGTCACCAGTACCAAGGAAACAACGATCCTCGGAGCAAATCAATGCAAAGCGGCGCTCGCTCGAAAAACAGAAGCACGAATCCGCCGAGTCCGGTGACGACGAGGACGAAGAACTTGGTAGCAACCAAGTGACTCGAGCCAAGAGCCCAAGTGCGAAGTGCGGGCGAGCTCGTGGTTCCTCCAAACTCGGCGTGGAGATGATGCGCACAAATAGCCATGGCAGTGTAGTTTCGGTAGAAGACATTGCGGCTGCAGGGGCGGTTGCAGACACCATGTCCAGTCCACCGCCTGCCATCACGGAAGAACAGATGCCTCTCACCACGCCTAAGCTCCTAACTTCGCAGCCGTCAGGACAGACCCCGAATCGCAAGACTTCCGACCCCAATCCGATACGAACGCCGGCCGGATCCCCCACCAGCGCCCCTCGTTTGGAAGTTGACTGGTCCGCCGAAGGCAAGCGCCTAGATGGCTCCCATCTCAAACCTCGGAAGTCGCCCACAAACATTTCAATCACGCCGCCCGAAATGCTTCCACGCATGCCCGGGGACGCTGTGAAAGAAATTGAAATGGATCAGGAGCAGGACATTGACGCCGAAGCCACCCCCAAGGCCAGTCACTCAACGGAGCTAGGCGTCGACCCGGATCCCACCCCCAAGGCGTCCGGGACGAGCAGTCCATCGAGAAGCTGTAGGGAATCATAATTGGACTGCGGGGGCATTGGGCTGTACATTTTTTGGCAGGGGCATCCAGATTGATAGTGGAGTAAAAGAGAAGGGAGTCGGTTGTATCACCACCTCCCTCTAACATCGGCTTTAGCACCTCGATCGAGTCCTCAACTTGAACTCACCCTGGTCCTTGTTTTTTCTCGCTCCTGAAACCACCAAGAAGACCGAAAATCCAAAAAAAAAAAGAGAAAAAAAAGCAGAAAAAAAGAAACCCCTTTTTACAATCTTTCACTTTTGTTATTGAAACTGATGTTTCATGGGGCTGTTGCGGCTGACGGTTGGTCGGTCGGTTGGATCTTCGGTTTGGATGAATGCTTGCTTCGATGCGTAGCAGAAAAAGATTGGAACACCAACCTCTCCCCCGCCGCCTGCGGCTGTCACCTTTATCCTCTCAAAACTGCAAACACCCAGACTGTCACATGCGGTCGTTCCTCTCGTTGTTCCCGTCAGATTGTGGACAAAAATTTGGCACTTTTCCTTTGTCACGCTGTTCTCTCTCCTCTGTTCAAAGCCCAGGCGCCTGCACGAGTGTACTGCTTGCTTGGTGGGGAGAAGCCGAGCTCGGGCCTTGAAGAGCTTGAGGTGACGGGCCTCTCTTCTCACCTTTGTTTTTCTCTTCGTCAACTAGCTCCTCCTCACTTTTCTGCGCCGATCAGTTGATCCTGCGCCCCTCCTCTTCTTTTTCCTTCCATGTTTGGTCCAACTCTTGTTGAGCGGTAAAGCGTGGTGTTGGTAGGTTCCCTTGTTTGTATCTTTCAGTGTGTCTTCTGTTCGAGACCTTTTCTTCCTCTTCTCTTCCTCTCTTGTCGTCGTCGTCGACGTGTCTCCATTTTCCTTGTACCGAGTACCTAAGTAAGTAGGCAAATAAGCGAGTGGGCCGGCTGTTTGTAGCTAGCTAGTTGCTCCTGAGCTGAAACTGTAGCTGAAGCTGAGCTAAGGTGAGGTGAGATGAGATGAGTGGGCTGCGTCAGTGAGCCAATGACTGAGTAGCGGAGTGAGTGGATGAGTGAGTGAGTCAGTGAGTGGAATGGTTGTGTAGTGCTGCTGCCACTTCAAGCTCGAAGCGTGTCCAAGATTGAGTGCTGAAGCCAAGGGACATGGATCACACGCCTGTATATTTGTATTTGCCAAAGTAGAAGTGCGGGATCTGTATGAGCGCTAGCAGCGGGTTACAATTGCTTTCTTACTGGACCATGAGACGTCGTCCGAGAATTGGAAAATGCAGGTTGAGCTTTTTGGAAAACTACATAGCACACGCAAAGACCCTTTGGATGACCTGACCAAGCGCAGGCAACCGTGTAAAAATCAAAATGCACGATTGAACTTTTTGACGTAACAGGAGCAAAGCAGGAATCCAAGCGCGTGCAGTCAGTCTTGCTGCCCTGTTCGTGGGAAAAGTCGAAAATTTCTGAGGACGCTGAAGCCATGTTTGAGTGGAAACCACCATCGCTTCCGCCTGCCCTCCCAACGCAGGCCATCCAAGAAAGTCTCACATCCCCCCTGCATACTGTAAGTGGCCTTTGCTCAAAACATGTAGTCGAGGGGTCCATGTCGTTGCTTGTCCAGGTTTGCGCTCCCTGGGGCGTGGCTGTGCAGCGTTGGTGCAACGCTTCATGGCGCAGATCAACCATCTCATGCGGCTGTGCTTGCCTCCACTAGAGCACACCCCTGGATGAGCCGTGTAGAGCAACTCGACCCGGGTTCTTGCTGACGGCCCGCCGGCCATGTGTATTTGTGGTGGTTCGCTTTGCTACCTCGTTGACTCGTCGGTCTTGTGCCAGTCGTTCGCCGCCGCCGTCTATCCTCGCTCGCTATGTCATGTCGTCGTCACCGCGCATGTCGTGTTGTTGGCCCCCGGGATTCCTATTTTTCCGTAGTATTTCCAAGTTTGGAGTGGTCGTGGTCGTGGTCATGGTCATGTGTTTCTTTTTATAGAACAAAAAACGGTGTGGGTAAGCCGGACGGCAGGGGCGGCCGCTCACTCGCTGTTCATGGCGCGCACGCGGTTGATCTCGAGCAGCAGCTGTTGGAGGTCGTCATCGGAAATCTTGTCGACCAGCGAGGGGATCAGCGTCTTTGCCTCTTCGGCGTTGTCGCAGCAGAGGGAGCCTGTTGGTCAGTCAGCTTCGACTCGTGACGCGACGAGGCGGCGTTGGGGGGGGACTGCGCGGCGATGCGAATTGCGGGCGAACACGTATCACGACGGCGGGGGAGGGGGTTGAGGAAGGGAAGCGTACCGAGCTGGCTCCTCTCAAAGCCGGCAAGGTCGTTGCGGGTGCGCAGCAGATTGTCGATGCTATCGCAATCGTCACGGTCCTTGAAGCGGCTGAAGACATCGAGGTAGGCGCGCATCTTGGTCAGGGTCTCGGTCTCGTTGAGCGCGATCTTGTGCTTCTTGCGGTGCTCGACGATGGCATCGATGATCAAGCGCGCCTCGGACAGGGTCAGGGTGGTAACGTTCTGGAACTCGCCCAGCTTGAGCTCTTGGCCGGCCTCTTCGTCGCCGGCGCCCTCGCCCTTGGGACGACGGCGGCGCTGGGTGTAGCCCATGGGTGCAGAGGTTCGTGGGGGGTGGGAGGGGTGTTGAAGTTGGATTAAGGTCGAGACGTTGCGTTGCGGGCGTGCGGCTCTGTGGGTGTGAAGCTTTGGGTTCGCCGGCGGCGCCGCGGCCGAGGAAGCGACGGGATGATAAGTCGTGGCCGACCGGGGGCCACCCACGGTACTGTACAGTCTCAACACCACACCACAGCAGACGACGGGTCGGGTGCAAGTGATTCGACTGGAGGACGGGCTGCATGCATAATGTACGGCGGATTACCTAATGGCCCCTGAGCAGCGTGAGCAGGACGGATGCACTCTTGGACGGCAATCTTAATTACAGCGTACAGCAAGTTTAGGACTGCAGCGGGCGAGGGGCGGGCAATGCAACAGATAATTACACGTCTAGATGGTACAATGTAGGCTGGCTCATGGATCAACAGCTTAACGCCCGGAGCACGGCCATCTCAATCTTCCCTCCGTATACCTTGCACGCAGAGGCCATGCTCCTCTTTTTGTCCCTTTAGCCTCTGCCACCAACGTCAAAACACTCCCCCTCGCACTCGCACCTCACTCAGCGTCAGTCCTGTCGACCGCGAGGCTCCCCACAACCACCTCAGCCAGGCCAAGCTCCACTACATTACCTACTACAACCGCTCTGCCGTGCCCTCCCGTGCCGTGCCCTCTCCCCCATCCGCCCTCCGCCTCCGGCCTGCCAGACGTGCTGCAGTCCAGTCGCGCTTCCGTCGTCTAGCAGTGGTGCATGGCGGCGCCCGTCTCGTCGCGCTCGCTCGTTTCAGCCTCTACTCTCCCGCTTCCCTTTCCCCTGCAGGGATCTCTCCAACCGACGACACGACCAACTCGAGGGTCCGACAACTCGCCGGCGCAACAATAACACCCACCGCCCATGTTAATGACCATCGCCTCAGGAGCTCCAGTCCACCACCAACAACTCTCGCTCCCTGCCCGCCGATTCCCATCCCGCCAAACCCTCGCCAAGCTGCGCCCGCCTACTCCTCTCCGCACTCCCGCTGCCTCCTCCGAGCCGCCCAACACCACCACCTCCTCCACCGCTACCACCACACCCCCGAGCAGACAGTCCCACGCCCCGTACCGCCTGCGACCTTTGTCCACCTCCGTCAGCCTCGCCGCACCCACAAGGGACAGCTCCGTGTGCGCATCAGGGGTGCTGGCGTCACATCATGGCAACCCCTTCAGAGGGTACGCTGTCAAGAGACGGCCTAGGCCCACCTGAAGACGTTCTGTCTGGCGCTCCCGGCGATGCTGCCAGCCCAAACATCCAAGGGGATCCGTCCGCCGACCGCTCCGAGTTACGATCGCGTGGAAGAGACAATGCCGACGCCGGCGCGCTTAGCACGTCGCGAGATAGGTCGCGCAACGGTTCGCGGAGGCCGTCCGGCTCGCGCACCTGTGGAAAGTGTAAAGGCCATCTGACTGGCCAGTTTGTCAGGGCGCTTGGCGACACGTTCCACCTCGAGTGCTTCACGTGCCATGTTAGTTATATCCCGTCGTTGCCTTTGGCTCTGCCCTCCCCCGCTGACCCAACAATAGGACTGCGACAAGATTGTGGCATCAAAGTTCTTCCCCGTTCCCGACTCAGGCCCGAACCAATACCCCCTCTGCGAAACAGATTATTTCCGCCGGCTGGATCTGCTCTGCTACGAGTGCGGCGGCGCCTTGCGCGGCTCGTACATAACCGCTCTGGATCGCAAATACCACATTGAACACTTTACCTGTTCCGTGTGTCCCACCGTCTTCGGGGCGCAGGACAGCTACTACGAGCACGACAGCAACGTATATTGTCACTTTCATTATTCCACTCGGTTTGCTCAGCGGTGCAACGGCTGTCAGACTGCCATCCTAAAGCAATTTGTCGAAATCTTTCGGAACGGCCAGAACCAACATTGGCATCCCGAGTGTTATATGATACACAAGTTTTGGAATGTCCGACTTCACTCGTCAGGGCAGCCCGTTGTGGAAAAGGCGCGCGCCGAGGAAGAGGACAACGACGAGCTTCGAAAGCAAGTTCGTCTGGAAGAAGAACGCGTAGAAGAAAAAGTCAATTGGATTTGGAAGACGCTGTCGGCGTTTGAAGAGCGCTCGGCGACGTGCATTTCGGACATGTTGCTGCACGTCAGCAACGGCGCTTATTTCGACGGGGTCCTCGCCGCAAGACGATTCATCGTTCACATTGACCTGCTCTTTGAAGCGGCTGACGACCTGGATCGGCTGCTGGCTGAGCAGACGCCCAAAGGTGCGTCATCTTTCCCCGCGCCCCTCTCCGCTGGTGCTAACGTGCTTGCAGGGCTTTCATATTCCCGCGAGGCCAAGTTGCTGTGCAAAAAGGTTGTCGCCTTTTTCCAGCTTCTGGCCCAGTCCCAGGACACGGGAGTGCGCAGGCTGGGCGTAACCCAAGAGTTGTTGTCGCTTGTGACGGGTCTGGCCCACTACCTAAAGCTCCTCATTCGGATATGTCTTCAGGGCGCTTTGAAGCTGGAGCGCGAGACTGGTCGCACGCAGGGGTTGACCAGCTTCATGACCCACATCAATTCGCTCGAGCCTAAGCTCGAACAAGACAGCCAGACCGACTCGAGTAGTGAGTCGGCATTACTGGTCCATCGGACAGCAGACACCTGTCCCGTTTGCGACAAACCAGTAGAAGACAGGTGCATGAGAAAGGGCTACAGGGTCTTCCACGTCGCCTGCATGGCCTGTCAAAATTGCAACAAAGACCTCCGAGACTCGCCAGAGGCTAGATGGAGCGGCGTCCACGAGAGGCTGCTTTGCGCAGGCTGCTCTGCCAATGTTTCAGATGCTGAAGAGGGCTTTGTGCACGTCACCAGGTTGCGTCAATACGTCCATCTCTTGCGGGTCGCCCATTCTCGTCTTCTGGCTACATTACGCACAAGTGGCGCGTTGCCGCACACATCAGGTAAGCCCAGGTCCGCCCTCACCAGTGGACTTCTGGCTGACTTTCCCCTACAGACGACCCGAATCTGGCCAACTATGATTCAAATGGTGGCCACCGCATCTCCCCACCCGGATCAGAAGCTGTTGAGCCACCCCTCCTTCGCTCAGATACAAGATCAAGGTCTTATAACGGACAGAATGTGCAGGAGAAAGCCACTCCTTCGTCGTACGAACAAACCCTGGGCGATATTCGACGATTACGATCGACTCGGCTCGATAAACACCTGTCCAACACGATGAAGCGCGCTCGGACGTCAAGGGTAATGGACGGTCCCGAGGGTGTACGACCCGGATCGACAGGAAATGCAGGCGCTCATCCAGGCATGACCATTGAGCAAGGACGCGACCCCAACGACGGGGATGCACTGACTTTTGGTACCAACGGCGGCATTGCCCTCGACGACATTCCCCGGATCATCGCCGCCGAGCAGGCAAAGGATCAAAGACCAAATGCCGCCAAGTACGCCGGCGGTCACCTCACCGGACGCGAGCCCAGAGCTAAGTTGGTCAACGGCCATCGCCGGGATGTATCTGGTGCACAAGAGTTGGAAAAGGCAGCTGCAGGCGAAGGCCATTACGGCAAAAAGTACTTTTCAGAGCTCACTGCTCTCGAGTACTTTATCGTTCGGCACGTAGCGGTCCTCACAATGGAGCCATTGCTCGAAGGCCACTTCAACCAGGAAGAGTTGCTCGAGCTGATTGAAAACCAAAAGAGGCCAACATTCTGGAATAAATTCGGCAAGGCTTTCAAGGGCGCCGGCAACGAGAAACCCAAGGGCGCCAAGAAGAAGGGTGTTTTTGGCAAGAGCCTTGAGTATGTCGTCGAAAAAGACGGCGCCGAGTCAACCGACTGCGTGGGTCCGGGCACACTAAAAGTCCCAGCACTTGTCCAAGACGCCGTGTCAGCAATGCGCACTATGGACATGTCGGTTGAAGGTGTATTCCGTAAGAACGGCAACATCAAGAGGCTGCGTGAGCTTTCCGAGGAAATCGACAACAAGGGGGGAGATGCCGTTGACCTTACTCGCGAGAGCCCGGTCAACCTGGCTGCCCTCCTGAAGAAGTTTCTGCGTGAGCTTCCGGATCCTGTCATGACATTCAAACTTCACAAGTTGTTCATCACCAGTGCTAAGATACAAGATGAGGACAAGCGACGTCGGGTGCTGCACCTAACGTGCTGCTTGTTACCCAAGGTCCACCGGGATACGATGGAGGTTCTTTTCACATTTTTGAACTGGGTATCCTCATTTTGCGCCGTTGACGAAGACACGGGCAGCAAAATGGATATCCATAATCTAGCAACTGTCATTGCTCCTAACATCCTTTACCCCAACGTCAAGAGCCCAGACATGGAGGCAAGTTTCCTTGCAATCGAAGCTGTACATGCCTTGATCGAATGCAACGACTCCATGTGCGAGGTAAGCTACCGCAGACTACCATTGCAAGCCCTCTGCTAACGTCGTCAACAGGTCCCCGAGGAGCTTCAATCCATTCTGGCAGACTCCAACATGTTTGACCTCAGTGCTGAACTGACGACCAAGGAAATCCTGAAGCGTGTAGGCGAGATGGGCAAGATTCCGCAAGCGACGGTGCACAGCGGACAACCCCAGACTGGCAATTCAGGCAATCGGTCATCGGCTCCCGTCGTGGCCAGGATCGAGACAGACCCGTCACCATACCATGCCGAGTCGTCGGTCCGACATGTGGGTGACGTCCAGTCGTCCAACAACGAGGCCCTGGCGTACCCCAAGCCGGCATATATCAACCCGACAGGGTCAGCAGAGAGCCACGGCAGTGACCGAGGGTCACCGAACCGACAGAGCCAATATCGACCCGGAGGGCCGCAATATCCACAACGGCAAAATCCGGTAGCGCCAACTGGAGCAGGTTGAAGTGATTCCCAAGGGCCAGAAGCAAGGGCGCATGAAAGAGATATCAGCAAAGCAGTGGTTGTGGCAGACATGAGGATTTCTGATTGGCATTGAGAAATGGGTCTCTTCGGTCGGCAAAAAATCACAAACGGTTGTGTGTTTGTTGTAGTGGCACTGGAGTTCTCTTTTTTTTCGTCTCTTTTTTCGTTTTCTTTCTGTGTGGTCGCTGGATTGTTGTCGTTGTTAACTTTTGCCGTGGCATGGACATGGAATGGTTTGGGGTTGAAGGATTGCTGGTGAATAATCGGGAGCGGAGCGAAGGTGGTGCTGGTGCGGTCCCGTTTTCCTGTTGTCGCGACACTTGTTTCCCTCTTTCCTCTTTCGTTTTGGGTCCTCGTCCACCGCAGCAGCCAGGGGAAGAGCTGCGGAGGGATTTGCGTCCATCCAAGCGCGCATGGCGGAGCAGCAGCATGCGGGTGTGGATGGACGTTCGTTCGTACGGTCTACGGTCATCGTGCTGGATGGATGCATGGGCGAGGAGAGGTTCTGGATATTCTCTCCGACGCTGCGTTGCTGGCTGGCACATCCACCAACACGATACGAAGCGGCTTTTTGGGGGAACTTGTCTGTCGTCATCTGCCCTTTTTTCTTTTCTCTCCTTTTCTTTTTCCTCCTCCTCGTCTCCGCCTGTCGGTTCTAAGCCTTAATCTTCTTCGCACCGGGGAGTTTTATCTCCTCTACGACCACCCTTTCGCTCCTCATCCCCCTCCTTCCATCTCCTCCTCTCCCTCTCCCTCCTCCTTCCTCCATCTTCGACACCAACATTATCTTTTTTTTTTTTTTTTTTTCCTCCGTGGTTTCACTCTTCTACTCCTCGGATCCGCTGTCCTTTTCACAAAGTGTTCGACAGCAACCTCGGAAGCGGCAAGGCAAGCAAGCAAGTCTGCAGCCAAGTGCCGAAGAGGACGATCCGTTCGAGCAGACAGACGGTCATACAAGAAGGGAAAGACGCGCAGGCAAGCGGGGCACAGGCTGGGCGGGACAAAGAACCTAAGCGAGTGAGAAAACCAGCAGGCAGACAGGTTGTTCAGGCATAGCAGTAGTTGGCAGTCGAGGCGAGCAAGCAGAAAGGCACGCATGCAAGCAGCGGCGGCTTTCAATTCTCTTTCCCATTGTTCTACACGTGTCTTTGCCTCGAAACGAAGGGAGACGAAGCGAAGAATGAATTCGCCTCTTATGGAGACATGGTTGATGGGGGCACTTCTTCGCGCCCTCTTCTCTCCTTTCCAGATGAATTCATGTCCGCCAGCCAGCTTTCTAAGCTGGGTGTTGCATACGTGCGTATGTTTGTTCGGCCACAGGCCCATGGTCTGCAGACACACGGTGCCCTAATCACAACAGTCGCAACAGTTGCAAGTTGTCCTCCCTTCCGCCCGTTGATGGTTACCGTTGGCAGATACGCCCGTAGGTTGGTGGACCCTCAGCACAACAAAGTCGATAGTCTACGCCACTGCCTTGATGACAAACAGACGGCGGCGGGTCGGGTCGCGGATGAAACAGATGTCTGTGCGCTGCTACCTAGGTGTGTATCTTTGGTGTGTTGGGTGGCTTGGTAAGAGCATTATTTTGTGTGCCAGCTAGCTGGTTTAGGCATGCAGGTACTGTAGTCGAGTGTTCTGCGTGTCTCTCTGCGTCTGGGGGTTTGCGGCAGTGCCAGGTCTGGCAGTGATGGTGACTCACACTGATTCGGCGGCTTCTGGAAGCAGAGAGAACCGGTTTGGAGCAGTCGGGCCTCTTGAGGGGCGCGGCGTGGAGGTCGTCGAGACTAGGAAGGAGTAGGCACCAAGTAGATAGGGCGAGCAATGAGGAACGAGGGAGAGCGAGAGGCACGGAGCGTTGCATCAAAACCCACAAGGGATCGGCGCAGGCGCCGGGGCGCGGGCGTTTGCGGGGTGGTGAGATAGGATCGAGTGGTTGGCCGTTATTCGCCGATGGACGAACGCCCGTTTCAGCTCTGGCGAGGAGGCGATCGAGTGAGAGGGTGGGTGGGAGGAGAGGAGAGAGCTGAGCGAGAGGTAGAGTGGTAGGTGGGATGGGCCGAATGAAGCAATGATGGGAGTGGTGGAGTGAGGGGAAGAGAAGGAAACAGGTCATCAATCAGTCAGATTGGTCGGCGAGATGGGATACATCATCATCGTCATCATGATTGTCGTCGTCATCCGAGAGGACAATTGTTAAGCTGTCAAGACTGGACTGTGTCGACCTCACCGCTGCTTGGGAAGTCGGATCAAAGAGGTGAGGTGAGAGAGGAAGAAGACCGGGGGGAGGCGAGGACCCTGGTGCTGGCCTCGTCGGGAGCTAGGACCATCCCTGGCAGCCCAACGGCGGCAGTTTTCTCTTGCCTTGGGCCCTTTGCCAATATTTTTGTTCATTGCTGATGCTATTTTCTGGTTGGGCGCTTGCAGAGGACGAAATTGGCCGGTCGCGTGGGATGGTTGTTTGTTTGTGGTCGATAGCTGGGTAGGATGCGCATGGTGAGGGACGTCAGGGTGTAGCCACCCGCGACTACCTACACCACCACGTCCTCCTCCTCACGGGCCTTGGCTTGTGGTTCTCGGCTCTTTAGGGCCACCTGCATGAACCCACACGTTCTCTTCTCTCGCCCACGGCACCTCATTGAGTCACGAGTAGAAACGACCAAGGTAGGTGCCTAGGTAGCAAAGGAACACACCATGGATGGAAGAAAGACCATCAGATGGGCAGGGATGGCGAGCATGGGCCATCCCTTCTGCCCAAAGGCTGAGACATGTTGAGCCCTGCGTCATCACCTCCATCTTCATGGCGACGGGACCAGACGCTTTTTCGTCTGTGCCTGAGGAACTGCCAGACTCGACATCACGGCTGTCGCGTCGGTTACAGCACCTCGCTCGACGAAAATCCCCTACACGACGCTGCCATTCGGTCCTTTCCTTTGCATCCATCTAGGTCACGACTGCCGCTCTATTTATTGCGCTACGCGGCCTGAAGGATTGCGACCACGACCCCGTCTTTTGCTAGCACCGACTCTCTTCAAAGCCATCTTTCGCTCCCTTGCCCTTCTGCAACACCACGCTCCGACAAGACGTTTGATCCGCTCCCACGTCGTACGTACACCTGTACAGTGACGCTTCTACGCCCGTACCCCACCATCTCCTCCGACGGCACACCACGACTACTCGACCAGCGCCTCTGACGCCGTTGCTGTGCTACAAAAACACCAAATCCCCTCACCAGCTCCAGCTCGAATTTTTTTTGGCCTGCTCACCACCACTCCTCACCCTGCCTCGACCTCTCTGCCTACCCTAGACTCTTATTCGCCGACATCGCAATCACCAACAAACATCAACACTCGACCACAAGAGCTGCATCGAACCACCATCTCGCCGCCGCCTCGCCACCTGCAACCCTCCGCTCTTCGCGCGGCATAGCCCGCACAGGCACCCGCCACCAAAACATAAACAGCGAACATGTTCAACATTTCGCTGCCGCGCCTGCCCTCGCTCAAGGGCCTCGTGGGCAGCGCCGGCCCGGCCGTCAAACTGCCCACCGTCGAGATTCACGACGTCGAGACTGCCGCTGAGAAGCGACCCCGAACACTCAAGCACCTGTTGCGCGCAAACCACGCCAACCACTCGGTCATCTACAGGGAGGGCAGAGCTAGAAATGGCACGGCCGAGGTAAGATCCGGGATCAATGTCAGAGGCGAGAACTTGGGCTGACAAGACCAGCTTCTGGGAGCAGCGTACATGTTTGGCGCATCGGCAGAGCAGATGAACGAGATCTACGACAAGGAGTCGGAACAGCTGGAGCCGTGGAGAGACTCTCCCGGCGAGATCTCGCGCCACGATTGGAGAGACTTTTTGGGCAAGAGGGAGTAAGTTGGACTCTCGTTGAGCACGAGCAGGGATACATGCTTACGGCGGGTCAACAGATATCAGCGCGCGTTCGTCGACTTCTTTGAAGACCAACTGGTTCAGTACAGCTACGACTGGAAGAAAATGTTGGACGACTTCTTGTTCTCGGGAGACGAGCCGTTGATCAACAACTTTGTGGCTGGCAGTAAGTTGCATTCGCCGATCCAGCCTTGGACTCGTTCTGACAAGTTGCAGTCGGCCATCCACTTGTCCACCTCAGCTACGCATACGAACTCAAAAGCCGAACCCTCGCCATCGAAGCTCTCGCCCTCAATTGCTGCTACCACAACTTCCTCCACAAATATCTTGACGAACCCAAGTATACCCGGCCGAGTGCCAACCCGACTTCGTCTCTTACCGAAATATTCGAGCGTGTTGCTGCCGACAAACGCTTCGACAACCTCTTCGACGGCCCTGGTGGCGCGAACATTGAATCTGTCTTTGATCATGCCGAGGAAGCTATTCTGGAGCACTGGAATAGCTGGCAAATGGGTAGCAGTGGCCGCAACTCTGGCGGTCCCACCAGTCCGACAGCAACCTCTTCGCCGCCGCCCTCCTCCACCACGACTCCCCAGGCCACGCCGACCCCTAGCCCCAGGCCGTCACTCACAGCCCAGTTTGCCGAAGCCCAAAAACTCGCCACCATCCTTCTCCTCGCCAAGTCGTCGTCAGGCGACCGCAAACGACGCTACGACTTTTACCTCTCTTCCCTCCTCAATACGACACATGCCCTCCGCGTCCTTCTCCCTCTCATCCCCGCGCGCTGGCACGGCCCCCTCCTGCGCCAGTGGCTGCTCTTCGCTCTGTCCATCTTCATTGCACAGCTGCGTCCCCCGCTTCGAACTCCTTCTACTACAGAAGAGGAACTGGTTGCCGAGCTCGAAGACGGTCGTGGCTGGCATGATGTCGGCAACTGCGTGCTCAAGGGTCGCTACTCGGGCGACGTTGCGTATGTATCTGTACTGCGATCGTTCCAGGCCGCTGGACAGACGTGGAGAGAGGACCGCCGGTTCTACCTGGCGTCGGCGGTACGCTTCGCAACCGAGTTTGACGGCTGGGGCGGCTTTGGCCGCGTCGGCGGCGACGAAGAAGCAAAGATACACACGCGCAGCCGCGCCGCGAGCGTCGTCGTGGGCGACGCTTCGGGCATGGCGTCGACGGCGGACGGCGGTGGCAGCCCGTACGTGGGCGGCATTGGCATCAGCATTGGCGGTGGAGGTGGCGCGGTGAGCGGCGGCGGCGTTACTGGCGGCGGCGCCAACGTCTCCTCATCTGCTGGAGGCAGGACGCGCAAGGGCAGCGTGACGCAGGGCCGCACCGAGGAGTGGGTGGGCAGCCTGACGGCCACGGCGCCGCCGGTGCTCGAAGAGGAAGAGGGCCTCGGGTTCCCCGGGTTCCCCTTCAGCGGCGGCCTGAGGAGCGCGTCGGGCGGCACGGCCATGAGCGCCAGCGCGGCCAGCGCAGTGAGTGCGAATCCAAGCGGGCTGGGCGCCAGCGTCGCGTCGATTCATCCGGAGCCTGTCCGCCGCGCGAACCGGACGCGCAAGAGCAGTTCGGCAGCGGAGCGCGAGCGGAGGCGCAAGAGCGGCAGCGCCAGCAGTGGGAGCGCGAGCAGTGAGAGTGTTAGCAGGAGATGATTTCTTTCTGAGAGAGACGGTGAGTGCGGAGGCGGTGGGGGGGTTGAAAAATGAACAGAAAGATCAGTGAAAAAGCGAAAAAGGAGTGCAAATGACGACGGAAAGGGAACGGGGGGGTTTGTCAAAAAGAAAAAAAGGGCGAACGAGGCTGGATGGATGACAAAAGAGGAGGATACCTGCCTGTCTATATCTTGTCATTGTTTTCTTTTGGGGCATGGTGGCATGTGCATGGCATATCAAGTGTATAATTTTTTCGGGCATTGGAGGGTGGCTGGATGGGCGCGCTTTTGCATCTTGTTTCGATGTTGTTGTTTTTGTTAGTGTTGGAGTAGTAGCTGTAACGTCCACGTCACGTATCACGGCTTATGCATCGTTCACCATGGCATTTTCACATCATCGATCATCATGGGCGTCGGTTGCAGCTTCATGCCTGCATAGGTAGGTAGGTGCGCACCTAGTTGAGGTGGCTCGCTGACGTCATACATCGTGCACCGTAGGTGCTCCCTGCCGACCCGGACCTTCCCGCCCACGGCAGTCGAGGGAGTCTGGCCCCGGCACCTTCCTGTTGGCCGCCCCCAACTCGCCGAATCCCTGTCGACGCGTCGCTCTTCCACTGTCCCCCCCCCCCCGCCCCTCTTGCCTCTCCTCTCATCCAATCCGCGCGCGACAGGCAGGCAAGCAGTCTGTTGGTCAGCCAGCCAGCCAGCCAGTCAGTCAGCTGGACGCGGAACGCGCGGGACTTGATTGCGCTGGTGTTGGGCAGCGGAAGGGTAAGCGGTAGGGGAGTGTGCATGCGCAGAATGGAAGGTGAAAATAGAGGGGAGGAGAGGGGGATAATCGGCAGCGCGGACCATTGAAGCCGGGCAGAAAGAAGGAAACGCCTCGGGGGCTTGTGACGATGCGGACAAGGAAAAGGATGGCGGTTGGTTGGCGGGCGTGAGGAGGAGAGAGTGGTAGGTACATGTAGGGATTGGGCGGTTGGCAGCGAGGTGTGTGTCAGAGTAGCAGAGCAGGTGGGCGGGGAGGGGGATGAGGTAATGATGGGTGTGGGTGAGAGCGAGAATTATGGAAGAAGCGGGCAGGGTTAGGGGGTAAGGGTAGCGGTAGGTAAGGGTGCTGTAGGGTTGGTGGGTGCGGGCGGACGGGAAGAGATGCCTGGGTACGGTAGATGCGAGGCGGGACAGGGCACGGCATGGACAAACCCAAGTCGGTCGAACCCTGTCTCAGCGAAATACGGTAATATGTGTGCAAGTCCACAAAGACATGTGCCGACGGACGACGACGACGAACGAGAGATGGAAGGCCATGGTCACTGGCAGATGGCTGGTGCACCCAGGTGCTGGTGCAGGTCGGGTGCAGGTCGGGTGCAAGCCACCCGGACGACTTCTGGATGAAGGAATGGGGATCGACGGGCTCAAGCTCACCACTTGGCAGGGCAGCGGGCGGCTGGGCTGGGCTGGTGCTTGTTTCTGTTTCGGTTTCTCACGACTTCGTTTGTCTCCTGTCGACGGGCGTGTAGGGCTGCGACATGGGAAATCAGGGATGCGACGAGTCGTTTGGTCGGTAATACGGTACTGGTGAAGAAGCAAGGGAGGACTGCACGTGGACCATGCCTGGCAACACGAAGGAACCAACCTAAGCATATCAACGGCACGTCATCGGCACCGAGATAGTAATTCATGTCCGCCATGGGAAAGATGCAGTTTCGAGGCGACAAAGCGAAGTGACCGCCCAGAATGCCGTCAGACGCACGGCCGACCCCGTCAGTCGTCACACCCACTGGACCGGCGCTGACGAGAGGGAGAGAGAGGTCGGGCGGGATCCGTCTGTTTCCGCCGCCGCCGCCGCCGCCCGGAGAGAGTCAGGTCGACGGGAGCAGGGAAAAGCACAGCACAGCAAAAGAGTCAGCCCAGACTCTCGGATGCTCGGGGTCCGTCGCGGAGCGCATCAAAGCCCGTTGTCCAAGAAAATAATCTTCATCTCAAGCAAAATTGACACGGGCTCGTCCAAGGATCGGCGCCGCCGCCCCGAACCGGCTTCCAGCCCTCCCATCGACCCCGGTACGTCATACTTTCCACCACCTTAACCTTCTGCTCCAATCCATTGCATGCCTCCTCAAAACCAAGAACGCCCCGCCCCTCGCCCTCACATTCCGCTTACTCTGTACCTCCATTGCATCCATCCCTACCGCACCTACTCCACGCCCACGTCCCCAGACATAATCTCGTCTTAAGACGTCTGGTGGCCCGTTGCTCACTCAAACCTCCACCATACCTTCCTCTGCTACACCCACCAATCATGTCGTCGCTGAAAAGAGCCCTCACCAAGCTCAAGACTGGTGGGAGGGACCACTCTAGCCCCCACTCCACCGACGACGAGAACTCGCTCAAGAGCCCCAAGCCCAATGGCGCTGGTCCCGCCTCTCCGCGCGTCGCCTCGCCCCAGGGCGTCAGGTCGCCTGGCAGAGCCTCGCCCAGGTCCGGTTCTCCGCGCACCTCCGCCATCTTTGGCCGTAGCAGCGGCACCTTTGAGCGCAGCCACCGCAACAGCACAAACTTTGGCGACAAGCCTTCCTCTCACAGCCCCATTCGCAACCTCAGAGAGAAGCTGCACCTCGGCGGCGATGACGACTCCGACTCGGCCGACATTCCGCTCAACCGCGACGGCGAGCCCATGAGCAGGAACCAATTGAAGAAGCAAGAAAAGGCTGCCGAGCAGGAACTTCACAAGCGCGAGGCTGAAGAGCGTCAAGAAGCCCAATTGCGCAAGCGTCGCGAAATGGAGGAGCGCGCAAAGGCCGAGGAGACGCCCGAGATGCGCGCCAAGTACGGAGAGCTCCCCATCAACAGCTACGCCAACGACAACTACGAGCACAAGGACCGCGTCATCGTCCTCGACCTCTCTTCCAAGGATGTCGGCAAGGAAGTCTTCTTCCGCGCTCGCATCCACCACTTGCGCAAGATGAGCGCCCACCTCGTCTTCTTTGTCCTGCGACAGCAAACGGCCACCATTCAGGGTGTTTTGCACGAACACGGCCACATTTTCCCACACTTTGTCTACTGGGCCGAGCATCTGGACGCCGAGTCGGTCGTCCTGGTCAAGGGCATCGTCCAGGAACCCAAGGCCAAGGAGGGCGTCATCAAGGGCACCACCGTCCATGACGTCGAAATCTCCATCCACGAGCTGCACGTCGAGTCCAAGGTCACGACGCCGCTGCCCTTTAGCGTCGCCGAGGCCGAGGTCACCAAGGCTGAGACTGAGCAAGAAGGCGACACGCGTGTCCGCGTTAGTGACAGGACCCGTCTCTCCAACCGCATCATCGACTTGCGTTCCACCACCTCGCAGAGCATTTTCCGCATCCAGTCCGGTCTTTGCAACCTCTTCCGTTCCTACCTTGATACCCAGGGTTTCATTGAAATCCACACTCCCAAACTGCAAGGCGGTGCTACCGAGTCCGGCGCCAGCGTCTTCAAGCTCGACTACTTTGGCCGTCCAGCCTTCCTGGCCCAGAGTCCCCAGCTCGCCAAGCAAATGTGTATCTCTGCCGACTTTGGCAGGGTCTACGAGATTGGTGCCGTCTTCCGTGCCGAAAACTCCAACACCCATCGCCACTTGACCGAGTACACGGGTCTCGATATTGAAATGCAAATCGACGAGCACTACCACGAGGTCCTCAACACGCTTGACCGCACCTTTAAGCACATCTTTGCAGGCGTTTACGAGCGCTACCGCCACGAGCTTGATGTCGTCAAGCGCCAGTTCCCCCACCAAGACCTCGTGTGGCTCGACAAGACGCTCCGACTGCCCTTTGCCGAAGCCATTCGCCTGCTCGACGAGTCGGGCTGGCGGGATGACAATGGGAACCCCCTGGACGAGAACGAGGACATGGGTACGAGGGACGAGATTCAGCTGGGCAAGGTCATCAAGGAAAAGTACGGCACCGACTACTACATCCTTGACAAGTTCCCCGTCTCTGCCCGGCCGTTTTACACGATGCCCGACCCCGAAAACTCCAATGTCACCAACTCGTTTGACATTTTCCTCCGCGGTCAGGAGATCTTGTCTGGTGGGCAGCGTATCCACGATGCCGACTTGCTCGTCCAGAACATGGAGAAGCTGAAGATGGACCCCAAGACTCTGGAGGAGTACATCCAGGGCTTTGAGTGGGGTGCTCCTCCTCACGGAGGCGGTGGTATCGGTCTCGAGCGCATGCTCATGCTGCTCCTCAACTTGGGCGACATTCGCCACGGCACCTTGTTCCACCGCGACCCAAGGAGTTTGCCTGCAAAGCCGCCCGTCAAGAAGCTGCGTCACCCCGAGTCCAGCACGCTCCACCCGCCTTGGGAGGGCACCGACAGGGCGGCTGCAGCCATCGATTTCCAGCCCATCGAGAAGCTCATTGCCAACTACGGCGACGCCTCAAACACGTCTTGGCTGGAGCCGCGCACGCAAATCTGGCGCGACGACCTCACCGGTGCAGCCGTCGGCTTCGTGCCGCAGGGAGACTACGCCATTACCGTTGGCGACCCGCTCTGCCACCAGTCGCAGTACGTCAAGACCATTGCGGGTTACCTCCGATGGATTAAGAAGGATCGGAACCTCAAGCCGCTCTGGCTCCTGTGCGGTCCCGAAGTCGAAGACGTGCTCGCCACACGCTTCAACTGGCGCACATTCTCCGTCGCCGCCGAGCAGCGTCTCGACCCTACCAACAACCCGGCCGCTCACGACCACGACTTGCAGCGCAAGATTCGTCACGCCGAGAAGGAGGGCGTCAAGATTTTCGACTTCCCCTTGGGCTCCCCGCCTCCCCAAGACGTCCGTGACAAGATTGACGCCCGCGTCAAGGACTGGCTCGCCAACCGCAAGGGCAAGCAAGTTCACTTGACCGACATTCACCCATGGCAGGACAGCGAGCACCGTGTCTACCACTACGCCGTCGACAAGGATGGCACTATTGCTGCCTTCGTCGCCATGGCGCAGCTCAGCCCCGACCACGGCTGGCAGGTCAAGTACTCGCTCGACTTCCCCGGCGCGCCCTCGGGCACCATCGAGTACATTGTGACGCACGCGCTCAAGCAGCTGGCCGCCAAGGGCGAGACCAACATTACTTTTGGCGGCGGTGCCTCCGCGCGCTTCACGCCCGGCCACAACATGAAGAAGCCGCGCGTCAAGGTGCTGAGCAAGGCGTACCAAGCCATCTCGCAGGAGCTCAAGCTCACCAACAAGAGCGAGTTCCGCGAGAAGCTGGGAGCCCACGAGGACCCCGTCTACGTCTGCTACCCGCCGCACGGCCTCGGTCCCATGGGCGTCAAGGCCATCCTGTCGTTCTTCGAGGACGAGTAGATGCATTCGCGCGCGCTTCCAAAAATTCCCACTTTTAACTACGGAGTCGAGCGTTTGGCGTGCTCCCACACCGTTGAGAATTTCCACTCGGTTTAGACCTCTTTTCTGAAAGTGCTTGAAAAAGACGCGGCTGGCTGGTAGTGGTTGGTTGTATTGCAAACCACCGCACCGGCCTGCAAGGACTCATGTTGTAGACGCCTCCTTTTTTCCCTTTGGTCATTTTGCTTTTTACCTATCCCCCCCCCGCATTGATTCCCCGCGTGCATTTTTCCTCCGTTGACGACCCTTTTCCTTTTTTTTTTTTTTTTTTTCCTTACGTTGCTTGCCGTGTGTTGGTTGGACATGGTGGTGGGGTCCGCAAATGGACATGGAGGGAGGCTAGGCTTCGGTGGATGGATTGATTGATGAAGTGAGGCGGAAAGGTTACCACTCTAACTAAATACCTTTGACTATTATTTGATAAACTCTCTCTCTCTCCTATGATCCTATGAATAATTGTAATCATTGAGTCGGCGTTGTTGCGTCTGTGTCTGCTTTTGGTTTGAAGAGCGTGGATTGGGGAGTTGGGTTTTGCTGAAGCAGTCACGGTGAGCAGATTTCTTTCCTGGGTGTCTTTCTCTTCTCGATTCTCTCTGATGATACTCTGGAACTAGGCTCATCTCACGACCCCAGAAGCTTTGCTGCGTTTGTGTCTGCTTTTGGTTTGAAGAGCGAGGATTGGGGAGTGGGTTTTGCTTGAGCAGTCACGATGAGCAAATTTCTTTCCTGAGCGTCTTTCTCTCCTCGATTCTCTCTGATGATACTCTGGAACTAGGCTCATCTCACGACCCCAGAAGCTTCGCTACCGCACTGAGCTCTCCTGCCCTTTGCAACTTTCTCGGTGGGTGCTCTTGCGGCGACTGTCAGGGCAAGTTCCCTACAGCTCCTTGCCCGTTTGGTCCGACTTTCCGAGGCACTCCTCCGTTCGCAACAGCTGTACCAGAAGCTCCTCGTTAACCCCCAAGACGGCCTCAGTGAACGTCTTCAATCTCTCCTCAAACACTTGCATCAACTCTTCCTCCTCCCTGAGCGCAGCCTCCAACTCCTTCATCTTCTCTTGAAACTCTCCCATCAACTCCTCCTCCTTCCTGGTCCTGGCCTCGTACCATTCCTGCCCTCCGTACACACGGCGTCCGGCCGCGCGCGTCATCTCAAGGCAGGACTCCATGGCCTGCTCGGCCGGGGCGTACCCAGTCGGCAACCGGTAGAATCGACCGCCCTCATCCTCGCCGATGAATTCGTCGACGCTCCAAGCACAAACGACGCTGCTGCCGTTGGTTTTGAGGGCGCTCTGAGCGCCGCCGTCCGCCTTGACGGGCTGCAGCTGCCCCTGCAGTAGCAACGTGAGAGCAACGAGCGGAACGGCGTGGAACAGCATGGTCGGAGTCGGCGTTGGACTGGCTGAGCGACTGAGGGGCCGGCGAAGAGAAGAGGTGTCGCCGTTGAGGAGCGGTAGAAGGACACTGAGGAAGTGAGAGGGGTGAGTCAGTGTGGGGACGCGGGCAGTAGTTAATTGGATGAACAGAGGGACCAACCGGTTGCTTGTAGGTGCTCGTTTGCTATCTCCGAGGGTCAGGAGCGAGGATGAAGTGATTCTTGCCGTTCTTTGCTTGGGAAGAGAAGTGGTTCCTGCAATTCCTTTCTGCAGAAGAGAAGCCGCGTGTATATGTATATGTGCCTGCCGGCCGCCTGGACCGTGATGAGAACACTAGAGCATACTGCAGAAGAGCCAAGAAAAACAGCAAACAGACGGACAGCGGGAAATGTTTCAACAGGGTATGCAAATGAAAGAGAAGGTGTGTTGTTTAGGACGGACGCTACATGCATGGCGGGCAGTTGCGCGTTTGCTTGCTTGCTCGTTTCGGATCCTGCGGGGGGAAAGCAGGGAAGCATGCGGGATGGACTTTGGTAAACGCAGGACGGGTATGGAGAGGGGAGAATAGGCGGTGGGTTGGATGACAGGGGCAGCAAACGGGAGACTTGCATTTGGGCAGGCAGGCTTCTGCTCGTTTTGCGGGTTGGTTTGTTGAGTGGATGCGCGCATGCATGCAACTTGTGCACAATTTATTCACTGTTCATACATCATCTTTTGTAAAGAAAAATGTGCGACTCATTTGATAGTGCATAGGTGCTCTGAACCACTCTGCTTGAATATGGTGACCACTGTGGTCATCGGTGGCGGTATCTCTGATCGAATGGATGAACTGGATGTTGTCCACCGAAGCAATCTCGACGAATCCTTCCAGATGGATGTCGACTGGCATTGTCCTTTTGTGCTCGGTGGAAGTTATCGTCGGCGCCGCTGTCGCTGCAAAAGCGAATAGAAGGAACAAGAGGACAGCGGTGACCATCTTTATTTTGTCTTGTTTGTTCAATTGTTGGGGGGAAAAGGCTCCGTGTTGGTGAATCGACGAGGGTAAGGGAATTAATTCAAGGCATAGTGGTGGAAGATTGCTTTTAGAGGCTTGAGGTGTTGGAAGATGCTGTGTCGCTGCCTCCAGGCCAGAGGAACGTGGTCTATATTGCTGGAGTCACTGTAGTCACGACGTCTGCCGAAATAGGGGAGGGAATGCAGAGAACGCGCAAGAAAAAGAAGAAAAGACAGAAGAGAGAGAGAGACATGGCGATTGAACCAAACCGGAAAATCTGGAAACGGACGCTGCGAGACAGTCCGCGAGTGTCTACCTAACGTTGGGCAGATGAATGCTTCCTCTTTCCGCCTGCATTGCGCAATTCGGACCCGGAGCAAGTAACACTGGTTGAGATCAACATCAGTTCGTGTCTACCTGTTTCTCCTGTCCCCGCCCTTTTCCCCAAGTGTAGACAAAGTCACCACCGCCTGCCATTTCCCTCGGCCTAGCCTACTTTGCGCCAGCAAGCTCTCCATCTCCTGGCTTCGCACACTCCCTCATCATGCGCATTTCCTCTGGCGTAGTGCACTGTGGCTGCTTCTTCATCTCTTCCTCGCCCGGCCACCATTGCGATTTCCCCAGCGCCTGAACTCTCCTCCGGCGGTCCTGGTCGGCCATGTCTTCCAGCACCTCCGCCAAGGCGTACTCCAGCTGGAACCGACAACACTCCCACATCGAGTTGGGGTAAGTGTACCAGCTGAACGGATGAACAAGACTCTTCTTCCTGCCCTCCCTGTCGTAACGGACGCCGAGGAAATCTCTGACTTGATAGGGGCACTCGCAGCCGGTGACGGTGCAGAGGGCCACTCTGGTGGCAGCTATGGCGGTGTTGAAGCGGCGGGTTGCTAATGGTAGGATGATTGTTGCTGCGCAGAACGCGGCTATAGAGAGAGCAACGTTGACTTTCGTTTCGAGCCTCATGGTTGCTGAGTAGCAATTGAGAGAGTTGCTGAATGGGGAGAAAAGTGGAAACCTTTGCGCAGGCTGGCGATGTTAAGAGGGGACAACGCTTCCGCAGATTTCAGCGGACGACGGAGGGGTGAAGTGGCGGGCTTTATAGATAATTGAGCAGTTCAAAAGTGCTTGGATGGATCGAGAGGAAGCAGGAATGTAGTTGACAATCAAAGAAATAATACAGTACTAGAAGCTGAACGACGCAGACAGAATAGAAATGTCGGTTCCTGAAGTCGGGAATGGAAGAGTCCATGTTTGTCGATTTGTGGCGTTGGTGACTGTTTGCCCTCCATGCCAGGGAGAGAGCAGTGGATGCCAAAGAAGCTCTAAGCACCGAGTCAGAACAGAGTGTTGTGCTGTAGGATCTCGCCTGAAATCTCGGGCGTAGCTGTTTCTGAAATCTCGGGCTTGCTGTCATGGCTGGTGAGTGAGGTTCCTCGTCGGCGCTTCAAATGCCCACGATGGATGGTCCAGGGGGATATAAATACCTGACCATCCATCCTAGCAGCGGTGGGCCGCAGGGCACGTCGGGTCAGGTCAGCCCTGCAGATGTTGTAAGCCCGGCAGCAACCCAACATGGCGAGGCATTGAAGTACCACAAGGACGGCTTTTGTGTTGCCTCCCGTAGCCAGTCGGCAGCACACGTGGAGCGGCCATGACTAAATTGGGCTGGGGGCCGAGGGCCATGCGGGCGATGGTTCGGAGTCCGACACACGAACTACAGCTGACAGCACAAGGGGAATGCAGGGCACCTAGGTAAGCACCGCCGCTAGGCTGCTTGCTACTTAAGACGTCGCCAGCCATGGACATCTTTGTCCAATCTTTATCTTGCTGCATTGCTCGCTGTCCTGATCATCTTTGTCCGACACTCGGCTGCGACGGCGACTGAAAGAGACCATATCGACAATTGCACCCATTCCTCTGGGACGAAGCTATTTGAGCGCTCCACCCTCCAATCTTTCAGCTGCATAAACAGCATCGACCCACTGTGCGCCCACATTGCGGAATCGACACACCATAGCTCACAGATCCGTTTGAAGACGGACGTCGAATTGCAGCACACCTTCTCAATTGCTGAACCAACCATGGGTACCATCGCCATGTCAGACTCAGATCTGCACCTCCCGCGGATACTGTGTCTACACGGTAAGTGGAAGCAACTTGTTTTCTCAAAAGGCGCCGACTCGAAGACCAAACACTCCGACTGCCCTTTTGCGGATCTGGGGTTGGAGTGGGGCATCAGGTCCCCACCGCACGTCCATCGACTGGTTCCTCCGACTCATTCATGACCCAATCTCTCCCGCGGCGCAATTCACAGCTTGAATGGTTCCAATTCCGGGAATGCTACTTACAAGATATGTACAGGTGGCGGCGTGACGGCCGAAATCTTTCGTCTCCAATCCCGCGCCCTCCTCAACCGCCTTCGCACATCGTTCCGGCTCGTCTTCGCTGATGGACCCTTTCTCTGCTCGGCCGGACCTGGCATCGTGCCCGTATACGCCGATCTAGGCCCCTACCGCCGCTGGCTGCGCTGGCTACCGCACGAACACGCCGAGGTCGACGCTGGCACAGCTGTGGAGGAGGTGCGGTATCAGATTGAGGCGGCCATGGCCGAGGACGACCGCCTGGGTGCGGACGGCGCGTGGGTTGGCGTCATGGGCTTCAGCCAGGGCGCCAAGGTCGCGGCCAGCATGCTTTTCGAGTCGCAGCGGCGACGAGCAATAAAGGAGCGCGGCGGCGGAGCTGAGGACGTCCAGGGCTTCGAAGGCGACGGCGTCAAGACCCTCCTGTGGGAGCAGGACTGGCGTTTTGGTGTCTTGATGGCCGGACGCGCCCCGCTGGTCTCGCTGGCCCCAGGCGCCGAGTGCGAGTGGTTCCAGAATGCCGGCGAGTGCGATGACGGCACCAAGGGACTGGTCGACGTCCCCAGGGAGTGGAAGCTCACGGTACCTACACTACATGTGCATGGGTTGAAGGACAATGGCCTGCATTTACACAGGCGGCTGAGTGAACACTATTGCCCCAAGGACCGCAGGATCGTTGTCGAGTGGGACGGCGACCACCGTGTCCCAATCAAGAGCAAGGACGTGGAATTGGTCTGCGAGAAATTGGTAGAGGTGGCGAGGATGGGAGGCGTGGAGCCAGGCTATGGCATTACAAACAAGTAAAGAGGTACGAAAGCACATCGATATCAGCATGTTTAGAGTAGGCTGGCTTTTAGAAGATATCCATTAGACTTGGTTCGGTATGCACGGGATTGTCTTTAGAACTGGTTTCGCAGCATGCCTTGAATTCTCCTCGGACTGTGTTTGATTGAATGCTTGTGAAGGCTTCAACACGAATTGGCTTGCATGCTTAATGTTTATTGCCGATTGAGGCGTGTGAATGCTCCGCATGTGCTCTCATCACCAAATCTTGTGGTCAGTCAGCTTCATCTTTCAATGATGAATCGACAGGCCGATCAACTGCTTCCGCCGCTCCGGTTGCCTCCCCCAAATTGGTCTTGTGTGCAGTCAAGCAAGAGACTCGTAGGATTATTGACTTCGTCGTTGGTGTATACTGTTGCAAGACTTTGTCCGTCCCAAAATTCAAGAAAAATTAAAAATTGCCATTGAAAATAAATCGAGTCCATCAACAAACACATGGTCCGTCCCTACTGCTAGCTGACGCTGCTAGCTAACGCCCGCCTGGACCTCGGCCAATGTCAAATTCATCGATTGGCTCGCGTGCTTGAGATCCGTCTCGCTTGAATCCCTTGCGTCGTGCAACGTCCACGCCAGCATTCTGTCCACGCGTCGCAGAAGCACTTCTACCGTGAGGAACAAGTCCAAGTATCGGCACTCGCATGTGGTTCTGCTTCGAAAGCCTTGCGGAACATGCGTCGCCTCCCTCCGACACAACAAGTGCCATGATCAGTGCAGACCTCGTAAATGCCCACACTGCGATCTCGCCCGCGCAATTCGGCAAGAGACTAAACAAATACACTCCCGGTACGTTCACTCGCTCGGTCCGTCACGTTTCCACCGGCTTCCAACCCGGTTTCGGGCCGCCGAGCCCCCTCTCCACCAAATCGCTCCCAGGCCACCCCATGGCCAAAACAACATCCCTCAACACCACCACAACGCTTTGATATAGTCATAACCGGCAAAAAAGTTTGCGTCGGCCGGGAATCGAACCCGGGGCTGATCGAGGCTGGGAAAGAATGGTGTTGAGATGCTCAAGCTGACTTTCCATGGCAACGATCAATTTTACCACTAAACCACCAACGCTAAATGTTGCAATTGATGAAAGGAACCCGGGAAACAGTAAATATAATGCTCAAGCCTGACGTCTCACGTCCATCCAAGTCTTAAACCCCATATTGCGACGAAAGTCTGGAAGTGAAAGAGAAAAGTCGTATGATGGCCATAGCGTGGACTTCGACCAATGGAAACTCAGAGCCTCGACGAGTTCCTTGGCTGTTGGGAAGGAAATGATCGAGCAGTTCAGGCTTGATGCAAACAATAGCAAATGGCGATATTTGCCCGTCTGGCTGTGACTTGATTGGTCCGGATCCTAACCGACCTTTGGGTTATCCAGGACGGAGCTATCCACATTGGGAAGCGTTAAGAAGATTGGCCCTCACACCCGTTGGCAAAGGAGATGTCGGTGTGCATAGTGCCACCGCCTTGCTGATGTCTTCATCGCGAGTTGGCTGGAAGCTCACCAAAATTTTCCCTTTTTGCTCTTTTTCCATATCGACTCATGTCGAGAGGTTCCAAATCTTGTATCTGCAACGCGATGGAGCCATCTAGGACGAATTTCTAGTCCATCTAGGGCGTTGTTGCGGAACTGAGCCTTCGAAAGTGTGTCCGGCGAAGCGGCGGTATGCGTGGATAGCTTGCTGGCAGAATACGAGACCTTGAACCCGGGTTGGCTCCTGAATTCCAGCGAAAATACCCTGTCGAAATGCTCAGTCTGATCCTCTTTCATGCAGACGTCAAACATCTGGTGACAGAGCGTTGCGTCACATCTGTACTTGGTTCCTAGAGGATTTCTTTTTGCCTTGCCCTTGCCCTTGCGTATGGTTGTCAATATCAACCTGATCCGGTATCCCCTGATGAAAGTATTGCTGCTAACATTGCATTCACTGCAAGCGATTCTCACGCGGGAAAATGGCATCGTGCGCAACTCGTAGTAGTCCAGTGCCATGTGGTCGCATACTCGGAAGACCCGCTGGTACGTGTCTTTTTGACAGGTACGATTCCAGTCGTCCTTCTGCAGTTGGTCTTTGGGAAAATCTTGCTTTCGATGGAAAAACTTGCAGCTCGCGCAAAATCGCAGACGGGATCCAGGAGACATGTCGGCGAGCAGCGCGCAAACATCGTCCCACCACAGGCGTTTGGCCATCTGTCCAACCTCGAAAATGTCAGGAGGCTTATTCGGCAACTTCGGCGGGGCGCTGCGCAGTGTCCTGGATGTTGCGCGGAGCGCCATGTCGTCTTCAACGTCAAGAAACCTGCCGATTTCGACGAGAAGTTCGATTGGCAGTTGCTCTAGCCTGCTACGAGGCAGAATCGGTGTTTGCGTCGATTGTCGCGAATGTTCCTTTTTCGGATGAGACACATGGTGGAACTTTCGGCGGAGACTTTGGAAGTGATTCTTGATACCCATCTGCGCAGCCTGTAAGTCTCTGAACTGGATTTCGGCACTGAATTGGGGAAGGACAGCTAGTGTGGCTTCGACAGCAAGAGCCTCTCAGAGTATATGTACTTCTTCACATGTAAATTGTCAGTTGTTCTGGTTGAGATGGAAGCGACTTTGGGTTCACGGGCGCTCCTTTTAAAGATTGATGCTTGGCATGGTTGCGTTAAGGATCACAACCAAAACTCGTCATGCTACCAAAACACCTCAACCAAACCTTCGCACGTGGGCACGACCGCACGACCTTTTCCACAGGCAACCCGGAGCCTCCCTTTGTCATGGTAGTGTAAGTCACCGTCAGGGCCGGGTGAATGGAAATTCCATGTATTCTTCAAGTCTCGTCTGAATCTAAGTTTCCACCGGTCACGGTGTCTTTACCAGCGAATCTATTGCCTTCATCCAACACGTGTCCGAACCATTTGACCCCTCGCTTACCAAAGAGTTGTTTTACCGAAAAAGTCGAGTTGTGCCAAAAGTCTACCGCTGCCAATATGGAAACAACGAATGGGGAGTGCTAGAAGTCGGCCTCGGTACAACATTGCGGGAGTTGTTTGTCTGGTCATGGAGAGTAATTCAGTGTCTTTTGAGAGTGCCGCAGCTTTTCTGATGAAGCCGCGGAATCACTCGTCATCGTCGCCAACCTCGTCGAGGCCCAACCAGTTCGCTCTGCAACGCACCGCCTCCAGTCTGACCGCTCTTTTGCAGTCGTCGAGCGCGGCAGTCAACTTCTTGACAACCTGCCTCCGGAAGGGCAACACGATTTCGCCTCGCAGCTTCTCCGGGACTAGGCCCAGGCACTTGAGCGAGACTGCCCTGACGGCCGCAGGATTGGCTGGCGTTTTGCCTTTGAGATTTCCGTCTGCACTCTTGATCGAAGCGGTCGCCGTGTTGAGTAGACGCGAAATCAGGCTCGATGCATGCTCTTCCAACCCGCGGGGGTTGTGGGTGAGCACAGCTGTCAGCGTGTCGATGGTCGCATGCTTGACGTCTTCGACAGCGTCCGGAAGGTCCAGAGATTGAAGCAGGAGGGGATTGAGACTCGCCAGTTCTGATTCGACAATCTCATAAGGAACCCAACGCACTATGCCCGAAAGTGCAATGAGGTAATTCGTCTTTGTCGAAGGGTCGGCAAATTTGAAGGATGTGGCGATGGCTGGAACCAGAAGATTAAAGATCTTTTGCTTGTGCAGTCCAGAAATGGTGCAGTGGTTTGCCTTGGAGAGAATCTCGTCGGGAGCGAGGAGAGAGGTAAAGCCGCGTGCGACGGTCAGTCCATGCTTTAAGTCGACAAGCAGTGCCAGCAGCGAGGGCATGACTGTGCTAAGCATGGGTGCGTTGCGCAGTGCAAGCCCTTTGATAATAGAGAAGAGGATTCGGATGTTGCCATTGGAAAGCTTTTCGGGGGAGATGAGGTTGGTCGGGTCAAATAGAATCTCGCCAATGGTGGCTTTGAGGTCCGGAGTCTTTATGAATTTGTTCACAACAAGAGAAATTTGTGAACCGATTGCGAGGCGTACCCGCAACGAAAGGTCGTCGAGCGCTGCCATCGACATTAGAGCTGAAAGAAGATCCTTCGGTTCCGCAGGTGGCGGCACGTCCTTGCGTATTGCCGCCAAGATGTGTGTCGAAACAATGAGTTTTCGCCGCTGCTCCGCGGATGCATCAATCTTGAAGGGTGGTACTTGTGCCAGAGTCTGTCCAGTTCGAAGAGTATAGACTTCAGGGACCACTTTGGACTTTTGGAACTCGGGCGTTTGCTCCCGCAAGATCTTGTTCGACAGACGGCCAATGATATCCAAAGCGATCTCGTCGTCGAATGGAGAAGGACCGGGGCCGTCAATCTGGGTCAGGAGGGTGACTATGATATCGTCAAAGTACGGGCAATGGTCATCAGTGCCCTGAAGCTTGGCGGCACCCTGAGAAAAGGCGTAAAGTAAGGCGGACAAGAGCGCGATGATGTACTGTTTTGACGAGCCCTGATGAACAGCACTGTTGATCTTGTTCTTGAGCCTGAGGACGACGGTAGAAAAGATGTGTTCTTCGCAGGCCAATTTGGCAAAAGCTTCAAGAACCGGCACGTACGCATCCGAGCCTTCCGTGTCCTTGTCTGGCAGCTCGGCCATGAATGCTGGGAATGCTTTGTCGATGACCAGCTGCGGCTGTTGGTGTGCGATTTCCACAAGCCCTGTGATGGCTGCAGATTTGACATCGTCCTTCCCGTACGACTCCTCGGAAATGACAACGTCGTGGAAGAGAGTAATCACTTTCGTGATGTCGTTGTCATCCAAGACAAGTCTGGCTTTGGAGATTTGCAACAGGCCGTCAAGTGCTGCTAGACGGTAAGAGACCTCCTTGACAGAAGCGGTCACAAGACCGTTGCTCATGACCTCTAGAGCTTGGTCTCGAAACTTTAGCAGCGCGTTGTCCGGCGTGCGTGCTCCTGCATGGACGACATTGCTGTCTACAAGTCGCCACTGCCCGTAGACATCAATGTCGGCTTGAATCAACTGAACAAGCACCTCGATGAGGCCTCTTCTTTTGGCCATGTTGTCTGCTGTTTGATAAAGCGTGAACAAGGTCGGCATCACTGCACTGAGCACGGCGTCTTCTACTTGTGGCGACACTCTGGCGATTGCATGGAGTATTTTGCCGGCGGAGGCCGACTGCTTGGTTGGAGCATCTTCCAGATGCTCGTTGCATTCCTTGGTAATGGGTTTTATGTAGGCGTTGAGCGATCCAGCAGTGTTTTGCGACAACTGTTTTGCAATCTCAGCAATGGCTTGCAAGGCCTCCTCAGCAAGGTCGTCTTCCTGGGAGCTAAGGACTTCAAATTTGAGAGCGTCCCACAGCGTCACCGCATACAGAGATACTGTTCGCGGCCCATAATCCCGGATGCAGGCAGTCAGAGTTTGGAGAACGTCTCTCTGGGATAAGTTAGTCACAGATTTGAGATGCGTGTACTATTGTATACCTTGGTATTGAGAGACGTCGAATCCAGCTTGTCGAGAAGCGCGGGGAAGGAGTACGGGGCAAATTCTGCTGTGGAGGAGATGCATTCTCGCAGACGGTCTTTGAGATGTTGGGCAGTGATGCCGTAGGGATCGTCTGGTGGCGGCCTAAACGTGATGGGAAAGTAGTTGAACACAGCGTCGAAGAGGTCCTTTGCGAGTCAATACCGAGCATGCATAAGGGCATGTTGATACTCACTTGAGCGTCGGCGCCTAAGGTCCACTCGGTCATGGGGACTTTGAGAATCGAAAAGACGACCATCAGGTTCCGGGGGTCTTTTTCGCCATCAAAGTATGAGATGAAGCGGGACAAGAATTCGGGAGACGCCTGGTGTAGGCTGTGTACGGCTAAGACAGTTTAGTTGATATTGCGAGAGGATGGAAAATTGGGTGGTACCTTCTCTATACTTTGCCATGAGCAAGTCGATCAGCTTGATGACAGAGTAGCGCTCGCTTTGCGGCTTGAATTGACGCAGAGGATGTGTGCTGTCCACCATGGTCTTGAGAACAGTCGCAACTCTCTCCTTCTCCCACGCGCCGCGTTCTTCAAGTGCCATGAGAGCCCTTGCACATGGACTCAAGACTTCCCTGTCATCCGCAACGCGGGAAAGAATGAAATCGCATAGCAGATTTCCTGGGACATGATCAACATCGAGGATCGCCACAAGGAAGGCACATGCAACTGAGCAGCATCCGAAATGGAGCACGACTTACGGTGTTGCCTCGTCAGGACCCTGGGAGATGTAGCCGAGAGGACGTCGGCTAGGTAGGCCATGGCTACAACGTCGAATTATTAATACACAATCAAATCACAGAACGGTTGGACACGCACCCTTTGCTCGCGTTGGGCCATCTTCGCTGTTCAGGTACTCGCCGAGCGACTCTATCAGCTCGAGAAGCTTGAGTTTTTTGGACTCGAGGCCTGCAAGCACATGGTCAACATTGGGCATTGACGTCAACAGAGTGGGCGGCCGGCGGGCGCTCACATACGGTCGGCAGACTGGGCGGCGATACGTAGAGCCTCGTCCTTGTTCTTGCCGTGCTCGAACAAGTAGAGCTGGATATCAGACATGGCGATGACCGGGAGAAGAGGGTCGGGCGAATGGTTGCAAGCTCTTAGGAATGCGCTGCGGGATGACGAGCGAACAAATCTGCCGCTAGGCTGGAAGAGGCAAGGCCGCGGCGAGCGATAAGATGGGCGGCCGGCGGGAGTCCGAGTCGGAGTCGGAGTCGGAGCTGGTGCGCAGCGGTGGGGATCTCGTGCCTGGCGGGGGAGAAATTTACTGTCGGCAGTTGGTCAAACTCCCATCCGCTCGCTCCCAGAAACTTTCCACCATGTGAACAAACAACGCGTCCACGGCTGTCCAGCCTCTTGCAATATCCATCCTCACCGTCCCGACGAGAAACCAACACGACATGGCTGACGCCCCAACCTGCAAAGTCATCTTGGCCGCCGGCATCGCCAAAAAGCTTCTCGCCGAGGTCCAAGAAGGCCTCGAGACGCTCAACAGGCAGCCTCTGCTCGTCGGCTTCCTCGCCAGCTCTGATCCTGCCTCGCGCGTATACGCCGACTTCACTGGAAAGACGGCCCGCGAAAAGTGAGCTTCTCTGCCACCTTTTCTGCCCTACCCGTACCCTTCCTTTTGGCGCCCCCGCTGCACCTGAGATTCCGTACCACGCGCCACCAAACCAACCATGCAAACATCTGACCCACTCTGGTGTCCAGCGGCTTCCAGTACGAGCTCCGCGAGGTCAACCGCGAGGACCTTGAAGATGCCATTCTTCACGCCAACGCCGACTCCAAGGTCGACGGCATCATGGTCTATTATCCCATTTTCGGCGCGCGCCAGGACCAATACCTGCAGCAAGTCGTAGACGTGAACAAGGACGTCGAGGGTCTGACGCACAAGTACGTGTCCAACATGTACCGCAACGTGCGCTTCCTCGACGACGCCCAGCAGTGCAAGAGCATCCTGCCCTGCACGCCCCTCGCCGTTGTCAAGATCCTCGAGCACCTCCAAATCTACAACCCCATTCTGCCCTACGGCAACCGCCTCCACGGCCGCACCATTACCGTCATCAACAGGTCCGAGGTTGTTGGAAGACCGCTGGCCGCCTTGCTGGCCAACGACGGCGCTCGCGTCTACTCCAAGGACGTTGACGATGTGCAGCTGTACCACCGAGGCGAGGGTCTGCGCAAGCGCAAGCACGAGGTCGAGGACAAGCCGGGCTGGGGACTGGAAGAGATTCTGCCCCTCAGCGACGTCGTCATCAGCGGCGTCCCGGGCGACAAGTTCAAGGTGCCCGTTCACCTCTTGCGCGAGGGTGCCGTCTGCATCAACTTCTCCAGCGAAAAGGTAAGGACATCTTTGCTTGATATTGTGGGTGTAGTGACCCCTGACGACTTCAGAACTTTTCGCCCGAGGTCAAGCAAAAGGCGTCAATCTACGTCCCTGCCATCGGCAAGTGCACCATTGCCGTGCTGCTGCGGAACTTGGTCCGCATGTGCCAGAACAAGGAAATCGAGGCCAAGGCCAAAGAGGCAGCTCCCGCAAACTAAAACGACAAAAAGTGAAATGCATTGTACATGGCGATTCGAGAATGAAAAACGGGGCGGGCAAACAAAAATCAGCATCAAGTCTTATTTATCCATTGATTCCACTACCATGGAGGACGGCAATGACGATCGGGGAATCCATATAGACACACATGTACCAAAGAACGCCGTGATTTTTTCCTGCCAGTCCTGCGCCCTGCTCCATGCACGAGATGAACCACAAACGAAGAATTTGGTACGCCCAGCTATCACAAACGCTCGCGCTTTGGGTGCGTGTCGGGCATCATGTCCTCATCCGCATCCTCGTCGTCATCGCCCTCCTCTTCCTCGTAGCTGATTTCGTCGTCGCTGGCCCCGTCAATCATGGTCTCGTCTTCATCACGCTCGCCGCGACTCCTCTTGAGACCCTTCATCTTCCTGGTTTGCATCTGGTCGAGGTCCTGCTTGCCGACGTGTATGCGGCCGATCTTGTCGCCCATCATGTCGGTGTCAATGTTCTTCTTGGTCTTGGGCTATAGATAAAGTTAGCAGCGGCTCTGAGGCGGAAGGGGATGTAGATTCTCCGGATAAGCATACCTCAAGTTGCCTGGGCCTCTTGAGCGCGTCCTTCATCATGTGCTCGTCGGCCTCCCTGACCCTGCCAACTCTGAAGTCGATCCTCGGTCCCATCTCTTCCACTTCCACCCTGGGAAGCTTCTGTCCGCTCTTTTTCGTCCTGATCAGGTACACGCGCATCTTGATTGCCGGCTTCGCCTGGCCCTCGACCTCTTCGCCAGCCACACTGAAGTGGATCATGTACTGCAAGCCCTCGACATCGACGCTCTGCGCATCGCCGCCCCTGAAGAAGTCTGAAAAGTAGCTCTTTGCTTGGGTGTAGGCGTTTTGGGTGGGGCTGTCAAACAGGGAGCCGCTGAATGACAGCAAAGGCTTGAGGCCGACGGCGGCCTTTTTGTTCTTGAATTGCTTAAGCTCGCGGAAGCTATCCGGGTCGACGTACAGCTCGAGGATGTCGAGCACCTTCCAGTTGAAGAAGCGCAGGAACGTCAGGGCGTGCGGTCGCTTCTTGGTGTGGTGCGCAAACACCATGAGCGAGGCGTCGTTCTTCTCGGAAAAGAACTCGAGCGACGAGGGATCTTCGAACGGATGGATGTCGTTCTTCTTGTTGAACTTGATGGTCAGCGGGTCCTTGAGCGACTTGAGATCCGTCAGGGCCAGCTGTGCAATCTGGCTGCATGATGTGCCGCGCAGGAAGAGGGTCGTTTTGGGGTTTTCGTGGACTTGTGGGGCGCGCTTTTCGAGGGCGCGCTTCGTCTTGACCGACTTGGGTTTGCTGCATTGAATGTGAGCGGGAGCAGAAGAAGGATATGAGCATGGGCTCACATTTCGCGCAGAGGTAACGCCATTTTGGTTATCTGTGGAGCGGGTTTGCTGGTGTTGCGACTCTGTCGTCCTGCGCGCGGGAACTTTTTGCCCATATCTGAGTGGGCCCGAGCTTTCGGCAGAATCGTAGGGCGGTGACTGTACTGGGAATCTCCTCTCCTCCACTATACATGTAGGCTGCTTTGGCAATGTATAGGTATTCTTGATTTACTGCTCAGAGTCTTTCTCTTCGGAGCGAGGTCACTACAATGCTCGAATCTACATGCTGTAATAAACACCCAGTCCAAGGCCCCAATTTCATCTTGTTCACTCGATCGCCCAACTGCATAACAACTGATCTGAAGCCATCCCCGTGCTGTCAATTTGTGTAGAAATATCAAGCACAGCGTGATTGATGAGCCAACCCAACCTATCTCATGGTACTGGACGTCGGATTTCTGATTTGCACAACACGGCACCCAGTGATCAATTGCATACTGCGTTATGTCAGCAGATGACGTGACTAGGGCCGTGCTCCCCAGCTTCTGAGAGGGATTTTGGTTGCCGCCGAGAGGTGGAGGGGCATTTGTTCCATCTGATATCGCAACCACCCCAAACATCCCGTCCTTCTCAACGGTTCTCTCCCGCGATTAACGAAACCTGCGCTCGACATCGTTCCCGACCTCTCCATCGCTCTATCCCACACCAACAATATCCTCCGCCATTACACCTGGTCCACATTCAACAGACCACATGGCGACAGTAACGGAAATCGCGACCGACGCCGACTTCGCGCAGTTCAAGTCTGCCTTTCCTCAGAATGCGCTTCTGGTCACCTACTTTCACGCACCATGGGCTGCCCCCTGCAAGCAGATGACCATGGTGCTCGAGGCCCTCGCGAGCACCTACCCCGCCGACAACTCGATTGGTTTCGTATCCATAAATGCTGAAGAGCTGCCCGAGGTGTCTGAAGTTTACGATGTGACGGCCGTCCCATACATTGTCTTGGAGAAGGACGGACAAGTGGTTGAGACCGTGTCGGGCAGCGACGCATCAAAGGTTCGCGCCGCAGTCGAGAAGTATGCTGGCAAAGGTGGCAACCCGGGGAAACTTGGTCTGCCGCCTCCGCAAACCGTCACCAAGCAAGCACAAGAGCCTCCGACTGCTTCAGCGAATGGGAACCTTGCCGGCTACGCTCCCAGCGCTCAGGACCCCTCAACCGCGCCCGAAAGCACATCTGGACAAACCAGCAAGGAGGAGCTATTTGAGCGATTGGGAGGCTTGGTCAAGGCTGCGCCAGTCATGCTGTTCATGAAAGGCACTCCCAGCTCACCACAGTGCGGTTTCAGCAGGCAGCTGGTGGGTATCTTGCGCGAAAAGGGCGTCCGCTACGGCTTCTTCAACATCCTGGCAGACGACGACGTCAGGCAGGGTCTGAAGGAGTACGCTGAGTGGCCCACATTCCCGCAGCTGTGGGTGGGCGGCGAGCTTGTCGGTGGTCTTGACATTGTAAGTGGCCTGTGCTTGGCTTGCGCTCATTCCTACCACGAGGACCACGTGCTGACGAGACGTACGACAGGTACGCGAGGAATTCGAAAACGACCCCGAATTCTTGAACGAGTACACAGTTGGAGGGCGCAATGCCGCCTAATCCTTGTCCCGTGTCCATGGCCGGCGGCCCATGGAATGGTGAACAAGCGCACAAAATCATGAGATTTCCTTTTGAACGGCACTAGAGCGCTGTAGCGACAGATACCACATCTTATAAACGACAATATACGATCATGGTTCGCCAAGCCTCGGTCCGTCAGGTGCCTGGCGCAGGTGGTAAAAGCCAGGAAACTTTTCATGGGTGGAGAAACCAGAATATGTGGCGGGCCAAGACCCAAAGAGACCTTGACACCCAATCTTGAAACAGGCATTGGTCTTACCAACCGAATGTATTTGAATGTATGTCTTGCAAGTGCCGCTGTCAGATCCTTTGCCCTCCTGCGGTCAAGACGGGTATCTGACGGACAAGACCACCTCGCAGCCATGTTGCAATGAACAAGCCGAGTTCCAATGATCCATAGGCTACGTTTTCCGTGCTCAGATCCATTGGAAGAGTCGCCAAGTTTGCCTGCGAAGAACGAAAGACTGACGTTCGGCCGACCGAGTCCCTGATAGGCCCTCAGCGCCGTTGCACAGCGTCTACTGCAACGCCTAGATGCTGACTATTCTTGGCCGGCTGATGCGATCCGTAGCGTCCGGAAATTGTTATGGTCACTCAAGGACCTTTGTGTGCGCTTCTTAACCTGGCCCCATCAGCGAACATTCGCCGGTTGTGTATCCATTCTGCACTGCATCCTAGGCCGCGTGGAACGTCGGGTTGCAGGAACTGACAGCGCAAGCCACGCTCAGGGACAGCAGCACATCATGCGACAGCGAGGCCACGAGCACCAAGGCTGTGGAGATTGGACGCGACAGCGCCCGGGCTCAACGGCAGGAAGGCGAGAGAGCCATGGCGGCATACGCGTCCCTAGAGCCTGGATAAGCGCCATGCCGAGGGGCGGAAGGAAGAGAAAACAGTGGAAAACATTGTTTGCTGCCGACGGGACAGGCGCATAAACAAGACTGACATCATGTTTACAAACAGGGCGAGGCAGAGGCAACGGTTGTTCTAGTGTCTGGGTTCAGGTCGAGGGTGAGGCGTGGAGGTATAAACATCGCCCTGGAACTGCGGTGCCCTGGGACCAACAACGCCACGTGATGCAAGCCGGGGAATGGATCTCCTTTACTCTGGCGCTTTGGGAGGCGCCTGGCTGGACACGGTTCTAGAGCGGCGCATCGCATATTTTTTCCGCGTCGTAAGCAAAGACCGGCTAGGAGACCGTCCGGGGTCGGCTAGAGGGCCCGAGTGAAGGGCGAAGGCTCGCACCTGGTACCTGAAACTCGCCATCACGGCGAGGCATCACCCTCTTGTCCATTGGCCCCCTTGACCGTTGCACAGCCCAAATCAACCACCGCTCCACCCTGTATGGCAGCAATCTCTGCGGGCGCATCCGCTGGCCATCTCGGCAACCAATCATTCATGCGTCTAGCGGCAAGGCTGCGCGGCATGGTTTGTGGCTCTTCTTCCAGCGCCTTTGTTGACATCTCCATGGCAGCTTTTGACAGCCCTTCTACGTCTACGGAGATCTGCGCCAGGGTATGTACTGGCCGAGCGTTTCAATAAGCCGGTCGAACCTGGACGCTTCTGGTCTCTTGCCGTTGCGAATGCACAACATGATCCAGTCGGACGTGCTGTGGGTTTCGACCTTGGAGCCCCTGCACTCAACTCGGCGTCATGGCGCACGTCTCTGCTCTCCGTGCATGTAAAATGCGCCTAGTCTCCCCAAAGCTTTCTCTTCTCTGACTTGCCGGCCCTGGATTTCCTACTTTTTGCGCCTCTGCAACTCTGATCGTCTTTCTCTTCTTTTAGTACATTAGTACATACCCTAATATCTTCTTCTCTTTTCTCTATATCGACCTTCCTCCGTGCCGGCACGTATCACTGTCATTTCAATCCTCCAGGCCTTCCTTTCTCCTTGGAACAAGCGGAAGCCTCCGTCCTTCCGGCCCCTTGACGTGCAATGTGAGTGCTGTCTTTTGAGTCTAGCCCTTAGTCATCCCGAAGCAAACAGCTTCCCCCTCCTCCTTCGGACATTCGGCCGTGGAAGCGGCAGTTGGATCATCTAATCCTCGTACCTGTTCCTCCTCGAATCGTCTGTCTCAGGCCACTGCCTGGCCCGGAGTCAAACACGTTAGCCGCTGTGGTACATGAAAATGCCTTCAGCCTTCAAGTATCAGCAGACTTCTTCCGCTACTTCGAGAGGCTCCGTGTTTGTGCAGCCACGGCCGGCCATCTCTGCCGGCGTCCCACCACTCGATTTGCTAAGATACTAAGTTTCTTTCTATAGAGCACTTGTTCATCTTCTGTCCTTACATCCCACCTTGATCAAGATCACTTGGTATCCAATCTCTCAAGACCGGGAATCCCATCCCATCTTTCAGGATGAAGACCTCCGCCGCCTCCATCGCTCTCTTCTCTCTCTCCTTTGGAACCGCCGTTGCAACTCCACTCTTTGGACTCCCTGACCCGCCCTTTTTCACCAACAGACCAGGATTCCCCAAATTCAGTTCAAAAAATGTCAGCCCGCAAGCATCTACACCTCAAGCGGTTGGAACCCCAGTCGCAACGCCAGCTTCCACGCCTGTTGTGACGCCCCTGGCCAACCTTTCCAATGTTTCTACCCATCAGTCTGGCGGTGAACAGTACATTGTACTCTTCAACGCATCCCATCCCACCACCCCGGAAATCGAAGAGGTATTACAACGGTTAGAACTCAACTCAAGTCATTCTGATGTCCATCACATCTACAACAATTCGGCCTTCCGTGGATTCAGCGCTTCCATGAAGTCCCACTGCATCGATGCTTTGAACGGCATGGTGGACGTCTCCCACGTCGAGAGGAGTGTTTCCATTAAGTCCCTGGCTGTCACGCAGAGGTCCGGTGCCCCGTGGGGTCTCGAGCGTATTTCGAGCGGTTCCACCATCTCCGGCGACGAAAAGGCAACTAATTTCACGTACACGTACGAGTACACCGCTTTGGGCTCGGGCGTCGACATCTACGTCGTTGACACGGGCGTCAACGTTGACCACATCGTCTTTGACTCACGCGCCAGAAATGGATGGACTGCTTTCCCCAGTGGTGGACCCGTGAATGGTGGTTGGACAAACGCTTCTGGAGACTACACGGACGGCGCCGGCCACGGAACCCACGTCTCCGGAACCTCTGCTGGAGAAGTCTTTGGCGTTGCTTCTGGAGCCAACATCATTGCCGTCCGTGTCCTTGATGCCAACGGAGGTGGCTCGTCCAACAACACCATTGCCGGCATCGATTGGGTCGTCCAGCAGCACGAGAAGCGCAAGACCGAACCCGATTTCGTGGGCAGCATTCTTAGCATGTCTTTCGGCACGGACGAGGTCGTAACTACGCTTTCTGAAGCCATCCGAGCGGCCACTGCAGCTGGCATCCACGCATCTGTTGTAAGTGCACTACTTTTACTTTGGGGATGCTAGGAAGTACTAAACGAATTGAAGGCATCAGGGAACAAAGGCGCTGACGCTTGTAACTTCTCTCCCTCCAACGTCGGTGGTTCTGCTGGCGATGCTGTTGTCGTCGGCTCAATCGGGATGAGCGACTCCATCTCCTCATTCAGCAACACGGGCAAATGCGTCGACATCTACGCTCCCGGCGAAAACATCCTCTCCTCCTACATTGGCAGCGAAAACACGATCCAGTATCTCAGCGGCACCAGCATGGCGTGTCCCCACGTGACGGGTGTCATGGCGTACCTGATGGCGCACAACGCGACGCTTGGACAGAGCCCGCAGGCCATGAAGGAGCTGCTTAAGACGACAGCGCTCTCGGACCTCGTGAGCGGCACCGCTTCCACTGCCGCCGGCAGCACCGTTTTGCTCAACAACGGCGTCACCAATGCGCTTCAAAAGAGGGGCAACTCCGCCAGTCAGGCCAAGGACGCCGGCCTGAACTTTTCCCTGAGCGAGGAGGAGACCAAGACTTGGTGGTAGACAGGAGGGAACGGGCTGATCGGAGTTTTTTTTTTCAAATTTTCATTGGCGCCGTCCGGGTTCTGCCTATTGCGCTTGTATCTGTGTATTCAATCTGTGCAGTAGCTATTAGAGATCCGACCATGTTCGTCTTGCAAGCGGAATCAAAGTCTGGAATGTAGAGCAAAAAAGCTTCATCACACTCAGACTTGTCTCAGTCGATGCTCCCGATGTCTTGACAAATCCGCCTGAGAAGATCCAAAACACGTCCAATCTCGACGCGAGCAAAAAGCTGGACAGACGCAGCTCCCGGCGCGCATCAAACAGCGCGCGAGAAGACGTCGGGATGTTGCAAGGAAGACAGGCCTAAATTTTAAGCATACACGTTAGGCTTCCCTTGGGGGACCTTGTGCTTGTCCGAGATGATCATCCCAGTAGTGCAGCGCAGCGGAGCCAGCCACTGCGCTGGATCCTAACCGTCATCCTACCCAAGCCATCGTTGTCAGACTGTGCTTTTGCTTTCGAACTGCGCGAGAAACATGTTGGAGATGGTTTGACGGCGGGAGGCTGGGCGGGGTCCCGAAGCATTCGAGCGATAGGGAAGGTTCTGGGCAAACGGCCCTCTGACGACTAGTTGGTGGTAGTGCGAGGTTGGTCTGGATTTTTTCTTCTCTGCCCGGGATCAGACAGGGTGTTTGCCGAATCTGAACCCCATCCCTACACAATGACTCGGAGCTGTTTGGTGTTGTAGTCAAGCACGTTCGCTTATCCGCACAGACAGAATCAGAGCGCAACTACAAGCGACATGGAACATGCTCTACGACACGACCGTCAAGACGTTGATGAGCCATTCGTTCTCACCAAATCCTTTTGAAGCACGCGACTAGCAAACTCTAGACGATCGACTTGAAGAAAAACAGAACCAGAAAAGAGCAACCAAACAGCAAAACATTTCTCCCCCAACCTCAAACACTCCGCTTCGCCTCCTGCAACACGGTTCTCCACCCTTCCAACACATACATAAACGCCCACCCCCAGTCTCCACCGTCACCCCCGCTGTCGTTCTTGGCTCCCCGTTCCCACCTTCCCGCCAAGCTGTCAACCAGCTGTCAAAGGGCTGTCAACACGCTGCCCGGGCGTACATGCGCTGCCGTCGCACCCGTTGCCGCCGCTGCTGTACATAGGTAGGTGCACGCAGAGCAGCCGTCGAGACCGTCGCCGCGTGCGCTTGCCCAATCCAGAGCGTCGTTGACAAATAATCGCGGCCGCGGCTCTGCTGCATGCTGCCAAGGATGCGACACATGACGACGGGACTTCGACGGTTGTGTCGTGTACGGCCAACACAATCCAGTAGTTGGACCTTCAACAAGCTCAGCGATTCATCCATGATACCATCAGGAACATGCGCCAATCGAATTTGGACAAATGCTCAGCCTCCGCGCAACAGCCAACTCGAGAGTATTCCTGGACGAACCGTCGAGAGTATGCGCAACCGTCAATAGCAGCTCTGACCGTCATCATTCTCAAGAATTGTCATCATCGACCAATCTTCCAATCACCTCCCAATCGCACTTCACGGATCGAGCGTGGCTAACTCGGGCGCCGTCTCGCTTCCCCGCATCGTTCCTTTGTTTGTCTGTCGAGCGACAAGGCAGGCGGGCCGTTCGGACGCGCCGAACCACAGGTTCGACTGATTGGTCTCGTCTGATCATGTGTATGGCAGCCACACCACTTTTTTCACTTCCGGACGAAGTTTGGAGAGGAAGTGATGTGACTGGCTTGCTGGCTGGACTGGCTCTACCGAGCGGTTCCATTGATTGTCCCAAGTAAAAGTATGACAGAGTCGACACATCGGCGTTTGCGATTGATCCGACGGTCACCGTTTTGGAATCAAATTACTCATGACGCGATCGGCTTTCGGAGGCCAGAAAGAGCCGTAAAATAGTATCTTCAGGCATGACGCTACTCCGTGCTGTGTCTGCTCCACGACTGCACACACCTGGAATTTGCCCCAGAGAAGTTTAACTAGCAACAGAATTCGGACGTAAGTTTGCCAAAGAGGCCAGTAACAGCACAGTCTGGATAGAAGAATCTTGGAGCGAGACCCGCCCGCTCCTGAGGCCAGAAAAAACGAGCGCGCGGCCTCGCCGATGTCAACGGTCCAAATCCAAGTCTCCGAACTGTGCTTTGGAAGCAAGGGATGGATAGATGCAATTCCTGGAGACGACCATTCGATGAAAACGAGGGAAATGCAGGATGATTGGTTCAGCGGCGGCCAGACAGGCGCCAGCGGTGATGCCGAGCAAGCCAGTGCGAAATATGGTTGCCCTAACACTCCAGGGCCGCAGTAATTGGCAGGACGACTGATCAGGACCAGGCACTCACTGTCTAGTGCCCAAATGGCTGGCCGTTTGCGGAAGATTTTCCCCATCATTGGGACAGTGACAGGATGAACTTTTTCCCTTGATTGTGCTCCGACGAGACCGTGGTTCACTGGAAGCGAGCGGGCGAGAAGGACGCAGGGATCCTGATTTACTCGTGACGACGATAGGAGCGCTCGTGGTCGAGATTAATGCCATTGTATCTGACCCTGACCCAGACAGACCCGAGGTCAACGTTTGTAACCCATATTTGATGACCAGTCTGCTCCAGATCTTTCGATACACTCACGTAGTGCCAGTACGGCAATCCCGCATCACCGTGTATTCGGTGGACCGCAAGTTTCAATAGAGTGTGGCAGACTCCCGCTCCTCTAGCTACAGCCCCACCGCCTGGAGACTTGGAAGACACGATAGCTTCGCTCAAAAAGTCCAAGTTACACAGCCATGAAGAGGGCTATGGCTTATGGAAGGTCCGGTTCGGACTAAAGGGTCCTGGGCGTGGCGGTAGTGGCTGAACGCAGCCCAGAACTTTGGACGGGAGGCTAGTGCGGTCTATCAGACAGTGGCGAAGCAATCCGATCGCGCGTGGACTCCGAAAGAATTGGAGTGTGCCTGGTAGAGAAGACAAAGAGCCTCGTGGTTAGGGAAACAGGGGCCTGTGGTTGTTTGCCGTTGAAAGTACTTAAGGGATGAACGTGGCAGCTGGTCTGCTTCCGAATCAGCATCAACGCCAATCTCTTCTCCAGCCTTGCAAAAGACTCTTGAACAATCGATCTCAACAGCCTCAACAACCTCCACAACTCAACCTTCATCAAACCTACTTCCTCCACGAAATGTCTACCACCAAGGGCGCCATGGCCACCACCACTGCTCTGCCCCCTCCCCTGCCCCTGCGGGAGGAAGGCCCCTGGCGCCGCAGGGCCTCTGTTATGAGCATCAGCAGCATAGCATCTCGACGTTCGTCTTTGAGATCAGTCGCCAGCATCTTTTCCGTCTCGAGCAGCAATCCAGATAGTCCCACTGCCATGCGCGGCCCTGGCTCACCCGAAGTCGCGACCTTCCAAGAGACCGAACATCTACCCCAGGGACGCCGGAAGAGTTACGTGCCCAAGCACGCAGCCCAGAGCTTTGTCAACAGCACGACGCTTGTGACGCCGATGTCTTGCAAGAGTTCTCCCAATTCTCCTCTCAAGTCCTGTTTTCCAATGGCAGTCAAGGACGACAACGGTCTCTGGAACGTCGATTCTCCTCCTGAATCCGAGAACGAGGGTAAGGAGACGAAGAAAAAGACGTATAGGAAAAGTTGCTCCAGCGTGCACGGTTACGAACGCCTGGCTCCCAACGACGGCGGTTTTGTTGGAGGTTTCGTCACACAGTGATCAACCACTGCGATCTTTCGGAGTTCGGGGAAAACTTTTTTGGCATGTCGATTTGGGTCTTTTCGACCGCACTTTCCTTGTGCTGGCAAAATGGAATTTGAAATTCAGGACGGCGTCAGGTGTTACATTGGCAGATCGAGTAATCTCTGTGGACGGTCATGGCATTGGATTGTATTTTCATAATCTGAGCAATCTCTTTCCGGGTCAAACTTTTGGCGTCGAAATCGTGTCGGATTGGACTAGTGACTTGCTGTAGACTCGTTGGTTCAAAACGATCGTGAGATCGATTAAAATGGGATGCGAGTCAAAGGAGAGTTTGCCTGCGCGGATAGTGTTGACACGTGCTTAGCACAACTGCTACGATTCACATGGAAAGAGTATACCTCAGCTAGATCCTGGACAAAACCATCTTGATAGATCCAGAATTAGGCAGTGGAATTGGTAGAAAAAGTCCCCATTCTCGAAAGCAGCCGCTAGACGGATGGGCAGCCGGCTGGTCAATGAAGTCTATATTGTACAATGTACATCTCGTACATCCGCCAGCCCTCAAAGTCGAGCACGACGGAGTGTTGATCAGTCGCGGCCACCTCCGCTGCGCCGTTTTGTCGTCCAGATTAACGTTCTAGCGTGCCCACCGTCGCGGCGTTGTAGATACAGCGCGAGCTCTTTCGTCTATTTCTCCTCGGCCTTGGCCTTCAGGAACGCCTCCAGGTCAAACTTGGGGTCCTCGGGGTTCGTGATGACTACGAATCAAGAATCAGCGATCCGATGGTCGAGCAATGCTGACTTCTGTGCCGCAGATGTGCGACGCCACGGGGCCACTTACGTCCGCTCGACTTGCCCGAGAATGCAGCCTGCCTTCTGCTGTATTCCTCCTTCGCCTTCTTGATCAGCTCCTCCTTGTGCGCGTATTCCTGGTTGATCTGGTCGAGCTTGTCCTTTGCGGAAATCTTGGACTGGTGGTAGATGCCGTAGAAGACGCCGAGTCCGAGCGCTGACCACCGAAGGACCTGGCAAAGCTTATCAGCGGGCTGCAATCATGGCACTGGAGCCGTCGGACGAGTTGGAAAGCGTCGACGGGGCTGCGGGAGCGGTAGCGGAGCGGGAAAGCGTACGTTGACCCCCGTGGATGCCATGGTGACGAAATCGCGCGAGAAAAGACGGACGAGAGGGAGCCGACAGGTCAATTGAAGGGCCCGCGGTGTGTGTCGGCGGAGCAGGTGACGGGAGAGAGGAGCGAGGATGTCGTGGTGCTGTTGATGCAACGACGAGCAGCTTTTCCAGCGCGTGGGCGGCAGAAGTTCAACGCAGCATGCGACTTTCGCGGTCTTTCCCGAGCCGGATGCTTAGCGGCTTAATCATCCGTGGGCTCATCCTTGTCACCGCCGCGAGACCCTCTCTGAGCTGTTTACTCGCACCCAACCTGTCCACGACCACCATTATTGCCAATTTATTCCCCTCGGGCCCCGAATGAGTCGCGCGTCGATGCGCCGCCCGCTTGCCCACCGCCAGCCCACCTGAACACGCCAACGACCTCTCATCGCCCGACAAACGGCCACCATGTCGGATCCTTCGTCGACGATGCAGCAGCGCCGGGATGAAATCCTGGCCAAAAAGGCCAAGCTGGCTGAGCTTAAGCGGCAGCGCGAGATGCGCCAGAAGGAGTTTACCCAGAGCCGCCAGAGCATGTCGGACGCGTCTGATGTACGGCATTCGCGTCAGTCCTCTACAAACACAGCTAATGTAGTGTTTCCCAGCTAGTGTCGCCTACGCCAAGCCGAGCCGACAGCAGACGCGAACTGGACCATCTGATTCAAAGCTTGGTCGGAGAAAGCAGACCAGGCTCGGGAGGTCCAAGAGACCCATCCTCACCAACTGGTGGAAGAAGCAGGCCCACGTCGGTCGTCAGCGCAAGCCAGTTGTCGAGCGCCGTAGGGGACGCCATCGAAACCGCCAGCAGTCCCGCAACGGTCCAAACGACAACAACAGTACCGCAGCCGCTCTCGATTGCCCCGCTCACGACCGTCTACGAAGCACCGTCGACGCCCAAGCCCGAAATCATCACCTACAGTAAAGGCGTGCAGACTACAGAACCATGGTCTCCGCCGAAAAGGCGCCAGTCGGAGTCGGACGGCGAGACTGAAAGCCATGTTCCTGACTGGTCTCCGTCAAAGGCAAAGAGGTCGAGCAAACGTTGGAGCAGGATAGACCGCCTCCGAGACGATGATTTGCGCCAGAACATTCGGAAAGAAATCGAGGAGGAACTGAAGGCCTTACAAGATGGTCAGGACTCTGGAGCAGCAGCCTCGACCGAGCCAAAGTTCCCCGCAAGACAATTGACGGACGAGGAGCTCAATGCCGTCACTGGGTCCGACGACTTTTTTGATTTTGTGGAAAGGTCGACAAAGGTGATTGAGAGGGCTTTGGAGGAAGAGTATGATCTTCTTACCGACTACGCCATGGCTGGCATGGAGGATGTGGATGAAGACGAAGACGGGTTTGGCAACGCAAAGGGCAAAAAGGGTCGGAGGATACGCGAGGTCACCCAGTTTTACGACGAACGGTGGAGCAAAAAGAGAATGATAAGTGACCTGAATTTCTCTCAAAAGGTTTGTATCTTTGCTACAAGCACCGAATTACAACAGTGGCTGACTGCCTTCAGTTCCCCGAACTCGTCCTGGCATCCTATACCAAGAACCCCTCCGCACCTCACGACCCCGATGGACTCGTTCAAATCTGGAACATGCACATGCAAGACCGCCCAGAGTACATCTTCCATGCGCAGTCCGACATTCTCACGGCGCAATTCTCACCCTTTCACCCCAATCTCATCATTGGCGGCGCCTATAGTGGCCAAGTGCTGTTGTGGGACACGAGGGCAAAATCCGCGCCGGTGCAAAAGACTCCCCTAACAGGATCTGGTCACACTCACCCAGTGTACAGCATTGAGATTGTAGGCACTCAAAACGCCAACAACATCATCTCGTGCTCGACCGACGGCGTGGTCTGCGGCTGGACAGTCGACATGCTCTCACAGCCCCAAGAATTCCTCGAACTCATGTCTCCTCCACCCGCCAAAACCGAAGACCTTGCGCCCACGTGCATTGCATTCCCGCACGCAGACCCAACCTACTTCCTCGCCGGGACCGAAGAAGGTTCCATTTATCCTTGTCACCGTTACGACCGCGCAGGTGCCAAGGCTGGTGTCGATACGCGCGTCCTCTACCGCGGGCACGCGGCGCCAGTCATGAGCCTCGACTTCCACCCCGCCCGCGGACCCATTGACTTGGGTGACCTGGTCCTCTCTTCGAGCTTGGACTGGAGCGTCAAGCTGTGGAAAGTGCGGCCACCGGCGGCCACGGCTTCGACCGTTAGCATCACCGGGGCTCCGGCACCACAAGCGCCCCTGTACGAGTTTGTCCGCGAGGACTTGGTCTACGACGCACGATGGAGCCCGGTACGGCCGGGTGTGTTTGCGCTCGTCGACGGTGCGGGCAGCGTCGAGGTGTGGGATATCAACGTCGACGTCGAAGTGCCCGTGGCAAAGACGACGCCCAGCGACAAGCGCGGCGCCAGCTTCATGGCGCGCAGTCTCAACAAGGTGGCGTGGGAGAAGAACGAGGGCAAGCGCCTGGCAACGGGTGGCCTCGACGGCGTCGTCACCATGTTCGAGGTTCGTGGCGACCTGGGCGGCCAGGACAACTTGCGCCAGGAGGAGTGGACCGGCGTCAAACGGTTCGTGCAGCGCTTGGATACCGTTGGTGGTGGTATGGGCGCAAATGCGAATGGTGTTGCTTCGAAGTGAGGCGTGACTGCGGCCGAAGAGACGCTTCATGACAAGGCAGAGACGTGACGGATGGAAACGAGTTGGTACGAAATGGTCTTGATGAATTTTTTCATGTACAATGAATTGGACGGATTGATGTACGGGAGCCCTCCCACCTTTTTTCTTTACCCCTTCCCCCTTCTGCTGTTCAAACTTTCCTTTGCTTCGTTGTACTGTATGCATGTACGCCCGCGATGAATGTCGCATTATCATTCTGTTCCTCGATGACAGGGGCAATAGACAGATGAGTGGTAGTGGATTTGTCAGAATCATGATGCTTTCATGCTTGTCCTGTGCTGTTAAATGCTTTGGTATGAACGACTAATAGGCTAAGCTACCGCCAGCCATACTCCACCATGGACTACCTACAGTACCCGGCAAGCAGCCTGCGATGCTAGTTCTGACAGTGGACATGAATGCTCCCTCATCATCGTCCTTGAATCTCTAGACGTCCAATCCTACCCGAAAAGCGCCGTGATTACGCCATTCGGCCTCACATCTGCCAGATTACCTCATTCGGCCACGCGCCTGCCGTGACAAGTGGTGATAGATTTCGCCAAGCCCAGCGTAGACGTTGGAAAGTCGTCGAGAGGCCGGAATTACGCCATACGGCCACGCAGGCGGCTGTCGTGATAAGTGGTGACCACCATGGAAATGCCAAGAGCTGGCATAGACGTTGGACAGTGGTCAAGAGCCGGGATTACGCCATACGGCCACGCAGGCGGCTGTCGTGATAAGTGATGACCGGGAGCAAATGCCAAGCACTGGTGTAGACGTTGGATAGTCGTCTCAGGGCCGGAGTTACGCCATTCGGCCATGCAACTGCCGTGATGGATGGTGATGGAACTGCCAAGCCCTGCCGTAGACGTTGGACAGTCGTCAAGAGAGCCGGGATTACGCCATTCGGCCTCGTAGGCGGCTGCCGTGATAAGGTAAGTGATGACAGGGAGGGAATGCCAAGCATTGGTGTAGACGTTGGATAGTCGTTAGGAGCCGGGATTACGCCATTCGGCCACGCAGCTGCTGTGATGGATCCCTCATGATAGAACTGCCAAGAGCTGGTATAGACGTTAGACATTCGCCGGGGGCCGAAGTTACGCCTTTGGGCCATCTTCATGCTGTTTGTACAGTACAGGTATGGGCAGCAGGGATGTAGAGACGGAAGAGCATTGGGAGCGTGATTAATATGGCTGTCTAGGTGTTTACCCACATGCCTTCACTGCAAAGTGCAATGAGGGAGGCCTAGCAGGTTAATGTGAGCACTTTCTTAATGCTCATAGGTACATGTACAGAGTCAAAGCAGCCTTTGCATTTTGTTCGTAGCTGAAAAGGAAGTTTTAGGGGTGTATCAATCATTCAGTGTAAACAGCGCAGTTCTGGCCAAGGTATATCCAAACAGCACAACTTTTGCATCATCATCATCCTCCTCGTCATTTGCTTCTTGCTATTCGCCATCATTATCAAGCAGTGGGCAATGAGAGAGAGGACCAACAACAGACGGACGAACGGACAGACAGACAACGAGATAACTCGACTCTCCGGACGCCAACCCGAAGTCCTGTCTTGGAGACGGACTGACACATCAAAGACGAAGACGACTCCCGCCAACTGATCAATCAATCACTGCTTTCGATCAAAGCAAAAGTCTACCACACCCCCATTCGGCTCCATCGCTGATCCACTGACTGACTGGCTAAAAATACCACCACGGATGGAATCACCAGAACGACAAGAGTGACAACAGATACTTTGATTTTGGTTTACCTACCCAACCGAGGTACTCACGGCAGTGCCCAATTTCCTCCTCTACTCGTTCAACTGGACGTAGTTGGCAGGGAAGAGACCGGACTTGCCGCCGTACTCGCCAAACCACCAGTCCTCATCGGGAAATTCCTGCATTGCATGTCAGTAAAATGATGCAAGACGATAGGGGAAACAGAAAGTCTTACAATTCCTTGGATGGTCGCGCCGTCGGGGAAGCTCAACTCATTGTCCTCGGCTGCCTCGTAATCGTACAGTGCTGTCGCAGTGGCGCCCTTGCTGGCCGCCGCGGGGGCAGCTGGCGCAGCAGGAGGAGCGGCGGGAGCGGGAGCGGCAGCGGGAGCCGGCGCAGCCGCTGCAGGCTCTGGCTCGTCCTCAACCAACTCGACATAGTTGCTTGGGAAGAGACCAGTGTCGCCGCGCGAGTTCTGGCCCATCCACCAGTCCTCATCAACCATGTCAATGTTGGAGATGACTTCGCCTTCGTGCAGCTCCAGCTCGTTGTCCTCGGCTTTTTCGTAATCGTATTGCGCAACGGCCCGCTTGCCGCCGCTCTGACCAGCTGTGTGGCCTGCGGCACCGCCAAAAGATGCTTGAGCAGCCGCCTGGCTTGCGCCACGAGCGGGGTCGTGTTCTTCCACTTGCGGTTCTTCCTCCATATGGTGCTGCGCAGCGGAGGCGGCTGCGGAGATGGACGCTGCAGGGACAGGATCCGGCTCGTAACGCTCTTCCGGAGCCTCATATTCCGGCTGAGCGGTCCTCGCAACTGGCTGAACAATGCGGATAGGAGAGCTTGGACGCAGCTCTGGCTCAGGAGAGGGGCTACGGGGTTGCGGCGGTGGCGGAGGAACAGCAACGTGCTCTTCCGCAGGCCTCTCCTCGGCTTGCTGGGACGGACGGTGAGGCAGACCGGGAATGGGGACGCCAGCACCAGCGTTGGGCTTGGTAGAGAGGTCCATTGGCGGCGGTGCAGCCTGGAAACGATCCCGAATAGAGCCGAAGCCCCCGCCTGGGGAAGTTGGCTCTTCCCGCTGCGGCTCTTCCTGACCTGTGCGCTGCGCGCTCAGATTGCTGGCTCCTGTGTGTGTGGTCTGAACGGGAGCCCACGACTTGCCGGCGTATCCGCTCTTCCAACCACCAGAGCCACTGGCCTGGCTTGCAAGAGGCTGGGGGGGAGGCACGGTCTGTCCAGCACCACTGTTGCCGCGTTCGCGCGCCTTCTTCTCAGCCCAAATCTGGGCAGGGGTCTTTCCACCCTCATCGGCGAATGTCTTGCTGGCAGCTCCAATGATTGGCGCAGGGGTGGAGGGCTTTGGTGCAAAGGCAGGAGCTGGGGGCTTGGTGCCAGTAAACGAGTTGCCACCGCCAAACTTGTTGGCAACCTTTGGTTTGGGCAAGGTAGTCAATCGTTCAGACTGGTTGAATGCCGCTGAGCGCTCAGAGAGAGGCTTGGGTGCCTCAGATTCCGCACCTCCTGAAGAGCCAGTAGCAGCGGGTGACAAGTTCGCCGCGGGAGAGCCGGAGGGACCCTGAGCCTTGGCACGGATGGCGGCAATGTCTACTTTTCCAACAGGTTCATAGGAGCCCTTGACAGGAGCTGGACGATCATCCTTCGCGCTTCCAGATTCAGCGGCTTGCTTGCGGATGGCGGCAATGTCAACTTTGCCGACCGGCTGGTAAGCTCCCTTGACTACATCAGGAGCGCCCTCGCCCCTAGGTCCGGCAGAGCGGCTCGCGTCTGCGTTCTGCTTGGTGATTTCGGCAAGATTGACCTTGGTGGGCTTGTAGGCCGACTCGACCTTTTCCAGTTGTGTCCTGGTCACGGGGGGAGCGTCTGCGCCCCACCCATCGTTGTCCACGTTGTTGTTGGTGGCAGGAGCACCGCGAGACCGGGCTAGAGGGTTGAAGCCACCACTGACGGCTCCTCCGGTCCTTGTGGGGGTGAAGACGGGCTTCGAAGCAACAGGAGGCGTGGGCCTGCTCGCCGCAGGTGCAGATTGAGCGTCTCCGGCTGAGTACTTGGCGCCAGACGCGTCGGCAACCTTTGAGATGATGGCTTCGGGGTCCAGGGCGCTCTCGTTGCGCGCGGTTATTTGGACATGGTAGCCCTGTGGGACAAGTCAGCAACGTGCCATTGGTTGACAGTCGGGGGACAAACATGGAGCAGCTTTGAGACTGCAGCCAGATGGCTTGTAAAGTAGCCCTTGGTCCTCTCTGGTACACCTTCTCCGCACTGCCTTGTGGTTAGTGGAGCTTTTGAGGCTGGTGCTATGCGCTACACACCCATGCTATCAAGACATTCTTAGGAAGGCCAGTGTTGGGGTCCTTGACCTTGACAAAGGCGAACTGGATGCGTCCGTCGGAGAAGTCTTCGATCAGGTCGACCAATTCACCCTCTGAGAAAGAATCACGACGTCAGCCGGGGCAAAGAAGGTCTTGCGACGGAATGGAAAAGCTCACCTCCAGTGCTCTGGACCTTCAAGACGCTCTCCTTTCCCGTGTCTGCCTGAAAAGCATTGGCCAGGGGAGCAGAGACAGAGAAGACAGCCCATTGTCCGTAGGTGGGGGAGTTGGCGGAGGGACCAGAGGGCGGAGGGGCAGAGACGACGGATTGGTAGCTCCGGGAAATGGTGGGACCGTTGGTGGACAGATTGAGGGTAGCCATGATGGCGAGCTACGTAGCGTAGCAGGGCAAGCCGCTCGACGAGGGGCAGCCGGGGAGCTTTTGGAGCGCGAGGGCGGGCGAGGCTGGGAGGCGCCGCGATGAAGGGATGAGTGGAAATGGAGACGGCACAGGAGGATTGCCTGATTGTGCAGCAGAGTAGAGCAGAGCAGAGCAGAGCAGGGCGCGGGAGGATGCGGTGGTGTTGGGCGGATGTGAGCGTGGCCGTGGTTGGCGCTGTAGGGCAAGGCGTGCGGTGCGGGCTGAGGTGACATGGGCGCCTGCGCCTGTGCAGTGCTCCATGTCCGGCTTGGCCTCCACTCGACGGGGGCCCCGGGACAGCGTCATCAGCAGACATCGCCGGGTAACCACCGCACCGTCGGTGGACTGCATGTGGCAGTGATTGGTCGCTTCGTCTTTTGGCCCGCCTGAGCTGCACCTTCTGCACCTGGGAACCATGATCGCCCTCTTGTTCTTTTGAACCCTCTCTCCTTCTCCTCACCTCTCATCCCTGTCCACCACCTCTGCTCCCCTCCATATCAACCACCATTCCTCCACCCTCTTTTTCTAGCCCGCACCGCCGCCGCTCGCCATCTCGACTCTCCTCTCCCTCCCCCCTCACAGATGCAACTCTAACGCCACCGAGCGAGCCCAAGGCATGGAGCGGCTGCCAGCCAACGCTGAGAGCTACAGCTCCTCCCGCTCTCGCCGCGACTCGTCGCCCACCCTGGAACATGTAGTCCCCTACGCAAAGCGCAAGGCTGATGGCGCCCATGTCGCGTCGCAAAAGAGACGTAGGCTCGACCTGCCTACGTCCCACGTTCCCTCTGTCGCTCGTCTGCCCGGGCACGTCTGGCAGCATATCTTTCTTTACCTCCATCCCCTCACCCTTGGTCGACTGCTGCGAGTCAACCGTGCTTTCTATACCCTCCTCACAAGCGTTGATGAACCCTCCAGCGGTTCACAGCATCTTTCCGCCCTCCCAGTCCTCACCTCCAACTTCATCTGGCTTTCTGCGCGCAAAATTCATTTTCCTACTTTTCCAAGACCCCTCATGGACATGTCCGAGCTGGCCATGTGGCGCTTGCTGGGGGGTCGCCGCTGTCAATTTTGCGCCAAGACTTCGCGCCATGATCAGTCTTGGGCAGTCAAGTCTGCGTTTGAAGATGGGCCCGGCTTGGATGGTGTCCGCATAGTCTGGTCGTTTGGAGTCCGCGTCTGTGGTAGATGCTTGGAGGCACACTCCCAGACGGTTTGTCGGCTCGCCCAAACTAATTTGTACCCACCCCGTCTGACTGTCTTGCAGGAACAGTCTCTGCTTTTTGCCGTCAACAGTGCTCTTCTCGCCGCTCTGCCCTATGTCTTTGTCACTCAGCAATTCCACGTCGTCCCATCCACCGTCATAAGCTCAACGTCTTCCATCCCTCCAACCGTCAAAATCTCTAAATGGTATTGGCGGGATCATGTTCGCGACATTCAGCGGCAATTTGACGAAGCTCGCTCCCTTGGTCCCGCAGCAGGTGAAGAATGGTTGAAAGGGCTCGAAGATGTGGGAAGACAGAGGCTCGTCGACGCCGAACGATGGGAACGCTGGGAACGCACCAGAGGTATGCAAGAGTCGGGTACGAGCAATAGCAAAAGCAATTCACCCGCACCACTACCGGCAAATGGCCATCAGAGACAACCATCGCCGTACCAAGTGCCGCGGCAACTTCCAATGAATGGTGTCCCTAGGGCTGTCACAGGTAAGCCATGTTTTTCATTGGTACTCAAATCATCTCCGCCCGGATGGTCATTTCCTACAAGAATATTTCCTACAAATCTTCAAGTTTCAGTGCTCTGCCCGGACACTAACCAATCTCGATCAAGCTGCCCAATATGCGCAACAGTACTCTGGCCCTTCTACAGACCGTAACATGTCCCCTCAATATGCACCTCCAGGCGTCACTCAACGTTTTCGGCCCGAGAGGAACATTCGCGATGCAAATGAGGCGAAAGCGGCTCGTAAAAGCGAAATTGAGCGCAGGTGTCAAGATTTTGATCCCCCGCTTCTTCCCAATGTGCTTCGCCACATGAAAGCTTTCCAAGCGGCCTGTCAGATTTCTGCGCCATTGACCGAAAAGGCATGGGAAATGCTCAAGCCACGCTTGGAAGCCGAAAGAAAAGGAGCCGAGGACGTCGAACACGAACGCGCAGCTCAGATGGCTACTTTGCAAATCAAACTCGAGGATCGCCGCCACCAGGACGCCAGCCTCAAGGAAGTGCGGGAGGTACTTGAGCGTGAGTGGGAAGAAGTCCAACGCCCAGTTCGTGAACGCCTTGGAGCATATGCCGATGAAATTATCCAGCGAGACTGGGCTGAAGGACGCGGAATCACAAAAGAAAATTGTCCGCAGTTTGCAGCTGAGCTTCTTATGGAGGTTCGCAGTAGGTTCGACGCCGATCAAGCCCGGGAAGACGACGCCACGCTTGCTGCAGGACAGGACATAAAGGATGACCCGCCCACCGGACCCCCAACCAGGCGGCTCATACTGGAGAATATGAAATGGGTATTCGATAACAAGGTCAAGCCGCGAACTGAACAACATCGCAAGGAACTCTTCTTGTGCCGTGGCGACGGTTGCGAGGGAAATCCGAAGTGGTACGGCTTTGAAGGGATTATCCAGCACTTTGGGGCAAAACACACCACCTCTTTCAGTGTCGGCAACGTTGTTGTTTGCTGGAAGGAGGCTGATTGGCCAGAGGAGCCACCTTTCCATCCAGACCCTGCCAGAGCTCGCCACGACTTTCACAACAACGGTATTCCCCCACCTGGTCCAGCCCATTCGTTGCCGCATCCCTACTCTTACCAATACCCTGGCTACGTTGCAGGTCCCGTTGGGGCACCTGCCATGTCCCATACACCGCATCCACTTCCTCAGAACAGCCCGGTGCCGTTTGGGCAATATGGTCATCCTTCTGGACCCTTTCCACCACCTCAAGTGCCCCCTCCTGCTCCGTTCTACGTTCCACCGGTTCCTCAGTCGCAATCCTTTGCTCCGCCCCCAGGACCGCTGCCCGCGTATGCCGGTCCCCCTCAGGCCCCATGGCAAGATGGCTCATACTCTCACGATGTTCCTCAGCAGTTCCCAAGGCCCGGCTATTCTCCAACTGGCGCAAACTTTGTGCCCCCGACTGGTCCTGCGACATATGCTGACCCTGACTCTATGCGTTATGGTGCTCCTCCAGCAGTCGTTCCAGGTCCGTATGGTTCATTTCAGGGTAGGCCTCCGTACGATACCCTAGCTCCCTCTGTTGCCTCAACTGGCGGGCCATCTGCTCCAAAAATCTACCAGGATCAAATCCAAGCATTGGTCGATGTTGCAAGGGATCTTTGGACTTCCACATCAGGTATCAAACACTTGAACCCAAGTGTGAGGCTCTCAGTGGTGATCCACCATATTTTGTACCATTTCAATCTGCGGTTCGGCATTGAGCCAAGCTTAGATCTCTTCGCTGATGCGCTTGATGCCCATCATTCCATGTACCCGATCAATTCGGTTTCTGGTCTTCGCTGCAGAGCCTGTGCGGCGGGACATCAGAACCACGTTCCTCCTTTTGCTTCTTCCTCTCGTGAATCGGAGAGGAACTTTCCAACTCTTTTGTCTTTGATCCTCCATTTCAAGTCTGAGCACATTGGCGGAGTTGCTTTTAGTTCCCGTGAGCATAGTCCGGAATCCAGGCTCGACTGGAAGAAGGATATGATTGATCTTCCGGAGGAAGGGGCAATTTCTGCACTCATTCAATCGCCAGGAATGGACGATAACAAGCTTCGGATTATAGCAGAGGCCTTTCCGAAACTGTTCCCATCTCCTTTGCCGCATGTTGGCGTTGTTACCGAAGAGGAGCACCCAGAGGCCACCCGTACGGCTGAAAACCTCAACGTTCACCAGCCCTCTCCAAGACCTGCGCTGGAATCAGACAGGATTACCTCCCGTCATGATGTTCCGCAAGGATCGCACTTGCGGTCCGCTCCTGCGGCAGGACATGATCTTTGCCGGTCACCCGTTTCTCGGTCTTCAACCCTCGCTCCTCTTCCAGTGTCCCGCGGTGTCTTCGAGCAACACGATAGCCAGCCACGGCTCCAAGAAGCTCGAGGTGAGTCGAGGCCACCCCGGAGATACCATGAGCGTTCCTTCAGTCCTTCAGCTCGAGACCTAAGGACACGGGTGTATCTCGAGGAACCTGGCTATTACGTAAGTCGAAATTTCTGTGATTTTCCCGATGAACCCAAAGTAACCGTCTTTCAGGGTTCAAGAGACTACCGAGACATTAGGGACCGGGACTATGATGGGGCTTGGCGAGATCCCTATGGTCCCTTGAGTTCAGCAGCCGTGCGCAGATATTCCCACTATGGTCGCATGTACGAAGATGATTGGGAAAGGTCTCATGCATCAGACCGCTATTATCTCGAGCGAGAAGATGACCCTCGGGAGCGCGCGCCAACAAGGAGTGGACTTCGCTATCTGGACAGGCCAGAATTCAGCACTGGACCATCACAAGTTGGGAACCACGAACCTCGCCCAAGAGATTCGGAGAGAGCCGATGCGCGCACAGTGTCTCGAGAGCCTCCAGCTAGAACATCTGCAGCGCCTAATGTAGAAGCTGATGCTGAGCGTTTCCTGAACGACCTCGATAGAGACCAGGACCAGGCTCGCGGATACGTTTCTAGGGCCGCCCGAGATGAAGCGCGGGAAGATGCTGAGGATAGAATGCGCCAGCCTCTACAAGCTCCAGAAGAGCCAGCAGCCCATCCTGTCGAAGATTCGAATGCAAACGGTTCCAATCCTAGCGCCACAAGGCCTGGCACCTCCGGTCAGAACCGCGCAACCTTGGATCCAGATTCAACGGCAGGACGTGCACAAGCGCCATTGGAGAGGTACTACCGGGACGAGGAATACAGACCATCTGCGCAGTACGACCCTGAACCACGGCGTTATGCCTACGGCCCATCGCGCTATCACAGGTACAGCATGTACCATGAAGAGCCTTACTATGAGCCTGAGCGTCTTGCGCGAGCGCGCGGCAGTCGCTTCAGCCGCTACGAAGCCACCCGCAGACGTCTCGAGCAGTCCAAGTCGCCTACACGAGAAGCAACCTCACAACCGGAGCGTCTCCCAGGATCTCCCTCTCTGCCGCCACCTCCTGAGAGAACTCGCGATGAACCACAGCCCCACGTCCATGGAGTACCTCCGCGCGATTACTATCACCCGTACGACGAGCATGACCGCTACTCCCACCGTCCATCTCCACTCCTCGACTACGGCTACACTGGAATGGCGCCTAGGCATCGTTCCGCCAGACCTGGCCCCGCCTACATCAACGAGTATGGCGAGTATGTCGAGTACGTCCGCGTTCGCGACCCGTACCGCGACCCGTACCGCGACCCTTACCACTCTGAGCACCGTCGCCGCTACCTTCCCGAAGCACCAGCTGCTGGGCCTTCTGCGCCTCCTTCGCACCGAGGTGGTGACCCACGTCTTGCCAGATACTACGATTATGCTCAAGACGACTTGCGTGACCCCCGCGACCCCCGCACCGACGCCGACCGCTACGACTACCACCGTGGCGTTGTCGAAGACGAAGTGCGCTATGCTTCTTTTGAACGTGACCGGGAATACCACGACCGCAGTGGCGCGTATTACGGGAGGCCAAGGGATGCGGATGCCTTACCTGTACCAAGAGGAAGGGAGAGCATTGTCCAAAGGGACTTCGAGCGTGACAGGGACCGAAGGTCGGAATTTCATGGGCAATCGGTTGGACCGCCCGAGGCTGGACCGCTCGCCGATAGTCAAAGGGAGCGAGAGGAGAGGAGAGAGAGCGTCGCGGTGTCGATGGCACCACCACTGGCGCCACCGCCGCCTGCCACGGAGAGGGAGGGTGGTGCGGCCACAGGAGGAAGGGAAAGAGAGGAGGGTGGAGACGAGTGAGTAGGGAGTGCGTGGAACTAATTCGAGGAAAAACAGTGAGGTGGGATGAAACTGCATTGGCATGGCATAGCACAGCATGGGAGCATTGCATGGCGTACGAATGATGCAAGAGCATGGCGCGGAGCATGTATGTATGTTTTGTGATTGCTGGGCACTTTCTCATTCACTCGACATGAAGAAGACAGGAGAAGAGGGGGAGTAAGTATGAGACGAAAGGCAGGGACGGGTGGTTTACGACAACCGACGATGACGACGATGACGCTGACGCCGACGCAGATTGTGGCATTTTCCCTACTTTCCACTGTCTCCTTGCACTTTCCCATTTGTCTTCCTCCTTGTACCAAATTTCCTTTTTTCTCCTATCATCCTCTCTTTCAATCAGTGCCATTTTCTTGATCATCGGAGGTGAAAAGGAGAAGAGGGGCTTGAGTTGTCAATATATGGTAGCATAACATAGGTAGGTATGTATGTAGGTATGTAGGTAGGCTTCATCAATACGACTAATGACCATCGGACTTTCTCTGGGCCAATGCCCGCTACGCGGCCCGGTCGATCGCTTCCGCGTTGTTTTTGCGTAATGAAGGCAGGCCATCAAGAGCAGCGGTAGAGCGGATACGAGGCCTTGGTCCACTCAGGCGTCTGTCGGCTAGGCACGTGTAACACACCTTGGTTGTTGACGTCCGGTCCGGGGAATGACTGGCTCGAGTTCTGACTCTAGCTTTCCGACGCGTTGGTGAACAGTGCATGAACGCTCCCTGCAAGCTCGCTTGGCTTGGGGCGCAGATTTTCGGACAGACTTGCCTCGAGACCGTTCAGATGTGCTGGCGAGAGAGGGTTGTACTTTGTGGCTATATTGAGCCACCGTCAGTCTGATTTTACCTTTCCACAATTTCGCTCCGAAGGCGGATGCGAGAGGTTGAACTGATGTCCCGCTCAAAGCGAACAGTCGAGCTGCACTATCCAGTCCTATGACATACCAGTCTATTGTCCTTCGAGAGAAACGCCTCCAAATTGCGAGCAGATCGAGCATCAGCCGCCAGGAAAAGAGCAGCAAGATTCTGGAGTTTGATATCGGGAAGAAATCGAGGCGCAGGTCGTTTTGCAGTCCTCAGACGGTGCAGCTTTCGGTGGCCTTTTCCAGTTTGATGTTTGCGAAGTGGAACAAACTCTCCTTCCGTACCACAGGTCATGTCGAACAAGTATTTGAATACTGCGTTGACCGCAAGCGCTAGCCAATGTTTACCAAGTGTCTTCGCTACGTGCCCAGGTGCGCACTTCGTACAAGAATCGTTGATGTGTCCCAGAAGCTTCAAAAGTCGACACGAGGACCTCTCGCCTGGATGCAATTTGTACGCAGGCTACTTGTTAGCAAGTTGGCGAAGGCGCTTCAATCCCCTGACTGACGTGGGACCACAGAAACACGCTTCGGTTCGGTCGTCGGCGCCCACCGCTGGTACGAAAAGGTCTCGTTTCTTGTCTCCGAAAGAGGGCTTGCAGTTGAGACAGCTTTGAAAGTTGCAGTGCCATTTTTCCGCCAACGAGCGAGGGGCACCAACCAATCAAAACCCACTGCTCAAACAGCCTTCACCTTTCCACAAGCCTCTGCCCAACATCAGAGGCCAGCGTCTACAGATCTCAGCTGAGCCGCCGCCTTGGTCAAATTCTGCGCCCGGGCTGTGGCTTTCTGCAAGGGTCAAGCATCTCACTTTCAGCTTCCTCGTTCGCCTCTCTGCTTTTCATCGCCGCCATCACTACCAACCTCGACCTCACCCGCACAACTGAGGCTATCGATGCCCAATTAGTCGAAAGTCCAAATACAGGAAAGGATACTGACGACCATGACAAGGGCAATTCCCAAGCTGAAGGGCCGAAGAAATTTCAACTGCTGGCGTAGGGCCGTCGTGTCCGCCTTGGCCGAACGCGAGCTTTGGGATTATGTGAGCGGAAGGATTCCAAAGCCTCCAGGGCCTGCATATGACGACGTGTTCAACCTCAGCGTGAAGAATTACATGGACGCCGAACACGACCTTTCAGAATGGATCAAAAACGACAACAAGGCAATCGAGCAGATCACCAACACTGTTCCGTCGTGGATGATCAACATGCTGAACGCCGAAGAGCGTAAAACATCGAAGGCCATGTTCAGTGGATTGAGCAACCGCTACAGCCCGAAGGAAGACGACCACTATAATCGAGTGACGCGCTGGACAGTTCTGTGGTGGGATGGAACGTCAGACTTGTCCAAGTTTCTCGAGGAGTGGACCGCGGCACTTGCGGATTGTCTTGACAAGAATGGATCAATTACCCCAATCTGCCAAGCCAGCCAGCTCGCGTTCGCAGTCAGAGATCAGGGCAGCAAAGAAGTCGATACCTGGGCTTCCGCTGTTTTCGGGAGATGCGCGAAGGACACAGTCTCGCCGCTTCACGAACTGCTGGAAGAATTGGTTGAAGTGGTGGAAAAGCAGATGGAGAGAGAAGCGACGATTCCATGAAGAAAGAAAGAGTCAGGTATGGAAGAGCAAAGATGCGAAAGGTGCGAGAGATCACGACATACCAAAGTTGGAGGCGATGGGGGAGAGGACCGCACCTTGCAGCTTGTGCCAGGTCATCAGCCCAGACATAAAAGAGCGACATGACCAACATCATATTCTCAAAAGGCAAGAAAGCTTTGAAATCGGGAAAGGAGAGTCAGATAAGGAGGAGAAAAGGTCGGCATGGCGGACAATGCAATCGGGTTTGCTCAAAGGCCGGAAATGGGTTGGAAGGTCGTGGATACAAAAATGAGTTAGTGGCAGCTGGATTCCGAAAAGCTGGTGAATGCTCCCAGCCAACAGATTAGCAGAATCTTCTTGACTTTGTCTCCGTGTCGTGACGATGCTAGGTGCCTCTCAGGCATGTGGTTGCAGGGGTAGTTAGGCATTGGCCCGTCGTAGAATCAGCAAACAAGTGAGAGCTGCTTGCGCTGCCGTAATAGCCCATGAGTACAGATACTCAGTCAAGTCTCCAAGTGCAAAGAAGCTTCCACTACGTTCAGGTCCAGAAGCGCATCATCTTTTGAGCAGTAGTTTGCCGGCGCTCGCGTAAATTACCCAATTGGGATTAGGGCGGGCGCGTTTGGTCGTCGCGTCGCGCTCTGCAACACCATTCGCTCTCCATCACCACTATCAATCCTGCGCATGAAGGCTCCCCCAGCTCAAGGTCCGCGACAAAACTTGTCGAGGCCAGAGCGCTAGCCGTTGCGTCATCGGACTCTCACCAAAAACCTCACCTGTTTCTTTTCAGCGCCCGGCTGCGTTTTCGAATTTCACGAATCACCTCCAATCGTCGTTGGCCTGGACTTCGCCTGGCGTCAATGCAAATTCGCGGAGCGGCGCTTCGAACACTCCCTCCACTACCCAGCTTCACTTCTTTTCCATTTTCTCGCTCACGGCGCCTTTGTCTTCCTTCAACTCCAAAGGACCACACACGTTGCTCCACTCGCCCACGCTGCGCCCTGCGACCTCACCCAGCACAATCATTTGCAACGCTCCAGAATGGTTGGTCTCACGAGACCCCATGGGGCCATCCTTGAAAGATTGATCTTCCACGTCGTCCTTCCCGAAAAGCTTCCAGGCCGACAAGAAGAAAGCAATCCAGAGATAGCGGCCGCTCTCACCGAGCGTCTGCTCCAAGCCAGCCGCACGCTCAGAGATCACGCACCGCACGAGGACTTTCAGCTGTGGGATGACCTGCGACGCATCATCATTACGGCGGAGGAAGTCAATCGCAATGGTCAACCAAGCAAGGCTGCCCTCATCAAAGCATTTCATGAGCTTGAGCCCGGCGGTGTGATCATTCTTCACGTAAGGGAGCAGAACGCAGGAGTCCTAATCAGCAGACCCTCAAAGTATGTGGTCTACTTGAGTGAATTTTCCTCCCATTTCACTAATGTTCAATCCCAGGGAGCGTTCCTCCGTCTTCTTTGAAGCCTTTGAGGCCTCACCGCGATCCGAAGATGTTCTTGCAGCTCCAGACGCTCTACAGTGGGACTTCCCAGGCGCCGCGGCGGTCATCCCGTATACGGAATTCTCGAATGAGGCATTCCAAGACAGCCTAGCACATTTCCTCCAACAAAGCACCACCCAGGCCCTAAAGCAGTTCGCAGCACGTGCACGCAAGTCTGGATCCTCTGTGGTTGAGATTCGCGACACACCTGATCCTGCCATCATCACACACATGCTGATGACTTTGTTGAGGTCATACGGCGTCCCATCCAATCCTCCTGTCCTGCGGAAGCGCGTGCGGGATGATGTGTGCTGGTCCGACGGCGCTGAGATGCCTTGGCGGCGATGCCCTGACTGGCTCGTGCTGCGTGTCGGCCTCGCAAGATATCTGTGCAATACATACGGTGGTGAGGTGGGACGAGCACGCTACAAGTTTCTCATGTGCGTAATCCTGGCAAACCTCCTCCGCGATGCCGTCGGTGTTGTGAGCTTGCAGCCACTACACAATCTGAGGGCAAAGCTTGCGCGTCGCCTTGCGAAACTTGAGACTCACAGAAGGCAATGCTCGGCCGCGACTGAAGCAGTATACCAATCCTTCTTCTCAAAACTTGGGCCGCTTTTTCATGAGTCGCTCCAGACGGCCAGCGGCCATATCGAATCAGAGTGGGCTGCCTTCAAAAAAAAGAACCAGACACCCGTGAGGCCTCTTCCACTCCGAGCTGAACCTGTCAACCTCACCTTGTCTTTGCCGAAAAGCAGCGCCTATTTGAACGCTATATTACTCGACCCTCTTCCCAACGATCGCCACTCCCTTTTTCCGACTCAATTCGATGGCTATGCGGTCAACCAAGCTTTTCAAGCCTTTAGCGAGCTTTACCACGGCCTTAATGAGGTTGAACATGAAATCGAAGATGGCAGCTTCAGCAGCTCCATAAAGCACCTTGATGATGAGGACGCTTGCGCTGAGATATCGAGAAAGATTGAGAGCTACATGCAAAGCGTGGGGCCAGCTTATGATGGCATGGCCACTCAAAAGAGCCTCATGATACTGACATTACTGGAATTGTGGACGATGATGGACAAACACGCGATCAAAGAAATACCACTCTTGTCTAGCTACCACCCAGGATTCTACTCTAGCACCCTCAGCGTCCTGCACCTCCCTCGGTACGCCGACATGTGCCGGCTGCAGCGCATCCAAAAGTATCTCGACGAACGCTCCCAGAACGCGGACTTTCAGGAGAGGACCATTTTTGAGAATCCAAGCGTTGGATGCTTTGCCGAAAGGTACTACGACGAGTATGACGATTCTGGGGAGCTGAGGGACCTCCATGAGTGCATCGAAGAGCATGCCCAGACTATGCGCGAGCTCAAAGCGGAGGAGCTGGCGATTGCCAACAAGGAGTTCGAGGAAAACGAACGCGAGATCGCCCAAAGCTCCTGCATCTACATCCAAAGCGTCACCGGGAGCATTCCGTTTCATGACAAACGCAATTGTAAAAGATGCGATCTGTTTCGTAAAAAAAGCGAAATGGAAATTGAAGTTTACGAGCATCCACTGCCATCAGACTCGGCGTCGAGCAAAGCGGCAGTGTTTGAACTGTGTTGTCCAGCGGCCTTTGCGATTTACCGCAGCACGACATGGAGAGTTCAACATTTCCTGGTCTACCCCGGCGCCAGCGCCTCAGTTGAACCACGCGTTTTGCTCCAAGACTACCTCCCGCTTCGCCCATTTGTGGAATATTCATTTGGACCCGTCACATTGGCTTCCACTACGAAGTCCTTCCTAGGCACTCATTTTCGTTGGGCAAAACGACTCCCAGCGAGCGAGAGCGAAGTGTGCCAGCCCAGCGGTCTCACCGGACTCGGCTATTACGAGCCATCCAGCAAAACCTGGCCTGGTCGGCAGACGACCAGGAAGCATTCGTTGGCACATCACTTTCAGTGGGCGACACCACCGAGCTCCGCTTTGTCATGCCTCAAATCTTCCCCCACTTTCGCTGTCGACTCCAACGGGCCTTCCTCGCACGATATTCTCGCCAGCCAGACCAAGTGCCCGGCTGGTGTGAATACACAAGAGTTCATGGCGTATCAAAGCCTTTTCGCTGGCAAACATCGCCGTTGGCCTTCAATTCTGATTGAGTTAGGGTCCTCCAATTTAAATTTCAGCAAAGAAGAAACAACTGCAATCATAGCCCAGCTAGCTGTTCAGGCAGGGCCTGCAAAAGGCACAGATCCGCTGCGTCTCACGCACGGTATCTTCCGCGATGAGGCCTTCTGCACGAGGCTGCTGTCTCAAATCGAATGGCGACTAGATTCAATCTCTTTGAACTGGCGTGAGACGAACTTGATGGAGCTGCTCATCACGCTGCTTCTTCGCACAGCGACGCTGGCTCATAGATCTACCGCAGTGAAAGCGCTCGATCTCCTTGATTCAGCCCGGCGCGTGACTGGTCATTGGATCAGACAGCTACGCGACGAGATCCACCAAGCAAAGGACTCCGAAGCCTCCCGAAGATGCTCCAGGTACGCTCTTTGGGCAGCCCTGCTCTGTCGCAGGACATATGCTACTCTGATTGATGAGATTGGCCAGCCTGGAAGCATTCAGCCCCAAGCAGTTCAGTGCTTCGTTGAAGAATCTATCGCGCTTCAAGACAATCTTGTCAGCAATCCAGCGACGCTGCCAGCATCTCTCAAGCAAGCGGTGGTCCGCGATTTCCGAATGCGTTTCTTGATGAAGGCGCTTGTTCGAAAATCCATCGAATGCTCCCCCGGCAGTGTGACCACCGCAATCGACACGGTTTGGCCAAGACCGAACGGCGGCCATCCAAGGATCTACTCAAGCCCCAAATTTTTGAACGCTCCCCAGGACAACGCACAGTGGGTCGAATTCGAAGTGGATGGGAACGTCGAGGAGAAGGGACAGACCGTGCATTACGAGATGCACGACGGCCATCTCCTCATCGACCAGAATCCTCTTGGCAGACTTCCCATTGAACTTAGAGGGTCTGTTGTGCTTGAGGAACTGTTTGGCACACAACGATTGCGTACTTATCCCTCGTCGTTGCGCGGGATGACGCATATGCTGAGCTGCACCCCGAAAGGCCATCAGATCCATATTGGCTTGCGCAATGGCTTGTTGTTTGTTCGCGCGTATCACTGCGGCAATATCCTTGAGCTGATTCCTAGGACCTTGTTCGCAGAGGATCTGCCAGCATCTCTGGTAGAGAATTGTCTACACTGGCTCAATGTGCAAACAGGACAAATGGAGGTCCGTCAACGCCCGGATATCTGGATTTGTAAGCCGAGCAACTGGATTGTGGATGTACCTCTTCGGCTCGCACGTCGCCGCAAAAGCACGCTGGTTGATCCCCACAGTTCGCTGTTTCAGAGAGTCGCACGAATGCTCCTTGGGTTCGAGTATCCTTCGCAACTGACGGTCTACCAGCCCGAAAGTTTCAGGCTTTCGGTTGAACTACGCCGTCTTGAACTGAGCTTCCACGTGAACCACAATGGCCTCCTCTACTGCAAGGAGCTGAAAGCCGAGATCGATCCTGATCAGGATGCTGGAACATGGTACGGCCTCGATTCCAAAGTTGTCGTCAGGGACCCAGACAACCCACGACGAAGGAGCATCCTCGTTCCCATGGGGCCATTATCTTGGACGCGCAACGGCTGTCATGTGGCTATCAGCGTACAGAACATTGGCGAATACGGCATTTTCACGATCAACGACGTGTTAGGACGTATTGACTGTCAATGTGAGGGTCGACTTCTCTACATGAAGGCCCAGTTGCACGCTTTTACCTCTTTCGTGCTGCCCGACCCTCTTACCCGGCGGACCGGGACGGAGGAAGCTCTCCATTGCCTGAGGTCGAGTCTCTGCCAGCCTTGGACGCCGCTCAACCCTGCTTGGTCGAAAATGCTTGACTCCATCGCAAAGCTAACTCCCAAGAGGGTGTACTATCCGAAAGGTTTGAAGAGCATGCAACAGGTCTTTTGGGACCCGAATCTCACCACAAGCATTCAGAACGACCAGTTCTGGTCCGTCATTACTGCAATCTATGACAGTTCTTCGGCCCTTTCTATTTTCTCCCCAAAAGAAGTCATCATCCAGTGTCCCGAACGTGGCGGCAGTGGACACCTGTCCAGCCGCAGTCAAAGAAGGCGGCGCGCTTTCTGGCGGCGGAGCGACCGCGATGAGCAGCATTCAAGGACGCCAGACACACCCTATAAATCACGAGATCGTTCGAAAAAGATGGAAGAGTGCGCCAGAGTCTATGAGGCCGTTTCACTCATACGCTCATGGGATGCGCGTTTGCCCCAGCGGCCACATCTCGTTGCTCTGCTCAATGGCTTACCAAACATTCAAGGACACGGACACCAGTTTAACGACACACTTTTGAGCGACCTGCTCGATGTGAATTTCGGCCTCGAATGGGGCTCCCTGGTGGATTTGTGTCGTCGGTCAAGCGAGCGAGAAAAGCACTCTCTCAGCTTTCTGTTCGGAATCATGTCATTCCACCAGGATGTAGACATTGAAATCATCAGAGTTCTTATCGCCTTTGCGGTTTCCAAAGATCTCAAAGCCATCAAGCCTCCAATGTGGCAATCCTACTCCCACTTCAGGCACGGCCAGGTCCCATCAGTCAATTACATCTCGCAGATCATCGGCAGCTTCCGCACTCCCTACATGTGTGACGGAGAGAGGGCGTTCATCCCCAATGCGAAGCTGAAGCGGAAGAAAGAGTTGGAGCATCACCAGAAATCAGAGCGCGATGTCAGTCTTCTCGCGAAATTCTTCGTACAACAATGGCCATGCGCTGAACCGACCGTTGACAAGCTCACCAGCAGCCAATCTCTCCTCGTAGACGTCTTTCGGGCCTTGGAAGTGATTCGGCCGGAGTGGGTACGTCTGTTCCAAAACTGGGAGCTCTCCGAATACATCGCACGTGTCCAGCAGGTGCTGGATCAATTCAGCTTTGGGGGTGAACTTTTGGTGCCGGAGGTTTGCCCTGGGAACCCCGATGTCCTTTCAAGAAGCTTCAATCCCATCGACGTCCCGAGCCTTGGTGAACTGCTACGGAAGCGATGTATTTTGAGTAAAGAGGGCGCAGAATCACCTACAAGGGAACGACAGGATCTGCAGCATCGACGCATTGACTTACCAATCTCCGAAATCAATTGCCAAGCGAAGAACGATGATGTTCTCACTCCAGAGGTGCAGGAACTGGAAGCAGTGGTTTCCAGGCTTGTTTCTTCAAGCTCGACCGTTCGGCATGAATATGGTAAAGACCTACAACGGAGCTTAGATGCGCTCAAACTCGGCCAAACCGCATCCCGGCACCAGAAAGAGAAGCCCTCAATCACCGTCAACACTTCCTCCGAATCGGTCGTCAACGCCCGCTTCGACCGCATCTGTAAAGGCCTACACTCGCGCGATGCTCGCGCTGCGTGGCTCGACGCAGGTGGCTTGTGGCCATGTATCAGTCCCACCACGCTCCTCGAATTGCTGCGATCTACCTCTAGAACCAAACTGGGATTCGGTTGGAGGGAAGCAATCATACAGTATGCGTTGTCCATTACAGAGCTTCAGAGACTACTAAGAAGCATTCATGCCGGTTTGAAAAACAATCCGAGGGGAATGGAAGAGGAACGAAAAAACCTTGGACACGAGAACTGGAACCCCGCGGAGCATCCCGACTGGCTTCTTCTAGAGATTGACGCCAATATCCTGATCCGACCAGACCAAGTCGACGTCGCTCTTGCAACCATATCTCCAGCTTCCAGCGGTAATTCTGTCTTGCAGATGAACATGGGTCAAGGCAAAACATCGTGTATCATGCCCATGGTTGCAGCTGTCCTTGCAGATTCGAAGAGACTGGTCAGAGTCATAGTCCCGAAAGCTCTGCTTCTCCAAACTGCGCAAACCTTGCAGGCGCGGCTTGGGAACCTCTTAGGAAGAGATGTGAGACATGTCCCGTTCTCACGAAAGACTCCAACGGCGATCGACACCATCAAAACTTTCCTGAATATCCACAGGGATGTACTGGAATGCTCCGGCGTCATTGTCGCCCTGCCAGAACATGTAATGTCGTTTACGCTGAGCGGAATACAGCGCCTTTCGGACGGTCGCGACGCAGAAGCGGTCCCAATGATCAATGCGCAGAAATGGATGCGCAGGATATGCAGAGATGTACTTGACGAGTGCGACTTTACGCTCGCTGTCCGAACGCAGCTCATCTACCCCTCGGGTCGACAAACCCACGTTGACGGGCATCCCGACCGCTGGGAGCTTCCCGAGGCGCTACTAAAGCTCGTGGAGGGTCACTTGTGGAACCTACGTCGAAAATTTCCACGAAGCATCGAGGTCGTGTACAGGCAAGGGGGCGGTTTCCCCTGGATTTTCTTCCTCCGCAAGGACGTAGAAGAAGCCCTGGTATTATGCCTGGTAGAGGATGTCATTCGTGGCCGTGTGCGAACAATTCCTCTGCAGGACAGCGACGCTGAGACCTTGAGAGCAGTCAGGAGCTTCATCAGTGGACCTCAGGTGGATGCGTCTGCTGCGGAACAGGTGGATGCGCTTCCAAGTACGACCAAAAAGGGCGTCTACCAGCTTCGTGGTCTACTAGTTCACCGCATTCTACTCTTGACGCTCAAAAAGAGATGGAACGTGCAGTATGGACTGCATCCATTGCGGGACCCGATTGCAGTGCCGTACTACGCAAAAGGCGTCCCATCAGACCAGTCCGAATGGGGTCACCCAGATGTCGCCATCTTGTTCACCTGTCTCTCCTTATACTTCGCCGGCTTGACACTTGCCCAGCTTCGAGAATGTCTGCAAAGCGTTCTCAAGGCTGACGACCCTTCCAGCAGGTACGATCGTTGGGTTGAGAGCGTGGGGAGCCTCCCTGGCCCGCTTCGAGAGTGGAACATCATCAACGCCGACGATGAAGCCCAACTGCTCGAGCTCTGGGGTCATTTCCGCTACAGTGTGGTTGTTATCGATTATTTCCTCAACCATTCCGTCTTTCCAAAGCATGCGAAGCAATTTCGAACGAAGATTCAGGCCTCAGGATGGGACATACCGTACTTTGAGCCGCAGTCGTCGAATTCATCCAAGCCAACAGCAAAACCTTGTCGGGCTTTGACTACAGGGTTTAGCGGGACTAATGATAATCGCACCATGTTGCCGCTGACAATCAAGCAAGACGACCTGTCGGGGTTGATGCACACGAACGCCGACGTCTTAACGTACCTGCTGCAGCCACGAAACCGAGGCTACTTCCTAGCGGCTGACCACTCTGGGAAGCGGGTATCAGAGATGGGGTTACTTCAGCGACTGCACGACCGGAGCATTCGCATGCTAATCGATGCGGGAGCCCAGATATTGGAGATGGACAACAAGACGCTAGTCAAAGCCTGGATGGATGTTGATACTCAGTCGAAAGCAGCTCTCTACTTCAAAGAGAACAAGCCATTCATCCTGTACCGAAACGGCACCGAAGTTCCTCTCTTAGCGTCCCCGTTCATCGACGACTTGAGGGAGTGCCTGGTCTATTTGGACGAGGCCCACACCCGTGGCACAGACTTGAAGATGCCTGGCGACGCCGTAGGTGCTCTGACCCTTGGACTCGGGCAGACAAAAGACCACACCGTACAAGCTGCTATGAGGTTGAGGCAGCTGGCTTCAACGCAGTCCATCGTGTTTGTGGCAACGCCAGAAGTGCATCAGAGCATTCTGGACCACAATCAAAAGGCCGAAGGCTCGTCCGTCGACTCCTGCGACGTTGTTTGTTGGCTTCTTGAACAAACGTGTGCTGGGATCGAGCAACTTCAGCCACTCTACCATTCCCAAGGTATGGATTTCTGTCGTCGTGCGCAAGCTGCAGTCGACAACCCGGACTACTTAAGCGACACGACCGACTTGGAGGCCTATCTGAAGGAAATGCGCCGCAAGGAGCACCAGACCGTTGAAAAGATGTACCAGCCGAGATCTACTAAGGTCAAAGATGTCGACGCGATCGAATATTTCCACTCTGCCAATATTGCTTCTTTCAGGACTGAGCTGAACCGCCGCCGCAAGGCCTTCCAGGATGCTGGTTCCGCCGTTCAAGGCGTAGCCCTGCAAGAAGTCGAGCAGGAGCGTGAGGTCTCGCAAGAAGTTGAAGCTGTCAGGGAAGTTCAAAAGCCGCTCCGTGTCACGCCTCTGAGGTATGGCGGCCTTCATGGGGACATCGCAAAATTTGCTCGAACTGGCAAGGTTACTTTTGGATCTCCTAGCTTTGAGCATCTCTCTGTTGTCCTAAGCTGCACCGCGACAGGCCGGAAGCATCGACTAGGTGACGAGTGCATTCGCACCAGGTTACTGGTATCTAGAGAGTTCTTGAAAACGGTGGCCTTGGGTCACCCTGACGACCGCTTCTTACGTCCAGTAAACTGGTTACTCTGGTGCGAGGCAACAGAGACCGCTCTAGTTGTGACACCGGAGGAAGCCGAGGATCTTATTCCACTGGTCAAAAGGGCTGAGAAGAAGAGCTCAATAACGCACCTTCTCACATACGCGGCGCCAGTGACCAGAAAAATGCTACAATTCAATGGCCTGCGATATTACAGCATCCCAGAATTGCCCGAAAGCTGGGCTCCCCCACAATGGACAACTATCGAACTGGGTCTCTTGGCCGGACGGCTGTTTTTCGAGTTTGACGAGTACGTCAGCCTCGCCAATTACTTCGGCCTTTCTGTCAAGGAGCAGGTAGGGGAGCATTCAGACGGTATCCGCGAAGCCGTCGAAGGGGAAGAGAGTGAGTATTCGGATCGTCACGAAGACACAACCACCGAGGACCAACGTGACCGCCACGTCCAAGCATGTTTGTCGATTCGAGATTCAACCATCAAAACGCTCGAATTTTTGCAAGAGTGGCTTTCAACCAGACGCAGGGGCCAAGAGATTGGCAATACGCCCATGGGATTCGTCTGTCACGGCATGCTGCTATCCGCGGATCATCCCTTTTTCAATCCAGCCAAGAGTGACTGAACCTACAGATGAGCGATTTGCCACACTTGCGGCGAACAATGCTGGCTTTTCAGTTGCCTTTCGACTAACAACTCTGCGACGACTGACTCTGAGACGACTGACTCTGCGACGACTGACTTTGCGACGACTGACTTTGCGGCAACTAACCTGTACAAGCTACAGGTGAGCAAGATCATGAACGTGTCGTACACACAACCATGGCTGGCCCCCGTATCCGCGCTTCGAGTCATTGGAGTATCAATGTCTCAATGATCTGTCTCGTTCATCCGCTGGAAACTTGAATGCTTCCTCTTTCCACGACCCGAGTGAGCTTGGCTACACTATCACTGACGACAAAACTCGTCTCCGTGGAAGCTCCGTATTTGCGTAATCTGTCAGGACTGGAAACGGGTTGGATGATGAACAGCGAAGAGAGGAAGGGAGCTGTCTGGGAATACGTAGGTAGTTCAGACTTGGTTAGATAGAACATGCAATGCATGAAACTCATGCTCCGTCACTGCTGTGTCCTGATATAGATGCGTAGACTTCGTCGAACTCGTGAGGAAATTATGGCTGCAAAATTTTGGGGCTGGTGGGCATTGCGCGTAGGTGCAACGGGCAGTCACCCAAACGTCCCTTCTGCTCTAGGCAAAACTATACATCATCGCGCCACGCACCCACAAGCTGGCCATGGCCTTCAACCCACATTCATCGATTTGAGCCCTTCGGAAAAGTGACAAACAGGCGGCTCGCTTGCGCCGCACATCGCCTACTGTTGCCAACGCCCTCTCTCTCGCCGTCGCCAGTGCCAGCGCCGTCGCCGCCTCTTTTTTGTCTTGCAAAGGCAAAAGAAACCTCATCCTCGACCCCGGGCTTAGATCTGCAAGACCATCCATCCCACGCCATCATTTGATCGACAGCGTGAGTGCGCTGCTGCCGTTTCTTGTCAACATCACTTCTGACCAGCCTTTGCGCAGGAATCTTACCTGAGACCCATCCGCCGCGGGTGATCAGCTTGCTGGGCGCGTTTGTCTGCCTGTCGCCTTGGCTTCCTCCGCCGTTTTCCATCACCGAGCACAGACTTAGCCTCGTCACTGAAGCTTCATCCAGCCCCATCACCGCCGCCACCAACCGGAGCACATCATGCCAACTCAAAGAATTACGGAAGTCCCAATGCTGCAAGGAGACAAAATTTACTTATCTTGGCGTGCTGATGTTGAAGCCCGCTTTAGAGAGTTAGGTTTCTACGAACATGCTATTGCCGACCAGGACTTCGACCAGGAGGTCTACAAACGTTGTCCGAGCGAACCTGACTACTCGACATACAAAGAAGATAATCGGATGGACAAATATGACCAATGGAAGTCTCAAGAAGCCAAGGCCCATCGTGTCATCCGAAATTCAATCTCAGGCTGATGTGTGAAACAATGACACTCAAAGAAGGTGGCGGATCCGCTTCTGCCTGGACCATCATGAGCGACCTTCAGAAGCGATACACCAGACTGAACCACGCAGAAACCCAGTACATTGTCCATCAACGCTGGCACACGATAAAATGGGACGGCGACTACATTGGGTTCTTCATTTCCAAATGGAGCGCTGCTCTGACAGACTGCCTTGACGCCGGCATCGAAATCTCTGAAGACACAAAGTTCTTCACGCTAATGTCCGCTATCGACGTTCAAGAAAAAAAGGTCTTCAAGAATTGGGTGCGCCTGACATTGGCTGAAACACAGATCAAGGGCTACAAGACCCTGGGTGTCTATTTCCGTGAGCTTATCGACACTTGCACCTTTGAATCAGAAATTAGAATGGCACAGGTCGAAGGCGACCCAAAAATGATCACTAAGAGAAGGTGTGGAGTGTGCGGAGTGACGGGTCATGTGTCGCGTGGATGCTGGCATCTGCTCCCGGAAATTGCTCCAAAAGAGCTCAAGTTTGAACCTGACAAGAGGCTTGTTCAGGAATTCTTCAAGCGGAAAGCGGAGGCAGACAAGCGCAATGACAAGACCAAGGGCAAAGAGCTGGGAGAGGAAGGTGATATTGAAGAGATCATCAACGAAAATTCAGGAGAATGGGAAATGGTCATGGGGGGGATGGTTTGGTACAAGGACTACCCGAAAATTGCAAGGGAAGAAACAGAGTGGTGGCAGGGAGTCCAAGGCAGCAATGATTAGGAGTGCAGAGGTATCAGAATAACAACACCAAATGAAATAGGTTTAGCAAGCTTGTCCTGTGGGTGGCACCAGATCAAGCAGGGGTAGTCACCGGGTGTTGAGCGTTACCTGACCAGCTTTGAAAAGAGAAGCTTGAGAATGGCAAAGTGACAAGACCGTGTGAATTGTCGATCAAAATGACATCTAGCTGACCAGCTCAATCGCCGTGCCTGAATTTGAGCAATGAGGTAGTCCGTCTAAACAAGGACTCCGCCACCACTAATCCGCTTTGTGACGGAACTCCGTGTTTTCACGGAATAGTGTAGCTGGCGTTTGCAAAGCAGATTCGCCAATCCTCTCCTAGTAAAAGGAATTGCTAAGTGAGCTCAATGAAATCCTAAGCATAGGCCGTCCTTCGGATACAGCAAAACACCTTTTGAACGCAGCCATTCCGTGTTCTGGTCGCGCCAATTTCCTCGACAGTTTCGCCACCGAGCCCACCGCCATTCGAACCACAGCTTCACGAAGACCACACAAGCAGCGTCCATCATGTCGGACTACAAATGGCCAAAATTGGAAAGTCCCTATGACTTCAAAGCATGGATGCGAGGTCTGAAGACCAGTCTCATGCTTGAAGGATTTTGGGAACACGTCCACGACGGTACGCCTGCAGTATGAGACTCTCCCAGTCCCACGGCCATCTAATTGGATACCTTCCCAGACTCAAAGGTCATCGAAAATGACAACGCCTGGCTGGCCAAAGATTGCGAGGCAAAAATATTGATATGTGCGTCGCTGGCAAATTGGTACATGGCCGTTGAGGCAGGATTTGAAACAGAAAACGCTCATACCATGTACAACAATCTGGTTGAGAAATTCAATATCGTCAACAAAGTCAGCAAGTACAGGCTTTACCAATCCTGGATTGGGCTACAGTGGGACGGGACCTATCTGGAAGATTTCCTGGCCAAGTGGATCATGGCAGTTATGGACTGCCGCGACGCTGGCATCGAAATTTCCAACGAAGTCGAGGTCCTGACTTTTGTCGCCATGGTCGCGAAATGTGGCAATGAGACTTTTGAGCAATGGGCTCATTTGAAGATGCTCCAAGCGCCTAAACGGGAGATTCCGGAGGACGTCGAATTGTTCCGCGAGCTTCGCGAGCTCTGGATTTGACAAGTGTACAGGTGTGGAGATCAAGAGGAGCGGAAGAAGACCTGCGGTGTTTGTGGAAACAGAGGCCACACTCCTGATGGATGCTGGCATTTACATCCTGATCTTGGCCCTGAAAAGTTTCGACAAAGGAAACAGCTTGTCAGAGCATGGAAGCTGAGGATGGAGATGCCCATCGACGAAGACAAGTAGAATCATCATAATATCGAATGCGGCGGCTCTCATCGCGCGTACGGCGACACATGATTAGACAAGGAGTATTTCCCTTGAGTCTTGCTCGGAGAAATAAAACAGGAAATAAAGACGAAGTTGGTGGCCTACACATAACCGACAAACCCTTCCTCTTAAGAGCCGATGCCATAACACCGTGCGTGCCTGCATTGAAGTCCTTCGACTGAAATTGACGCCGCGAATCGCATGGATCCTCCCCACGGGCGCGCGCGATTGCCGTTTGGCTACAGTGCGCGTGCATAAGCCGGGGGAAGGCTGAGACGACCTGTCGGACGAAACTATGCGATGGAAAGAAGGAAAGAAGTAGAATGAAGCCAGCGGGGTGTTGTTCTGTGGTGGGTTGCTGCCTTCCTAGACGCGGCGACAAGGCGAAATCACAAGCTTAGCGAGATCACAAGCTTAGCTCTAGGCCCAAGTTAGTTAGACTCGGTCTCCCACAGCGAATCAGCGCGCGCACTTGCAACATCGAACGTAGTAAAAAACATTGCATTCATATCATATTCTGCGTGGCACGATGGGACTGTTGAAATTGTATGAGAGAAATGGCGCCTCAAATTACTTCACCAACACGCATGCCTACACATCGGCGAGGAGCTCGGTTTGCAGCTCTCGTCTAGTAGACTTTTCAAGTCCAGTCAGATGTGCGTGAGATGCAATAACCAGCGCACAGCAGCCAAGTGAAGGGCGAAGCTGATTTCGTCCAAAGGCTCTTCCAGCGGCAAAATTTGGGGTTTGAACAGCAGCTGCTCCACCAGATTTGAGATTTCCATTGCGAGAACACATCCAATCCAGAGTAAATGACCGATAGAAACACCGTATTGTAGTTTGAACTCCGTGCATGCAATACTCATCGTAGATAACCCCATGGGACGAGTTGAATTCTCGACTCAAATTTCAAGCCGTTGACCCATCGGGTCACTTGCGATCTTTCGTCAAAAGAGGAAGAAGTATGAGCCAAATTTTGTGCGAGCTACTTTGACTTTGGCATCATAGTCCCCGCAAGGTAATGGAATGAAGAAAACTTGACATTCTGGGTTTTGCGAGGTTGGTTTCAGAGGCCAAGTTTCGTCGTTTTCGAGTTCTGCCGAACACATGTCCGGTCACCGCACGACTTTGGACAAAAGCGACAGAAACCTGGGTGATTGGCATTGCCTCCTGTTAGAAATTTGGCCTGTGAAATACAGCATAGGCATTTTGAGATGGCGTAATGACTTCTGAGGGTATGCAGTGCTGCTTCCACAGGCACTTCTTGGTCGCATTAAACCCCCTTCAGTGTGCCCCTTTAAGACCATTTCGGCTCCAAGAGCCAGCTAACTCGAGAGGTAACATGGGAACGGCCCGAATTATGGGACCAAATGAGTTGGAAATAGTACGATGCAGGTCTTCATCTGAAATCCGACCGACAAGGCCCGCCCAGCCCTTGGCCAAGCTGCGGAAGGCCAACGAAGGGACCGCAACATGTGGGACGGCCAACACAGACGGAGAGTCAGGAAGGGAGAGGATATACAGGGAGTATAGGGTAAGTTATCAGGCGATATCGAACCCTTTATGTTGCGTTTCCAGGGATTTGAAGAAAACCCCGAACGAGCACCACTCACGTGACAATCACATTCCAGTCTTGACCCTCCGATGTTTCCAGGAACCAACGCTACACTACTCCACGTTTCGAACCGACTCATCCTTGCTTCACCATCTGCAAGTTCCGGTGGTCTGAATCTGGGAGGTGATGGGCGACGGCTTACGGTTCTCAAAGGATCACCATGGTTTGCTGAACTTGGAGACTTCGTCATGCAATGCTCTCCGCAATCGATTATCTTTTCTTTTCTTGGTACTCCTGCCGCCACGCCTCAAACCCAACTTGCGAAGCCATCTCAGCCTCCTCTTCCATTGTGTCCACCTAAAATCGTATAGCCGACGCCCTTATCATACAGGGCGATACATTCGTACAATGCAAAGAAAATATCAGACTTCCGCACCCCTGCCGCCTCTCATCACACCGCATCGCATCGGGGTATCAGTACAATTATATCGTGTCTGTCCCAGCCTTTGCATCCGCGTCTGTTTCCGAGCAAAGCGTAGAACGAGCCAAAAAGAAAAGTGACCAAAAGTCGTGAAAACCGAAAAGTTCAAAAGCCAAAGGAAGCCAAACGTGGCATTTCAAGGACGGATAGGCGTATGTGTCGCAATGCGCCATCGTGAAAGCAGAAGCAAAGCAGAAAGGGACAAGCGCGTTGGCGGCGGAGCCCGCATGTCTCGAAAACGAAGAGGTAAAGTCTCATGTCCACTCTCGTGAGCTGCACTTGGGTCCATTACCACATGGCGGCAGCGAAGCCAGCCGCAGCAAGGACGAAAGCAGCGACGCTACCACGGGCAATGGCGCTAGCACCGCTGGTAGGTGCCGAACCGGGAGTGCTCGTAGCCGCAGCGCTCTCCTCGGTGGCACTGGACCTGGACGCAGTGCTCAACGTGGAGCTGGCACCAGACTTGGTAGCAGAGGCAGAGGCCGTGGATGAGACGTCAAGGGCGGTCACCGAGGCATCCGTCGCGGAAGTCTTGCTAGCCGAAGTCTTGGAAGCAGACTCAGTTGACGAGGCGGCCGCAGACGAAGCGGCGCTGCTGCTGACGGCAACAACATTGGTGCTTTGAATGGTAAAGTAAGGGTAGTAGTTGGTCTGCGACGTGTTCTCGTCGTTGACAATCTGGATGGTGTAGTCGGTGCCACGGACGACGTCGGTGGGAACACTCCAAGTGTAGGAGCCGTCGTTGGGAATGTTGGCTGCAGCACCGTTAGGGTTGACTGTTGGAATCAAGGGTGGTGATACCACAAAGCGGAGAAGAGTGTGGGGGAAGCAAGGGGCATCCGCAGGAATGCAGACTCGTGATCTAAAGTAAACATTAAACATACCGGCAATGGTTGCGCCCGAGCCCAAGTTGCTGCTTGCGCCTTGGCGGAGCTTCAAGGTAACAGTCTTGCCTGCAGTAGGTTCCCACTGGATAGTGGAGTCCTTGCCGGCCTCGGGGTTAAAGCCACTGAAGAGAGTTGGTGAGTATAATGTGTTCAAAAGCTGTTGGTCAAACATACCTCATAGGCACGATGAAGGCATTCTCTCCGGCTGCGGCAGCAAGGGCCGAGAGGCCGGCAATGATGATGGGAATAGCAGAGGAGAAGCGCATCTTGCTGTAGATGGAGGAGTCGTGTTTGGAAAGTAGGTGCGTTGTAAAGTAGGCAAGAATCCAAAAGCCGGGGACTGCGGTGGTGATGTATAAATTATGGGCAGGTAGGGTAGCAGTGGTACCGTGCCACAGGACACAGAGCAGCTGGTCTGAGCAAATGAACGAGTGACGAAAGGGTGGAGAGGTGGTCCTGTGGATGATTGGCTGGTGACTAGCGAAGCAGTACACACAGTTGCTGCACAAGGGAAAGAGTGACGAAAGTAGGATTGGAGCTAGCCAGCAAAGGAGTGAGTGGACAGGCTTTCGAGGGAGTGGATGTGCGGACAGAGGGTGACGGAGGTGCAAACGGAAGGAGGTCGAACTTCGGACAGCAGAGCGGAGGACTTTGTAGTTTAGCCAGTGATTCCTGGGCACAGTGATCGACGCAAGGATTAAAGAGGTTAGAAGGGTGGGCGATTGGGAAATTGGATGCGCGCGATAGAGCCTCGACCTGTTTCCTCTCCCATCGTTGCCGGCTTGCCCGGGATGCTCTATCCGCCGAGGGATGCCTTGTACTCCGTAGACTGCGTTTTGCGCCTTCCTTCTTCAGCGCCTTCTTTCTTCTTCTTCATGCTCGCGCAAGCTGTGTGGGTGACAGGCGCCATGCTGCGGCTGCCGGCATCACGCGCCAGTGGATGCCTTGCAAGGCAGGGAATGAAAAAAAAGGGGCCCGGGCATTTCACATCACAGCCAGACCTTACGTCCGTCTAATGAGCAACTCTCTCCAACGGCCGACCGCCTGTTTGCCGCAACCGTGGCGCGTTATTGTCGCCGTGGCTTGCTAGCAGCTAGCTCCAAGAGTTGAGCCGCAGCGTGGTGTCCTGAGTGTTTGTTTGATTTTCATTTGATCTTGGCCCAAAAGTCTACTCGAGGCGAGCCGGCGGTGGTCTTTCGGCAACGCCCGGCCAGGGCTCAAGGGGTAGACCGAATCTAACGTGACCTCGGGCGCGGACTTTTCCGCCCAATTCCTGCGATTGAGTGCGCAAACTTTGGCTTTAGAGTTGAAAAATTTGATTCAAGCTTCTTTGCAGTGTTTGCAATACTCGCCGTCGGATCGAAGGATGCGCGACACGAGCGATGGTTGACTCGAGGTTTGCGCCATTCGGTGCGCCTCGACTTGTCCCGCGGTGCACCCGCTGTTTGTCTAGGCCACCCTCCGGATCCGCGCAGACCTCAGGCTGATCGCACATCAACAACCACCATTGCAACAGTGCCGCATCCGTTGTGGGCAAAACCAGCGAACTTCTCCGGCCGTCGGAGATAATCCAGGCCCCCGACTCATACCGCTCGTCTGCTCCGGCTATTCGGTTTTGGGGTGGTCGAGGCGCAACAGCGATGCGGGGACCAAGGGTCCGAGCGGTGGACTACGGTTTCCTCAGCCACTTGACGATAGATGGAAGCATTGTCAGGGAAGTATCGAAAGACGGCCTCCTTTTGACCAATAGTTCCAGTCAAGTCGAAGCTCTGGTTGGGCTCGGGGCTTTTGGTGCCTTTAACGCTTTCGCCGTTGATAAAGCCCCAGCTGCATCAGCGTTATCCAATGCTTCCAACCAAATGTCGCCTCGTCCACCTGGCCAACCGTTCGTTCCGCTGGTCGTTCTCAAATCTCAAGGCTGCGCGGGCCGTTCCGCAGCCCCGCTGTTAAACTCTTTGGCAGATATGGTTTGGCGTCGCTGCGAGGTGACAAACTTGCGGGTTGAAATTTAGCGACAAGCTTCGAGAAAAGGTTTGACGCATCGACGTCAACGATAGGGAACCGCTGTCTATGGAAGTGGCATATACTTCAATGGCCAAGGCGATAGCGGCTTAAAAAGCCTGCAAGGTGATGGTGATGTATGTCGTGGTAGAGTGGAGATGCTGGAGTCTTTGACTGGGGCTTTCAAAGACGGGAAAGTCGCATTGTCGAGTCGCCATGTATCTACCGGGCTGGCATTGGAACAGGTCTGTTAGTTGCGCGCATTTTCTCAACTAGCATACCAATGGAGCTGTTCCATTCTCCAGGCACTCAATCAGAGAGATACGGAATTGATTGGACGAGGAATTCTGCTGCGTTTTTGAAGACAGATGAATTGCAGAGAACACGGTGTGTCGCGCCTGCGCAGTGCGCGGTTGGAAAGTTGGCCAGTCTTGTTTCAAAGTAACCCTCAAGACAAAGGATGGTGACATTTCGAAGAATCGTTCAACAGGTGAAATGCAGCAAAAGGTGAGAAACGCGTCGAGAAGATGTTGAGGGCGCAGAAGGAAGATGCAGGATTCCCCATCTAGGCTCGATGCGGAAGTATAAGCGAGGCTGGTGATGAGTAAGCAAACCGCGGCGAACCGCTCTGGACGGAAACAACAACACCACGTCCTTGCAACAAACGTGCCTCCTGCGCTCCGCCATCAAAATGTTACGTTTCCCCACTTGCTCTGCCTGATTTTTTCTCCATACTTTCTGAAGAGAATCGGCACTGGGATCATTGCCGTCGCAATAAAGGCAACCAGACTGTTCCCCCAACCGAGGCCCAGTGTGTCGTACATGCTGAGCCCACCAAGCGGCAGCAGTGCCCCGAAAAGCGATCTCAGAAGCGTGTTGGCTGCCATGGCGGATGCAGAGTGCACGGTAAAAGCGTCGACGAGGTACGTCATTATGCACAGCTGAAGCACAGTTTAGAAAGAAGTCTTCGGCGTCGAAAGCCAACGGCAAGGCCAGCAGCGCTGGTTCGAGCCGACCGTTCCGCAGAAAATCTAGGATTACTCACCGTGGTTATGATCATACCAAAACCCAGGAATGCAGTGCCAATGAGCGGTGCCATCCATTGGACGTGGTGCTTGGTCGTCCAACCATAAAGGAACAATCCAATTGGCATGGCACATGCCCCGGGTATGACAAGCCGATTGTCGAGTCGATCCTCTGGCTTGAGCTGCAAGCCTTTTGCTTTTCGCCTTTGCAGGATGATGTCTGTGCCCTTGCCTGCGACCGGCAGCCCCAACATCATGCCGATCCCAACGCCCAGGTATGCGAGGCCGACCATGCTGGACGAAAATCCGTAAATGTCCTCAAAAACGAAGGTAATTGTGGTAAAGAGGAGGTAGAGAGTGCCGTAAATGATGGCGGTGTAGAGCGACATGATTGCCACGATGGGACTGCAGAACAGCATTTTGGCTGGACGCACGATCGCAAGAGCAAAGCGTTCCTTATGGCTCAGCCCCTGGTCAAGAGCGTTGCGTAAACGCAGATTGCCCGTTTCCTTGCGCAGGCGAGTTGTTTTGCGACCCAGAAGGACGGGACCGTACGTCTCAAAAAGAATGAAGGGGGATGTTACGGCAATGGCAGCAGCCTGCAATGCACATCAGCTGGAACCTCAGGTGAAACGAGATGGATTGTGGATGGTGGATGGTGAGTGGCCAACGACTATCCCATTTCATTCACCGCATGAGAGCTTTGCAAACTCACCAGTATTGCCAGGAGCCAGAACACCCAACGCCATCCTTTGTGTTCTACGAGAAAGCCACCAGCGATAGGACCGATTATCCTGCGTGTTGTGAGCATGACTCCAGGACTCGAGTTGAAAAGCGGTTTCGTACGGTCCCAAGAGCGGCCCCATAGCCCAAAGGGCCATCGCTCCTCCTCTTTCTTCAGGGGGCATGAAGTCTGAAATTGTGCCGGCTCCCAATGTCAGTACGGCGGAACCAAACACACCAGCCAAAAATCTGAAGCCGACTAGCATGTCCATGGAATTAGACACAGCACAAGCTACCAGGAAAATCAGAAATCCAACATTGCAAAGGTGATAAACCGGGACACGTCCGTACATCTCAGAAAGAGGGGCAAAAACAACTAGGCGCTGTCAGCTCAACGTAATGGACTTTTGTCGGCAGTACTTACGTGGTCCAAACGCAAAACCCAGAATATAAACGCTGACGACGAACGTGGCCATCAATTTATTTTGCGTCCCAAAGGCCTTCAGAATTTGCGGCACGCCAGGCGCAAACATGGACGAAGCCAGTGGAGTCACCAAAGTGGTCAAGGAAAGCAGAGCAATGTTTCTCCATTTCGTCGACGCCGGCCAATTCATTGGGTTCTCGGGATCGTCCTCGCCATTCCAGGTCACAAGGTTAGGATCTCGTTGGTCTTCCTCTTCATCTTTTCTGGGGTATTCTTCTGCGTCCACGTCTTCGGTTGTGTTTATGGCGCATCCATCTTCTTGATTGGCACCAGAAACTAGGCCTTTTTCGAGATCTCGTCCAGGGTTCTGCGACGTCGATCCCGCCTCATTGGTTGCCTTAGGGCCGAGAGCGTGAACGTCCTGCTTTTCTTCTGTGGTGCTCTCTGTGACGACGCTGATGTGGCGAGATTCTTCAGGCGTGGAAGGTTTCTTCTGAGCGTGGTCGACGTCGTAAACGTTCGAAGAGGCCGAGTTGGACGCTGGACTGCCCATGGCGACTTGGCTTTGTGAAAAACACGATGAGTAGTCTATCTACAACAAGCAGTGCTTGCTTCAGATCAGTAAAAGCTTGAAGCCGTCAGCGAGGGTTGAAGCCGTCAGCGAGGGGCATCAGTGGACTGGAGCAAAGTTTTGAGTCTCCCGGAGAGCATTCAATCCGGGGGGGGGGGGGGGGGGGGGGGGGGGGAACAAAGGACCATGAGAACACATCTCGGAAGCGAATCGACATAAAACAAGATGCAATTTCGACGTCTAGCCGGAACTATAGGAGCCGTTCAACGCTAAGTCGACTCATCAAAGGGAGTGTACTAATCACTGCGTATGGCAAAGGATACGGCGGCGTTGTTGTCGACCAGCGCCGACTTCTTGCGGCCGAGATCCTTGTATATCCAGCCATCCATCAATCTTGGCTCGATGAATATGGTATTAGTGTGGTGTCGGCGAACGGCTGATGCAACCCGAGCTTGATTTATGCCATCATTTGTGCATTTGGCGGTTATGCTAGCACCCGAGCCGAGCCGTGCCCTGTTTTTCTAAAATATCGGTTCTACAAGAACATTATTGGACACCCATGGAGGCGGCTCCCTGTATATTTCAGTATGTTGCCCGTTCGTACTCGGACGTTAACAGCGACACTGCCCGTGTTCGGACAATCCACTCCGGGGGCCGTCTCCGAAACTTTCTGGCGTATTTACCGTCACTTGAAGCCCGACGAGCCTCTCTTGCTTCTATGGCCGTTCAACGGATTTTCTTTTACAAAGATGCTCGAAGTGGGTTTGAAGAATGACCCCACCTACTCGTCCAGCTGACTGTGCGTAAGCGACAAGGATGATGGGGCCAAGGCCACGTGGTCCTCGAGGACGAGGCTGAAGGAAAGGTTTGGAAAACAGACGCGGATCCATGCCTTTTTTACCACGCACTACCGTCCATACACCGCCATGGCCCATTGCGAACTCTGCCAATCAGTCTTCGAAAATTCTGAGGGCTTTGACGGAGTAGAGACCGTCTTTGAGTGGTTGCACGCACAGTGTTCGTCATGCGGACCGCAAAACAAACCAGTCGAGAACCTCTGCCCCTACTGTCAACATCTCAGACTCCCTCATCTGATTCTCTGTCTACTGAATACAGAGAGAATCACCGATCAATTTCCTACGGGAGTCAAAGTCCCTTTCCTTCGTTTCGACCAAATCTCAGTAGAGAAGTGCGATGTCTGTTGTATGCTGACCAGAGTTCTTGATGCTGAACATGAGCGGATACCCGCCGAATCCCCTGACTACGTCGGGGCTCTTCTACTCCTTCCTCAATGCTGGAGGCCTCGACTTGCAAAACGACCTATTGGCAATCGTGTGGCGGCCATACAGCTCATCTCGCCAGACGGAGACTCCGGTCGTAAACCACAATGGCGCACTATTTACAACGACTTGGGGTCTGATCACGACTCTACGGCTCACTCACGAACACTTTATCTGCACCAACCAATGAGCCAATCTCAGACTCTACTTTCAGCACAGCTGCGACCGACGATCGATTGGGACCGCATCAGGTGGCTACTTTTGACGTGTCGCTTAGGACACCCGAAATGCAATTCGACAAGCGCAAGCCGTCTGCCGGAAAACTTTCGGGTTATCGATGTCCTAAAACGTTGCATCAAAAAGGCAGATCAAGGATGCCACTTTGTTGCACTAAGCTATGTTTGGGGAGAAAAGCCCGACTTCACCAAACTGATGGCTACGAAGGATTCGCTCCGCATGCTGGAGAGAGAAGGCAGCTTGACTGAGACGAAAACTCCCAGGACAATCTCTGATGCGATGGAGGCCTGTATCCAACTCGGCGAACGCTCCTTGTGGGCAGATCGCCTCTGCATTATTCAGGATGATGAAGTCGGCAAGCAAAAACAAGTCGACTCGATGGCAGCAATATTCGGATCCGCCAGGTTTACGATTGCCGCCACGACTGGCACGGTCGATACTGGTATAATTGGAATCAGTTCCCAAAGGACGTCGTATCCGCACATGGGATGCAGGATCAACAACCTGGAGATGGTGGTCCTTAGCATTGTGCCACAGGATTTTGCAGACACGAGCATGTGGGGCAAGCGGGGCTGGACACTACAGGAGAAAGTTCTGTCCAAACGCGTGTTGTACATCACACAAAATCAGGCCTTTCTCGGATGCCATAGGGATCTTCGATACGAGGATGTTCGCCTGCGATCAGTTGGACGCTATCGCCCCGATCAATTAGACGTTGGTGGCTCCGTCAGATCTTGGGGATGGCACCTCAAGAATTACATCGTTCGCAACCTTAGTGATACGGGAGATGTCTTCAACGCCTTTGCTGGAATCGCCTATACGCTCTATCCTTGCCCAAGAAGACCTTTGTATGGTTTACCTCGGCCAGATTTTGACCGCTGCCTGCTGTGGGGGCTAGGCGAAACTATCAACAAGGAAACCGTGGGGAGTCCTCAGCCTTTGCATCAGATTCCTACCTGGTCTTGGGCATATGCCAAGAACTTTCCCAACCAGCCCTTCGATGTCTCGAAGGGATTCAACCACGAGCAGTGGGTGGAGACCCTGGTACGATGGGGATGCTTGGCGGCCGACTCGGAGAGCCATGCGTTCGAATGGACAAGAATGCCCTCACGAGTAAAATCAGACCTCATCTCGTTCGCTCCTCTCATCTCGGAGAATGAGTACTGGACATGCGCTCTTATCGCAGTTTCCTGGAGGTCTGGCTGCATTGAGGCCGAATATCCATTCAGCAAATCGACTGAACTTTCATTCTCTACAATGACGAGGGACCTACAAGGGCTGTTTGGTAGCCTGGAACACTTACCTCAAGCCTGGCTCGACTTGGTCGGGAAAGGCTTACATGCACGTGGCCCACAGGGCACCGGGAACAGTGACGCCACAGCGGAACCCTATCTGTCCAAAGACCATCGGCAGCTCTTGAGGCCTGGTATTTTGCTTGGCCGCACACAGGCCGCCGTTTTCAATGTCTTTCGTGACACTGTGACACCACAAAAGCTTTTCATGAGTCGTACGAAAATCCGCGATCATCACGAAAACATCGTGGGGAGCTTGGGATGCTTCCCGCGCATGGAAAACCACGACGGTGTCGCAGCGACTATTTATGATGATCAGTTCGACGTTGAGCTAATCTCTCTCTCGTTGGCGGCTTCCCTGGAAGTGCACATTTTGGAACATTGCATGGAGATGACAGTCCTTGGAGAGATTTGCGGCGAAAATTCTTACTTGTTCGATGCCAAACATCTCTCTGGATGGCTCAAAGATTTCACCATCTTCGACGGCGAAGGCAACCACATGCCCTTCATCCCGTTGGTAAACGTCATGGCAATCGAATGGAATGGGCCGTACGCTCGTCGGCTCACGGTTGGCTGGATGCTTCTCTCAAGTTGGATTGAGGCAGAGAGGGAGTTCAAGACGATTCTTTTGGAGTAGGCTCGAGTGAGGTCTCTTCGTTAGCTTTACTCACTCTCTCCCGGTCGTTGTAATGCACGCGGACGACCATCCCAGGCAAGCAAGCAAGCAAGCAAGCAGAAAGACATCAAATTCAGTCCATCTCATTCTACCTATATCCTTCTCAATCTTGTCAACTCCGTGCAAACATCATCAAGTCATTTCGTTTCGTTTCATGTCGCATTTCATGTGCAATTCATCCGCGTTCCAAACCCCCATTTCCCCTTCTCTCCCTGTACCCACCACCATTACCGCCACCACTGGTCTACTGCCTTACTCGCCGCACCAGTCACCCAGCCAGTGCCACACGCACCAATTCACCGCATCCACCCGAGCATCCACCCACAAAAAGTTGATTGAAGAAAAACCACAGCAGGACAGAAAAAACGCAGTAAGAAAATACAAAAAGACACATGCAGACGTCGGAGGCGGTCGGCAATCGTAAAAAGCGTCGACTTCGTAATCGTAATCGTAAGTGCAAATAGAAGGCGGAAGCGTCAGCAAGGAGTAGATACAACGAAATGACTTGCCTCGCCTCGCCTCGTCGATATGACAGGGAGATTGGCGAGACTGGCGTGGCGAGGCTAAGAGAGATAGATTGACGGAGAAAGGAAAGGGGAGGAAGAAAAGGAAGGGGAAGGGAAACGTGTGTTGATGGAAGGATAATGTGGTGGTATCAACAAGGACAAGTCCAGCTTCTGAGAGCGCCAATGGTGTGGAAAAGAAGAACGTAAGGGGAGAAACAGGGGAAAAGTCTGCAAATATGTAAATGGAAGAGAGCAGAAAAGAAGAAGATGCAGACCCCCAGAGTCTGGGAGCATTCAACCCGTCAATCGCCAAGTCAATCTACCAATAGATCTGTAGTCCGTCTTCGGGGCGACTCCTCCCTTTTGCAATCCCGACTGGCTCGACTTTTCCTGCCTCTTCAAATCCTCCCTCTCAGAGCCCCTTCAAAATCTCCGGCAAGCCCTCCAACAGCGTTGCAATGCCACCGTACCGCGCCAACGTGCCAAATGTGCTGCTCCCTTTAGACTCCTTCCGTCTCCTCTTGTCCTTATCCCAATGCCGGCTCGACTCCCTGCTTTCGGTGCCGCGGCGGCGGTGGTGGCGGCTGGTCGAGCGCGCGCCGTCCGAGTAGTCGTCGTCCGAAGATGGTTCGGTCGAGTAGTAAGAGTTGTGACGCGAGTGGCCGCGGCGCTGCTGCTTGGAGTCGCTGAGGATGGGGAGCGAGAAGGACGGCGTGGCGGGGCCTGTGCCGGCGGATTCGGTGGTTGCGAGGCTTGGGGGGTATTGGGTGGCGCGGTAGATTTCAATCGAGCGGTCGACGAGGCGGCGGACTTCGGCCTGGTAGGATGTCAGCGAAAGCTCCCGCATGCGATGGATGTGTTGATGTAACTCACATATGTCAAGGGCTTGCCTATGCAAAAGCACGGCTCGAACCGCGTGCGACCTCCGTCCTGCACCTCCTTTTGCACCTGGTTGAAACTGAGGCGCGCTTCTTCTATCGCTTCTCGGCGGACCCAGGTCTGCATGAGCTCGGTCCAGCCGTTGCGATCCGTGTAGGCCTTGTCCAGAGGTACTTGAGAATTGGTGTTCATGACCTTGTCGTCTGTAAAGTCCCAGTGGTAGCTCTGCAACCAGAGTCGCCATGGAATGCCCAGCATTACTTCGGTGCTAGGACGATTGTCGGCCACGGCGGTAGGACGTGCTTGAGGCTGCGGCTGGTAGTAGTTGCTGAACCCGGTCCGAGGGGAGGCAGGTGAGTAGGCCATGGACGGAGGACGACCGGGTTGTACAGAGTACCCAGCAGGCAAGGAGTTGGACGACCCTGGGGAAAAGGCCTGTCCAGCTCGGGCAGTGGGAAGGGGCGTAATGGGGATGGGGCGAGTGCTGTGCTCCATGGCTCCGACAGGGCTTACTGGGGGTCTCGTCGGCTTGGGGGACTCTACAAGGCCGGCACCTGTGCGCATGATTCCTGGGATTGGATCGTCCCTGTGGTCTACTTCGTAACTCTTGCTGCGCCCAAGCGTTCCGAATCGTTGTTGCGCCGGGGTCAGAGGTTTGTAAATTTCGTCTTCGGGAACAGCCAATCTTTGCTCAATCTCCTGCAAGAGAGTCCACCTCGTGAGAATTTGATTGCTGAAGCGTGGTGATGATCTCCTGACCAAGGACGAAATTTCCGGTAGAGGTCTGTTTGGCTGAACATCGATCAAAGAAGGATCACGATATCTGTCCAGGCTGGCAGGCGGGGGCGTCTTGTCCTGATTGGGGACAAAATCCTTTTGCTCAAAGTGCACTGAGCTCGATGGGGAATCAGAAAAATCGCAACTTCGTCGATAGCTCGCGTATGCATCAGAGAGTTCAAGTAGCAAGAGCTGTTGCTCTACTATGAGGACTTCTAGCTGCGAGCACTCATTTGCGACGGCATCGGCTGCCGATGCAGGCAGCCTTGTCTGGCGGGATCTGAGGCCCGGTCAGAAGACCTATAAACATGAGAATGACTAATACCAAGGCTCACCTCGACCAAGCTATGACTCTAACCGTGTAGAGAGCTTGGAGCATGACTGAAAGGGTGGAGTTGAGGGTTTCGACATAGGTGAGGAGATATTGCATGTTGTCTGTTGAAACGAGGTCCCATTTTCGTCTTTGAGCAGCTGGAACATCACTCTCCACTGCGGCAGCCTCGAGGTGAAGGTTCACTGGGATGAGAGCCTCGATGGCTGCAAAGGCGTTGTTTGTATGGACCACAATGTCCCCTACCGTGTCTACGGCTTCGTCGGACGGGGTGGTGTTGTCTTCCTTGAGCAGGGTGCCGACTTGTTTCAACATGAGAGTGAGCATACTGACGCTCTTTGCGATCTTGTTTGCCTGGCGCGTCGCGGCAGCATTGGCGATGCCGAAGTCGTACAGGCTGAGCGACAGCCTCGTGCCCCAGGCAACGACGTTGATGACTGAGGTGATTTCTGCCATGGTGTTTGAGGACGGATGGAGTTGTCGCGGAGAATCATCAGCTACATGTCAGGTGGAGGGAGAGTCGTGCAGTTGGGTTGAGGTGGTGAAGCGGCAGCAAGGCTCGCGTGGGCACCGGGTGCTGGTACACGGCAGGTCAGGTCGGGTTAGGTGGGCAGCCGGCTGGGGCTTTGGAGGGCAACGTCAGTGGTGATGGTGCGTCATTGGCGGCAGTCCGAAACACCTAGGCAACGCAGCGGGATGGATGGAAAGGCTGAGGATCCGAGACTTGAGAGTCGCGAAGCGAAGAGAGAGGAGCGTCCTCACGTGAATGAGCTTGTTGGCGGACCGGGAAGGTGTTTTGAAGGCCGGTGACGTAGCCTCGCGGCCCCTGTCAGCGCCAGCCACCCTTGACAACCCCGCCCTCCAGTAGAAGCCGGCAGTGAGAATATAGCCACCCGGCGAACCAGGACATGCCCCTTCGAGCAATGGCCACAACGCTCGCATGTACAGCAAACACATGTTGTGATTCGTTCAAGGTGGCCATGGACGCTTGGCAGCCGAAATACACGCATTTTCGAGCGACGCTTTGAAGGGAATGGATGGAATGAGCACTGGCTAACCGGCTTCTGGAATGTCAGCGCGTCAGATATCTCCAGCCTTGTTCTTACAGCCAATGAGCGCGCTTGCGTTGGCAACAAGGCTCGCTTCCGTTCCAGCACAAACGCCGTTGAATTCTGCCTTGGATCACTGATAGCATGTCGTGTTGCAAAGGCTCGGGCGTCAGTCGGACTCTGCGCATCTTTGGCTGAATGTCGTGGACAAGCGAGCAACAATCCAGGATGGCGCCAACAGTCTCAACTATTGCGTCAAATCTTTCTGGTCTCGTATTTGACCATCAACGAACCATCGGTGGGTGACGAATTACAAACGCCGAGAGCAACGGAGCACTCTTGGGGACTAGGAGACTGGGAAAGGGCTCTCGCCGGGTCCAGCGCTGAGGTGCTCTTAAGCTCATGTGCAGCTAGACGATGATAAGAATAGCGGACCAGCAACGAGCGGAGAGCGGACCGCTGGCCTTGTGGGGCGATCTGCCGGTGGGGCACAAAGATTCCAAGTCTTTTGTCGTGCTGCAGCTTTGGCGCTGGCCTCGGGACAGAGGAGACCAGTCGTCGCAACCGTTGCAAGACTTGCAAGCCTGGTCAATGGTCTTGGTGTCCGAATATCAGTTGGAGGCCAGAAACGAGGTTGCATTCAGCCCTCCTGCATGCAAGCCAAGCCAAGCCAGGCTTTGGGTTCGGTTGCAGAACAATAGAAGATAATCGGAGCTGACGGAATTGATTGAGCAGGATGAGGAATTTGCTTTTGGAAAGATAGCCAGGCGAGGGTCGAGTTGTCGACCTGAGTGTTTTGCCTGCCGTGGGTGGTGATAAAGAGGTCGGCCATGATTGGCGCCGGGATCCTTTGGGAGGGAAGCGAGGCACGGACCGGCCGAGAGAGGCTTCCTTCCACAATCCACACTTCCTCCACACCCACCCGCCGTCGTAACGAACTCACGATACCGCTACATGTCCGCTCTCTGGCTCTCGATCATTCGTGATCCGCCGATCACCGCTGTCATGTCACTCTCTCCGGCCATCAGACCTCTGTCGACCAATCTGTGCGTTGCCACAGACCTGGGATCCGGCCGAAAGCTGCGCGACCGGCAGAAAAAGCGCCGTCGATGGTGCAATTCGGTAGCCAACACTGCGGATACAAACGGCCGATGAATTTTTGTTGTACGAGGCGCCCCTCCCGCCGCCTTGTCTTTACTCCTTATGCCGGAGACGGGACCTGATTGAGTCGCCTCGCCGCCAGCCACTGCGGCAAACCACATCTCTCGCCCCCACAAATCGTCTACGACGCCGTCGCACGAAATGTCGAAAAACGACGCCAAAGCTATATGGCTGCGCCTGCCTCTTTGGTTGTAGAGATTAGACTGCAAATGCCCGGATTGGTCCACTCGACGCGGCTCCGGCTTACGACCAGGACAGGGCTGGACCGAGACCAGGGCCTTGCATCCAAATCCTAGACTTTTGCCTTTCTAGAAGCAAAAGTCCACGGGGATGCCACCTCATGCAATCTGGACCTGAACGACACCACATCGCATGTCCGTCCACGGCAACCACATGTCGGCTCCACGGCAGCACGCGACCACCAGATGGATGGTGCGCCTCTCAATTGCCGACACAGGCCCCGCGGCACAGTCCGACCGAGAACGCGCCTTGGACTCCCCAGCAGATGCCTCTTGCTCCCGCCATGCTTCCCCCTTGCAGACCTTGTGTTTGACCTCGTCGACTTGTAGCGCGCCGTCGTAGCGTTGCTCTTGGCGGTCGTCAAAATCCATTCCGCTGGAGGCTGAAAAAAGACGGTTTCTGCATGTCATGACCCGAAAGCTTGACGCTATCAAAGCTCAATTGGCGGCGGCCTCTGCACTGAATGTGGAAAAGATCCGGTCTCCAGCTTAAAGCTTGGCCGAACACCCCATTTTGATTGGGTCCAACATGTCGCCTCCAGTGCTCTTCTCGCCCGGGGAACTCACCTTCCTAATCAACGCAAATCCTGATAAGACTGTCGTGATACGGACCATTGCGACTATGAGGTTGCACGCCGGTCCTTCGGCCGCACCCGATGGTGCCATATTTAATAGGACCTCCGCCTGAACCTCTGTGCTCCTCGTGCTCCTGTACCGCTTTACCTCAACGCTTGTCTCAAGGACTTGATCATCTCGAGCGACCATGCCTGGAGACGCTACCGACGCCTACGCGGCCGACAAGCTGGACCCCGCCCTGATCGACGGTAGCGGTGACCCCAAGCGGTCCCTGTCGCAAGTACACCACAGCGTCGAGCTACCTCCCATGTACGATGGTGAGGCCGTCGTCCAGACTGAGTGGTTGGACCACGACATGGAAAAGCCAACCGATGAGGACTTGGCGACCCTCCGTCGCGTCAGCGAGAAGATTCCCTTCAAGGCTTACACGGTTGCCACTGTCGAGCTGATTGAGCGTCTTTCTTATTATGGTACCACTCAGGTAATTTACATTGCAATTGACCTCGTGCGGGCCATTGCTGATGCTGCCAGGTCTTCACCAACTTCATCCAACAGGCCAACCCGGGAACCGCTACTGGAAAAGCCTTGAACCCTAGCTCCGACGATGCTCAACCTGGTGCCCTCGGCATGGGCCAGCAAGCCGCGACCGGCATTACGACTTTCAACACTTTCTGGGTCTATGTCGTTCCTCTTTTCGGCGCCTACGTCGCCGACACGTACTTGGGAAGATTCAAGACTATTTGGATCTCGGTACTCACAGCAATTGTTGGTCACGCCATTCTCACTGCGTCGGCAGCCCCAAGCCTTCTCAAGCACCCGGACAACTCTCTCGCCTGCTTCATTGTCGGTCTGATCATCATGGGCATCGGAACTGGTGGCTTCAAGCCCAACATTTCCCCTCTGGTCGCCGAGCAGATTCCCCGCAAAATGTACGTCCAGACCTTGTCGTCTGGAGAACGCGTCCTTGTGGACCCTGCGATTACTACTGCCAGAGTTTACAACTGGTTCTACCTCTTCATCAACATTGGCTCTCTCGTTGGACAGCTTTCCATGGCGTACGCCGAGAGATATGTTGGATTCTACCTGTCCTTCCTCATTCCCACCGTTTTGTTCTGCCTCGCAATTCCCATCTTGTACGGCTGCCGCAATTGGTACCAACACACTGCGCCCCAAGGGAGTGTCCTCGGCCTTTCGGTGCGGCTGCTCTGGCGTGGTACGGTATCCAAGTTCCACTGGAACCCAATGACTTTCCACAAGCGCCTGCACGACGGTACCTTTTGGGACGACCTGAAGCCCTCGCGCATTGCGCCCGAACACAGGCCACAGTGGATGGTGTTTGACGACGCCTGGGTCGACGAGGTTGGCCGTGGCTGGAAGGCTTGCAGCGTTTTCCTCTGGTACCCGTTGTACTGGCTCACCTACAACCAGCTTAACAACAACTTGACATCCCAGGCCTCGACCATGGCGCTGCACGGTGTTCCCAACGATGTCATCGCCAACCTCGACCCTTTTGCGCTCATCATCTTGATTCCCATCTGCGACGGGCTCATCTACCCTGCTCTGCGCAAGGCCGGCATTAACTTCACGCCCATCAAGAAGATTACCGCCGGTTTCTTCATGGGCAGCATGGCCATGGTCTGGTCCTGCGTCTTGCAAGCCTACATCTACAAGTACTCGGAGTGCGGCAACAACGCGTCGTCGTGCGAAAACGTGTCGATCAACGTATGGGCCCAGACAGGCGCTTACGTCTTCATCGCCATCTCCGAAATCTTCGCTTCCATCACGTCGCTCGAGTACGGCTTCAGCAAGGCGCCCAAGAACATGCGTTCGCTCGTCGCCGCCTTTGCCCTCTTCATGTCCGCAATCGCCGCCGCTATCGGCGAGGCCTTCAACCCGCTGTCCTCGGACCCCCTGCTCGTCTGGAACTACGGCTCCATGGCCGTCATTTCTGCCCTCGGCGGCATCGGCTTCTGGTTCTCTTACCGCAAGCTCGACGCCCAGGAGGACCAGCTCAACATGCTGCCCGTCGGCCACCTGGGCACCAAGGCCCAGCAGGAGGACATTGAGCACAGGCTCAGCATCGCGCACGAGGTGCCTCACGAGAAGTCGTGAGGCCAGATCGAGCGACGGCGTTCTTTTGCGGCGGTTGAGGAGGTAGACGGATGACAATCATCTGGAAAAATATGGGATTTTTAACGCGCGACGATGAAGGAGCAGACGGACTGGATTGGAATTTTTCCCGAATATACCCCCAGTGTCAGGTTTTTTAATAGAAAAAAGTTCCAACGGTGTTCACGGTGCGCTGCTTGTGACATTTTCCCATGGGTCCCGTCTACTCATCACACACATTTTGCCAACTTCATCCTGCGTTAATTTGGGCATTCACCTCGTCGACCCTCTGAGCGTCCAAGGTTTGGCATCGAAATTTGTGGCACACGACTAAAAACGTAGGTGACCAGAGACATCACATACAGCGAGCTTTGGTGCACTTGGACCGGTAAATCGCAGGGAGTATTCAAGCCCTGGAATACCAAAGTACGTTTGTTTACTTACAGGTATCCAGCCTGGTGCTTCTGATGCCTCGAGGTGGGTGCGAATCGGGTTTGGCGCTTGCCGGAAACGGGGAGGTAGCTGCGACGGCCCGTTCCCACATGTAGCTCGTTGGCGCTACTTCTTGTCGCGACTGGACACTTTCGATCCAACATCCACCACAACTCAGTGGGCGCCCTGTCGCTTTCGGGAGCTTCCTGGGCCTTCAATGGTCTCGCTGTCGTCGTGGCTGGCAGCGCAGGGCAGTTTTGGATCTTGCGGACTTCTACAATGCACCACTTCTCTGCCACCACCGTGCAGCCCCGACATGGCACCACGGCTTCTCTGCACCCCGTCACGCCACGACGAATTCGAGCGTTCGAGCCACAGCTTCGCAGCATAGATTTTGCATCTTTGGACCTCCATCTCAGCCAGCTGGAAACTGCGCAGGAAGTCACTCTGCAAGAAAGGCCCGCGTGGAGCTGCGCGATAGAGATGCGTGGCGGAGCCGCAGCGTTTGAACCAATGGCGCGATGCCTCAGCCTTGCTTCTCCTCTTGTCTGCTGAAGAGGCTCAGCTCAGCCCCGATGAGTTGTGTTACCCATTCAGACTGCGGCCCGTCAGCATACTTGTGAGGCATTTGCTCGGTAAAAGCGGGCAGTCTCCCACTTTTGTTCAGCCTTGCCGAAACATATGGACGTTGACTTTCACATCTCTTGCTGAGCGCTACCCCTACTCCGTCAGGTATGGACAGTAGACGTTCCTCTCAAAACGATGAGGTGAGTGATTGGTCTTTCCAACCGCGGGGGAAAAGTTGACCAAACCAGCGTGCTCAGGAAGTACCCAGCCCTGTCGATTCGCATGGGGAACGGCGCGGAAACTCACCAAATCCCTTGGTGTCGGGCGCCAGCTGTCGGCCATCTCCTGAGCCCTCGAAACCATCTGGTCCATTCGCAAGTCTGGATTTCACCCTGGGTCATGTTGCTGCCTGGATGGCTGTCTCTTCCAATGAGCTTGGACATAACTACAGTGGCGAATACGTGGATCTCCAGCCACCCCCAAAAAGCCGAAGATCCGAAGATGATGACATTCAGTGCGACTGGCCTGGTTGCACTGAGAAGTTCGCCGTGCCCGAACATATGGAAACACACAGGGCAATGCAGTCAGTTGATCTACCTGCTTCAGAACTTCTTAAATTTGATGTTTTTGCAGTACCGTGTCGCCGTCTGTTTCCGGCATATATGATCAGACCAGGCCTCAACCATCAGATTCAGAAGATTACTCCGTTTTCAAAGGTGAGGGTCGCAAGACAACCGAGCGACTGAAAAACAAGCCTCACCACTCAGTAGCAGTCACTGAGACAGGCCCTCAAAAAGAAGTTGATTTCTCAACACTTCCACATGACAATGGCCTGGATGGCACTGCAATCCCACCTGATCTTGAGGCATTACTTTATTCAGGTCATTTGGAACAGGCGGGAGAGTACCTGAAGGCGTTCATACAGAGAAATACGGCATCCAAATACTTTTGGATTTCAGAGCTTCTGGACATGGACTATTCGACTGCGGAGGTTGTTGAACTGCTTTGGGAGCAAGCTATCGACTCTCTTTGGATCTACTTTGATCCGCCGCGCGTAAGCTGTCCAAAGGTGAAAGAAGACTGGCACATTCCAGGTTGTCCCCACTTGGAGCACTACCAACAGAATATATCAATTTCGACAAACGAGAAAGTACAACATTCCGCAAGCCCTGCTGGTAGAGGACGGCACGACGAGATCAAGCATTTAGTCGAGGGACTCTGTGGGCTGGGCGGAGTGGCCCCATCATCACGAAGCAAAAAGGAATGGCCTGGAACTGTTACTTTTGTTGAACAGGGACTTGATCAGAGATATCAGAACGCCCAGGGCTCTTTTGATCTTGAAATGCGAGGCTTCGGCTCCATTGCCACGGGCCTTGATCCCAGAGAAAGTGGTCTTCGCCGGCTAGCCAAAGTCCTGTACAACATTCATGATGCTGCGAGCAGTCTTCAGAATCACCAGCTTTGCTGCGACAGCTTCACTGTACTGGTTCGTCCTTTCCAGACCAACTACGCCAAACTGGTCCAGGTGCCATTCTCATGGATCACAAAACTCCAAGCTGCATTACCACACCATCTGAGTCAACTGAGGTATGGTTTATGGCTTGAAAGGTCTGCCACTGGAGAAAAGGGGGATTTCGCTCGCGCCACCAAGGAAGCTGGTCATATTGCTCGAGAGTTTCTGTCAGGACTGAATGTCTTGCCAGGTGTAATGACGCTGCCTCTTTGGGTCACATCGCTTACCGGTTCGTATTTCTCGGACACTTGTCTTGCCATTCAAGTTCTTGCAACTGGATTGTTGTCCTACATGCAAGCGCACATTAGTCCCTTGAAACCCTTCTTCCTGGACACAGACATCGAAACGATCTCTTTATTTGGATCAAATTCCCTGGAAGAGTTCGTCCGACCTCTCATTATCCTCCGACCATTCAAGACCACCTGCATGGACCAAATGCTTCAGGGTGAAGTTCTAGTGTTTCAACACCACTTTGAGCTAGGAAATGAGAGAAGCTTGAATTTGTCTGCGAGCCCACAAGATCTTCTGGACACCTGGGGCCCTGGCTGCTACATGAAAAAACGTGGCATAGTTGCAGGCGATCCAGACATCTGCGGTGTGCGTATTGGTGGTGGCACTATCATGAAATCCCCTGGGCAGAATGGCATCTACCACTTTTTTCCGACAACAGTCTCCTTGCCCAACGACACCTGCAATCGTCCAATGCATCGAGATCAACACATCACAATCGGAGCGCCAATATTGGTCAATGAGCACTGTGATAATGACGAAGGCATGCAGTATGGTCAATGTGACCGCTACCTAGTCAATTTGGGAACAAATCCTTGCATCTGGGAGCAATCTCAGCGCCAATTCGCAATCCAAGGTGGACAATACGTGGTCGTGCAGTTTGCTCAGACATGGAACAAAACTCCAAGCGCAACGATCAAGAAGTGTCAGCTATCACGACAAAGCCAACTCACCACCTCCTTCTTGGAAAATTTCTGGGGCCTACAAGTCAGCTTTTGTACTGGCGTCGCTCGGCGAGTCAGGATGAGAGAGCTTTTAGCGGACGTCATGGCATTACATGTTCGCAACCAGCTCGTAGTGCCATCTGTATGGATAGAGTTGGAGCATGTAAAAATCGTCGAGGTTTTGCGCAGCGAGCCAAACTTACAGCATTGGCTGGGCCAAAGATCTGAAGAGCAACAAGTGTATCTCGACAAAATCATGCGGCAAATCCTGGAAAGATTGGGCCCCACTGGAGTCGACTGTACCGGAAGCCTCACCATCGCCTGGTATCGTCCAGACAAGGAACCTCGTTGCCTGAGGATACCGTGCGAAAAGGAGAGTGCCTGGGCGAAGATACTAGCAGATTCGGTTGACTGTGCCACGTACGCGTACTTCAGCTCCAAGTGTTTGGAGACGGAAAGAATCAAGTGCCAAGGAAAGCACTCCGTCCTGCAAAGACAGAGCTCCATTCTCAGCACCGCCGTCTCTCCGCATCAGGACTTCGCGGGTACGACTACTGTCCAGACCACTTTTCAGCTCAAAGACAGGCAATTCTACCGCATTGGGGACTCGAATCTGGTCCGAGCACAGGCACTTGGACCGGACGAGACCAGGCTACTTTTTTATCGAACGAGTATTGGGAAGCCAATTTTGCGCCGGATAATGAACAAGGAACGTCATTCTAGAATTCGAGAGAGGCAAGACGACGATTCGCCAGCGCGGCCGGTCCTGGTCTTGACGGCTGATTGAACTTGCGGTTGTTGTCCAGCAAGCATATCATAAGATTCCTAAGACTCTCGCCTTTCCCAGTGATGATGCTGTTCGGCATTTCCGTTCTTGTGTTCTCAACTTTGGAGTCTTTCTCCGAGGACTGCACCGTGAAGCTGAATCAGCCCATGGCCATTTAATGACGTGTTCTGAATCTTGCTTCAACAATGCCTTCCCCTGCGCGTTGTATGCTCGGTTTTGAGAGCTTCAATATTCAGGAGCCACGAAAGCTTTTTCTTTCGTTGCCTGGGGGATGTTACGGAACCGTGGTTTGAAAATTACATAGTTCCGTTGAGAGTCAACCTGACGTACCGGAGCCAGCTTTTGATACGTACCAGTCATGGCGCTCCTCGTTGAGAGTAATGAAAAGCTCCACCCATTTACTTTATTCGCTCATGAGGCCCAAAAGTCGTGGCAATCGCATCTGTGTGTGCAATAGACCGTGTATTGGTACGTATGCTCGATAGATGTTCTGGCCTGGCACCGTAGCTGTACACTTGAGGATTTCGTGTCGCTTTCCGGGTTCATCATCAACACATCCAGGCCAAACTGCAACTCAAAAATTTCTCCAGTCAAATTTGAAATGTTGCCACAACCATGGAACCGAATCGCCCGTGAAATGGAATTAAAGATAAAAGGACACCAGTCAGGCCGCAGAGCAAACTTTCTTGCTGCCTAGCTCTCCTTCTGAACCTCTCAGCACCACAAATTGAAATTGTAACAGACGAGTTGCTCCTTTTCAAGAGTAACAGACAGACAGAATCAAGATCTCCCAAGGTGCCCACATCACAAAAGCCCCACCCCTTCAAGAGATGCACCTCGAATGCTAATTGAATTTCCAGATGTCGTTTATGGCTTTGATCGAGAAGCTCCGCCAGCTCTTCCGCCGCGCAACTTCTCAGACAGCGCTTGAACCACCAGAGTATACTTTGCTGGACCCTCGCCAAAACCACGAATCATCGAAGAAGAAACGGGTGTTCCGCCTATGCAAGCACATGGAACTGGACTACGACCAAATGTGCTCGATGAAAGACTACGGCCCCGGGATTTCGTGTGCGAGCTGCGATCCATCGGTCCGCTCAAAAAAGAACAAATCTTCCCGCGTGGGAAAGAACCACCTGCAGCGCATGGGCAGCTGCTTTGTGCACGTGAACGATTTCAAGCTGTCAGGTGTGGAGAGCGCTGTTTTGCTGCCGATCAAGCGGATTCAGGGCAGGCTGGCGAACGACACCACGAAGATCTGCCCGCACATCCGATTCTGCGACCTGGACTTCGAGCGCATGAGATCAAAGCACGCTAAGCTGACACTTACGCCGATTCCGACGTCTTACAATAGTTGTAGACCCCAAACCGTCAGTGGCAAGTGCAAGACAAGATATTGCCGGACAGAATTTGAATTTTCGTGGAACAATTACCCATCTGAGAAACAGACGGTGGACTTTGAAAGCAAGCGCGAATTCGGGATGGACGGTCCCAGTGGTCGTGCCTGGCTAGCCAACAGCGAGGCAGTTCCGGAAACCAGTGCTTCGCAATCCGGCAAAATTGCGCACCCGAAAGACGCGGATCTCAAAGGCTCAACAACTCATGATCTTGTTTGACAGCTTCGGAACAGAATCTGCAAATTTGACGGGCAGGAAGGAGCATGGACTGGGCCAAGGCATGTTCTCTCCCATTAACGGCCCCAGGTCGTAAATCGAATTTCAGATTTCGGAGAAAGACTGAAGACGGCGCCGGGGGGTTTGTGTACTCTTCTTTTGGAGCTGTCAGTGGAATGCATTTGGTGTCAACACGATGACTATTGGGTTCTTGGAGAGAGCGGATGGCGTGGCAATCGGCCGTCGGATCTGCCTTGGTGGCAAGACACTCGAGTTGAAATGAACATCACATTTTGAACCATGAAGTAGAAGGAGACCGTCATCCATTGTGGTATTTTTTCGTCAGACCCATAGTCTCCAGGAACCTCCACCAACCGTACAAATCCGAACCCAGACCGTTTACTTGAGGGGAATGAAACGGGAAGAGTGGGTGGCACCAATACCGGGCCTACCGTGCTTGACGGGCTTGCTGTTATGATTGTCAGAAGAGTCCGCAGGAGGCATTTGTATGGGCCGACTTACTAGGAGATGGAGAACTCAGCGAGGTAGTGACCAACCATCTCAGGCTTGATCTCGACCTGGTTGAACTCCTTGCCGGAATAGATGCCAATGACGCTGCCAATCATCTCGGGGACGACAATCATGTCACGGAGGTGGGTCTTGACGAGGTCGGGCTTCTCGTTGGGCCTGGCCTCCTGCTTGGCCTTGCGGAGCTTCTTGATCAGGCCCATGGGCTTGCGCTTGAGACCGCGGTTGAACCGGCGACGGGCACGGGCGTGGACGACATCGCGGAGCTGCTCAGACGAGAGGTCGAGGAGCCTGGACTGCTGTTAGCAATTGCCTGCGCATGCACCGGCACTTTTGCGCCCTCCCAAGTTGTGTGAGACGTACTGGTCAAGGTCGATTCCGCGGTAAGAAAACTTGCGGAACGCTCTCTTCTTCTTGATCTCTGTACATCACCGTATTGTCAGCCATACGTCCCCGTTCCAGCGAGGGTTAGACCCTATCGGGTTTCGATGGACTGAGCGGGTGGTTTCGACAGTGCAGAGACTGCGATGGGTGCATGGTGGATGTAGGCGTGCGAAAGGGCTTCAGTGCATACCGGCAGCCTCCTCGGCGTTCTGAAGCAGCGCGTTAGCAAAATTGGGTCAAGGACGTCGAGAAGTCCAAAACTCACGTATTCCTGGTCAGCCATCTTTTCAGAGTTCGAAGGTTGGTTGGTGAAGCTTCGAAGGGTCGTCGCGGTCGGGGTTGAGAAGAGGTCGGCAGCGCTCCCCAAAAAGGCCGTCGTGGGCGGCGTTCGATAAGCGAGAACGCCAAGACTTTTCTGCCACCACCCAATCTGAGTGCAGCAAAAGGGCTGCAAATCCACAACAGGCTGCTTGCTCTGACGCGCCGTGCTTACTGCCGTACTTTAGTCGCGTGTTGCATCACTTGGTCATTGCACGTGAAGAGATTGTTCATGGCAGGCGAAGATGGTTGGTTCACGATTTACGAGGAATTGGTGTTTGGAGGGCACGAATGCTTTCTTCGATTGGATATCAAACGACGTTTCCGCCGCAAAATGGGAGCAGTTTAGTACACTCCCATATCAAAGCCCGTGAACCCCCCCGTTCTTCCCATGCACGTTAGTCTTTTGCCGCCGTCCGCGTGCGTTTTACACCCGGCTCGTGCGAAATTGACCATGTTGTTGACCGTGATGGCGATGCGTTTAGTCGAAGAGACCGAAGCCCATGTCCTCGTCAGACTCCTCCTTCTCCTCCTCCTTGGCGGCGGGAGCGGCCTCCTCAGCGGCACCAGCACCACCAGCGGCGGCAGCAGGGGCGCCACCAGCGGCAGCACCACCGGAGGGAATGGAAGCGAGCTTCTCGGTACCCTGGGAGATCAGCTGGAGAGAGTGTTAGCGTTGTCCTCTGTGCAGGGCGTGTTCGATTCGTACCTCCTGGAGGTCCTTGCCCTCGAGCTCAGCAATGAGCTTCTCAAGGCGCTCAGAGTCAGCCTCGACACCAACAGACTCAAGGACAGCCTTGACGTCGGAAGCGGAGGGGCTGGTGTTGCCACCAAGACCGAGGAGGAGGTAGGCCGCGAGGTGCTTCATTTTTTCGGTTGCTTCGCAAAGTCAGCGGTTGGCTCCCAAATAGCCCATGTTGGCGGCGCAGGCGGCGCGTGGGATGCGAGACGTACTGTTGGAGGAGGTGTAAATAGAACAAGCGTTCAATCGATTTAGCCGCGCTGGCGGAGACTGAGACGTCGAGTTCTGGAGGCGTGTCGTGCGTGAAAAGAGGAAGCTGGTGGGCGTGGATCGCTAGAATAACATTCAATGTGCGAGTGGGTTGGGTCTAACCCAATCAGGATAGCGCGTTTTCCGGGTAGCCAGGTGCCGCCGGCGCTGCGCTTTAAAGAGCGTCACCTTCAACGACGACTCCGTCCTCAACCACTCTCTCCTTTCTCCTGCGCCTGTCTCCTCGGTCGCGCCAGCGGTCGCTCCAGTATCCGCGTTGGCCAGGCCGCATCCCTCCCGAGTCTCTGCGTCTTCTTCAACCCGCAGCATGAACGCCCGCTCTACAACTACATGTTGGTGATCTTGGAAACGCAAAGCGGGCTTTCCTTACAACATGAGTAGTGTGAGCAGACTCTGTTCCCGAGTCATCATCACTTCTGACATTTCCCACAGTTTCTCAGCAGTGTCTTATCGTCCATCGGAAATGGCGGCGGTCAGTCACAAGCACCATCGCAGTCTCGACCTCCAGCCCCTACGGCTACCTCTTCAGCGACTGGACCTGCAGCCCAACCTTTACGCACAAACGGCACAAACGACCGTGGTCTTCCAGCTCCTCCGCCCAAGCGCAAAGCCGAAAGCGATGCCGAAGCTGCCAGGGCAAAAGCCCCACGGAAGGAGGTTCCTCCAGCTCGCCCAAGTCCCGCACCCCGGACCGCGACGTCTTCCCCACTCCCGAGGCCGACGACAAAACCACCAGTTCCATCATCATCATCTAACACGATTCCGTATCGAGGTACCGCTCAGCCGTCGGGCCCGGTGAACAACGCTCGGAAAAATGCCCCATCAGCGGCAAATCCAGCCTCGAAACCGGCTGTATCGGTCGGCGCCTCCAAGCCTGTCTTGAACAAGTCAGCAACAACGGCAGCTGTCAAGCCCGCATCATCGGCTCCTCCCAAGAAAGGCTCGTTCCAAGAGATTATGGCACGGGCAAAGGCTGCGCAGGAGGCTTCACGCTCCGTTGGGGCGATCAAGCACAAGCCTGTGGAAAAAATGTCGAAGAAAGAGAAGCTTGCCCACGAGGCGGAGGCAAAAGCTAAACAGGGAACTGGCCCCCCTCCACGGACAACCCAGAAGGGCCAGTCCAAGGTTCCTGAGTCCAAAAACACCAAGCCCAGCGAGCCCGAGAAAAAGAAGTCGGCGGACCTCGGATACCAAGGTACCATGCGTCCTTCGCCACGAGAGCCCACCTATCAAGGAACGATGAGCAAAGGCTCTGCTCTGAAGAGTCGGAGCGGGAGCTATGACCGAAGTAGGAGCGCTTCTCTTGGAGCACGGCCACCACCCAAACGTTACACTTATTACGACGAGGACGATGACATGGAAGAAGAAGAGGATTATGATTCGGACTCAGATATGGAGGCCGGCGTTTTCGACGTGGATCGTGAGGAGCAAGAGGCGCTCCGGATAGCAAGACGTGAAGATGAGCTGGCGTTGAAGGAAGAAGAAGAGCTCAAGCGGAAGAAGCTAGAGCGCAAGAAGATCATGGATGCGAAAAAGAGGAGAGCTTGAGTCGTTTCCACCTTTCACTTCACGTATCTATGACCAAGGAGCGGAAGTTTTGGCGTCAACCGGCAGGACTGAATTTGCTATTCTTTGAAGAGCTGGCATTGCACGGGGCATTGGGTAGACTTTCTGGGATACAGCGAGGCGTTTGCCAGTTCTATATTTTGCTACAAGCGTGCTTTCAGACTCCGCAACAGTCTTGGAGTTGTAGACCGGCGTGGCTTGTGACACTTGAGCAGTAATGCAGCTAGGCGCTTGCGGGATCTTGAACCAGACTTGTCAAACCTACATTTCTATGCTGTGCGCTGACATAGTTTCTTACGCCTACAGAAAGGCTGGCGCGCAGGCAACATCATCAACTGACTGCCAATCAACAACCGCCAATTTCAGAGCTCGAATCCACTCGTTGACATGAGTGCTTCATTGCTCCGACTTGTCATCAGAACGCCGACGAATCAGCAATTTCACTTCACTATGCCGGAGCTGCTGTATTGACCTACTTTGCCGAAAAATCATAGCTGCAACAGCCAACTGCGCTGTTCTCTCGTGATTCAAGTGTTAGCTCATACACAGCATCATCAAGTTCTCTTCAGAAGCTTTTGTCCGGGAAAGTGCAACGCCACAGTTGGAGCTCTCCAACAGCAACCCAGCATGGAGCGACAACCGGGCAGAGAAGAAAAAATAAAATAAACGTAAATATAAAAAAGCCAAAACGATGACCAAGTTGAGCCAAGCCAAAATGCGGTTGGTTTTTGGCACTCCAGGTTTCTCGGAGATGGGGGACCCCCGCCCTCCACTACTGGTCCCTCGCTCGAGACCCACGGACCTCGGCAGGATGACCCACGTCCACCGACCTCCTCCCGCAGCAACCAACTCAAAGACCACATGGCAGCCGCTCCAGCAGCTCCACCATGAAGCCTTTGTGGCCTTGAAGACCGAAGAAATCACACAGACCTTACCCACAGGAGCCTCCTGTTTTAAACAATGGCTGGCGCCGTAAGACAGCCAATCGATGTCGCCTCGCTCGAGAGATACATTGACCGGAACGTGCCCGAGATCAAGACGCCCATTGACGTCAAGCAGGTAAGGTCATACGCGCTGGAACAAAAACCAGATGACAACACACAAGCCTTCCAGCCAGCCCCGAAGCCGTAGTCATCGCCATCGCACACTATCTGCCATGTTGCTAACACGCCGCACAGTTTGGATACGGCCAGTCCAACCCCACGTATCTCTTGACAGCAGCCGACAAGGCCAAATTCGTGCTGCGCAAGAAGCCGCCGGGCCAGCTGCTCTCCAAGACGGCGCACAAGGTCGACCGCGAGTACCGCATCATCCACGCGCTGGAGAATACGGACGTGCCCGTGCCCAAGGCGTATTGCCTCTGCGAAGATGACGCCGTCATTGGCACTGCCTTTTACATCATGGAATTCCTTGATGGCCGCATTTTCGAGGACCCCAGCCTGCCCAAAGTCAAGCCGGATGATAGGACGAAGATGTATGATTATTTCCCCCCCTTGTCTCCCTTTCCTCTTCGTTGATCGGCCGTGTCTTATGCGCATCAAGGTGGCATTCTGCCATAATCACGCTCGCCAAGTTCCACCGTGTGGATCCGACGTCGGTTGGTCTCGCATCTTTTGGCAAGCACTCTGGCTTCTACAACCGCCAGCTTAACACCTTTGCCACCATTAGCGAAGCGCAGGCCCAGACCCTCGACGTAGAAACGAAGGAGCCTGTCGGAAAACTCCCGCACTACGACGACATGGTTGCCTTTTTCAAGGACCCCAAGACGCAGCCCAAAGACAGAGGCACCTTCGTCCACGGCGACTACAAGATTGACAATCTTGTTTTTCACAAGACCGAGCCAAGAGTCATTGGTATCATAGAGTAAGTCTTCACCCAAGCAAGACTTGTCAAGCTATGGGCGTCATGATTTGCTCACATTCAAGTGTAGTTGGGAAATGTCGACGATAGGGCACCCGCTTTCCGATCTTTCCAACCTCCTCACTCCCTTCGTTACGGCTGGCCGAAATGCTGATCTGCTTGGAAGAGTAAGCTCAAATGAAGCCTTTCTCCCGGGTCGAACGCGCGGTCTGCCCCCGAAAGACGAGCTTGTCGCGCTCTACCAGCAGGTAGCTGGATGGGACCCCTCTACCGAACTTCCTTGGGGCGAAGCATTTGGGTTGTACCGCGGGACCATCATCTTGCAAGGGATCGCAGCCCGGTACGCGCTTAGACAAGCAAGTAGCGCTCGTGCGAAGGAGTTTGGAGGGGGGAGAATTGGCATGGCGGAGCTTGCATGGGACTTGGTGCAAAGGGCGAAGAGCGCAAAGCCCGCGAGTCCGAACCTGTAGTGGAAACAACTGAAATGATCTCCCAAACATCACGAAAACCTCTTGCAAGCCGCTCCATGGCTGACACGGACATTGGGGAGACGGACGCTCGTCTCCTGGAAGATGAAATTGAAGGTTGATTGAAATACTGCACCCTGGCAGCCGTGGTATCCTGTGCTCCACTAACGCCAAAAACCGCTTTTATCGTCAATGCAGGTTTTGACAGCTGAGGCGTAGTGTCTAGCGTACCAATTGATGTCGCCGGCTCATTTCTGTTCCCGCATGCTCTGGTTACGCCTGCTGTGCTGGTACCAACTTCAAAATGACGTCGTAGTTCTTGATATTCCGTCCACGCTTGGACGAATCTAACCCCTGTTCTGTCGATCGTCGCCGATGCGCTCGAGGGCCTAACGGGTATTGCATTAGCAACGGTGCTTGGGGCGTAGAGATGGTGGGGTCGGCTGTGCGCGTTTTGGGCGTGCGGATTTCGTACCTCTAGCATGACCACGGAGTTACCACGGATGACCTGCGAGGTAGTCAGTATTGCGACCACTGCAAAGGAGGATGAGTCGTTACATACACACATGCCGACGGGGACTCTCTCGCCACTGCCTCTCTCTTCGACGGCATCGTCCAAGACAATGTTCAGGAAGACCTTGGCAAAAGTCAGTCTCATTCGTCGTCTCCGTTGGAGTTCGTTGGTGGCAGGGAGCGAATCATTCAAGTCTGCGAGGGAAACGTACGTCGTATCCACGGAGGATACCGATCACTTTGCGGGACCCGTTGAGCTGCACAAACAGTCTCTTGTCCAAGTACTGCAAGATTCACATTTCTGTCAGCGATTGTTGCGGCGAATTCCTGGATGTCCTTGCCTTCTTCAATTCCGGTTGCGCTTGAGGCATCTTGAAACGCTGAGCTCGCGGAGCTTAGAGGGGTGTGAGGTAGGTAGTTGTCGGCGAAAGACGTTGCGACGGCGTGGTAGTTGTCGAGAGTTCGCCGCGGACAACAGCCGGACGCGCCAGTCGAGCTCCCGCCAAGTTCTGCCACGGGCGGTGAGCGCGCCTTCACGGCGGTAAAGCGGGGCAGAACTGTCGCATAACAGCGCGTCACATCTCAGCTCTGACATCGAACTTGCAATCCACAACTGTCCGAACCCGCATTGCCCAACACTTCCCAAAATCTGAAGGGGCTCACGTGTGCCGCTCCCTCAAGCCTTTCAAAAAGCATCCTGCAACATGAGAAAATCTTTCGGCTCGCGGCGTGTCCCCCGCAAAATCGGCCAAGACGACGACGATGATGCCAGCACGACTGGCTCGGGCAACGAAAGCGGCGGTTCAGCACCAGGTGAGTCATCTCTCGCAAGCAGTCTTGTTGTGCAGGTCTAACGTCCTTGGCCAGACAGCTGATGGTAAATTACAGAGCCGGTAGTCAAACGCCCACCCATCGCCGCGAAAACCAAAAAGCGCTCATCCCTACGCCTGTCATTCGGCCCTGGCGAAGGAGGTGATGGAGGAGAGGAGAAGCATTTCACCCCCAAGAAGAGCAATCTCAGCCGGATCGCTACCGAACGAAATGCGGAGCGCAAAGCAAGCGGCGGGTTTCGCGCAAGCCTGTCATCCGACAGGTTACCTTCAAGACCAGACATAGGATCTGAAGACCGGCCCAGCTACAGCAAGGAAGCATTGGCAGAGCTTCGCGATTCGACCCCCACAACACCAAAGGATTTGAGCAGTGACCGATCAGAATCGGGAAAGGAGTTGGACATCACCGCGAAATTTGGGACACTGTCGACGACGCGTACCCCCTCAGCCATTCCAACAGATGCCGAAATACGGGAGAAGAAGGAGCGACGAGCGCGGCTGGCACAGGAGCACGAGTCGGGATTCATCTCGCTGGACGACAGGGACGAAGAGCACGGCACAATCTACAACGCGGGCAATGCCTACGACAGCGACGACATGGACCGGCCGCGCGACGTGGCACTGCGCTCCAGCTTCAAGGAGAAGTATCCCGAGACCAGGCTCGTCCCGGACGACGAGGATTTTGCCGAAGGCTTCGAAGAGTTCGTCGACGACGGCCGCATCAACCTGGGACGCAAGGCCGAGCACGAGGCCGAGCGCAAGCGTCGCAAGGAGATGGCCACCATGATTGCCGAGGCAGAAGGAGGGGCGGAGGGAGAGTCTGCAGATGACGAGTCCGACGACAGCGAGGCCGAGCGAAACGCGGCGTACGAAGCGGCGCAGACCCGCGCGGGCACGTATGGCCAGCGAGATAAAGCAAGCACGGATGATACAAGACCACGGACTCCGCCCAAAATCACGCCTCTACCAGAATTGGGCGGCGTACTGGCCCGGCTGAGGGAAAGGCTGAAGGAGCAGGAGATAATCAAGACGCAAAAAGTGCGGAGGATGCAAGAATTGGTTAGGGAACGGGCCGAGATTGAAAGCCACGAAAAATGGATACAGGAGCAGCTCAAGGAAGCCGGCGAGAGGTACGAGAAGTTGCGGATTGAGGCTGGAAGCAGTGGTCCGTCTACGACTCCTGTGAACGGGCAAAGCGGAAGCGCTGGAGATGGCGAGAAAGACCTCGAGGGCTCGGCGGCGAGCACCGATGGCGAAGATGGGGATTCTGAATAAGGAGTTTCTATACTATGTGGTGGAACATTCTAATGATGCTGAACTGGAGCGAAAATCCACCAAATCCCCTTGCCTGACCCTGACGTGTTCTGTCCATTGAAGTTAATGCGGGATCTAATGCATTCGAACACTTGCTAGATTGCTCTCATGCCACGGAGTCTCCACGTTGAATGCCATTAGATTCATGCAAAGTAATATTTACAAGGCAGCGTCAGCCTACACAGTGGCCTACACGGTAGTCATGACGCTAGCGTTTTGGTACCAGCTAAGAAGGGGGTTTTCTCCACTACGGACCTCGGTGTCCTCTACATACGCCCACCTGCGCATAAAGTCCTCGTGCGTAAGGACGCGGGTCAGCCTGCCAGTAATGGCGCGGTAGACGTCCTCCATGATTTGAAAGTCGGTTGGGAAGAGTATGTCAAAGTAGCCTTGCTGGACCTGTCAGGAGTATTAGACAAAGGACTTCTGGCAATTGTCAGTCGTTGGAAGCTTACCATGGCCGTGGAAACTGGTATCGTTTTCCTCTTGTACCTCGTCTGGACAACAGGAGCGTTGACACCCTTGATCGTGTCGGGAAGTTCATGGAAGTCGCTCGTCACCAGCTTGTGTGCAGGAAAGTAGTTGTTGAGGATATCAAAGAATTGCATCAACCTTGTGGGAATGTACTCTGGTTCCGTTAAGGGCGAACCGGTTTGTGGGAGCAAGTTTTTGAAGAGGCGCGAGCCTGATAGGGGTGTCTTGAAGGCGCGGGTTGCCGCAGCGTCGCGGACCCGGAGAAATCTTGCAGCGACCGGGTCTATGTTCTCGTCGTAGAAGTCGTAAAAGTCCCCTTGGCTGTCGATTACCACGGAGCCTTGGTAAGCCTTCTCCGTTTCCACGTCGTAGCGGATGCAATCGTGCGCAAAGTTGTCAAAGACTTCGAGAGCGAGAAAGAAGCATGGCGAGCTGACGTATTGGTCCCAGTCGAAAATGGAGCGGTTGATGATTTGCACCTTGTTCCAATGACCTCGCGCTGCTGCTGTGCGCTTCAATTGGTGCACCTGCAATTCCGCCAGAGACTCTGAAATCTCGATAACGCGGTATTGCGTTCGCTCATAGACCTCTGGATGATGGTCGCGAATGTAGTCGAGTATGTTGATCATGAGCGTACCATTTCCGGCACCCATTTCGTATATGAGCAGGTCGTGGTATGGGTATTGCGACAGCTTATAGTTTGTAACGAGGTAGCGGGCAATTGATTCGCCATAGTACGGGCGAAAGAGCTCCGTCGGTGTGTGCCATAATTGCCGCACATCGTCCTTGTCCTGCTCGTCAAGCTGATCCTCGAACTGGGTATATCTTTCGCCGAGTATGCGCTGGAATTCGGGCTCGTCTTTGATTGCGTTGAAGTTGAAGGGTTCGCCGGGGTGGAAGATGACTACTTGTTTGGAGAAATAGCCATAGCTTGGGTTGTATAAGCTGTCTGGGCACCACATCAGTCAACAATCGCTCGCGGCTGAGTGCGTTGCCTGGTACCTTCAATGAAATCACGCATGAGCATCTTGACCCTCTTTGGCCTATGCTTCCTGGTCCGGAGGGTCTGGGCCGTGACCCAGTTGTACTTTTCAAGCTCCCCAATCCTGTCTTCTGGGAATTTCTCCGGTCGGGGCACCCATTTCTCCACATCCTCCTCCTTCACTTTGGAACGCCCTCCCCGCGATTCAAAGAGGCCCCGACGCTGGGTGCGGGCCACTTGGAGGGACCCTGTGCGCAGACATCGACTGGCACGATGGGAAAACAGTTGGCGGAAAAGAGAATTGACGAGCGGCGAGTCCATGAGCAGTTGTCGGAGACGAGAGAGGACGTGGAGGATCGCTTGCTGCCAGGTGTGGATGGGCGCGTGGGGACTCCGCGTGAGAGTCGTCAGTGGCCGTTGCGGCTGTCTGTGGCTTGACCGGCCCGAGCTCCCTGGCACAGCTGGCGTTCACCAGCCACAGTTGCATGACAAAAAGTCAAACCGGACCCTGTTTCGACCAACCATCCACAGGACTGGAGAGGCGGGGAACAAGGCCAGGAATCAGTACTCAGCTGGTCGCTCAGATGAGGTCGAAGAGTTTTCAAAAGTGCTGAAAGATCCGACACGCAAAGCACACTGAAGAGCATGGATTCGTCGCCCAACAATACCAGACTCTGGGTCCTAGGCGCCTTTCTTGCTGGAATTCTCCTCACCCTGGGCTACAAAGATGTGTATCCCGACCTGGAGCGCCGCTTCCAGAGATCTCGTCGACGATCGTCAGTAGTCCTGGACAAAGACGCAGCCCGCGGCACCAGCACAGTCCAGCTCACAGATAATTCCCGGCGGCAGTCCATTGCTGGACCACATGAACAAGAGATCGCTGAAGGCATCGAAGGCTGCATAGGCAACACTCCGCTCATCAAAATCAAGTCGCTTTCAGATTTCACCGGCTGCGAGATCCTTGCTAAAGCCGAATTCCTCAATGGCGCTGGCAACAGCCCCAAAGACCGGGTTGCGCTCAACATCATCCGCATGGCCGAAGAGGAGGGCCTCTTGACGCCACACTCTGGCGATATGATCTACGAGGGGACTGTCGGAAGCACTGGCATCTCGCTCGCCGCCATCTGTCGCGCACGGGGCTACTTGGCTCACATCTGCATGCCCAACGACCAAGCATTGGAAAAGTCGGATCTGCTCGAGAAGCTGGGCGCGGAGGTCGAAAGACTCCGACCAGCGCCGATTGTGGATCAGAACCAGTTTGTCAACAAGGCAAAAGCAAGAGCAATCGAACACACGAATGATCCCAACAAGCCTGGCAGAGGCATCTTCGCCGATCAGTTTGAGACGGACGCCAATTGGCGAGCGCACTATGAAGGAACCGGGCCGGAGATCTATCGCCAAATGAGCGGCGTACTCGATGGTTTTGTTACAGGTGCTGGGACTGGTGGCACCATCTCGGGTGTTGCACTTTACCTCAAGCCGAGAATACCTGAACTCAAGGTTGTTCTCGCCGACCCACAAGGAAGCGGACTGTTCAACAGGGTCAAGTACGGCGTGATGTTTGACCCCAAGGAGAGAGAAGGCACGAGGAGGAGACACCAAGTTGACACCATTGTAGAGGGTGTCGGCATCAACCGCGTGACTCGTAACTTTGAAGCTGGAAGGGAGCTGGTAGATGATGCGGTTCGTGTCACCGATGAGCAAGCCATGGCAATGGCGCGATGGCTCGTCGAAAAAGACGGCATCTTTTGCGGAAGCAGCAGCGCTGTGAACTGTGTTGCCGTCACCAAGGCAGCTCTGCAGATGGGACCGGGACATCGGCTGGTTACTATCCTATGTGATAGGTGAGTCAATACTCGTCTTCCTTTTACTCATTCTAACATATGGATCAGTGGAACGAGACATCTCAGCAAGTTCTGGAAACATGCAGGGTCAATTGGCAGCAAGGATGATCTGACCCTGGACGAGGTTCTCAATGCAGGGTCTCCATAAACTAAGCTACATGAAAAGTCTGCTAGGAACATACTAGACCAGCCATCCCAGGAGACGTAAATTTCAAGTCATACATGATCACGCACTCTTGAGCAGAAAATGAAAAGGGTATCGTGTGGACAAAAGCAGAACCTGCCAACACTCTTCAGAAACGAATTCCACATGGTACGCTCGCAACCCCACGCTCTACGTCACATGGCATTGCTCAATTGAACTTGGCGATCCGCGCCTCCAAATCCCTGACCCAGTCGCCAACCGTTTTGATGTTGTTTTGCAACGTGCCTTCGCCACTGTTCAGGTTCTCTTCCACCTTGGCCAAGGCCTCGCGCCATTGTCTGATCTCCTCTGCTTGCTCGCCTTGTCGCTTCTCCAAATCGTCGAGAGTAGCACTCGCCGTGCCGGCACTTGTGTGGATCAGACGTAGGGTGCGAAGACGATCCAAGATCAGCGGCAGTGTGGGTGAAAGCTGTTCGATGGTTGCCAAAGTGCCATACAATGCGTTAATTTTGGCCACTCGCTCAGGATCTTCAATGTAAGCACCACTGATCTCAGGAAGCTCGGCGATCGGTGGAGTGTCGCTTGACTGGCGCGTCTGCACCGGAGACGACACGGCCTCCTGTGACGCTCGCACAGCTTTGCGAGCCTCCTCAAGGCGTTCGGCTTCTTGGGTGAGCTTCTGCACGCGACGGGAGGCTGCGTCAAGCGAGTTGGTGGACACATCGGTGATGGTTGTCAGCTGACGCTCGAGAGTTTCGAGATTGTGCAGTATGGCCTTTGGCGGATTGGAAGCGATGTCGGGCATGTTGGTGGCGTTGAGACCCAAGGACTTTTCGATTTGGGACAGGCGAGAGTCGAAATCCGACACTTTGGCAAGCGCCTGGGCTGATTGTTGCGAGTCTTTGGTCGTGACGAGTGTCTGCTGCGGAATTGACGCGTCTGCTGAAGGAGTAGGTGCCAATCGGGCGAATTTCTTCAAGGTCCTTTCGAACTGCGCTTCGGCCCCCCTGACTCCACCGTGCCGCTGCGTGTATACGGCATCCAGCATTTCGCTCAGCTTTGCAATACCCTCTGCTGGATCCTCTTCCTCGACGCCTTCATGATTGGCCGTCTCGTCTTGACCGTCCTCCTGACCACCCGAATTCCTGAGCTCGTACTCTTGTTTGACTTCTTCCACCTCTCTCCGTAGCCTTGCCAGCTTGCGCCCAAGATCTTCGTCCTCGTCATCGCTCAGGTCACCGTATTCGTAACTTGCGTGACTACTGCTGCGCGGTCGGCGGCGGGAAGACGTACGATAGGAGCGACGCTGGTAGCGAATGCGGTCCGAGAAATCGACTCCACGAGCATCTACTCGTGAAGAGGAGAATTGTGTGCGTGCTTGGTCGGTTGAGATCTTCCGGCGGTCAATGCCTGATATGACACCTTCGGAGTCGTCCGTGAAATCAGAGGCCTGTGATGGAGAACGCGCCGTTGAACTCTTCAGATATCAAGTCAGTCGAGATTTTCTGGAAGTGATTTACAGAGCCCTCACTTGAACTGTCGTGTCCTCGGTCAGCTCTGGCGTCTCGTAAATATCTGGCGCCGTGTCCTTCGTTGACGTTAGCTTGAGTAGGCTCCGTGCATCGACAGAGCAACTTACAAGGCCTGGCAAGTTCTTGTATTTGTGACTCTGAGCCATGACGAAGACTGGGGTGGGATGGTGGTTTGGGCGTGTGGGTAGGATTTGAGGTGAACTGGGACCCGACCCGGACGCGTCTGGGGAACATGGTCCGTGCACAGTCAACCCACCTTCACGCGCACGGCCATATCCGATTGCGAGGCGCATTGCAGAGAGGCAGAGAGCGACTTGAGTGGTTAAGCTCGCCGTATTCTGCCTGAACGTCGTCTAGATTCTGTAGACGTCTCCAAATTTTTCTTCGGTTCACATTGGGCAGGACTCTGAGGATAGTCCGATGGAAAGGAGATGGTCTTGAGCAAGAGCAGAGCGCTGGAAGCTACCAGCTGCCACTTGATTGAATTTGAACTGGAAATGCCTCAAGAGGCTGATCACCCTAAATCCCGCACATCCTCCAGGGAGCCCCAACAAATCCGAGTCTACCCTTGTCCTCCATATCACCCATCATGCGCACCTTGTCTGCTGTCTTCGTCTCCCCAACAAGATTGAGAGCAAAAAGCTGGGAGCAGGTTGGTGTGCGCTGCTCGCTGAGATCTCCATGTAGAACGACAGCTCTGAAAAAGCTCGCGACATGTTCATGTGTTGCAGCCGAAGCGCATCCATTGCGACAACATGGAGGCTAAGCACATCGCCTGCACTCGAGTTTCCACAGGCCCGCGCACTCGAGTTTTCGATGGCCAAATATGAAGGGCAACCCGTACAGTTCTGTTCTCGGAAAAGCAGGTGTTCAAGACGCAGCGCGGTGCTCGATGTCATCACACCTAAAACTTGTGAGCAAGAGTCTTGCTGGCCCCGTCCATCGGGTCAAGCCCAACTCGTGGCCAGACACAAGATGTTGTCGATTCGCGAATGGAACATGTCGATGTAAGTTACAAAATACGCCTCTTTCGCCGGGGGAGCGGTTCCGCCCAGAAGCATGGAACCTCGGGTACCTAGGCCGTGGTTCGCCTTTGCGTCATGCCGGCTGCAGCGAGCGATTTGCAGCCATCTCAATTGATGGCCATGGTCCGCCCGTGACGATGCGAAATCCGACGCGAAATGGAAGACGACGAGGGCGACGATGTTGAGGGGCCCGGCTGTTGGTGGTGCGGAGGAAAGGGACGGCATGGGGTGACGTTGAAATAAGTCTGCCGTAGTTCGGTTGGGCAAGCCCCCGAAAAGACCTAACCTGCGAAGGCACGAACAGCATCAGACCATGGCCCTGCAAGAGCGCATCGCGCCTTGCACAGAATGAGTCGCTTGGAGGTGGCATTCGACAGATTTCTGCTGCTGCGATCCATCTCATGTCATTCTTTAGCCCCAACCGCTTCATTCCCAGCGCTGCGCGGTTCTCACTCATCACGAGCACACCCTACCGGGCCTTGAAGAACATGTTCGCCGCCGAGACGAGCACAGAGAATGATGCGACAGAATCGCACTCATATCTCCTCAATACCACCCATGATCTCCTCGAAGACCGTTTGGCGGCGAAAGAATCTGAAGAACTTGGCCTCACCTTGAAGGACCCGCATATCGATCCCGTTTCATACGGCGGCTTCGATCAAGGCAGCATCTACGACCGCTACGATGAGTCGGGGCCTTCCTCAGTACAACCTGGCGAGAACAATGACTTTTCTGAGCCAGGCGGGAGTCATATGAGTATTCGGGATGAGATTGATGAGCGTGGTCGCGGGTTGGACGGCGCCATGGACCACGATCATGCCAACATGGTGGACGCGAATCAACTCGACCAACTCGAAAATCTCACCGAACCACACATGGACATCGACAATGATGAAATGGACATGTACCACCATGTCTCAGATGACCGCAAGATGAATTCCCAGGCGCCTGTGTTCCACACCAAGGAACAGGCCGATCTTTCGAACAATGTGGATGGACCTGCGAATGTCCTCGCATCCAATGAGGCAAAAGACCGGAAAGCTCCTGTCCTTCTTTCACGCGTTTCCCGCCAGACCTCTCATGGCGACATGGAAACGCCAAAGTCATCGGACTATTCCATCAAACAAGACTCTCCAGGCATTACTGCAGCGCGCGCAAGCCATACGTCATTAGGGAAGAAGCCAGCTCCCTTCAAGGCCAAATCGTCGATACCTGCCACCATTCCAGTGCTTGAGCTTGCGCGCCAATGCATCTTGGCTGCACAATCTTCCCGATTGAACCCATTCGCACTACACCCGGGCGAATATGCACTCCTCCGAGACCACATTACGCACTCGCAAGTCACCGTATACCTCAATATTCGCAACGCAATCCTGCGACTGTGGACGAGGAACCCACTAGTTTCCGTGACAAAGGCAGAGGCAGCGGGCTGCGCCCGAGATTCAAGATATTTTCCCATGTCGCAAGTAGCGTACAAATGGCTTGTAAGAAACGGATACATCAACTACGGCTGCGTCGAACTTGAAAATACAGCAGGATCAATACCCCGAGCCAAAGCCAAAGCCGGGAGACGGAAAACCATTGTCGTCATCGGAGCTGGCATGGCTGGCCTTGGCTGTGCGCGACACCTGGAGGGCCTGGTGGCACAACTTGGAGACCATTGGACCAACCAGGGAGAGAAACCACCCAAAGTTGTCGTCTTGGAGGGACGCAAACGCATTGGTGGTCGTGTATACTCGCATCCACTGAAGAAACAAGAAGGCAATTCCCTGCCACCAGGAGTCCGGAACACGGTCGAGATGGGCGCACAAATCATTACAGGCTTTGAGCATGGAAATCCATTGAATTGCATCATCCGGGGACAACTGGCTCTTCATTACCACTCTCTCAAAGATGACACGAAAATTTATGACGTTGATGGAAAGGTTGTCGATTATGAAGGGGACATTCGCGTGGAGAAACTGTACAATGATATCCTCGAGCGGGCCAGCCATCACAGGAACAAACCACCTCCAGCAAAGACGGTGGAAGGCGACCGGCGTCTCATCCAGCTGGGTCGCGATCCCAACCACGAGTCTGGAGAATTGATCTCGTCACTGGAGGATTCGGGCGCTTCGAAACCAGTGGCGACACAGACCAATCGCAAGCAAGCCCTCAATCCCAACGCTCTCATGGGGGTTGAGAAATCAGCCGGAAGAAACTACACGCTCGCACCCGGCTCCGGAGCCAATGTATCAGCAGCTGAGGCCGCGAAAAACATGGGATGGCAGCTCAAGTCGAATACTCCTCTGAGTGATAACCTGAAGCTCGAATCCGTCACCGAAGCATCTCCGCATCCAACTCTGGGGGCGACCATGGATGAAGCTGTCAGACAGTACAAGAACATGGTTGAAATGACGCCGAAGGACATGAGACTATTCAACTGGCATCATGCGAACATGGAATATTCGAATGCCGCACATGTTGGCCAGCTGAGCCTCGGCGGCTGGGACCAGGACATTGGTAATGAATTCGAGGGTGCTCACTCTCAGATCATTGGCGGATACCTACAGGTGCCGCGAGGGCTCTGGCAGTGCCCATCGAGACTCGACGTGCGTTTCAACAAGGCTGTCAAGTCGGTGCGCCAGCCGGACGAGCTCTACGTTGTGGAGTGCGAGAATGGAGAATCTTTCGAGGCCGACGAAGTCGTGGTCACAACTCCTCTGGGAGTGTTGAAGCGGGGCGGCGTTACCTTCGATCCCCCGTTGCCGCCATGGAAAACTGGTCCGATTGAGCGCCTCGGTTTTGGACTGCTCAACAAGGTATTTTGCTCGGACAAGGCTACGTAGCAGACGCGCTGACCAGAGTAGATTATACTCGTGTACGACACCCCCTTCTGGGAAAGCGAGCGCGACATGTTCGGCCTACTGAACGAAGCGGAAATGCGAGACAGTATGGATCAGAGAGACTACGAAAAGCGTAGAGGAAGATTCTGGCTGTTTTGGAACTGCATCAAGACAAGTGGCCGACCAACGCTAGTGGCTTTGATGGCCGGCAGCGCAGCGCACGATACCGAGGTGGCAAACAATCACTCGCTGATCGAGGAGGTCACGGCACGGTTGTCGCAGATATTTGCGCCAAAGAGGGTGCCTCCCCCACAAGAAGTCATCGTCACGAGATGGAAAAAGGATCGGTTTGCGGGTGGGAGCTACTCGTACATGGGGGCTCTTGCGCAGGCGGGCGACTACGACGCCATGGCCAGACCGATTGGTTCGCTCCACTTCGCGGGCGAAGCCACGTGTGGAACACACCCGGCCACGGTGCATGGGGCTTACCTCTCCGGCCTTCGAGCGGCATCCGAAGTGGTCGAGTCGATGGTAGGAGCCATCGAAGTGCCGCATCCGCTGGTGGAGTCGAAGATGAAAAATGAGACGCCGCCAACCACGACGGGGTCCAAACGCCCCATGGAGGAAGCAGACTCTGCTGACGCAAGGAACGTCAGGCGGGCGTTGAACGAGGAGCTTGAGGCGTCCATCATCAGCGCCATTCTCGAGCAAATTGGAGAGCGGCCTGTCAAGCCCGAGAGAACAGGCAACAACCCCTATCTCCTATACACGCGCGACCACTGGCACACGACCAAGGCCGAATGCGACGAGAAGCGACGAGAAGCGACGAAGGACCCAAACGCCAAGGCATCAAAGGACCAAATTCGGTCGATGCTTGGGGCCAAATGGCGCAACGCCATTAAGGAGGTTCAACAACCGTACATTGACCACGCCACCAGGCTCAAGGAGGCGAGCGCAAATGCGACGGCGCAGTACAAGGAGAAGGCAGGCGTGTGGGATCGTGAGGCTGAGAGGATCCGGAAGGAGTTGGTTGCCAGCAGCGGGATACCCGGCGCCAAGGAAGCGCTGCTGTTCAACGGCAAGACGGCGATTGAAGAGGGGGGAAGTAGAAGAGAGCGGCGAAGTGCTTTGTAATGGGTGGACATGATTGATTAAAGCGTAGCATTTTCTGGGTTTGTACGAAGCGGGTCAGGAACCGGGGACGACGGGAGGGAACTAGCTGTGTGACGTGCAGGGTGTTCGCAAACCAACTGGCGGTGGCATTGTTTCTTTTTGCTGATGCATGGAAGGCGGGGTCGAGCGCATGAAGAAGCAAAAAGAGCCTGTAGCGTCGAGTGGAGAGAGACGGCCGAGACGCAGGCACGGCGGGGATAGGCACGTCATGCGACGCACCCAGCGTGCCGGCGATGTGAGGACGGTTCGGTACTTGTTCGTAGAGCATGCACTTGTGTTGTACCTTTCCATCCGTCGCATCAACACCATCAGGGACCTGGCTGCGCAGTACTCCGCTCGGCCCACCCGTCGTTGGATCATGGGGTGGACGCCGAGGATTCGTGTGAAGTGGCGGGCTTGTCAGGTCGTGAGAGGCGACGGGGAGTCGAGCATTTCGCTCAACCGCGTCTGGCTTGTCATATTCTGCCCCGGCCGCCTGCAGCATTCATCCGCAACCGCAGCGACAGGAGGAGCCGTCCGGTGCGGTGCCCGTGGTGGGTGACGGGGACGACCTGACGTCGGTCGGCCTGGGCTGTGCCGCAGCCAACGACCGACACGAGGCCTGAGGCCGACGACTTGACCATGCACCAGCGCGCAACCACTGCACCGCATCCCCTCTCTCCCAGGTCGCACCTCAACCCCCATCTCACCTCTGTTCTTCTCTCCCCAACCATCCCGAGTCGTTCGTTTCTCCAGACCAGAGCCCCGGCCGTCCACGCCTGCAACCCCCACTCATGCCCTGCTGTGCTCCCAGAACCCTCTGTTCCCTGCGCCCTCGACCAGCCGCACCCGCACCCGCTGCGACTGAGGTGTGAGCCATCCGCTGTCGTCACCGCTGCCACGGACCTTGCGGCCTCGCCCTGCTCTGCGCCGCTCCCCGACAATGTCGTCGTTCTTTGGCAAGTTCAGGGCCAATTCTGTGAGCGCCGCCCTCTGCTTCTGCCTCGCCCCTCTTGGCTCATCGTGCCCAACAGCAGACGCCCGCAAGCCCGTCGTCGGCCGCGTCGCCGGCCAAAAAGGACCCCAATGCGCCGCAACCGACCCCGCTCGAGAGGCTGCTCGCCGCCGACACTGGTCCTATACGCCCCGACGGCAGCGACAAGTTCTTTGGCTTTGAAAACGTAGGCCAATGCTTCCCCAGATTGTCGTCATGTTGCGCGCTCGCTAACCTGCAACCCCCGTGTCTAGTTTGGAAGCACATGGTATGATCGACGCCTGCACAGTCCTCCACCCACCTCTCCTGCTTACTCTGATCCTACAGCTACGCCAATTCCATCATACAATGTCTCTACTACTCGGTGCCCTTTCGGGAACAGGTCATCAACTTTCCCGTCCGCTCGCCGCAAGACACCCTGATGAACCGCGCCACCAATGGCCTCCCCCGCGTCAACACCGATCTACCCTCTTCTTCCGCCGCAAAGGCGCCTTTTTCTCCAACTCTCAGACCCTCGACCGCCACTCCGGTATCATCGCCAAAGAAGCCAGGAGGGCCCGGGCAGCCGACTGCCGCCCCCGGGGCGAAGCCTGAAGAAAACAAGGACTCGCCCGAATACAAGAAGAAGATGGCCATGGCTGCCGGACCCGTGTTGGCCATGGACTACGAGAATTCGAAATCTTACGGAATGACCGAGTCACTCTTTACGTGCCTAAAAGACATATTCGAAGCCATAATATCCCACAGGTCTCGCGTCGGCGTTGTCAGCCCCCACAAATTTCTAGAGATTCTCCGGAGAGACAACGAAATGTTTCGGACCGCCATGCACCAAGACGCCCACGAATTCTTGAATCTGCTGCTCAACGAAGTCGTCGAAAACGTAGAACAATATTCAAAAGAGCAACGGCAAATAGTGGAGCTGGAGACTGCAGGAAAGGCCACGGCCGAATCAGATTCTGGCCTTGCTGTTGCCATATCTCCAGTGCTGGGCAACGCCATCAAGAATGCGGCGCAAAACACTGGATGGGTTCATTCGCTATTTGAGGGCACCCTCACTTCAGAGACGAGGTGCTTGACTTGCGAAAACACGTCGCAAAGAGACGAGGCCTTCCTTGATCTTTCCGTGGATCTAGAGCACAACACTTCCGTCACTTCCTGCCTCCGCAAATTCTCAGAGGAAGAGATGCTGTGCGAGCGCAACAAATTTCACTGCGACAACTGCAGCGGCTTGCAAGAAGCGGAAAAGAGAATGAAGGTCAAGAGGCTGCCGCGCATATTAGCTCTGCACTTGAAGAGATTCAAGTACACCGAGGACCTCCAGCGACTCCAAAAGCTGTTCCACCGAGTACCTTATCCGTACCACCTTCGGCTATTCAACACCACCGACGACGCTGAAGACCCCGATCGCCTGTACGAGCTCTACGCCGTAGTCGTACACATTGGCGGAGGAGCCTATCACGGTCACTACGTGTCCATAATCAAAACCGAAGACCGCGGCTGGCTGCTGTTTGATGATGAAATGGTGGAACCGGTAGACAAGGGATACGTGCGCAATTTTTTCGGCGGAGAAAATAATCTCGCCTGCGCTTACGTGCTCTTTTACCAAGAAACGACCGAAGAGGCAGCTCTACATGAACAGGAATCCGAAGGTTTCGACGCTGCTTCGGCGCCAGTAGAGACAAAATCAGAACCCGTATCCTTGAGCCAAAAAGCAGAAGAAGTGTCTCCCAACGGCCACATCTACAGTCCAGTCAGTCCAATCGAAGATGATAAAGACATTTTCACGAGTATCGATCCTACCACTACGGCACCGCCACTTACTTCCGAGTCACCACCGGTCCGACCAAAGTCACAACCACCGCCAGAGCCTCCTTCGTCTTCGTCCGGATTCCCTTTGCGCACGAAATGGGGCGACGTATCATTCAGAAGCAAGACCGACAAGGACAAAAAAGAGGACAAGAAGGAAGAAAAGCAGCGCCGAATGTCAAAGCAGTCTGAGGGCAAGGACTTGGAAAAGCAAGTCAAAGCAGAGCAAAAGGAACAGGAGAGACTTGCCAAGGCGGAGCAAAAGGAGATGGAGAAGCAGCAGAAGGCAGAACAAAAAGAGCTTGAGAGGCAGCAAAAGGCGCAGCAAAAGGAGCAAGAGAAACAAGCCAAAGCCAGGCGCAAAGAGATGGAAGCAAGCAGAAGAGACACGTTCAAGCAACAGGAGGACGAGTTCCGTGCCGCCGTTGCAGCGAGCAAGGCTACGGCCAAGGAAGAGTCGGGAACGCGCAAAAGCAACAGCTTTCTTCGAAGAGGCAGCAAGGCGCCGCCTGCCGAGGTCAATGTGCCAAACAATATCCCCGTCAATGGTGCAGGCGTCGTTGGCCCTCCTGCGAGTACAAGCAGTGGCCCGCCTGCAAGTACTGGAAGCAGTGACGACACGCCCATCCCACCAAATACGGCGTCGACCTCGACGACAATACCTAGCACCGGCACAGGCAATGCAGTCCCCTCGGCCACGACGGCATCGACCAAGGAGAATGGCCATTCTCACCATATACGCAGCAGTAAATCCATCTCTGGCGGCCTCAACAGGTTCAGGCATTCAAGTATCAGCTTGCGCAACAAACCTAAGTTCTGGCCAACAAGCAACAACACCGAAGTCCCAGCGGCATCGCCACCTCCACTTCCGTCCTCACTGCCATCGGCTCCATCACCCGCACGACAACACTTGGCATCGATGGACGAAGCACCTCTGAGTCCGACTACCGTGGGGCCCGCCCCTCAGCCCTTTGGTCCTGGTGTTGGCCTGACTTTTGGCGAGAACAGGGCTTCGACAGAGCCACTCCACCAGGAGCTTTCTTCGAAGAGCGCGCAAAGCTCTGGCAAGGACCACTCCAAGGACAACCGGTCCATGTTTAGCATTGGCCGCAAGAAGTCATCGATGCTTGGCCTTGGTTGAGTCTTTCCGAGGTCGCGTCTCGGAGAATGCCGACTTTTCTATTTGGAACGCTTTTTTGCTTCTAATTTCTGTTTGGGTGGATAGAACTACCAAGGGCAGTCGACCAAGGATGCGCTTTGGGGCTCAATGGCATAATCGCCGGTGCCTCCTCCTTGACTGAAAGGGCTCGCGCAGCTGCCGCGCTGGAGCTGTTTATCCGCCAAAGATTTGTTGTACTTTTGCTCAATTCTTGGTTTTGGAGTGCTGGAGATTTTGGATAGCAGCGTGGCCAGTCCAGCAAAGGCCACGGCGGGAGAGCCTTTTGGTCAAGAGGGGAATCTGGGAACGTCAATCGAGCATAGGCATGCCAACCAGGGTCGTATCGTCTTGGATTGTGGCAGAACAAGAAACAGAAAGGCAGATGCTCGGTTGTCAGAACTGCCAACCCAACCATAACAGCGGCACGCCATCAGACGTATGTTGAGCGATCGGACTCGGGATCGCAGTCACAGACGACGGACTGAGATAAGGGAGCTGGCGAGAAGCCCGCGCGCATCACTGCAAGACCAACATCGCCAACCGCATGAACAAAGACGGCATCGGGCTTCTTCTCTCACCTTCAAATACCCTTCGTCCCCTTCCTTCTCCTCATCTCCTTCTCTGCGCTTGGGACTTGGCTTAATTCCCCCTTTTCACTTTATAACCTCCATCCACACACTCATCCATCCATCCACAAAGATAGCTCTGCGCCTGCGTCGGTGTCTCTGTCCATTTGCCGCGGCATGGCGTGACAAGGCACAGGCCGCGCGGTTTGGGTCGCTGTGTGTTATTACGAGATACACAGTGACGGGGCAACGCGCTGGAGAGGACGGATGAGTGGTGCAGATGATGTCGGACGAGATGCGCCGTCGCTTTAGTTGATCAATCAATCAATCAATCTCGATAACCAATCTGCCAAATCTCTATGGATTTCAAACCGTCGTCGTCGACTGCAGTCACACGCATCCAGCCATTGAACCAAGTGGCGCAGCTCCATGCGCAACAGTAAGAGCACAAAGTCATCCTCCCGTCGTCTGGTTCGCTGCACCTCGTCCTCTCCTCATTCCTCCAGTACATTAAGTACATGCAGTCAACGCCCCGCCTTCCCCTCGCTTTTACCCGACGGCTCCACCAAAAACCCCTGGATTAGATAGCGGCGGACCGCCCTCATCGTGACCGAGCCCCGCCTCCAACTCCAAAAACAGTCTCCAAGTCCTCGCCAGGGAATGCCAATGCGGTGGAGAGTCTCGTGCCGTTGTGGGCGTTGTGTGCTGCGCTCTCGCGATGGCGCTGATAGTGGGCTCAGCTGTCGATGGCCGAATGGATGGTACGTTGGCATCGAGCTGGCGAGCGTGGTACGAGAGGGAAGTGTCCGCCGGTGAAGAGACGCGGGAAAGGAAGCGGTGAAAGAGGACTTGACCCTGTCCAAGCCATAGAGACGTGACGCCGTCCTTTGCAACGTGGTTGGAGACAGTTTGGGACCGGGAAGCGTTAGTCGACACAGTCGACCGAGTCGTTAGGCCGGTGCTCCCAGGACCGAACAACCTGACGAAGAAGAAGAGCGCGACGCGCAGGCGAGGCAAGAGGCACTCCTTGGAAATTGACGCACTTGAGGCGCGGCTTATGGTTGAAGCCCATGAGCAGCTGGCCCAATGTAATGGCGATTGCTTTCGTGTCCGAGGAAAGGAAGAAAGTCGTCACTGCTGCTCAAGATGAGGCCGGCCGGCCCTGCTGAGTGGTTGTCTGGCCTTCTTCGTTTTCCTTCAATCCCGAAGACTGACACCCATGTTCAGCACCAACTTGCAGATCCCTTTGATTTGGGGTTGCGAGTCTTGCTGGACCGGCGCGAAGCTCTCCTCGTTGACTTTGTTGGTGGTCGTTTCAAGAAGTCTTCGAGAAGCGTCTTGTCAACGCAGGGGCGTTTGGTCGACGCTCCAGACTGAGGCTGGGATATATAGAATGGTAGATGTCAAAGCAAATTTCAGAGTAGCAGAGTGGGAGGAAAATGTGACGCTTATAAAGCTAGAGCAGCCGTTGTGTGATCAAATTGACATGCGCGTACGGTGTAGAAATAACTGCTACAAACAGTACTTGATTGTGCTGGCTTACGGAAAGTTTGCTCGAAGTGATTTATTTGTTGGCTACTTCCTCGATTGTGTGGACAAGCACATTTCTCGCCCTGATTTCGTGATGTCCCCCTCGTTTATCCCATTCGGACCCAGCAAAACATCTGAAGCATCGTCCGACAAGTAACCTCTATCTCACTTGCCCTCGGCCTTAGCCTGTTTGAGCACCTTCATGATTTCCGTATTCGACCAGTCGACCTTCGAGCGCCTATCTGCGAGAATTTCTTGAAGCTTCTCCATAAGCTCAGTCTGAAGGGCATCATGATCGACTGAGCTCGGATTCAGATGCATCAGCCTGTCGTAGCGAATGGCGTAGTAGTTGGCCCATTCATCAACCCGTTTCATCATCTCGGTCTTCAATACCTCGCGCAGCAGCTGGTCGACCTTCCGGGCCTGGCAGTTTTGTTAGAATGAGTATTCAGAGGCTCAACGGCTGACGTACTGTGAGCTCATCCGTTCCCATCGATTCCAGAAGCTGCATCTGGACACAAAGTCAGCAGAAGCATTTGGCGGGGTCTAAAATTGACTTACGAGGCCCGAGTCTTTCAGCACAGGAAGTGCATTGATAACTTCGGCGATGCAATGCTTAACACCCTGCTTGAAACCCTGCTTGAAAGCCCCTCTCTTCATCTCGTTCTGGAGCAGCGAAAGTCAGCAAGCGGAGAGATGCTTCAAGTCAGGAATCGTCAATCGTACGAGCTTGTCAGACGACAGAACTGGGCCGAAGGCACCATCCGCAGGCTTGGGCATGTTGTTGGAATGCTCCTCGGGCGCCATGTTGACACTTCGGTGGAAGCAAGCGAGAGGGTGGTCGGTCCCGTCGGTCTGCCAACACACGGTAGGTTTGTCCCGGGAGCAGTCCTTTGCTGCGGCAGTGCGTTTTGGGAGTTGTCGTCTACATGCATCTGGTTTTTGTTTTTGCATCCAACAAGTGCTGCCATGTTTCGACTCGACTCGTCTTGATCAGAGCAGCGCAGATGCCTTGTGTCCCTCCGAACCTGTGCTTAGACGCCGTTTCTCGGCCACATGGACATGCCCTTCACGTTGAAGTGAGTCGACCGAAGTTGTCCATCTCCCGCCTCTTTCAATCGCCTTGACTACATGGCTACTTTGACAGACTCCCTCCTGAAGGCCAACCCGATAGAATGCTCAACAGCGGGCGGTTTGAGTGGCATGCTACCTATGCTGTAGGAGGACGTGGTCGTCGACCTTGATGTTGCCTCGCCTTTGCAACTTCCAACGCCTTCGTAGGACTGTATGGCTGAGTTTTGAAAATTTGATCACATGCACCAAGCTGAGTATCATGCTGATTCATCTCATTGGTAGATGCTTGCTTTGTCTCAGTTATACTTCGAGAACACTCCTCCAGCGCCGGCGGCGAAGGGAAAGATCTTTGGTACATCCTTCGGCCACATAGGGAGAGTGGGCAAACCCCAACATACCTAGGGCCTCAAACATCAGGCAGGATAGATAGGGTTACGCCTAGATATGGACATGGCTAACAAAAAGACGGTTTGCCATGCCAGATGTGGATACGAAAAACCGAGCAATTGGATTGGACGGGCAGAAGACCTGGAAGCCGGGGCAAACTACGGATCTACCTCATCCCACGCGAGCATCAGCTGTGACTGGCTTTCAAAAAGAATTGGCTCGGAGAATAGAGAAAGGCTGATTGGCATGCATGTTCCGTCGACGAGCGGCCTCTGCTCAATTGCCCAGGCGAACCGACAGGGTCCACAAGGTTTGTACGACTCGGCGCTCAGCTGCGGCACGGGACGCTGCTCATGTCAAGCGGGTAGATGGGGTCTGGATGTTTCGAACTCGGTCCGGTTGTGCTCTACACAAAGCTTGAGGTCCTTCTGTGGCACAATGGTTGAAAATATCTTCGTCCTTCCAAGATGTCGAATAGAGTATTAAGCTTTTGGTAATGTGCTGCTCCACGGCCTGCGCATATCGCCACTTGAAGCCCGCGGCCATCGGGGATGAGATGGGCATGCGCGCAGTCCTGCTTGTGGTAAGTGATCAACAAGTCTTGGCCCGCCGTCTTCTTCCGCCGCCACGGCGTTGTGCTTTTTCTCCATTGGAGCTTCCCTGCCGCTCCGCAATCCTTGCTAAACAGCTCCCTTTTCCCGTCGCGAACCCTGTCGATTCCCCCGCCTGCGCATGTTGATCAAATGTTTACCGGTCGTCGTCGAAATCGTTCGCTCTGGCCGAGCTCGAATCATTTCCTCATCAGGCTAGCTCCGCCTGCCTGTTGAGTGGCCAATGGCTATGTCGAAACGTTGGAAGCCGCTGCAAAAAGCCAAACGCGGTCCCAAGAAGGCCGGGAGGCGTGCTCCGTTCCGATGGATGCCGCGGGGTTGAGTCGCGGGTCCCCGTCGGTGGTGTGCGTGCTGGGCGTTTATCCTAGGATAATTTCGTAGAGAATTATGAGGGTGTTGACAACGATCAGCGGGCCTGCGGCGTACGGAAAGATGTCCGTCAGCAACGTATTCGCCTAGCGATGGCGAAAGCATCCAAGAATTGCGGACAAAGTCCGCTCATCGTCGGGCAAGAGACACTCACCCCTCATCAATGTGCGCACCGAAGCGATGAGATGAATCATCTTGGCTTTGACGCTCGTCGTATCCTGAACACCGCCAAAGGCCGGCTCGGCCTGGAGACCCCAGCCGACTGCGAGGGCTCATGTCAGCAAACTCTTGGACAAAGTCAAATGCGGCTTTTTGGGCAAGTGTCGGGCGATGGCGAAATCTGGGGCGAGACGGGAGACAGGAGAGGGCCAGGGCAAGCCTGAAGAGGGAGGGTTTGGGCGCGGGCGAGGGGGCCTTACTGCGGGCGAGGAAGCGGTCTTCTGAAAGAACGGCAATGGCATTTGTGAGGAGTATAACGACTGGAGACGTCAGCGGGAGAAGGCGGGAGGAGCAGGTAGGAGGGTACCGTAGAAGAGGCCACCGAGGCCGAAAAACAGCATGGCGGCGGGGCAACGGCGTCGAGTCGGTCGAGGAAAGAGCTGATAGAGGGGCGCAAGGTCGTTGGAGATGGTGGGACAGAGAGGTGGGTGTCAGATGGAAGCTCACCTCAGGCGGTTGAGATGGATGCGACCTGAGAGGTGTCTGGAGCATTGACGGTGTTGTGGCCTCAGGTGTCTGTCGTGGATGTCTGGAAAATCAGGCAAAAATGACTTGTGCCTGAGGCTAACATGCAGCGAGTCTACAGGTACCTGTAGCGGCGACGGAGGCCAGGCCGGGCGAGCTGCAGAGGGTGCATTTTGCAGGAGGTTGTGACACACAGCCGAGACCAAACCAGGGCAGGGCTCGTTCCGTTGGGCCCGTTGCAAAGAGCCTTTTCTCTCTCGCTGTGTCGGATCTGTCTAAGGTGTCCTTCAATGGCACCCAGACCCAGGCGATCTCCGGCCGCCGCGACCCCAGCCCCATGCGGTGCGCACACGACTCGTGCACTGTAGATCGTCGCTCGCTCTCTCAGGTCGCCGCCAGGTCTTCCGTTTGCTTGGGACACAGACTCCCGCCGCCGTCGCATTCGAGCAAACTCGCCCAACATGCATTCATGGGCGCGAGAAAGACATGTGCTGCGTCCATTGCTGAAAGCGGCGCGCCACCAGCATTCTTTTGCCATGTGTACCGACTGCCAGCGTGTGCCCAGCGACGTCATAGGCCCGGTCAAGTACGAGCAGACGGAGTCCATAGGTAATGTACCTAGTGACCTGGCTATGCTGCTGCTGCTGATCCTTTGCTGCCCTCACCTTCTCATTCCTACTGGCGCTAGCCTCTCTCTCGTGTCCGACTCGTTGTTCTAGACCCTCTGCCGTCTCCTCCTAGGCCCTGGTAGCGTCCTCCAAACTTTAGTCCGCCTGCCTCGTCCTCCGAGCCACCAGCCAACACCTCCCGCAACACCATCTGTCCCATCCAACTCTCCATGTACCGCCCTGTACCCTCCACTCCTCCGCCGCCGCTCACGAGAGAGGCCTAACATGCGCAACTTCGCGCCGCAAATCGACCTCTCCTCCCCCCTCGCCGACCCCAATCCCGCCCGCCATGCCGACTCCAACCGTCAAACTCCCGTCTCGGCCGTCTCCGCGAGCAGCGCCGGTGGTTACTTTGAGATGTTGCCCGACAATCGTCCTGGCTCGCCGGGCTCTGTCCACAGCGACTCTCTTTCCATGACCATGTCTCCAACTCCGACCACCACCTCCATGGCCTTTGCCGCTCTGCAATATCTCCCGGTGCCCATGCTGGTGCTGTCTTCCACAAAGACTATAGTCTTGGCCAACGAAGCCATGGGAAGACTTTTAAACCTGGAAAAGTGCGTCTCGGACGTCCAAGATATCGACATTGTCCAAACAGTCACCGACACTTTGCGCGGGCGGTCCATGGCCGAAATTGGAGTCGACATGCTGCAAGACGGTTCCCCGATTTGGATCAGCTGGGAGGTGCGCACAACCCCCAATTGCAACGGCTGCTCTTGACACTGTGCGACGCTAACATTTTCTAGGACTTCCTCGACTCGGTCTGGAAACAAGCCACTGAACCGTCACTTACCGAAGCCGACGATTCGGCAGATGAGTCTGGCGACGGGTCCTCCGACGACACGCCAACCGGAACGCCTGTGCCACCACTACACGACGCGAAACCACAGTTGCCCAGGCTCAGCCGTTCTAATCTCGCCAGGACCACTGTGCACGACGTCTCCGTCGACGTCATAATCTCACTTTCCAGCGAGCCCGGCAAACACACGAGGTTGCAGCCCCACGACGGTAGAACCCGAGCACACCCCGAAGGCAGCGCCATTCAATCGACCATGATTATTAGCGTGTGGAATATTGAAGGCACCCAGTACTTTACTTGCACGTTTACAAGCGCACACGCCGAAGGCGGCGCCACCAACGCCAAACCATCTAGCCGAACCGTAGTACGGACATCTACCGGCTTCAAGAGGTCTCCCGGCTCCGGATCAAGTTCCTCGTCGTCGGGGCGGCGGTCTCACCATAGCTCCAGTGCAGGCTCTTCGCTCTTGTCTCCTACTACCTCAGCCCCTCAATTTCCGCCGCATGGACCGCCCTCAAGGACTGGGGATCCGAAGGCCCCTTCGTTATTCCAAAAGGCGACGCAGATGAAGGATGCTATTTTGAATTCCATCACGATGCCAGCCTATGCCATGTGGAAGGACGAGAGTTTCGGCATTCCTAATCGGGCACTGCTTAGGTTCTTGCCGGCCGAGAGCGAATATACGCCGACCGACCAACGTGAGTTTCTCGGGCAATTTCATGTCTACACTGAGGACTTCAAGAGGGAACTGGCTGTCGACGAGTTTCCTATAATCCAAATATGTCGTACGCGCACAAGTCTTGCCGGCATACGACTAGGCATGCGCTATCCAGATACAGGCCAAGGGGTAGTGTACGAAGTTGTTGGGGAGCCAGTCATCGACGACAAGAGTGGAGAATTTCTCGGGGCCATTGTCATCTTCAAGGACGTCACCGAGTATACAAAACGCATTGCAGCACAAATCAAAGAAAATGAACGTCAATTTGAGCATGTTGCCAACTTGATACCCCCTCTAGTGTGGACCACAAAGCCGGACGGATCTCATGACTGGTTCTCTCGGCGATGGTACGACTATACTGGTCAGACTGTGGAGGAATCTCTCGGCGAAGGTTGGAGATATACCTTTCACGAGGATGACATGCCTGAGACTTCTAAGCGGTGGGCTCATTCGCTTGCTACTGGCGTAAGTGTTGTTGTTCGAATAGCAAACCGCTGCGCAGCTACGGTTCTACCCCATCACTGCAAAGGCCTTGGAGATGGTTGGAGGACGAAGAAGTCCTTCCATCCGTCCATCATCTCCGACGACCTTCCTTATCCTGACATCCAAGAGTGCCGTGGCTTCCTGATGGCAGGGCGGTTTGCTGACAGATTACAGGACGAATACATTACCGAGTACCGCTGTCGACGATATGATGGAAAATGGAGGTGGATGTTGGGCCGAGCAGTTCCCTTTCGCGACGAACATGGTAAAATCGTCAAGTGGTTTGGCACTTGCACAGATATCCATGACGTGGTTGAGCTTCGAGAAGCGGCAAAACAAACGCGCGAGCAGCTTTTGCGAGTCATCGAGCACGCCCGCGTCAGCATCTGGACAATCGATCGCGACACGAAAATCGGAATGCTTGAGGGCAGCATCTTCGCAGACGACGCGAACATCGACAAGGAGCCCGTTGGCAAGTCGGTGTACGACGTTTTCTGTAAACACAGGGGTGGACGGGATATGGGCAGCCTCAAGGACAAGATTGACACTGTCTTGAGCAGCAAGAGTAATGACGAGGTCCTTGAGATGCGTATTGACGGGAGCAACCGATGGTATAGAACGCGGCTACTCCCGATGCTGGCCAGGACTCGAAAGGCCGGCATTGAGGGCACAGAAAACATTGTCGAGGGCGTCATAGGCGTGAGTATGGATATTACAGGTAAGATACCTTCTGATGGTCCTGCCGCTTCTTCTAACACACACCGCAGAGGCTCGCGCGCGAGAAAAGGAGCTCCGCGACCAAGAAAAGGAGAATTCCAAGCTCATCGCGAATGCCGTAGCAGCCAAGGAAGCCAGTCGCATGAAGAGTCAATTTCTCGCCAACATGTCACACGAGATTCGAACACCAATAGCAGGCGTCATCGGCATGAGCGAACTGATACTGGATACGGACCTCGACCAAGAGCAACGGGAATGTGCCGAAAATATCCAAAGATCTGCCAATGGGCTTCTTACCGTTATCAACGACATCCTTGATCTTTCCAAGGTGGAATCTGGCCGGCTAGATGTCGAAGAGGTGCAGTTTAGTCTCTCAATAGTCTTGCGAGACGTCAACAAGATGATGGCTTTTGCTGCTGTAAGGAAGAACATTAGCTACGACAGCCACATCCAGCCAGAAATCGAGCGCGATTTAAAGGTCATGGGTGATCCAGGACGCCTACGACAAATTTTGACGAATCTTCTCACCAACTCGATCAAATTCACCGCCGAAGGGCGCGTAACCTTGAGCGCAGAGATAACAAAACAAGACAACGATACCGTCCACGTCCAATTCGTCGTCGAGGACACCGGAATAGGCATCGAAGACGAAGTCCGGCAGCGACTCTTCAAACCATTTAGCCAGGCCGACTCATCCACTGCTCGCCGGTTTGGTGGCACTGGGCTTGGCTTGGCCATTAGCAAAAATGTAAGAAACCCTCGCCATAAAAAGACACAACTAACGTGAGTATAGCTTGTCGAGCTGATGCGCGGAGAAATTGAGCTCGAGTCGAAGCTCGGTCACGGTACCAAGGCGTTATTCTGGATCCCCTTTAACAAAGCGCAATACCAACCCGAAGGCACTCCTCTGATCGACATTGCGGCGATTCCCGACCGGCTTCAGTCAGATGTGTCCGTTTCCTGCGGCAGCTCGGAGGAGCCAGGGGGAACCCCTCCCATGACTCCTGCTGTTGGTCGCCCGCATTCAATCAGCTCGGCTGGTGGCAACGCGAATTTTCACCACGTCCTACCAGATCACCTCTTCTCGCTGAGCGAATCAGAACGAGCTTCAATTCAAATTTTGGTGGTCGAAGATAAGTACGTCGGCGTGTCCCCAACCCCCACCCCACTTTCCTTTTCCAGCAAATCCTTTCCGCTTCGAGCCCTCTAACACTTTACAGCCATGTCAATCAGCAAATCGCCCTCAAGACCATCAAGAAGCAAGGCTTTTCTGTCAGCGCGGTGTGGAATGGCCAAGAAGCTCTCGACTATCTTCTGAAAGCCAAAGAAGGCAAAGTGCCCTGCCCCAATGTGGTTTTGATGGACGTTCAAATGCCGGTAATCGACGGTTACGAAGCTACAAGAACAATCCGGACGAAACCGCCCTTCCGCAATACACCAGGAATCGGAGATATACCTATAGTGGCCATGACCGCCTCTGCCATTCAGGGTGACAAAGAAAAGTGCCAACAAGCAGGCATGGACGACTACTTGTCTAAACCGGTTCGAGGGAAGCTTTTAGAAAAAATGCTTGTCAAGTGGGCTGTTGAAGGTAAGCGCAAGCGGTCAAAGGCGGAAGAAGTGAAGCAGGGTGAGACTTCGAAGGCGGCAGAACCACCCCCAAAACCACAGCGACCAAGTCCCTTGACTCTTAAATCCATGGATCCAACAGACTCGACCGATTCCGCCAATATTCGCAATCCCACCTCCTCGGATTCGGTCGCCACTATTTCTACAAAAGTCTCGCCTACCAAACTCAAAAAGCCCAACCACTCATCGGAAGACGCCTCGTCGACGCCCAAAGAGCCGAGGTCGCCAACTCGGCCTCAATCGCATCCTATGGGACCAAAACGCGACTCTTTGGCCCCAACAATGGAACAATTGGCAGCCATTTCCGAGTTCCACGTGCATACATCTACCGAGACCGAGCATGAGCGGATAGAGAGGAGAGCAAAAGCAGAAGAGTTGGCAGCCGAACTACGCCAAGCGAAGCTCATTAGCCTGTCTGACTTGACTCCACAGGCGAGCCCGGCGGAAGAAGCGAGCAAAGAGTTGGGCATGGACATGGGATCGGGGGACGACATGGAGGGGACAGATGAGACAGGGGTGCCTCGCCACGCTCTCACGCGAGAAAACATGTCGAGGTTTGAAGAGCAGCAAGCAGGTACAGCGCCGCCAGCCGCCATTCCCACGAGTCCCAAAGATGAGACAACAATCGACGTCAACATAGACCTCGAGAGCGTGCGGTCCGTAGGGGATCAGTACGAAGACACAGGGAGCGTGCTCGCGGAAACTGGGACCGGCACGGGCAAGAACACGCCCTTCTCTCCATCGGTCCCGCCGTCATCAGGGCGGCCAAAAAGGGGTTCGTCAGGTCTTGCAGCTGGTGTAGAGGCGGCATTGCAGAGAAGCATCAGCGCTCGAAAAGCGGTGCGTTCAAGCTCCTCACCGAGGTCCTCCCCAGCACGATCAAAACGCATTTTGGAAGAGGAAGCAGGGGATCGATCGCCGTCAACATCACCACCGCCGAGGAGGTTGAAAGAATCGTGACCCAGCCTCCTCTTCTTTCTCAAACTCGTTATCTTGCGCTGCCGATTGTACACGGAGACTTGGTAGTCCGTCGTTACAGCACATCTTTTCTTTTGCCGTTATGCATATATATACCACGGAGGTCTCTTTGCATTGATTGCTTCTTCGATAATCTCTCGAGTCAACGCATCCAGTATACCGTCAAAATGGACCAGACGGCGGACAATTATATTCAGACTCAGCCTTGCAGCGCTGGCAGCTGCGAACTTTTCGCTCCCATACGTACCTCTTCGATTTCCCTTGCACTCTGAGGGTTTCTTCAAACACGACCACAAGCGGCTCGACCGTCCGAGCGGATTCGTAGGCAGAGCGACACTCATCAGATGATAGAGACCCGCTGCAGACGACGAGGAGGAGAGAAGCAGGCGTCTTGCCATCGCCGTCGTCGTTTGTCACCGCTTCTAATACGCTTCACCAATTTCGATTTCTGCTTGGAGATTCTGTTTCGCATTGGATATACGTTGTACTGGTTGTGTTATCGTTTTGTTCGCATTCCAATGTTGCTATCGAGAGGCCGGCTCTCTTCATTGTCTCCATCGTCGCAAGATTTTCCGCGTCCTTTTTCGCCTCGCTCTACGTTTTCGGGTTTCTCGGTTCTCAGTTCTTGGTTCTCGGTGTTAGTTTGTCTTCCTTCGTTGTCGGTCTTGAAGACTGGCGCGTACATGGGCGGCGTCGCGTGGGCATTGGCATCGCGTGTGGCACATGAAGCGGTCCGATTCGGTGCGAATTTCCATTTTCCTATATGGTTGGGGCAACGTCGTCTCATCTCCTTTTGGGACGTGTTTCGGTTCTGCATTTTTTCTCGGTCCTTGCGTAGCATTTCAGCCCGGCGTACCGCAATGCAAATGTGGTCGGAGTAAGGAAGATGGTGGAGCAGGAGAGAGAGACAGTGTGGAAGTAGCATGATACCGATATGATGCAAATACTCGACACTTTGGTGAACCGCGTCGTACTCGTATCAATACGAAGGTGTGTGTGTACTTCCAAAAGTAAAGCGGCATGGCTGTTCCAAAAGCATGTTTCCACCAGTGCTGGTGCATCCATAGGATCGTGAAGAATTCACGCACAAGGAGCGTTCGCGCGTATGGACCGGACCATTCAAGGATAGGGGGCATCCACGCTTAGGGAGCATCCAAGAGTGCGGATCATCCACACATAGGGAGCATTCGAGAGTATGGACCATCCACAAAGAGGCAGAATTCAAGAGTACGGATCATCCATTTTTAGGGAGCATTCACGCATAGACAGTAATCACGCATGGGGAGCATTCATGTGTTCGTATGATAGGACAAAGCCACATGCTTACAGTTATAGTCTCGTGATGAACTCCCGGCCCTCCTGGCACTTACGCACTGAACCCCAGATCTAGAGGCATGAATCTAGCAGCCACGCGCCGTTTCACTCTCTCGCAACAATTGCCTTCGGACCTCCTACTAGCATCCTAGAGAGGGAATTAAGGAAGAGATGAAACTGCTGCCGCACAGAACTCACGGTAACCTACTAGGTCGCCGTGCATGTCGTTCCTTTTCTACTGATAACTATACCAGTAGGGACGCAGGTTCGGATAGACGTAAAAGTGGTGGTAAATGTTTTGGCTACATGCGGAGACTCGCCATTAAGTCTGTATGTTGTTGTGCGTCACTACTTAAATAGCGGATTGTAAGTGGCCTCCACTTACGTGGCCTACAAAGGAAAAGAAGAGAGAGTAAAGCACGCGAAGTACTCAACTAAGTCCGCCCAAGAGAGAGACCAGTAGCCAGTTCCAGGTGTTCTTACGACTTGTTTCCGCGGCGCTGTGGTTAGTTGAAACAAAAATGGGCCTAGAGGTGAGAAGGTCGACGTTTTTATACCCCGGCCCAGTCACATCCAGGCCACAAGACCGCACGGTGGCTGCTGCGCACCTAGCGCTCTCTTTCTAAGTATAAAAGCGGCGTCTATGGACTGTCCATCCATTGAGCAGCAGTTCTTTGCCTGCGGTGGAAAAACATCTAAAATGCCTTCATACTGGGAGGCTAAGGTCCATGTCCTTGAAGACTGGGAGACTCTTGTTTCTTCCAAGTCGGCAGTCCGGGCGATTTCTCGAGTTAAATGTTGAAGTCAGTGCGGTTGAAGCGTGCTAGACATCTGAGCTCTTACTAGGGCTCACCATCATGCCCCCGTGATGTCCCACTTCAGTGTTAAGACGTGATAGTGGCATGTGCAGGAGTTTACTCTCTCACAGCCCAAACAAAAGTGTAAAAGGCATACGAGATAGATAGGTTGTACTCGTTTGTTTTAATAAGTAGATCTTGGCTTGACAGGACAGCCTCCGTGGCGAGCGAAGCTGCAGATTTTATACCCTCCAAGAAGGACACGAGCCGCACGAGACCCGAGCTTGAGGCAACAGTCATGGGTTGAGCAGTCAGGAGTCAGTTTGTTCTGCGCCGCTATCTGCTCTTCACTCAGCATCGGCTGCTGTCCTCGGATTCAGGAGCCGACAGATGTTCTTTGTACTGGGTGGTGAAAGTGTCATCGGAGCTCTGTACATTGCCCTTTCTTCGCCACCTCGAAATCAAGGCTACCGAACTGACGGAGAGTGCGGAAGCCGTCATTGCACAAGACATCAAGCATCGCAGCGGCACGATACGACTCACCATCACGTCTTCGAGATGCCGAAGACTTCCACATCAGCGCAACGCGCGGCCTCATCTCCCAGCCTGAGGACAAGAGGCGGCCAAGTCGAACCAAGACAAGAGCCCAAGGCACAAGTGCCGAGCCTCTCCAGCCTCAGTCGCCAGGGTCAGACCAAGAAGTAAGAGAGAGAGAGAGAGAGAGAGAGGGCCGAAGAGGCTCATGTAGCCAGCCAGCGCCGCAAGCCAAGATGATCCAGCCTCCATCTATATATAGAAAAGAGGGAGTGGTTTGTCGATCCCGGATGTCGCAGAATTAATAGTGACGTAGGTACCACTATAGGTTCGCACGTTCCAAGAAAAACCAATATCTCCAGACCGTGACGTGCATGGCCAATGCAGTGATGCTGTTGATACCGGCGCTTGTTTTTGCGGATTGGCATATTGCGATTGCTGATTGACAGGGAAGACGGCTTTAGGACCAAGGCGGAGGTTGGTGCATTGGCGGACAGGGAAGTAGGTCGGGCACACTTGGCATCATTTTCGACATTGCCCTCGTTCGTTGAGCATGCTAGGTGTTGGCGAAAAATGGCCATGGTGATGTGAGAGTCCATGGGCGCAGAACAGAAATACCGCCTCCGTGCTCGGACATCTTGACAATGCCTGCGTAGGCTTCATCGCAAAATCGCGAAGGATTCCGCTCACCAAAGAGACTCAAAATCACATACATGCAAAAGGACAATTGAACAGAGGGTTATCACCTGGGGTCTCGCTTACCTAATCGGCCGGGTCACGACGCATTGATGCCATCACATGGATGCGCACATGGCCGGGCATTGATGCATTCCACACGCATTGCCCAGGCGCGTTGCGCTTCAATTCCTCTACACCGACTATTTTGGAGGGTTTTGGAGGGAGCTGGAACTCGGTTCCAACCACATTGGGCCTCACCCTGCGTTGGACGTTCTATCCCAGGATGCCCTTTTCCTCGTGCCGCTTTGGCGAGAGGCCAATGGAGTGGATCGCATTGCCAACCTTTGCCTTGACAATGTCAAAGTGAATAGCCATTTGGCTGACTTCTTGATCAAGCCACTGCTTGACTTCCTGCTCGGCGGAAATGTCAAAAAGTTCGTCTGGCGGCGCCTCCAAGCTCCATGCCAAACTGATGTGAAAGGCCTGGGAACGATCGTCTTTGGCAGCCACCAAATCGGTCTTCTGGGACTTGCCGTCAATCGCCAGGACCGCGTCAGCCGCCGAGCCCCAGGTTCCGCTCATGTCAACGCCGTCGCCGTGGCCATTGCCCTTGGCGGCCTGGCTGTAGAGCTCTGGGTAGCCAAAGGCCTTGGCGGTCTGGTTGCTGGAGAGCAACAGCTTGTTGAGAGCGTCGCCGTCGGATCTCCGGACGCCGATGACGAGGAACCAGCGGGAGCGGTCATAATTCGGCACCCATTTGAGACCCGAAAGAGCCGCGTCGAAAGGACGCGCGCCGCTCGCGCGAATTCTGGCGGTCAGGGCATCAAGGAATGGCTGGCGTTTGTCGGTGGGGAGAGGCAGAGTCCGACTGAGCGAAATGTGAAGAGGGGCGCGCGTGGAGAGCGGGGTTAGCAGCAAGGTGTGGATGTGCTGTTTGGGCAAGGTGGTTGAGGCGGTACGGTAAAAGTTTGAGGTGGCTGCTTGGACGCGTTGCAGCAGGGTTTCCACAGTTGATGACTCTGAGGAATTGGGGTGCCCTCGAGGCGAGTCAGTCAGCTAAAGGGTCTCTCTCGAAAGGGACAAGGGTCCGGGGAGGTGACGAAGCTCCATGTTACTTACACTCTAGATAAAGATGCGAAGGCCAATGGCCGTCCATGTGGGGGATGGCACGTTTGCGACCGGCATGAAGAGTGGGATCGTCGTGAGTCGCGGTACGCATGCTGGTTGCGTACAGGTCGTGGAAGGCGGCGGGCAGAGGCGGCAGGGATTGATGGGAGACGTCAGGGTTGGAGACGGGCGGGTGGTGGCGCAGCCGTTTGACGGGCGGACGGGAGGTTGCGCGGTCGGAATCGGATTCCGAGTCTGAGTAGGCGACCAGGGCCATGGCCATGGCCGGATCGGGGACGCGAGGAACGGTTGCGGATGACGAGAAGGATGAGGGCGAGAAGTGGAAGAGAGGAAGAAGTGATGTGCACGCGGCGGGTGGGCGTAGTGCCTGGCCAGGGCAGACAGCGAGATCGACGGCAGCCCGCCGCGGTACGTCACTGGCCATGACGCATGCCACCCCCATGTCGTCGCCCTACCAGAGCAGAGGTAGAGGTAGAGGTAGAGGTACCCGGACTCTCACCTGTCAGGTTCATGTTGGCAGGCGCAATCGAGACTTTTACTGCGCCTGCGCCTGCACCTCCACCTCCACCGCCAACTGCATCCATCAAAACTCGTCCCTCCCCGTCTGCTTCTTCCTCTTCCCCTCTTCAACTTTCTTACCCCGAACCCACATCTAACCAACCCAACCCATCCCATCCTCCACCATGGAACCACACCACGCCGACAGCAAAGCCGTATGCACCCGCCTTCCCACCCCACACGACCGTTACACTGACATCTCACAGGCACAAGAGTACCTCATCAACCCACTGGTCGAGACGGAGCCCAGTGAGGAGACTGGTCCTGGCAGCCATTTCCGCTCCACATTTGCGCCTGCAGAACCCCTCAACATCCCCTCCCCACCTAGCTCCGCCTCCAAGGACCGATCCATGCCCGCCTTTTCCTCCCGCAACCCTTACCGCAAGTCTTCGGCCGGTTCCCACGCCGGCAGCCACAGGAGTCGTGCAAGTCATGGAAGTCATGGCAGTCATAGCTCCGTGGGCTCCAACTTCATCACTCCCCCCTCATCGGCCAGCCCCAGCCAATCACGCTTTCCTCAGCACCGCGAGAGAGCTGATTCCCACGCCAAGTCTCCTCGTGAACGCCGCGGTAACTCCTTCTCCCATTCGCCCGGCATGCCCTCTGGACGTCCGCGCCGGAGCAGTTCTCTGAGGGCCCGTTACCCCGGAGACAAGTCTACCCACCCACTGGACCAGTTGTCGCGTGAGAACAAGCAAGCCCACCGCTCTCACCACCTTAAGAAGCGCCACATTCCAGGTCCCGACACCATTGACAAGCTCGACTCCGTCATGAGCCGTTATCACCACGAGGGCCCCTACGACGCAACTCTCCTTGCCCGCAACACTTCATGGGAAACCAGTCCAGTTGCTGCCCTCTCCGATTCCAATGCCGAGGCCCTCAAGGCGACGCCGGCCGAAAACATTAGAGATGCTTTGGAAAGACATCGCCCCATTGATGGCGTTGCAATCATTCCTCCCGGCCACCAGGATCGCTTCGGTCGTACCTACGACTACAAGGAAGGAGATGACATGATGATTTACAATGGCGGCAATTTCCGACGATGGCCCGGCGTTGTGAGTAATCACCTTCACATTATGTGAAGCCATTTCTAACATTTGACAGGAGTACCACCCCGATGATATTAAGGGTAAAGGGGAGCCTTCGTACTCGCTCGACGAGGCCATGAAGCGGATGAAGCTCCAGGATCGTGACGGCATCGAAATGAGGACACGTCCACGCAACAAGACCGTCGGTCACGTCGAGTACCAGGGTGTCTATCCTGGCCCAACTGCCGGCAGCTCCAGCACCAGCGGATACCGCGATTGGGAGCAGCAGGGCGTCCACCGTAGCAACTCGACCGGCAGGAACCTCACCGCCGGTTTGCGAAAACGATTCGGAAGCTTGAAGAGGAAGAACAGAAAGGCCGAGGCGGCGGCCTAAACATCTTTCCTTTTGACACGTTGAAAAGCAAGCAAAGACGACATCGTGATTACTGTCAAGTATTGCATAGGGTTACAGTTTTTCAGGGATCAAGGGACATACATACAAATTGTTGTACTATAGACTTACGAATTGACGACAGAAATAACAAAGAACATTTGTCACAAGCGCCGTCTCATGCTCCTTCATGCCTTTTGCCCATCCCACCGACAATCGTGCTCGCTCCTTCGCGATCGTCTTGGCCATGCAAGCCGTGGGGGATCGGGGTCCTGCCGCTGACGTCAGTGCAGCGCGGATCACTGCGTGGGAGAAGCAGTTCGACACGACTCTTGGCCGTTCCTCGTCCCTGCTTCTCCTTATCTATACTTCTTTGGGTCGCAATTGGCGTTGGATTGACGGGGTCCTTCCAGACCCTTTCTTGGTGCTGGATTTTCTTTTTCTTGCCTTCACCGTGGGTTTCGAAAGAAACGCGAGACCTCCTCGCAATGTGAGTGCACTTAGGGAGCATTCATCTACTGTCGCAGTCGCACTGAAGGAGCATTCATTCACTGCTACAGTAACACTCAGGGAGCTTTCATCTTCTGCTGCCGTCGCACGTAAGGAGCATTCATCTACTGTTACAGCTATACTTAAGGGGGCTTTCATTCACCGTGGCATCTAGACCTAGGGAGTCTCATTCCTTTTTCCATGGTGAAATGATTGTCAGCTGCATCACGGCTCTCCTGCCTACCTTTATTGCCTCATGATGATGGTCCACGCGGCGGCGGCGGCGGCGGCGCGGTTAAGGCTCATGGATTTGAGGTCATCGTGAGCGGACGGGCGGCCAAGTCGAGTAGATCTCAAGTGGTGATGGTCCTCCCACAGCACACAGTTACTAAATGCGGAGTTAGTGTGTCCAGTCGGCCCATTGCCCGTGGATTGGTGTGCAGAGGAGAGAAGCATCGACGCGAGCATTTTATACCTACGTCCTGGCATACACAGACCACGTCCACGCGCGCATCTGCTCCCTCTGATTCCATATAAACGGGGCATCACGGCGCATGTGGGTGCGTGACTGCGTGGTTGCCTGTTTAGCCCTGCTGCCGCCTAGCTGGCTACCTAGAGGGTAAGGGCTGCAGAGGATAAAAAGGCGCTACACCTTTCTTCTATCATGAGCTGTCAACCTCTGCGCCGCCGCATCGTCTGCGAAACAAAAATGACGGTCAAGAATTACTCTTTGTGTTTGCGGCAGTTGCCTTCCATTCCTTTCGACTTGCTTAGGTTTGATCATGTTAGTTCACTCTACACCACAACATTCTTGGTGGCATTCGCTTTCGTAATCTTCCAGTGAGCATTGCCGTCATGACGGCATGTCGTTGATGCAACGCGGGGAGCATCCATCATCAGACCAGCACGTCGGCCGACGGAAAGTGGAGAAGAAGGATTGATTGCACTCCCACAGTGCCTGTCTTTGTGGATCTCATGTCTGCTGAACAGACAGGCCTGCCAGTGATTTTCCTTGAGAGAGAACTCTGCGTCGAGTTTCATAGGCGGGAAGGCTGAGAGGCACGCCCGCTGGCTACCACATGCGTATCTGTATAATTCCATGTGATTAATGACCCACGTGTCTGCCCAGAGCCAGCAACTCCCTCCTGCCGTAGTGCGCCTCAGTATAAAAGGCACGCATATTTCACTATGAAGTTCTCATCCTCGACGCTCGCGCTGTAGTGGACAGCGTACACGCCACTGAACGCAAGATTGATACAATCCACACTTTGGCCTGGTTGTGTTCTCGCCCTAGTTTTGCGACTGACTCACTTGACACCCATTTTACTGCGACTTTTGCCTTCATTTTCTCATGTTAATGAAGAGTGTCATTACTGTGGCATGATGCTGTGCATCATCGATGTAGTCGGTCGCTTTCGACCAGAATTTGACTTTCCAGTCCGTAGACCGCCGCACCACAGTCGGTGTCGAAAGAAATGAGACTCCTAAAGTCCAGCTGCGGCAATGAATGAATTCTTTTCAAACACAGCCGTAGTGGTACACGAATGCTTCCTAAGCGCAGGCGTCACAGTGAATGAATGCTCCCAAAGTGCAATCACATCAGTAGACGTACGCTCCCTAGACGCACCCATTTTTCTAGGTGGTCCAATTTCTTTCGACACCCACTGCGGCACTTGTAACAGGACAAAGATCATCGCTTTTTCGTTTTGTACCCGGCGCGCTCGCTCTGCATTAGAGGAGGCGGACAGGATGTTTATTGTACAACAGTCGGCTCAAAACCACGGCTCGGTGGTGGACAACGCCGACGGCGAAAGATAGAGAGGGCAAAGGAAAAGAAGAGAAGATTCATTCGTAGAACAACGCCCGCCCCGCAAAAAAAGGACTTTTCTCTTTTGTCAAAGCCAAGTCGCCCCGTCAGAAATAATTGGCCAAAAGAGAAATCATTTACAAAATTCCAACCACGTCTTTTTTTCGTCTCCCCCGTGTAGGGAGCGGTCGTGGACCTCCACGCACCGCACACTCTCCCCTTTCTGCTTCCGAGATAGTGGCAGGCATCGCTTACAACGACTTGTTGCCAACAAACTCGCTCCACTTCCTGACTTCGTTGGGGATGCCGTCAGCGCGGGGCAGCTTCTCGCTGCAGCACTGAGCAAAGAGTTGGGCAGTCTACACAATGTTAGTGTTCATCTCACAAAGGGAAAAAGAAGGGAGCTTACCTTGGGCTCCATGAACAGCGGCACACCAAAGTCGACCGCGTTCCTCCTCATGACGTAGTCCTCGTCAACCAGGCTCGATGCCCTGGTCTTGGCCAGGTTGAACACGCCCTTGATGTCGTACTTCTCAAACACCTCCCTGAGCGCACGCTTGTCCTCCTTGGGGAACTCAATAACCTCGACGGACACGTTGCCGTTGGCCGTCTTCTCGAGGTGGTTCTTGACGTCAGGGTTGGCCGCGAACAGCTTGTAGCCAAGGGGCGCAAGGTAGTTGACGATCTTGACAAGCTCGGGCTTGCTAACGTCGCCACCGAACAAGAGACCCTCGCCCGGCTCAGGGACGCGGAAGTTCATCATCGACTGCACCGAAGTCCAGTACGCCTCGACCAAGTCCTTTCCGAAGCAAGCCATCTCGCCAGTGGAAGCCATTTCGACGCCGAGGTAGGGGTCAGCACCAGCCAGACGAGTCCAGGAGAACTGGGGAACCTTGGTGGCGACATAGTCGCGCTTCTCACTCATGAGGTTGGTAGGCTCGGGCACGTCACGGCCGACAAGAGCCTTGGTGGCAACGTCAATGAAGTTGGTGCCAAGGACCTTGCTGACGAAGGGGAACGAGCGGGAGGCACGGAGGTTGCACTCAATGACCTTGAGAGCCACATCACCGCCATCGGGGTTGTCGGCCTTGATGATCTGCATGTTGAAGGGACCGGTAATCTTCCAGGCCTTGGCGACCTTGTCTGCAATTTCCTTGCAGCGGTCAAGAGTCTTCTGGTCAAGGTTGACAGGGGGCAGCACAAGCGTAGCATCACCAGAGTGGACACCAGCGTCTTCGACGTGCTCACTGACGGCGTGGACAAGGACCTTGCCGTTGCTGGCAACTGCATCAACGTCAAGCTCCTTGGCACCCTCAATGTACTGGGTGATGACGACGGGGTGGTCGGGAGAAACATCGGCAGCAGCAGTGAGCTTCTCCTGAAGCTCGTCCTCACTGCGAATGACGGTCATGGCGGCACCAGACAGGACATAAGAGGGACGGACGAGAACGGGGTATCCAACAGACGAAGCAAACTTCTTGGCTTCCTCATACGAGGAGAGCTCCTTCCATGCAGGTTGATCAACTCCGATGGAGTCGAGGATCTGAGAGAACTTGTGCCTGTCCTCAGCCTTGTCAATGTCCTGGGGGTCCGTGCCGAGAACCTTGGCCTTGCCGGTCTCCTGGAGCTTCAGAGCAATGTTCTGGGCGAGCTGACCACCGACAGAGACCACAACACCAGAAGCAGTCTCGAGTTCGTAGATATCCATGACACGCTCGTAGCTCAGCTCTTCAAAGTAGAGCTTGTCAGCAACGTCGAAATCGGTGGAGTAGGTCTCGGGGTTGTAGTTGATCATGACCGTCTTCTTGCCAAGCTTGTTCAGGGACTGAGTCGCCATGACGGCAGACCAGTCAAACTCGACCGAGCTACCAATACGGTAGACACCGCTGCCGAGGACAACAATTCCGTGGTCATCGAATGTGACATCGTGCGAGGAGGCATTGTAGGTGGTGTAGAGGTAGTTGGTGTCAGCAGGGAACTCGGCAGCCAGGGTATCAATCTTCTTGACGAAGGGAGTGATGCCGAAGCTCTTCCTGCGGGCACGGACCTCGTCCTCGGTGCTGTTGACCGCCAGAGCAATTTGCTTGTCGGAGAAACCAAGCTTCTTGGCCTTGAGAATGACCTCCTTCTTCAGACCAAACAGGCTGCCAATCTCCTGGAGGTCGTTGGTGCAGTCGACAATGTTTTGCAGCTTGTACAGGAACCACTTGTCAATCTTGGTCAGGTCGTGGATCTTGTCAACGCTGTATCCCTCGTGGAACATGGCCTGACCGACAGCAAGCCATCTGCGGTCAGTAGGGTTTTTGAGAGTCTCGTCCAGGTTGTCAAACTTGTCACCCTGGAAGCCCAGGAACCTCGGGTCGACCTGACGGCAAGCCTTTTGGAAAGATTCCTCAAACGTGCGACCAATAGCCATGACTTCACCAACAGACTTCATCGAAGAGCCAATGTCGCGCTTGACGTTCTGGAACTTGCTGAGATCCCAGCGGGGCATCTTCGTGACAATGTAGTCAAGGGAGGGCTCAAAGTTGGCAGTCGTAGTCTTGGTAACGGCATTGGGAAGCTCAGGGAGAGTGTGTCCCAAACCAATCTTGGCAGCAGTGTAGGCAAGAGGGTAACCAGTAGCCTTGGAGGCAAGAGCCGAAGAGCGAGAGAGACGAGCGTTGACCTCAATCACACGGTAGTCGAGGCCGTCGGGCTGCAGAGCGTACTGCACATTGCACTCTCCGACGACACCCAAGTGACGGACAATCTTGATTGAAGCGGAGCGGAGCATGTGGTACTCCTCGTCGCTGAAGGTCTGACTGGGAGAGACGACGATACTGTCGCCAGTGTGGACACCAAGAGGATCAAAGTTTTCCATGTTGCAGACCGTAATGCAGTTGTCGCTGGCGTCACGGACGACCTCATACTCGGCCTCCTTCCAGCCCCTGAGGGACTTCTCGACCAGAATTTGCGGCGAGAGGGTCAAAGAGCGAGCAGCCAAGTTCCTGAGCTCTTCCTTGTTGTTGGCGAAACCGGAACCAAGACCTCCAAGGGCGTAAGCGGCACGAACAATGATGGGGTATCCGATCTTGTCGGCGGCGTCCAGAGCCTCGTCGACGGTGCCGACAGCAATAGACTCGGCAATGGGAATGTTGATCTCGTTCAGAGCCTTGGCGAAGAGGTCACGGTCCTCGGAAGTCTCCAGAGTCTTGACACTGGTTCCCAGGACCTTGACGTTGTAGCGCTCGAAAACGCCCATCTTGTTGAGCTTGACACCGAGGTTGAGCGCAGTCTGACCACCGAAGCTGAGGAAGATGCCGTCAGGCCTTTCCTTTTCAATGACGTAGGTAACATATTCGGGAGTGACGGGGAGGTAGTAAATCTCGTCCGCAAGCACATGCGATGTCTGAATAGTGGCGATGTTGGGGTTGATGAGCACCGACTGAACGCCAGCCTCTTTCAATGCCTTGAGCGCTTGCGAGCCTGCATGAACAATGCGTCAGCATGCTTTGTTTTTTCATTTGTTTTGGAGGAAATCAATTTTGCGCGCGAGCAAAACCACAGCTCCACCAGAAAATTGTATGACTCACCCGAGTAGTCGAACTCTCCAGCTTGACCAATGCTCAGACCACCGGATCCAATGACCAGGACCTTCTTGACGTTGACCAGGTCGCGGGCACCAGAGATGACGCCGCTGTCGAGGAAGGCCTTTGAAGCCGCGGCCTCGGCGCTCTTGTTGCGGAGGGCTGCAACGCGCGAAAAGGCGCGCAGCTGCTGGCACGAAGCTCTGGAAACTTCAGACTTCCGCAGAGACAGCAGCGGCGAAGAGGCACTGGCCGTAAAGGCGCGGGTAGAGGTCTGGGGAGCTCCGGCAGTGCGACATGAGCGGAGGAGGTTGGGCGCGCGGCGCGCGAGGCGGCCTGAGAGAGCCATTGTAGCTGGACGAATTGGGGAGGAGGCAACGAGGCCGGTGGAACCTCTTCGACCCTCAGCTAGGAGCTCGCGAGAGAGAAGAGAATTGCTTGGGTGGAGGAGAGAGTGACGGGAATGAGGGGAGTCGACAGAGCTCGAAGTCGCAGCAAAAACTAAAGCGCGGATCCCTCGCGATAAGGATAAGGCCCGGGCGGTCAACCGAAGGAATTGAAGGGAGACGCAACCCAACAGCACAACCGTGACGTTATTCTTTCAGGAGAGACGAGACGAGAGGGTTCAATGGGCACGCCAATAAATAATACGGCCGGCCAGACGACTCCATATGACTCAATGCTACCGTACCGAGCGTCCGCGCGCTGTGATGGGGATCGAGACTGTGGAGGGCAGAGACGGGGGCGGGAGCTTGTACAATTTTTTGGCGACCCCGATTTTCGGACTCGCCGTCCCCTCCCTCTCAAGTCCGCGGCCCGCTGCCAGGAAATGCTCCCGTCGACGTCCCTTGGAACCTAACCAACCTACTACACGCATTGGTCCAGCGACTGCCGACCCCGTGGGGGGTTTGACTTTGTCCTCCATGTCGTCAAATTCTTCACATCATGCTCTACAATATTTACTTCTCAAAAAACCAATCGCGCCCCTGACTCCAATCCATGCTGATCTCCAGGCCAGGTCCACCGACGAAGTTCGTTCCCCATGCTCATCATTATAGGGCATCCCCAATTGTCTGCACTGTGACTGTTGACCCGGCCCGATCCTGTTCCGTGTGCGTTTCCCGGTAGGTATGCTTCACAACTGCCATTTCGCCGTCCCCACCTCACTTCTTGCTGCTTGCTTTTGCCTTGACGTTCTTTCCCTTGGTCTCTTCCTGGCCTGCCTTTTGCTCCATGGCCTTCATCCTCTCTTTGAATGCCCTTGGGCTCTCCAATTCTTTCGAACTCTTCGTCTTGGTGAAGAACTGGGCCAGCTTCGATGGTCCAGACCACATGCCAACCTTTTTTGCCTTTGCCTTTGCCTCTGCAGCCCGGTACTTGTCCTCAAACTCCCCAAACTCGGATCCTGTCTTGGCTTCGTATACCGTAGCGAGGCCGTTCTTGAGCATCTCGAGCCCGACATCTTTGCGGAAGATGCCCCGCCGAATGAAGACGGTGGCGACTACGCGGTCATATTGGTCACGACGATAGATGTATGCGCGGACTCGGCGGTCGAGAATGTGGTTCTTGAGCCATTCGAAGGCTTCTTGGCCGTACGGTTGCGCTGGTCTGCCGAAATGCGCGAGTTCGGGAGCGTCAACACCTGCTATGCGTATATGGATCTGTGTTCTCGTCAGACATGAATGCAGCGCAGTCGCCCCAAGACGTACGGTATTCGACTGCAGCCCCTCCCTGCTGGTTGGGACCTTTCTCCACGGCAGCCAACCCCAGCCCGTCAGCCGGCCGCCTGGTGTGTGGAATAGGTGAAAGTTGTCGGCATCGCCAACTCTGGTGACTCTGCCAAACAGACTCTTGCGTCGGAAATATTTTGGCTTGATATAGTTGACGCTTGGTATCCTCCTGACGTAGGATTTGTAGAACCGAATAAGCAGGAGAGATGTCGCGGTAGCGGCTACCGAGGTTGCGAGGTTTCGCGGTGTCAAGGCGCTGTCCCAGTCGATGGTGCCGTCGTCCCGTTTCAGCCGGGTCAAGAAATCCTCTTGGTCGTCATCTTTGTTCGACCAGGGCCACCGCATGACTGCGGCGGAAGGAAAGGAGAGGAAGAAGTTGTGTTGAGCGCACTGCGCGCTGCAAGTAACGATTCCACGACCTGTCGCGCGCGCGCGCTAAGACCAAGTCAGAAGCCGAAGGCGGTGTGGGGTTACCTAGACACGGTCGGTTGCGCAGTGACGTATGACAGGCACGGGGGTCGCTGGAATGTTGGAAACTGAATGCTCTATAGAGACCCAGATGCTTTTCACGCTGGGTGCAGGTCACTGTGTCCAAATCAACTGGCGCGTGCCTGACGTGTCCATCCCACGACCTACACGCATGCAACGCGTCTCCCTGATCCGACAGCACCCTGGCACGCCACAACTCTCCGTGCAGCTGTTCTACATACAGGCTTGATTACGCACACACTAAAAGTTGACCTTGAAGGTACGTCCACTGGCCGTCTTTCTCTCCTTCTCTTCCGTCTCCGGCCTGGCTCTGCGCAAAACTTGGTTGGATTAGCGTTTGCCTTCGCTGTTCCAATAGTGACCCTCTTACCTTGCAGGAAGTCTGCAGTACGTCTCCTCATCCTCGAGTGAATATAGGCCTTGGACGCCTTGATGTGGTAGTGGAAATAGTCACGGAATGTCTGGATATGAGAAATGACCTCGTAGCGGCGTTGAATCGTCAGGTGTCTTGGGAACAGGACTGCTCTTGTTAGCACACGAGCAATATGTCCTTTTGCAACCAACTCACCGAAAGTGATGTAGCCGACTTCGCCTGCCTTGGCTTGTGCGACCTCTGGTTGGTCTTGGAGTTCCAGAGGAGGGTCATTCCTGAACAGGACCTGGGGAGCGTTCTGGATGGCTCTCCTCCGAGCATCCACAAACTCCTGAAGGAAGACTTTGCCAAAGATGCGGTCCGTCTCCTCTTTGAAGACAGTACTGAAAATAACTGTCACTCGGTCGTGACCAGCCTTGATGTAGATGGCCTCCTCCTCGCGGTAGTGGATTGCGCGCACTGCACCTCCCTCACGGACGCCCTGGGGTGCAGATTCTGACGTGTACTTGGACGCTTCTTCTTGAAGAGCGGCAAACTCGTCGAATGCCTGCTCAAAGGGAGCAGCCATGGCATTGCGCTTTAGCAGGGAGATCTTGCGGACCAGCTCATCCCGAGCCTCTGTACGCGCTGATCAGTATCAAATCCAATGCCACAGAGGGGCGCTACTACCTTGCTCCGCAGGCAGATTGTCCAAGTCCACTTGCACCGAAAAGTCGTAGCCTGATTCTGGTGCGACGATGTATGGGCCATATTCGCGCTCGAGCACCTGCTGCGCTCCGTACTTGACGAGCTCCTGGAAGCATCGTACGGCTATCGAGACGACAATCTTGGTCTTGGATTCGGGGGTGGAAATATGGAAGGTGACGCCGTCAAAGTCGGAGACAATCTGGTCGATGGAGGCTGGGGGAGCTCCTCTGTAGTCTTGTTAGCTACACCGGTCTCCGCGGGGGCTAGCTCCTCTATGTGAGGACAATGCAGGGGAAGTCCGCACCCCGAGAGCCGATCGTTCAGCAACGACTCAATGAGCACATTCTGGTAGTCCAAGAGCAGCATTGTGGGCGAAACTGCGGTATCAAAGGCGTTGGCGGGTGGTTCGGGGATGGTGATGAGGCAGCCGTGTTGAGCTGGAGACGGTGGTCCGCCCTATGGGTGCCAAGGACTGGGACCGGACGTGGGGCGGGCGGAAAGGCGGCGGGATCGCCCAAAAAGTCCGCGTCGCTTGGAGCTTCGAAAAAGTTCGGACTGCAGACGCGCCTCCGTCACCAACCCTTCGCAATGGTCAAATCATACGTGTACGTCTCCAAGTTTTCCTCTGTCATTGTCGCGCGCGCCCGACTAATCTGAATAGAAAGTATGAACACTCTCACACCTTCGGCGTCGTAAATTCTGCCACTTCGAATGCCGTCTGGGTCCCTGATGCCGGCGCAAACCGCCTGACTGGCGCCGGCCATGCCTACGTGGGCGCGAATGAAGAAGTGCTCTGCTGGGACGTGAAAAAGGGCGATCTCCTCAGCAGATGGCACGATCGTGCTTGTTCTGCTCAAGTCACCGCCATCGCGCAGAGCAAGACGGACCCCGATGTCTTCGCCGTTGGATACGCAGATGGCAGCATTAGAGTCTGGGACTCGAAGACCTCGTCTCTCTTGATCAGCTTCAATGGACACAAATCGGCCGTCACGCACCTGACTTTCGACGACTCTGGCGTGCGGTTGGCTAGCGGCTCCAAAGATACCGACATTATTGTCTGGGATCTTGTCGGAGAAGTTGGTCTATTCAAGCTTCGTGGTCATAAGGATCAAATTACCGGTCTACACTTCCTTCGTGTCAACCCTGACGAGAACGGCGACGAGGATGAGATGCCCACCGTCACGGACGACGGACCGGTCTTCCTGCTATCAACGAGCAAAGACGCACTGATAAAGATTTGGGATGTCACCTCCCAGCACTGTATCGAAACCCACGTCGCCCAGACTAATGGAGAGTGCTGGGCCCTCGGCGTTTCCCCCGACCACAACGGATGCATCACGGCCGGAAACGATGGCGAGCTCAAGGTCTGGGCGATTGACCAAGAAGGTCTCCGGACAGCCTCGAAGCGGGTAGACGAGATGGCGGATTCAAGGTTCTTGATTGACCGGGGTACGTTACATCGACAAGGCAAGGACCGAACGCTGGGAATCCGTTTCCATCCTCGACTGGACTACATCGCGATACATGGATCAGAAAAGGCCGTCGAGTTGTGGAGAATAAGATCAGACGAAGAAGTGCAAAAGGGTCTAGCCAGGAAGAGGAAGAGAAGAAAGGAGAAGCTTAGGGAAAAGGGAGAGGACGTTGACATGACCGACGCCGACGACATGGCAAGCGCGGGTGTAGCCGACATCTTCACCCCGTACGTCATTGTCCGGACAGGAGGCAAGGTGCGGTCCGTGGAGTGGACTGGAAGAGGGTCGAAAGCGTTGCAACTGCTTGTGGCCACCACTAACAACCTCCTGGAAGATTACACCATTCCAACCAAAGAAAAGACGAAAAAGGCATCAAAGGAAGAACCGCCAGAGTACAGCCGCCAATACTCTGTAGATCTTCCAGGACACAGGACAGATGTTCGCGCCATGGCCTTGAGTTCTGATGACCGGATGTTGGCCTCGGCATCGAGTGGCAGTCTCAAGATTTGGAACGTTAAGACTCAAACCTGTCTACGCACCCTCGAGTGCGGCTATGCACTCTGTTGCGCCTTTCTTCCGGGCGACAAGATTGTAGTGGTCGGCACAAAGAGTGGAGAGCTCGAGCTGTTTGACATTGCGTCGTCACAGCTTGTAGACACTGTTCAAGCGCACGACGGCGCCATATGGACCCTCGATCTTCATCCAGATGGCAAGTCAGTCGTGACCGGAAGCGCAGATAAGACGGCCAAGTTCTGGAACTTTGAAATCGTGCAGGAAGAGATTCCCGGCACAAAGCGCACGACTCCCAAGCTCAAGCTCGTCCACTCTCGTACCCTCAAGGTCAACGATGACATTTTGAGCCTCTGCTTCTCTGCAGACTCTCGTCTCCTCGCCGTCGCAACGCTCGACAACACGGTCAAGGTCTTCTTTGTCGACTCGCTAAAGCTATTCCTCAACCTCTATGGCCACAAGCTTCCTGTGCTCAACATGTCCATATCATCGGACAGCAAGCTGATCGCGACCTGCTCCGCCGACAAGAACATCCGCCTTTGGGGTCTCGACTTTGGCGACTGCCACAAGTCGTTTTTCGCGCATCAAGACTCGATTATGCAAGTAGCCTTCATCCCGCACCCAGTCTCGCGAGACGAGGGTCACTTCTTCTTCAGCGCATCCAAGGACCGCGCCATCAAGACGTGGGACGGCGATAAGTTTGAGCAGATCCAAAAGCTCGACGGTCATCACGGCGAGATCTGGGCCATGGCCGTCAGCCGCACGGGTGATTTCTTCGTCACCGCGTCCCACGATAAGAGCATCCGGGTGTGGATGCAAAGCGACGAGCCCATTTTCCTCGAAGAAGAGCGCGAGCGCGAGCTAGAAGAGCTGTACGAATCAACACTAGCAACATCGCTCGACGCCGACGGCGAGGCGGGCGAAGACGGCGAGAAGGGTGAAGTGGGGGCAGCCACGAAGCAGACGATTGCGACACTGACGGCGGGCGAGCGCATCATCGAAGCATTGGAGCTGGGCCTGGTGGACTTGGAGGTCGTCGGCGAATGGAAAGCCAAACGCGCCGCTAACCCGTCGGTCAACCTCGCGCCGCCGCAGCGCGATCCGCTGTACATGGCGCTGGGCGGTGTCAGCGCTGAGCAGCACGTCCTCAACACTGTGGCCAAGATCCCCGCCGCGCAGCTGCACGATGCCTTGCTCGTGCTGCCGTTCTCTACGCTCCCGGGCCTGTTCCGCTTCATCAACATTTGGGTCAGGAGACAAATGAACGTGCCCCTCGTTTGCCGCGTCCTCTTTTTCATGCTTCGCACGCATCAGCGCCAGATCGTGGCGAGCAAGGAGTTGAAGACGATGCTTGAGGGCATGCGTGAGGATCTGAGAACCACGCTTGGTGGCCTGAAGGATATGATGGGTTTCAATGCGGCGGCGGTCAAGTTTGTCGGCTTGAAGGCGGATGGCACAAAGGTGGCTAGATTGGAGGATGTGGAGGAGAAGGAGAAGGCAGCGGACCAGGGGCGCAAGAAGAGGGCCTTTGTTGATGTCGCTTGAGTGTAATTTTGTCAAAAATGCTAGCACAGCAAATGGGCGTTCTGTTTTATATAGAGCATGGAGATTCAAGACGAGAAAAGCAAGACCGTTTGGAAGAATGAAGTTGACGGCAGTATGTTGCGAGCATCTCTCCAGTAGCCGTAAAAGGCAGAGATAAGTAAACCGCTACCTTTTGTTCCGAATACTCCTTCCATCCGTGACACTGCTCCCGCCGTAGCGCTTCATCTGCCTCCGTCATACTTCTTTAAGTCCGGAGGCTCCATGTGGAGCATGAATTTGGTCGCACATGGATGCCGAGACATGCCTTGCAATCTGATCTATTGAAATCAGGCAGATAACGCGCATTTTGACGGAGAAGGGCGGCAGCCTTTCGGCATTGACATCAACGCTCAATCGGGCAGGTTGACACAAACAAGCCATGTCGCATTGGCGTGCCTCTTGATTTGAGCACGGAGACAGACTTTCGTTCGGGTCGATTGGAGCACGAGCAAGTAGCAAGACCAGCCAAGTAAAAGAGATTAGGATGGGGTCATTTATACGCTATGGATCATTAAAATCAAATTAATAAAACCCAAGGCAAAAGGGCAAAGCTTCCCAAATGCACAACATCATCAAACATACAACGCGGCGTCCTCACTCCCTTGCTGTCTCTGATCTGACCTTTCTGACTCTTCACCTCCTGGTCTTTTGACGTCCGAGTGCTTCGCTGGGTCAAATACGAAGATTGGAAATTCCAAGAAGATGGTCCTTTTCAAAATCGTGGGCATCTTTTCGTAAAGTGCCGGCGGGAATGGAAACAAGATGCTCGTGCGATTGAGCCAGCGCGAATACTCTTCCCAGCGAGTCCCCTTTTCGTAACGCTTCTTGGCGCCTGGCCGCTCTTGCAGCGTCAATCCCGACACGAACATGAGCAAAGTCGTCAAGAAAATGGGGCCCAAGATGGATGCGTAGAGGGCTGCACGGGCGCCACCGTGAACATAGCCGTTGGCCGCCGGAGCCACGGCAATGGTGAATATCGAGAATTGAATTAAGATTTCGCCAAAATAATTCGGATGGCGGGAGTAGTGGAAGAGGCCAATATTGCAGATGGAGCCGTCGCTTCCGTGGCGGGACCTGAAACGGTACTTTTGGACATCGGAGACGGATTCGCAGAAGAATCCAGTGGCGAAGAGTATGACACCGGCGATATCGCAACCAGTGCCGAACTTGGGCTGCGGATATGCTGTAACTTTCGGAGAATTGAGGATAGTAACAGGGAACGAGACAGTCCACACCCAACTGCACATGGTTAGTTGTGTGAGCTTTCGAAAGGATCGCAATGTTCGCTTACAGCATTTGGAAGATCCAGAAGCCGAGAAAGGGAAAGAACTTGTCGCGCTTGTCATCGAAGCGGTCGTCTTTGCCGGTCTTCAAGATTCGGAAGAGCAAAAAGCCCGAGAGACGCGCTCCCCAGAGCATGATGAAAATGGAGGCCACGATTTGGCGCGCATTGTCGCGGTCTCCGCCAAAGGCGAGAGTGATGATGGCAAGGACGACGAAATTGGTGCCGCCAGCGAAATCGGTCAACTTGTCAAACTTGAAGGTGAATGCTATGGAAAAGAAGAAGAGTTGATAGGCGACGGTGATGAGAAAGGTGATTGCCAAGTAATAGTCGTCGAGAACGTGGACGGGGCCGGCCATGGCGGAAGGTTGATCTGTGAAGTTGAGATTGTGACTAGCAATGCCTGTCTCTCATGTCTTAAGAGTCTGATCAATGTAAGCACAACAACAAAGAGCAACGGGTCGTCAAGAGTCAGCCACGAAAAGTGATGTCAAGAGGAAGAGAAGCATGACGACAGGATGCTGTCGAGGGATGAGCCAAGCCTCGGTTGGCTTGGACATGCTCTGGGGATCGCTGTCCATCGATCCATCCATCGGCTTGCCGATGCGCCAACGGCCCGGATGGCCCGTGCGAACCGACTACCCTTTTTCAACGCCATCTTGATGCTCCACGCTCAGACACTCTGTCGACTCTTTCATTATCCTAGTGAACCAACTGATCTCATCGCTTAAAGTTGCGCCAAATTCAAGCATCAGTTCTTCGCTACCGCCCGGCACTCTGCGCCTGCAGTAGCCCCATACTGCGATGAAACCCGTCTCGACCTCAGACCGCAACTCGTGACGCTGCATGTCACGTCTTCAGGTAGAAAGTACTCGTCGAGACTGTGATGCAACCGCTGCCTGGGATTTTGACCACATGCCATTGGCTCCCAGCCATGACAACCTTAAATCCTTTGCCGAACTGATGGGCTCTAAACAAATCACGACCTGGGTGGCTGGAGTTGTCGTACGAGGCTGCCAGATTTTTGCGGTCGTGAACGGTACATGATAAAGGCCCTGATATTTCCATTGCCGTGCTTGGCGACCATCTGATAGCTCTCGGCGCTCTGGATTCTTTAAGAGGCGGACGTTTCTCTCCGTGCCAAACCGGCCGCGTTTCTCGAACAGCTGTCTGCTGCTAGCCTTTCTTTTGACACTCATCACCAGCTGGGCTGAGTAACGCTCACCCTTTTAACAAGCAAGTGTTTTTTGATACCCATCGCACACCGACCGTGCCAACATGACGCGGCTCTGCGCACAAATAAGTCTATTCACATTAGCAGTGTTGGCAACGCTTCTGCCCGAGGTAAGTCCTCCCTTTCAAAGCGGTAGCAAATCACTGATGAGTCCTAGATTTCAGCAGACCTGGCACACCCGAGACGTGGATCCGATATCGTTCGAAGAACAGTAAATGGAAGAGCTCCGTATTTAATAAGAGCCAAAAACAACGCCACAGTGTAAGCATCATGAGGGCTGCTGAGCCGCGGAAGTCTCGACTGACCGGCCGTCAGAACACCAGCGGCACAACCAGTCGCCGCAGCCAAAAACTTTACTGTGACCCAAGTGGTGACCCAGCAGGTGAACCACACTTCTCAAACTCTCTAGTCGCAGAATTCCTTACACCAAGCAGTTGACGACAACGAATATTCAAATGATGACAATGACGGTAAGCAGACCGTGGTCATTTATGGAGCTTCCATTGATTTTGCTCCCAGGTCACTGTAACCCAGAATCCTCCTCCACCTCCTCCTCCAGCACCCACAACCGATCCTGCGGCTGCACCACCACAACAAGGTCAAGGACAAGGTCAAGGACAAGGCTCACCACAACCACCCGCTCAACCACCTGCCAACGTGAGCGCCGCATCTGTCAGCGCGGCCTCTACGGCACCACCTCAACCACCGCCTCAACAACAAGGCGGTGGAAAAGGGGGAGACCAAACACCAAATCAACAGCAACCTCCGCCGCCAGCAGCGCAGCAACCACCTCCTCCACCTCCCGCCTCGGCGGCCTCCGTCACAGCCGCGCAGGCTCCGTCGCCAGCCGCGGCACAACCGAACCCCACCGCCTCGCCTTCTGCGGCGGCTGCCCTCCCGCTCGACATCGATCCGGCCAATCTGGTCAGTGCGCTGACCTTTGGCCTGGGCAGGAGAGGAGCAGTGCCGGAGCCGACGGGGTAGGTGTGTTGGTTTCGGAAGGAGGTCAAGACTGTCGTTCCGATTCCGATTCTCGATTGTACGTACTTTAGCGGTGTTGTTTGGCTCTGATTAATGACGAGTCGCATTTTGTGGCGAGGTTCGTGTATCTACTTGGCCTTGTCTTCCTATCACTATCTCTATGCGGGTCTGCGCGGGCGTTGAAGGGGAACAGCCACGTGCTGCGCTGGTTCGGTGTGATTCGATTCATGGGCTGGATGATTTAATAGACCTATAACGCAGAGGGTCGTCCTGAAAGAATTGCAGTCGGTGCGCAGAGCGTTGGCCGCTACAATTGATAATTTCTATTCCACTTTAATCAAGTCTTTATTGCCTCCATTCTATTTAAATTTCCACAATCTCGTTTATCATGAGCTTCTCTGGAAGTTTTCGCATTTTTGACGAATTCAGGGGCATACAGAAAAGTTTCATCGCTACTTGTCAGCCCCGGCTTGCCTATTTCTTTCACGTTCCTATCCTGGACAAGGACAGCCAAAAAAAAAAAAAAAAAAAAAAAAAAAAGGAGAAGAAGATGATCATTTGGTAAGCTGCGGCTTCAATCTTTCTACGTTGGCATGGTGGTGCTTTTTTTTTTTTTTTTTTTTTTTTGCCAGCATGGTTTCGGCTATGGCCAAGACTGAAGACTCCGACTTTCCAGGGTCGACTGAGGGACGAGATAGATCGAACGTTTTTGGTTGCGGAAGTCTGCGGTTTCCATCACTCTGTCGCGAGCGTACCTTCAGGCCAGTGCCCAGATCCAACAAGCCATGTGTACATCACCTCTACTCTGCGCAGAGAACCATCATCACCGAGTCGCGATGCCTCGGGTCATCAATCAGCGGTGTCTCCAAAAACTGAAAACGTGCGCACCAAGAGATACAGGAAGCTGTTGTCAAACGAGACCAAGAGCAGGTTTGCTCCAGAATCAAAAGACAAGAGCGGCGCTTCTAAAAACGCAGTGGACGTCGAGGCCAGAATCACTTTCACATGGTGCCCCTCCTTGTATGAATGCAAGGGCATTGGTCTGCCCTCACCAAAAAGAAAGCATCCAGTACACGCAACTTGGCAGGGTGTCCAACGCCTGAAACGGGGCACTCGCGCATCGGACCGCGTACAGAGTAAAGTAGCTGTGCAAACGTCGCAGCTGGCTCCTCCATCCACCAACGCATATGCAGTGAGCGTTTCCGCGGGGATGGCTCATGTAGAGTCAAGTCAGACACTTGTCGGTACACATCAAGAGTCGAGACAAGTAAACCGACACCGGCTGGCGCTGCCTGCGGGACGACCATACCACGCGCTGCTGAAGTGGGAAGGTACGGCAAGAGGGGCCGAAACCCAACACACGCACACCAAAAAGCAGCCAGCCAGCATTTGTGGGGGGTGGGAGCTGAGAGAAAGGCGGCAAGGTTCTCGCATGTACATACATGTACATGTACATATGCATGTACTGCGCGCGCGTCTGGTGCAGACCGAACGTGCATGGGGGCCGGGCACATACCTACCCAAGGTAGCCAGCAACCGCCGCGTCGGGGCAACCACCACGACAACGATGACGACGGTGACGTCTGTCTCGGCTGCTACCAGCGAGCCCGCCAGTCATCCTCTGTTCGGCGCATGCGAGCGGGCGGGAGTGCGTGCGTGCGTGCGTGGCCTTCTAGGCTGAATGGCTGGCTGGCTGGCTGGGTCAGGGGCTTCCTTGTGATGCCTGTCAGGGACGTCAGGGGAGCGAGCGGACAACTAACGGGTACAGTAAGTAGATAGGTATATTCGCGACAGGGGAAGTGGGCGGACAGCCGCTGGACGAGCGACGTCGAAAGAGGGATTAGGAAGCCGGGGTTGGTCAGGGGCTTCTGCGCCATTGGGCTGGGAACCTTTGTGCGCAAGACAGTGGTTGGTTGGCGCGGTAAGAATTGCAACGTGCCAGGTGTTATTGTGCAGCGCGAGCGGGTCGTGGTCGAAGTGCCAATCTATTGCCAACTGGCACCTCACAACCGCCAAAAAAATGCACTCATGTCCATCTCTCCAGCCCAGTTCCATCAGACAGAGCAAAGAACGGGAGTAAAGACAAGGTTCGTTCGTGCGCCCCTACCCATGTGGTTCAGGAACAGCGCACCAACCAAGGTACAGGCAAGGTAGACACCGAACCTGCCATCCGCGATTAAAGTTGGCGCTAATCGGCTTAGTGTCTAACCTTAGCACGACGTACCTACGGCATTGCCCACAACCACTCGCGATGTGGGAAAAAGGGAGTTTGAAAAGAGTTGCAACGCCAGTCGACGTTTGAGCACCCCAGTGTCGTCCGCACCCAGGGTGCTGTTGTGGCCATGTTTGAATTGCGCAGGGGTCTACACAGGGACAGACAGTGTGTGAGGTAGGATGGGATTGCTCCTCTCTCCTACTCTCAACTCCCATGTCTGCCGCACCATGACACGGCCGCATACGGCAGCGCCACTTCCAAACGCGGAAGCCGTTAATCAACGCCGAACATTGATGGCTTGCTCCACGATCGCTTCTACCCGCTTCGGGCACGTTGCATCGCGTCGCATTCTCAAACACGACGACGACTCACGATGCCCGCCAGCCTTTCAACGCGCCGTGGCGACGATGCCCGCCTGCTTGTTGGGTTGTGGTGTTTGAGACGATATTTCTGCGTCGATGGGAGGCATGTCTTTGTTCGAGGCTTTGTTCGAGGGTTTTTGTGTGCGAGTGCGCCTAGGTACATTCAGCGAATATACGCACAGAGTGGGATAGACACAGAGAAGTTTCCTGCTGCCGTGAAATCGAAGCAAACAAGCGACTCGATGATAACAACAACCCCCCATGGACGAGGAGGCTTTATACCCCCTCGACCAATTCGAGCAGCAGCACAAACCTATCCAACCCAATCCATGGGCCAGACCGTCCATCCAGAGCATCGCCAAGTCGGCACCAGCCGCCCTGATGATCATCACGACTATCACTACTGGCGACGACAACGGTACGTACCGTCCAAACGCACATCAATAGAGCGAATACGACGCGCCACAGGGCCAGACCAAACGGCGAAGATCACAGCGGCAGATGGGCAGGCGTTAGAGGCAAATCATCCTTCCCGCTGCCATCTGGATTCTGGACTGGATTCGACGTTTGATGGACAGATCCGCGCTGCCGCTCGCCCATCGGCTTGCGTCTTTGGCGACGATCATGGGTACGCGCGTAAAGCTGCGGTAGCGAGCGAGCTTTGGACCCTGAAAGGAGCGACGAGTAGGTGTAGGAAGCGGGTTGAGCACGTTCCGTAAATGTAGTCGGTGACAGACGAAAGACTATGTTGGACCGCTGCCGGCAGGTAAGTGGCGTCGCGCGCAACAAGACGGCAGGTCAGGCACAAGCTGAGCTCTGCGCAACGACGAACAGGAGGACTGGAGCAAAGTGCATTCATTGTGTTCCAAGAGGGGCTCGATACACGCGCACAAGCTTTGCGGTAGCGCCGTCCGCTAGTGCGATTTGATGGGAGGGATGCGAGCGAAACGTGGGTTGGGGGACTCGCGGAATGCAAGAGGGAGAGGGAGTTTCAACGAACCACTCTCGACGACACACCACCTTGCGTTGAACACTCTCATTCCGTCGCATGTGCTTCTCTCCGCCACGACGGTGGCCAAGATTGCTTGTATGCACAAGCTAGCAGTCCCAAGAATCCAGAAAACCAACGCCGTTCGATTCGAGAATTTTTGAGCGACCATGGACAAATGGTCGCGTATGGGCATTGGGACGTAGCAGCTTGCACGAGCTACGGAGGCACAGCACAGCAAGTCGCTCACTCGGAAATGCAACAGCAGGGATCGGCGATGCAGCAGAGGAATGCGATGCAGGTTTTCAGCCTTTTCTTCTTCCTCCCGTGTACAGACTCGAGGTGCAGCACAGCACGTCTGATTCAGCCAGAGCCGTTGCCAAAGCAGGCAGGCGCTGGTTCTCTTTGGGCGCTGCGATGACTCGGGAGAGCGACGGTTGACCCGCAATATGCGTCCCAGAGAGGCATGCTTCACCGCGCCGGCCGGTTCGTCTCTTCTGCCACGCTGCACGCAGCCTTGTCCGAGCCAATCGGCATCCGTGCCTTGAGAGGGCCTCGATACGAGTCGCAAGCCTGCGCGCGTGCAGCTCGTAGGCCAAAATGAGAAGCGGTTTTTCCTTTCCCAGTTGCAAGCCCTTGCCCTTTCCCCCCTTTACCCCCCCGACCGGAAAAAAGCTTTGATGAGCTTTTCCTGCTGGGCCGCCAGCAGGAATTTGTCAATTGGACCTGCTAATGGGATCGGCGCGTGGGCAAGGCCAAGACATGGAGCGCCCGGGCGTAGTGGAGAAGGCCATGGTGTGTTTATCAAAACACGTCTAACCAACACGTCGGATCAGTCCGAACAATGAGCGCGAGCTAGCACGCACGGAGCACTCTATCGGCCTTGTTGGAGCCTGGCGTGACGGGCTCACATGTCGGACGTGCTGGCACGTCGTCGCCTGGCAAGCCAAGGTCCGCTCTCGCCGACAGGCGTCGGACAAGACGAGGCGTTGTGAAGTTTGTTTTGGCTGCACGTTTGTTGTTTTGGATGGTCGTGTACGGTAAGGCACGCCTTGCCCTGCCCCTGTCTCTCCACAGCCATCCATGCGAGAATTTTCGAGTACCATTCCCGAGCATGAGCAATGGGGGAAAAATCCATTGTTTCTGCTTTTGGACACAACGGGCAGGGTATTGCTTAGTGCGTCACACGGGCATCAACCTTTTTTTTTTTTTTTTTTTTTTCTGAGCTTGCTGCGTCCAATGCATGTTGGCATTTCCACGACCCTCTGCTCCTCACCAACCACCAAACCCACCACCAACCGTGAGATCAGGCGGCTGTTCTATTTCCACAAGGCTGGCCGAATCACGACATTCTGGGGCCGGCAGGCCTCGTCGTGTTTCCGAGATTTGTTCTCGAAGAAGCGAAGACGCGGTTGAAGCAACGCCATCCCTGTGACCGGTAGAGGCAGCGTGATGGAAAAGAAATTCCTGGTGGCGGCCTGAGAGAGAGGGTGAGCACGAGGGTATCATGAGGCGAAGAGGCAGTGGCGTCGTTTCCCTGCAGACGACGACGCGTCCTGGCGACGGTGGCAGCGGCTTGTCCAAGTGCGGTCCCTGGACTGCTGGGGCGGGCGGGATGGCGGCGCGGGCGGCGGAACAACAAGCAACGAGATAGGGTAAAAGAATCTGATAAACGGGCAAAGCAGGATTGGGCGGACCGCGGCAGCACCGAGCGCATGGTTACAGCAGGGCAGCACAGGACAAGTAGACTCCCTTCCCTGCTTGGCCAGTGGCAGCTCGTGCAGTGCCGGCGTGCAGACCTACCTACGGCAGGCGGGGGTGGGCGAGTCGTGGGAGCAAACGGGCCGGTCGGTCACGGGCGAGTCGAAGGAACCAATTGACAGAAGGAAGCGCAGCCGGCAGCCTCGCAGGAAAGGAAGGAGGAGCTTTGGGCACAAGCACCTTCCGGAACAAGCGGATTGTGGACTGGCAGCGTCCGCATCAAGCAAGCAGCATGAAGAGCAGCGGCGGGAGATCGGTCGGCTCCTCGTGGCGCTGGCGTGGGCCAGATAGGCGAAACTGGGATGACGGTCGTGTAGAGGGCGAGAGGAGGGAACCATCAAGGTGAAGGCGTCGGCGTTGGCGGCGTTGGCGGCCAGGTGGAGTGGAACCAGGACATTTTGCGCTGGCGGTGCTCCCATTCGTCAAGTCAGGTCAGGTCAGGGCGTGGTGTGCGTTCGGGTGGTGGCATCCAATGCAGCATCCATCGGGCGAGCGGCGGCCCACCGCGTCAAAGGCTCTAGTGAGCAAAGAGCATGGCGCGAGGGCCAAAGTGCTGGTGGTGCTGAGGAGGAGGAGGAGGAGGTGGTGGTGGTGGTGGTGGTGGAGGAAAAAAGAGGCGCAACGCAACGCACCGGGCAGCGGCTACTGCTAGGCTAGCAGGGCCCTGGGGCGTCGCCGACTCCACTCGCCCACCCGGCTGCATGCCGCTTGACCTGCCTGCGGATGGCGGTGGGCGGGCGCATGGGTGGAGCTGGGGATGGGGCATGACTCGGGGCCAATGGCGACTGCGAATGGTGACCAGCGTGCGTCTAGCGGCAGAAGAGGGGAGAGGGTCGAGAGAGAGTCAAGAAGAGTGGTTTGTTTGAGCCTCGCGCAGTGCGGACGGGTACATGTTGCTGGCTGCAGGGACCACAGGGATTCGGGATGTTGTTTTCCCAGAAGTACAGGCGACTCGTACAGCAAAGGCTCAAGTTGGGGGGCGATCGTCGAGGGTCGCGCGGAATCGGAGTCGTGGGTTCAGTTGGACAGTTGGAGTTGAGTCTGTGACGACATGTCGCTTTGGCAGTAGGCACGGTAGCGCCGAGGGTAAGCTTCCGGCAGCTCGCCCGCGCGCCCGGCGCATGTGGCGTCATGGTGCAGGCGGGCTTGGCTGAAAATGACGAACATGGCGACCGTGGGGCCGTCAGCAGCGACTGACAGCGACGACGGGACTCCCTCTGTCGCCGTCGAACGCTGTCTCTATGGCACTCTCGCGCTGGCTCTCTCCAGCTGGGCCCTCACACCGCCATGGCCAGTGCAGCGAGCGTGGTGTGTGCAGCAGGACAGGGCCAGTCAAGGCAGGGCAGGGCAGGGCACGAAATGAGGCATCCCGGACCATGGACCTTGGCATTCCAGGGCTGGGCGCACGGGCGGCCATGGTATACCTGGCCTGGCGGTGCGGTGCGGTGCGGTGCGTGTGGACGACCTTGACCCCTGCTCTCGAGCTAAGAGATTGAGATTAAACGGCTCGTGACTGCTACCGGGGGCGGCGCCTCCATGATCAAACGCTGAACTGAGAGTCCAGGGGAGGGGGTTCCCAACGCATAGGGCCGAGTGCACACACAGCACTGCAGGTGGGCTTGTCAACGACGGGTGACTATGACACTGGTTTGGTTGATTGATGGATTGATTGATTGATTGATTGACGTTTGTCGAGAATCGCTCTCTCTTGAATTCCGCTCCTCTCTCTTCCTGGATGGATGCCCCATGACGGCGGGGCGCGGGCAGGGAGGTGATGGTGGAGGAGAGGCAGCCAGGCAGGCAGCCAGGCCATGGAGCCGACCAGGACAGGCCCCCCCCCCCCCCCCCCCCCCCCCCCTCCTTCGGCTGCCGTGCGCTTGCACAGACCATGGCAGCAGCAGGGTCCCCGCCCACTGGCACTGGCACTGGCTCCCTCTCGCCCAGTTCCGTTTTCCCTGCCCGCCGCGCTCGCTTGTGCTCGGTCCCTACGATGTCATCAGCGACCTGCGACGACGTAAGAAATATGCTGCTGCAGCTGCTCCAAACTGCCCACCACCATCCATCCCAAACCCTCTCCTCTCTCTTTCTCCTCGACACGCCTCCGCCAGCTGTCCACCAATCTGCCTCTCGGCCCGCGCCAACCACTCTCCTACTTTATTCTCCATTTTCCTCTCCGAAATCCACGCTTCTGCCCCCTTCCTCTCCACCTGGCCGCCGCCGCCCTCGATCTGCGCTCGACTTGCCCTCTGCGTGTCCGTCTACCGTCAACCACCAACCACCGCTCGGCCTTGTCTTCGACCCTCAACCACACAAATCACTACTCTCTTTGTCCTCCGACGCCCATTCCCCACATTCAGGGCCTCTTCCTGAAACCTTGTCCAATCTCCAACGTCGTCATACCCGTCGCGCCGCTGCGTCCGCCCTCCACCTCCGTCTGCTGCCCCAGGATCCCGCTCCACCGCACCGCACCGTCAACGCTCAGGTCACCACTGTCGCCAACCACCGCACCCTACTGCACCTCCACTGCACCTCCTTTGACACCTTTCAAAAGCTTCGCTGATCCCGCCCCTCCACTGCTGCTTGTGTCTGGCAACTCTTCTCCACGTTTCGCAAGCCTCCCTGGACCTGCGTTTCACCTTGCTACACCACAGCAACAACTCCATCCCTCTGTTTCTCAACCCTTACCTCGACATGGCAATGGCCGTCGACAACCGGCAGCAGCCCCAGGTCAACATGGGCTTCGACTCGATGCGCTATCCCGCTCCTCACTTCACCAACCCTTGGGTCTCTGCCCCCGCGCAACCTCCCCAGCTGTTTCCCACCACGTCTTCTCTTGGCTCCAACACCTCTGGCCTGGCCGCCACCGCCACCACTGCCCACCCGCAGGCTGCCCGCCCCACCGTCTCCATGCCCTACTCGAATCTCTCCGTCAGCGCCCCCACGTCTCTTGGAGCAGGTACTAGTCTCTCTGATGGCATGTACGCATCGCAAAACTCACTCCAATTGCCCCAAGATCTCATGACCTCGCGGCCATACGGAGCTTCATACGCGGCCTCGGCCTCGCCCACTGCGCCCACGTACGCTCCAACATCGGCTCCTCAGTACTCCATGGACTACTCGACGGCTGCCACGGCCACTAGGCCGCCGCCAACCTACACCTACCAGCAGGACATGGCCCGCCGTTCCTCGCATCCGTCAGTACTCTCCTCCACCAGCTTCCTCAGCGCCCCGCCCGACCTCCAAAGGCACCGCCAGAGCTCCCTCACTGACTTTTCCAGGATGAACACGGACCAGGCGCAGCGCACCAGCTTCAACGACGCTCTCGACGCCAGCCGGGGAATGGTCGCCATGAGCCAGGACATTACGCCCAGGAACATTTATGGCCAGAACCCCCGTAGCTCGGCCGATTCGTACGGATTCCCGGCAACTCACTCGGCCCACTCGTCCATTTCATCCGCCAGCACCTATCCATCATACTACAACGGGTCCGTAGCTGAATCCTCCGTAACCGACTACAGTTCCGCCTCCGAGTCTGTTGGTGACATGTCTTCAAGAACCCTTCCTAGGCCATCCGCGTTGGTTGGCACCAGCCTCCCGCCGGCACCGCAATCCATGATGGGCCAATTCAGCTCCAAGGTGTCGTCGAGCACCCAAAAGAAGCACAAGTGCAAGGTCTGCGACAAGAGGTTCACCCGCCCGAGCTCGTTGCAGACGCACATGTACAGCCACACTGGCGAGAAGCGTAAGTTGGATCCTGCCTTTCCTATTCGCGTACACTTCTGACTCTGCACAGCTTTTGCCTGCGAGGTCGAGGGCTGCGGCCGCCACTTTTCCGTCGTGTCAAATCTCAGGAGACATCGCAAGGTCCACAAGGGCGAACGCGACCAACCCTCTCCCGAAGAGTCGTGACCACGGCTTCCAAATCACGTCGGGCTCGCCTAAACAGCACCTCGACTACGTTTGAGGCGTACAAAAGTTGCATCCCGCATGGCCGCCGTTGTTGATGTTTGTTCTTTTGCTCAAAATGGTTGCAGTTTCTGTATTTCCAGTCGAGATATCCCGCCACGTTCCACTGCGCGCGTTGACCATATCTGCGTTGTCTCGATTTTCCTCGACGCTGGAGAGAACACTTTTATCTTCTAGACAGTCGCTACTTATACCCCTGGTGTGGTTTTCCCCTTTTTTGGTCCTGTCTCTTTTTCTTGGCCCCAACCATCACGGCGATCCGTGTACAGGATGGCCGGCGTTCAGGCTGGAGTAGAGCACGGCGTTTCATGTCCAATTTCCTGTGCAGCGGGTTTTTGCAGACCTCTTCTCTTCAGCTTGTCATTGTATTAGTAGCTCCTCTTGTGGTCTGGGATATTTTTCTGTTTCCTTTTTTGGCTATGGTTCCTGCGCACATGCAGTCTCTAGCTTCACGGCGGTCGCTCGTTTTTCGTGGCAGCCTTGGCGCTGCTGGGCCGGTATTTCCTTGTTTTCGATTTCCTTTGTGTCTTTACGCGGCAGTGTATCGCGCATTTCATTCGTCACCTTTCACATTGTTTGTACGATACGGGGAAAAGAGGTGGTTGCATGTTTTATAGGCCTATACGGGGCTGGCTAACTACCCTTGGCGAAGGGAATGATGGAAAGCTTACAGTGTCAAGAGACGCGTTTATAACTAACTGGGGGGGGAAGAAGACGGCTGGGGAGAAGCCGCAACACTATTGGCCGAAGGGAACGTCAAACACCTGTTGTACTGTGTAAGCTCATCACGACGCTCGCTTATTCGTAATATAATGCAAGAAGATACCATGAACAATAATTCTCGACTGTTTCAGCGTCTACAACGACGGCAGTAGAAGCAAAGCAATGCACACGTAAAAGGAGAGTGAAAATCCACCAAACCCAAACCCCCCCCCCCCCCCCCCCCCCCCCCACAGCCCCTTGCCGCCCGACATGACCACCACAGCTGCTGCTGCGCGTTCATCTTTTCCTCTCCCTCTTCGTATCCATGTCGGCTCTTCCCCGTCATTCGCGTGGATGGGATGGTGGGAGCGTGTGGGTCGGACCGGCTCTTTTCTGTCCGTCGCCACCACCACATCACATGCATTAGTGCATGGCTCCTCTCTGTTGCCATCGAGGCGGGCACATGGCCGCTTGGGTCCACTGTTGGCGTCTACGGGGGCCATGATTTGTTTCAGGATTGAATTGATGCTGCCTGCACTGCCACTGCCCACTGCTGCTGCTGCTGCTGCTCTCTGTTTGGACCATATGGTTGGCCCCCACGATGGATGATGCACGCACGTGTGGTGTGGGTGTGAGAAAAATATCTCTCTCTCTCTCTTTCTCTGCGTTATTTCATTTCGTTTCGTTGTTGCTATGTATGGACAAAAGAGAGTGCAAATGATGGAGAGAGATGATTGGAGATTGTGGCCATGTTGGACTGACTGCCTGCCCTGCTACAGACAGGGGGGGATGAGGATTTCGGCCTCTCTAGCGAGGTGGAGAGAAGATGAGGGCTTTTGGGACACAATTTGAAATAGCGTTTTGCTCGGCCCATCATGGCATGGCGACAGCGACGTCACCGTGGGTGTGGGTGGATGCTGTGGGGGCTGGCGCTAGATACACTTTTGCTGCTCTCCTCCGGCCGTGGGTTATCTTGTTTGTTTAATGAGGAGTGGGGACGGGCAGTCAAGTCGAGTCAACGTGTGGTAAAGGCATGTGTACAAGCCGGGCGGTGAGGGGGCAGAAGGAGGCGGGTGGTTGATGGATGGAGGTGCAAGCGAGTCGACAGGACGGACAACAGCAGCCATCGACGGCAAAGCAGCGCGGATACTGCGGGCGTGCGCGGGCTTGGGACGGCGGAAAGCAGCGGACAGCAACACCTCAGCGGAACCCATCAAAGACGCAGACTCCCCTTTGCCCCATCCGTACTCAGCCGGGCAGGGAGACGCTCCGACTGGTCGGTTGGGTCTGCGTGCATGCATATCGCAGGAAGAGAGACGTGCGCTGCTGAGTGGAGAAGTCGCCAGGCACTTTGGTTGATGGTGATCAAACAAACATCGGCCGGTCAATCGGGTCAGGCGGTGGTGCGGGCGTCTCTCGCTCATCAGAGCTGGCGATGCTGACGATTGGATGAGTGATGATGATTGATTTGATGAATGCTGGGCCCGAGCGGAGGGCGGAGAGCACGAAAGAGGAAATGAAGAAATTGGACTGCGGACAGAATAGGACGAGGCGGGCGATGACGGGAAGAGATTGCTGTCGGGGGCGTGCGGTGGCCTTTTGATGAGAGAGAGACTGGCTGGGGAGCGGAGGTCAGGTCAGGAAGGGACAAGTGACGGGAGCACGTCTCTCTGCCTCCCGTCTCCATCTCATCTCATCACATCACGACAAAAACGCCGTGGTGTTGAACTTGGGAAATTGCCCTCCATGGGCATGACGTCGTTTGTTTGTTTCTCGGCTTCTTCTTCGTCTCCTTTCTTGCACGCCATGCCATGCATCTGTCCCAGTTCTCTCTCCTTCTCGCTCACCCCCTCCCCTTCGGCTCCGCCTCAAACGCGCACCCCATCTGCCTGTCACGAAACAGTCGCCGCGCATTACATCCTGACGCCCACCATGTCGACGGCGACCTTGCTTCCTCATGCATGCAAAACGCATGGCCGCAACGCCGCAGGCATGGCCCACGCCCCCTTGCGCCTATAGCGCCCGCCTCAAACCTCAATGCCTACCCGTCGCCTAACTGCTAGGTCACAGCTGCTGCGGAAACACGCTGTCGCCAACGACTACGTCGACACAAGAAACGCTGCCAACGTCGGCGGTCAAGCGACCAACTGCGGAAGAACCGTCGGCGGCGCACGGCTTGTGTCCAGGATGCCCGGGGGAGAGCAGTCAGCACGGAGAGAGAAGCTTTTTCGTTGCCCACATGCACAAACACACCAAGACGCCTCAAACGCTGTCGTCAGGTCGACGGCAACACGCGAGCTACTCACTGTACTTCAGGCAAGGCCTCCACCCCCAAGGTCACGACCCATAGTCGCCTTGCTTCAGATGGCGCAAAAAAGCCACAAGCGAGCCGAAAGTCTGAGAGCATGCGACATACGATTTACGCGACGAGAATGCAAAGACAACAGAATTTTCGCAGACGGCAAGTTACTCTTGGGTTTCGCGACAGCAAGCAATAGACTTCAGTCTGGCAAAATTCGTCCCAAGTCAAAGACGAGGATGCAGAGGTCGACAGAGGTGAGGTCGCGGCGACTGGCTGCGCGACAACGTCAGCGGCGTCGCGGGCCCGGCGCCTCCAGCTGCGCAGTGGCGTCAGAGGGACGAGCTTGGCTTTGCGCGCTGATGCTTGGCTCAGTCGCTTCTACGTGGTTCCCAGTCGCTGTTGTGGTCGAGGGGCTCCCAGCCAGTCTGCTGCTGCCATGGCCGCTGCAGGCTCAGCACCTGGTCATCCGTACCACGCCAAAAGCTCGACAGGGTGGGTGAGAGGGGGGTGAACCGAGAAGACTTTGGTGAGTGGGCGCTTGATGTTTCCACTTTGCGGTTTCATCCTCTCGTCTGTTTCTGCTCCACCGTGTTGTTTGGCGACGACGGAGGGAGCAAGCGACAAGCGACCCCTGCTGCCCGCAGGCCAGGGTCTTTCTTGTCCTCCGTCATTGCACGAGCTTATATTCGTCTCTATCTCTTTTGGCTTTTGCTGCCCTGAAGTGACGACTGCCCGGTAACTTTACTTTAAAGCTAGACGTTGGTTGGCGTCGACGGCTCTACTGGGCGTGGCGTCGCGTGGGTAGTTCAGTGGCGCTTTGACTGGCCCTCATCCACGGCTTAGCGGCGGCGGCAGTGCAGCTCCTCCACAGAATCCACCACAGCAGCAGGACCCTGATCATCGCTGCCTCTTCATTAGCGAACCGCCGTCACAGTACGTACGTACGAACGGACGTACGGTACGCGGGGACAAGAATGACGGTAGTGCGAACTGCTAGATCTACCTAGGGTACCTGATAATCGCCCGTGTCGTATTTTTCCTCAATCTTTGGTTCTCGCCAATCCGCACTTCTCACCTGAGAGACGACGCAAACTGTCACCTAATTTTTCCATTGCTATGTCACCACCCATCGTTCCACTACTGCGAGCCTGGCGCTGCATCGCGTCTGGCATCCTTTCCAAGGAGGGACACCCAGCCAGCAACCAGACCAATAGCAACGCCATCGCAACTGTGATTGCAATCGCATCATCTTTCTACCTAGCCTCATGTCTGTCTCTCCGGGAGAATACAACTGGTGCTAACAAAAAAAATAAAAAAAATAATCAACGCTGATTGATTGGTCGACTGATTTTTCGATCTTGTGATGCAGCCAACAGCAAAAGGTAGGGAGGGTGGTACTGCAACCATCAGAAAGAGACCACCACAACCATCCCAACGGCGCGCAGGAGCAGCGCAGGGAGACGAGCCCAGCAGCTGAGGCCGCTACCCTATGCTGCGATGCCGCGCTGACGATGCAGCATGACGACAGCGACACTCTGGATAACCTCGCGACATTACTCAGGCCACGCCCCGTCGTCATTTCGCGATACTCTTGAGGCACAACCCACGTCCCATGCGGCTGTTGCGAGACAAGAGGACGGAAGGCTTTCTTGCTTCGGGTCGGTCGCGTACAGAGTTAGCCTCTGGTGTGTGCCTCAAAGCTACGCACCACCTGTCTACATCTCCGCGCCACTACTGGCAACGACGAATATGCTCGAAGTCTAGTCGCCGGCGAATGAACAAGCCGGCAAATCAAAAGACGACGACAACAGCCAGCGCGCACTCCGCCCCGCACGCGAACGACAATAGCAACGACAACAACAGCGCCACAGCCGAAAAAGAGCATAGATGAGAGAGGCAAGCCTAAAAAAGGAACATGCTCATTGGAGGACAAGGTACCGAGGGGCGAGCGCGGCGGGTGATGATGAAGCGGCTGTCGACGTCGCGGGGATGTCTCCTGTCGGCCAGCTGCACGCTGATGTCGTTGTTGTCCTGCGGGTGTGGAGCGTGCAGCACACACACACACCGCAGTCAGGGAAGACGCATCTTCTCCCACACCACCTGGAACCGTAACTACCCTCCTCCTTCAGGGCATACTTTCACTCCGCATACGTACATGCATGCTGCCTGTGGGCGCCCGCCTGCCTACAGTACTGCACTTACCTAACTGACCTTTCCCTTCCCTTCCCTACCCTCCCTCCTCCTGCTTCACGCCGCGCCGGCAGATGGGCCTGGATGGCTTGCATTCGAATGGCTGGGACACCCTCTCTTCCTCGCCGCCATCCCCTCACGCAGCCTGTGCCGCCGCTCGCACTACCGCCGCCCGACAGGGTTGACCGCTGGCTTTGCTTTATTCTACTGCCCGTCGCTCGTGCGGGCGATGAGACTTTTTTTTTTTTTTTTGTGCCTTCCTTCATCCCCCATTAACCTGCAGCCCCGGTCCCCGTTGCGCTTGGCTCCTCTTGACTGGCGCAGGTCGCCGCCGCTGCTCTCCCGCTGTGCCGCGCGCCCACATCATCGCTAGGTACACCAAGCCTGTTCGTTGGTTGTTTTTCCTTTGCTTCATTTGATCTTTTGGCGGCAACGACGACGACGACGCCCGCCGTCAGCCACCATGACCCCTGAGAGACCTTATAAGTGGTTCAGTTCAAGATTTCTGACATTCGTCTCGGCCGTTTTCTTCGTGCTTGTTGTCCTCTTTCACGATGATGCGTACGTCATGTCATGGCTGACGGTCTTCTCAACATCCATGAAGGCATGTCTACTCGCGACACTACGTGTGCCCGTGCCCAGCTGCCCGCCGGCACCGCAGCGTAAAAGAGAGCAACGACGCGATGCGATGCGATACGATGCAACGCGCGAAGGCCGTCTCCCCGCGGAGAGAAGCTCGCTTGTCTGCGTGGCGGACGATGCGAAACGCAGAGCAGCCGAGCTGAGCGGAGCTGAGCGACATGGCGAAACGCCCGTCGCAGAACCGTGAGGGCAGGTAACGCAGTCGATATTTCCGTCGGTCGCGCGCGCCCGATCAAGAGAGCCAGCCACATGCGTCGGCCAAGGTACATTGTCTGCTGTGAATAGGGATAGAGATAGATGGAGACGGATGAAAATGAAGATGAGGATCGTGCACGCGGGCGGGCGGGCGCGTGTACAGGCGCAGAGGCGAGGCGGCGGAAGGAAAGCATGTTTGGCGGGAGTGATGTAAGGCGGGTAGGGATGATGGGCGGGGGAAGGATGGGCGGCGGACGGGATGAGATGGACAGGGGAATTTATTTTGGCTGCATAGGCTGGTTCTGATTAGAGCCGCGACGGCGGCAGCTGGGAAAGTTGGATAGCGGAGTCTCCGTAGTGATGGGCAGATGATCGCCTGCCTGCTTGCTAACCTGCAATTGCTAGCATCGCAGACCGAGAGTGTGGAGGGAGTGCGGAGGGAGTGTGGGGGAAAGCAAGAAGATTGCACAAGGGACGCGGCGTCTGGTGGGGAGAACGTGTAGTAGAGTTGCAACATGATTACTTCTCAGCTGGGATGGGGCTTGTTTGCTGCTGCCTGTGTGCCTCCTTCTTTCGTTGAAGCACATGTGGTGGTCGTTGCAATATGCCGTTCAATATATCGATATAGCATCCAATCAATCAACCTTGGAGGGCTTGGTGCGAGACATTTTTCACCATTCATCTTTGTCGGGAGCGTTGCAGAAATAGAATTTGTCTCTTTTTGATCCATGAGCAGTGCTCAACCACGCTGTGGCGTTGTCAACTTGAAATAAAAGAAGACAAATCTTTAGAGAGATCTTTGGTCTTTGGAGAACTAGACTAAGGAGCTCACCAGGGCAACAACACCGACGGAAGCCTTTGCCCCCATCCTTCAACTACAAGCGCTACATGTCGTGCTGCAGCATTCTGGGAAGCCGCAAAGCCACCACCACCCAATCGCTCCGTCGACGGTGCTGGAGATGTGTTGGCCAGCTGGCGTGCGGCTTGGCGCGGCATGTGAGGACTGTGAGTGAGAAGGGCAGACGATGACGGACGTAGAGGGAAGGTCGAGCGGTTGGCTCGAGCGAGCGAGCCAAGCCAAGCCGACCGCAACCCTACCCTACCGCCATGATTGTACGCGTCAGCCGAGCCGAATCGCTTGATGAATGGCTGGTCTGCAGACGAGGCTTCCGCTGCAGCAGCGTTTAGCTCGCCACGGCCAGAACGGCGGCGCCCTGGCGTTCTCTGACGGAGTCCACCTCTTGCGTCGATGTGTTTGCTGGCCGCGATTCGGTTCCCAGGCCTGCGGTGTCCGCGCGAGGCACGTTTGGAACTTGGAAGTGGGAGAGGTGGCAAAGAAGCGGACAGACCAACTCGCTCCCGGCGGACAGTCTTGCTGGCAACAGTTGGAGGGAGGACTTGTTGGTCGGCCCGAGGATCAGGGACGGAGTGACGGCGGAATAGTAGCGCACGTGTCCCGGCTGCATCTTTACTCGTCGCGAGCCGTCAAGCTTTGCTGTGACAGGTTTGCGTCGGCTACCCTGAGGGATGCATCATCTGAACCACTCGGCCGGGTCAGGCCAGTTCGGTGTCATTGTCGGCTGGGGGTGAAGAAAGGGTCAGGTCGTTCGTGGGTGAGTGGTGATAATAGAGTGGACAGTGACACGCCAACCGAAAGGAAGCAGAGCTCGGCTCAAGTCGGCGGCGACACCAAGACCGCTGTCTCCCTCCCTCCCTCCCTCTGTGCCTCCGCCCCGCCCGTCCATGCACCCGCGCTATCCTCTGGAATAATCAAACGCTCCTCTGCCTGCGGGCCTCCCCGTGGTGCATGTGGCTTGCATCATTTCTCGTGTTGAACAGCACTGTTCGCACGGTGCGAACTCGGCAGCTTGCCCGAGAAGCTCGTCCGCCTTTCCCTGGCAGCTGCCCCGAAACTCGAGCGCGTGCCCGGGTCAGGTAGGGTCAGGGTGCCCCTAAAGCCAAAACGTAACCGACGAGGAGGCGAGAGCTGTGGCAGGGGTACGGCGACGGTTTGGGAGTCCTCCCTCCCTCCCACCCCAGATCTGCAATCCCACTTGGCAATGTCGGCCACGAGGCGATCGTCAGGAACGCCAAATATCGCTGGGTGGATCCCATTTCCTCTGTCGGTCCAAGTGATTGCCCAAAACGGTTGCCGAAGTCGAGCTTGGATGCTTGATGCTCGTCCCAAAAAGGGGGCCCGCCCATTCCCCCCCCCCATACCCGTCATGTGCCCCAGGGGCTGTGCCTCTTTCCTGTGGAGTTGTCTCAGATGGCTCATGTCCCAACTGCGAGATTAGGTCTCCAAAATGTCTCGTCCAACGACCCGGATTGCTCTTTGCAGACGGACCTCGTGGCGGTCTCCCCATCGTGAGGCCATGCGTCTTGTTGCCCTTCGACAATGTCTGCGCTTCTCGAGAGCATTTCGTCATACCAAGTCCCCTATTTGTTATCGCCTTTAGTTATCAAGGTAGACCCAGCATCGTGGGAATGACTCGTTTTCCGAAATATCCTCCGCTGCGCTGCCTCACCGCCGCTCTCACCGGTCAGGCTTGCACTCATGCTCATGGCGCATTGGTCTGGAAAGGATGTGGGTGTGGAGCACCATGCCGTGTTTTGCAAAGTAGTCAACTGGTCGTGTGTTGTTCCGGGGTATCAAATCAGATCCGATTCCCGCCATTCCTTTCAACACCTTTTCCCAATGTTCAACGCCTGTCAATGGCATCCTAATCGTGAGCTGGTTTTCGAGCAGCCCTCTAACCAAACGCCATATGCAACCAGAATCTCTAGTCTCTACCATATGTTATTTTTCCTCGTTTGGTAGGTTTTCCATCATCATCTTCGTCTTTGGATGTGCGTTTCTTGTTGTTCGGGGCTTTGCTCGTCGTGCTACCGGGAGTGGGATGATTGCTTTCGCGGGCGCTGGGGAATGAGGACGTCGGCGTAGGCGCGTGTGAAGGCGTGGTTTGCGCCGATCCCGCGGGGGATTCCTGCTGTACAAATCATTGGCACCAGCTCGTCTCAAAGATCGGCAGAGCTGGAATCGAGCCCAGCTATCACAGCCAAATTGTTCATCAACGCTGGCCTCCAACTTACATTCATCATAAAGCTATGCGAGCTTCGACTGAATATTCGATCCTGATCATTGATCGCGGCCTTTCTCCGTGTTGTGTTTGCACCTCCAATACTACCGGCCGTTGATGCCGTCGAACCTTTGATGTAGTTGTCGAACCCTCTGACTATATTGCCAGCAGCAGTCTCCTCGAGGTAGTTCGTCTCCGCGCGGTATATGGTTTCTTCGAGATTGTTCTGGATTCAGCGCATCAGCAGCAGCAAGACAATTGTTTCATATCGCACCCACCACCGCATTATCCAGCAGCCGTTTCTTTTGTAAGGCATCTCGCAAGTCTTTTCGGAGCTTTTCGTAGTACGGCAGGCCTCGTGTGGCTTCAGAGTTGGCATTGGCGGCAGGGTCGGCCGGCGGTGCATTCTCAGCCATGGCACACGATCTGAGATGGTGGGATGGGCAGGCGAAGAGTTGTTCGAATGGAAGACGTGGGAGCACAATGGCGATGGGTTGATGATGTACCCAGGTTGTGACGCGGTGTTGTTGAGCTGCGCGACGGCGGCGCTGACCGCCTTCGCTAGCGCGCGTTCCCCGCGACGGAAGTTGCCTCATCTCCGGGAACAACCAACGTACTTTGTCTAAACTTCTGGTCGCGCCCAACGTGTGCCGCTTCTTCATCCGACAACCTCACCGCTACATTCTGACAGCACCAATCGGCAAGATGGTCATGAACGCCAAGGACGTCCGGGAACACGGCGACGCCATCTTGAAAGCTTCCGCCGGCGGTGAACCGAGCTCGTCTTTTATCAAGCTCTTGGACGATTTGCGCGACGGCGTACAAGCGACCGAGGACATCTTGCGCTCAACCAAAATCGGCATCACGGTCAATAAGCTCAAGACACACAAGGATCCTGCAGTTGCGAGGAAGGCGAGTGAGCTCGTGTCAAAGTGGCGCGGCGATGTGAAGAAGGCTGGAGGCGGTGCCACGCCAAAGCAGGTCAATGGCGCATCTTCACCGGCAACGGCTTCACCCGCCCCTGCAGCGAAGCCCAAGCCCAAGCACACCGTCCCGCCTGAGAAGCGCAGTGTCAAGGCCGACGGCGTGGACTACCAAGTCACCGGAAATGCGACACGCGACAACTGCTTGAAGCTCATGTACGATGGCTTGGCACTCATGTCCGAAGAAAGTACGTCTTGCGAAACGCGCGCGTCGCTGAAAGTTACGAAACTGACCTGATTCACTTGATAGTGCCTGCTGTCGTCCTCTCGGTAGCACGCGACGTCGAACTTGCCGCCTTCAACAAGTACCAGCCCGAGACCTCCGCCGCTTACAAGGACCGCATGCGCAGCCTCTACCTCAACCTCAAGAACAAGTCGAATCCAGGCTTACGCCGCCGCGTCCTGTCTGGCGAGATTCCTCCGGCAAAATTTGTGGTCATGACAAGCGAGGAATTGATGTCTGACGAGAAGCGCGCCGAGGCGGAGCGCCTGGAGAAAGAAAACTTGAACAAAGCCATGGTTGCGCGCGCAGAGAAGAGCATCAGTACAAGTTTGACTTGCGGAAAGTGCGGTCAAAAGAAGGTTTCCTACAGCCAGGCGCAAACTCGGTCTGCTGATGAACCTATGACGACCTTCTGCGAGTGCACCAACTGCGGCAACCGGTGGAAGTTTTCATGAGCTTTTCTCTCCCCTTTGGACCACGTCCACCATCCCACTAATACCACCGAGGGAAAATCTCTCATTTCTTGTACGACTGCATCCAGCGCAGCAGGCCGGTCCGCCTGACTTGACTAGAGCGGCACTTTCTATGGCGGAAGAGACATTGGAGTTTTCGACGAGGCGGAGTCTGGAGGGGTTCATGTCCGGAACGAATCACGGCAGGCAAGATGGGGAGGGGGTGCATGGACAGCGTCGGGGCTTTTGAGCCTGTCTCCTTTGAATGGTCTTAGAGTGCGCTCTTACGGTACCAGCTGGAATCGCTTGGTCTTTTGCGCATGATCACACGGTCGATTCGTCCAACAGTTCAGAGTCTAGTTCTAGCTCCAAGCTTAGCTTCTCGCAAGGCCCGGGGGGCTTGAATTCGATTTATCAAGTCTGTCTTTCTCAGGAACAGTCACAAACAAGCGTTGACCTTGCCACAAATTTCCTACTCCGTCATGTCGCGCTGCCTCATCGTTCCTTCATAAGTTCAAGTCTCGAGATACAGGGGCGGTTTTGTGCTACTTAGCATCGACTCGTGCTGGCAACGAGCATCAAGCGACAACGCTGAAGGTCGAATTTTCGCGCGGAGGAGAGCTCGGGGGAGGTAGACAGAGGGCCAGAAGCGTCTTCTAGATACTATCGATCTAAGCTCCACAAACCCGCTCCAGTATGAGGGGATCAGCCTCGAGTGATCTCTTCTATTTGTACTACTGATAGAAGCCAAGGTCTCGCAAAGCTTTTTGTGGGGAATACCGCTTTCCTCGTAATCTCGTGGCTAGGCCAAGAAGCACGTATGTCCATCGAAATGTGCTTCGAGGATGACAAAGCACCAAAAGTGCAATTGGCGCCGATTATAATAGCAGTGTAGGCAACCTCCAGACGTCTGTCTCCTGCCCCTCTGCCGACTCCAGACTTGATTATCTCTCTCAGTTTCCCGTAGCAATGACCAACAGCACCAAACGAACAGTGGAGCAAGATCTCCATTTTCGCTTCGTGATGACGAGGAAGAAGCCTCGGTGGGTCAGAATTACAGCGGACTTTTGGCCGGCAGAGAAAAAGATTCTTTCGCCTGTGATTCGCCTGCTTACAGTTCCCAAAGTCAACCGTCGGGCTTTCTCTCCAGCATCGGGATGTAACCATTTCAGTTCGACTTGCTGGATGATATGAGGAGAGGGACGCCCTTTATGTCGGCAGACGAGTCGCTTCAGGGGGAGCACGACAGTCACTTTGACTCAGCATTACATGTCCGCACTGGTCTCGTGAGCTTTTGCAGTCAGCGGGACATGCAAATGGAAAGTGCATGGGAAAGTGACGCAATCAGGCAGGCAGACCCGACTGTAAGCAGCTGTCCCGTGGTATAAAATCCTTTCCTTTCTTCCCTACGGCATCAGTCCCCGACAACAGGCGTGGACATTCGTCCTTGAGTCTGGAACCAACTCCATCCAATCAACGAATACTTTCTGCTTCGTTGGATGGAAGTGTACTTAATGGGAAATTGCTCCGGCGGGCCGCTCGGTGGACCGCTGTCCTGTCTTTGCTTCTTTCTTCCCGTCTAGTGACGCCTTGATGCTGCAGCGCAACGCCATTAGGGAATGCGGCCCATCAGTACTTCAGCAAGTCCACAAAGATCTTCCCACCATCCACTCGCCCCTGTCGCGCCACCCCTTCCTCACCACAACCACGGAACAACAGGACCCCCCGCTACCACCCAACACCACCAGCTAGTAAAACAAGGGGCAAAAGGAAAAAGGACAAAAGCACTCCATCCAGAACGACCAGGACTTGAACCTAGGACTTGCCGTGGATGTGATGTTTAACCACGACATGCGTTTCCACTACGCAACCGATCCATAAACGTTTATATGGTGTGCTGTATAGTGGGGTAGTAGTTGCAACATCTTATATACCTAATTTAATCCTACTGCCTTCCTGTCAGTTGCCCACGCGCGAACGCATTGGTAGTGGAAACTCCGAGAAGACCTGTTCGCCCTTTCATAATTCACGCGTCATGTCTCCGTCAAGTCCTGGTCTGCCAGTCTCTCGTCGATTGCGCATATCAAGATAATGTCAAGGGACCAGATTTTTCGTCGTCTTGATGACGAACAGGAGGCTTGGATGGGGGGGAGGGGGGGAAGGCTGTCATGCCTCAGGACGTAGACGAGCAAGGCTTTGGAGGACAGTCGGGCCTCTCCCGCCTGTGTCTTTGCTGGCGGTTTCAAGCGTCATCAACATTAGCTCCGGCACCGGTACAGGATCGGACGACCAAAGCACGAGTAATACAAAAAGACCATTCGTTTATCGGTCTGGTCTGTCAACCCGTCTACTCTCCTTATACACGAAACAGTCGCAACAAGACAGCTTTTGCAAAACGACAGTTGAGACAGCGCGAATTTCAATCAACAAGAAGACAACATTAAACAATAGACCCGCCGCTCCGTTGCTTTTTGGAAAGATGATGTGTGAAGATGTCTGACCATGTGCTGACCCTCCGTCGCACTCCGTTCCTTCCATTCATACATACGGTCCCCCGACCAACGAACGAGGAAAACGAGAGTCACGCTCTCTGTTTGGTGTCCACCACGCCACGCACCTGCCCGCTTAACCACGTACGCACTCACGACCCCGTTGGAGATGGAAAGAATACACAAGACGAACGAAAGCAATCGCCCAGAAAAATGTGTGTTTGACGAAAGGAGAGAAACTGAAGCGCCCAAACACCAACACCTATCACCCCCGCCTGTCCGCCCTACGCTATTGAGAAAATCGCGCGCCGATTCGCCATCCAAATCCATAAACGAAGTATATGTGTAAGGGGTAAAGCATCGAGGATGTGAAACCCTTTCCCGCGGCCTCCCCTATCCGTCATTGCGCAGCAACCAAGCAAGCAACCAGAAGCTGCTCAAAGCACAATCATCAACTCATGCCTCTCCGTCTCGGGATCACCAAGGTCAGGGAAGTACGGCACCATGGCGTCAGCAGCATGGACGTACGCGTCGTTGTAAATGCGCCAATAGGGGACGCGGACCTTTCTGGCGGGGTGGAACAGGCCGGACCAGACGTAGTTCATGACGGTACCCATGCCGACCGCGACGCGAATGGCCTCGATGGCCTCGATGATGCGGTCAATGACGTGGGGGCTCGTCTCGAAGATGTTGGGGAGGAGGAGGTTGAGCAAGTGCACCATGGCATCTTCGCAGCCCAACCCCACGACGCCGAGCGCGACGTGCTTGACGACCGATGCCGCCGTCTGTCGGTGTACTTGGTCGCGGTCGATGAGGGCGTCCTCGAGCAGCGGCGTCACGGCGTAGACGTAGTCCTTGGCCATTTCGCCGATGTATTCGAAGAGGAAGGAGAGCGATTTGAGCACGCCGTTTTGTACGTTAAGCTCGGGTACGCGGTATTCGTTCATGAGTGCGGGAAGGACAGTGAAGGGGGCACACGTCTCGGCGACGATGCCGATGGCGACGGCCGTACAGACACGAGACTGACGTTCTTGCACGCGGAGGTTGTTGAGAAGAGTGGCGAGGACGTCCTGCGGACCAATTGCCTTGGCGATAAAACCGAAAGTGTTGTTGGCAGCACGACGAATGCCCTTCTTGTGAGCCTTGAGCATGTCAAGCAGTTCGAAGCAGATTCTCATCCACTCGCGTGCGTTGACACTTTCGGGGCCACGATCAGCAATCCGACCGACGAGGTCAATGGTGTTCTCCTGGACCTTTTCGTGACGGTTACGCAGAATAGGCGTCAATCGCGGGAGGAGGTCCTTGATGGGCGGCTGCATCTGATGGATACCCACGACAGTAACAATCGACCTCAGAGCACCAAGGATAGAACCGAGCACTTCGGGGTACTCTTCACCGAGGTATTCGTAGAGAACTGTGCCCAGCTTGCCCATGAGTGCATCCTCACCACACTGCTTCATAACGAGAGCAATGCGGGACACCAAATCGGCTGCTTGTTGGCGCACAGTTGCCGACTTGTTATTCAACCGCCAGAGGATCGTACTGACAATCTGCGGGAGATATGGTTTGCAACGCTGGCCAAGAGCGTTGACCACGGTGCCGAAACCGTTGAGCATGACAATATCCTCGATGCTCTGCTCCTGGAAGGAGTGGAGGATACCGTCAACAAGACGCTCCTCCAACCTTTCGCCAATATCGGCGGCGCCCAAGCTGGCAATGACCTTCTCCAGAGTCTCGACTGTCATCTTACGGTACGGTTCGCTCTCGTCTTTAAGGTTGTTGACGATTCTCTCCACAATCTCGCTAACACCAACTTTTTGACCGAGGTCGACGGTCGTCTCGACCACTTGGCGGTAATTTCTCTTGTCAAGGGCCATGCGGCGCACCCAGAAGCTCTTGAAAAAGTCGTTCAACACATGTTCCTTTAGGTAACCTGCAGTGACACCCTCCGTCTTTGCGCACTGCGAAACCACCTTGAGGACGACCTTTTTCATCTCCTCGTCCGGCGAGGAAAACTCGCGCAGCAAAATCTCCATGATTTGGCTCGTGTAGTAGTTGGCGTACTCCTCGTCCATGAGGGGGATAATGTACCCAACGGCTTTCAGGAAACCGGCAAGACCCTTGCCACGTTGCTTGCGAGCGCCAGTCCACAGCGGATTCAGGATATCGTCAAAGCTTTCGATACCGTAGGGGTTTGCGGCTTCAGCAAGGGCAGCTATGGCCAGAGCGGTGACCGTACGGACCTTGACCTGTTCATCGTTCAAGTTGTCTCCAATGCAATCCACCAAGCCCTTGAGGTGCGGCAAGATGGCGCAACCCATGAGAATGGGAATCTGCTGAACAATCTTAACACCAGTGTGACGAGCCTGCCACGACTTCTTGCTGCGACAGACAGCGCGAAGGAATGGAAGAAGTGCGGGGATACCTAGAGCAGAGGCGACCACAGCAAAGGCTCTGGCGGTTGTGTTTCTGACGTACTCGTCAGGGTGGTCAATATCCGGTCTCATCGTGCTAATCATGTGGGCGAGACCAGCAGCCTTGGCGAGGTTGGAAATGATTTCGCGACCCTCAACACGAGCATAGTAGTCTTGGTCAATGAGGAGAGGTTCAATGACGACCAAAATCTTGTGCACGTATGGTCGAACCATGTCGTCCAGCTTGTAAAGGATGCGATCAATGACCTTGACCAACAAGTGGCGCTCCTGGTCCTCGAGTGTCCGTTCCATGAGCAGGGGAAGGATCTGGTTGAACAGCGGCCCAGCACCGAAGCTGCGCGCGTTGTCGGTGAGCTGACGAAGGGCCGTCTTGCGCATTGGCGGAGTACCGTTCTTGACCTTGAGCAACAACCGCATAATCTTGCGCTCCTTCATTTCCTCCATGCTCAGCTCATCCTCGTCCTGGCCGTCCATGAGCTTGCCGAAGTATGCCATGTCCTGCTCCTTGAAGAATTGCAATTCACCGACACCAGGGATTTCGTTTGGCAGTTGCTTGCCGAGTGCCTTGGCGCTTTCGGGCTCTTGCATCATGAAGCCCCCTGCCAGACTGTTTGAGGGCGCAGGAGTAGCTGCAACCTTTTTGGGGGCAACGCGGACCAGTGGTTGATAGCCAGGTGGGTATGGAACGATGGCGTAACCGTCCTTTTCTCCGGGGAGCATAGCGTCGAGGTCTTCATCGGACAGAGGGGCATTGCGACCACTCATGTCCATGCCAAAAGCATACGAGACGGTGGGGGTCTGTGACGGGTGCATGGGCGTCGCCATGCCAGCAGTTGCAACAGGAGTAGCAGCTCCCAGAGCAGGTGCTTGATCCCAACGAGATCTGCGCTTTGGTCCGTCATCTTGCCCAGGCATAGGAGTCTCGTCCCATCTTGAGCGCTTCGCCGCGGCACCGTCAGCCTGGGCAGCACCGTTGACACCATTCGTCTCCTCGGCCACAGGCTGCTCGCTCGAGACGTCCCAGCGCTTCTTGCGCTTACGGCTGGCAGCTGCTGCGGAGCTCGATTCGCCATTCTCGGTTGCATCCTTCAGGGTAGGTTGGTGCTCCGGGGTCCCGTTTTCTTCTCCGTTGGCTTGCTTGTCTGCGATGAGTTTCCGTACGCGCTCTTCCTCTTCCTCGATTTGGCGCTTTTGCATGATTTCCTTGTACGTCAGGCCATCGTTGCCGTCGCCACGATCGAACCGCCGCTTCTGGTAGTCGGTCTCGCGCGAGGCAATCTGGGCCTGCTTCTCCTTGTCCATCAGGATATCATCCTCCTCGGCCCCGCCATGGGCGAATTCGTCCATCTGTGACCTGGTGGCCGTGTATTGCCCGACGAGCCTGTGGCCCTGGTCCTGGTCTTCATCCATCTCGTCATCGTGGGCTGGGATGGATGTGAGATAGCCGTCATACTTGTCGGATCCATTGCGTTCGTAGAGATCGGTGTCGAGCGCTTCCGTCAGCGAAGCCTTCGTCGAGTTGTCAGTCCTCTGGTTAGCCGGGTCGAAAGTCTTTGAACCTTTCTTCCCTGCAGCTGCTGCGTTGCGCTCCTGCTGCAGACGCTTGATCGTTTCGAAGTCGGCTGCCAGCTTGTCAGTAATGCGCAACGGGATAGGATGGCGCATCAGCGACGTACCGTCGGACATCTTGGCGGATGGAGACAATGATGATCCGGAGAGCGCTTCGTGCCGTGAGCTATTTAGGCCGCCGACATTTAAGAGCAGTAGTTGGTCGACGGGTGAGTCGTGGATGGCGGAGTTTGGGTTGTGAAGTTCTAGCCAGGCGGAGGCCAAGCGGCGAGGTCAGCAGCGGGCGCCGGTGCCGAGAGCACGCTAGTCCTCTTACATCACCCGGTGGGTTCGCGATTTTCCCGCCCATTTTTTTGCCTCACCTCATGAACGCCAGGTCGCAAGTTCAAATCAAGGCTGCATTCCAAATGATGAAAGTCACTTGCGCAATGGCGTGAAACAATAAGGAGCTTTCGTGGATGCTGCCATTTTCCCACGCATACGATTACTGTGTACGAACCAGCTATTAACGTCCATCTTTGCAATCTTGTTTCCAGGGCATCCGAAAGCCTCTCAGAGCTGCAGTCTAAAAGTGGCGACCTCAAACGCTCTGAGTTCAATCTTCGCCTTTCCATCTTTGATATCAAGCTCCTCGCCGTCATCCTCAAGCACGTTGGTCCTCACGACCTTGCGCACGGGCAGCTGGCCCCAATCGATGAAACCTCGGGCTTTGCCACCCATGCTATCATAAATTCTGAGCACGATGCTTCTGCCAGGTCGGGGCGGCAGCTCTCCACGCGAAACATCCTCATCGTCCTCGCCGCGCTTCACGGTGTCGAGCACAAGGGCCGGAGAGCCGCCGAGCTGGATCGACGAGAGGAGTTTGGAAACCTTTTCAGGAGACGGGTGCGAATGCATCTTCAGCGGGTTGTTGAAGTTGTAGGCAGTGCGAACCGTCGTTGAGGAGAGCGACCCTGTATGAGGCAAGATGGCATAGCGGATGTGGTGCCGACCTAGTGCTTGGTGAGTATTCGTCCTGAATCCTCAGTAGCTTTTCACTTACCCATGTCTGCGTGAGCATCAGGTGCCTTGGGTGCTCTCAACAAGCTCAATCTCATCAAACTTCCGCAGGTAGCGAACCCATACTTGGAGTCGTTCAGGATGGACACGCCGTATCCGGCTTCGCTCAAATCAGCCCACTTGTGGCAGCAAACCTCAAACTTGGCCATATCCCAAGTGGTGTTGTAGTGCGTTGGGCGCCTGATGATTCCATACTGCGTCTCGTAGCTTGCCTCGGTGTTGACTACGTCGACTGGGAATTCTACCTTGAGGAACTTCATGGTCTCGCGCCATTCGACCTCGCTCTCCATCGCGACATAGCTGGGCTGGTCGTTGACTACAGCAGCGAGGCTGATGGTCGTCTTGACCCAGCTCTTGTCGCTGATCTTTGTCTCTGTGACGACCGAGACCTTGTGAGGGCCGTTCTCATAAATGGAGCTGCGGGTGGGCTTCAGCTCCTGTCTTGATTCCAGATGGTACACTTCGACGTCCCAAGCTTGCCAGTAGAGAGGCTTGTCATCGAAAATCACAAGCTGGTTGGCCTTCTCTCCTGGCGGAATGACCTCCCTATCGGCCGCAATGTCGAAGAGCGATGTGATGATGCCGTTGTCCACGCGAACGCGGAACTGGTTGTTCGAGAGCACGTAGACACCAGGCTCCACCTCCTTAATCGAAGCAGTGGATTCCGTGGCCGAGGTGAGCAAATCAGTCTCCATCACGCCAGTGTCTCCACTCGCAATGGCATATTGAGGCTTAGGAGATTTGATCGGAAGCTTCGTCAGCTCTTCGCGATGCCAACCCAGGGTATTCAGAGCCAGGGTTTTGCTGTCCACACCAGGCTCATCATCGTCGAAACCGAGAATTCGCAAGGCATCCGACAACAGCTTCTCGCCCGTCTTGAAGACCTTGGCGTAGAGCTAAAACACATCGTCAGCAAAGTCAAGCTTGGCGAGCAATTTTCGCCTTACCTCGTCAGAGTCGTCGTAACACATCTCGATGCTGCTTCCAGGCAGACAATCATGGAACTGGCACAGCAAGACTGCCTCCCACATGTCGTCGATCTGCTGCTTCGGGTACTTGTAGTTCGAACTTCCGTCATCCCCAGGAAGGAGATCTTTCAACGTCGCCAAAGTGGCAAAGTATTCAATGTCATGGAGCATAATCTCTGCCTGGCGATTGTTTCTTTTGTTGTTCGCTTGCGTCGTATATGTCCCGCGGTGCAACTCAAAGTAGAGCTCGCCGTACCAGGTCACAAACTCGGTACCTTGTTCGGCTCTCTTTTCTAGCTTTGCGAAGAACTCGTCAACGGAGCCGCCCATCTTGACACGCGGCAAAAGGCCTGCATTGTCAGCAACTCCACGGCAGCGCCTGAGCTTCTCAATGTGCTCCCAGGTAGGACCACCGCCACCGTCACCCTTGCCAAACACGAGCAGGGACGAAGCATCCTGGTCCATGGACTTGTGCTGAGTAACGCTCCGCTTGACATCACCGAAGTGGGCTTCCGCCGTGTAAGTTTCTGCAGGAGCCATATGGCAGATGACCTGGCTGCCGTCCAGAGCCACCCAGTTGAAGGTGGTATGCGGGAAGTTGTTGATGTTGTTCCAGCTCAGCTTCTGTGTGAAAAAGCGAGTCATGCCGGCCAGACGGCAAATCTGGGGCAACTGAGTGGAGTATCCAAAAGTGTCGGGAAGCCAAAATGTGGAGCATCGCTGACCAAAACGGCTTTCAAAAAAGCGTTGGCCGTAAATGAACTGGCGGACAAGAGATTCGCCACTGGGCATGTTGGTGTCGTGTTCGACCCAGCTGCCACCAATTGGCTGAAACTTTCCCTCCTTGACTTTGGCCTTGACGCGGTCAAAGGTTGATGGGTAAAGCTGCTCCAGCCACTTGTACTGCTGGGCTTGCGAACAGCAGAAACGAAGCTCGGGATAGCGATCCATGAGATCGCACTGGTTGGACCAAGAGCGAGCAACCTTGCGCTTGGTCTCTGCCCACGGCCAAAGCCAGCAAGTATCAATATGACAATGGCCAATGGCACTGATCAGCGCGTCCTGGCCATCGTAAATGTCCGGCGAGTCGACCTTGTCTCCAAGGTAAGTTTTGGCAATCTTGCGACACTCTTTGATCGTCTCCTTGCTGCCATCGCCAGCAATGAAAGTATCCATGATTCTGTTGCAGACTTGAAGAGCCTCATGCTCTTGCCATGAGTCTGAAGGAAACTCTCGAGCGCAGTCTACGCCATGTCAGCATACTCCGGAGATCGCGGAAGGCGCATAACAAACCTCCGAGAACCCAGAAGTCGATGTAGAGCGCTCTGGCATCCAAATTTATTGCGACGATGTCTGCCGTGGACAGCCGAAAGTACCTGTCAGGATTGGGAGGCTGGATGGTGTCGCCTCCGCTGGGGTTTCCAAACATGCCGTTGCATGCCATTTCAACATAGAAGATGTGCTCTTTGCCATCTCTGAAGCTTTGGGGCAAGATCCATTCAGTACGCTCACCCCCGCCTGTCAACCCGTGCACCGGATTTCCTTCTTCCGTCCAAATGAGACCCTCATTGTTTGCATCCCAATGGAACTCGAGATGTTCCTTGTCCTTCAGCGACGGAGGAACGGTCAAGTGTACGCGGAACCAGTGCGTAGCCCAACTAGGACCAAACGACTGGCCGACCTCGGTGGGCCTGAATTCGTGGGAGGTTGCCTCTTTAAAGGTAGGTCGGGAAAGGTTGGGCGGCGAATAAACGAACAGCTTGACGTGCTCGGAGCCCTTTGCGCGTCCATCGGTTATCTTTCTGTCGCAGTATTAGCAAGAGATGACGTGCGGTGACCGAGGTCGGTCAAATGCGGTCAACCAATGGGCGTGGTGCATACGGTAGCAGTCCCTTGGACTCGTACTGGCCTCCGCTGGTAAACTGCCTCAGCCGATCGAGGTAGATCTTGTGGATCTGCTTGCCAACTGGGCGAGAGGCAAGCTTTGGATATTCTTTCTGAGGAGTCATGGCGATGTGTGTTTCTCCCCCCATCGTGAGAGCAGCCTTGGAGGTTGAAATGCTCTTGATTTGGGGACAGGTGATGGAGAAACAGCAGGACACCTGCAGCTTTGGGGCAGCACCCAACCAAGGAGCTAAGGAGCTTGGATCAACCTTCCCCGCCTTCCGCCACGGGAGCCCGCCGCGCTTCCCGTCCCACCCAGCCACCAAGGTGGTCAGTGCACATCCAACCTCACTCCATTCTGAAATGCACATGGAACGTCTGACGGCACAAGGTTCATTATTACACTACCTAAATCAGCTCGTCTTGGCTTCACCGTCTTTCGACAGGCTACTAGTCACCAGCACTGCGTAGAAGTGCGAGCTGTTCGCTGGTGTCCTGCGGAAACTCGTCAGCATGAACCACAACCTCACCATTCAGTTTAGCCAGTTGGGGCTGAGGACCTGGACGGAGCACGGTTAGTCGAGTCAGCTTTGTTCCAGTCAAGTTACGTACCGGGCAATATGCAAACTCAAACCACCATGCAGGTGATACCAAACCGGAGTGGGTCATCTGGAGCGGATTAGCATTGCAACTTCAAGTATGAGCGAATACATACAGTTCCCGTGGACGTGTCGAACCACCATTATTGGTATCAGCTGCTCTTGAGAATAGATGACCAGGTCTCGCGGCCCCGGGTCGATTCTGACTTGGAAACTTGCCCTTACGCCCGCACAAAATGTCCCATACGTTCGGCATTACGCCTAATTGTTCAAAGGAACCCCTGGACGAAGCTTGGGGGCGAAGAGACACAAAGCCATCCTCTAACCGTGGCCTTGAGTGGTCATAAGGGTCGAGGCAAGTGGTTGGCGATACTGGTCGTCCGTCGAGAGTAGATGGCCTGGTCTCCCGGCCCCGGGTCGATTCTGACGTGGAAACTTGCCCTTACGCCCATACAAAATGTCCCATACGTTCGGCATTACGCCTAGTTGTTCAAAGAGACCCCTGGACGAAGCTTGGGGGCGAAGAAACACACAGCCATCCTTTTACCGGGACTGTGAGTGGCCATGAGGGTCGAAGCAAGTGGTTGGCGATACTGGCCGCACGTTCACCCCATGTTGCCGTCGAGAGGCTCTTTAGACACCGGTCGGAGCTGGGGCGGCAGCTCAATGAGCTCCCGAAGCACAAAGTTGTTCCAGTGGAAGTAGATACTATCGGCCATCTTCCACTTGTCGACGTACTTGACCTTAGGCTGGAGATTGAAGCGAACCTTCCTCGGGGGTGGCCGGAGCTTGGGCGGCTGCTCGATGAGTTCGCGGAGAACGAAATGGCTCCAGTGGTCGCGAATGTCGTTGGGAATGGTCCAGCCGACAGAGACCTCGGGATTCCAGCGGACCTTCTTGCGGGGGGCGTCGTCCATTTCCATGTCGCCATCCGAGTCGCGTTGTCCAATGTCGCGCAGTTCCCGCTTGGCGTGGCCTCGGACGAGTTCGAACATGACGCATTCTTGCCAGTACCGGTGGAGCTCGTCGGGCTGAGCAACCGAGCTGATGTCGACTTCCTTGCGCGTGGGCATAAATTCCGGGACAGGGTCAAAACTGACTGACTTGGCGGGCTTGTCACGGGATTCGGCGTCCGGAGACTGAGGAGTCGGCAAGTAGGGCGGAATCTCGTCGACCAGATCTTCGTCGCTCTTCCAAGAGACGTTCTTGACTTTCCGGTTGACACAAACGGCGCGGTGCTTCTTGAGGATCGGACAGTCCGGGGCCCAAGGTCCGGTCCGACGTCTGCAGAAACAACGGTCAGTGTATCCCTTACCTGGCAACAGAACGAGGTCGTCCAGTCCGAGTGGCTGTGGCGGCAGAGGATGGCGGCCTTCCCAGAGAATCTTGCCGACCGTAAAGGTTTTGCTGGAGAAGGAGACGAGGACGGGCAGGATGACGACCAGTATCGCCAAAACCACGAGGAATGCGAAGGCTGAGGGTGGCGGCTGCAGCAAAGGGACAAGTCGCGGTCGCGCCACAAGGACGCTTGGCGGCTTGCAGGTAAAGGCGAGAAGAAGAAAGTAGAGGGCGCTGGGGAGACCCTGGCGCAGCTCCGAGGGGAAAAACGGTGAGAACTTGATGAAATCCATGATAGACAGTGGAGGAAAAAGAAGAGGGAGGGTTTGGGGTGGAGGCTCAAGACTTAAATATTCGCCTGGAGCCCGTTGCTATGTGGGCTCACGATGCGCCTGCGGTTGCTATGGGGCATTTCGGCGTGGGCGTTGACAAAATGTGCCATTCACCTCTTGCTGGCGGCGGCAGGCAGGCGCAGGCAGCGGTAAAAAGTGCAAAACACTACATGCTAAGTGTTAAATCTATTAGAACGATTGAAAATCATAGCATACAAGAAACGTCGGTGCACTCTCTTTCTACAGATGCATCGCGAAAAGGCTTGGCGTGGTGTTGCGGCTCTTGCGTGTCATTGAGGGCGTCGCAACTCTACTACCAACACCAGACGCGTCGCATTGTACATAGAAAGGCTCAAAAACAGTCCTCGCTGCATTTTGCAACGATGGACATGTCTGAAAGACGTGTAGCCAAATTTGAGCTAGTCATGCCAACGTTACCTGCCCGTTGAAGACATAAAGCCAATGCTGTCAAATGCCTTACTTCTCATATCACCAAGGCCCTTTTATTTAGGGAACCCATCCACAATGCATCCTCATTGCCTGTCTTCTTGCAAGAAACAATCGTTGAAGACAACCACTGCTGGTCTGAGACAAAATGTAGCAGTGTTGCTTTGAGCTTTGAGCTGGAAGTATCATCACTAGCGCACGAATTGCCACGTGCAAGACATTGCGGGCTAAAAATCACTGGGATTTCTTTTTACGATGTAGCCGCCGCCGCGTTCTTGGACGATCCCGAAACACACAGGCTGATTCCCATGTCAGCGGCATGTTGAGCGCGAGCTTTCATTCATTGAGCAGAGCCATGTCTATATACAAAAAGGGAGGACTCTACTTGGTCTTCTCGGCTTCCTGCTCAGTGTTCTTTGCCTCTGCCTCTTTGCCCTCAGAGAGCTTCGACTCTTCAGACTCCTCCTTCTCGTCAATGTCCTTGTCGTCCTTGGGAGTTGCTGCTGCGCGAGCAGACTTGCGAGTTTCGAGCTGCTCATTTTCCTCGTCAATGAGCTCCTGCTGCTCCTTGAGGACTTCGAGACGCTGCTTGTTGGTGGCAGCGCCCTCGGCAGTGTGGACCTCAAGCTCGATTTCGTGGAAAAGCTCCTCGGGGATACTGGAAAGTACGGCCTTGAGGGCGTCGATTTGCGAGTCCATCTCGGCGTCCTTGCCCTGGCTGTACATGAAGGCGTTGCTGAGGACCAACAGAGTGGAAGGGACCCGGTGCTTGAGGCGGAGCTCCAGCCAGGTCTGCAGATCATCACGCAGCCTGGCGGGGCTCATGCCGTGAGTGCGCAGACCGCGGCTTGCGCAAGCATTCTGGAGCTCCGGAACAGACAGCGATTCGACGCCCTCGATGAAAATCATCTTGTCGTCACGCTTGATTTGGCGCATACGGTGGCGGATTTGATAGCGGAGAATGTTGTCGGTGCCAAAGGTGTTCAAGTTCATGTACCGGCAGATTGCGACCAGCTGGGGGCGGGAGAGGTTGTCCAGAGTAAGGTCATCCTTGAAGATCTGGCAGACCTTGATGACATCGGCCTGCGTTGGAGATTCGCCGGTGGTGCGGATCTAAAGCCGGTCAGTCTACAAACCAGCAACTAGGACTTGTGTGACCGACCTTGCGGAAGAACTCGGTGAACTCTTCGCGTTGCGCATTGACGGCGCTCACTGGCAGACCAGTCTCTGTGAGAGTCTGGCGGAGGAAGTCGCTGACTTCTTTTCGCGTTGCGCGAAGGCTCACCATCTTGCTATCCTTGGTTGTTTGGCCTTCATATGTGCTGGGCAGCATATTGGGGAACAGCTTAAGGGCAACAGGCAGGAGAAGTTCGGCGAATGGCACAATGACGAACATGGAAAAGGGCACGAGGCGACCCAGGTCTTGGACAGTGCGGCGAAGCTGCAGCAAAGTCAGTGACTAGACGGCTATTGGGTCTCGTGAAAGAAACCTACCTGTCTGTTCTCGCGGCGGGTCAATTCGTAACCAGCGGCCATCTTCAGGGCGAGTTTTGTGCTAATCCTGACTTCGGTCGCCAACAGCTTTGTCCCATCCCAGTAATGACTAGCTTCTTTCTTGACCTTTTGCCAGATGGTGAGCTTCTTGAGTTCCTCATCCTTGTTCGCAAGCTCCTTGGATTTTGGGTCGTTGGAGCTGGCCTTTTCCGCGGCGAGCTCCGTCAGACTTTGACGCTCCTCTGCGGTGGTCTTTGATTGCGCAGTAGGCTGGTCCTTGGGCTGCTTGAGGTTTTTCAACGTGTCCTCATCAGGCTGAGCCTTGAGAGGCTGCCCCGACTGGTCATCTTTTGACAGGGGCTTTTTTGCCTCCTTGGCATTGAAGCCAGGAGGAGGAAACTGCCCGGTAGATTGTGATGACGTCGAGGGCTCGGTGGAGTAGGCCAGGCGGGGGATGAGGATGGCAAGAGCCGAGACTTCACGGGGAAGAGAGCGTGGGCTCCTCCGCAAAGGCCTGGAGGCACCTCTCAGGAGCACAGGCGTGATGCGGGTTGCGGAGCGATTGAGAGACATGCTGAGCCAGGCTCAGACAAAAAAGGGAGCGGGCCGCTGGATCGAGGGCGGCGAAGCGGTCGCGTGGGAGAAAGGTGGGCGAGTATCGGTGGTCGAGGTGGAAAGGAGAGGTGGTGGTGGAAGTGGGATGGAGAAGGGAGGTTGGATGATGGAAGAAAGAAGAGGCCTTGAAGGTTACCAGTCGCAAAGATCATCGGCCAGGTACAAGGGCAGACAGCCAGTCGAGCTTGGCGCGTTGTTCGTCACGTTTCGAGAAGGGCCCGGCCAGGCATTGGACGGAGGAGCCACAGGTGGCACAGCCCGGAGCGGAGTGGCGGCGTCGGGGAATGTCGGGGGCCGTGAGGTGGGTTCCTGAGGAAACCTGAACCCCCGGCCGACTCCGGCCGCCCGAGCCGAGGGTGCCTGCAGAGGGAGACGTTGCCAAAAGACGCTCTGCGCGTTGTGCTGGTCGCCAAACAACTCCTCATCCTCGTGTGAAATCTACCATTCCTCTGCTCCTTCATGCCGAATTGCGTCTCCAACTCGGCTCATGGCGTCCGCCCGGGTCGCGCGACCGTTGCGCGGCTGATCTGACAAGCCGCCAACCAACCAACCAACACACACGGTTCCCCGGCGAAGTGACTGCTTGGCATCTCAACGCCTTCTCTGGCCTCCCCACCAAACTCCGCGCCCGAAGGCTTGTGTCCTCTGCCACTGAGTCAACCTATCAGTCAACCTCTCGACATTTGTCCCCTTCATCGTCATGTTTCCCTGACCCAAGCTTGCCATCTTTCATTTCCGGACCGGACCCTACGACACATTTCGTGCCAACCCGTCGCAGCAGGCCGTCGCAGCCCTCGGGCACCCCGCGCCCGTCTCGTCCTCGATCGAATTCCCATCGCAACCAACAAGCCAGAATGCAGCCTCTCTCCAGAGCCGCGCGCATCATCCTCGTAGGCGCGCCGGGCGTGGGCAAGGGCACTCAGTCCGAGCGCCTCATGAAGCGCTTCCCTCAGTTGAATTCGATCAGTTCCGGCGACCTGCTGCGCACAAATGTCCGCAACCGCACTCCGCTCGGTAAGTCGCGTGCTCGTCCTCGGCATTGCCTCGCCGCTGACCTTCGTCGCGACCCCAGGCATCCAAGCCGAAGTGAAGATCAAGACGGGCGCATTGGTTCCTGACGCCATGATGGTGCGCTTGATCATCAACGAGCTGTCGACGCGAGGTTGGCTGGTCCCCGACACCATCAGGCCGTACAGCGTCAACTACGCCACCCCCGAGGCCGAAATCCCCGCCGACACTGTGGATGACGTCTTCATTCCCTCGCCGTTTCCTGCCTCCAAGTACAACTATTCCGAGTGCCCATCGGCCTCGTTCATCCTGGACGGATTCCCCCGCACCGCCCAGCAGGCCACGCAGATTGACGAAATCATCCCCATCAACCTCGTCGTCAACCTCAAGACGCCTGCGTCCGTCATTCTCGACCGCATCTGCAACAGATTGGTCCACGAGCCCTCTGGCAGGGTTTACAACACGACGTTTAATCCGCCCAAGGTTGAGGGCAGGGATGATGTCACGGGGGAGCCTCTGACCAAGCGCGCCGACGACTCTCCCGAAGTTTGGACCACTAGGCTCAAGAAATTCGAAGAGACGAGCATGCCGCTTTTGGAGCATTACAACCAAAAGGGCGTGCTGTGGGAGGTCGAGGGAAACAGCAGCGACGAGATCACCCCGAAGCTCTTCAAAGAGTTTGAGAAGCGATTCTCAGTATAAACAAACCGTCCGTTGTTGAGCTTGGAGTTTGGAGTTGGAACGGCCGCGCAGCGCAATGCAGGCCATGATCTTTGCGTTTTGAGATGCTTCACGGCTAGTGTACAGTACTGTTGCGAATATGGCCGGACCCAGCCTGGCGCACAATTCATTACGACGATAATAAGCACACCCATGATTACGACCAAAGCCTGCACAGTGGGTGTCTCATTTCTTTCGAAACCCTAGGTCTAAATGTAGTAGTGAATGAATGCTCCCATTTTTTTAGTTGTAGAAGTGAGTGAATGCTCCCTAGTTGCACTCACACTAGGAAGTCTGTCGCATTTCTTTCAACAACACCCACTGTGTCTGCGTTGATGCTGTGCCTGAGGAAGCAGTCGTGATGCAACCGGCGACTGCCGTGGATGCGCTCGACCTGACGTTCAACAGCACCTCTGCTGGCACCTCACCCAGCCCGCCCGTTTCTTTACAGTGGGTGAGGAAAGAAATGGGACTCCCTAGGCCTAGGTGCAGCAGTGAATGAACGCTCCCTAAGCGCAGCAGCAGATGGATGCTCCCCGAGTGCACTCACATTGCCAGGAGGTTTGTCGCATTAGTTTCTCCAGACAGGCACCCACTGCGCCTTCGTCATTGTGCCAGCACGGACCACAACCTGCCAGCCCCGGGACCCGCAGCTCTCCAGCTTGGTGCTCACCCACCACCTCCAGGCCATCGCAACACTCACGTCCAATCATCTTTAAATCACCCCAACATGGCCGACACCGACTTCAACGAGGGTCTGCTCGAATGCAATGTCGACAGGCCCCAGAAGGAGAATGACGGTACCAAGGATGCCTACATATCATATCGCGTCACTACCAGAGTAAGCCTGTCCATCGACCGCCCTATCCCGGCTGCCTCACCACGCTGCCTGGGAACCCACTGCAAGCTAACTCGTCTACCTCGTCCCTCAGAGCGACTTTCAGTCCTTCCAACGCTCAGAATTCTCCGTCAGAAGACGCTTTACCGACTTTGTGTTCCTTTGGAAGACGCTCAGCAAAGAGTATCCGCAATGCGCCGTCCCGCCCTTGCCAGACAAGCACAAGATGGAGTACGTCCGCGGCGATCGCTTCGGGCCCGACTTTACCCAGCGAAGAGCAAGCTCGCTGCGGCGCTTCTTGAAGAGGATAACGCTGCACCCGGTGCTACGCCGCTCGGCAATACTGCTCCTCTTCCTCGAGAGCAGCGACTGGAACAGCACGATGCGCGCCCGGCCGACGCGCAGCCTTAGCGGCGCTGGGGCAGATCAGGCTTCGGGCGGCGTGTTCGACAGCTTCACAGACACATTGATGGGCGCCTTTAGCAAGGTGCACAAGCCGGACAAGCGCTTCCTCGACGTGCGGGACCGCGCGGACAAGCTGGACGAGGACCTGGGGTTGGTCGAAAAAGTAGTGACCCGTGTTGCGCGGCGTCAAGGTGATATCACTGGCGACTATGCAGAGCTGGCTGCGCAATGCCAAAAGCTGGTCGCGTTGGAGCAGGGCGTCGAGCAGCCGCTCACCAGCTTCGCCACCAGCGTCGAAATGACGAGCCAAGGGTTGCGCACCCTGCACAATCACACCGAGCACGACTATCTGGGCTCTCTGCGCGACATGGACGCCTACATCGACGCGGTCAAGGCCCTACTCAAGACCCGCGAGCAAAAGCAACTCGATTTCGAATCCCTGACCGACTATCTCACCAAAGCCGCCGCGGACCGCGACACGCTGGCCAGCGCATCATCGACAGCCAGCCTGGGGGCTTCGGGCTTCCTGCGGGCCAAGATCGAGGACGTTCGCGGCGTCGACCACGAGCAAAGCCGGCGGGACCGGGTCCGTAAGTTGGAGCTGCAAATCGAGAAGCTCACGACCGAGGTGGAAAGCGCCAAGAAGACGACAGAGGCCTTTGACGAGCAGACGGTGAAGGAGGTGGCCGACTTTGAGCGCATCAAGGCGCTCGAATTCAAGGACACGCTAGGCGACTTGGCTGACGCGCACGTTGCCTTTTTCGCAAACACGGTCGAGACGTGGGAGGATTTCTTGAAGCAGATGGAGCAGGAAGATAGGGAGACGCAAGATTCTGCCTCGATTGCCTAGCCTGTCTGCCTCTGCTTGGTGGTGATGGCTATCGGGCTGATGGGGGCGTTGCGACTTCCCCACCCACTACCCATTGTTTCGTTTCTCTCTTCACCCTTTGGCGTTTGGGATTTTTTTGCACGAACGGGATAAACATGTTCTGTTTTTCACTGGATGGGTGGGATCAGCAGCGGAAAGGGGCTGCATACGGTAGATGGGTAAGAAGGAAGGTTCTTGTGCCGTAGGAAGGTAGCAAAATCCCAATTCGAGTACCGCAGGCACTGCTCGGTATTTTGGTTTTCAGACTGACAAGATGGGTACTATAAATCGTGGACCTCCTGTTTCTTGTCCTTCCTCCTCCCATCTTCTCCTTGCCAACAATCAAAGCAGGCGGAGCATTGACGACCTGTGCTCAAGTCCTGTACTCGGCGCCTGTATGTCTGCCTGCCTGCGGGAGCGACTGTCGAACGGACGGATTCTTGTAATTATCTCCATCATCATGGACCAATCACGACGCTCGTGAACCCTTGGGTGCACGCAGTGACAATGTCAGTGTCAATTTTGAATCATTGCATCATTTCAATCGTCAGGCAAGCTATCCACCTAGCTGAATATCCGCCATGTAACCAGCTGCTAAACATCTTAATATAAGTTCTGGTTTGAGAATTGCGTCTGTGTGTAGAGCCAGCCACACAAGACAGTAGACAGAGCAAGGAAACCGAAATCGAAGATACCATCGTAGCGCCGTTTCCACACCAGCAACTCCACGGACCTCCAGGTAGAAGAGCAAATTGTAGCAAACTCCTTTTCTCTCTGCCCCAAAACCTCACTTTCTCATCTCATTTTTGCCCACACCTCGTGCAAGTCAGGTCCATCCCCACTCAACCTTGTAATTGCATCAACACGCCTTCGAGCAGACCGATTTGCTTCTCGCTGCTGTTGGTCGCAGCCTCGAGATTCAGGGCATCCCTCCGCTGTTCGTACTTCTTCTTGTCCTTGCGAAACTTGCCATCGATGCGCTCCAGGACGCTCTTGAGCTCGCGCTTCGCCTCGGTGAGTGCACCGCGTTCGAGCTCGTACTCCTGCTGGTGCGCTTGCTCCATCTTCTCCACCAGCTCCATGCCGTCGTGCTCAAAGGCAGCGACCACGTCTTCGATTGCGGTCTCTGAGTCAATCAGGTGGCGGACGAGGCGCTCGGAAATGCGCGATAGCACGAACAAAAGGTTTTGCTGGTGAGGCTTGAGGCTGGCTTCCCAGTCCATCTCGGACGGATGTCGGTTCCTCTCACGCGGCTCGTCGTCTTCCTCCTCCTCGGTTTCGTCGTCATCCAGTGTCGACGCGACTGACGTATCAGAAGCATCATCGGAAGAGTCATCGTCGTTCACTAGGGTTTTGTCGGGATCATCTTCTGGACGCGCGTTGATGAGAGCTTCAAGTCCAGGCGTCGAAGGTTCCTCTGTAGGTCTGGCGCCCTGCGTTTCGGTTTTCTCTCTCATCATAGCCATAAACGCGCTTTCTCCCTTTGACGTTTTCGGAGAGGAGAATGGGTCAGCCTCAGGACGGGCGGGCGTGTTCAGCAGCATGGACTGCTCCAGCATGTGTTCAGGGGCGTGGCTTGTGATGGCCTTCGAGCTGGCCGAAGGGGGATCAGGAACCTTTTTCCTGTTGCTCGATAATACTCCATAAGAAGAAGCCGGGCTGGGCGCCGTTTGCGTGCGAGTTGAAACAGGGGAGTCGTCGACATTCGCTTGCGGCCTCTGCACGTTGTCGCCGAAGGTAATGAATCCAGGCTGTCCGTTGTCACGACGCTCCGGACTTCCCACATTGCTGATTCGTCTCGCCGGCCGCCTCTGCACTGGAGAAACTCCACGTGAGATTTGAGCGGGAGAAGCTGATGTCGTGGCTTTCATGGAGTTTATCAGCTTCTTGGTGGCAATGCTGTGTGAGCTCGACAGTGGATTCTCAATTTTGGTTCGCTTCCGAGGGATTTGACGGACTTCAGGTTGCTTCGTAGCCTCAGCAGGAAGCCCGCCTGAAGAGTAAGAGACATCTGGCTCCAAGCTTCTCTTCTTTGAATGCTCGCCGACTTCCTGAGCCGGCTTATCGGGGCTTCGCTTACGAGGGCTTTGGCGGACTTCAGGTTGCTTGGTAGCCTCGGCAGGAAGCCCACCAGTAGAATGAGAAACACCTGGCGCCAAGCTTCTCTTCTTTTTCAGAGGCTTGCCAGTTTCCTGAAATGGCTGCTCAGGGCTTCGCTTCCCAAGATTGGTAGCCAAAGATGTTGAGCCAGGGTGCGATACGGTCGCCTCCACCGGAGACGAAGGATTCTGGTGATCCTGTCTTGGTTTGGGCCCAGTATTGCTTGCAAGAGATGGTTCTATCTCGGCTTGAAGACCATCACGGATGACATCAGGAGACAGGCTTTTCTCCTTCTCCAAAGGCTTGATGGGCTCCTGGAGAGGCTTCTCAAGGCTTCGTTTTGCTTGATTGGTGGGTAAAGGTGTTGGACCAGGATGCATCATGGTAGCCCCGGCCGGAGATGGAGATCTCTGGTGAATATTTGGAGTGGACGGTCCAATCTCGGCAGCGGAAAGAGGATTCTCGTGAACTTGTCTCGAAGAAGACGCAATACTGCTTGGAGTAGACGGTTCGAAGTCATTTGCAAAGAAATCTTCACCGTCGTTCTCCGAAGGGGATTTCTGTCTCGAGACCTTCTCCACTGCAGTCTTGACCAGCGAATTCTCGGATACCTGGGACCTTTTATCGTTCTTGTCTTCGTGATGTTGATGGTGTTCATCCGGTCCTTGGGCTAGTTCTTCAAACGGGGCAACTTGAAATGATGTTGATGACCTAGATCCATACGTAGTCCGAGCTGTCCGCGTTGCCCACATCGTGTTGTTCAACAAACGACTCCTGGTCGAAGATGCAGTCGTCACCTTAGCAGTCGTTGGGTGAAGAGAGTCTTCGTGGTCTTTGGAAGGTTTCTTGATTCCAGTCGGTGTCCTGCCCTGATTCAAAGCACCAGTTTTGTCGAAACCGACGATGATCGGCTTTCGATGGCGGTCTTCATCAATTGGGGAAGGTTTCTCCGCGCCGCTGTCGCCATTCGTTTCAATCTCCTTCTCGGTATTTGAGACATCAACAACTTCAAGGACCCTCTTGGCGACCGCGGTTCCGGTTGGCTCTGGCTGGGTTTTCTGGTTAAGGGCGGGCTGCTTTCTAGCGAACACAGATCTGCTTGGATCCGGCTGGCTGGCACTGCTGACTACCGGCGGGGTAGATATGGGCCTGCTTGGATCTGGCTGGGAGGTACTTTCAGGGTTCGCTTTCTTGATAGCCTCACTGCGAGTTTCATCGGTATGGTGTGTTTGTGTGTTCAACGATTCTTCCTGATTCAAAGCCGGTGAAACACGGGTTGCGACTGCACGCTGCTCTGGTCTCGGACTTTGCTCTGCTATAAGTTCAAGAAGAGCGGGATCGATGACATCCGTTGTGGGTGGTTCAACTGGTGCAGACGTCGGCGGGAGATGCTCCCGGCTGGGGTCATAAACGACAGCCATTTGTTCTCGCTGGATGTGGTCGGGTTCCTTGGCTTGTTTCGAATTCTCCGGACCAGTGCCTGATTGAAGTCCGACAGTCATCGTCTTGTTTGCTTTGGATTCGAGAATCTCAATATCTTCACCCTCGCCCATTGTGGTCACAGCACCTTCAAAATCGTCGTAGGACTCATTCTGCTGCATCTCCACGCCAAGCTCCCCACGAACCTTGTTGTTGGGGGCAAGCTGAATGGCATCAGATGAACGGTCGGATGATCGGTGTTTCGGAGAGCTGGAATGTTGCTCATGAGTATCGAGTTGTGGTATTGTACTCAAGTTGTCGGAGGCATCAGCATGGCTCCTTGTGATTGGCGCGTCTTGTACAGGGGCCGGTTTTCCTGGCTGAGTATCAATCGGTCCAGGCATTTCACTTTCGCCGTCCGTGTGATCTTCCTCCGGCGATCGCTCCATCGCCTCAGGTGACCCTCCTGTCCGCGCTGCCGCGAGCCTCTTCGATCGTCTTCCCCCATGGCCTTGAGAATCCTCACCTCGGGTGGGCCCGGCTTGGTAGTCCTCATCGTTGCTATCCTCGGGGCTATCGTCCCTATTCGCCTGCCCTCGTTTCTGGCTCGCGTGTCTTGTCGACGCCTTGGGCCTTTTGGTGGATTGGCTGGTTGTCTTGCCTTTCCCTTGCGGCTCCTTCCTGGGCCTTCCACGTTTTGTTGGGGCTTCAGCAGCAGCATCTCCCGGGCCGACGTCATCGTCATCGTCTTGGGGGAGGTCATAGATCTTGGCGCTGGCTAGATTCGAGGCGTTGTTCCTGTAGCGCGGATCGGGTCTTTTTCCCAGGCTTTTCGCGCTTTTCTCTTGTCTCTTTTCAGGCATCGGTGACCCATGATGAATCGCTTCTGTCTTCTTCGCGTTTGCTACTCTGCCACTTGGCCTTTGGATGTCCTTTGTTTGGCTTGTCTCAAGAAGGGTTTCAGGGATGACTGTCACTTCGTCCGGATCCGCTCCTTCGTCCAAGTCGAGCGAATGGTAGTCCCTCTGCCTAGTGGGATCTGAGTCGGGAACCAATACAGTCGCGCTCGTTCCTTCTGCGCTCTTTCCTTCTGACCGTTTTTTGTCCCGCATCTTGGCCAGCTTGTCCATTGCCCCAGCCATCGTTGCCGTAAGTTGTTTGGGAGGGCTTGAGAGAACGCTGACGTTGAGGGCCTCAGTTGTGGAAATTCGACGTGGAGTATGGATTCTTCCTGCGATACCCACTTCTTCAATTTCTCGCAGGGCTGCCGTTGTGAGGTCTGCTTGCCCGGGGCTGAGCGTCGTTCCTTTGGTTGTGACGATTCTGACATCACATTAGCAATGTTGTTTTAAGCAGCTTGGTATCCAGAGAGGCGTTCGAATAACCCCAGGTGTCGCTCGCGGTATGTAGGGGAGCGTGAAAGAATGCTACACGTACCTCACTGCTCGAAGGCCGTCGTCAGCGCGAACAAAGTTGTAGAATTGATGTGTCCACTGTTCGCCGTCATCGATTGGGAAGGGAGCATGGACCTCGTGCGCAGGCCAGAAGATGCGATGGTCTACTCCATGAAAGACGCAGCGCTTGATGATCAAGCCGCAGATCAACCTGAGATCCTCGTGCACGCCCTCTTCGAGGATGAGGTTGCCCAATCCGTAGACCAGGTTGAAGCGCCAATCTCCCCGAGGAACTTTGGAGAAAGTTCCGGCGCTTTCTGCTGACTTGCGACAAAGTCGAGCGATGATGATGCCAGCCTGGGAGCGGTCAGCATACGCCGGGGATTGAACAGCCACAGGCAGAGGTAGCCATACCCAGTGACGAGAGGGTACTGAGTTGGTAGAAGTCAGGAAATGGCGCAGCAGTCTGATGATATAATCAGTTGCAATTGCTGTGTGGGACTCGCTGTCCTCTACAGCATAAAGCCCATTCTGGACCATGTCAGCCACTGAGACAGAAGGAGATGCAGGGCTCGTACCAAAGCCTTGGAGAGATGGGGCTGCGAGTCGCTGGAGGACAAAGCCTTGGTCAGATGGTCACGGATTGTGCTCAGACGTTGTGAGGTTTCATCCATGCTAGACACTGAACGGATTCAGGTGAAGAATGGACGAGGAAAGAGCGACGCGGGCCAGGGTGGAAGTCGCGTCTAAACACGCGTCAACCGAGGCATTTGAAGTGGACGGAAAGTATTCCAGCGCGTTCCACGCGTGAGATGCAAGCAGACACGAAATCAAGTTGATGGTGAGGATGGGACGAGCACTTGATGGGGTCGGGTCAATGAAACAACGGAACCAACGCGGAAGCGCGATGTCACGGGATGCGCGCATTCTGGGCACCCACCACCCACATTCAAGGTGTCGGACGCTCCCGTCCCCTCAACACATTCGGAAACTGTTGATGGCCGTGTCATGTCCATCAATTCTCGCCTGTATTTGATGGCAGAGGCATTGGAATATTTGAGAGCAGTCGCTCAATTCTTTGTGACCCGAAGACAGACTCTGCGACGACGGCGCGGGTCGAGAGAATCGACAGCTGCCCATCCAGCAGCATCCATGGTCATGAACGACTGCTCTCTAGATGCAGCCGAGGTGACGGGTATATTCCCTCTACTGTAGATGCTCTTGTAGTCATCTTTAGGCTCAGCGCCAGGCGTTCTGCACCACCTGCTCGACCTCGACACGAGATCCAACAGCAACAGCGCTACGTCCGTACCTGCCTTTGAAACTTCATCCAGACTCTGCTCAGAGTCAGCCAGCCAGCTTTCCTGAAACAGCAGTCTTTGCGGGGAAGATGCAGGCGTGTTGTCTGCCCTGCAGGATGGTTTGTCAGACGACAGGGAACAAAGGAGCGGCAAGAGGCGATGCCGAAGCACAAGGTGCCCAGTTGTGGAGAGAAGTGGAAAGTCGGGTGGGATTTCTCAGCTTCTCGGGAGTCTGGGACAATGCCATTCCGAGTTCCGTGCCCAATGATTGCGGCCGCCAACGGTTTGCCCAACCTGTCATCGCCCTATCATAGCTCCGCACAGGTATCTAAACGCCGAGACACAGAAATGCCAGCTCCACATCCTTTGTTGCGTGCCACTCCTTTAAAGCTGAGTCGTGCACCAATGCCGTCATCTCAACCGTTCCCTCCAGCATGCCATCCCCCGACGTTCCTGTGAATCGCTTTCAAGCGTCCAGGGGCCGCCTTTGGAAAACATGCGAGTCCATCCTTTGGGGGCAGCGTCAGGACCACACGGCCCCCGATCCTCTTCCAAAGCCCAGCCAAGCTCGCCGTAAAGCCTCCCTGGCAGAAAGACCATTGGACCTCAACGACGACACAATATCAAACTTGCTCGACACACATGAACCGGGCAGGACGGTGCTGTATCTCGCCTACGGCTCCAATCTGTGCCACCGAACCTTTGAAGGCACCCGCGGCGTCAAACCCTTGGCCAAGGTCAACGTCGTCGTCCCAGAGCTCCGGTTGACCTTTGATCTACCCGGCATTCCATACATAGAACCATGTTTCGCCAATTCCGGACGGAGGAATCCAGGTGCAGGCCTGGCTGACGCAACCGAGAGGACACCGCTGGTGCGAGGGACTGCATATCACAAAGATCGCTGGGAAAAGGGTCTCGTCGGCGTCGTGTATGAAGTCACTGCGGCCGATTACGCAAACATCATCGCCACTGAAGGGGGCGGGGCAGCATATCAGGATGTTTTGGTCGATTGCTATGCTCTCACGGATCCTGACGCAGTCCCAGAGGAGCCCGAGTCGAAGCCGTTCAGAGCACATACGCTTTTTTCGCCGCCGCAAGACTCCAAGAGGGGTGGAGGCTTTCAACGACCGGACACGTCTTACGCGCAGCCCTCTGCTCGCTACTTGAAGTTGATAAGAGACGGGTCAGAGGAGCACGGCCTCCCCCGGGACTATCGAGAGTATTTGCTCAACATCCGGCCGTATACGATCACCAGTTTACGGCAAAAAGTTGGAAGAGTCGCCATGGTGTTGACTTGGGTACCGGTGCTTAGACTGCTGCTCTCACTGCAGGAGATCCTGAAAGACGACAAGGGAAAAAGTCCAAAGTGGCTGGCTTCTTCCGTCAGCTTTGTGTTCAAATCGATATGGGTAACCTACGATGCCTTTTTCAAAAAGCTGTTTGGAGATGGAGAGCGAACAATTGACCAAGACGATGAGACGGAAAAGGCTTCCTGGGCAGAATGATGAATTTTCAAGAATACAACGACTTTGAGGACGTTGCCTGCTAAGCTTTAGATAGGAATATGAATATCCCGGTCCGGGCAGCCATATGAGCTTATGTAACTGCGGCTCCGCGAGAGGCTATCTCAATTGAGCTGGAGCCCCGCTTCGTCATCCGTCCCTTGTTGACCAATTCCGCGGAGAAGAATCCCATATAACGTCATCATGGCCGACTCCGACGATTCTACTCCTCACAGACTACAACAATGGCTTTTGCCGCGCGATTGAAAGCAGCTTATCCATGGATACTGACTCCGCTTGTGGTTGGCGCTCCCATGCGCCTCATCGCGACTGTTCCCTTGACGATTGAGATATCGCGCGCAGGTACCCATCGACTATCCCAGATGACTGTGCTCCTGCTAAAGCTCCGACACAGGTGGGTTTGGCTTCCTGGGAGCCGGTAGCGACACTTCAACCCTCGACTCAGACCTCGAAAACATCCACGCCCATTTCACCGAGAGACCTCTACCAAACGCGCCCTCCCCCTCAACACGCATTCTTCCGGTTGGCGTCGGCTTCCTCAATTGGGGCGCCAACCTTGAGGCTGCCGTGGCGGCTATCGCAAGATATCCTCCCGCCGCAGTTTGGTTCTTCGCGCCCCGCAGCACCAATGATCTAGTCACCTGGACCACAAAGGTTCGCGAGGCAACAGGCGGAAGAACGAAAGTTTGGGTACAAGTTGGGACTGTGGCAAACGCAGTCGAGGTGACTCGGGCATGCCAACCACATGTCTTGGTCGTCCAAGGCTCCGACGCTGGCGGACACGGCCTTGCACAAGGTGCAAGCATCATCACTCTTCTCCCAGAGGTTGCGGACGTCATCGACTCTCTTGACATGCCCGGCCATGAGAAGCCCATGCTCGTGGCAGCAGGTGGTATTGCAGATGGGCGAGGCGCAGCGGCTGCTTTGGCGCTGGGTGCCGAGGGTGTCGTGATGGGAACGCGGTTCCTTGCCGCTCACGAGGCCGACATTGCGAATGGCTACCGGAATGAAGTCCTGCGAGCGTGGGATGGCGGCAAGACGACCATGCGGACAAGCGTCTATGATCAGCTACGAGGAACCACAGACTGGCCGCCGGGCTACAATGCTCGTGGTGTGCTGAATCGCAGCTGGGTCGATGCTGAGAATGGCATGGGCTGGGAAGAGAACAAGAAGCTATACCAAGAGGCTGTGAGATTGGGAGACTTGGGTTGGGGTCCTGAAGGAAGGATAACGACCTATGCAGGGACGGGAGTTGGGTTGGTCAAAGAAGTCAAGAAGGCGGGAGACATTGTAGCCGAGGTAAGGAGCGCGGCGAAAGAAGTAGCCCAGAGAGTATCAACAATGTCTTTTGAATGAACAGTAAGTCACTGTCAATCAAAGGGCAGCTCACGTCCGCTTGTGCCACAGTCTTCAACGACTTGCAGCTCCGCAATACATATCAATCATTGCACGTCGTATTGTCCCAAAAGCGCCGAAACATGTGCCATGGTCATTTAAAGAATATCACAGCGGGCTCTCTGTCCTTCTCACGCCATCAGTACAGATCCGAATTCGTCTTTGCTGAAATCCCCAAGTTTTCCGGACGACTTCTCCAACCGTGGCCAGAAGTAGCTCATCGATAGAAGTAACAGTCTCTATTCTAACAAGACATCAGACGCTTAGGGAAGATGTAATTGAAGCAGGTATCCTGGCCAGCTTTCCTCTTACGCATGGCCTTCAAACTCTTGCACTTTCCGTCCTGTCGGTAATCCACAACCTTCCTCGGTTCGACCATATGCTCGGCTGACCACACAGCAACCGAAGAACACAAATACTCAACACGGTTCAGACGACGGCTTCGACAAAGCCAGGCTAAAGATGAAATTGCAAATTTGCGCCGTTGGAGGTTCCACGAAACTCTGCCCGCAACTGCCCTCAGCCAAGCAAACTGAATTGCGGACAAGCTCAGTCAAGCTTTTTCCAACGGCTCAACGGCCATGTCTATCTGCAAACTCAGCATAAAGCCATGGCCAGATCTCGATCCCGGAAAGATCGGGATTTGTGGTCCACTCACAAGACTTGAGTCAAAATCGCATGGAGATTGCCATCACGACCACCATTCGCTCCTCTTGCTCGAATTCCTTCGCAATTTCGTCACCACGACCAACCAGCACTGCGCCTGGCACCCCCCTCGACTCTCCCGAGAACGAGGCACTGACGCAACCTCCCCTGCATCCATGCATGCAAGCCGACAGGGGCTAGGTATATGTCTCGTAGCAGGCAGGCTGGGCTGCACGCGCGTCGTCGTCGTCCCCCAACCTAATCTTCGACCACGCACCCCTTGGCTGAAATTACCACAGGGCTGCCAAGCTGCCCATCTACCCGCCTACATGCCTATTGCCCCCCCTGATGCACACGGTCTTAGCTACCTGCAGGTAGTTAGTTCGACCTCGCCAAACGCGGCTCTTCCTTGCCGGCATTTTGGTTGCCGTTCCCTGTAGTATTGCGCAAGCGAAACTGCCGGTTGCGATGCTGCTGCAGCGCTTGCAATGCCGCACCATGGGGTGTCAGGAGGTCGTCCTTGACCGCGCAATTACAGTCGCAGGTCGGTCATCTCTCATCGACCCTTGACAGTCACAGGAATTGAGAGCACTGCCGACCCCTCGACGAATTGCTCTTCTCCAAGGGAAATTGCCTGGCCCATCGATGTTGGTTGGCGCTGTGCTACGTTATCAGAGTCTCTCACGAAGATCCGCCCTGTGTGCCCCATGTCTACCCCTAAACACCCCACGTTTCGGACCGCCGGGTTCCTTGCTTTCTGCTAGCTGCACCATCTTAGGGTAACTGGACTTTGCATGAATTCAATGTACAGTATGTGCAATGATCCATTCTCGGCTCACACAAGGCGGCGTTCCACCTGGGGTCCTGCGGCGGTGCTCGCCCCGCCCGCCGCCACTTGTATCATACCCGTTTGTGTCCGTCGGCCACCTGCCTCGATGCACCGTACTGTACGTATTCCTGGAGCTGCGCAACGCAAATGGTCGAGGCTGCAGCGCAAAGTACCCACATAGAAAACCGCTCGTGGGTCATTGCCACCAACACCCACGACGCACAACAACCAACCAACCGACCGACCTACCCATCTGCCCATCTGCCCACATGTACCTTGCTCCCTCCCTACCAACAACTCCGCTCATCCCTACCTATTTACTGTACTACCATATCCTTTCGGGAGCCGGCGAGCCCGACCGCGGCATCCCCGTCCGCCCGCCTCTCCTCCATCCCAGGTTTCGCTTCGCCTCGGGCGGCATAGCCAGGACCTCCCTTCTTCTTCTCCAGATCAAAATGGCATGATTGGGAACCATGGGATTCTGTTCATTACAGGACAGGGCGCGGGAGATGCCGTCGGTGGGTGGTGTGCTGCGGAAAAAGGGGTAGCCAGGTGCAGCCAGGGTGTGTGGACGAGGGTTTTATGGATGGAAGTGCTGGAAGAGCTAGTTGGAAGAGTGTGTTTTGCACGCTTGGAGGAGTTGTCCGGGTGCGTGAAGCAGAGAGGGGGGGAGTCAGTGAGCTTGAGGCCTCTAGAGATACTGCTGGTTTTGTGCACTTTGCTCTTGCCTTGTCCGGCTGGCGCGCTGTACGCCGTCGTCTCGTCCCTCCTACAACATATTTCGCCTGCATGTCTCCACTCCTATCGAAAGCGTATCTCACCTAGCCTCGCAGCAACATCAACTCAAAAGAAGTCGATCCGGTAGCCCTATCGCCCCCCGCCCTGTCTGTATCTGAGCAAACGAGTACGGCACAGATACGACGCCGGCCGGCCGGCAGAATACGACGCAGGTACGAATGCTTATCAGCAGCAGCGACACTCAAACCGCGGAGCGAGGGTGGATACGAAAAAGAACGACGCGAGATTGGATGGCGGGCGGTGCCGCAACAGGGCTGCATAGCAAGGTAGATAGACTAAATAATCAATCTGTAATATCGCATTCCGAACGACTACTCGTTGCTTCATCGACCCAGCGAGGGAGTGAGTGAGTGGGCAGACGAACGGTAGTTGGAATAGTTGACTCGAGTCTAGGTGGTCGAGACTGGCGCGAGGGGAAGCAAGTTCCAGCCGGGCTGCAACGAGATGGCTACCGGTGCAGCGTGCGTGAGGCGCAAGAAACGCGAAGCGAGCGAGGCAGACAGCAGTCGGTCACTGGATCCGCCTGTCCGCCTGAACAATGTCGAGACAAAGATGACAGATGCCACATCCCGCCAAATGCCTCGCGTAACGATTTCTCAAATCGAAATCAAAATCAAATCAGAGCAAAGCGAAACAACGGGAGCGTCGCCAAAAGGAAACCGAGGCTAGCTGGAACAGGCAAGCTCACTCGGAGTAGTTTGTCTTTGGCCATGAACAGGGGCCGAGAGGGAGAGGCGAAGTTGCAGTCTGATTGTACATCAAATGATGCCACAGCTACGAAGGCTACAACTGCTGGCCGTTGCGCTCGAGATGACACTTCGTACACGTGTAATGAAAGGGTATAGACGATCTTCAGGGGGGGAACAGGAGAAAAGTGTCGAGGTGGAATACAGCTACCTGAACGGGCTGGCTGACTGGCTGGCTGGCTAGATTCTCGACAAACACAAGGAAAGACATGGACCTTTTGCAACCTGTTATGAGAAAAAACACTCGCTCCCTAAAAGCAAACTAAAGCCACCCTGATCCGGACGAAAACCCGTGCAAAAAATGCATCAAACAAGAAAGGAAAAAACGATTAAGACTACGAATACAAAAAAGGGCATGTTCCATGTTTCCCATGTGCTCCTTGGTGTGCAAATGGTGGTGTCGTAAAATGATATGCCTCTTTGCTAAGAAGATGATAATTCCGTGCGTCGTCGACAAAAAGAAAGGGGGAAGGTGATGCAGAGATCCATCTGGGTATAGCCGTATGCTGAGAAGACGAACTGCCAAAACGCATTAAAAAGAAGATAAACGCACTGCGAAGTCTTGCAAAAAGCCAACGACCATGAGAAGAGTGTGAAAAAGCAAAGGGCGATCCTCCGGCAAGGGTCCCCACGAGAATTGAAAAATGAAATGTTCAAAGAGCAATCATCCGGGATACTCGTAGCCGCCTTCTTCAGCAACGACTGGAGTGTCTTCTCTGAGTCGTTGCCTGCTGTTCTTCTTTGGCGCACCACTCAGACCCATGAGAAGCATGCTACTCTCCCTTCTCCTTGTCTTTGCGTCTCTCGCACCGCCGCTCGAGCTCATAGTGTTGTTCCTCAGGTTGTAGTGGGCAGCATCCGAACCACCATCAGCCGAGACGGCCCCACCGTTCAGAGTCCGCGAATCGTAGTCATGGCTCATCGTCAAGCGTCCCAAGCCCTGGCCTTGTTGTGCTTGCTTTTGGGGTGGAGAGAAGGACGCATGGGTGGGAGTCATGGCAGCCGTGTCGGAAAAGGTGCGCAGACGGGGAGAGCGGACAGCATCCGGCATCTTACTGTTGGGCACCGTAATTTCTCTCGTGTGTGGCTGGCTTTCCTCTCTGGGAGCGCCGAAAATCTGATCGTAATCGTTGATGAAGAAGGATATCAAAGGCCCAGGAATGTTCAGAGTCGGCGAGAAGACGATTCCAACTGTACCTTGTTAGTTTACCACGTGGAAAAGAAGATGTATTGCTCACCATTTCGAATGTTCATCTTGTTGACATCAGCATTGTTGATGATGTCAATCAAGAATGAGGAAAGCGCCCTCAGAATGTCGTAGTTGCACGGCGGCAATTTGTGCACAAGCGCATTGAAGGTGTCGAGCTTTTGCGATCGCTGATTCAAATCTGTATGCTGTGAGTATTGGTCCAAAAGATGTGGCACCGAATCAACTTACCCAGGACTCTGAGGAACTCGACGTGCAGTTCTCTCGTGAGGATCGAAGTAGGAAGATCGCGCAAGTACGATTTAAGTAGCGACGCAACGGCGTGCACGTCGTAATATTCACCCTCGAGCAGCTTGATGTCGCCCTCGGTGTTGAAGCGGTCCCTTAGCGCCCGAATCACAAGGTTTGATCCGCTCAGTCGGAAGATGCCCTCTTCGCGATGCGCATTCTTAGCCTTGAGGTATTCCAGACAGCGGTACACGACGGCCGGGAGAAGAATGTCAACGCCGGCGGGCTGGGTGTATTGCACGGCTTCGGCCAGTGGGATGCCCCAGACAGGGCGGACAGAGGGAGGAGTTTCTCTCTGCGGCATGACGGCGGTGTTGTTGTGGTGGGTTGAGGGTGCAAGGTCAGTCGAAGCCCTCGCCCGGTAGGTTGCGAAACCAAATATGCTGCGCTTCTTGTCCTTTATAGGCGTTTGCGCCGGCATAGCCTTGTTTCCCCAAAGTTCGGCGTTTTCGATTTTCATGCCGTTGGTCGGAGCGGAGATCATGCGGTGGTCATGAGGAACGGAATTGAGCGAGGGCGACGGCATTTCGCTGAGTCCTGGCACTTTCATTGGGGCGTCAGCTGCAACCATGTCCTCGTAGCTGACACCTTGCACTGCGGGCGCCGTGTCGCGTTGTTCCGGTGTTGGCGTGGGACTCTCGAATCCTCGACTCTCGGCCAGAGAAGTGGGACTTTGTTTGCCTGTTGGTTGCGACACTTCAAACTCTTCTTCGTGCACAAAGTCTTGCGTTTGCTCAGCTGGACGTGACTGATCAGATTCGTTGGTGGCAGAGGCGGGGGCGGCGGCGGGTTTGGGTGGCTCTGGCGGTCGGGGGTTTGGATCAACGTAGCGCAAGAGCGCTTCAATCCACGCGTCTCTCTCGTCGTCACTTTCGGCGCACAGAATGTGGGACACTTTCGTAGATGGATCCTTTTTCTTGGGCTCCAGAATTAGGAACGCGTGCCTCATGTCGTCATCCTGTGGATTGCCCTTGTTTCGCGGGGTCTGTCGACCAATCTGTGCGTACTGGATTTTGATGGAACCAAGGAGTGGTCCACCGGGGGATTCATAATAGCGGAAATCCGAGCTTTCCAGAACGAAATAACGGGCTTTCCAGCCGCCAAAATTCTTTCCCTTTTTGGTCAAGTATCCCTCCTTGGTCACTTTTTCTGGGGACTGGGACAAGTGTCGTGGAGACGAAAGCGCGCTAGGCTTGGGCGTATCCTCTTCGGCCCCAAAGGCATCGCTGGAGAAGAATTCGCAAATGACAAGCGCTGCTCGTTCACCCATCGGAGTGTCCAGGAGTTTGTCGAAATAACCGTTCAATGCAGCCCTGCGAGCGTCCATTTTGGAAGGAGCGTGACCACTGAAAAGACTGCGGTCGGGAAGTTGGCCGGTGAATTCGCAAAGCTTTTTGACTTGTGAGTCGAGAATCGGTAGTGAGTTTAGTGTCTTTTCGACTCTCCAAAGCCGCTTTTCGCTTGATCGCGAGTGGATTGACAAGAGGAAAACAGGGTCTTCGTCAATCAAACCAGCAGCCATGACGCTCAACCGGGAAGGGCGCAAGCGAGAGCTAAACACCTTGACTTGGATTAGTGGGAGGGCATTAGGCGGCAAAAGGAGGTTAGGGTATTGGTCTGAAACAAGCTCTCGACTGATCCCGTCTGGGGCTTGCTGTTCCGACTCGGATCCGCTGCCACTGCCCCTCTTGTCCGACTCTGAATTTGAGATTGAGGACGATGGCGGATTTTGCCGGTCGTGTTCGTTTGGGCTCGCCGCTTGTTCCTGGTGAGGCTGCAACGGCTGCTCGACGCGCGAATGGTGTGGTGACGCGACCGACTGCGGCGGCAGCACCGCAGGTAGAGCATCACGAGGTGGGCGTGGTGACAAAGGCAAACCGCCTGCACCACGCGGCGACAATGCAGGCGAAGAGAGGTAGTCCGACTTTGGTTGGCGTGGGAAGGGTGCTCCTGGCGGACGGTCGCCTGGACGTGGACTGACAGGCAAACCCGGACTCATGAGAGGAGGTGAAACGACGCGCTGGGTTGCGGAGCCATCAGAGTGGGCTGGGCTCAGCAAAGCGTTGATGGAACCAGGAGCTTGGGCGAGGCGCGGGGAGCTGGGAAGTCCCGTCCCGCTAGAAGCCAAGGCCTTTGGAGATGGAATTCCATCGGCGCGCTGGTGGTCTTTGCTCTGACTTTGACTCTTGCTCTTACTTTTGCTCTTGTTTGACTGGCTGCGAGCCTCTGCCTCCTTTTTTGCCAAATACTCCCTTTGCAAGTCATCATCCTCGCGCGTCTTCTTTCGCCCGCGAGAAAAGACGCCCATGTCCTCAACGTCCAAGTTCAAAACTTCCTCGTAGTCGGAATCGGATTCTTCGTCTTCACTCCGAGGGTTGCTGGGACGCTGGGTCTGGAAGAGGTTGAGCGGAGCAGGTGGTGCTTTTCGGTGCGAGCGCTCCTCGGTGGGGCTTGAGAATTCCGTCGAACTGACTGATGGAGTGGCGGACGTGAAAGAAAGAGCAGGGGCCTTGTTGGGCGTTTGCAGCGAAGCATCCGACACTGTTGTCTTGGGAGAAACCGCATCGTCCGCCTGGCTTCGAGAACTTGCAGCTTCGTCTCTGAGCTGAAGATGTCGGAGCTTGGGGAGGGCCTGAGGGGCCGCAGGTCCAGGCGCCCCGTTCCGTTTCTCTGGAACCGAGACATTTTCACCGGCTTTGGAATTCGATGGCGACGGTCCACGGTTGACTTGGTCAGGTTGGGGCTTGGTCGGTGCCGATTCAGCAGGCTGGCCGGATGTCCACTGAGACGGAATCGATTGCGAACGGCCGACTTGAGACTGCTGTATTGTCGGCGTCTGCTCCTCTGAGAGATTGCGGCCAAGAGCCCGGACACTGGTCGGGACCATGTCATTTCCACTGCTCTTTCGACTGCTCGTCGCAGTGTCTTGAAGTTCACTCAGCGCTGGCGACGAGCTCGTCTCCCGGTTTAGAGCCTCGTCGATCTTGGAAACGTTGGCCGGCAACGGAGTCGCCTGAGAAAGGTTCTCCTTGAGCTTTCTGCGATAACGCTCCCTATCCTTGAGCGCTCTCTCCAGATCCTTGTTCAAGCCGACCACCATGTCCTTTTGCTTCGTCACGATGCGCCAAAGTTGTTGGTTGTGGTTTTCCAGGCTTTGCTTCTCCTTCCACATGGTGTATAGTGCTGCTTCGGCAGAGCCTGCAGACTGTATCAGGCCCGCAAAGTCTGGTGGCTGAGCAGCGGCGGGGTCTTGGGCCTTGTACGCGTGCGGTCCCACGGGGGCCCTGGGGTTTGCCTGTGAGGCTGTGGAGGATATGGACGAGACGGCCGAGTCGATGGACGTGTTGCGCGGCATGGCGGCTCGAAAGTCGGGCAGATTTGCTGGCGGCTTCGCGGCGGCGGGCATCATGGTGGTAGGGGTCGCCGGAGGCGACAGACGGGATGCGTGGAGGGCGCCAGGGAGAAAGCGAAGCTGCGCATAAGAGTATGGCCTGGATGAGTAGAGGGCAGCAGGGCCCTTGTCGGGAAGCGACGACTGCAGGCGAGGAGCGGTGGAAGCAAGTTGGTGGGCCTCGATATTTGGCGAGTCGTCGCGGGGGAAATGCCCAGGACCAGCGGCTAGCAGGCCATCCAACACGTTGTGCGGCGAGCGTGGAGAGGTTGGATTGGCCAGGTCCGGGAATGAATCAGCGTTGCGCTCGGGGCGCGATCGCTGGAGCTCGGGGCCTTCGTCGACGGTGTTGTTGTCGTCGTGGTCGTCTTGGTCGACGTCGACGGGTTGGCCGCTGGCAAAGGCGCCCGAGAAGGAGAATTGGCGGGGAGAGAAGGAGCGATGTAGAGGACTGGTGGGAGTTGGCCTGGGCCGAGAGTGGCCGGGGTCTGCCTGCTGCCGTTGCGGATGGGGATGGGGCCTGTGGGAGAATCGGGGTTGATTGGCAGAAAAGTCGCGGTCGGTAGGCGAGGGTTCCGGAGAGTCGCGCAGAGGGTGCAAGCCTGAAGAAGGAGAGGAGTGGTAGGACGGCGGTGGAAAGGTGGCGGTTATGGGGGTGTTGAGCGGAAGAGGGCATCGTGCGGCATAATGGCCAGGATGAGGGTCATGGCGAGCCTGCACCATGTCGGACTCTCACGGGGTGCTGAGGTGGTGGCTAGACTCGCAGGGTGTAGGGCCGGATCAGGAATGTGGTGCGGCTTTGGCGGGAAAGGATGTGAGGTTGCAGGATGGTTGGCGGTTAGAATGATCAGCACGACTTGATACGGCCGGGGCCGCTAGAGGGTAGGTGGAACGCTGCTGATTCCCGGATGCCAACAGGAGGGACGGGACGAGCAGGAGGTGAAGGGGGGGAAAAGAAAAGAAAAGGGAACGTGAGGGAAAAGGAGAGGAGAGGAGAGCATGGCATGGCAGAGGGGAGGGGAGGGGAGAGGAGAGGAGAGGAGAGGGAGCAAATGATGCGGCTTGGGAAGCTGGTGGGCTAGAGGGCGCCACGAATTGGGGTCGTGGTGAGAGGAGCGGCCTATGGCATGGCCGTGGGAGCTGGCGGCGGCCCTGGCCCAATGCACGCGACGGCTACGGGACGTCTGGGCAGGGACGGGCTATCACCATCTAACGGCCTCAGAGCCAATCTACGCTTTCGGGCCGCCCTCTACCGCAGGTACGACGACCTCACCGCGCTTCGCTCGCCAACCGTCAAAAACGTCGCGCCAGGATCCCCGTCACCTCGACTTCACCTCGACTTCACCTCGTCCTCACCGCTACATTTCTCTGCTCCGCCTGACCTGATGGCCTTTTCCCTCTCGTACTTACACTTTGCCCACCGTCGTCATCTCACTGGCCGCAGCAGCCCCTCTGACCACGCCCGGCGCCAAACCCTAAATCACTGCTTTTCTTTTCTTTTTCTTTTTTTTTTCTTTTTCTTTTTCCTTTTCTTCTTCTTCTCCCTGCCATGTCCATGTCTGATTGCTCCACCCGCAATCTTCACGGTCCGCTCCACCACAACCGGAACCCTCTGATCGCCGAGAGCACGAGTGGCTGCCGTGCTGATCCACACCCCACCTTCTGCACCCTCTCTTTGTGCCCTCCTCTGCTCTCCTCTCCACGACACGATGCACCCTGACCTGACTCAGTCATCATATGTATCCCTACGCAAACCTGACATCCATCCTCCTGTCCCTCTCTCAGGTCACCAAAATAGACGCCGTCTTACCACTGCACCTCAGCTCGCCATGGCGACCACGCGCCACCGCAGCCACAGCTCACTCACTCCTCACTTCCCGTCCCTCCCTCTGCTGCACCCTCTGCTGCAAACTACTGCGAGGTACTACATGTGCACCCTGCATCAAGATCGACGTCTCCACATCTCGCTCCCTTCACTCCACCCAGTAGTCAAGCCCGCCACATACTGGCCAGCCCGATTCTGCCCGTCTCTCCTTCGTTATCCCCGCGGTGATTTGTTGCACCCATTTCATTATCCGCACCACCCGCCGTCTATGTTTCTACTGTCTACTCTCTGCATGCATACTGCCTAGGTACCGCCGTGCAGATATCAAAGGCCGACGGACGGCACACACAACAGCCTGCCTCACATCATCTCCCTCAACATCATCATCGTCGATATACCGAATCAAACACGTTGAATAATAAGCCACTCCAGCTCCCGCCTGCAAATCACCATCAGCTCGTCAGTGGACGGGTCGGCATACGTTTCTTGCTCCTGCTCGCTCGCTTCCCACCGACCAGGCGTGCGCGTGCGCGTCCTCCTCCTTGATCAGTCCACCCGCTCGCTCGCTCGCTCGCTCGGCAATTCAGAGACATGGGCAGGGGGAAGTGTTTACAGTGGATCCCCAGACGGCCGACGACGCATGAATGATGTACAAAAAGTCTTCCCGCCGGGCCTCGCTAGGCATTTGCCGGCCGGCCGGTCAGCAGTTCGGTTGCAATGTATGGCGGTGCTTGCGCTCTCTTGTTCTTTTGTTGTTGCTCGTGCGATTAGTTGGCTTTTTTTGCTCTCGATCTTGCTCCGTTCTTCTTCTCTCTTTCTCTCACAGACACACGCGAACTATCGCACGACATGTCCTGAGACTAGGCGGAGAGACGGTCTTTTCGGGACAGCATGCTCCGCATGTCCGTCCGTCCGTCCGTCCATCTGTCGTCCCAGTGAAGCGGAGAGAGCGAATACGCCCGCGCGCTTGGCTGCTTGCTTGGTTGCTTGATTGCTTTGCTCGCTCGCCCTCTCACACGCGAGCTGTGTGCCTGAGGCTCTAGTCAAACCGGCTGATTGTCAACGGGCCTCGCCAACTCCCGTCGGGAACCCGGCCAAGCGCCTGCCTACACACCTGCCTACAGTAGTCAGAGGCGGATAAATGTGTATACCACGTACATGCACATACACATACATCTCGGCAGGCATCCGTGAGTGGTGCGTGGTGCCTAGCAGGATACCTTTCTCAGAGCAGCACCACGCGTATCAGGCTCTCCCCTCTCACAATGCCTACCTCGGACCAATCTTCCATGCCATAATGCCATGTCCGGCGATGCCGCGCCCACCATGGCATTCGCTCCGCACCACCGGAATCCCGGATCGGACACGAAGAAACCCAAGACGAAGCAGAGGCTCTGTCTACCTGACCAGGACCACGCAAGCGCTCTCGTGTTTGCACGGCCATCATGGTCAGTCAGGGGGGGCAAGACAGGAAGAGAAAAAGGTTAAATAAACTCCGTGTGTACCTACCCACATACCCTAGCACAAGCACCGTGGCGACGACGACGGGCCTTGCAGATACACGCACCCACACACATGCCTACCCACCCATCATTTTACCTTGCCTAGACAGTCGATCGCAGGGGAGGCCACTGTATGGCATGCCAGGCACACGCATGTCGCTGCTGACTGGCATCTTTCTCCTCCCAATAGAATCGACTGCACTTATCAGCGGCGTGACGTAGCCCACGAGGCCGCAGCACTTGGCGCTCGCGAGCAAAGCCTACAATGTGAGACTTTCGCTGCTTGAAGATATCCGGCCACATGGGCTCTAGTAGGTGGACGGACGGATGCATGGAGATTGGCAAAACCGACTTGTCTTCCATGCCCGACGTTTTCTGTCTGCGTTGATTTATAGACGCAGCCTACTTGAATTTAATGGGTACAGCTGTGGGTGTGAACTGAGTGGATGAGAAGAGCGGCTTTGGATTGACTGGAGGTGGAAGACCCTGGCCAGGGGAGCAGGGTGACACTCTCTCCACATTGCCCGACTTTGCCATCAAACACCATGTCAAAGCCAAGGAAAGCAAAGTAGGTCAACCCACCGGTCTAGGAATAACAGAGAGGATCCAGGTATCAACGTCTCCAATCAACGATGCTAGGTACGAGACCGAATCATCACCAACCCTCGGCATGGCCCCTCTCTCGAGACACGTCTCGACCCCCTGACAACCTTCCACAAAACCCATGCCATGCGGCCACTTTAATCATCCTCGTCAGTCTGATCAGCTTGTCCGCCAAACACAACGACGTCCCCAAGCGCCAGTGCATCGCCGCCATCCACGGCCGGGACGCCGCTGTCGCCGCCGTGCAACAAGCCGTCACCACCACCACCACTCCTCGGGCCCATGGTGGCGCGCGGGAGGCGATACACCAACATGCTTGCAGAACCAGCCACACCGCCAGTACTGGAGTCGCCATCACCATCGCTGGGGCCCGCGAAGATGTCTGTGCCGTCAAAGGTACCGTTTTCGCCGCCGCTACTACCGCGTCCCGGGTCGTCGGGTTCTCCTTCAAAGTACAAGTACGCACCAGACACGGTAGCAGGACCGAAGTAATCAAAGCGGAGAGGGGAGTCTTGTCGGTCGTCTTCGCTAACATCGTCAACATGGCCTGCCTCGTCATCGACGTCGGCGTCGTCGGTGGAGTACTCGTCGTCCCACCACTCGGGCGGCTCCGCTCCGTCGACATCTTCAACATGGCGGAGTAGGTTGGCAAGGTCGGCGTCTATGATGCGGCCGTCGCGACAAGCGGCGCATCTCTTGATTCCGTCGTCAAGTTGGCCATTTCGAGCCTTTGAGGGCCCTCCAAACCGGCGCTGCTCTCCGTCGACGTCACCAGGCGTTGTGTCTTGTGCCCTCTTTGTCGCAGATGGGATGCTCCAGCTCTCGGCCTTGCCGTCTGCACTGATGGCCCATACGGTGAGCTCTGGGCTCTCGTTAACCGCGAGGTCAACCACATTGTCGACGTGTCCAAGCAGCGTGCCATGCATCGCGAGCGGCCATGGTGCCTCGGTCGGCGTCACCCCAGACGCACTTGCAGTGGGCGTCCAGGGATGGGGGTATGGAGGCAGCGTGACGCCGCTAGGCTCTGCTTCCAAGGGGGTTTGTGGGGGCGTTGGCAGCGCTGACATGGATCGCAAGGACGAATGGGACGACGAGTCGTTGGCGAGCGACGTTGATTGGGGCCCTGGCAGCAGCGTTGACGATTCTGCATCCCACCACTCGCGCCACGTGTGCTGGCCTGCGCCAGTACTGCCGCATGAACCCTCGCACTGGCAAGACTCTGCGTCTGCGGCGGCGCCCGCGGCATAACTGCTGTGTCCATCTGCGCGTCTTCTGGCAGAGGCGCTGCACCCGTAGCTGCCGATGCCGCATTCGACTCGTCCTGTCTCTGTTCGGCTGGCCAGAAGCACGTCTGTGGGGACATTGTACAGCACAATTGCGGACCCGTACGCTGCTGCAATCCGTGCCCCCATCTCCAACGCTGCCCCCACGGCATACGCTGTTGGTGGAAGCAGCTCAGGCGCAAAGAAGCTGGGGACAGCTGTTGCAGGTGGAATGAACCGGACTTTGCGCAACAGCTTGACACCTCCACCAAGCGGGGCGTCGGAGCCTAGATACAGTGCTGAGCTTATGGGATCCGTAAAGAGGTGATGATACCCGTCTGAAAGCGGGACTGCGCGGTAATGGTCGGTGGACGGCACGGCGGAGCTCAACGACGCTGGAGAGGTCGGACTGAAAGGAGAGTTGGTAAACTCTCGGGAGCCAATAGAAACCCGGCCTCCTATGCCACTGCTGCCGCTGCCGACGCCCTGGTACCATCTGCGCTCGCGATCAACTGTTCGATAGTCCCATACCACTATGTTTGGAGAAGTCTCTGGGAAGAATCGCGAGCGGATTCCTTCACGGTCTTGCGGATGCGCTATGGAGCTAATTATGCGCAGCTTATGAGTAGAGTCCACACCTGGACGGGGATTGAGGAAGAAGAGAAAGTCGGAGGGAGCGCTCAGAGGGAACCATCGTTGCAAGTCTTGTCCTGTCTGCGCATCGATCCAGTGCAGCTCAATTCCGGAGCTACAGCCAAAAGCAACGCAGCGGCGCTGTGGGCAAATGGCGACTGAGCGCGGAGGGTCGTCTTCAGAGCAAAGATGGCGGTAGACGGTGTGAGGACCATTCTCCAAAGGCATCCGGCGGCTGGGAGTGATGTGATCACAGAACATTGTGTGCTTGTGCTTTTGTCGGCAGTGGCGGGCATTTTCCAAATGGTGAGGGTGCAAATTCCAAGTTTGATTGATAAGGTTGTCGTTGCGAGCCTGTGGATTGGTGGTTTCGTATAGGGTTGAGTTCATATCGCTGTTGCGGACATTGACAGTGTTGAACGTTTGAGACGTGGGTACGTGGCTAGTATTCTGGGAAACTGAAGTTGCTCGAGAGTCGAGAGGGTACAGACGGCTGGTGAAGAGCGATGGTCCGGTTGTCGAGCGATGGCCAGACGTGCTTTCAATATAGTCGCCAGGGGCAATGTTAGGTGCTTCACAATGGGCTGGTCCGAATTTGAGATCGCAGACCATACCCATCCGACCTTCCAAAAGGACTGCCATGGCAAATCGGTGTTCAGATGCATCCATGCTCATGGCCAGAGCCTTTCGAGGACAGACGACGTTTGTCAAGAGTTGAATGCCATCCCCTTCCAACGAGTATATGTAAATCATGCTTGCTTCAGCAATCATGAGATACTGGCCACAGATGCTGACAGCAAAGATCAGAGGAGGGCCAGTTTTTCGTCCTGTTCCAATGTAGCCATGGGAAAGCTCAGAGAAATCGACTTCTGTCGTCTTGACTAGCGCGCAAGCACCATCCGGCGGGCTCTTGTCCACACCGTTGCCTGTCCAGCCTGCGGAAAGCGCACACTGCCGGGCAAGGTGTCGGCTGAGCAACCATTCTTCCGAATAGCGAATGCTGGTCGCATGGGACCAGAGCTCTCCATGTGCCCCATACCACCAAGCTCCACGTTGTAACATGATTCGCAGGAGGTTTCGGTCTAAACTCGACAACATCCAGATGCGACAAGAGTGCCTTGCGGAGTTGAAGTCTCTGGGATGGAGGTGGGAGAAGACCTCCTGAATTACCTCTGCTGGGAGTCGAGAGACAGCCAAGTAAGCGAAGGAAGAGCTTTCAGGACTTGAGCCACGTTCAAAGTTGTCTTCAGTTCCCCCTTGTTGGTTTACTTCAGTCGAAGCAGCGAAGGTGTTCTCCAAGTCGTTGATATCTGTAGCAGAGCCATGGGACTGTTCCGAATGATCACGGACCAAAGATGGGCCATCTCCAGAATAGGACCAGAGCTGCTCTTGCGTTGCAGTTGACGCTCTTCGGACGCGAAAGTAGTCGTGTTCTGAGTCGGTCAACGACCACTGCGGAGAAGACTGATCAGGCGTGCTGGATGACAGATTTTGCAGATCTGGACCACTGAACAGGAAGCTCCTCGAACGCCCAAGGTCAACACCGTTCGAAGAGTGGCGCAATGCACTCATATCTAGAATCGAGCGAAGTGTTTCGTCGGGTTTTTCATGGTGGACAGCCAGAGACGCTAAGCGACTCCCATGGGTTACGTCATGCTGCACTGGAAAGTCGCATGTAGAGGAGAGCGATGGTACATCCAAAGGCGTGGTAGGTACATCAAACGTTGAGAACAGTTCATAGTTATCCGAAAAACAGAGACGCTTTTGGCGCGGTGTGGAGTCGGGGGTTGGTTCAAGGATTCCAACGAGCTGTTTCCTCGGACATGAAGAATCTCCAGCGGATTCCACATGCGTAGAGAAGGCGGGTACTTCGGGTATCGGATCATCGTCTGCGGATCTGCCTAGAAGTCTTTTGCGGTAAGCTGCAGGTGCGGGCTCGGAAAGAGAACCGGATTCAAGAATCGGACTGGGACTTCGAGTCGGAGAAGCCGGGGCAGAGAAGGGCCCAGCAACCCCACGCGATAGAAAGATTGACGAAGACGTTTTGACGGATTTTCCGTGGTGTTGCTGTAGGGACAGGAATAAGGATAAGGGAGACACAAGGTTTACTCCGGCCGGCAAAGCAAAAGCCTAGGAGGGACAATTCAATAAAGACAGCGGGGCCAGCCGAGCCGTTGATGGTAGAATACGAGTTGAATCTGACGATCTAGGTGAATGTTGCTGGGAGGACGAGAGGGATGAATTGTTTTGACCTGTACGGGCTCAAGGATAGAAGGTAGACTTTGCGAGCAGGCAGCTAGAGCTCCTGCTTCGCGGATCCATGTTGGAGCAAGTGTCGCTCGCAACAGGCAAGAAGACAGCGACGGGTTCTTTTCGTTTTCGTAGACGGAGCCGAGTGCGTGGTCGGCCAGTTATTTTGCGAATGGAAGCAGGCACAACCCAGCTCGTGGTTGAGTACGAACGAGAACACAAGAGGCTTGATCGGAATATTGCGAAGGTGTGGCCTTTGCTTTTGGTGTTTCGAGGGGCGTCACGGCAGAAGCACGATGAAATCATTGGCTGGGGAGTCTGCATCGGAGGAGATGGAGCGAGCGCCATGGCGCTGCAGCTTCGACGGTGTTTCGCACACGTGAGAATTGTTGGCAGGTGAGGTGGTCAGCTTATCGGGCAGGTCATGTCGCGGTGAGAGGAGCGGAGGGAATGCGTGGCCGAGTGGGAGGCGGTGGCATGGCGCGTGGCCCCGCGAGGCACATGGACGGGGGAAGAAGGGGGCAAAAGGAAAATGGACAAAGAAAAAAGAAAAGGAAAAGTTCGGCTGAGCTTATTTCAAGGCCGTGTCGAGGCGGTGCTGGTGGCTGTGGCTTGCCGTGCTCTCACACCTCAGGCACCTAGGGTCGCGTAGGGTCCAGTGCGTCGACTGCACTGCACTGGCGTGCGGAGCGGCGCGACGACGATCGACCGCTCCACTGATCCTCTGACGTGTCGACCAACCTGCACCTCTTGCACTTCTTGGGCTCCGCCACACCTCTTTCAGTCACTTCAGTCCGGCGGGCAGCCCAATATCCAATTCCAAAACCCATTGTACCAGCATCTTCGCAGTCGATTGCCGCGGACCCGCTCCCCTTCCGCTTCGACCTCGCCCAATCACACCCCAACCTGCGCCTGCGTCTAGCCGCTCGTCCTGGCCTGACCTGAACTACCCCCCCGACCCGACACCTCTCCTGCTCCGCCCTCCAAGCACCTCCCACCATGAGCTCCAGGGACGAAGAGCCCGCCCGTCGCCGAAAGCATCGCCATTCCGACATCGACCCGTCGACCCGCTCCCGCGACAAGAATCCCGATCGAATCCGCTCCTCCAAGACCTCGCACAAGAAGCGCCCAAAATCAAAAGAGCGCCTCCACGACGACGCTGAGCGAAGTCGCCCTCGTTCGTCACGTTCCCACCAATCCCAACCAACCATGTCGCTCGTCCCAGAGCTTAACCGTCGCCCTGCCAAAGCTTCGCCCTACCCCGAGTTTTCAAAGGCACACAGCAAAGAGTCACTCGAGCCCGATGCTTCCAGACCCACAGCCAGAGCTCCCATCACGCCAGATCCAACCGATCTCGGAAGGAAGACGAGAGATGGCCGCGCTTCACCCCGCCCGCCTTCCACAGCAGCTCGCCATGCCGCTACCGCTCCCCCAAGCCCGCCCTTGACCGCCGACGAGCCCGACTTGAGGCGACGAGGTAGCGGAAACAGCATGCGGAGGTCTGGCGGCAGTGCTAGGTCTGGCAGGGAAAGTGGGAGGGCCAGCGCTGCTGGTCGACGCAGCGCAGACCCCGAGTCACAGCGGGAAGCAGCCACCAAGACTTCACATTCTAGCCTGCGCAAAGCTACCGCCGTTGACGAAGAGTCGGAAATATCTGGCAGCTCGAAACCCAGCACAGCTGTGCGTGCAAAGGGCGCAAGGTCATCAAATGTGACCCGATCCGCTACCGATTCGAACGCTACGTCCATCGCCCCAGACCCTCCGCGGGTCCGCAAAGCCAGCAACTCCTCTCCGTCAGTTGTAGACTCTTCTCCGCGCACTCCGAACTCGACACAACAAATTTATTCGTCCCCGGAGATGTGCCAAAAAGGCACCCCCATGGTCGAAGTATTCGCAAGTCCTGCGTCCCGAATGTCTGAACAATTTGGCAACAACGCCGCGCCGCCGCCCCCTCCTCCGCCGCCAATGATGCCCCCGGATATCCCTAGAGTCGACTATCTCTTGAACAACGGGGGACTCGCCCACACAGTGCCCAGGGCCCTTGTCGCGGCCTCCGAACATTCTTCCCCCAATGGCGTCAGGCCCCCACCATCAGAAACAGTGCAACACATCTTTGCCCCCTTTCGAAATCTACTGGATGATTACACCCAAGTAATGTCTAAGAGCGGCTCAATCGCCGTTGCCACAGGATACCGCTCCGTGGCGCGGAGACTATTGGACAGACTCGAAGCCGTATTCGCTCGTAATATATCCTCGGAAACGTGCCGCTGTGTCATGTGCTGCGCCAATCTCGATCTGCACGCACCCACGGAAGAGGACACGGGAGTCAGTTGGGGAGAAATATTGGAGTTCGTTTCTGGTCGGCGAGAACTGCCTGCGTGGCCACCATTTTGCATCGAGACAGACTCGGCAGGTCTCGGCATATCAGGCATGAGCCAGGCTGCTCCAATGCAGAAGCTGGACATTGATGTTCCGGATGAATACCGCGAGCATTACATCAAACAGAGCAAGAAGACGAAGCAGGCTGTACAAAGCTGGCTCGCCAGCCAGCCCCATTTTCCTTCAAGTCCTCCGCAAGCTGTCGATGATGAGACGCTCACATTCGCCATGGTCACACACTTGGACCCGGAGAAAAGGCCAATTTTCACCGCGCTTCTCCAGGGGAAAGCAACCATTGGTGGTTCTCGCGCAGGAACGCCTCTCAATGGGTCCAAGCCCAAGTCGGAGATTTTGACAAAGACCGCATTGGCACTTCAAAGGCTCTACCGCCTGGAAAGCGCTCCCAGAGACCCCGAATGCGCCATCTTCCTTCTGAATCATCCGGAGCTCCATGGCGTCCTGGCCACGATGGCTGCAATCAGTCAAGGAGAATGGGACATTCTGGTCTCGGGAAGATTCGACGGGTTCTTGTGGAGCGGTGCTGAAGGGCCCATCCCGCCACCTTCGTACGGAACGCCGTCCATTTCCGCCTCCCGCGGACCCTCCCGAGGACCAACAGCGACACCCCTGTCAAGGACCACGACGCCATTCAGTGCCGGTGCCCCATCTCGTGGGACCACGCCGTTTAGTCCAGGTGCCCGAAACGGAACCCCAGGCTTGGGCCCCGCGTTTGGACGCACCACGCCAGGAATACCAAGCTCCTTTGGAGCTCCGGTGCAAATGGACGAAGAGGTGGAAATCGCTACTTTGGCCGAGGTTGAGCGTGAAATATACCTGGGCATGGAAGCCCTGGAGGACGCGTTTGAAGCGCTGCACTGCAGAGCCGAGGTGGTCCGTCGGGCTCTTCGCGAACGAGGCGCTGGACTCGCCATTGCAGCTCAGGCTCGTCGTGGTTCCGAGGGTGTCGAGGTGAGGCTGGGTACGCCGGCTTCTAACGCCGGTGGATGGAACGGCCAAGGCTGGGACACGGAGACGGACGACGGCATCGACGATGGAGTTTCGGAGCTGGCACCCGACGACTCGGCCAGCAATATAAGCTACAACCGCAGACGGAGGGGTGGCAGACAAAAGGAGAGGAAGACGCCTGCTCCCGTGGTTGAGGAGGACGAGAGCGACTTTACAGCCGAAGTTGGCGGACGACGACGTCGGTGATTTCTTTGAGGGTTCGTTGTTGATCCAGGACATCAGCATGCATTGAATGCGAATCAGCAGGAGCATGGGTACCCTCGGTCGGTGTTTCGTTTTCTTCTTATTCTTGGGCTGGGAACATGGACAATTGGATCATCTACGAGAAGTTGAAGGGCAAAGAGCATTCGTGGTTAACTAGCTTTATATCCCGCGGCTCGGTCTCGAGGACCGAGTTTTGGCTGTCTGCAACTGGCTTGAAGTTCAGTCGAACGAGGATTTGGAGAAATGTAGTTTAGGTAGAAGCAGCGGTGGGTAATGGAACGCAGCAACGGTAGCATGCCGGCGCCTACAAAGAAGAGAAGCGCGGCGGAATGAATGAATGAATGAACGAATGGATTGTGCGACGGCAGTGGAAATGAACGAGGGATGACGGGTGAGACGGCGACGGGGCGAAAGATGGGTGGTTAGCGTGTCGACCGAATCAAACGGAGCGCAGTTGAGCGATGGCCATGAGACGCATCCAGTGGAAGGTGAAGCGCGCGTCTGTACGGCGTCTGTGTAGCAGCTGGGGCCAAAGAGGCTGGGCAGAGGAGAGGATGGAGAAAGGGACGGGAGTATATATGAAGTCGAGCATTCCGCCGTGGATAGACTTCCCGCACAGACGACGACGACGGCTCGGCACCTGCGCCCTCATCTGCACCACCCGTAGTTGGATGAGCGGGCTCGAGTAGGTAGACCCAACACCTTGCTTCCCAGGGCGACGATCCAATTCTTACCGGCTCCAGCTCCAGCTCCAGCTCCTCGTGGCCGACTCGACTCTTCACCTCGCTCGTGGCACCGCCCGTGGTCGTGGTCGTGTGCAGGGCAGGCGGCACAGCATAGTTGCGGCACACGAGGTGTTTGTTTATTTACATCATCCATCACCTCTGGACCAGACCAGGGTGCGCGCGCCCCCACCCCCTACCTCAGCGGACCCATCAATCATCATCCCCGCGCCGCGCCCACTCGACGAATTGCCGGAGACGTTGCTCTGTGCAAGGGCTGAGAGGCGGCACACGACGTGCGTGTGCGCGACAATCTATCTGCCCTACCCTTGCCCTCACCCGCCCGGCCAGGCAGGAAATATCAACACCCCACAGCCCACCACACCACATCCAGACCCGACCGCCTCCAGCTGCGCCTTCCCGTCGTTACAACCTCGTCTTCGCATGTTGTCGCCCGGGCGTTTCGCTGCTTCATTGTCCTGTCCTTTTGCTGCTGCTGCTTGCTTGCGTGATTCAAAAGTCCATTCGCCATGTACGGCACCACCGACGGCAGCGTGGACCCCGAGACGCTCTACACCAAGCAGAATTGCATAGGCGGCGGCAGCTTTGGCAAGGTCTACAAAGGGTACATTTCCAAAACATTGACCAACCTCACTGACTCGCGCGCTAACGAGCCACCCTAGCGTTGACAAACGGACCGGCCAATCCGTGGCCATCAAGGTCATTGACGTCGAAAACGCCGAAGACGAAGTCGAAGACATCATCCAGGAAATCTCCATCCTCTCCGAGCTCCACTCGCCCTATGTCACAAAGTACTACGGCTCCTACCTCAAGGGCTCCGACCTATGGATCATCATGGAATACTGCTCCGGCGGGAGCTGCGGGGACCTGATGAAGCCCGGCCTGATCCCGGAGGAATACATTACCATAATCATTCGGGAGCTGCTCATGGGTCTGGAATATCTGCACGGCGACAACAAGCTACACCGGGACATTAAAGGTGCGTCTGTTTGGGGACTTGGATCGCAGCACGCTGACACCATCAACAGCCGCAAACATTCTGCTCAGTGCCAACGGACAGGTCAAGCTTGCTGACTTTGGAGTCTCTGGTCAGCTTTCGGCCACCATGACCAAGAAGAATACTTTTGTAGGCACACCTTTTTGGATGGCGCCAGAAGTAATCAAGCAGTCCGGTTACGACCACAAAGCAGACATTTGGTCCTTGGGTATCACTGCTCTCGAACTTGCTCATGGAGAGCCTCCATACGCCGACATTCACCCCATGAAGGTGTTGTTTCTGATTCCCAAGAACCCACCGCCCTCGCTGGATGGAAATTTCAGCAGGGCTTTCAAAGACTTTGTGCAGCTCTGTCTGAGCAAGGAGCCTCGGGAGAGACCTTCGGCAAGGGAGCTCCTCAAGCACCCTTTTGTGAGAAAGGCCAAAAAGACTACGTACCTAACGGAGCTTATCGAGAGGCACGAGCGCTGGGTTTTGAAGCATGGCAAGGATGCAGAGAGCGAATCCGAGAACGAATCAGAAAGCGAGTCGGAGCCGCGTCCCGCGGTAGACGACGATTTGTGGGACTTTGGCACCATCAGGCCGGCGGGGAGGAATCAAGGTCTCAAGGCTATGAATGATGCCGCTACCAATGCCCGGTCGCGCACTGACAGGACCACCGATTCGAGGGGAGCGCCGCTGTCGCCTTTGAAGACTGCTTTTTCGGGCAACGGCGAGGAAAATACGCCTACAGTCAGGACTGCTAGTCCAACTCGATCTCAACCGGCACGAGATTTGTCACCGCCCAAAAGGAGTGCCCCTGGTCCTCCTGTATCACCAAGCAAAGTACCTCTACCGCCGTCACCAGAAAAGCCACTTGGACCACGTGCCCCATTCCGAGAGAGCTCAACTTCTTCTGTGATTTCCGTCATCGAGAGACCTCCAGCGCCGCCGTCTCCTGTGCGAGAAAATTCCAGTACTTCGGTCTTGTCATCATCGCCCGGAAAAGTCCACGACAACCGCTCCCCCAATAGGCAGAATTCTGGTCCACCAAAGCCATTACCGCCTCCTTCTCCAAGGGTGGAGACTCAAGATTTTGCCGATTACATTGGAAAATCATTCCAGACAGAAGCTGCGCCTGCGAGCTACGGGAATGGCAGACCCTCGCAACCGAACAGCCAACAAAATAGCCCACAAAAGCAGAGCGCGATGATGCCGCCCCCAGGTTTGCCACATAGTCAACAAAATAGCCCGCAAAGGCAGGGTGCCATGATGCCGCCCCCAGGTTTGCCGCAAACCCCCAGCAATATGCCTCTTAACTTGCCTCTGCTTCCTCCCTTTCAGTCACGCCGTACTTCTGGTCAGAGTACATCTGGCAGTTCTCAAAGGCAAACGCAGCAGACCCCTGCGCTGTCACAACACCCTCTTCCTTCCTTTGCTCCTCCTCGACCTGGCTCCTCCTACCAGCAGAACCAGCAGCGCATTGCGTCACCAGAACGCCGACCTGTTCCACCGCCTCACACGTCGTCTTCTCCATCGAAAGAAGGTTGCACTCGACCTTCGAGTCGGAGCAGCAATTATCAACCTCAATCGCCTTCGAAGCAGGAGCAGCAGCGCCAAGCGCAGGAGTCGAAGAAACCTCAGCCTCTAGACAATCAGCGGCAGAGACAACAGCAACGTCAATCGCAGGATTTGAAACAGCCACAGCCACAGCAGCAGCAGCAGCAGCAGCAGCAGCAGGCGCCACGTTCTACAACCACCCGATCACTAAGCCGCAGCTTCAAAAACCCCAACTCCTCATCTTCCGGTCCTACAGGCACGAACGCTTCCACTTCCAACAGCTCAAACACGGGCTCCAATGGAAACGCCAGTAACGGCAACGTAGAGATCACCGCCCTCTCTGGTGTCGTCATACCCGCCCTTGAAGCCGCCCTCCACCGTCGCACCTACAATTACAACACGCTGCAAAAACGCGAGAACGCCAAAGGCAGCACTCCCGCCTCGTCATCCAACAACTCGTCCAGCTCCTCCATCGCCTCGGCGCCTGGTGACCCCAACAGCCACCGCCCTTCGACGTCATCCTCTTCGGCTTCACGTCCCTCGTCCAGTTGCTCGTCGGTCGGTGGCGCACCGCCCTTTCTTCCTCCCGGAGCCGCTTCGTCTTCGTCCTCGTCGACTACCCCTGGCAACGCTGGGGCTTCGACGGCTCGTCGTCGTGAGGTGCACGAGCACATTCGTCGTTTGGTTGGCAAAGCGGCGCGCATCTTTGCGGAGATTGACGCGTGGGATGCGCGGGCGCCGGTGGGCATGGGAGAAGATGTGCAGGGGTTTTTGGAGGGGTTCTTGGAAGAGGTGCTTGTCAGGGTAGAGGCTGAGGATGAGTGAGTGAGTGAGTTGGCGAGTTGGCATGTTGGGGATTGGTTTGTGGATGAAGAATGCGAAGAGGACAGAAAGGTTAGACGGAGCATGGAAAGTGGGAGTGGTTCGGAAGCGAGACCCTTTTGATTGTGTTGTTGGCTTGGTGGCTTGAGAGAGGAGGTGGAATTCAAATCTCTTGCTTTCCTTTCCCTTTTGCTTCCCCTTTCCGTTTCTGCTCAGGATCCTCCCCTTCTTGCGTCCCTTCTTTTCCTTCTCTCGACTCTGTCTCTTTTTGGTGTGTCTATCTCCTTGGTCACGAATCGTGCGAGTCACTTTGACTTTTCTTCTCCTAGTCTTCGCTCCTCTACTTTTGGATGCGACAAGAGGTGAAGGGGAACCGAGGGTACGGATAATGAGGTTGAATACAAGGGAAGATGAAGGCCAAGTTGCTTCATCTGCAGTGCGGCGACAGAGGAGGAGAAAGAGGAGAAGGAGGAGGGAAGATGAGCCGTGGGTAAGAAACGAAAGAAACATGGAAGCGAAAGCGGCGATGAGTACAGAAGAGAGGTGTGGATAGGAAGGGAGGGAGGGGCGTAGAGGAGGAGCTGGAATACCTCAGTTGTATGGATGGACGGGCGATGGCGGATCAATCGAAGCAGCACGTTGTTGATTATGTTGGTGAGGATGGACATGGTTGATTTAGTGATGCAATCCATTCTATTCCTGAGGACTGCTACCCATCTAGACGAGAACCAGACGTCTCCAAGTGAAGCGTGCTTTTCCTTCTAAACAACTCCTCGTAGCTTTTGTTGAACCTGTCCTGTCTAGGTACTCGTACAATCGGGGGTTGGGTGGCTAAGTGAAAAACGAGTGAGTGAGAAACATGTCTGTCTGTACCCAATCCACCAATGCCCCTTTTGCTCCGCTCCTCTCTTCTCCTTTTCTGTCCCATCTCAACTTCTCTACGTCCGACAAACCATCCACTCAACGCCCCTCGGCACGCCCTCGACCTCCCCTTCCCACCTCCCCCTTTCTCTCTCCCTCTCCCTGTCCTCTTGGCTCGGTCCCTTCTTGCCACCGCCGCCGCCGCCGCCGCCGCCAAAAGCAAACGCCCCGCTGGCCTCGAAATCGACGCCCGGCGGCGCTCGCGGCAACCCCGTCAACCGATCCCTCTCATCCTCGCAGCAGCCGCCGTCGCCAGCAGACGCCGAGTGGAAGCGCGACAGCGTCGCCACGCTCGACGCGCTGGTCGTGGGGCGCTGCTGTTGCTGTTGCGGAAACGCGAGGCGCTGCTGCTGCTGCTGCTGCTGCTGCTGAAAACTGTTGTCGGTGTTACCGTTCATGATGTGGCTGTTGCTGCTGTGGGCGCGGGCTACGGGCGGCTTGGGGGACAGCGGGTGCTCCAGGGGCGCGTACGGCGCCATGGATGACGACGGCGACTTGGGCCGCGTGGTTGGCGTCGACAAGGCGCTGAGGCTGCGGAGCGGCATGCCGGGGCGAGAGAGGGAGGGAGATGGCGAGTTGGGCGACGCCGAGCGCGAGGGCGGGTTCGGCGCCAGCGGGTGCGTTATGGAGAGGGAACGGGGGTGGTGGGGGGAACGCATGGGTGGGGGGAGGGAGTGCGGGGAGAGGGTTAGGGAGCGTGCGTGGTGCGGCATTACCGGTGGCCGCTGTTGCTGCTGTTGCTGATGGTATTGGTGTTGATGGGGGACGGCGGATGGTCGAGGCTGCTGCAGCATTTGAGGCTTTGGGGCCTGTCCGAGCGGCGACACGACATCATCGCCCACACCGGAAGGAAAGTGATCACCCCCATTCGACGTTGTCTCGTCAGGGGTCAGGGGCAAAGGGGGATGGATCGCCAGAGACGGGGTGTTCATGGTAGGGGTAGCCATATTGGACGTCGACTCGACGACAGCCACCTCGGCACTCCTGTCCAAAACCGCGGCATCCGCATGACAGGAGCAAGTCTGCGGTCCGCTCGGCAGCGCCTGGATATTGACCTTGCTGTCATGCCGCTCGAGCTGCTCAGGGGCTACGTAGACGGGCTGGTACACATATCTGCCCTTTGGTTTGGGAGACGTGACGGTTGGTGGCGGCTGCGACTGAGGCTGCGGGTCAAACCGAATGGGGTTCTGCTCAGGTTGCTGATGCTGCAATGCCTGGACGGTAGAAGGCTGAGGTAGTGGTGGTGCTTGGTGACCCGTGTGCAATGGCGACACGGCAGAGTCGCGGGCCGGGCCAGTAGGTACATGGAGCGGCGGCGGTGGCACCTCGTACGCGTTGCCCGTCGGGTAGGGAGGATTCGTGGCATGGGGTACAGCGTGCGTCGTCGAGGGCGAGGTGGGCGCCGTGTTCGTCATGGCGTGCTCTTCATCCTTGGTGACGCTGGCGGTGCCGAATCCGCTGGTGCGGAAGACCGACGACGGCTGCGTCCCAGCCACATGGTGGTGGAAGGAATAGGCGAAGAATAGCAGAGTGGCAAGGAAGAGGAGCCTGCATTTGGTGGTGCACACGTGGTTAGGATGGAAGAGGATGGAAGCAGAGTAAGACATGGACCGCCGACGTACAGTTCAAAAGCAGCAAAGACTGCCGCGGCAACGCCGCATTTCCAGGCCCTGGACACGCTACTGACGCTGTAGTAGTATCCAAAGTACGTGCCGTCGCCATAGTGGCGTATGCCGCTGTAAATGCGCTCATAGCTTGCGAGTGCAGTCAAGCTTGCAAGCCAAAGAATCGTGGCAATCGAGTCGAGGGCGAGCGATCCCACCGGGTGAAAAACGCCACGCGAACCGGCGAGCGGAAAAGTCAGCGGCACAATTGGGAGAAGGGTAAGGATGGCCGTGATCAAGGCAAGAATAAGAGCCGGCCGCAGCTGCGAGGCGCAGAGTAATCAGTTACAATTCTCCCGAGAGGCCACCACCGCCAATACTCACCACCTGCGCTCCGTCGACCGATATACCGTAGCCGCAGAGGCCAAGGATGATGATCGCGAGGACGACTTGAACGCCACGCACGACGCGAAACCAGAGAGGCAGCACCACCTTGCCACTGTGCATCCCGAAAATCTGCGCCATTTTGGGACAGGTTGCCGGCGAGGCGACGGCAAGAAAACAGCAGCTCGTAACGGGGGCTGGCAGCAAGCCACGATGGCTGGAAAATATTGGACCGACACACCTGTTGGCGGCGCAACAAGCCACCTATGTCAATTGCCGTCGAGGACAAGAAAAATGAAGTCGTACAATTCACGCGAGACAGCAATATTCTGGTCGAGCGTGCTGTAGGAAGGAAGAACTTCTGGAGAATTCGACCGGGCCAATCTCGTCGCTCCCTTTGATTAAATGGCACGCAGAGGGAGACAAAGCGCGTCGAGGTCGCAGCCAGGGCGAACGGATGCGTCGACGTCAGCTCCAACGTGCTGGATACTGGAGCGCAAGGAGCAGCCGTGACAAAGGTTTGTGTGACCGGCGCACTGGCTTGGGACCTTGGCATCAAGCGGTTTGTTGATGAACTCGGACATTATAAAAGCATCCATGAGCGACAACGGTTTCTGCGTCACGTCAGTTGGTGGAAGATGAACAAAAAGCTGTCTGAATCAAATGGCCTACCGGTTTGAAGTTTTGCCAAGCAGTGTCGAAGTCGTGAGACAGGCCAGGACTAGAACGCTCATCGCCGTCATGAACTTGTAGAAGGAAATTTTCTAGAGGCGAACGTCACAGGCCCAATTCATCTCTTTGGAAAAAAGCTAAAATAGGTATCGAACGGCTTCAACCAGAGATGCAAAAGGATAACAAAGACGATTGAGCGGCAAATAACAAACATGAACAACGAAGAAAGTCGTAACCTGGCCGTGGGACGCATCCACGCTTGAAAAGCCCGACAGAAAAGCCTGATGATGGTGTTGTACAGTACGATTGTAGTGAGCCTAGCACGGTAAGCTGCGAGACAAGGACTTGAAGACCTCTCCAGCATGCACACCCAACTTTTTTCGCAGTTAGACGACGAAGAAGGAAACAAAAAGGAAAAAGAATTCTACCGACGATGAGCTGAAAAGGAGACGTCGCGAGAGAAGATTCGACCGCCTTGCTTCGATCTTGACAGTGAAAACGCCAAATTCCCCCTGCTTTCGTGGGTGGCCAACCGTCCCAGCGCTCCAAGCAAACCCACACGCAATGTTCTTTGCAAAGTCGCCATCGTGTACTGGACTTTGGCAGCACTCCTGACGCCTTGGGCCGATCCTGATGTGGATGGATGGTAAAACTCCACCGGCGCCAGTATGATAGTACAACGCGTTAAGGAACATTAAACCACGGATCTTCCGTCCTTGGTGAATTAGCGGCCCTGTTGTTGTGGCGAAAGCTGCGCCCGCAGTTGCGCAACTTCGTCTTGTAGTGCCATTATTCTTGCATTAGCTTCGTCCTGTCCTCTCACCATGCGCTGCTCCAGGGTTCGGATGTACTCCCAGAGATCGGGTTCACGGCCACCAAAGTATTCGCGCAGGCTTCCGCCGCTGCTGGGGCCGTGGCTCGACAAGCTGCCCTGGTTCGACGAGCCGCCCGATGCAGAAATTTGGTTGTGGAGCATGCTGGGGCCAGGCTGACCAGACTGAGATCCCGCCTTTTGGTGTCCAGCGCTCATCTTGTTCACAGGTATGCGCATGTCGTTGGAGAGGCCTGGGAGAGAAGGAAGGTGAGGGCCGGGCGCGTGTGAGGTGCTAACTGGAGGAGGGAGGCTCATGGGGGATGAACCCCTTCCAATACCTCTTTGTTGGTATTGCTGGTGAGCTTGCTGTGGCATGTTTGGAGAGCGGCCGCCCGGTATGGCGCCCTCGAGTATGCCTTGGTGGCGCTGAGCTTCAATCTGACCAGGCGAAATGGGTTTCGGAGACTCGGTCATGCCGCCTTGTTGGAATACGGGCGGGGCTTGCTGTTGACCAGCGTAGTGCACAGAAGACAGACTAGTTCCCATGGTCTTTGGGCTTGGGTGCCCAGATGGGTCTCGCGATGTTGGGGCGCCCGTCGAGCTCGGGGGATACATGGGACGCACATTGTTGCCCGCAGGACGCCCCTGTACTGGAGGATATGTGCTCGAGTGCTGCTGATACGACGAATGCGAGCCAGAGCGATCCTTTGAAGACGGTTCACTGACCCTGCGAGGCGAAGGGTCATCCTCGTCCATTCTGTCATCGTCGCCGCCGTCGCCATGATAAACAAGGCCGTCCATGCCCTCTTCGTTCTTCCCTTCTCCATCCTCGTCGACGCCAAAGCTCGACCGCCTGCCAGCGCAGCCCCCTTGTCCTTTATTGTGCCGAGCCAGCGCGTCGCCACGGGCAAACTTGCGGCCACACTTGGGGCATGTGTGAGGCCGTTCACCAGTATGAAGCTTCGTATGGCGTTTCAAGTCATGCAGACGGCGAAACCTCGCTTGACAAGTGGGGCATTCGTAGGGCTTCTCCTGGCTGTGGGTAAGAAGGTGGCTTTTGAGGTTATGATGGCGGGTAAAGTCGGTAGCGCAATAGGGACACTTGTGTCGTTTGGTGGTGCTGGGAGACCTCGGGCTGTTGTTTTGACCATAGCCAGCCATTGGCATGCTGAGCACCCTCGTGGGCTGGCGCTGGTCATGATCTGGTGGCGCCGGTACTGGAAAGGTCTGAGAGCGATTGTTGTTGAAGCCTTCTCCCGGCTGAGGACCTGAATTGGCAGCGACACCCGAATCACGGGAGCCGTCGGTGACTGGCATGCCGCCAGACCCGAATTGCCCAGGCCCAGCAGGCGCCGTGTCTGTGGCATTGGCCGTCGCAGTCCCAGCAGTTGTGCTGTCCAAAGAGCCAAAGCTAGATACACTTACTGGGCTCGTCTGCATGTTTTCACCACCGGCCACCGAGTCTGGAATTGATATGTTTTTGGCCGCCTTGGCGAGGGGTTCGCTAAGCGTGGTCGCGGCGGCAGGGGCGTCGCGAGCTTTGGTCATGCCGTTGTCGCCAAGGAGGTTTGTCAAGGCGCTGATGGCCGGGTTGGGGGATGTTTGATTGGAGATTTCCCTTTTCCTCTCTTCCCTGAGCCGACGGTCCTCAGCCATGGCCGCCGCGCCAGTGAGCGGCTGAGGAGAAAAGGTGCGTGTTGTTTTGAAGCCTGGAGACTTTGGCGTGCGCGTGCTCGTGGTGGGCGAGGGCAAGCTCGGGTCCAAGGCAATGGTAGGGTTTTGGGAGGTCTGAGGTTTGAACGAGTTGGCACCGCCGAGAGGCGGGTCAACAGGAGACACGGATGTGGGCGTGTCTGGAGCGGCGCGAGCGGAATGGAAAGGGCCGGCGTGCGTGGAGGGCGTGAAGGCTCCTGTAGATGCCATGTGGTGGACGTGTAGAGGAGGGAGAAGAGCGGAATGTACGAGGGCTACAAGTCAATGAGCAGCCGACGAACGAATCCTGAGGGGCCATCAGCAATGTGGACGCGCTGGCGAGGAGCGAATCGCGGGGTTACGCGGCGCCGACTGAGTTTGTTGCTCGTCTGAGGAAAGGGCTTGCGGCTCTCGGTTGAGCTGACTGGGCGCAGTACGGCTACTTACCGAATATTTGCGGCGCAAGGGTCCAAGCTGTAGTAGGCTCGAAGGGGCTGCGGCAGGCGGGAGGGAATGTTTTTCTTTTTTGCCAAATGTCCCCGATGGTCGTGGTCAAAGGCGGCGCATTTCGACGCGAGAAGCCATCAACGAGTTCGCAGAGTCGGGAGTGCACGGCGCGGGGGGCGAGAGGCGGCAGTTTGTCGAGCCGCGGGTGTTGTCGCTGATCGCTGAGAGAGCAATTGAACTCAAGGTGGCTCGCGCGCAAAGGCCGGGCCCGAACGAGAAAGTCGTCGGAAGAGGGACGAGATGAGCGCCAGACGACGAAGCAGCAGGCTAGTGGGACGGGGATCAGCTATGGTCGAGGATGTCGAGACATGCGACAGGCGCTGCTGCAAGGCTTTCGTGGACAGCAGGGAAGCGCAGCAAGACGAGGACCAGGGCCAAGAGCGCGGGTGAAGGGAACACGAGTGATGGATTTTGGAGAGGGGAGGGCGGAAGGATAGGCACGAGCTAGAGGGGAGAACAAAAGAAGAGGTGGGAAAAAGGTGGTGGGAGCGATGTTTGGTGATGGCGGTGTTGGTGATGATGTTATGGCCGGTGGCTGAGGACGGGACTACTGACCTGACGGGAGCCCTGCACCCGCGTTGGGCCAAGCAAGGCACTGGGCGTGGGAGTCAAAGACGGCGGTTGATGGAAATTGGCGCCGCACAGCTTGAGCCGGGCCTTGGGTGGGTTCGAGGTCGAGGTCGAGGCTGGGCTGGGGGAGACAAACTGGATGGCGAGGAGTGAGTGAGTGGGTGGAGTCGTCGAGGAGCGATGGTAGGTAGGCAAAATGTGGCGAAGCAACTTGGTTAAGACAAGCGATGCAGCGTGACGAAGCGACGAGGGGGCGGCGGCGGCGGCGGGCGGCGGGAGAGTTGGAGGCCTGGCTCACTCACCTCTGGACGTCACCTACCCTACCCTACCTTACCCTACCCAGTCTGTCTGTCAGCACCGCACCTCTTCTATTGCTTCAAACAAAACATCCACAATGTCACCTGTTCTCTCCTCGAGCCTCTCCTCCCCTCGAGAGCTCCCGTCCTTCTGTTCTCGGTCCACGGTCCACGGTCCCCCGTCCCCATCCCCGTCCCCGTCCCTGCCTTGCCTTGCCTTGCCTTGCTGTGCTCTGAGCCTCTTGGAAGCCTGATGAACGCTCCCCATCACCCTCGCCTCCAACGCTCGAATTGCAATGCTCACCGCTTTCGTGTCCATCTTATCCGCTCCAGTCCCTACTTCACAGCCTCACCCGTGCCTTGGTCACAGCGCTGCCTCTGTCGACAAAGCTTTCTACGCGATCGACAGGAACAGGCACAGTACGCGCCACAGCACCTCCAGCGACGACTCCAGGACTCCGTGGCATCCACGAGTTGCGCACGATTCAGCAATGCACGCTACACGTACAGGTGCACGTGGTGCCTTTCTCTCGTCTAAAAACAGCTCGAGACGGGTCCTGTATGAAGCCAGCTTCGCAGGGGCTCTGCTCTACTCCTTCCCGGCCCCCTCGGGCCAAGTGGCTGGTACGCCAAGCCATGTAGCCGCGACGACGTTTTCCATTCCACCACCCATCGCATCCGTCTTCCTCCAAAGCAAACGACAATTGCCGACCCTCTGTGCATTTTCTGCGTCGTGTATGCTCTCGCTAGTCACGCCATGGCGCTTCCTTGTCCAATCGACCCGAGCCTCTGCAGAAATTTGATTCCGCATGCAGCACATCCCAGTCGCTGTCCGCTTCCGCCCGGCGGCGCTTTGCAACGATACTTTGGACCTACAGAACAACCCAACCGGCCAGACAGCTGTTGCTGGACGGGTACCTACAGGCCAGGCTGAAACCCCACCGCCCAACCCCCAACATGGCCCATGCCTGCCGTGACGCCTTCTCTCGCCCTCAGCTGTGGCTAGGATACCACGATACCGAGCTGCGGCTATCGGCTCGTCCGGAACAAATGCGTGGCTGTGTCGTGGCGCCCGACTTGACCATGTGCGTCCTTTTGCCAGGCCATGATCTGCGCGCTGCCAGGCCTTCCACGCTGCAAACCCGGTCAAGATAAGCGAACCTGCTCCAGTGGGTACGACTGCTACTTGCGACGCCGACGCGCGCTGCTCTGTTTTGTCTGTCCTCTTATGCCTTGTCCTTGGCCAACACCCCCAGACTAGAATCCTGTCGCTCCCAGTCGTACCGTCATCGAAATCGCATGCGGGTCCGCCTCCCGTATGTGCGAGCCCGCGCGTGCTAGGGGCGCATCGAAGATCACGTCGGGATCATTGACGTGGCCGGCGTTGCCGACGACTCAGCGGCCCTCGGCGGCCGCGTCTGCCTGCCCTCAGAGGCCATTGAGGCTTGGGCGCTCTCGCTTTGCCAATGGCGGTGCATTTGCTGAGGGGCAACTGTGGGCAGAGGTAACGTGGGCGGCGGGGAACATCAGCGAGGCAAACGTTTTCGTTGGCTTTTTACGAGGGCCACTCGTTGCAGCTGTCGCGGCCCCCCCCGGAACGCGCAACCACTTACAATGCCGCTCTGGTTGGTGTTTTGCGGAACACGAACGACACGGACTGCCTTGGAGATTGGGAGTGGCGCATCCGCGACGATTGCGCCTGTCTTGGTTCAGTGGAGAAGCTCAAGGCGGGATCTCGAATACGCTGCTATTGGATGCGGATTGATGTGCAAAGAACCAGGTTTGGTTGGAAACGAGTGGCCCGCCCGCATCAGGGGCATGGAAACTTCATGTCACAGGCGTAGGTGAATACGCTCAGGCTTCGTATCCCCCTTCATCGAGGAACAACGAGACCGATCCTCGCGCGGATATGGGAAAGACAAAGCTCGATTACCAGCATCACAGCTTGCTCCCTGCTTATTCGACTCCCAGCACTGCAGCTGGGCCGAAGGAGCAGTCATTCGCTACATCATCGAGGCTGGACTTAGGGAGCAGTCATTCATCTCACCATGATAATGCGCCTAGGGGGCTACCATTGCTCCCAGCACACGATGAGAACACATGCGTCCATCAATCGACTTTCCATTCGCAATCGCAATCCCCTTGTCAAAAATTTGCACTGGCCAAACTTTCACCTTCCGCGGCAGCGGCATCGAGTCATTCCCTCGACCCGTCGAATAAGCTTAATTCGCGCAACAGCGGAACCGCTTACCGCCGCTTTTTCTCGAAGGAAGGCGGAAGGTGGGGAGAAGGGAAGAAAAAAAAAAGCCCAAGTCAATAAAATTGTCCTCGTATCGTTACGGCTACCAAGCTCCGCGCCCAAATTCTTGTAGACTGAAGGTGATCTGGCTCCAGCCATGACCGGAAATACGATGATTCGGCCATTGTAATGTCGTCGTCAACTATGCGGGCGTCGACGTATCGCTGCTCGTTGAGGTCAGGCCAGAGGTGGGATGTCGATAGGGACGATTAACACTTCATATGCATAAACGAACCTCCTTCCGTTTCCTCGAGCGCCCCCCGACATACTCCGGCTCCCCGTCTCTCCATCTACTAACCTGTTCGCTAAGGCAGGACACGTACATGTAGTCACAGCGCGCAAGACCAGACAAGATACAAATTCCTACGTACAGACACTTACAAACGCCGACCATTCGCTAACCAACCGCGACGCGCGCCCTGTCTTGCTCTGCTCTCCCCCCGAATAAACAAACTCAACTTGCTTGACCACAAACACCCCCCCGACCCCACCCCACACAGGCAAACCCCCCCAATCGAAACCTAACCTATCCCGCTGGTCTCCGGCGATCTCATGGCCGCCACAATTCCTTACGTATCCACGACAGCCCTCATCAAGCGATGGCGAGCAAGCGAGGGCATTCAAGCAATCGCATCGCACATCGCATCGCATCGCCCGTCGTATATCGGGTTGGACCCAGTCCCAGCGTGCTGGATACGTGCAGATACGCCACTCTTGGTGAGGACGAGCGCATGTACACTTGAGCGCCCACCACGCCTTGTCTGCTCTGTTGCCGTTGTTGCCGCCGCCGCCTAGAAAGCTCCAGGCTCAAAAAGCAGACGAGTAGACTTGCTCCAAGTCGTCAGCCCAGTTTTTTCCACTCCTTATTTAACGCTTCCCGGCCAGAATCAATCGCTGCATCCACTCCCTCTCTTTCCAATCATCAAGGTCGACAACGCCGCCGTCCGAGGAATTAGATGAAAGGAAGAGATTTTCCGTCAAGGAGTGCAATGTGAGAGATGCCTCTGCAGCCTCTCTCCCCTCACACCGGGCCTCCTCTTCCTCCTCCTCCGCCCTACCACCATCCTTGTCCCCACATACGTCACGTCGTGTGGCAGAGTTTTTGGGCGTTTTAAGCTCGAGTCGGCTCGTCCGTGCTCGCGCACACGCCTACCTATCAGGAACCAGACTTGCGGACATGGATAGGGGTCCGGGTTGGGGAGACAGGCGGGTGTCGGGAGCGCTCTTTCCCGTGCGGGAGGTTCGTTCAGGTTGGGGACGGGAAGGAAGGGAAGGGAAGGGGTCAGCGTCAGCACTCTCGGACGGTAAGGGGCAGTAAGGGGAATGTGCTTACTTCTGCTGCCGATGTCTCACTGTGAGTGTATATGTAGTGTCTACTGCCGTACAGACTCTTGTCCCCAAAAATTTCTCACGACGCCTATTTCGTTTGCAAGTCATACACGGGCACTCCAACTGCGTTGACGGCACACCCCACATACCCACCTTTCCACCTATCTTCCCTACCATGGAAGTATACCATCAGCTGAATCACTGCGTACACAAGGCTTGGAAGCAAACGTCGTGGCACGCGTACAAACCACAAGAGATTGCGGAGCAGGAATGGAGCATTCCTGCATCCATCTCAACAGACGACGATTCACGAGAAAATCATCATTCAAGCCAAACTAACGCTACGCTGATCCAGCGCATTTTGGGTGGGGAGGAGCATTCCAGAGCGTTCGAGGGCTGGAAATTCTGGACTGCCACAGTCGTAAATGAATGCTCCCTAGGTGCGCACATATTGCCGGAAGGTCTCATTTCTTTCGACACGATCCACTGTGCGCGCGTTTCTTCCTACATCCTGCCATGTACTCTTGCAAGCAGTTTCTCCTTCTGGACCAGGAGCTTGATTGTGTTGTCACGGCTTCCGACCTGCGTGCATCATCGTTCTTTGTGTGTGCCTATCCACATATTGTTTGATGAGCGGGCCTTTCCTTGGAGTTTGGTTTTGGAACCTGCAGCGCACGTAGCTGGTTCAATCGAGCAAGCTGGTCCCAAGGCACGACGAGATAAGACGCACGCATAACCATGAGAGAAAGACTTCCAACGTCTGTCGTACATTTTGGATATTGACGAGAAACAAGATGAGCAGCAGCAGCAGAAGCCCGCCAACAACGCAGGTCTGCTGTGATGGATAGATCCAGGGTCCAAGCAACTCCCGAGTCTTTCGACCAAACAACCTTGTGCCCGGGGAGAATTTTCACTTCCTCACGCTTGCGTTTCGCAAAGGCTCGGTCCATGGGCTTAGGCATACATGTCCTCATCGCCTTCGGCCGCATCGCCAAAGCCGCTACTGTCATAATTGCCCTTCCCCTTTCCCTTGCCTTTTCCTTTGCTCTCGCCATTCGCATCCCCCTGGACCACTGTCGTCGCCGCCGCATTGCTGCTTCCATTGATGAGGTGGTCAGTTCGAATGACGTACTCGTCCTCATCGCCATCATCGTCAGGCGAGACCTCTCGCACATTGTGAAGGACGCCGCCTCCGTTGGTTGGTTCACTGGTTGGCTGCGCATCAGGACCAGCCGCGGCAGCGGCAGCGGCGGTTTTGCCCTTGCCTTTACCCTTGCCGTTGCTCGACACGGCGCTTGGCTGTTTGCCATCGGCAGACGGAGTCGTCCCAGCAGGAGGTGCCGCGGGCGATATCCTCAGCCCCGCAGCCGGAGGTGGAAGCACCTGCCCTTGTGCCTGACCACCTCCACTCACACTCTTACTCTCCTTTCCACCTTCCTCAAAGGTCCGCCTGACGCGCTCGTAGTGCTGCAGCTCATCGGCACTGACGCTGGGCACGAGTTCGCGCTTAGCCGAGAAAAAGTCGTCTTCGGTGACGACGACGGCCGTGTCGGTGTCGGCGGCAAAGTGGTCGAAGAAGTAAGCCGTTGAGATGGGCGGCTTGGGCGGTGTCTCGGCGGCGCGCGACGCGTTGATGGACGCAACGCGTGCGTCGACGGCGCGGGCTTGCCGCGTGATGGCGTGCAGCATGGCGTCGGAGCACAGGGCGTAGAGGTCGGCACCGGTGAAGGTGAAGGGGAGGGACGAGGCGACATTGTGGAGGTTTAGTTCGGGGTCGAGGGTAAATCTGGTGCGAGTTAGCAACGGAGCACAGTGATCGATGGGGTGATGGAGACTTACTTTCGTGTCAACGCTTCCAAGATGGTCAACTGCTTGTCGTGAGTGTCGCTAACACCAAGGTACAGCATCTTGTCAAAACGACCCGGTCTCAGCAACGCCTGGTCCAGCAAGTCTGGTCTGTTGGTAGCACCAATGACAAACACGCCGCCGCCGCCACCGTCTCCGTCGCTCATGCCGTCCAGCTCGGCCAGAAGTTGGGACACGATGCGGTCCATGACACCGCCGCTGTCTCCCTGGTTGCCTCTCTTAGGAGCCACCGAGTCCAATTCGTCAAAGAAGACGACACAAGGTCTCGCGTCCCTTGCGCGCTGGAAGACGCGCCGTACATTGGCTTCTGACTCTCCAATGTACATGTTCAGTAGCTCAGGACCTTTGACCGAGAAGAAGTTGAGCGAGAAAGATGTTGCAATCGCCTTGGCCAACAGTGTCTTGCCCGTTCCAGGAGGCCCGTAGAACAGGATGCCACTTCGTTTCTTCATGCCACGAGCAAAGAGCTCTGGCCTTTGCAAAGGCAACTGGATGGTTTCGGTCACAGCATCCTTGACGTGCCCCAGACCACCCACGTCACTCCATTGCACGTTGGGAATCTTGGGCGCACCAATGGCGTCGGCAAAGTTCTTGCGGGCTGCTTCCACTGCTGCAATGAGATCCGCACATGTCAAGCTGACGGCGGAGGGGCCACCAGCGACCTCCAAGTCTTGGATTGTAAGAGGTGCATCCGAGGGTGTGGCGTTGTTCGAAGCAGAAATCAACGAGTTCAGACGGCTGCGCTTCAAGACAAGGGCGCGGTCAATGACATCGACAAGGTCGCCGGCGACGAGGGCTGCAGTTTTGACCGCAATGTTCGACAAATCTACGTCCGGCGACAGCCTAATCCCACGATCTTCGACGATGTTGTTGAGAATGCCCTCTCTTTCTCCCTCATCAGGAGCAGACATTTCCAGCTCGTGCGTAAAGAGTCCCCGAATTCCATCGGGGATTTTTTCGGCCTCTGTGCTCGTTGCGATGAGAACGCGAGAGTCTGCAAGAATTTCTTTGAGCGCAGAGACCATGCGGTCCGCGTTGAGAGCGTCTATGTGCTTGATTACGAGAGCCGTGTGTTCAGGACCACATGCTAGGACCCTCTCGGCTCTCGCTTTCAAGGTGGTTTCCGTCTTGACATCTCCGCCGCCAGCGCCTTCGGTCAGAATGTCAAAGGCATCGATTGAGAATGCGTGCAAGCCCAAATCTTCACAGGCCTTGGTGACTGTTGTTGTTTTGCCAATCTGACGTTGCGAAGACGTAAGGAGGAGGGCCAGCGGAGGAAGGCCAAGGTGCATGGCGCGCGGGCTAGTTGCGGCCGACACCAATTCTCGGACGCGCCGACGAAGAGCAGAGATGTAAGGTTTGGGTAGGTCTGACATGCTCGTAGGTTTGCTCGTGGCTCCACCCGAAGAAGCGGGCGCCCGTTTAGCTCTCAGGTAGTATTGCCAGGAATTCGACATGGCTGACGGGACTCGGCCTTGCTCACTGCCGGCCTGCTTCATTTTGGTATTTGTCGCATCCACAGAGACGACTCCTCCCCAGATGTCGTTGGAGATATCGCCGTTTTCGTGAGCCTCTGCAGACACAGCTGGTGTAACGCTTCCGACTTTGAACCACGCGACACTCTTAGGTCTGCTTCCAGTGTCTGAAGAATTGTCGGTTTTGGCTGTAGAAAGTAATTCTCCAGCTGCCATCTCGCCTTCGGGAGTCGAGCCTTGGAAAACGGCTCTGCCCAAGTCCTCGTCAATAGCAATCGCTACAAGGTCACCGCTCTTCAAAATGCGACGCTTTTGCTCGAAAAAGTCCTTCAGCCCCGTAAAGAGACTTGGCTGCAGGGACTTTTCCATCGAGAGAGGCGTAGAGACTTTGACAATGGTAACTTCAGCAGCAAAAGAAGGCAATGAAGAAGCAGTGATTTTCGGCTGCTTGTTGAACGCTTTTGGCAGGCTAGACGTGGAAGATTGAAGGGCTGAGATGCGCAAGTGAGAGGGATTGCCGATATTTGTTAGGAGTATAGGGGAGAGGTATGCTTGACCACTTTGGATGGAGACGTGATTGGCATGGCTAAAATGTCTTTGATGCCCACGACCCACGGAGTAGCGCGCTCGCTTCTTGGACATGACTTCAGGAAGCCCGAATATCTTGACTGCTCGAAATTCCTTTGCTTCTTCATCGCCTCCAAAAGCGCTGCTCAGTCCCCACGAGCTGAGCCCGTGACCCCGAGGCTCTTCTGACGGCTCGATGCGCACCCAGTCACCAGAAAAGCAGCCAATTTTGACAAGCATGTTTGTTTCGACAAAAACACGAGCCTCTTCGTCGTCATCAGACCCTGGCTTGGGGTGCAGCATCTCTTCTGGGATCTTCTCAAGCAATCCTGTTGCTTTGAATACTCTGCGGCTTGCTCCACGAGCGGTTCCGGAGGTGAATGTGGAGTACACCGAACCCGCCCCAGGGCTCATGATGCCATTTGCAGCATCACCAGCTCGTGGAGTGGCCGAAGTCCATGCAGATAGCACGCCAGAGGACTGGGGGGGGAGACTTGGAGCGCTCAGGGATATCATGTCCTCCGAGTCGTCTGAAAGATCGTCCGCCTCTGTTCCAGAAGCCTCGGATTCCAAGTGGTCGGTGGCAGACGCATCTTCATCGGAAGGTGGGGACGGGCCGGTGGACAGCCCCTCTTCTTTCGCAGAATAAAACGAAGTAGTGTCGTCGTCATCGCTTGAGCCGCCCAATCTTCGAGGACTGGGTGCTACCGCGCGAGCTGCCGCAGATGACTTGACGTTGCGGGACTGTAGCACTACGACGCGCGTGCTCGGGAGCAGCAACCCTTGCGCGACAGGCTCACAAGACAAAACTTTGGCGGGCGGGGGAGTCTGATGAGTGATTGGATGTCCAGCAATGGGCAACGGCAATTGATCTCCAGCGTGCACAATGTTTGGCGCTTGCAGTGCTTTGCGAACCGCATCTCTCCACTCACGCTCTTGATGCGCAGGATCCGGCTTCTCGCCCACTGTTCCGTTCGGCTTCCCCGCTCCGAAGCCGCCTCCGTACCTTTCTTTGACCTCGTCCAATTTGCTCAGCGCGTTGGAGTCGATGCTCACAAACACAGTATCCAATCCGAGCGGCACGGCATCCAGAATACGAATTTCAATTGGGGTATCTTTGCGCGGCATGCGGTTTAGAGCCTGGAGGGTATTTACAAAGGACTGCAGAGCGAGGGACCTGGCGGGAAACTGGATCGAAGAATGGGCACGCGGAGCAGCATCGTCCTTTGCGGCAGCGCGAACAGGAACGACGGTCCAGGAAACTGACGAGGGAGAGACGGCGGAAGTGGGTAGCCAGGGCGTAATGGCCACATGGTGAATGCGGTTTTGGGCGGGCACGGAGGCGTCACCTGGGGAGGTCAGCAAGAGCAGCTTTGACAGGCTGGAGTCAGTCGGTACCAGAAGACTTGACAGCGCCGGGGAAGAGGTCAACAAAGAGGTCGTCGGAGAGGATGCCAACATGGCCCTTGACGCGGTCGTCGAGGAGCAGATGGGCGGATATAGCGGGCTTGTCCTGGCGCCTCCTCCTCCGTCGTCTCTTGCGCTGGTTGACAATAGCATTCACAGCCATGGTTGGCGGCGGGAGGAATCAAGCGAAGACGGGCAACTGTTGGCGCAAGTCATCAACGGTCGTCGGGCTGTTGGAGCTCGCGCCGCATGGCTGAGGTGCCGAGGTAAACGATGGACGCCGGGTAGCCGACTTGCGTTGCGGTACAAGTTACGACAAGGCGAAGGGCGATGCGTTGCAGGAATGGCTCACTTGATGCCTGCTCAGGTCGTCGCCAACTGCGTGGTCCCGTCTGCAGGAAGGAAGGGAGATGCACAGGCGGGATTTGGGCTTGTTTTCCCGCTCGACATCGAATACAACCATCCTGATGATTACCAAGGTTTGGTAGGGTCACCAGGGATGCCGCTTCACATGGATGGCGATGGCGACGCGGGACGCCCTACACTGCACCTCCTCCAATGCGCGACGCTACGTCATCCTCCGCCGTTTTGTTCGTTTCCCGGTCTGTCACGGTCTCCATCCTACTGAAACCCTCGTCATCCTGGCACAGGACTACTCTTTCACCAGCCGAAGTCTATGCGCTGCCAACTTGATCCTTCCACCAAGCCATATTTTCCCAGCGCCACCCCCGGTTCCCTAATGCCAACCGAGCCGTTTGTTGTTGATTGTATTCATATGACCTCCCCCACACATTCCAACACCCCTTCCTACGACCGCAATCGATAGACATGCCTTCGGCTACCCTCGTCGCCCAGAAAGCAAGGCAAAAAACACGGCCGATCCATGAGCCTGCCGTCGAGTTTGCCCACCAGTCGGAGCGCCTTGGTCTCTACACACACAAGCAGGAAGACGATCAGACGGGATCCACGCATGCGGTCGAGGCAAGATTCGTGACGGGTCGCGACCCAGTCATAGAGACGGCAAATGGTGGACGCCTGCCTGCTGTGCCTGTCGACGAGGCTATCAAGTTGAACAACCTCAAGGATCACCTCGAGGAGCACGGTGATCCAAAGGCCAATCGCATCCACGACTGCACGCAAAAGAACGGCACCTGCAATGGAACCAACCATGGTAGGCAACCCAAAGGGTCTGCTTCCGAGAGCATGCATTCCAAGCAGTCTTCCGAGCCAGATGCCCCGCTACGACAGGCCGTGCCTGTGTCCAAGACGCACCCTCTGTTTCCTCCGCTGCCCATGTACGGACCACCGTCATTGATGAGAGATCTACAATGCCTTGGGTTCCGCATATCTTCAGCCATATTATCATTCTTTTTCCTCTACGTCATCTTCTTGGGCGCCATATTCACAAGCACACCGTTGTTGGTCAAATCGATATGGAGACGAATGACTTTTCGGGACCCGAACATGTACCGACCATTCTACAACGAGGAAAAGAAGAGGAAACAGGCTCGAAAGGAGGCCGAGAGGTCGTGGAAACAAAAGGTACACAGGGGAAAAGCGCAAGACGAGAGAAATCCTGACAGAGAGGACGTTCCTGGCCAAAACAGCGAATACGTGCCTACAGAGGGAGGTCCAGACACCTTTCCCTGTGATGTGGGATATTACGCGCGTCGCGTAGGGCTGGACTGCGAGGTCTTTCAGGTACAGACTGAGGACGGTTTCATTCTGGATCTGTGGCATCTGTACAACCCCCGCGAATATCGTCCGGCAGACTCTCCCACTCGCGCCCCGAATTCTCCAGATCTTTTCAACAACGAAGGGCCAGATGGCTCTCAATTTCCTTTTGGGAAAAGAAGATATCCGATCCTCATGATCCACGGTCTTTTGCAGTCGGCCGGGGCCTACACCTGCAATGACGAGGAAAGTCTTGCTTTTTACCTCGCCAAATCGGGTTACGATGTCTGGCTTGGAAACAACCGTTGCGGCTTCACACCTCGACACAGCCTTCTCAGCTACAACGACCCACGAATGTGGGCCTGGAATATCAGAGCCATGGGAGTCATGGACTTGCCAGCGCTCGTCAGTCGCGTTCTCCACGAAACGGGATTCCCCAAACTCGGCCTCATTGCTCACTCGCAAGGGACCACGGAAACATTTGTTGCATTGGCAAAAGACCAGCGCCCTGAGCTCGGCGAGAAAATATCCGTCTTCTGTGCCCTTGCTCCTGCCGCGTATGCTGGTCCCCTTGTGGGCAAGATTTACTTCAAATTCATGCAAATCATCAGCCCGGCGATGTTCCGCATCATCTTTGGAATCCACTCGTTCATCCCATTAATGATGTTCATGCACTCGATATTGCCTGGACGCATTTACGGGGCCCTGGGATACCGCATTTTCAGCTTCATGTTTGACTGGAGCGACGATCGCTGGGAAAAGGACTTGCGCCCCCGCATGTTCCAGTGGTCTCCTGTCTACGTGTCCGCCGAGAGCATGCGATGGTGGCTTGGTCGCGAATGCTTCGCGCGCCAGAAATGCGTTTTGGCTACGCGCGAGGAAAAGGAAGCAGAGGAGAAGGAGGACATGCAAGAGGAGCAGAATGATGCCCTTCGGAACTACTACAACCACGATTCGGCATTCAAGCGGCACGCCAAGGAGAATTCATCTTCCTCAGCCAAGTCCAACCATGACGACAAGGACCAAAGCGTCAGGCCAACTTCTCGACGCGCTCATCCTTCACGCAATTACTCGACATTCAGTCCTGCTCCTGGACACAGCCCTTCGCCATCGCCGACACGCAACTCGGCCTCGGAGCGATCCCGGTATTCATGGTACGGGCCGTCCGCACCTCCATTTGCGTTTTGGGTTGCTGGCAACGACGACCTCGTCGACGGACGGAGGCTTCTTAGACGCTTTGAACGCGGCCGCGAGCCGTACGTTGACGTTGTGCACAGCAAGATCATTGAGGGGTACGAGCACTTGGACGTGATCTGGGCCATGGACATGCTGGACAAGGTGGGGCGAGAGGTTAAGGAGGTGATCTGGAGGACGGCACCGAGCGAGTGTAGGGAGGCATGCAGGGTGCCGACTGGATGTGAGGAGGTGGAGTTTTGGATAGGTCGGAAGGAGAGAAGAGAGGCTGGCGGTGAGGAAAACGAAGATGGCGAGATGAATGGAAAGGTCACTGGGGTAGACGTGGATGTGACGACTGGAGAGTGGGCAGAGGAGATGAAAAGAGCAAGCGAGGAGAGAAAGACGGCAACGGCCTGAATGATGACTTGATGGGGAATGAAGCGATGGTTGGTAGATTGGTTTGGATTTCAGCATGTCTGGTGTTTGGGATACATGATTGCATGGCTAATGTTTACGCACAACTACATCTAGGAATAGGTAATGATCAAAGCATCAAGCACTCATCGCGAATGAAAGATTTGGTTGTTAAACTTGTGCCACACAATAATCCGAGTCGCGGCGCTACTGAAGAGCAGCCAGAAAACATCCAAGCTTCCTTGTGCTGAAGCACTCTGGAGCGTTCACACTCGGCTAGAATCTCGAGGAGAAAGTGAGAAGAAGCATTCAAGCTTCTATCCGCGTAAACACTGCACTTGGTTATACAATTGCTTTCCACCACCAAGCCTTGATGTGAGCTTCATTCAGCATAATAGGTACAAGTCTTTTCTTCTAATCGCGTGCTCGAGTGTAGGTGAGTTCCTCCCGCCCCGTCGGCAGCTGTCCCGTTCTACACGCGGCGCTGGTGAAGCCGAAGCAAAGCAAGGCCAGGAGGATTCCAGATGCCATGGCTGGACCCGCGTGCCTGGGGCCGTAGCCCTCTTGTTCCTTCGGATCCCTGGGTCTTAGTCAGGTGGAGCTAGACACTTCCGCCGAACTGTCGCATCAGGCTGACGACGGCTTTGCGGGTTGTGAGTCCAGAGCTGATGGAGCTGAGAGTGGATACGTCTTGAGGTCTGTTCCGTGTACACCTGGCAGAGATGCCGATGTCGAAGGCGAGAGAGAGGTAGCCGAGGGACGCGGTAGTCGTCGTCGGCGTGGTACAAGCCAGCAGAGGGTACCCACGCGATGCGATGGCCGTGTGGTTGTTGAGTCGGGGAAGGCTCGGAATATCAACAAGACATGGCCGCACCCAATGCCTAGATTGGCTTTACATGGTGGCCTCGTCTTCTGGCGAATCCCTCCCCCGCGTTACCCAGCGACCCCTCCCTCGCTTCACCGGCCAACCACGACTCGACCAACCGCCACCCCCAGATTTCCAATGACGAGGGTTGAGAGGGGTAGCTCGAATGCCGGGCCCTCGAAGCGTCCTGGCGGCTCTCGGCTACTTGACACTGCTCGTCGGTTTGCAAACCCGGCTGCGCCATGTCCTCCGCTGATTGGTTGCGACCTGGCACACGAGCTGCGAGACGCGCCGTCGCAAGCCGCTATGCCTAGCTATAAGGTCGCCCTCATGACGTTAAGCTAGATATCAGCTCCAGTACGACTGCGACAAATACCTTCGCAACTGCACGACTGCGACTGAGACCAGGAGCGAGACTCGCCAACTGTTTCTTCCCCCTGATCCTTCAGCTCCCGCGGCGCTGGAGCTCGGCCTCCAACCTCAACACTCTCTCTGGACCGACTTTTGCTCCTCAGCAAATCCTCTTTGGGAATCTCACTACAGTCGCCATGATTGTTGATTTGATATTCAGTCCCTGGACACTCCTGGCCCTGGCCATCCTCTACTACGTCGTGCCGTACGTCAACAACAAGGCCCTCCGCGATGTCCCTGCTCCGTTCCCTGCCCAGTTCTCCAATCTCTGGTTGCTATGGCAGACCCGCCGGGGACGTCGTTACCTCGCTGTCCATGACTTGCACAAGAGGCTTGGAAGGTTTGTGCGGATACAGCCACACCACGTCTCTATAGCCGACCCCGACGCGATTCCGCTGGTGTATGGGCACGGCAATGGCTACTTGAAGAGGTAAGTGGAGCCCCATTTGGACTATGAGAACCTGCCTAAGTCAAAATTTAGCGAATACTACGAAGCATTCGTATCCATTCAGCGCGGATTGTTCAGCACCAGAGACCGCGCCGAGCACACGCGCAAACGCAAGACCGTCTCTCATACCTTCAGCGCGAAATCCATTGGCCAGTTTGAACAGTACATGCACAATAACATTCAAGACCTAATTGCCCAATGGGACCGCATGTCAAAGTCGGCTGGCGGCGACTATGCCCACATGGACGCTCTACAGTGGTTCAATTACCTTGCCTTTGACATCATCGGAGACCTGGCTTTTGGAGCTCCCTTTGGTATGCTCAAGGAGGGCAGAGACTATGCAGAGGTTCGGGAGAGCCCAGATGCTCCGCCCAAAATTGCTCCAGCTATCCAGGTGCTGAATCGGAGGGGAGAAGTCTCTGCGTACGTCAACACGTGCTGGATGAGAATTCGCGCTAACAAAAGTCTAGCACACTTGGATGCCTCCCGTGGCTGAAGAAATATGCGAAACACTTGCCTGACCCCTTTTTCTCGCAGGGCATGGAAGCTATTGAAAACCTCGCCGGTATCGCCATTGCTCGCGTCAAGCAACGCCTTGACAATGCCGACAAGATTGATCGGGTTGACCTTCTCGCACGGCTCATGGAGGGCAAAGATGAAAACGGAGAGAAGATGGGCCGCGCAGAGTTGACAGCGGAGGCGCAAACTCAACTGATTGCCGGCTCGGACACGACGAGCAACACTTCGTGCGCTCTGCTATACCACTGCCTCCGGCATCCCGAGGTAATCAAGAAGCTGCAGGCGGAGCTGGACGCCGCCATCCCCGACATTGAAACACTACCCCAATTCTTCATGGTCAAAGACCTGCCGTACCTGGACGCCGTGATCAAGGAGACGATGCGCATCCACAGCACCTCATCGCTCGGGCTGCCGCGCATTGTCGCCGCGCCAGGCCTCACGTTCCAAGGACGCTACTTCCCGCCAGGGACCGTCGTGTCGGTGCCTTCGTACACGATGCATCACTCGACGGCCGTGTGGGGTCCTGACGCCGACGAGTTCCGTCCAGAGCGCTGGGAGACGGTGACGGAGGACCAAAAGGCGGCATTCATTCCCTTCAGCTACGGCCCGCGCGCGTGCGTCGGCCGCAACGTCGCTGAGATGGAGCTCGCCCTGATTGTCAGCACCGTGTTTCGCCGGTATGAGTTTGAACTGCGCCAGGGCAAAATGGAGACGCGCGAAGGCTTTTTGAGGAAGCCGCTGGGCCTGGAGGTTGGTATGAAGAAGAGGGCAAATTGAGTGTGGAAAATGGAGTAGTGGTCTGTGAGTGAGTGATGCATGCGGTTGAGGAAATTGTTGATAAGTCCTTGTGCCTGGTGTTGAGGAGTTGTGGACAGGCCTGGTCTAATTCGTGTCCATCTTTCGAAGCGCGACTTGGTGATTCTTGGGCCTGACTTGTTCCACTTCATAGCTTGTACATGCGTGCATTTACGCGCCAGTCCTTGTAGATATTCTACTCATTAGGCTGTATGATGTCCCTCACTCAAGCGCCAACTCATATCTACCTATCTTATTTGACTCTTACCTACTCACCTTCCTGCCTGCCTATAGTTGACCGCACCATCCCAATCCCTGCTGAAACCACCTGGTGCATCCCCTGTCTACCGCGAAACAAAAGAATAGAAGGAAAAAGAAGAAAAAAGCCTACTTTTGACTCGCCGACGTCTCAAGCGCGCGTCTGACTCTCCGCACATCCCTACCTGCCTCTGCCCGCCACCAACGCCCCGCGCGCTTGGCTGCCTTTTCCGACCCCCTTCTTTCCCGTGCGTATCTGTTTACCTTAACCGGTCGGAGAAAAAGGGGGGGGCCGGCCCACGGTAATGAGGCGGGCGGGCGGACGGACGGGCGGGCAGGCATTTAGGTATGCAGGAAATCGCAGGCATGCCGTCCCGTGCCGTGGATGCGTGGCGGGAATCAACGTCAACCGACGTGGGAAGGGAACAGAGGGGGGTGAGAGTGTGAGTCCTGTCAAGTCGTCGGAGGACGAGGTCGAAGGGGCGCAGAGTCTGTCAACCATTCGCCCTGCGTTCGCAAAATTGGTGGTACGATGACAGATTTCTCCATAGACGGGAGTTGGGTTGAGTTCATTATCAAACACTTGCTGAGCACCAGTTGAAGAATCGCAAGCAGACAGGCCACAAGCTCGTTTGGGATATAATAACAGAGGCGAAACTACACAATAGTAAAAGGGGGTATACAAAAAGCCGCCATCCGCCAATACACCACAAGCAAGCCAGCCAGCCAACGCTGTAAAACCAGCAATTCAAAACAGTCCCAACCGGGTTCTTAAACAAGGAAATTCCAATTACCAGCTCTTCTCTCCACGTTTTGGTTTTGCTTTTTGTTCCCTTCACTGTAACCAAAAGCTGGTACTCTCCCCTTCCTGCACGTCTCCTGTGCTCCTCGTTCAACTCCCCTCGTCCCACCGCTGCCGTCACTGCTCAATGCAGCTCACCAACTCGTCATCCCCCTTGTCCCAATTACACCGGGCACTCCATTTGATGTTGGCCGTGTAATTGTGCGTGCCCTCGTCCTGCAAATGCGTGTTGACCAGGCTGTGCTGCAGATTCGACGCGGCGGCGGGGACGTGGTGATGGAAAAGCTCCGGGTTGGCCGAAAAGCAACGCAACTCGTGTGTGCGGCAGCGCGTGTGCAGCCACATGTCCCAGGCTTGCGCGGCACCCTGTTTGAAGTCGTCTAGTATGTGCGCGACCGACCTCCCGTTGACGGCGTAGGCAAAGCTGCAGATTGGCCCCGCGGCGTACTGGATCCACCGCGTGAAGGGCGGCCCGTTACCTAGACGACTGTCGTATCCTATTATACTTGCTGGCAGTGTCGTGTCGTTGAGGAGGATGTAGTCATCCGTAAAGGGGTCGTGCTTGCGCTTCGCGCCGACGGCCTTTCGACGCTTGGGAATGTCCCATGCGCTTTTGATTGCCCCGCTGTACATGTCGTCGTCGTCAAAGGCGTCCGGTCCAAGTTCCTCTGCTTCGGACTCGTCGATTTCTTCGGGGAATGGTAGGCGCTCGCCGCAGTGACCCAGCCAGAGAACGTCCCAGTGATTACCCCAAGGCCAGCCGGGGGCAGCCGTGGCATTCGCAGGCGTTGAGAGATTCCGCATGGCAGATGCTACCATCTTCGCTTGCTCGTGAATGGTAATGTCCCAGTCGGCGTCATCTTCGAGGATGAGTACCGACGAGTGGTTGCGTGCCGCATTGAGAACTTGAAGGTGGCCCAGCCAGGCGCGAGCGCTGCCTTCGTTGAGGGTCCCCGACAGGCTGGTTGCCATGAATGCGTCGACTTCGGGTTGACTAGGTGGCGTTTGAGGTGGGATAGTGACGGTCAGGTTGGTGCGATTTGCCGCGAGAACCAACCCGTCAGAACGCCATGTTCGCCATGGTGAGACGGTGAAAATGGCTTCAAACTGTCAAATCGCTAGTAAGCATGTGAACAACGTCCAGGGTCCGGGGCATCCAAAACGTACCCCGAGAGTGGCATTTTCTGTACCGAGAGACTGCTTGTTGGCAGGAGAGAATGATCCGAGGAGTTTGGCTGGTGCGAGAGAAGATGGCGAAAAGTTCTTGATGCTTTGGATAGTGTCTGGACCCGGTCGTTGCCAAAGCACAAGGAAGATGACAACGACTAGAATGAAAGAAATGATGCCGCTAGAGCGACGGGAATGAGTGCACGGCAGCATGGCATCTACTGTTACGGCAGTTACAGGCCCATAATGAGGTGGTGGTGTAGTTGGCCTGGGAAGCAACGAAGAAAAAGCGGCGGAAGAATACGGTTATTGGACCAACGGGTTTTGTAGGCTTTGGCCCAACGGCAGCAGCTCACAGAGGCCGCGGAACACGGGGGAAAGGCACACAAAGTCAAAGTTGTGAGGGAGCCGTGGTACTTAATGGGCGACATCGTAGGGCTGCCGGGGTAATGGTACCGAAATAGGAGCGTGCCTAGAGAAAGTGGGGAGCGCCTGCAAAGTCCCTGTCCTGCGGCAATTGGCCGAGCGCAAAAAAGCTTCAGAACTGGCAGGAAAAAATGAGATGAAGCGGACCTGCCGTATGCGCTTGGCACAGCGGCGGAATCGTCCAGGCCCCCTGATTCGCCCGGCCGTGGCGCTTCTTTTCAGAGGGCCACAGGCCCAAAGTTTCATGGCGCAGCTAACCCGTAGTAAGCAGATCGATAAACCTCCCACTTTGACATCTCGGCCAGCCGCCTGACGCCTCTCCTAATACCTTGGCCGTACTACTTTCTTTTCTTTTCCGCGGCAAGGTGCTTGTCATGGACGCTCCTCATGATACCTTGTGCTACGACACGTCTCGGAGCCTCCGAGTGCGTATTCCCACAAACATGCCATTTCCCGTTGGCCCTTGCGCGCTATCGCCATCCCCACAGTCGCGTCTTGGCTGTTCGCTCCGACAGCGTAGATCCCGAAATTGGTTCTACGCGGCTCGTCAGATACGGCCTTTGCAGCGCCGTCCTCGGAATATCGCCGGTCACCATCGATGCCGTCAGGCTGCGCGACGCTGTGATGTCCAACAAGCTGAAAGCTAATGCGCGCTGGAGCCGTTGCACGAACCTTGCCTTCATCCCTGCCTTCGCGTGGTTCGCTGCTGCTGATCCATGTCGCTAGTTGCAGCAAGTAGGTACTTGCAGCAGATCAGAGTGTCCTTGCACGCGCGCGTCCACGTCTCCTCTTGGTTGAAGCTCAATTTGATGCTCTGGTCGCGAATCTTGTCCTTCCTGATTGTGTACGGCAACTTGAAACAAGATTCGTGAATTTGTCTTAGACACTCCAAGAAGGCGACCATGGCGCTGTCGAACCGTCGATGGAGGAAGCCGAGCCCCAGTGGCATGTCTCCGCTGCAGTACAGCTCTAGTACGGTAATTTTGGGCTTCGGGGGGTGCGCCGGGTCGTCTGTCGATGCGCTCTGCGGGTAGTCGTGCTTCTCAATGGTGGATGTTGAACCCATGGGACACAGCTTGTAGCCCTTGAACGTGTATTGAGCCTTGTCAGCTACCGTCGCAAGAAGTAAGCATGTCTGACCCCACGCCGCATTGATTTCGTCCCAGCCGACCATGACAGCTGAAGTCCTGCCGAGCCGAAGTCCGTTGATGGTAGCGAAAATGCCGTCGTGTCCTATCGTAAAGGTGTCGTTATAAACATTGGTTCGCTGAAGGCGTCGAACTTGTTTGGTGTCGTGGTCGAAGCGGTTATTTATGCGATCGCGTTCGCTCTGAAAGGTTGCGAGAGTGACGGCAAAGGCATTGCGTTCGCGCCAAAATGCCTCTTCTTCCTTGTCCAGCTCTTGCGCCTCCTCGTCAAGCTTGGCTATTTCTTCGTCCATGGCTGCCTTTTCCCTTTCCAGTCTTTCCAGTTCCTTGAATGACGATTCCTCCTGCTTCTTTACCTCCTCAAGATTCTTTTTGGCCTGCTGTTGCTCCTCCTCGGTAGGTATATCCGCATTCGCCTGCCGGAGGTATTCGACGTAGGCGTCTCTCTCTTTTGTTGCCGTGGACAGGCGCTTCTGTAGTAACTCGACAAGCAGTTCCGTGCATTCGACGCAGATGGGATGGTCAATGTCGGATCGTGCAGACAAGACCTCAAAGAGCCTTTGTACCGTCTCCATCTTATGGGACATGGTTTGATCAAAGGTGTCATGTGCTGCTCCGTGACCATCGCCTGGCACCTTGTGGGGTCCTTGGGGGACTACTTGAGACTCGGTGAGCATGACGAAGGACATGGAGGGGTGGTGATTCGATTCGCGGCCACCCCGACTCGAGGGTACGGTGCGCTTGAATATCGGCGTTGTCGCCTTGTTTGCGACTCGATCGTGAGCATCGCGGCGGTCTTGAGAGTATGTCGGGCGAGACTGGTGAAGAGGAAGAGATCTTTGCTTTGCCGAAGGACCGATCGAGTCTGTAGGGTGTTAGCATGTCCCAGACGGGGGCGCCGATGAAGCAGACGGACCGGTAATCAACTTGAAGGCTGCTGGATTCAGGTCCTCGAGGGATGGGTCGAGCTTGACCGGCGTCCGACATTTTTGGCAATACATGGCGGGCAGTGATGTTTTCGGGGGGCGGTTATGTGTGCAGAGCTTTTTCTAGAGGAAAAGGCATGGAGGAGGTGAAAGTTGCGTGCGTGGTAAGCGGCGACCATTGAGTAGCCCATCCGCCGTGACGTGTGGCCGCCGGGGAGGGAGCTTGCGCACGAGCCGCCTCGAGAGACTGGCCATCCCAGACGCAGGAACGCGCCCTCAGCTCAAAGTCGCGATTCGACGCGCCCCGCCTCCAAACGGTCCCGGGCCTGTACCCAGCCGCCTTCCGTTGTCTTCAACCCAGCTCTCACCCCGAATCTCTGTCGCCGCCAGCCGTTGCCCATGCCGCGATGCTCTCGTCATACTCGCGCTGGAACGTCGACGTTCCTCCCAACATCGACCTCGATCGACGGCAAGAGCGAAACAGACAGCGCATGAAATCCAGGTTCGAGCGCATTTTCGAGCAGTACGAACGCGACTTTACCGGCCAAGATGACGAAATCGACTTGGAGACGGGAGAAATCGTCGTCAACAACGGTCACTTGGAGAGCATGCCTGACCATGATGGTTCGGAGGAATTTGGTGGTCTCTTGAACTTGGGACATGACGCACAATATCACGACGATTATTTCCACGGCGCTGAACTGACGCCTCGCGGTGATGATGAAGAGGACGAACTGGCAGCCATGTGCCCCGTGGGATTGCTTGCCGTACGCATATTTTCCGAGCAAACGCCCTGTCTTTGGCTAACTGTACATCTGTCGCAGGTGGCTGTGCGCGAACCTAGTCCCAGGCCTGCCGGATCGCCAGCAGCTTCTCCTATCCCACAAGCAAACGCTCCAGAAGAGACACCTCACGATACTTCCGGAAAAGTGGATCAGGTGACGGAGATGGAGAAGCAAATACAGCAAATGTCTCGGCAGCTTCAAGAGCTCCGACAGCTTGTGACTCAGCCGTCAATACAACCACTTGCTGAACCAGAACGCCCCAAAGACCCAAAGTGGTATGCGCCTCCTCTACCCAACCCTCCTCGGATATACAGAAAGTCTGAAGACTCCGTCTGGGACGCACCTCCTTTGCCCGGCCACCTTCCGCGACAAGAAAACCCAAAAACCAGCCCGGTACATGATATTGAAGAATTAGAGATTCCTGGACCCACCGAGGCAACAGCGTGGGACCTCGCAACCCCTGTGGAGATGGTGAGACGGCTATGGACGGAAAAGGAAAACGAATTGATATTGGAGCTCCGAGGCAAGAACCTTCTCTTTAGAGAAATTGCGGCTCAGCTACCAGGCCGCACTACAGCTCAGGTTGTCACACACTGGCATACTATTCAGGATCGACTCGACAAGCAGAACACGGTCTCAGAGAGCTTTGAGAGAGACTCGGAAAGGTGCGAGGAAGCCTCAAACGCTGCAACGAGACGCCGGGAAAAGCTGCCCCTTGGTAGTGTTGACAAAAATTCAGAGGAAATCAATCTGACGGACGCTTCCTCTGCGGCTCGGGAGAACGAGACGTCAACTGAATCCAACATGAGCGAATTCGACAAATCCGTTGCTCAGCCGCCAGAAGATGTTCGACTGGAAAGTAATACGGACCAGCGTCCCTTTCGCCGTTCTAGAAGGAAAACATTATCAACTCAATCCTTGTTTTTACCTCATGATCGGGGCTCCGCATCTCCTCCGGCAGCAGCTCAACAACCGGCTGCCGAACCAGCTTTAGAAACTACCCAAGAAACAGCACAGCCCCCGGAGCATTCATGTCAATCAAGTACGCAGTCCCTCGCTGAGGAGGTTCGCGAGTGGTGTAAAAGTAAGATTGGCGCGACGGACAATCCTCGTAGACCATACTTCTGCCAGCTGTGTGGCCATTACTGGCGAACGGAAGAGAAAGTCATGTCTCACTTCTTCAAGGCCTCGGGCTGCAAGGCGCTGCCTCTTCGGCGTCTTAGGCAACCCTCGAAGTCGAGTGAGCCTTGGACTTGTGTCAGGTGTTGTCAAACATGGGCGACCAGAGCCGGCGCAGACTCTCATGGTGCAGATTTATCTCTCTGCCAACCCATTGCTCTGCATTCTTCAACCACGGATGAACCGCCATCTCAGCGAACTTCTCCCGATGGTGACGATTTCGAAGATCAGCCAATCCCTCCAAGTCCCATGGTTGTAATCCCAGCATGGCCGCGAGGGCGTCACATCCCGTTGAATGTTTCACCAAAGGCAAACGACGCAAGCAATTACAGCTCGGAGACAAACGGTAAAAGGTCCCGCAGGCACAGGACTAGTTTTGCCAAAAGAACTCAAAAGGACATGTCCGATCCACCTTCTGCAAACGAGACGCCTTTGGCGAAACGGACCAAGATCGATAAAGCGTTCATAACATCGACCCCTACTGTGCCAGCAGGAGAATCAGTACAGGACACATCTCCTCGGTTGCCGCAGACAAAAGGAATCATGAATGACTCGTATGCAAGCGATCGTCCTGAAAATGACCTCTCGACTGGGACAGATTTGATTGAAACGCCCCCAACGAGCTTTGTGGAAGACGCAGTTGACCTATCCGAGAACAGTAATGGCGAGCTGGCAAGTCTGTTTGAAGAAGCCGGAGCTACAGAGGCCGCGACGGAATCCGCCAAAGATGATGATGTCCAGTCGGCGTCCAAGGCGACTCCCGCGCCTACCGCGACTCAGTCGTCGTTGACCTCGACGGCAGCATGTGCGGCGATAAAAACTCCCAAAGCTGCCCACGATCACAGTGTAGTGGTTGCGGAGCGTACCATGATGGCAGATGAAGTGCCACAGGCAGATCTCCATGGAGCAAGCACCCAGGAACATTTTGGGGAGCAAGAACGACCACCTCCGTCGCCAGAGCCAGTGGCCTCGGAGACTCAAGCCCCTACCAGCCCAGATGGTCCGCCAGATTCCGAGGATGATACCGACCTGGATCTCGATGATTCTGCGATACAGAGCATGATTGAAGACCCAGACTCATTCATTGTCGAATCGACAGAGGTGGACCCTGATCCGACGCAGCTCATCGGATACCTGTCGCCCGCCAAGTCGGAGAGCGAAGACGAACTGCAAAAAGCGTCGTCTCCTTGCCCTATACTGTCCGAAAATGCAGTCATGCTGCCAAAACCTCAAGCGGGAAGCAGTAGTCCAGCAGACTCACTCGCTCGCCGCCGCCGTTCGCAAGGTCGAAAACCTCTCGCCATCTCATTGCTCGACAAGGAGGCTCCCAGCGCGTCTGCTAGAACTCCGCGACGACAGCAACTTCCCACCAAAGCCTCTCAAAGATCGTTGGTTAAGTCGTCTACAAAGTCAGCTGTGTCGTCGTTCAAGACTCCTGCCAAGCCGGCTTCCGCTTCAAAACGCAGCAGCAGCAGCAGCAGCTCCAGCCGCAAAGCGCGCCAAAACCATTCGGCCAAAAGTAATGGCGTGAAGGATTCGCCGCTGCAGAAAAGCTCGGCGCCGCAGAAACCGAGGAAGAGTAGGCTCAGCGACATGCTGCTTCCTGGGGGTGATTCGGACGATGACTTGTTTTGAGCGTACTTCAGCGTCTTTCGGAACAGGTAGTTATGGGGCATTGCATCATGGAATTTGACATGGCGATTGCGCGGCATACGGCAGGTCAGGTATGGCATGAGCAATCCAGCTCGTCTGGACTCTTTTTCGCTTCATGGGAGCATCAGCAGGCATTGCGCACTTCTAACTTCTATTCAAATGGACGATATTTCCGCCGCGAGTATTCTTTGCAAAACATCAACCCGCACCAGTTTTTCGACGTCGACACCCATGTTCCCCCTTTTCTCAGCCTCTCACGCTTTCCCTCCCACCACCACTCTCATTCCTCTCCACCATGCTCACTCTCGCCGGCATCCCCTGCCGCGGCTTCGCAATACCAATACGCACCTGATACGCCTCATCGCCCAGCACAGGCCGCTTGTCCCAAGGCCTCTCGCGCGCCCACTGCGTCCCCGCGCCCTCGAGCCGGTCCGTCCCACGAAACGTCGTCGCCACGTTGAACCGCCTTACCGTGAGCGCGAGGATGATTTTCGTCTCCAGCACGGCCAGGTCTTGCCCGATGCAGCGGCGCGGGCCCTTTTCGAACGGTCGCCAGGCGTTTTTGTTTGGTGGGGGTTGCGGCTGCTGTGGTGGTTGTGATGTTGTTGTGGTGGTGTCGGTAGGGGATGGTAGCGACGAGAGGAAGCGCTCTGGGACGAAGGCGTGCGATGTTGCGCCCCATAGAGCTGGACGCCGGTGGCTGGCGAAGTTGTTGAAGTACACGTTGAAGCCGGCCGTGGGGAATGAGTGGCCGGACGAGCGCGAGTGGACGAAGGCACTGTGAGGCAATGATTGTCAGTGTCGCAATCAACGCAGACATCGCTCGTCTTGTTCCCGGCCGCGATGGGCGCGGGAAAAAGAAAAGAAAATGGCTTTGTCTGGTAATAGCTGTTGTGAAATGAAAGATCTCTGGACAGAGCCACAGTGCTCGGAATCGCCATTCCTTTTGTCGTGCAGTAAAACAAAGGGTGAACTTACTCCTTCGTACCCACGCGGAGCGTGCCCGCGGGGTTATACAAGCGCAACGTCTCCTTGACGACAGCCGTCGTGTACTCAAGGCGACTCAGGAGTTGTGGGTTGCTCCGGATGGCATCCGCGGTGCCCTCGACATCACCCAGCACTTGATCGTGCTCGGCGCGCAGCGCCGCGAGGCAGCGCGGGTTGTTGTGCAGCAGGTGGTAGGCGTAGCAAATGGTCGAGCTGGTCGTGTCGTGCCCGGCGAACATGAACGTTTTGATTTGCGTGAGCGCGGTGTCGCGGAAGCCTTGAGGCAGTTTTTGCTGTTGTTTGGATGGTCTTTTATCGTCTACCGGTGGCGTGGCGGCGCCGTTCTCCTTATTCTGCTGCTCGCCGAGGCCTGCGTCGAGGATGATGTCGATGATGTATTTCAACTTTACTTCCTCGTCGGGAGAGGGCTTTTCACTCACGGCGGCCGCGGATCGCGATGCTAGCCGGTCGTCGACAATCTTCCCGATAAACTCGTTCATCGTGTCCGTGTTCTCTCTGATTTTACGCAGCGTCAACGGATTATACCTGTCAAACAGACCTCGGCTCTGATCATCGCCGCACAGCCGCACCTGACTGCGGAACGCAGAGAGCAACTCGTTGTCACCATGTTGGGAATCCAAGTTGACATCTCTGTCAAACACAGCATAAGCAAAAGCCATCCGTTAGTCCGGGGAGAGTGTTGTCAACTCACAGCACAATCTTGCCAATAATGTCAATCGTCAGACGCGTGGCAATCTCCTCCATGCGGAACAAGTCGCCAGCGCGAGCGTGCTCCTGTAGGACGTCGCAAAAGTCGATAGAGCGGTCCACGATTTCGGGGACCAGCGTCATCAGGTTGGTCAAGGAGAAGCCGGGGTTCAGCATCTTCCGCCACGTCTTCCACAGCGGGCCGTTCATGGCGACGAGGCTATTTTTGCCGACAAGTCCGTCGAGCATGTGCGTTATGAGCGGCGATTTGGGTACTTTTGTTTCCGATGTCAGAATGGGCCGCAAGTGACGAAGGAAAACATTCCGTGTCAAAATAAATATCAACTCTCTGGGTGGTGTTGACGAACGATAGATCCGCAGGTGCAATCATGGTGGTGTGGTGAAAGACTGCTTCCTGAGTCTTCTCACGGCGCCGGAAGTCCACACATCTATTGACACCCACAAAAAGAAGGGAAAAAAGGGACAGAGTCGAACTCGGATATTTGGGGTGCCATAAGACACCCACGAAAAGGTAATGAAAAGTACATACTCACAGTTTGTCAAATGCTGCGCATAACTTGGGTCCACAACCACGAGCAACGGGTCCGAAAACGGCCAGGTGTCGAGGTAGAAGAAATCATCAAAGCCATGCTGCTGGGCGATCAGGAACATGAGCACCTGATGGTGGACATTGAACGGCTGCGACGCCGCCACCTGTGCGACCAGGCTCAAATGCCCGAGCAAGTATGAGTGCGGCGGGCCAGGCTATTTCGACCACAAAAGTAGAGCGTCAACGTGCTAAGAACTTTTGATTCGGATTGCGCCGATGGAGCGAGTGGTGGTTTTGGATTTAAAGGTGGACGTACCAAAGCATGGAGCTGTCGTCGGATGCGGAATCCCTTGTACAGGAACCGCGCAACCACGAGCGCAATTACGGAGAGGAAAATCGTCGAGAGGCCGCCAGCTGCCATGGTCGCAATGGATAATGGAGTGCTGAATTGTACATTAAACAAGCTCCAGTCGGTGGAGCAGTTGCCGCTTGCTTCTGTTCTTTCCTCCTCTTTTCAAACCGAGGAATGGCAATTTCTGCTTGTGTAACTTGCAGCGTGCGTAGGTGGCGACGTGACCCAGGAAAATATGCCACCAGAATTCTGCTAGCTTCGAGTTCCAGAGATGGAGGCAGTAAACGATTTTAAGAGTCACTTACTGTTAGAGTGCAATTGAAGAGAAGGGATGGACTAGTGATTCGTTATCAGCAGCTACGCTACCTCCGCTTTACGAATTTTCCCTCTAGAGCAGGGCACTTGAAATCGTACTTACTTATCAGACCAAGTCGATCGCAAGTGTGACAAAGTGACCTGTTAGTTGGGTGGGCTGTGCTAGTTTCCAATGACACGGGGCGTCCTGATCAACTGCTGTTTCAACCTTAATTGCTGTCGGCATACATCCCCGTCCAAACCACTACCACCTCGGAGGCGGCTTGATGCTCGACTTCGAGAGCTTGAAATTGAGATTTTTTTTTTTTTTTTTTTTTGGTGCTGTTGCACCAGGGCCGGAATGGAAATGACGACAATCACATCGTACTTAAGGGGATGGCATTTTGTAATTTGTCAATGTTGGATCTTTCGATGCAAATACTAAGCGACAGCGGAGAACGGTCGCACAGCATGGATTGCTTCTTTGGGTAGTGCCTCAGGTTGCCGCTGCTGGCGCAACATGATGTCAGGCCGAGAAATTTGGGAAGGGTCCTTCGTTGTCGTTTCGACCAGAAAGGGAGATCAGCTTTGACAAGGAATGCTCCTCATCTGTCTTGGAAGTGACTGAACGAATTTGCCCTGCTTCGACTAACACCGTAACAACTCGTGCATTCCCCCTGACCGTCATCGTAGCAAGTGTACGCAGTATTCAGCGAATGGGTGATTCTTCCACTGAATTTTCCTAATCTAGGTATATACAGACCAACGAAAAACTCCGTGTGCACCACCCACCAAAAGACTGGGGGAAGCAGCACCGCTACGCCTCTAATCCCAACAATTTACAAGTCCTCGCGATAGAGCTCTTCCTGACTGCCCTCATTGTCCCTCTCTCTGTCTGGATCTTCCTCTCCCTCGCCCCAATCAAACCATTCCTCAAACTCCCACTCCCATTCATCTTCGTCCCCCTCTGGTCTAGGGGCTCTTTCCCCATCGTTTCTGTTCTTCTTCTTGGCGTCAGCTTCATCTTTTCCACGAGATTTGTCTTTGGACTTGCTGGACGCCTTGTCATCGCCCTCATCGTCCTCTGTGTCAATGATGCCTCTAAATTCCCTCCCGTGCGGCGTGTCAATCAATATGAGCCGCCACGCCCTGTTACCAGCCATTTTGCCGAGTTCCTTTTTGAGGTCGTCGACGTCGCGCGGGTCTTTGATGTCCAATTTGCGCAGCTGCTCGGGTGTCATGACTTTTTCCTTGCCGCGGCCGTCCGAGGACGCAACAGTGCCCAGCATCGTCTCCTTGCCGCCGCCCACCACAACGGACTTTTCTATCCGCGACCCCGGCTGCCCGACCAGCTGTTTGGCACCGACGACTGTGCCGCCAACCGTCGGGAGCGGTCGAGACGTAGCTTGTGGACCCGAGGCGGCGGCAGCCAAGGCAGGCGGAAGTCGAATGGAGGCTTCTTTCGTTTCGGGTTTGAGAGCTTTTCCAACGGCCGATTCTGCGCGGTGATGGTGCGCAGCAGAGGGGAGGGTGGCTCCTGGAGGGGAGCCTGGGGAGGCGATAGGAGCACAGGAGATGGCATGGGCGCGGTTTTCTTGCGGTGGTAGAAAAGCCACATCGTTGCAAAGCCGCGGGGTATATATAACCATGAGGTACGAGCATGTGGCGACTTCTTTAATCATGCCAATTCTGTCGGGCGTGTTTGGATGGCAATGAAACTAGCAGAATTAGTGATGACGTTCACCCCAAGGAGAAGTGCAAGAAACTCACCTGCACCTCGATTTTGCGGTCCTTGCCCGTAAGATCGCAAGTCGTGCCACCAGTCAGCTTCTGCACAAGATAGCGACTCTCGCCTTTAGTCTCCATGCGCGCAACAGCAGTCTCCTCCCCGTCCTTTTTGACGCCCTTGCTATTTCCTTCATCGTCGACATTAGCCTCGTCCACCTCAGACTCCACCTTTCCTTTTCTTTTGCCGTCATCAGGAAATCTTCCAAGGATGTAACTCCCGACACTCTCGTCCTCTACTGGCGGGTAGATTGGCACGCCTCGGCTCGGCGGCAATTGGTGGAACTGCTTGACGCCTTCGTTGTAGCAAAAGCTGTAGCTCCACCACCCGCTCAGAAAATATATGCAATTGCCTTGCATGCCCTTGAGTAGTTCCCAGCCCCGATCCGTAGCTCGTGAAAGCTCTTTCTCCTCGTCGGCGGCTGACTGCGTCACGTTGTCTGCCGAGCGATTGCCCGCTGTGTCGACAATAGGTATACGGCAAAGATACGGACGCGAGTGGAGGACCAGACGCTCGTAGGTTGCGCTCAGCTCGTCATCATGATCTTGTTCGCCTTGGTGAGAGCTGTGGAAGGGGTCGGTGGCGCCAACAGGAACGCCGTCGTCTTGTCGAGGCTGGTGCGAGACATCGACATTGGAGATGGCGCCATTAGGTGTGTCGGCGGCTTTGGAAGAGAGGTACAGCGACTTTGCGTGCTCGTCGGATATGCTACCATCCGAGAACCTGATCTGGTACTGCTGAGCGTCAATGTTGGTTCTTTCCGGCGCATGTGCGCGCTGGTGCGAGAGCAGCAAGGTGGCCAGGCCAGCTTACCTGCGGGAATGCAAGCAGGTCGTCCAGTACGCTGAACGACCCTGGACTTGCGAGGACAAGCCGCATCAATGCGGGCAGCGCCCATAACTGCTTCATCATCGTGGCTCTTGATGTGGAGGCATCAGTTCAGAGCGCGTCGGATGATGTCGTGGTCGACGATCGCGGGGATTCGGCGGAGATGGATGCGGAGCGGAGGACAGCTCGCTTCTTTCCCTTTCGCTGCCAAGCAGCAACACCATCACCATCGCATCATCAAACAGCTTGTTGAACATCGAGCAGGATTCTTCTGTGGCCCGCAAAGAATGACATTCCCAAAATTATCAGTCGTCAAGGTATAATGCTTAAAACAAACGAATGATTCGCCAGCATCCATCAAGCATTGTCCCAATTCCTCCACTGGCATCCACACCCACCGGTTCCACCGTCGATGCCACCAGGACCTCCATCCTCTGTCGACACCGTCACGTTTCCATACGGCCCCTTTGAAGGATTCACAGCCTTGCCGCCAAAATCCCTGTCCTCCAGCTGCAACTTGGCGCTGTCTTCTATGTACTTTCCGTCGTCGTCCAAGCTCCAGCAGTAGACCATCTTCTCCGTCACATTGCCGCCGTGCCGATCAATGCTGACGGTCACTGGGTATGCAAACGAGCCCGGTTGATTGAAGTCGACCCCGCTGGTAGCCGAGGCGGACGCAGCAGACGCAGTCGACGTCGCGGTCGAGCTTCCCACCAACAGGGACTTTGAACTCTGGCTGTTGGTCCAGATTTGCACGAGCATACGAGTCTGCGCCCACGTGCAGCGATACCTGGCTGCCTCCTTGGTTGCGCCACCATTCTGATCCGCCGAGAGTTCGCCAGTGTCGCTCGAGTTGCTGGCGACTGTGTTCTTGAGGAAGATGGAGCGATTGTAGTAATTGTAAAACCCATAATGCTCGTCACTTCTGCCACGGTTGTACAAGCGCAAAGGCTGGTTCTTTGGGTAAAAAACGAGATTGCCCGCCGCAGCAGTGCCATCAGAATCCTCTTCCGGATCGGGAATAATGTCGGCGATGCTTCCGTTGGAAGAAGAACTACTGGCGCGCTTAACAAGTCGATACGAAACGTGGTCGCCAGAGTAGAACGTGATGAAGAAGGGCGTCTCCTCTCCGGAAAAGGGCTGGCTGTTGCCATCAGTGGTGTTTCCGAGAAAGTTCTGGTCCTCCATGCCTGGCGCAGCAGGCGAGGCCACTGGTTCCGATGCTCGCCTCAACAGATCCAGCAGCCGGCGTTTCTGGACTGCAGTCTTCAAAGGAATGGTCGACGAAGCATTGGAGACAGTGCCATTCACGAACTCGATCTGGAACTTGAAGTTGGGCTGATCAGGGTCGTTTGGCTCAATGTCGTCCTGCTCGTCCTTGGGAACAGCACAACTCCACATCGTATTTGGAGAGGTGCAGCCGTTCTCGGAGAAGAAGTTGTCGGGTCTCGCGATAGTCGCCACTCCCGTGGGAATGGGTGGATATCCCGTCAAGTTCAGCCACACCGATGGAATGTCAGGAGCGGGAGCAGTCGAAGATGAAGCTGGATCGCTCGAGCTTGAAGACGACGAACCTCCAGTGCCAGACGAAGAAGACGAGTGGTGGCTGCGAGGAAGAAGAGCGCCGAGTAATGCGGCCATGATGATCAAGAGAATCAAGAAAATCAGGCAGCAACAGCAACAGCACCGCCTTCTTTTCTTCTTCTTCTTGACAGCCGGATCCTTGGGGTCTCTGGGATCTCTGGGATCTTGAGGATTATTCTGCTTCTTCCACGGCCACAACGACCAATACCCGCCGGCACCTTTCCTGCGAGGCATCTTGGGTGCCTTTTCAAATTCGTGCTTGATCACAACAGGATTCTCTGCCTTGTTTTTCGAAAATTGAAAAACGCTGCGAGAGCTCTGCTCTGATGTGTGAGAGTGGGTTTGATTTGGAGGAGGTGGGAAGTAGAGTGCTGTGGCCTGGGGAGCCGTCGAGGTCGATGCTGCAGGAGCCTGCCTCGGGCATTCGTTTCGATGCTCGGCCTGGAGCATCTGAGGAGAAGGCTCTTCTTCGACGGTAGCATTCATGCTGCGAGGCGTGCTGGCAGGATCGTTTGACTTGTGCACAGCACGAGCAGAGAGCACAGCGCCCAAGGCAGCGACACCAAGAACTGGCGTGGTGTCAGTACTCCGCAAAGTCTCGGTTCGAGCTGGTCGCGGTGGAGGTCCCCCATCCCTATAAAAGGGCACGCCGTTGTAGTGATAGTGGTGGTTGATGTAAACATTGCCGGCTCCCTGTTGCGTGGGGTCTAGCCGCGCCGTTTGACCATATCCCTGTCCCCAAGTGGCTGGGGTCCCCCGATCGTCTGGGCTAAACGTCTCTGATTGCAACGATTGGCTGAGAGGCCTTGGTTGCGATTTTCCTGACGTTTCGTGGCTTCCAACGCCCGTCGAAATGCCCAGATCGTCATGCGTTCGCGGTGACTCATTCGCCGGTGAGTGTTCCCAACTTGCGGGGCTGTACATGGCTGGACTGAAGACAGTGGAAGCCGAGTTTGGTGCCTTGGGTGCCTGCACATGTTCCTTGCCTGTGTCGAGGACAGGTGACTGAGCACGAGTTGGTGTCTCCTCACGCGCATGCAACGGGGGCGACCTCTGGGAAAACGCAGCCGCTGCAGGGATCATTGGCACATCGGGCGTGGTATTGCCCCTCTCGCTTCCGCTCCTTGTGCTGAACCGAAACCTGGGTGTCCGAGGAGTGAACTCGAAGGGTGTCGTGATAATATTCCACCATCCCCTTGATCTGTGGGGTGTCGCGGGTATGTTGGTGTCAATGTACAGCCCAGCAGGCCCCTTGACAGACTTGGGTGTAGCCGGGTTGCCATCCTCTTCAAATACTGTCGTTCCGGAAGCCATCTTGTCTCTTTTTCTCTGCGGGGTCGTCGACATATCGACCAAGCCAGGGTACTTTTCGGGAGACGAACCATCATCGTTGCCATCCTTGGGGCCACGTTCGGGCAATGGCTGAGCTTGCAGCTGGCCAGCATAACTTGACGGTATTGCTGGCACTGCTGGGATCTCTCCGTTTGAATGATACACCGTGTACGCATTTGTGGCTCGTGAGTAGACGCTCGATGCTGGTCTGGGTCGGGTGTTTGCTGGAGCCAACCAGCCTGTCCTCTCATACGCCGGAGTCACAATTATGGTTGGCGCATCTCCCGAGGTTGCCGTGCCGGACCTTTGGCGCGTGATGTGGGAAGGGTCGAGAAGATCCCCATGGTGTGAAGAGACTGGGCTGGAGTCGTGCTCGTGAGCTTGCTCTGGAGACACTGAAAACCCTATGGTGATGGGTTGGTCCGAAGGTGAAATGTCAGTTGGAGTCTTTTTGACCGGCCCGAGCTCCTTGGAGAAGCCAGGATCGCGATTTGTTTCCACGGGTACAGGAGGCGGAGGAGGGGTTGGGGGCACAAAAGGCTCCTCTTGGCGTGTCTGTATGGGTTGAGGACGAGATCGCAGAGTCTTGGTCCTGAAGCCGCGGAACTCATTGTCATTTGGAACCAAGTCTCGGACTTGTTGGTTCTCTTGCAGCTCGTACGTAGGAGCCCTTTCGGGTTCATTGCGTCTGCCACCCAAGCCAAAAAATGCCCACTTCTTGGGTTTTGCTGGCGCTCTTGTTTCCTCCGGGACTTTGATGCCCCTGCCAGAATCAAAAATGTTGACTGCTTTTTCCCGAGGATAGATCTGTTTTGGCCTGGTTCCGCGGTGGGTCGAAATGCTCGTGTCGACTCTGATTGTGGGCTTTGCTGGTCTCATGGTCTGCGCCAAGTGCCTCGACTTTCTTTTTGCCTTTTGTCGAGCGGCGTTGCCAAAGGAGATTCTCTTTTGCTTCGCAAAAGCATTCCTCGCCGCGGCTCTGGACGCATCATATGTCCAGTCCAGCTCTTGCTGCTGTCTTGTTTCGGCGGTCGAGTCTGTCATGTAAGAGGGAGGCGGAGTGATTTTCGGGGCTTGCAGTGGCAGTTTGTCGACATCTGCTGGCGCATGTGCTGGAGAGCGGAAGTCTGCCCAAGTGGTCATGCGTTGTTCTTTGGAGTCGTTGGGCAGGCCGTCAACGCCAGCGTTGGGGTTGTAGGTTATAGGTTGCAAGGTCGCCATGGCGAAGAAGAGTGGAGGAAAAGGATGAGGGGAGCTGAGGAAATGAATGTCGTGTTGGGTTGTCCGAGGCCGTTATTTGTCCAGGATCCAATATTGACGAAAGAGAGACATGAATTAGAAGGAGAAGGAGAGAAACATGGTGTTGAATCAAGGCTGAGACTTTTGTGAGACGAGAACAATAGGCGGCAAAGTTCACAATGAAAGAAAGGCGAAGTAAAATGAAGTGAAGCAATGCGGCGAGCACGGAAAAGAGGCTGGGAAGGAAAATACGACAGTTTTGACAGCGAAAAGTGGAGTGCTTTGCGCACCACACGCTGGCAGGCAGGGCTGGCCAGATGATATGGACCATTCTTTTCTCTTGGTGCAGGACATGTACAGCGCGAGCGTGGTCGTCGATTGGTGCAAATGGCAGGTTGTATACGGACATGTAGGCGCCGGGGGATGGTCGCGTTTGGTTGGCTGTCGAAGCGCCGCAGAGTCGAGAATGCCTGCCGGAGATCATGTTCGCCATGCCGCCCAGCCTAGCAAAACGAAGACCAAGGCGAGCCTCAGACATGGTGCTATCATTAGCACACGTCCTCAACTCCAGTCCTCTCGCCTGGCAACGGCTACAAAGAGGAAGCAATGCGTGCGGTCGTCTCCAATGACGTCTCCTAGGCCCGCCGGTTCGTGCGTTTCGCCTTGATTACCTTACCCCGCGTGATGGCTTTTCCACGATCCAAAACACCAGACTGAAAGCCGTTGGAGACGCTGACTCGGCGGATGGTGAATGGGTGCAAAGTTTAAACTGACTGCTTTTTCCATTTAACCACTTGGCCCCTCCCCGCCCTCGACTTCCCCACGCCATCATTTCGCCCTCTCTTCGGCCCATGTCCGTCGATGATCAAGACACGTCGACCCTGACCCCCGCGGCCGACGCAAGGAGTGAAGTGACGGCTGGGTGACCTCTGGGCCATGAAACGCGGCGGCCAAGGCGTCAGGTTGTATCGTCGCCCTCGCCCTCGCCCGGCCTTGTTGCCCGCCGCCGCAGGGAACCTCCAAATCCCTAGGGCATTGCCGCCAAGTGCTCTCAATTTAATTTCCCGCCAAGCGCACTCCTCCATCACGACCGCCATCGCTGCTTGTCGGCCCTCGTCCATCACGACTCCATCTGCTTGCCTTCTCTGATCTTTTCCTGGCACCTCGCCCGCCCTCGCAGTAGCCAGGCACGCTGCCGACCTTCATCCCTGCCCTCGAGCCCGGACCCTGGCATCGTGCTGCCCCAAACTACCACCTCAAAATCTCGACCGCTCCCGCGGCGGCGACTCTACCGCTGACGCTTCGCTCAATTCGTCCTCGACAACGGCCGCTACCATCCGCCTGCCACTTCCCCCAACGCCGTCCCCAGCCAACCGAGAACGCCATCTCTTCGAGTCAGAAACCTTCTCTGCGGCAGCTAAATCATCCCAACGCCGCCAACTTAACCCTACTCCCACACCGACTCCGACCCAATATATTGCCCGGACGGTGCGCCGGCACAACACACGCTCAACCTGGCGCCCCCAACCAATTCTTCGTCCGCCTCCGCCCACAGGCGCCGCCGTTCGTCGGTCGCGAGGAGTGCATCTCCACTGAGCGTCGTGATACCTGAGGACACACCCGACGCCGCACCACCAGCCCATCTATACCACCGCAACCGAGATTCGCAACAGGGCGCCTCTTCGAGCCTGCCCGAGCGCAGAGGCTTCAGCCAGCCGCTTCCTGCCATCCCCGGCACGCCAGTCTCTCCTGTCGTGTCTGGGCCTGGCAGCGGCGGCGGTCTTCTACCTACACCCACTACGGCTACCATGTCGCTGTCGCGTTCGCCATCTCCACAACCCGGCGGCGGCTGGTCAAGTCCAGGCCTGACAACACCCATGAGTCCATACGGGAGCGGAAGCGGCAGCGGCAGCGGCAGTGGCGCGCGGAGCGTGAGCCCGCGCGTCAGCACTTATGCGACCTCCAACGGCGCGCATAACGTCACTTGGAGCTCGGCCAAGGCCAGGAGCGCCGAAGTGCGCGCCTTCTCTCCGCGGAGCAGCAACTTTTTCCAACGACATTTGCGACGGATATCAGACGGACTACCGCTGTTTGCGAACGGCGGGCTACACAAGGCTGAGAAGGAAAAGGCAGCGCAGCCGTGGGCGCCACAGAACAGGACCGGCGGATATGGCGACTTGCCAACCTGGATCTGGCGACGGCTGCGCATGCTCAAGCTGAGATTCTTGCTCATTGTCTTGGTGTTGATTGTCTACTTTTTATTACATATACCCCGTAAGGATCTTGGCCATTCGGGCCCGACGGCTGCTAACAGTGCGACAGCAATCGAGCGCATGTATAACCGAAGTTTGTGGTTTGGTGGTGGCAAGAAATTTGTGGTGCTAGTGGCAGCCAACGTCGGCGGAGGAGTCATGGAGTGGAAGGGCCCGCGCGAGTGGGCGATTGAGCGGGACAGTGTGAAGAACAAGAAGAAGTACGCCCGGAAATGGGGCTACGAGTTGGAGATTGTCGACATGAGCACGAAGAAGCGGTACGCGCATGAGTGGCGCGAGAGCTGGGAGAAAGTTGATACGATTCGAAACGCGATGCACAAGTATCCGGACGCTGAATGGTGGGTTCACGTATGATTTGGGTGCAAGGTGTGTGCTAATCTTGTGCAGGTTCTGGTGGCTAGACCTCAACACCTTCATCATGGAACCCTCCTACTCTCTACAAAAGCACGTCTTTTCGGCGGCCGCCCTTGAAGCTCAAACTTACCGCGACATCAACGTCTACAATCCGCTCAACATTTTACATCCACTTACCGAACCCTACCTCGATCCCCTGTCACGTTCTGCGACTGGCGACAACAAGACTTCTTCAATAAACCTGATAGTCCCACAAGACTGCTCAGGCTTCAATCTTGGTTCCTTTTTCGTACGGCGCTCCACGTGGACAGACCGTCTGCTCGACATTTGGTGGGATCCCGTCGGCTACGAGCAAAAGCACATGCAATGGGAGCACAAAGAGCAAGACGCGCTCGAATACCTGTACGCAAACCAGCCGTGGGTGCGTTCCAACGTCGCCTTCATCCAGCAACGCCGCGTCAACGCCTTCCCACCAGGCGCCTGCGCCGCGCCGCCGCAACCCAAACCCAAGGAGGGCGGCAAGGAGGGCGAAGAAGAGCTCGAGGAGGGCATCGACCCTCTCGTCCACTACTCGGAGCACGACCGCGATTTCCTCGTCAACATGGCGGGCTGCGAGTGGGGCCGCGACTGCTGGGGCGAGATGTACCACTACCGCGAGCTGAGCCGCCGCTTGAATCGCACGTGGTGGGAGCGCACCAAGGAGTCGTTGGGGCGGTGGTGGCGTGGTGGTGATGGTGTGCGGGATCCCGCCGAGTGGCTGCTTGCTGAGAAGAATGGCGAGGCGAAGTAGTAGAGGGGAGCGCCCTCGTGCCAGATCTTCGTAAAGACCTGCCATGAGATTGACGAAGTCTAGGGAGAAACGCGCCAGCAGGCTGAGCAGAGTGGAGACGAGAAAGAATGAATCATCGATACCCCTTTTCGCAACTCTGTCACCCGCCATTGCGCACCGCTCCGCTGGTTCTCTCGTCAACGACGCACCTATCCCGGACACTTGTGCCAGGAGGAGGGCCGCATAGCGCTGCTCAGTCCAGTAGACCCATCTTTCCCCAACTCCCATCTATACTTCTCTTTCCCGCTCTTGTCCCCATGTTCTTTTCCTGCTCTCAATTGCTATCTTCTTCTTCTTCTTCTTCACTTGTCTTACTCTTCACTTTGATCGTCTTTTTTTAACTTTTTCATTCTTCATCACAACCTCTTTTGGTGTCTTTGGCGGCGATGGGAGAGGCTTTTGGCGGCGTTTTCGCGTTTGCGGTTGCTCTTGGGGAATAGCTATGACTGGGCTTTGTATGATGTTGACGGGATTTTGATTTGGGGGGTGCGGTGGTATAGGATGAACAGGATGAATGGGACAGGAGGGGAGCAAGACTTTGTGGTGTGTGAGGTGGGGAATGAACAATGACGAGGTCATGGATGGATGGAGGGAGGGAGGGAGGGAGGGAGACATTGATATGGACGCAAGACGCAAGACGCCAGGCGCGAGAATGCATGCATGAAGAGATGAATGGATGGATGCTGCAACAGAGAGAAAGAGAAAGTATGCGCTGATGGTGCTGCTGATCTACGTGCCTACCCATTCTCAAAACGGGCACTGTCGAAGTTGATATCAGCTCCCTTGTCGTGGTGGCATAAGAGTGCTCCCTCCACAAGTGGCACATGTTGCCTTTTGCAGAGGGAGCCCAGTCAGACAAGACAGCGTTGGTCTTTCCAGCCAGCCAGCCAGCCAGCCAGCACAGACGGCGACGGCACGGGACGGAGCGGAGCGAGGCGAAGCGAACCAGGCGAAGCGAGATAGGGCTGTCTGGTCAGATTGTGATGCGTCGATTGGATTGGATTACGAGAGGAATGCGCACGTAAGGCACACACACGGCGGAAAATCGGGAGGGTGTGGGTAGAGAGGACGCGGGAATACGGGGGCAGGAATGCGGAAAACTGATTGTGATCGGCCGCCAGGGAGGAATGGAGGGGGAAGGGTTGCGGACGGGTGAGGGACAAGGGAAGAAGAAGACAGCGGATGGAGGGCTGTGGCAGATGTTAGTCGTTCATCACCAGCCGCTGTGCTTGGAGAGAGGAAAGATTTTCTGACATTCTACTTCCTCTAGTGGGTGCTCGTGAACGTGCACGCTTGCTGTGATGGGCAGTACAGGACAGATGCAAACAGATGGCCATTCATAACGCTACAAGAACGCCAACATGCTATCATGTCTGCTTGCTTGCTTGATTGAATGCTCGCTCAAGTCGAACCGGAAGAAGAATGCAAAACAAGGGAGTAACGCACGACAAAGGCTATGTTTTGGTACACAGCAGAAAAGCCGCCAGCCAGCCAGCCACGGACAACAATGACGATGACAATGACTACGAAAACAAAACAAAAAAAGCAGTGTTGCACAATGCACGCAAAAAGAGCCCTATGAAAAGTCGGAGCGAGGTTGGAGGGAGGTAGACATCGGATGATAGGGTTGTTGGGGGGAGTGTCTATGTACAGTGGACTCGCGTCCATGTGTGTCCATTAGAGCAGAGCAGCGACCATTGGATGTGATATCGCGCCCGCTTCCGCCGAATTAACCACATCGCCGTCGCTTGATTGCATCGTCGGTTTTTGTTGCTGATTGATTGTGGTTGAGTGTGTCGTCTGCCGTTCAACCCTCGGCCGTGTCTACTCCCGCCGCAATGATTCCGATCGGGCTAGCCAGCCAGCCAGCCAGCCAGCCAGCGAGGCGCATAGAAAAGAAGTTGGTATAATGGGGGGGTTAGTTGGTTTGTGGGCTCAGCTCAGATGACGCGGAGGGAGGCAGCTTAAAAGACAGCCAGCAGCCAGCCAAGCGCACCAACCACGGCACCGCTCAGGACGCCCATCTGCACGCCAGCCGCGTGGACGGCGGCGCCGGTGCTCGAAGCCGAGGGCGTGGCCGAGGAGCCAGACGAAGAGGAGGAGGAAGAGCCCGAGTCGGAGGTGGAAGAGGAGGACGACGAGTCAGAAGTCTTGCTGCTGCTGTCGCTGGACTTGGTCTTGGTCGCCATGCCGCTGCTGCCGCTGCTGCTGCTGTCGTCGGTGCTGCTCTTGGTCTTGTCCGACGCCGTCTCGGTGCCATTGCCGCCGTTGCTCTGGCTGTTGACGTCGGGCGTGTGCGTAGCGGAGCCGGGCGTGTGCGTCGCCGCGCCGTTGGAATTGTCATTGCTAGGCGTCGTGGCGGTGCTGCCCTTGTTTCCATTGCTGTCGGGCGTGTTGACTGCAGCCGTGCCGGTGGCGGCTCCCGTGGTGGCCGTGGCCGAGGGCACAATCGTTTTGTAGTTGGGCGTCTCGGTGGGCGTCGCGAAGCTGGATCCGCTGTACGTGTAGCCCTGCGGCATGGTGTCGGCGTCGAAGCTGTCCGGGTTGTCTTGGTACGATGACGCGGCGCGCGCCGCTACGCCGCCGTGGTGTGCGACCTTGTTGAAGTCGAGGGCGGCGACCGGGGTGGCGGCCATGAGGGCGGCCGCGGTGGAGACGAGGATGGCGTTGGGGCGCATTTTCGTCGTCTGGTGTCGGCGGTGTTGGTGGATTGAAAAGTTGACGGGTGGAAAAAGATGTGTTTTTTTCTTTCGTTCTGAGGAGCTCCTTTGTCCGGGTGGAATGAAAGACTTTTGTGCACAACAATGGGGGTATGTACAAAGTTGGTGAGGATGGACGGCGGAGAATGCAGATGGTTATATTGTAAAGATCGTGAGGCCAGCACCAGGGGGATTGTAAAGAGAGCAAAGGCAACAAAAGAGAGAAACGTGTGCCAGCAGCCCGTGTTATGTAGTGAGAGGAAAAGAAAGAGAAAAGGAGCAAGACAGGAGAGAAGTGGGCTTTTGAGCAGGGTGGATAATGAGGTCTGGGGATGTTGAGCCACCTCCAGGTCAGAGCAGCGTCGGCCCAGCCTGAAACAAGCGTCGGCCCGCCCGATTGGCTGCGTTTGCTGCGTTGAAACTCGTTGCGGCCCGCTGATTGACGCCACGCGAGATTGCCTGGGAAGAGACCAGCAGCGAACCATCCAAGAGCCTCTCCATGTCTCTCTCCTCCGCAGCCACCATCACCCATTCAACTCCATCTCTTCATCCTCACTCGCTGTCTTCGCCAGTTCCTGCCAGTCCTACCCTATCTTTAGCCTCAGGCCTGCGGCATCCAAGCCTGAAATCAGCCACACGCACGTCCAAGTCCGCTGCGTGGCTCGCGCGCTCCCCATCCATGCCCCCGCCAGACCCTTGACGGGAGCCCTGATGGTCGAGACTCTGGGGGTGAGAAGTGAGAAGCCTCGAGAGCCAACTCGCCCATTGTTCTGCGCCACATCTCTTCACCGACACTCACACCATTGGCCATGTCTTGCGTCTGTTCATGCTCTCGATTCATTACCCTCTGCGGTAGGGAGTCCCTTTTTCCGTACCAAGTCCGATGCCCCACCGTCCTATAAAAAGAAAAGATAAATCTACAGTTGAAAAGGAAAACGTTCCGCCGGCGTCATCGTCATTATATCTCTAGCTTCTCGTCGTCACCCCCGTACCCGTTGGTCGTCTGCTGCTGCGTCCCCGTCTTCGTCTTCTCCAGCGTCGGGATCTGCGGCGTCGCCATGGGCGTCGTCCGCGTAAAGTAGCTGCTAATCTCCTCGGAAAACTCGTCGTCATCCGACTGGTAGTCGCCCTTGGCCTCCTCCATGGCCTTGCGCTGCTGCCACTGCTCCCAGTCGCCGCGCAGCTCCTCCACCTTTTGTTGGTAGTCAAGCTCGGCGTCATAGTGCTTGCCGACGCCGCGAATGCGCTCCCACACGGACAGATGCTTGGGGTGGATGGCAATTCCGTGGTAGTCTTGCTCACGGCCGGCGCGAATGTACGTCCACCGGCGCTCCTGCTCCTTGAGGTCGAGGCCGGTCGTGTCCGGCAGGAAGAGCCACGTCAGAATTGCACCACCGAGACCAAACCACGGAACAACGTAGAACTTGGTCTGTGTGTCAATGTAGTTGTACAGCACGGCAGCCAGCAGAGCGCCGAGCTTGCCCATGGCAGCAGAGAAACCGTGGGCCGTGGCGCGGATCGGGGTTGGGAACACCTCGGCAGCGACGAGGAACGTGACCGAGTTCGGTCCGAACTGGTTGAAGAAGGACGACAAGAAGTACATGGTTTGGAACTCGTGAATGTGCTCCTTGCTAGTGTAGTACTCGTAGTTGAAGGCGGGAACAACAAAGAGGATAAAGTCGAGCATGAAGCCGACAATCATCATCCACTTTCTTCCGTCTGTCGTTTGTTAGCGCTTGTTGAGTTGGATGGCACCAAGTGACTTACAGAGCTTGCTGTCAATGAGGAGCGATGCAGCGTAGTAACCAACCAGGGACACGGCGACGTTGATGAGGTTGTACTCCCAAGTGACCATGACATCCTTGCTGCTGGTGATGACACTGATGAATTCGCTTTGGAAGAGCTTGTTGCCGTAGAAGAAGACGTCGTTGGCGAACCACGAACCGGCAGTCGCCAGAATGCGGGGTCCAAAGTAGGAGAAAGTCAGGCGGAGAGACTGCGTGTCGTATCCAGTAATGTTTTGCTTCTTCTTCTGGGCGGCCAGTTGCTTGCCAGCAGACTTCATCTTGTACGCGCGGTAGAAGACGAGCCAGAGCGTTCCGACGGCAGGAATGAAGAAGGAGACACGGTAGGTCCACTGGGCATCGCTCGCGGCGTATGGTGGCCCGCTGTAGCCGTGGGTGATGCGCAGGAGAACCATGAGGATAACGACGTTGATGAACTGACCCCAACCCTGCATGAGGAAGGCCATGGTCACCTTACGACCACGGTGCAGCCTGTCCTCGCGAGTAGAGACCTTGCCGGATCCGACAGCGTTCTCCATACCCGAGGTCGCAGTCATGGGGTACTCTCCACCCACGCCAATGCCGTAGAAGAAGAGCGCCCAGACGTAACAGATGATCCATCCGTTCTGGGTGAGACCCCAGGCGGCGGTGAGCATGACGAGTCCGACAAACATGATGACGGCGTCCTGGATGAGACCCCATCTGCGGCCGAGCCAGTCGCCAATGACACCGACAATGATTTGACCGACAATGATGCCGCAAATCTCGAGATACTCAATGGCCGCGATCCAGGTTTCGTTGCAAATGGCAAACGTCTTCCAGCACGCCTTGAAGGCGTCCTGGAAGAGCGGTTTCACGTTGCCAATGGAGAACAAGACGTAACTGTCCCGATGTTAGCGCAGTTTCAGCAATGTTCAGGCGCGCTCTTACCCTTCGAGCAACAGACCCATACCGGGAATGATGCAGTTCTTAAAGTAATAGCTCCAAAGCGTATACGCTCCGATGAGCCAGCCAATTGGGGCCAAGAAGCCGGTCCAGCGCGCACCGGCGTCTTTGTATATTTGCCAAAACTCGTTGGTCTCCTTCTTGGCCTCGGCCTTGTCGACGCCAAGGACAAATCTGATGCGCTGGGGGATGCCCATGTCGGCCCAGTAGATGCCATTGCTGTCGTAGCTGTCGTCGGGGCGGAGCAAGAAGTCGAAAACGCCCTTTTCGGTGGGGTTCATGTTGTAAATGTCCTGGGTGGCCACGTGTTGGCCGCCCATGTTGGGGCCGTGGGGGGCGGCCAGGCCATAGTCGCGGAGCGAGCTGTCGGCAGCCATTGCGCCCGAGGGACAGCGCGAGATGGCTGTGTGTTGGAGGAGGAGGGTTGAGGAGGGAGGTCTTCGGCTGGGGGGGAAAAGTGATGGGGGACGGGAGGCGGTAGAAATAGGCAATTGGTCGCGTGCGTAGCAGGCGGCGTATTTGGTTGGGAGGGGTCAAACGGCTACGTGTGGTCCAAGTAGAGATTGCAAGCTCGAACTACTGTAGCCAAGGAGAGGCCGGTGGGCGGTGAAGTCAAGCCTCGTTGTAGTGCGGACTGGGGTGATGCTTGGTAGCGAAAAACGGTGGACGGAACACCAAGACCGCGGCGCCGGAAATGTGATGCAAACCAATGCAGGAGGGATGGAGGCAAAGAAAGACAAGAGCGACGGCGGGAGGGAGAGGGAGATTTTTAAAAAGGACTCGAGTGGGTAGCAGAGAGGCGAAGTCAGCAGTCAGGCCGACGGCGTGCAATGGACAAGACGGGGAATTGGAAGAGGGCTGACGGTGAGTGACGGGGCAGAAAAAATAAGGCGAGGGCTGAAGCTTGTCGTCCTGGCCGGGATCCAACGGGCGCGGTGGAGCCATGAGCAATTGGTTTCGGCGGAGCTGATGGACCAAAGACTGGCACTTGCCAGAACGAGCACTGAGAGATGTCGAAAACCTGCAACGCCGCGGCCAATCACGACTCGCAGGGCCACCTCGTGCGCGCGCAGGCGGGCGCGACTCGACGGCAAAAGGTGGAGCCCCCCAGCAACGCCACCAGCCAAGGGTCTGGCCGCACTTCACTCTTGTCAACACCACCTCTTCGTCCTCAGTTCGCAGTTCTGATGCCATCCACGCCCACGCGCCCACGGCTACGGCGGCACCAGACGCCTTCTTCAGCCCTGCCCCATCACCATGCTTTGCTTCGCAGCAGCCATCCCCGCAGCCATGGTCATCCCGACCACCAGGCCATCCCAAACATCCTTCAGGCCCCGGCATTGCACTTGGCCGGCGCATCCCCATGGAGGAGCTGCCTGTCCGAGCGTCCAACCCACATGTCGGACATGCTGCTCCTCTCTCGACTGGCTCCACCGACGTCCGCCGTTTTCCGCCGCAAATGTGCCATTGTTGCGTTGCACTCCTGCGATCCATCCTCATTGACCTCGACGGATGGTCGCCTTGGTTCCGTCTCTCTGGGCCGGCATGTCCTGGGCTGTGTGCCGCCCACGACTTCATCCTGCACCCATGGCGTGCGTTTGACAGCTCCTCGGGCTCGACCGTCGACACGCCAGTCCATCCCACTCGGTAAGCCGTGTCTAGTTGTCGGAGTCGTCCGCCATATCTAGCCGTCTCAGCGCCCCCGATGATTGCTGTCCGCCCGCAGCCACTCTCCTTGTCCATATCCCCCACGTGCGCCGCCCATTGCTATCTCATGTCTTCACTCTCGTTTCTGCGCCGCAACCCCTTGACTAATCCGTTTCTTCTCATTCCGATGGCTGACGATCCATCTTCACGTCCACGCCTGTCTTCATGTCCGACGTTGGACACGAGTCGTCAGCCAAGAGTCCAAGGCTTGCCTAGAGCACATCCCGCGTCTGCTGTTGGTGCGCTGTAGACGCCCAGCCTGCCACAACAGTTTTTCCATCTCACCCGACCCGCCCCTCTGGAATAATGCTGGCAATGGCTGAGCGTGGGATGAGGCTTGTTTTACGCCATGGCTGATGCTTTTTCTCAGCCCTGCGATGCATGGCGATTCAAGTCATGGTGTTTGATTCGACCGCGCCGCAAGACCGAGGCGCCGTCGCAAAACTTTACCTCCGCCGCATCGAAACATGTGCCAATCAATCCGCCGTCTGTCCACGGCTAGTCATTCGCCTCGAAACGGCCGGGCTAACCGATGGGATCTCCTTCGCAGCTTCATGCAGGGCCGTGGGTCGAGACGCATGATCGATCTTCAGGGTTGACCACTCAACGCAGCAAGACGAGCGAAGAAAACATGGCGGAGCCGTGTGGCCAAGGACTTGGTCCGTGGTTTTTGTAGAGATTGGAAAGCCTACGCTACGCCGCCGGGCATATCGGACTTGTGCGGACCCAAGGCAGAATTGACGTACGAAGAATTGGTTTGAAAAACTCTTGCCTTGGCCGACGCTCTTGAGAGGCTGAAGAGGAGGTTTACGTATAATGTGCTTTTTCGAATGTGTTTTTCAGTCGCCGCAGCCTGGCGGAATGCTGCGTATCCAGGAAAAATTTGAAAATTTGACGGCTGAACTATGTTTCTTTCTAGAAGCAAGAAGCAAAACTGATTTTTCGAGCAAGGGAATGACAGCGGAAGAAGAAGAAACGTGAAGTGAGACGAGCCCGACAAACCCTGAGGAGATATTCGTTTGTCGTGCACTCCAACGGCTGGTTGAAAACTGCCGCAGAACGCACAGGTCCACTTGTCGCAAGCTCTTTGGGAGCCTTGCCTGTGACGGTATGGACGATTACTGGTTACCAACGGCGCAAACCGTCGAGCAACGTCAACCAGTCACACAGCCGTCCAACCTGTACTGTAGCTAGGCGTGAAGCTATCGACAGCCTCTGTGCTGATCTTGCATCATCGTACTTGGCCCATGCTATTGGTTCAGGCCGTCTGGTGTGCCATTACCTGATGCCAATACTTGCCGCGTCTTGTCGTGGCAAACTGGAGGGATTGCCGCTCCGGGTGTGGTCGTCGCATCGTCACTCTTGACCAAAGCATCGTGATGTCAAGGCCGACAGTAGCGTTGAAGATGATGGCAATGGATGCCTGGTGAACTTGGGCTGAGGGTGCTGATGACAACTCAGGCGCTCAAAGCAAAGCGTGATTACGCGCATCGCGTCTTGGCCCGTGCGCTCAAGATGCCTGTAGAGTCGACGTCTCAGAGCCAACCACACCACCAACTTCACCTCACTCCGCCTCCGCACTCGCGATACTTGAAGCTGATCGGCTCGGGGTTGGTCTAGCATGTTCAGAAATCCTCGGGAAAACCGCACTCTCTCATCCAGTCAGCAAGTCAGTCCCTCGGTCGGTCGTCCGCCGTCGCCACCCTCAACTCCAGTCGTCGCGAAGACTCCACTTCAGCAGGCCACGCTCACCGCCAACGCTTCTCCTACCATGGCAACGCGGACCATGCCCTCCAAATCTTCGCGTGCTTCGAAGCCAAAGCAGACCAAGCTGGATTTCACCAAGGGTGCCGCCAAATCCGGCACCCCAAAGCCAAAAGTCCAGCCGAATTCGAGCATCCTCAGCTTCTTCAAAAAGGCCGATGGGCCAACATATGATAGCGGACTCTTTATCGAAGGGTCACAAAAGCTTGCGAGCAAACATTTGGAGGATGGAGAGCAAGTAGGATGGGATGACTTGGAGGCGCTTGCCGACGAGGGTCCAGAACAAACGCGTTTCAACGAGAGCGCGTTGGCGGTCAAACGGCGAAAGCTCAGTCAGGATTCGGGATCGTCGACCGAAAGGAAGTCGGAGCCTACGGAAACACCAACCGACAGGTCGGTTCAAAAAGACACGGAAGATCAAGTCAGGAAGGCTCCTCCAAAACGACCGGCTGGGCCCTTTTTGGATGACTCGGAAAGCGAGGACGAAGATCCAGTGGAGCAAAGTTCTACAGTGCCTCCACAGAACACTGAAGATGACAGTAATAAATTGACAAGAGACGAAACGAATCATTCTCCACCCACGAAAGAAGAGGTGGGTGAAGAGTCCAAACCCGCCGAACCTTGGGAGCCTCCTCCGCTAAAAGAAGAACCGACAAGTCTTACCGGTGACGACGGATTCGCAGAATTCGAAGGCATTGAAGATTTTGAGGAATTCGAAGAGGGTGAAGAGCTTGATGAGCGATTATTCATGCAGGAGCAGCGCCGGCTCGAAATGGCAGAAGCAGGGATCGAAGGTGAATTGGACGACATGGATTTTGACGAGTTGGAGACCGGAGTGAAGACGGAAATTGGCGACGTGGATGACAGCACCACCTTGGTCTCTGACGCGCCAGTCTGCCCAATCTGTAATGCCAGCCTCCAGGGAATATCGGACCAGGACGCCTCCGTACATGTAAACAACTGCCTTGATGGAAACCCAACTCCAGTCCCCAAGCCCCAGCAAGTGAACAACAAGATGGATGAGACTAGCAAGGTTGATGGATTCAAGAAATTCCAGCGACCGCCCAAGCCAGCGAAGCCAGGACAGGCCAATCCATTCAGCCTCGATGGCGGGAGCAAGAACTCTGGCTCCGCTTTCACCAAGTTGATGTCTGGACATGCTGAGGATGCCGCGTGGGCCAATGCTGCCGCTTCTGAAAACGCTGCTCGTGGCAAGCCAGCCTACCAGCGCACTTGTCCTTTCTACAAAATCCTCCCGGGGTTCTTCATCTGTGTCGACGCCTTTCGATATGGAGCCGTGGAAGGATGCAACGCATATTTCCTTAGCCACTTCCACAGTGATCACTACGTCGGCCTCACCGGTACTTGGTCACACGGCCCTATTTACTGCAGCAAAGTGACTGCCAATCTGGTGAAGCAACAGTTACGAGTGGACCCCAAGTGGGTTGTGGCTTTGGACTGGGACACCGAGACAGAGATTCCAGGGACTGGAGGTGTCAAGGTCAACATGATACCCGCCAATCACTGCCCAGGAAGCTCCCTCTTCCTCTTCGAGAAAGTTGTCGGGAACGGCAAGAACCCACGCAAGCAGCGCATCCTGCACTGTGGAGACTTTCGTGCTTGCAGGGTGCACATTGAACACCCGCTGCTACGGCCAGACGTCATGGACGCGGTGACAGGCAAAACGCGACAGCAGAAGATCGACGTCTGCTATCTTGACACTACGTATCTCAACCCCAAGTTTGCCTTTCCCAGTCAGACGGATGTCATCCAGGCCTGCGCCGATATGTGCGTCAGCCTGAGTAAACTCCGCGCGGACGAGACGGACGGCTGGGAGCAAATGAAGCGCGGCCGTGCGGGCGAAGGCATGACCAAGTTCATTCGCAAGGCAGCCGACTCGGATCCCTCAGACAGCAACAATGCTTCTGTCTCTTCCCGCGATCGCGGCAAACTCCTCGTCGTCATTGGCACATACAGCATCGGCAAAGAGCGCATCTGCCTGGGCATCGCGCGAGCGCTGCAATGCAAAATCTTCGCGCCGCCCTCCAAACGGCGCATCGTGCTCGCACTCGAAGACGCCGAACTCACCTCGCTGCTCACCACCAACCCGCGCGAGGCCCAAGTGCACATGACGCCGCTGTTCGAGATCCGCGCCGAGACGCTCGACAGCTACCTCTCGTCGTACGGCGACACGTTTGCGCGCGCCGTCGGCTTCCGGCCCACGGGCTGGAACTACCGGCCGCCGACGGCGCGCTTCACCGAGGCGCCGCAGGTGTCGACGGTGCTGCACTCGCCCGGGTGGAGGAGCGGCTTCGGCATGCGCGACCTCGTGCCGCAGCGCGGCAGCACGGGGCGCGCCGCCTGCTTCGGCGTGCCGTACTCGGAGCATAGCAGCTTCAGGGAGTTGACGGTGTTTTGCACGGCGTTGAGGGTCGAGAAGGTCGTGCCGACTGTCAATGTGGGGAGCGCGAAGAGTAGGGAGCGCATGAAGGGGTGGGTGGACAAGTGGGCGCAGGAGAGGAAGAAGGGGTTGTATAGGCTGCCCGAGGGGGAGGATCAGGGGTTGTAGGTGGACGGGATCAAATACTGCTGCTGGTCTGAATTGGAACAGACCCCATGAATGCGGTCATCTTGCGAGGGTAGAGAAACTAGTCATTCACTGGCAATTTTTTCTCTTCAGTTGCTTCCACTGGCGCGAGAATATTTCGTATTAAAAGAACCATGTACAAATAAGTACCACAGCACGCCCAGCAAGCGTTCCGATCACTCAGCTCATCCGCAATATAAAACGGTCTAACCCAGCTTCCACTAAACCACGAATCCGCCTTTTGCTTGTAAAAGTATCTACAAAGTAAACGTCATGCCGCAAGCGACATTTTTAGAGGTGAGGAGGGTACAGTATCAACAACGACAGGTAACAACCAAAACAACAGCACTCCAAGCCCTCGCCGCCGCTGTTCATGGTTCGTACATGCATGCATGCTCGGACGATGCCGCCAAGAAAGAAAATGCAGGCTGATTGACTCCGTGGACGATGCATGAGTCCTTGCTACCTCCGTCCATCCAAAGAAAATGCAATACCCGTGGTTGAATTGGTGACATGCCCAATCGTTCGTCCGTCTATTGTAATGTGCGCGCTGCCGAGAGATATGCGTGCGAAGAAAGATTAAAAGGAGTAGCGAAAGAAGTGGGAAAAAAAAAAAAAAAAAACTGATTAAGAAGTAAAACGAAAAAGCAGGAATAGAAATAAAGAATTTACGAAGAAAGGGGAAGAAATGGAGAATGCAGATGCGTCAAATCGTCCATGATTTCGTGATTTCTTCTCCCCTGGTTTGCCACCCCGCCTCTGCGTTTTATTACTGTGGTACTGTCAGTCTCCCTCTTTCATACACAACTTGTTTTTCTTCTTGCTGGAGCAGCCGCCGCTCAATGATGGCTGTTAGCCTCGGCCTCCTTGATCTCGATCTCGCCGTCGGCAGGCGACGTGAGGACACTGCTATCCCTCGCGCTGCTCGGCATCTGGGCCTCAGGATCGCTCTCCCTATTCGCCGCAGCAGCGGGACGTTGAGCCTGCTGCTGCTCGCGCTCCTCCTGCTGCTCCTCGAGCACCTCGCGCCTCTTCCTCTCCTCGTGGTCCAAGCCCGTCTTGGTCTCCTGGTGCTGCTTGGACAGCTGGCTCTTGCGGACGAGCAGCGAGACGAGCAGGCCGGCGCCCGCAAACGCCGTGTACATGATCCACATCTTGCTCATGGAGCCGGCGAAGATGCGCGCGGCGACGGCGCGCTGCTCGCCGGGCAGCTCGGCCAGGATCTCGGCGTTGGCGCCCGCCGACGCGCCCCCCAGCACGTTGGCCAGGCTGTCGCCCAGCGCCGCGCGCAGCTCGGGCTTGTGCGCCTTCATCTGGTTCTGGAAGACGACGGTGCCGATGACGACCGACGCCGCCGTCGCCAGGTTGCGCGTGAAGCCAAATGTCGCCGTGGCCGTGGCGATGTCGCGCGGATTGACGTGCGCCTGCAGCGCGATCAGGGGCGCTTGAAACAGAGGGCCTATCCCAATTCCCGCAACGATCTGGAAGATGATGATTTTGGCCCACGACGTGTTGGCGTCAATCATGATGAAGAGGCCGTATCCAAGCGTCATGACCGTCAGCCCAAACCAGATACACGGCTGGTACAGTCCAGTCTTCTTGATGAAGATTCCCGTGCCGGCGGACACAATAGATAGAGAGACGGCAAAGGCCAGAATGTAGACTCCCGACATTATGGGCGAAGCTCCACGCACGGCCTGGAAGTACAACGGGAGGTAGTAAGTCGCAGAGATGAAGACGAAGCCGTGGAAGAAGCAGACGGCCAGCGCGGCAAGGTTGGTCAGCTGTTTGAAGATCCGGACGGGCATGATGGGGTAGGCCGGGATTTTCGCTTCGATGACGAGAAAAAGGACAATTGTCAAGCCCCCAAAGACCAAGAGGCATATTGTCGTCGCGCTGTCCCAAGGGAAGGAAGCGCCACCGAATTCAAGTCCTAACAGCAACATCAAAGTACCTCCAATGACTGTCAGCGCGCCGAGCCAATCAATGGCCTTGAGGCCTTCGATCAAGGGTGTCTTGGGCGTCTCAATGTCGAGGAAAAACAGAATGATTCCAAAGGCCAGTCCGTCGAGAGGTAGATTGATGTAGAAGCTGTAAAGAGGTTAGCTCAAAGCATCCAAACCAAAAGCTTGGTTGCGGTTGGTGGTTTCGGGGTAATGGGATAATGCTAGCCCACACGGACCCCGCGCCGGCGACCCCCGATCCCCGACCATTTGGTTCAACACGACGGGCATCCATGTCGACAGGGCGGAGCGCGCCTGTCTCCGTGGTCGCCTGATGAGTCGTAAAACGCCTCCGCCCGACGTCTGGTGCCAAGACGCATGTTTCGGCAGCCTCATGACGTCGTGGATCTGAAAAAAGGAAAAACGGGCGGCACCTAGACACGGAAAGACGAGACTGTGAGATGTTACTTACCACCACCTCCACGAAACGTTAGTGGTAAACGCGCCGCCGATGATGGGTCCCAAGGCACTCGCCAGCGCCCAAACCATGCCGATGATGCCAAAGTACTGGCCGCGGGAGCGCATCGAGAAGAGATCGGAAATGACGATGTTGACGAGAATAATGAGACCGCCGCCACCGACGCCCTGGATGGCGCGGGCGACGATGAGCATGCCAATGTTGATCGACAGCCCGGCAATGAGCGAACCGATGAGGAAGAAGATGTTGGCAGCCAGCAGCGCGGGCTTGCGGCCGAAAATGTCGCTCAGCTTGCCCCATATGGGCGTGGCAGCTGCAGCGGCGAGATTGAATGCTGAACCGATCCACGTGTAGCCAGCGGCTGAGTCGAAGTACGCGGTCACGGTGGGGAGAGCGGTGGTGATAATTGTAATGTCAAGGGCTGCAAGGAAAACTCCCATCTGAACAATTGTAAGCGTGTGGACACAATGACTTGTTTGACAAAAACTTACACCGAGAGCAAACATGATGATTGCTATTTTGGCCGGGGACCTGCCCTTTTCCTCTGGCTCTTCATTTGGTCGTTGAGTTGGTGTGTCGGCCTCTGGATCGACCTGGGCAGCCTCTGGCGTAGACGCATGCTTTTCTTGCGGCGCTGCTGGCGCATGGTCGGTGCCAGCATTTGAAGGCATTGCGAGCAGGTTCTGCTCGAAATGATTGTGCAGAGGCCTCACTCAGCAACGTGGTCAGAAGAGCAGAGTCGAGACGTGAAGGAGTGTCGATTGTTGAGAGAAGAATGTGGTGGAAAATGTCGTGAGAGAAAAGGACAGCGACGAGAGAACAAAGCTGCTGCAGCGGCAGGGGTCAAGCGCAAACGGTATCCAGGTGCGATTGGTGAATCTTGACGGCGCAAAAAGGGACCCTGTGACACGAGGCGGGCGAGGTGGAACAGAGGCACAAGATATATCACCAGCAGACACGCGGCGAAAGGAGAGGAGCATGGATGGGGCTACGCGAGGACAGGACAGGGCAGGGCAGGACAAGCGTCCGAATCATCTTTGGACCGAGCTCTTTGGCTACCACACATGGCGATGGCGTGCGGGGGGTTGCCGGCTGCCTGTGTTTGTAAGAGAGAAGAAAAAAAAGTCCGGTCGGCTACGCCCGAAGGCGACGGGCTGCAAACGGGCGCCATGTCGAGCGATTGCCGCCGAGTGGGCCTGCGACCGTCGACCTTCTGGAAATGGTCCTGGAATCGGCAAGGCTTGCGAGATGTGCGGCTCCAATGCTGAACTGAGCACTGAGAGTGACTGGTCGAAGATGCAAGGGCGCCCACGTCTTTGGCGTGTGCTGTCAGTCAGTCGGTCTGGGAGCATTCGTCGACGAGGTGGCGTGCTCCCAGCAGGGTCATCCACGGCCACCAGACGGTGAGACGGGTCAAAGGGACATTCTGACATGAGCATCAATAAGGTGGCATTCATATGTATGTACCTACCTGTGGTTGATTAGTTTTAAAGACAGGAAGTACCAACAAGTCTTTCCCGCTGCACGTTAAGCTACCGAGTTGCGTCAACCCGGGCAATTAAGCTTTGGTGACCCATAGCAAATTTCAACGTCGGTCCAATGCTTGGTCCCAGAAGCCCAGGCGGGTGCGGATACAGCCGTCGCCTTCGCCTTCCGATTCTCCTTTGCAAAACTTCACAGAGCCATCTCGGACCCTCGGCCTCGGCCATAACATGATCCTCTTCAAGTCCGCCTCCAGATCCGCCCCTAGTCACCGCACCTTGCCCAACACAATCGGCTCCGATGGCTCGATCCACGACGTCGACAAAACTCGAGACAAGGACATCAATGCTTTCGTGCATAGACCAGCCAGATACCGTCCAGTCAAAAACTGGTCCATTGCCATTCCGTCATCCTCTCCGCTCCCCTGGTACGAAGCAGTCTGGAAACGCCAATTAACACCATGCTACCTAGTAACCATGTCCTGTGCGCCCCGTCCAGTAAACCCCTTTTCCACCTGGCCATCACCTTCAGACTGTAGCAGAAGAAAAGAGCCACCGTCGAGTGAGCGACAACCCATCGTCAGCAGTGAAGCAGCTGAAGATATCATGGCCCCATGTCCCTCCAAAAACTTCCGTCAAACTCCAGGGCAAATGCATAGGAAACCCGCCATGCTCAATTTTCTACCACGGCCGTCGTCATCGGATTAGGAAATGCCATCAGACCTTCAATCTGTTCGTGAGGTCATCGTCCCCGTCACCGACCTGGCTCCGATATTCATGTGCACTGGCTGGAGCTTTGGCAGATAAGGCGATGCTCGTACTCGCCACCCTCAGCTCGCGCTTGAAATACCTAGCAGAATCTTCACAAGTCAGCAGCCCATCAACGGATGCAGCCGATCAAGACTCACTCAGCGCTATCTTGCACGCTCCGCCTTAGCTTCCGGTTGTAAAGCTTCTTGTCCTCTGGTGATCCCCAAAACAGCCTAGACGCCTCTGGATTGACCAGTGTGCGTGGATCGTACGCGGGATGCTCTTCCTGAATCGCCTCGATAACGGCTTCAATGTGGCTCCGCAGATCGTCCGGCCTCTTGGCGACATAGCATAAAACGCCATCCTTGGATACCCGCTGGTGGAAGAGGGGTGTCTCAACTTTGACGCGTGGCTGGACGTCAGGGAATCGGGGGGAAATGTACACCGTGATGCGAAACATTCCCCCGTCCAGATTCGACATGGGCGGTCCGAAAAAGACAAACTGCCACACAAAGGGGTTCTTGTCGACGAGCTCGAGGTCCAGGTGCATGGAGTCATGTCGCTTAAAGTGCTCCAGCACTTGCTCATACTGCCGCTGCAGGTTGTTGGCGATGCTTAGCTCGCGGCTCGTCGCATCTGCGCCTTCCTTGACCCAGCCCTGTGTCTCCTTCTCCACTGCCTCTCGGATGACCTGGAGTCTCTGCAAAAGCTTCTCGTATTGGAAAGTTCCAATCATCTCGTTGCCAGGTCCTTCAAACGGCATTTTTTCAAACTTGGCCCCCTCCTTGTATTTGTCTTTGCGCTTGTTGATGGACTCGATGTATGAATCATAATACCACAGGAAACGTCGCTTGCAGAGATCTTGGAAAGGCTCGAAGGCTTCCTCAGTGGCATTGAATTCCTCTTCGGCATTGTATCGCGTGACCGACTTTTTGTCTCCAGAAGAAATCTTGTAGTACTCTTCCAGTCGATCGCAGACGGATACGCGGATGGTCTCATGGTGGATCTAGAAAGCCAGGTCAGCCCACAGGAACTGGATTGCCACGGCCCAACCAGTCGCACCTTTGTGGTGTAGGCCAGCTTGAGCTTCTTGTCGTAATCAGAATTGGCGTCCTCGAAGCCTGGCTCGTTCTCGTACGGGTCCGGGGACATGAGGCTTTGAATAGAAATGAGGATTGACTCGAGTCCTTGGGCCGAAGACCACTCCTCGCCTGGCTCGCCGCGCCAAGTGCTATGAACCGTTAAATGTGATTGGCATTGGGAATCGAGTTGTCTTACCCGAGGATGGATCTGGGGGATTGTCAGCTGGTGCCGAGTCCAAAGGGTCGAAGTCGACTCACAGGCAAACCTTGCCCTGGGCATAGATGTTGGGATTGAATCGAGTACGGCCACTATTTGTCGTGATGCATTGCACAGACGGTGCTTTGGTAGGGTACTCTACGTGACATGAGTTTCAATTATGGGTATCACCATGTAGCGTTGGTGAAATACCTCTAGAGAAGCGCACGGTAAACTACCAAGCCCAGGGTCAGCATTGCGAGTAGAGCTGAGATTGGAAAGTGCAGACGCGTACCTCGAAGAAGCCAAACTCGTAGGGCGTGTCGGGAGGGCCTATGATCAATGCTCGCACTGAGCGAACATCACTGTCTCGACATGCAACAGCGAGGGCTGTTAAGACCGTCAGCAACACGCATCCAACCGAATGCGGGCCCACCAACGTACAGAGGTCTGAGCCTTTTTGGATTTCGCAAAGCTCCTGCAGAAGAGTCAACAAAGGTGATCCTGCGCGTCGTGGTGAGTGGCATACGCGTGAAATGCGGAGGATCGACTGGTTCGACATTGCGGGCAGCACGGCGAACCAGCGCGGGGGCGTGTCGAGGTGACGAGAGAGACGAGGGGAGGATGTGCGGTGCGAGGGAGTCCAAGTCCAGGAGTGAGTCTACCAGACTTGGGTCATGCGGAAGCGAAGGGTGGGCCGAAGAAGAGGCAAGAAGTGGGCTTGGAATGAGCTGCTAAGGTACAAGTACCTTTGGAGGGGAAGAGAAGAGGTACGGTGACGGGTTCCGTGAATGCGGTGCAGTGCGGGCGGTCCAAGCGCGCAGATCAAGCGCCGTCGGCTGTGGCTGGAGCTAACGACAGACTCACCGAAACCTGGGGCCTTCCACCACCAACTCCGTCATCGCCAATCCCCACCAGACCCCAGTCAATCTCTCTCCGCGCGCGACTGGACTGCTCCGGACTGGGCGCGAGATCCAACACGGGTGATGGGCCCGCCGACTGTCTAATTCTCTCGACTCCTCCGCCATGTGCGTCCTGCTCCTGGACCGCTGCGACCTCCTCCAGCTGACCAGCCCAGGGTCGTCTTCTCGCTCCTAATCATCAACAAGGCCGGTGGTCTAATCTACAACCGCGAATTCCACTCCGGCCTCAACAAGCTTGCCAGCAATGACCTGCTGGTTCTCGCGGGAACATTCCACGGGTATGCCAACACGCGCCTCAACGCCCCTCCCCGCTGCGGCCAATCGCCGACCTACTTCCAACAGTGCTAACGCTCCTGTCGCAGCGTCCATGCCATCACTCGCGGGCTGACCCCCGAAGCCCTGCAGCCGTCTTCCACAAACCCAACACCCTCTCTCCCTTCCATGCGCCCGCGCGCTTCGGGCCTCGAGGTTCTAGAAACAGCCCGCTTCAGACTACAGTGCTTTCAGACCCTTACCGGCACCAAGTTCCTGCTCTTCACCGAGCCCGGTCAACCCAACACCGATACGATTATGAAGAAGATCTACGAGCTGTACGCTGATTTTGTCACCAAGAACCCCTTCTACACGGTGGAGATGCCGATCCGGTGCGAGAAGTTCGACAGGGGTTTGGATGGTTTCGTGAAGAGCAGAGCATAAGTTGGTTGGAGGCATCACCGGAGACCAAGTGGCATGCTCTCCAGGTACGCCCTCTCAGACCACACCGCGTATACTATTGTCATGGACCCATGAACTAGATAGGATTTGTGAGATACCAAATGGCATTGCCCATCTTCGGCTCTAGAAGGCCGTAACTTGAGCAAAGGCATCCTTTCTTGAGCACCGAATTCTTGTGGTCGGATACTGCGCTCTGATTCTGGACAAAGCAGTCTGCGCCATTCATGCAACCGTCTACTTGTCACCCTCCTAAGCCGTATCCATCTTGTCGCCATCGTCCTTGTCCTTCTTGTCGCCCTCCTTGCTGCCACTGCCAGAGCCACTTGGCTCTCCACTCTCGTCCAACAGTGGCCTGCTCTCCTCGGCACCCTCCTCCTTGATGCCCTCCAGCTCAGTCTTGCCGTCTTTGCCCTCTTGAGCCTGCTTCTCACGCTCCTGCCTAGCCTTTTCTTCTTCGTAGGACATCCTCAACGCAAGCGCCAGCTCTGGGTCCATGGATGGGTCGACGCCAAACTGCCATTCTTGTTCGCCCTCGCCACCGGCGCCTCCGGAACCACCAGCACCACCTCCGGGTGCGGCCTCCCCGCCTATTATTGGGCTTGTCACGATGGCGTCGCTGAGCAGGTTGGAACTCGGAGGAATGACAGTGAGAGAGGAGCCATCGCCTCCCTTGATGGCCTCGTTGAAGGCCTCGAGCTTCTTCACGTTCTCGTCGGACAAGTCGCCGAAGGCAACAATGTCAATGTTGATGTTGTTCTTCTTCATGCGCTTGGCAAGTTTGACGAGTGATTTTTCATCCTCTGGGAGTGTGCTGCAGGTGAAGACGATGATGCGTTGGCGTTGTGACTTGTTCTGACGGTGCTTGAGCGCGAGCTGCATGTAAAATGCATCAGTAAATGACCATCAAGCCTTGAGATGACGTCGAACACTTACCGCGGCAATGTTGATGCCAGTAGAGAAGTGCGGCGACCCTCTTATCTTGGTCCGGTGCAATCCGTCGAGAATCTTGCCCATGTCCGTCGTCAAAGTAGTCAAGACTTCGGGACCGTTGCCGCCCATGCTCATCAAGCCGACGGATGACTCTGGGTTGGCTTGGATCTTTGCGGAGAATATGAGGTTGACGGCGTCCTCTTGCGCTTCGAATCGGGAGGGGCTGTACTGGTAAGCTCGTGCTGTGCGAGGTGTTCGGTTGTAGCCATACACGTAATCGCCATTCCTGCTACTCTCACTGTTGTCCACCCTGCAATGACCGTTAGAAGCTGAAGCTCGAAGCTACCGGGTGAGCGGCGCGTACACTATCATAGACGCCTCGAGGACCATCTTGGAGGTTGTCGGGTTGAGTCGTCGAGTGGGCGGGATTATCTGTCGAAGAGTTCGCGCGATGAAGAGACTCAAAGCTGTCGGGTAAGGGGATGGCGGATGACGGTCGTGGTAGTAAGTTGGTTGATGGTAACGGGATGGCCTTTGGATCGGAGCTCAGGTCGCTGGGTACCACAGTGAGCTTAGGTCGTCGTCGGCGCTACGAAACTCCGACAACGCACAGGCCATGCTTAATGCCAAGCCAGATGCGGCTCCGCCGTTTGTTTACGCGTCGGGTCCCATCACGATCAGAATAACATCATCCCTCCCAAGCCCTCATCCCCGACCTCTCCATCATCTCTGAAGCTACCATGCCGCCGCAACGCGCTAAGAAGCAAGCCGTTTCGCAACCCTCGGCATCCAGTCTGATCGCAGATTTCCCCCCGCCGCCAACGTCGTCTGTCGCTGGCAGTCCAGCTGCCAAAACACCGGACAGAATGAGCCCCGCGAAGAAGAGCTTGAAGCTTTCAGACGCACAAAAGCAGGCGCTCATGGACAATCTCCAGCTCGAGGGTATTCCATTAATTGCTCCAGGAGCTGGCGCATGCTAACGGCAGCCTCAGTAACGGAAAGAGCACGGAAACTGCGGGCACAGTATTCGCTCCTTTCCCAAGGACTCCGATCACGACTCGAAATGCGCATCAATCGTATTCCTAGCTCGCTACGAAGAACAAACATCATGGATCTGGTCGAAAAGTACTCGGAACAATCGAACGGCGCGATGTCAACTCAGACGCTCCCAAGCGGAACGCGTCAAATCCAAGCCGCTAGCAAATCTTCCACCCCAGAAGTCACACGCGGAAAGAAGCGCCCAAGCAACGAAATTTCTTCCGATAAAGAAAGAGCTGTCCACCGCGACACTGACTCCGACCTTGCTTTGCCGAAAAAGCGCACCAAGACTGCGTCTGCCACCAACACGTCCAAGACTCCTTTGACCGGTCCCACCAAGTCCCGTGCGCGCGTAGTGTCGAACCAAGACGCCCCGACGACAGTACTTTCACCAAAATCGAACAACTCGCGCACATATCCCCGCTCTCCCATCAAGCCTGCCCTCGAGAAGCCCCTCAAGCCGCCTCCTGGCTCCATCGGTGCCGGCGCATCTCCTCTCAAGGCGTCGCTCATCCGTCCCGACACGCGAGCCGGTGAGCGTCCTGGCAGCAGGGGCAAAGCAGGAACTACAGGCACAGGACGTGGCAAAAAGGCTGCCACCAAGACAGCGGCATCCTCGACGCGGACGACGCGCGCTAGAGTTAGTGACGCTAGTAGCAGCGACTCAGTGGCGACGGACGCCACAACAGGCACAACGATTGTGAGGAGGCCGACCGCTGAGGGCACGGGTGCAAAGAAGGCCTCGGCGCGGACAGCAACGACGAAGAGCACGACGGCACGAGCAACAGTGGCGGCTAAGAAAGGCAAGGAGAATGCGCCAGGGGCGGGGGCGACGGGTAGGGTACTGAGAACGAGGAGGTAGACGGTTACATTCGGCGTTGGGCCAATGGCTAGTGTATGTGAGTTTCTGGATTGGTGTCGCCGGGCGTGTTTGGTGTATTCGGCGTTGGTTGATTGTTTGACGGGAGCTGGATCAGGGACAAATCCTCAAACGGTCTGATCCATGGTTTCTTCTTTGCTAAGATGTCTAGAGCATGGGCTTATGAATCGACAGTCATTGGGCGCTTAATCATTAAAGACTTTCCGTGGACTGGCGAGGATATTTTCAAAGCACTGACTGATCATTTGAGGGCCCTAGCTGTTATGAGGTTCAGAACTTACAATGCCTGAATGGTGAAAGTGGAGCAAGGTTCTGGTATCCAGCCAATTTCGATGCAATGGACTAACTACAAAATGCAAGGGATGTTGCTAATTACCGAAAAGTGAGGCGCTGGCGCTCAGAGGGGGTCCACGAAGGCTCCTTAAAGACGGGCCCGGTCAGAGCTGTGCCTGAGCACCGGGCAAGGTGAAACAAAAGGTGCCATGAGAGGCGCAAATAGAGGTGTAATAGACATCCAAGATCAGCAAAACCGGAAACGATCAGCCCGAACGGACTTGACCGGAATTGGCAGGTTTGGCACGACGCATAAAGCGAGCCTCAGGTGAGTACTCAGTAGTTCCAGCGTCAGTAGGTGCTCGTACGTGGTCAGTGATAAATCGGCGTATGCACTTCGGAAACTTGGTCGACGAGGCAGCATCGGTATTTGGTCTAGCTCGGGATTCATTTTCCCGAGAGTTCGGTCCGCGGAATAGCTCGAGGTTTCCGGGAGCGCTGATGCAAGAGACGGAGGAGCTGGTGTGTTTGAAGGTTGTGGTGAGAGGATGCAGAGAGAAAAAAAAGTGCCGGCAATGCGTGGGAAGAATTGAGTTGATCAGAGGCTCGGCCACGGTAAAGTCGTGGCTGAAAGCAGTAAGGTCAGTCTTTCACATGCCTGGAGGTCAAAGAATGTAGTCAGCTGGGCGGTGGCATGCACGGTCACGAGAGCGACCCTGACAGACGACGCAAGCTTCACATGCGCTAGAGGAGCAGCCCAAGATGGTGCATTTTGGGAGCATTTTGGGGCTGTCTTCAAATTCCGTCGACGCCATTCGCTCGGCCCTTCAGAATCTGGGGTTGACGCCGACGCCGACCCAAGCTCCCAGCGCACGGGCGAGTCGCCGAGGTAATGTGGGGGAAGTCGACGGCTCCGTCCCCAGCAACAAGTGCGCCTCAGTCCACCTTTCGTACTTAACCTATTCGTCCCTCGGACTGTCTTCTCCTAGACTGGTCGTGTCTTTTCAGCTTTCAGCTTCATCTCCATTCCACCACCGTCTCCGCCTCATCCACCCGCTTCGTTCCTCCACCATGGCCCCCAGAGTTATTGTTGTCGGCGCTGGCTGTAAGCTCTCAGACGTCACACTTGCTTGCCCTGCAGAAACTGACCACCACACCCTCCAGTGTCCGGCCTGAGTGCTGCGCACACCATCTACCTCTCCGGCGGCAACGTCGTTCTCCTGGACAAGAACAGTGAGCCTTCCTGATGGCGTGATGGTCACCCGTTGCTTGATGCTTACGGCCGAGCACAGACTTTATGGGTGGCAACTCCACCAAGGCTACCTCGGGAATCAACGGCGCCCTCACGCGAACCCAAACCGACCTCAAGATCGCCGACAGCGTTAAGCAATTCTACGATGACACTCTCAAGTCTGCGCGCGACAAGGCGCGCCCGGATCTGATCAAGGTCCTGACTTACAAGTCGTCTGCGGCTGTGGAGTGGCTACAAGATGTCTTCAACCTCGACCTTACCCTTGTCTCGCGGTTAGGGTTAGTAATCGCCCAACCATCACTCCCAAGCCGACACCCAATGCTAACGATGAAACAGAGGACACTCCCAACCGCGTACTCACCGTGGCCACGACGCCAAGTTCCCCGGCATGGCCATCACTTACGCCCTAATGCAAAGATTTGAGGAGCTGGCCGAAGCCGAACCCGACCGCGTCCAACTCGTAAAGAAGGCCAAGGTCACCAAAATCCACAAGGAAGGTAACAAAGCGGTTGGTGTATCATACGAATTCGACGGCAAGGAGCACAGCGTCGATGGTCCAGTGATTCTCGCAACCGGTGGCTACGCTGCCGACTTTGGAGACACTTCGCTCCTCAAGAAGCACCGTCCTGACACTTACGGTCTGGCCACCACCAACGGCGCCCACGCAACTGGTGATGGCCACAAGATGCTCATGGACATTGGCGCCAACGGCATTGACATGGACAAGGTCCAGGTCCACCCTACTGGTTTGGTGGACCCTAAGGACCCAGGCTCCAAGTGGAAGTTCTTGGCAGCTGAGGCTCTCCGTGGTGAGGGTGGTCTGCTCCTCAACGGCAAAGGCCAGCGCTTCTCCGACGAGCTCGGCCACCGTGACTATGTGTCGGGTAAGATGTGGGAGGAGAAGGAGAAGGGTCTCTGGCCCATCCGCCTTGTGCTCAACTCAAAGGCCTCCAACGTCCTCGACTTCCACACTCGTCACTACTCTGGCCGTGGTCTCATGAAGAAGATGACCGGCAAGGAACTTGCCAAGGAGATTGGCTGCGGTGACGCTGCCCTCCAAAAGACATTCCAGGAGTACAACGCCATCGCTGAGGGCAAGGTAAAGGACCCTTGGGGCAAGAAGTTCTTCCACAACCTGCCATTCGACATCAACGACACTTTCCACGTTGCTCTCATGGAGCCCGTGCTGCACTTCACCATGGGTGGTATTGAGATCAACGACAAGGCTCAGGTCTTGAACAACAACGGCAAGCCTTTCGATGGCCTGTTCGTCTGTGGTGAGCTGGCTGGCGGTGTCCACGGTTCCAACCGTCTCGGTGGTTCATCCCTCCTTGGCTGCGTCGTCTACGGCCGTGTGGCTGGTGAATCCGCTAGCAAGTACCTCTTCCAAGAGCTTCTCAACGGCGGTGCATCATCTGCCGCCCAGCGTCTGGGCCAGATCAGCTTGCACATTGACCCGTCGCAGCCGGGCAAGGTCGCTGTCGAATGGGGCAGCGGTGTTGGCGGCTCTGGTAGCCAACTCTCGCAGCAAAGCCAAACGTCGGCCGCACCGGTTCTGGGCGGTGCTGCTGCGGACAACGCAGACCCGGGCAAGGTGTCCAAGCCCAACGCACCAAAGAAGTTCTCGGTGCCGGACGATGAGTTCTCCCTCGACGAGATTGCCAAGCACAACACCAAGGAGGACCTGTGGATTGCAGTCAAGGGCATCGTGCTGAATGTGACCAACTGGGTCGACCAACATCCTGGCGGTCCCCAGGCGCTGTACAACTTCATGGGACGCGATGCGTCTGAGGAGTTTGAGATGCTCCACGACGATGAAGTGTAAGTTTTTTGATCTTTCGAACAGTTGTGGAATTTTTGCTGACAGTCGACAGCATCCCTAAGTATGCACCCGAGGTTGTAGTAGGGCGCGTCAAGGGCCAGAAGATCACTTTGGAGTATTAAGCCTCCTTTTGGGAATGAGCGATGAGCGAGCATTGGAGTAAACAGAGACGAAACTGAAGAGTCTTGGATTGTGCGTGGCGGGCATTTTGGATTTGCACTCCTTTTTCTCTCTTGGGTGTTATCATGATGGGACAAAGGTTGACTGGTCGGTCAGTCGTTTGGCCGGTTGGTTCGCTGGCTGGTTATATGTGATATGTACTTCTCCTTGGTATTAGCTGAAAGAGTCAAAGATTTATCATGCTCATGGCTCTCCATGTGTTTTCTGACTACTTGTCCATATGGTACGTTATAGCAAAGGGTATGCATAGCTCAGTTTGGTACAGGTCTTCGCCGTTCTTGACAGGACACGGAAATGCGGTAGTTTGGAAATGGATGACCTTGTTCATCTCCTGAATCAGCAAGCCAACACATGGGCGGGCAGAACGAAACTCCACGGGTGTGGCTGCACCAATGATTGCTCCTTAAGCGTGTAGTACATGAACGCTCCCCAAGCGCAGTCGCTTTGCTAGAACACCTGATTTCTTTCGATCCCCATTGTAGTGGTGTATTTGACAAGGACGCGGCTCTATTTCCATAGGCCATGCGCGCTGCAGCAGACCGGTTTGAATCTCTGGTGCCTGTTGAGAAATTCCAGGTCAATCGAGCGTCCCACCACTATCAAAACGCGTGGTTCGCACTAACTTTTCCCTCTTTCAAGTCCATTCCTCTTCGTGATACATGAGCACCGCAAGACTTCTTCTCACGGGCAACAAATACAGGCAACAGGCAACAGGAACATCAGGCTTGGCCACTCTAGTATCGAAATGAGAAGGATCTTTGATGTTATACGTCTATTCTCGTGACCAGGGCAATGCACATAACAGCTGCCTTCTTTCAGCCCCAGCTACACCATACTTCATCGTCTCTCCCCGCCCTACGCCTTCTTGGCCTGTTTTTGCGGCGCAGCAGAGGGCGCCGCGGGCGCCTCGGCGCCCTGTAAAACCGATTTGACGCGGCTGAGGAATTGCGACTGGTCCGAGCCGACGTAGCTACCGTTCTTCTGCAGCTGCTGCATCATAACGTCGGACCATTCGGCGACCTCGGAGTCCTGCGTCAGTTTGACGTCCTTCAGATCGTACTTGCCCGAGACGAGGAGGTCAATCGTCTTCTTCCTGGGGTCGTCGGGCAGCTCCTGGAACTCGATGGTCTTGGGCGCAATCTCCTGGCCCTTCTTTGCCGACAGCTTGGCCGCGATCAGCTCCTGGTGCTCCTGCACCATGGCCAGGACGGCCTCGCGCTCGCGCTCGCTGGCGAACTTGACAAACTGGCCCTTTACCAGGCGGCGCGCTAGCTCCTGGATGCTCGACGGCAGCATCTCCTTGCGCTCGGACAGGTAGCGCAGGCGGCCCTCGAGCAGCTGCGCCGCGCCGTTGGTTTGGCCCAGCGACGCGCTCAGCGCCGCGTTGTTGAGCAGCTCCTTCTGCGTCGGCTCCTTGAGCTCGTGCACCCTGATCTTGCGCCGTTCGCCCTTCAGCTGCACCAGGTACTTGAGCATCGTGTCCGTCAAGCCAAACTCGTCCGACGTGTTCTTGGGTCCGTCACGCTTCTTGCGGGGCCCGCGCGCTGGCCGCTTCTTCTGTGGGCGTCTCCCTCCTCCTGGACGCGGGGGGCCCAGCATTCTGCCACCACCAAGACCACCGGCGCGAGGTGGTCCAAGTACTCTGCCGCCCGGCGGCGGTCCTGGCCTTGAGCCGTTGCGAGGTGGGCCGAGTACTCTGCCACCCGGCGGCGGTCTGGCTCCAGCGTAGCCTCCAGGCCTGCTAGAAGATACATTCGGGGCGCCGTATTTGGGTCGCGGTGTCCATCTCAGACCCTCTGTGTTTGGCGTTGCGCCTCGTTGGCCGTTCTGAAGCTGGCTGAGTTGAGTTGCGGCGGCGGCGGAGCGAGCGACTCGAGAAATGTCCGGGCGACCTAGCGATTGAGAAATCTAAGCCTTTGCCATTGCAATTGGGCGGCGACAAACATACTGTCCTGGTAGGTTGCTCCAGACGGGGGAGACTTCGATGAATCGTCGTCGCAACGCCGGGCAGAGACGTGGAACGTGCGAATTGAGTGGGTGAGGGCCGCTACATCGAGGCAGCTAGCTCGTAAGAGCGCTGGCGACGGGCGGCAGTGCCGTATGTGCATGGCGGTAGCTTGAGAGGGTGTATCTTGAAAGGCGGTGCTCGGTGGTGGTGGTTTGGACTTTGCCCGAGATTTCTTGGCACGCTTTCCCGTGGCACCCACAATCCATGGCTTCCACAAGTCGCGGCCCATGAATGCTCCTTGTTACCATCCTCTACAAATTTATATGTTCTCTACTCATGAATGCTTCCAAGAACCTCCGATGTAGCCAAGAGAAGCGCAGACGAATGCCACCTGAGTCAACTTGATTTATTGAAGCGTACGAATGCTCCTCGTGTGTCCCCAACCAATGGCGGCGTGACGCGCCTAAATTGGTTGCCGACTGACCTTAGCTATCGACCATCGCCGTTCGCCAGCAACCAGACAACATTCATCTCGTCTTCGGCAAAGTCGAAAGTCGATCCAGTTTCCGGCTGTTTACCATTTACTGCGCACTGAGCTACCACCTGTGCCAGCAGACCCTGCGCTACCAGCTACTACCAACCTTCAACAGCACCTGCGCCAAACAGCCCGCGACCACAGCTATCCAAACGTCATCATGCTCCGCCGCACTCCTACCGTGATATCCTTGACGCAAAAGGACATCCAGGAATACGACCAAGACAAAGAGAAGCGGTCATGGAAGCAACAGCAGCAGCGACAGCAACAGACCCATGAAAACACTCGGGACCCTAACAATTCGTACATGACAGACCCTGTCTTGTCTCAGTCGCAATCATACTCGCAGTCACAACTAGCAGGTCCGAGTCAGCAGGACCAGAAAGAGGAAGCAGCTGCGAGAGCGAGAGAGCAACGACAGAGGACTCGAGAGTAGAGAATCGTGGGCACATCAGGCCGGACATGACCTATCGAGGGGGTGGCTGGATTTGGATGAGAACACGCAAGCCCGGATTGCAGAATGCCTTTCAATGGCTACGTTCTATTGCATATTGCAAAGGATCGGTCCACTGGCGTAAGTTCTCACACAGCTGGTCTGCTGGATATCCTGCCGCCGTAGCCTTGACTCACAAATTGAGTAGTAAACTTTGACCCTGTTGTACCGATGACGAAACTGCCCGACTACTCGGCCATGCTTGCTTGATCATGGGAAGACCAGCCTCATTTTCCGGGGATCAAAGGATTCCCAATGTCTCAAGGGGCGTTGTTTACAGGAGGCTATCGCATTCCTTGCTTCGCCGGGCAGCTCCTCGTTCGTCGACACAAGAGACACCACGTGGAGGAGCGAAAGTGTTCCCGCGATGCAGTATGCAATGCAGCCTGCCGACTGTTTCCTGAGGAAAAGTCGATTCGATTGTGGACCAAGACACAAGGTCACATTTGCTCGCCATTTCTGTAGCGGATTCAATCACGAGATGCTCAACCAAGTCTCGCATTCCATGTGCACCAATGGCTTGCTCTTTCTGGACTTGCCAATTTCCATTCATTCAGCTGCACTAGAAAGCAAGGGGAATGGCGAGTTCCTCCTTACGCTTGGCCGTTGCGTGTATAATTCTTGGTGGCTTGCGAAGAAAGCGCGAAATACATTCTTGCCTCTTCCCCAGCGCGCCGTGGCTGTCCCATGTCTCTATATGCCGTCTTCTTCTCGCAGCTGATGTGGCTCGCCAATGTACTTTCTATACCACCAAACATGCCTCAGTATCGCTTCAGCCCGGTACGGGCAGCACCTTTGATCTTACTCGCCACGTTACTATCTCGAGTATCCGCCGACTACGTTCTCGTTGATGATTATGAGCCTTCTAATTTCTTTGACAAATTCGACTTCTTCACCGTATGGCTATTCCTGCGGCTCATGGGAGCAGCTGGCCCATTGCTAACACTGATTCTCTAGGCGAACGATCCCACACAAGGATACGTTGACTACGTAAACCAGACTTCTGCGCAAGAAGATGGGTTGATTGGAAACACGAGCGATCGTGTATACATTGGTGTTGACACCAAGAATACCTACAACGTTTACTCGGATCGGGGAAGACCTAGCGTTCGCTTGCAAAGTACGCAAAGCTACACTCATGGTCTGTTTATCCTCGATCTAAACCACATGCCATATGGCTGTGGGACGTGGCCGGCTTGGTGGACAGTGGGAGACATCAACACATGGCCAGCAGATGGCGAAATTGGTACGTCCTGGGTCCTCAATCCAATGGTGCCAACAACGAGCTAACAGGATTCAAGACATCATCGAAGGCGTCAATGCCAACCAAAATAACACCAACAAAATCTACACTGCAAACAAGGGATGCTCAATCACTGGCAGGGGCCAAAGCGCCATCGCAGACGCTTTTGACTGCTCACAGGGCTGCGGTTCTCAGTCTACCAACCCTTACAGCTATGGAGCGGGCTTTGGCATGATATCAGGTGGAGTTTACGCCATGGAGTGGACCTCTGACTACATTCGCGTGTGGTTCTTTGACCGCTCCAACATTCCTCGCAGCATCAGCGCGGGCCAGCCAGATTCGAGCGATTTCGGCATGCCCATGTCCAATTTCCAAGGGGCCTGCGACATCGACCGATACTTCAGAAACCACAAGATTGTCTTCGACATTACCTTTTGCGGAACCTGGGCAGGACAAGCATTCAACGCCTCACCGAGCTGCCCATTGACCCCTGGACACGACGCTTGGGACAGTTGCAAGTTTTACGTGGCTGGCAACCCTTCAGCCTTTCAAAATGCATACTGGGATATCAACTGGATGAGGGTTTACCAAAACACCGGAGGATCGTCGTCTGCTGCGGCTTCTTCCTCGTACCCATCCACTCCGATATCTGTAGCCGGGTCCTCCTTCTTTGGTTCATCCAGCGGTGACCTTGCTCTCGGTCAATCCAGTCCAACCACCAGCGCACTTTTCTTTCAGACCAGCGCATCTTTCTTTGCCAGCAGCCTTGCGGCCACATCTTCAAGTTTTGTCGTTGTCCACTCAAGCTTTGCCGTTCCTTCAAGTTTCTCAGTCGTGCAAACACCTGGTAAGCCTTACAATTCTTTTACCGCTGTGGCCTTATTTTCTGACACTTTACAGGCCAGGTAGTGAGCGTACCTTCGACTCCGACACTTGCAGCATCTGGCTCCTCGCCTTCGGTCCAATTCAGCATTGCGCCAAACCAACCATGCTCCCCGATATCTGCATATCTTGGACCAAACCATGGCTTCCGCACTGGAATCGGCAACATTGCTGGTGGTCTTACAATGTGCGAGACCACCTGCGGGCGGCGAGGCAATTGCACAGACGTGTTCTATGTACACTACACAGGAGACTTCAGCAGTCCCTTGGGATACTGGGACTGCTGGTACGGCCCGATCTCAGTCGCCAGCGTCGTATGCGCCCAGCCCACCGCAAAGATGATGAAGAGAGGAATGGAACTTGGGGAAGAAGAAGAGCAACCAATGTCCCAGAAACTCGAAAATGTTTTGGCTGCGGGCAAATCCAGGATCCAACGGAGACAATACGGCAGACTCGACAGCCCCAACCTGGGATATCGACAAGAAGACTACCAAGTCTATGTATTGGCGTCCGGTGGCAACATGACATCAAACTCGACCTTGCCGACGCCATTTGTCAGGCCTGCAAACTCTTCTTTTCCTTCATCGGTGTTTTCGACCCCTGAGTTGGAATCTTCCGGGTTTTTGTCCTTTCCGTCCATTTCCTCGACAACCGAACAAATATTCTCCATTCTTCCCATCTCAGTCTCCTCAGAGCAAACATTCCCAATCTCGACACCACTCGCTTCGGAGACTGACCAGATCTTTTCCATACTTCCAATCTCAGTTGGCTCTGGAGACTCGTTCCCGACTTCGACACCACTCGCTTCGGAGACTGACCAAATCTTTTCTATCTTACCAATCTCCGTCAGCTCTGAAGACTCATTCCCAACTTCAACATCACTCACTTCGGAGACAGACCAAATCTATTACATACTGCCAATCTCGGTCAGCTCGGAAGAATCAGTCCCAGCCACAACACCTTCTTCCGCTTCAGAGACTGAGCAAATCTTTTCCATACTTCCAATCTCAGTTAGCTCTGAGGACTCATCCCCAACTTCAACATCACTCGCTTCGGAGACTGACCAAATCTTCTCTATACTACCAATCTCAGTCAGCTCAGAAGACTCATTCTCAACTTCGACACCTTTTTCCGCTTCTGAGAGCGACCAAATCTTTTCCATACTCCCAATTTCAGTTAGCTCTGAGGACTCATTCCCAGCCTCAGCCCTGGACACGTCAGAGGCCGCACCAGCGGAGACGTCTGACCAAGTGTTTTCCATCCTTCCGTTCACATTCCCGACTTCGACACCTCCCGCATCAGGGACCGCGCCGACGGGAACATCCATTGGCATTCTTCCGGCGACTTTCACACCATTCCCGTCTGTGTTGTCTAGCTCACTGGCCAGTGAACCGGTGGAAGCATCATACGCCGCGCCTTCTAGCGAAACGATATATACATTGCCACTGCTAGTTCCATCTTCAGAACTGTCATCGTCAGTTGCAATTGCAAGTACGCCCACAGAAGCCATCTCGACACCCTCCCAATCGGACATACAGTCAACGCCCGTCTACGATTTTCCCGGAACATCTGTATCTACTATCTCCTCGTCAATTATCGTTTCGTATTTGGCACCTCCGACGGATTCCAACCTCTTCACACCTCTTATCATAGCAACTCCGAGCGTCAACACTCCATCGCCTCCGTCCTCCACGATGAGCGCGTCGACATCCGTCACACCTCTCTCGGATCTGCCAAACCCATTCGGCGTCTTGCCACCCTTCTCACAAGCATCGGCAATCCTCGCATCGGCTTCTATGTCGCCCTCTGCCAACTCCACAACTTTTGTTCCTCCTCTCTCCACCGTAGGCCATCCTTTCGGAATCCTCCCGCCCCTCTCCCAAGCCTCAGCAATCCTCGCCTCGCGCGCCTCCGAATCTGCACTCTCCGCAGCAGCCTCGTCCTCCGACGCCAGTCAAGCAACCTACGTGCCGCCCAACATTCCGGCCTCGCCGCCATCGTTGAGCGAAGCCGTGGCCGCCCCTTCGTCGCCGCTCTCCTCGCTCATCGCATCTCTCAGCGCGTCGCTCAGCGCCGAAATCAGCGCCTCTTTGGCATCCTCGGCCGCGGCTTCGGCAGCGCCGACAGGCTCTTCCTACGCCTGGCCGTCGTCGGTGTCGGTCCCGGAGGGCTGTCCGGTTCCTGAGCCTACTGTCATTACTGTGACGGTGTACGGGAGCCTACCGCCTTCTTCTGCCACACTGTTTAGGATTGATTGATTGACTAGTTTGCTTGTTGTTTGATGATGGGAACCACAACAACGAAGGTGATGAACTTGCCATTGATTTTGGTTGAGAAAGGGGAAGAGAAGGCGCCACGCCATCATGACTACACACGCTCGATGTCGATCATGAAGATGCACGGCTGTTGTCATTCACGTCACACACGTCTTGTCTCGTCATGCATGTACGTTGCGGCATTCTCTGAGCGCATGGTTGATTCGTCGATTATTACCACTTGTCGCATATTACAATTCTCGTTTGCTCGTTGGATAGGTCTAATAGATCGTGCATGGCACTGCTGGGCTTTGCCTTGCTGCTCCTTTTCTTGTTGTTTCTGGGTGATCCAGCATGCTCCATGTACCAGGAAGTCACGGGCACTGGTATTTGTCAGATGTGATTAGATGATGAAGCTCCAGGTAACCAAGTACACAAAAAGCTCGCCTCTACTTTACCACTTTTACATGTCAAGAAGTATGCTGTGCTGCCTGGGCTTTCCTTCTTCGAATGAGCTCGCTCAACGGCACGTCGTCCTCGTCATAAAACTCGGCATCTTGGTCGACGCCAAAGTCCTTCAAAGTTTCGCCCTCGGAGTTCCTCCATGCCTCTTCCCCGTCCGCATCTGCACCCATGCCACCATTGCCGACGTCAGGCTCGCTTTCAAGTTCTGAGTCTTCTTCGCTTTCCACGTCGGAAGGTACAATGGCACCACTGCTGTCGAATCGTTCGTGAAAGGGTCTGCGCCTCTGCAGTGTGCTATTGCCAACACCATTGTTATCCCACCTCTTCAAATCCTCCTCCTGGCGGCGGCGGAAAGCTTCAATGTCGATGCCATTCTTCATTGTCAGCTCGTCGCCGCGATGCGTAAACGCCTCTTCGGGATTGAACGTCCGTCTGATGCGCGGCATGCGGTCCGGGTCCGGCGGGGGCCACGCAACCGACGCATCCTCGAAGCCATTGACCTCGAAATTCAGCCCAGCACCAGGACGCAGCCGCGGCGTGGCCGCAAAAGGCCAGAACCACGCGAGCACGTTCTTGGTGCCAAAGCCCTGCACCAGATTTGGCCACACGCCAATGTCGTAGGGAAATTCCACGCGGCGGATACGCACGCGCGCGCCGTCGGGGCCGGCGAGGTAGCCGCCTAGGAACTTGGCCCGGTGGACGAGCGTGTCGTGCCGCTCAAGCTCCCACGTCTCGATTGTCGTCACGTTTTCGACGAGCATTTTCCCAAAACGCAAGAGCATTAGGCCTACTGTGACGAGTGTCAAGGTGTTTACCAGCGCCAGCGCGAAGAGATGGAGGAGCTGCGGCGCCGTGGGACCAAGGTAGCTGGGTAGTCGGCGTTTGTCCCATAGCACATGTAGCCGCAGCCAGATATGGTATTCGTTGAACCAGAGGGCAGCTGTGCCGTACAGCAGTATGCGGAAGAAATGTGGGTAGGTGGTGTAGGAGACGCAGTTTGCGATCCACGGACAGTGGTGGTCCATTTTCGGGATGCACCTGGGAGAAGCATCAGCCATTGTTGTTCCTTCATCTCTGCATGACCAGCTGCTGAGCCCTTCTGCTGAAGTCTTGCTCACCTCCCGCATGTTTTGCAGTGGTGCGCACGCGGAGGCTTCGGCGCCTCGCACTTGCTACACCACCGATTGCCGCCTTGCGGCACTTCCTCCTTGTCCGTCTTTGGCTTCTCACCGTAGACGCGCACCGGCTCTGGCGTCCAGCCTGGCGGCACGCGCCCTGGATCCGCCATCCATGCTCGGATGTGGCTGAAGGCGACGCCGAAGATGAGCACGTTGAGCTTGATGTACTGGTCCGTTGAAAATGGACCCGGGTCGATATAGAGGAACAGGTATTGCGAGGTGCCGAGGAATGCGATGAGGGCGAGGACTAAGGGTGCGGCGAGCGAGGCTGGCGAGAATTGGTATCCCATGGCGAGGGTGGTTTGTAGAGGAACTGGGCTAGCGAGCGTGGGCGTATTGCAGTCGCATTTTCAGCGATTCGCAGTTGAGAGGACAGGGCGTATCGGAAGATGGAGAATCATGGATGGATGCAGTCGAGGCGAACGCGACGGGAGCAGTGTTGTGGGGACGGCGGATGACGCAGGGGTTGCTGGGTTTCACCTGCACGCGCGTTTGACAGATCGACAGCTGCGCCGGTCCCGAAAGTGAGGCCGCTTCGTCGCAACCACATCTCTCACCAAAACATCTGCCGTGACTTCTCCTGCTCCTGGAAAAAAATGATCAGACGGCATGATGAATCCTCTCCTTGGTGAGTCAACACCTTTGGTCTTTGTGCGAGCTGCATGTTGACAGCATTTAGAGTCCTTCATCACCCTTCTCCTTCCCACTGTCATTTTGATACACCTTTTTTGGGCCCCTTTCACCAAAGTTGAGGAATCCTTCAACATCCAGGCCATTCACGACATTTTGGCCCATGGGATTCCCACCGAGAACGTCAAAGCAGAGCTCGCCGCCAAGTATGATCACGTCTCGTTCCCTGGATCTGTACCCCGGACCTTTGTTGGTGCCCTGCTGGTCTCGGGCCTAACTTGGCCTTGGAAAAAGTACATGACATCGCCTGCCAATCTCCAAATGCTCGCTCGTACAGTCATTGGACTGTACAATGCATTTGCGCTCCTTTCGTTGCGTTCGATTGTGTCAAAAGTTTTTGGCAAAACTGCCGGGATATGGTTCGTCTTGTTCCATGCCACGCAATTTCACATCATGTTCTATGCCTCCCGGACTCTTCCTAACATGTTTGCTTTGGGATTGAGTAAGTCTCCAGCCTGAATGATGCAATTGGTAAATCTAAGATAAAGTCAAGGCACTCTCGCACTCCGGTTCTACCTCGATTCCAGCACTGTCGCAGACAAACGCGCCTCGAATCGAAGCCTGCGTTTGTCTTTTTACGTCCTGACCATCGCTGGCATTATTTTTCGATCTGAGCTCGCTCTGTATCTGGCTACTCTTGCCTCCTATCAGCTACTCAAACGGCTCCGCGCCTCGGGCGCCTCGGGCCTCTTCCCGTATCTCCGTGAGGTCGTACCAGCAGGTCTTTCGGGAGCCATTGTCGCTCTCGCGATCACCGTTCCCGTCGACACTTTCTTTTGGCTCACCTACCCGACGCCGCTGTGGCCTGAGTGGACCGCTTTCGCCTACAACACGATCCACGGGCACGCCTCGGAATGGGGTGTATCCCCATGGCACTTCTACCTGCTCAACGCGCTACCACGGCTCCTTCTCAATCCGCTTATTCCGACCTTCCTCTTGCCCTTCTCCGTGCTAAACCCCTCAATCCGCGGTCCATCCCTCGATTTGCTTGTCCCCAGTCTTGCGTTTGTTGGTTTGTACAGTGTACTGCCGCACAAGGAATGGCGCTTCGTCATTTATGTGGTGCCGGCCTTGACAGCCTCTGCTGCCGCCTCTGCGAGCTATCTCTGGACGCGCCGTGCCAAATCGCTACTCTACCGCGCACTCAGTCTCGCACTCGTGGGGTCGTTGGTCCTGTCGGCGACCATTTCGGTGGCGCTGCTGGCCATTTCCTCAGCAAACTACCCCGGCGGCGCGGCACTCTCTCGTCTTGGACCTCTTGCCGCCGCTTCAACGCCCGACTCGGCCACACTCGGGACGTCATTTGCGATTGCGGAGCCTGACGGCGATGGCGATGGCAATGAGCCAAGACTGAGGCGCGCTGTCCAAGTCCACCTCGACAATCTCGTGTGCCAGACTGGGGCGACGCAGTTCCTGTCAGACACGGCGGCAAGGGTCAAGCTTCCTCCTTTGCCATTATCTGCCCCTGAGAAATGGGCGGGAGTGAAAGAGATGGGGCACGAGACGGCAATATGGCATTTCGACAAAAGCACCAACGCAACGGCGCTGTTAGACCCAGCCTTCTGGGCGGCGTTCGACTTTGCGCTGGTAGAGAGCGTCGAAACGGCCATTGGCAAATGGGAAGTGGTTGATGTTGTTGAAGCATTTGGCGGCGTGGCATTGGTGAGGCCAGATGATGAGTTTGGAGAGGAAAAGAGTTCTGTTAGACTCGATCAAGAGGGAAAGGGCCGCGTAAGAGGCGTCGGCCAAGTGCTGTTTGGGGAGGGGAGCATGATTGGGGAGTTGGAGAAGTGGACGAGAGAAAGGGTGAGCAAGGGATGGTGGATTGGGGTGCGCATGGTGCCAAAAGTGAGGATTCTCAGAAGGGTGCAGGTGGCGGGAGAGCGATGATACATGTAGGTAGCAGTTCATGTCACACGCCGGAGAGTTTCGTGAGAGGGAGTGGGTCGGTTTCAGCCAATCATTTGCTAGCGCCATGCGGGTGCCTGCCTACCTAACGCCCGCTGGGCAACCGTCGTCTGTCGTCCATCAATCCGCCCACTCGACAAAACACCACGCCCTGCCACGGCGAAAAGGTTGCAATTGGCCCTGTCTTGCCCCGGAAACTCCCTTGTTCCTCGACAGTTTCTCCCTCCAGCTCTCTCTCTCACTCTTGGCGCCTCTCGACTCTCGCGCTCTTCCGCCGCGCCACTCTCTCACAGCCGTTGACGACGCACTTGTCGCGCACCACGCACACTGCCCATTTTATATCGATCCGTCCCCTGTCGACCTGCGCTGATTCCTCCCATCCCCCGCCCTCGAAAGACGCGTCCAAACACGTAATCTGTCTGCTCCTTCCACCGCGCCGACCGACCGCGACGTCTGTGTAGCCTCGTTACGGCCCACCATCAGGAAACACTTGGAAGAAGCGCGCAACAATTTGCGGCTGGCACATCTTTCTTCTGCTTCCAAACACCTCTGGCGCAGTCGGTTCGCCCAGTCTAGAGACCCTGTCTGCACTCGTTCTGCCATTCTGCTGCGGCCGGCCGTTGGATACAATACCAAATCTCCGCGCATTCCCCGTAGACGCTCGACCTTTTGCACTGGACTCGGCCTCATCGCTCATCCACGCGGTCCATTCCCTTTGCTTCTGCCCGTCTCTTCCTGCGCCGAGTCGGATGGATAGATTGTTTCAAAAAGTCAAGGCCCGGCACAGCTAAAGCTTTTGATTTCGCTGTGGCCCGGTACCCCGCCTCCACGCTGCCCTCGACCGTCTGCTGCCTGGATTCCCATTGCTGCTTCCGCATCAGGTAAGTGACTTCAGCGAGATTCATTTGTTCTCATCAGGCTCAGCGGAAGCCTTGGCTTTTCCCATGTCTCGACACCTGGGTTGAAAAGGCACCCAAGCCCACCTTCTACCTTGGTCACTTCTAACCATCTACTTGTAGTCTCGCCTCGCATTGTTTCGCAGAAGCATGCTGTCACCAAATTGGTTGCAACCGGAAGCTGCCGGCAATGCGTTTCTGGATCCCGCCACTGAACAACTTCCAAGCGATGAACAACAAACCCAACCTCTCACGCAACCCCTTCTTGATCCCCGCCGCCTAGGTCAAGACACTTTCGGGCTGGACGAAGAAGATGTCTCGGATGTCTTCTGCATTCTGACACCAGCAGCCCCGGCCGCTTTCCACATCGTCAAATTCGCCGCGGAACACTCCCCACAACATGTCCTCCAAACTTCTGTCACACCAGACTCCTCAATCACGAAGGCGGACCCCACCCAACCTGATGAGGAGGCTGAGACATTCATCCTCGATTCTTCTGGCTTCATATCCGATCTTGCATTAAGATTCTCCGCTCAACTCAAATTTCCGCACCGACAATTTGTCTTCGGCCGCAATGTTGAAAAATCCGACATCATTTTGCAGGCTGGGCCGGAGGTTTCAAAACGTGTCAGCAACTCACATTTCCGGATCTACATCAACGAATGGGGTGTTCTGATGCTGGAAGACTTGTCCACCAACGGCACCATGGTTGACGACAAACTTCTCAAATCCAAGACCAAGGTCCGGGAATCTCCAGTGACGACAATGCTCACATCCGGCTCCGTAATATCAATCTTGTCCCCTAAGGACGAAGAGTGCATCAGATTCCACGTCCGAATTCCTCCCAAAGACGGATATCAAGAACAATGGCAACGCCGTATGCAAAGCTACCTGCTGAATGTCAAGATTGCCAAGGAGCGTTTTCTTTCAGAAACAGGAACTGACCGCCATGGCGATAATACGGGAGTAAACGCGGCCGCACGTGGAGGACCGGTGGTGCCTATAATGTCTGGAGCCCAAGCATACGGCATGCGATGGAACGGCAAGCCTGATTACAACGTGGTGGACCAACTCGGCAAAGGAGCTTTCGCGACCGTCTATAAGCTCGCAACCGTCATGAATGGGGAGGTGTTTGCCGCGAAAGAGCTCGAGAAGAAGCGCTTCATTAAGAATGGTCAGATGGACAAGAAACTCGACAATGAGATGAGGATCATGCAGGACTTGAGTCATCCAAACATTGTGCAGTACATTGACTGCGTGGACAAAGGCAACTTTCTCTACATCATCATGGAATATGTGCCTTATGGAAACTTGTCGGAATGGTTGGGTAGGCACGAGCTACTCCCAGAGCCCGCGGCTCAAAGAGTTGCGTGCCAAATCTTCAGTTCGCTGGCCTACCTGCACGCCCGGAAAATCACACATCGTGATATCAAGCCCGACAACATTCTCATCGCTTCAGAACAACCTTTTAACGTTAAGTTGTCCGACTTTGGATTGTCCAAGGTCGTGAGCAACAACGACACGTTCCTCAAGACGTTTTGCGGAACACTTCTGTACTGCGCACCGGAGGTCTTTCCACACTATGATGGGAATTCAAAGGGCCAAAAACGCCGGAAACCTGGAGAATCGAAAAAGACCTACCACTCGTACAGCCAATCCGTCGACATATGGTCATTTGGCGCTGTACTCTGGTCCGCACTTTGTAGCCATCCACCCTTCGAGGGCGTCATGGACAACACGGGAAAGGGCATGTTCAACAAGATCATGAGCACGGATTTGGACACGACACCTCTGCGAAAATGCGGCGTGTCGCCAGAAGCCATCGACTTACTCACGTCGATGCTCAATACTGATCCAGCGGAGCGTCCGACGGAGATGGAGTGTCTGCACCATCCTTGGCTGGTCAACCTCGCAAGGCAAATCGTCCCTGATGTCGTCAAACCCGACTTGCAAGCCATTCCTGAAGAGGAAGAGGAGGAGGAGGAAGAAGCTTACTATCAGGTGTCAGAGGACAAGTTTTCTCAACTAAGCCTCAGCGATAGGAAGGCTGGGTATGGTGTGCCAGAAGACAGTGACGACGAGGAAGATGACGAAGAGGAGTCTGAGCCCGAGGAGCTGTTGGAGATTCACAAGTCTAAGCGCATTAAGCATGACAAATTTCATCCACGTTACCAGTATCGAGGCGCTCCTGAATTCGACTCTAGCCCCGAGGTTTCTTATGCTTCGCAAAGGTCAGCAGCAAACGGTGGAAGCTACACTTTCTCCCAGCGTGCCCCTGCAGCAAAGTCTCGACTTTTCGGCGAGATAGGTCAGTCGGCCCTTCAAGGCTCCGGAGCCTTGGACCGACAGATTCATCAAGCTGGGTCCCCTGAGGACGAGTCGGGATTTAGCGGGCAAGATGGCACAGACAGTAAGAGCCCCAGACCAAATCAGTTCACTAAAGGTTTCAACACGTTGTCAATGGCGAACCTGACAACTCCAAAGAAGAACTCCAACAGTAGCAGCGCAAGCGACAGTCTTCTTGGCACCGAGTCCATGGTTCGCGATTTGCACATGGACTCTCCGAGATCATCCAACTCGCCTGAAGGAGACCAAAATGAACCGACGACACCGCGAACACCTGAGGCGTCACAGCAACATAGTTTGCAGGCCTCGGACACGCCAACACCTCGCGTTGGCCCAACTCAGAATCATTCCGTACTCAAGGATTCGTCACGGCCATCCCAAGAGGCAACCCCAAAGCAGAAGAATGGATTTAGCCGAGAAATAAAATTGCCCTTACTGCCATCGTTCTTCTGGAGGCCGGATGATGAATCCACCCATAACAATGAATATTCTTCAAAAGTCAGCGGCATCGACTTTGATCGAGGTCCCGTCTACGCGCCACCAAAACTTCTCTCTCTGCCGTCGACATCCGTACCTTCGGACACAAGCGAAGATGATACGGACAGCGGCTCAAAACGCAGGGGAAGCGAAGAGGCCCCAAACACGACTGCTGGGGCGTTGGAGTCATACTCTTCAACTGACGGCGAATTTCGTCGGCCAAAGCCGCGCTTAGGAAACCTCACCACGACTCCCGATTCATTCTTCCACATCGTTCTTCGTCTTGAAACGGACTGCGTGACCTGGGGCCGTCTGAAGGACTGTTCGATTGTATATCCCGACTCTGCCGATACTAGAATTCCCAAGAACGCCTTTACTATCTGGCACCATGTCTCAGGCGAGCCAGACGCCATCAAGAACAACAAGGACTGGACCAAGCTGCCCGGCCTCGAGGTATTGATCCACACCAATAGCCGAAGTGGCATCCGCGTCAACGGTGTCAAACTAGAACCACCACAGCCGGGCGGCAGCTACCAATTCGGCAAGCTTTATACGGGTGACGTCATCACCGTGTATCAACGGAAACACGAGGTTCTCAGCTTCATCTGCGAGTTCTTCCATGGCGAGTCTGCGAAGCGCAGGCCCGTCGACCAAGCCTTCCATGCTGAGACCTCGAAGACCAAGGCGCCGTTTGAGATTAGACAGTCGTTGAGGGTTTGAGCGGCATATTTTTCTCCACTCGACAGGTTTGGTATCCCACTTTTTTTCTCCTTTTCTCCCTCTTACCGTTTCCTTTTTTTGTACTTTACCGGAGCGACCAGCTGAGCACCCCCTTTTCCACCGCTTTCCTTTATCACCAGCCTTTTGTAAGAGTCTTGAGAGCACCACTTTTTCTTTCTTTTTTTTTTTTTTTTTCTTTCTCTTTTTTTGGCAGAGAGAGAACGGATCAAGTGGAGGAAAATTTTGCGAGGTTGATTGATTGATATTCGGATGCAAGCGGCGAGGAGGAGGAAATGTTGACCCGGATTGCGTGCGGGCAACGGCGGTTACTACTCCCACTGGGAGGAACGAGAGATACCACTACTACTACGACCGACTTTTTTGATAGCATTTGCTCAATTTTTCCGGCCAGAGATTGGCAGAACTTTTAAGTCTACTTTTCGTCATTGGCTGCTTGTGAATTTTATGATGCTGCTGCTGCTGCTGCTGTTGACTTGGGAGGCTTGTCGGATGTACTACTGCTCACTCACTCATCACATACTTCCCTCTTCGGTGCCTTCTGAGCTTGTACCAGAGCAAACCGCGTCTTGTCTGGCTTTCTCGCCTTGCCAATAGACGAAGCGGTCAGCCAGTCACCAAGAGCATTCTCACGGAGTCAATGTGTCCAGGTGACATCAAGTCCACTAGCATAGGTTCCCAGACCATGACCACGACCGCACACCCACAGTCCCATTCGCTCCTCTCCATGCACCACACGTACCAAACACATATTGCAGCGCATGCGAAATTCTTCAAATGAAACCGCGAGATGTATCCAAGGAGCTAATGGTATAATAATATGCTAAAGGTATATATCTTATCTATCAAGAACCAACAAGTAGGGCAAAGACCCGAGAAGAAAAGAACCGGGGGGAAAATTGTGCTTGTGGGAAACCAGATTCCTGTCTAGCGAACAAAAGAGACCTTCCTTGTTTTTTCTTTTGGAGCAGGGGAGAAGAACGGAAGGTGGGTATTTGATGGCTATGCGGGACTGACTGGATCCAGAGCAGCATGACCAGGGGGGAAGAGGATAAGGGAATAGAGAGGAGGAATGTCTGCCTCCCCCAACGCGGCCAGCAGCCAGCAGCGACGAATGCAAAAGGCACGATGCTCACGCATGCCTCGCCGTCTATTACGCAGCCGTCCTATTAATGCGATTGGCTTCGCAAGAGAAGGGAAGGAGAGGGGAAATCGCCGGGCCAAAGTTGCTGCATCAATCCAAGTCGTGGTCAATCGACCAACCCCAAAGACTGGCTGTCATTCCAATCTCGACAGCCAATAACAGCAGCGATGAGCAGGCAGGCCTACCGCTCAATTCGGCACCACGACGCCCTCCTTGCACAGGACGACGCACTTTTTGAAAAAGCGGCGCCACTCAAGGGGATCGCCCTTGATCTTGACAAACCGCACCTCGGACACGTCGACGCCAGCGTCGGCAGCGGCCTGGTCGCCCAGCTCGGCCGCCGTGAAGCGCTCGACGGCAATGACGCCGTTGAGCCCCTGCTGCCTGCCGTCGACCGTCTTGACGCGGATCCACGTCTCGCGGTCGCGGCCGTCGAGCGCGGCCTGCGGCAGCGGCGCGACGGGCACGCCCAGCCGGTGCAGCGCCTCGACCAGCAGCGGCAGCAGCAGCGAGAAGGACAGCGGCGAGAAGAAGCGCGTCAGCCGGTGCGGCGGCACGATGTCGCCGAAGCGCCGCGCCGCCTGCGTGAGCGAGATGGGGACCGACGGCGTAGGCGAGAATTGCGTCAGCGACGGCGAGTCGGCAATGTGCGCCAGCAGCTTCTGCGACGCGCGCTGCTTGTGCGTCGTGTTTGCAGCAGGTCTTCCTGTCGTCGACGTGCGGGCGCCGAAATCAGTGGGCTGAGAGGCGGACATTCCGTCGTTGATGGCAAGACGTGGAGGTCGTTCCCAAAGGTCAAAAGCCGTGTCTGAGATGCCCGCGTTTTCGGGCTGCGTCGCGGCGAACTCGACGCCGCTGTCAACGTCCATGGGGTCGGAAGCGCCGTTGCTTGCGGAGTCGGCTTGGGTTGCAGGCACGCTGGTGTCGAAGTCGATGTGAAGAGATTCCAGCATCTGCGTCGCGAGCTGGATTGGGTTGCCGATACGACCAGACGTTGCAAGGTATGGGTTTATGCGTGTGTACCATGGGTGGGTGCGGACTTCGTCAAGCGTAAAGCGCTCTTTGGGATCGAGCTTGAGCATGCCTCGGAGCAAAGAGGCAATGTCGGGTGGAATCTTCTTCCACAGGTCATCTGTCGTTCGACCACTCGTGTTTACATATTCGTTGAATTCGTAGCTGTTGCGCGTAGGCTCGTCCCATGGCGTATTTCCGGCCAGTAGCACGAAGAGCACAATACCACAGCTCCAAATGTCGGAAATGTTGGGCTCGTAGCCCTGGACCGGCGACTTGTTGGCCTTCATTTTACGGATGGCCACAATCTCTGGGGCAATGTACGGCGGGCTTCCGCAGACGCTGTTGCAAAGTCTCTTTTTGCCCTTGTTGGAGAAGAGGGCGGCAAGGCCAAAGTCGGAAAGCTTGAGGTCTCCATCTATCGAGAGGAGCATGTTCTCCGGCTTGATGTCGCGATGCGCCACGCCTTTTGAATGCATGTATCCGACGGCATTTATGAGCTGGGTGAAGTAGAGGTGGGCGACGTCCACGCTCACGCCCTCGTCTGCCTCGATCTTGTCAAACAAGTCGCCGCCCTCGGCAAGCTCCATAGCAATCCAGGTGTAGAGCTTGTCCTCGCCATGGCTGAAATACTGTATCACGTTGTGATGCTTGCCCAGGTAGTGGTGCAGTGTTACTTCGTGCTGGATTTGGCTGGGCTTGAGGCGTCCTGTGTGGTATGCATGGTCCTTGTTTATGAACTTGACGGCAATGACTGGCTTGGAGGCGTTTGGCGGCACCGCTTTTCGGATGCTAGGAGAGCAGGTTAGTTTGGTGGGCTAGCATGGCCAGTTGCGACGGGCTGTCAGGGAAGACACCCACAATGCATATGCGCCTTGGCCGATTGTTTTGGAGACGACTCGGAACGGCAGATCTTTTGGAATCGGGGCCACTTGGGACTGCAGCAAAGGTTGGGTCAGCGCGGCTCAAGTGGGTCTTGATCTGGCACGTCGCGTCGCTTCGCAATCGACAGGGACGACTTACATTGGGAAGTGGACCCATGGCGAGAGGTGAGGAGAAGAGCAGGTATTTGCAGAGGCACAAGAAACGGATCAATCAGAAGAATCGCATGCCCGGTGTTGCTGTGGCGAGAAGTCAAGGCGGCAATTGATTGGAGTTGAGTTGTTTGTGCACGCGTCGCGGCGCGTCATGGAGTCACGTGAATCGAATGTTTTGAGTGACAAGGATCCTTCCCGATCTGGAGCCATCATGCACACGGCAGCAGGCAACCGTCAGGTCAAGATTGGGCAGCCAGATTGTCGCACTTCACATGTCGGCTGCGCCGAAAGATTTTGATGTTGCTGTCAACACGGCTGGTTCCCTTACGCTACTTCTGGTAGTGTACATTCCGGCGTCTCCCAGCTACATGTACCGCATAGCATCTCCATCCCTTGAAGTTGCCTGCCCCTTCGCTCCACTTTCCCCACCCCGGCCCGGCCCTCTGCGCTTTCCAGCATGCGCGGCACGAATGAAACAAGAAGAGGACGAGGAGACGAGGAACAAGCCCCGAAACCCAACAAAGAAAATAAAAACATGGCCGACGTGGTCAAGTCGGTCCAACGAAAGCAACAAAACTTTCGTTTTTGGAAACGAATCCCCAAAACTCCCGTCTAACTCACCTGTCGTGAGGTTTGCTTCCAAGGCCCTCGACGTTCAAAACGTGATCCAAGCCGCGCGACCACTTTGCGCCGGATGGACAAAAGCCAAGCTACCTTGCAAAAGTGTGGCCCGAGAAATGAAAAATAAAAACTTCCCCCGTGTTACAATGCATTCCAATCAACTCCGTCGCTGATGTGTTATCGCTGGCTTCAACTCTCCGTTCCTCAAATGTCCTCCTCTTCGACGTGGCCGGAGAAGCCGTTGTGCGCAAAGACCTTGCTGCTTGCTGGGTTGAACCGGTGGTCCTGGAGCGGTTGCTGTGCCGCAGTGTCGGTGCGCGGTCGAAGTCATGGAGGGGTGCTGGTAAAATGACACGTGCTGTGAGAGACACGCTTCACACCGTCATACTTTATGAGGCTGCCATGGCGCTGTGCGCTGCCGAGTCAAGGTTGCGTTCCCGGATGGTGGTAGCGTACTTGGGTTCCCTCATGAACTTGGGCACAGAGTCCTGAGCCGATTAGTAATGGTGTCAATGACCCTGGAGAGTTTCGACTTACGCTAGCCATGAGCTTAAATACCGAGTTCTGTGCCTGATCAAAGAGGGTCGCAACTTCGTCGAGACTTCTGACCATGGCCTCATCGTCGCCGACGGCGCGGGTCATCCTTGCTGCAAGCGCCGTGCGCAGCGTGTGGTCGATGTTGAGCTCACAAGGGGAGCCAGGGGCAAGGAAGGCGTTGTAAAGGCCTGCGACTGTCAGTGTGATTCTGGGCATGCCATGAGAACAACATACTGTAAGCAGCTGCGAGCGTCTCTCGAATGATCTCCAGCTTTGGCGTAGGGTTTGCCCTCTTGGCCGCCTTGTAGCTCCCAAGGAACTCGCTGACATCCAGGTAAAAGGACAAGTTCTCCTCGCAGTGAGTCTCGCGCAAAAACTCTCTAAAGAGCAGACGCAGAGCCGGGTCCCGGATAATGACCGTCATCCTGTTTGCGTTGGAATCCCTCGTCGTGCCCTCACGAGGCCTGTTGCTGGCGGCGGCGGCGGCGGCAGTGGTTCCCTCGCTACCGTTCGGCGCGTTTGTGGGGCTGTGAATCCAGCCCGCGACCCTTTGACCCTTGTCGGTTACAAAATATATGGCGCCCTTCGAAGCTTGGAAGCGGACGTTGTGGGCTTCGACAGGGGCCATCAAACCAAATTCGACGAACAGGGAGCACATTTCAAATGCCTCTCGCTTGTCCACCATGGAGCTGCAGTCCATGAGCCAGTCCACCGCAGCTTTTCCGGTAAAAGTGTTCATGCAGACTTTGTCGCCGACCTTTCTTTCCCTAGCCATCTTCACACCGACCATGCCGGTCGAGTACTCGCTCATCGAGTCGTTGTCTGCTTGGGCAGCGCTTGCCTTGGCGTTGGGGCCTTCGGAACCGGCGAAACGTCTGAAGACGACCTCGATGGTGGCTTGGTCGTGATTCAGCTTGTCCGAGTCGATCTCGCGCTCCAAGATGACCAGGTGCATCACGTTGCGGGGCGAGTCCAAGACTTCGTAGACATGCTTTTGGTTGATGCCGTTGCGCTGGCAAAATCTCTGAAGCACATGCAGCCCCTTGGGAGTCATTTGCCACACAGCAGTCTTTGACATGAAATCGGACTTGCCCTCGACCGACTCGATGAATCGTGCCTCCAAAAACTTTTGGCAAACCGACCTGGCCATCTCCTTGGCCATTGAAAAAGTGGTCGTGGTCGTCGTGGTCACAATCCTCGAGGGGTCCTTGGGATCCGGCATGCGATTGGATTGGGAGAACTTGAGTGATCCAAGGTTGGTCATGGCCTCCTCGGAGGTGAAACTGTGGTCGATCTTCTGCCATCGGACGCGATGCGGCGTCAATGGCAGACTCACCATCAGCGTCGCAAAGAGGTCGTTGAAGTCCTAAAACTCGGTGCGTTAGCCTTGCATCAACTGAGCGACACGTAAAACAAGACAGGAAAAGCCAAACACGGGCTAGGAAAGAGGGGTTCGGGAGCATGTGGCCGCTTTCAGCAGGATTGCAGTTTGCAACCCGCAGCATGTCTTGTCTTGGAAAACAGCGCAGCGAAATGTGCTCATGACGATTGAGAGGGGTCCTCGGAGGAGCAGTAGTTTGTGGGACGGCGGCGTCAGAGGGGCACCGCGGACATGTTCGGTTGACCATTGCCACAGCGCACAAGCTTAGCCGAAGCTCCAGGGCAACCCAATGGCCCTCGTTTCGATGGATTGACCAGGCTGACGAGGAACTTGTTGGAGAATCGAGGAGCAACGCGAAAAGAAACACGGAAAAGGCTTACCTTGGTGAAGGGACGGTCATCGTCAGTCATGCGAAGCAATCTCGAGGAAGTTTGATGCATGTTGGAACAGCGTGGCCGGCGAGGGACCTTGGACGTCTAGAGGGCGGCGCGTAGAGGGTTTATAGAGCGTCGGCAGTCGAGAAGGCTGGTGCCGAGATGGTTGCTCAGTAGTTGGACGCGGGCTTGGCCTCTCAGGATGTGTGAGACGGGGTTTCCGCGTTTGGATTTGGATGCGTCTGTGGCAGATGGGTCCACAGACAGATTGCGAATACGGGTCGTCGGGAAAGTCGCGTGGTTTGCAGGTGCAGCGGAACGGTGGGATGTGGGCGACGATGACGGATTGGAAGGTGTGCAGCGGGCGCGCAGGTGGAAACGACGACGACACTGGGTGGTGGAGGTGGACGAGTTGAGTGGACTGAGGGGGACTGGACGGGAGGAAGGAAGGGGGGAGAGGAAGCTGTTGATGTCGTCGTCTTGTCTTGTCGTCGTGGTCCAGGGGCGGGCAGGCTGGAGTGTAAGGTGGAGGTGCAGGCGACGTGAGCGAGGGAGCAGCAGTAGCATGCGTCTTTTGGATCAAGGGTGTGCGCTGCGCTGCTCGGGGTTTAACTCGACTGAGTCGACCGACCTGGGACTTAGCACGACGCGGGCCTTGGGATGATCGTGGACGAAAAAGCAGCCCCGACCGCATCCCTGGGCCCCTGTGGCTCCCACGCGGCAATCCTTGCAAGATCGAGCTTGTCACAAGATACTGCTTTGCCCTGCTCTGAGACTCTGCTTCCTGTGTGCAGGTCGACACGCCAGCACACGGCACATGTCCAACGACTCCGTTCGCGAGGCCCACGCCGGCAAGCAGCACGTTTTCTTCACTCGACTGCGACACGTACATGACATGACATGACATTGACCCGGGTTTCAGACGTGCTTCCGGTTGTTGACCAGTCGCACGCAGACGCAACGCAGACGCAGACGCAGACGCAGTGGGGATCTCCAAGATCTCCGTTTTCTTTTTGGCTGGGTGCCTCACCATGCATTCCACGTGCCCCCCGCACCCAGACCACGTTTTTCTCTGTGCCGGCCCGGCTCTCTCCCTCTCCCTCTCCCTCTCCCTCCCCCTCTCCCAGTCCCTCTCAAGAAGTACATGTGGCACGCCCACTGCCGTGTCTCTCACAAATCTCCGGCGTCATGTAGCGCGTTGCTCTCCCTGGCCTTCCCTCGCCGTGGGCAGCAAAAGCCCATCGTGTCCAGTTGCGGCCTAGCTGCCCTGCTCGGCGCCGGGACGAGACTTTAAATCCGGCCAGCCAGGTCTTGGTCTTTGCCCGCCGCTTGGTCTCATCTCTCAACCTCTGGTTATTGTGTCATATCTGTGCGCTGCCGCTGCTCTCAACAAGTCAACCTACGACCGCACACGCAGCCTTGTCCAACGCCCGTCTAGGGCTGCCACGGCCGCCGCCGGTCAAGGCCAGTGGCGTTGGCGTAGGTAGTTTGCCTCTGCTCCCCAGGGGCTCACACGCGTCAGTCAACCCTGCACTCTGCTGCGACCGCCGCCGGGTCCATCTGGGCACACTCGGATAGCCAACACGTGGCAGCCATGCTGTGCCATGCCATGCCCTTTTTTCGGCTTTTGCCTTTTTGCTTCTTCTCGACTTCTGCCTCTCTTCTCGGCGTCGACAGCCTTTGCCACGTCTCTCGCTGCCGGCGCCGCCTGGTGCACCGTAGTTCCTGCCCCCGTTGGCCCTAGCCCACCACATTTCATCTGCCCTGCTGCCGGCCTCTCTTTTGAATCAGCCCACCTGGTTGCGCCGGAGCTTTCATGACCTGATGACGGTATTATTACCCGCCCGTTGCGCCGTGTGTGGAGTTTCATTATGCCGAAAAGAGGCACGTCTCCCTTAGTCCAGGGAACATGCCGGGCTCTAGCCACCGCCGAAAAAATTCCACTTCTTATACCCGCCCGCCTCTCTGCGACCTCGCTTCCGCTTCATTTGCCCGAGCGAGAGCGGCTTTAATCCACGCTTCGTTTGTTTGTTTGTTTGCTTGTGTCTTTTTTTTTTTTTTTTTTTTTTGGCCCATCAATGTCTGCAGCGCGCAGCGTCATCATTGGCGGCGGCGTCGTCGTCGTCGTCAGAGCGCGTGGCCGCACTGCCCACCGCCAGCAGGGCGCATAGACCGCCCACGGTCAAATTTGCACCCGCTTTGACAACCACCACCACCATGTCCAAGCGCGCCTCTGTCAGGGGGCGATTGCACACGGTCACTGCCGTGCGACTGTGTTGCCATTGTCCCGACCCTCATCCGCTTGTCCCTATTTTCTGTTCCTTCCCTTCCCTCTTTGATGAGACAGGGCTAAGCAAGGGCGAGTCGTTGAGCGGGTCTGGATGCGGCGGCAGAAACACCATGTTCACTGGCATGCTGTGACACTCGCTGCGACATGACCCAAGCTTCCTCGTGGTTGACAGCCGCCGCCAGCGAAGGAACTCCCGCAAAGCCTGCCGGGAACAGCAGCCGGAATCCTGGCTCTGGTACCAAGTGCTACCTGCATCTGCACGACACGGGTTTTGGCCGCAAGGGATTCCGAGTCCAACTTGATCGCTACACAAGCTGGAGAGTGGATTCCAGACGCCCGCAACGCCAGCCGCCCGTTGAGTTAGTTGACCGGTGGTCGAAACCAAAGAGACTGAGACATGCGTGCCGTGAGCTGGCGGCTGCCGTTGTCGTCCACCACTTTCGCGGAACCACACGAGACTGGTGCAAGGTCGTAGCACACTCGACCAATCTTTTCCTGTAAACTTTTCACGGCAGGGGATGGAGTAGCCAAACTCATCTAACAAATTGTGCCGAAGCATCCAGACAAGGATGGAGAGCATTCGACTGTTGCTTGCTTCCAAGAACCGTGGTTGCGACTTGCGCGCCACGATTCTCGACACCAAGCCTCCATGTAGACGGTCAACCTGCGCGCTAGGCTTGCCCGCGGCCAACCCCGAAAATCAATTGTCAAAGACCATGGATGGCCAAGCACGACGAAAGGATGCTCGGCTGTGCCTTGTCCAGTCGTCTCTTTGCTCGTCATGTCGCTTGCAGCAACGCCTCAACCTTCCGGGATGGGTAGGATTGTCTCAACATGCTTCCTTCGCCACAGTCTTCCAGAACAATTCTACACTCACGTTCCTGCCTACGTAGTTTAGCCTCGTTCGGCTACGCTGATGAATGACGAGCATCCCATCAGATCAGAAATGCCCCCATTCTCCACGCAACCACGCCACACCGTGGCAGCGTGCTCCTGCTGCCCAGCGCCGCAACGCCAATCAATCCTTCGACCAGGGCTCCGCGGGCACCAGCGTTCTTTTCATGTCCGCGGATGACGCTTGCTACTGCATGCTTCTCTTCTTCGCTCGAGTTTCGCCATGACTGCGATCTGCATTACATCAGGTTTCAACATCAGCTCATCCCCGTCATCAACCTTCGGCCGTCTGTTGATTGCGTGGGGACTGCCAAGTTGGCCCCCAACCCGCCAACAAAAGGCCAGACCCGCTGAGAACTGCGACCAACATCCCTCGTATCCAAAGCAAAGCCGCCTCGTCGTCTCTCCAGCTGTTCTTCCCGTACAACACTGTGTATACGATTCGAGACCAATTGCTCGCCAGGAAGGTATCCCGCATGGCCAATGGCTTGCCAAATATATCTTCTCACCGCAAGGCCGCGACTTCAAACATCAGTGCTTCCGGGAGGCCCCTTCATACATGGCAAACGCTGAAGATCCTCGCTTGCTGGGCGAGAGGTCGACCAACCCGAGGAGGCGTAGTGAGAGTGCGGGGAGGGCGGTATACCCAAAGAGGCAATCCTCCCCCCCTGGTCTACTGTGCCTCAACACGCACTTTGTGTCTTGCCATTCTTGTCATCCTGCCCTATGCCATGTGTCAGGCCTGAGCACAGTCAGCACATCAGGCGTGGGGTTGCACAAAAGCCGTGGCGGTGGTGTTGTGTTGGCTGTGAGCTTTGTTGGTGAGGTCATGGTACATACTTCGACATCACATCAACTACATCCGCACACCCACCCACGTCTGCTCTTTGCCCACCATCCAACGAATGCCTTCTGAAATCTTTCATTCCTGAAAAACAGAAGCGCACTTGCGCCTAGCCTCGTTGTCTCAACCACTGCGCTCATTGTCCAATTGACCCGTCTTCCTGGTCTCCACACAGTCGGGAGATTAGGGGCCAACCTCCAACACCTCCAGTCAACCGGCGCATTCGCTGCCGAAGAAAACAACAACCTCACCAGTGACACAGGAAATCGTTCGCATCAGAGAATTCTCGGTCTTCTCCACGCCGCTCGCCTGTTTGTATACCTTGGTTAACCCGTCCCGTCCCAGCCTACTAGGTAGCCCAGCCGCTCGCCCCCCATCAGCTCAACACTTGGTTGTACACATTATGCTTCACCATCCCTACCAGACTCTCGACTCCACCCGTGCTCCACCCTTCGTACTCCAATCGCCATTGCCTTCCACTGCTTCCTCGAGACGGCTCGAGACGAGACGACGCGCTGGACTCGAAGCGCGCCGTAAACTTCCCGTCCCTCGTCCCTTGTTTGCCTCTCCTCCAACCACGACCCGCGAACCCATCAAACCACTCCATCTTGCTTCCTTCTCTCGCGCTTCCATAGAGTCTATCTGCATGCCTCGAAACGAGCTTTCTCCAACTCTAAACCAGCAGACTACCGTATGCGCGTCGATCGCTCAGCCCGAGCAAACCCAACCCAACGCAACCTCCCTACCTCACCCTAGCCCAACCCGCCGTGTTCGACACGAACGAACAAGCGAACATGCGAACCAATGGACAGGCCCGCCATGCGCGGCATGCAATCCTGCAGCGCAAGCAGGCAGCAGCATCAGCAGCAGCAGTTTTCAAACTGCCAACAATGCGCTTCTTTTCGTTTTGTCCTCTCTGCTCCCCGCACGCGCGCGCGCGCGCGTGGCACGGCGATCAAACGCGCTGATGCGCTGCGCACCACCTCACTTGCATGTCTGTCCAGACACACGTGGGCGCAACGCGACGCAACGCAACGCGATGCAGCGGCAATTTTTGAGTGCAGTGCTGCTGCGGCCAACGGGCCATGGCCCACTTGGCTCAGAGCGCTCACGCGCACAGCAGCGCCCCGCGTGCCGCTGCGTCGGGTTCGCTCGGGAGGCTAATGGTGCTGCTGGCAGCAGGCGTGTAAATGTAGGTAGAAATGGCATGCCTGCCGACGATAGGCCACTTCGGCATCGAGGGTCGGTGCGCAGCGTGTATCAAGGATTCCCTCGCCAGACAGTAGGGATGGGGTTGTGGATGGCGCTGATGTGCGACGCGCGGGGAGACAGCGGACCGGGGGCAGCGCGGACGGATGGCGATATGGCAAAGTGGCATGATCAATGGGCATTTAGAGCTAGGTTGGCGGCGGATGGGACGAGAAGATGGCCATGTCGTGGACGACGAAGGGAGGCTTGTCCTTGTCGTTTCCCTGCCATACTCTGCACACACCTCTCTTTCCTCTCGCGTTTCTCTCGTTCAGGACCTTGTCTGCTGCGCCTTTCTTTCGTACCAGTCGGTCTCGCCGCCGCTGCCTTTCCAGCGTCCGTCTTTGCTAGCTGGTTGTGCCGAGCTGGGGCGGACCGCCATGACAAGGCTATGGAGCAGATGTGGAGGTGGGAGCGAATGTCTGAGAAGAAAGAGTGCCGGTTTCTCGCCGTTCGCAGCAGCAGGTAGACCGAGACACAGGGAGGCCTGTTCTTGCGTTCAGGATACTGCGCTGCGCTGTGCGATGCTGCGCTGCACTCAATCGACCATCCATCCTTCTGTCCGCGGACGCATGTGGCAGACTCGGAGACAAAAGAAAGAAAAAGAAAAGAGAGCGTCATGGCATGCAGGTCATCGAATCTCTCATCTTTGTGCCTGGGAGGCGCTCTCGACTACGGAGTACTTGTCCCTCCATCTCTCTCTGTCCATGAAGACTTGCAGTATACCACCAACTTACCACGACAGCCATGCACTGCAACAGTCCTGATTGGTCAGGTCACGACAGCCCCAGCCCCCCAGCCTCCCCTTCCCCGTCATCGGCGCAAAACGTGCGAGGCGGAGGCGTACGCATACTCGCACGCCTACAGGTGATGCGAATATGCAAAGCGTCGTGACACGACATTTGCATGTATGTACACGCCGTCCGACATACGCAGCAGTACCCGACGCAGTGGGCCATGGATGGACAGAGAGGATGAGGAGGGGTTGGAGAGCGGCGAGGCCGACGCCGAGTTGCATGATGGATCCGATAGGACAACGACGTCGTCGACTACGTACAGCTGCAGGCGGAAAATTTTCCTACTTTTGCGTTTGGTTTTCTTTTCTTTTTTTTCCTTGTCGTCGCCATCTCTACGAACGCGCCGCAAGGTATCGTGTGGCCTGACATGCGAGACTTATTTTGAGATGAGCAAGACAGCGGCGGGTGTCTCGAGACGGGAGCAAAGCCAACGAGCGAGCGAGAGGGGGGGAGACGGGACGGAGCGGTAGGGTTTGTTTGTGTCGATTGGGTGGGACGGCAGATGAGACAGTTTTAGCTTTCTTGGGCAGAAGAAGGGCGCGCTTTTCTGTGGTGAAAAGGGTGTGTGGGTATAGTTTGGCTTGTCTTGCTGCTGTTGCTGCTGGCGTCGCCACCTCCGGGCCACTGGCTGCCGGGCCAGTGAGGCGCTTTCGGGCGGCCGTTGACAAGTTCCTCGTCGCGTGGCTTCGCTGTCCACCAATGTGTCGTGCATGACGCCTGGCCCCTCCCCCGCTCACCCACCATCTGATGTGATGTTGTTTTGGCTTCCCACTCGCTCGGCCTGGTCCGGGTGTGTGCTGCACGGCGGGCTGAGCTCGGCCGCATCCAGACAAGGTGCTCCTTGTTGCGTATCCTGGAGCCTCGTGGCAGCCGTGGACGCTGCGGATGCGGATCCCACGTGCCCTGGCTGCGACTGTCCGCTTCCCCTTGCCTAGCTATGCCTGTGGACGTGACATGGAGATGGTGTGGACGAAAGTCGGACGAGGGGGTGTGTGGGGGCCAAGAAGGGGGCGTGTCTATACTTCGTCTCTCAACGCCTCACGTCATCCTCATGATTGCTTGCGCGTGCCCTGGACTCTCCTCTCCGTCTCCTTCACCTCACCGCCCACTGACTCTCTGCTGGGCTGCGGCCCCACGCCGTCAGCCCTGGGAGCCGGTTGCTGCGTGAGGCCGAGTCCACCATCCCTCCCCGCCGTAGGCAGCCATCCCTTCCCGCCGTAGGCAGGCGCACCGCGATCGATCTTAGGGCTCGACCGCTTTTCTTGCTCGGCATGGTGGAGCAAAAGGTCCAACGGAGTCATCTATTCGGTCCACATCCTACTCTTTGGCAACTTTGTTCATGACAGCGGTTTCAGCCCGCAGGCTCCTGAAATGCGAGGAAGGTCCAAGAGATCCAACAGCATCTGGCCGAACCATCGTGGAGAGCTGTGCGAACGGGTTCCGGTCGTGGTCTTTCGAGGGTCGCAGGCGGACAATGGTAAGCCTGGCGGCATTTCGATGATGCGGGGATTCTGCCGGCCAAATCTCACTTCCTCTTTCTTTGGACGTGGCCAAAATGTGGGTTGTATCGTACGGCAAGGACCGTGTGGCTTGCAAGACGTTGGTGCGCTGAGAAAGAAGCGCAATCTATCTCGACTGTCGCTATTGCTCAAAGTGAGCTTGGAGAAGGGACTTTTGTTGACTCACTCTGAATGGTAGTGGCACAAAAGCTCAACACCAGTGTCCAAATCTTCATTGATCAATGCTCAATTTGAAGAAACCAAAGACTCAGGTTCCTCTGCTCTACCGCGAATGACATACATGCGAGGCGTAGTTGAGGCTTTTTGTCCCGACAGTCTACCAGTTCAACGCCAGTTTGAAGTCCAAACTAGCTATTAGACCGATTCTCCGTGGCCTTGTTGATCCGGCAGATGGATTTTGCTTTGAGTAGCCACATCAGTCAACAACCTTGCCAGTGCGCCATCCGACGCGTCGTGGGGATCACTGCGAGCGCAAACGGCGCGTGTTGCTGTTGAGGTTTGATGCGCAGCGGCGATTGCCCAGTCCTTTCGTCCGGCGGACATCTCCCCGGCTGCCTGAGGGCGGTCAACTTCAGGCGCCTGAGGATACGAACAAGGACACCGACACCGCAAAGTCCATTCGTGGCATGTTGAGCTGCCATGGCAACATGGAAGTGTCTTTGGCGGGCGCGAGCGTTGGACCTGGGATGTTCCCCTGTTGCCCTTGTTGACCCCTGAAGCAGCCACAGGCACCTAAAACAATCTGCCCTTGACAGTCGAGACCAGCTCTTCAGGGAACCATGGCTCATGATACAAGCCTTGATCAAACAAGGATCTGTGGTTCTGTTGACCGGTGGTTTGGTCCCAAGCCTTGGAGCGGCCATCATTCGATTAGGGGCTGTCGTCTTTTCAAACCCCCCTTTCGACGCACAAGTCGTCCACTGTCGCCTTCGTGAGGATTGTCCTCTCGTGACTGTGCTTCTGGATGCTTTGTTTGCGAGACCCGTGTGTCTAATTCACCGGCGTGGCCCCGAATGCCTCTGCTATCCGTCGATGTCGGTGAAGCAGGCCATAATTTTTCCGAGCTCGAGTTCGAGTTCGCATTCATCAACATACGGCAAATACAGGGAGCGGGTAAGTGCGCTGGATGTTGGACATTGCATGAGTCCCCGAGCTCTTGAAAAAGGGCGGACCAAAGAGACGGCCGTTGGGTCGCAGTGAGTTCACGATCTGACCGCACGTCTACCCAAGGGTGCCAAAACCTCGGGGTCAAGCACCGAGGGCATTCTTCTCGTAGATTTGTCCGCCAATCAATTGGCATGAATTGACATGCTAGGGGAAAACGTTTGTGTTGCCCGTGTGTTGGTTGTCGCTGGCGGATTAGCAACGACAAGATAATGCGCCGAGAGGTCGCAAATCTTCCTTTCAGTCATGGGAAGAACCACTCTCCATTATCTTCAAAAAGACTGAATTGTAGGATCATCTTGCACGTATTCGAACATCAAACGGAGCATGCCGGTAACTTCAAAGTGATGCTCGGCCCTCTGAATGACGTGGATGACATATCCAGATGGAACAATGCGCAGGCGGTGACCAACAAAATGACTCTGTGGTGGACAGGCCGTGATGTCGCGGAGGTTGAAGTGTTAGGGGGGTGTCAGTTGAAATAAGGGACCTTCGTCCAGGACACAGGGTGAGTCGAGTCTTTGAGAATGTTGTGGACTCTCAAATGCCCTGATTCCCCTTCATTGTTCTTGCTGTGATTGTCCCAAGCGTCGAGATTGGGAGCAGATCCATAGGTGGGACAGAAAGCCAAGTACATGACTTGGTGGAAACCAATCATGGCACATCCCTCTTGGTCGGCAGTCAGCCAAAAGCTTCCCACACCACCTCTCCTAGCGATCAGAGTTCTCATCGTCAATGCCTCTTCGCACTCTGACCACAAGGATTGCCTTCACCTGGTGTATCGGAGACGAAAGGGTCAACATCCTCCTGGTCCCCTAAGCGTTGTGTGCTCGATACAGCTATCTTTCGGATATTCGGTTCCTACGGCACAGTGCTTGACCAATGAATGAGCGTCGTGGAAGAGTGCAATCCAAGTGACGAAGTCGAGGAAGCGATTTTAGGCATCTGTATTTGCCAGGAGTCTCTCTCAATCAGTCGATCAATCTCCACACTCCTCAACGCTTGACACAGTAATGACTGGGCCAAAGAGAAGTGTTCTGGTCCAAGAAATAGTCACCCCTTTCGGTGAGGTCCTTGACAGCTGGTGTTGGAACCGAGCAAGGAATCAACGCAATGCATCGAATGTGTGAATGATGACTTGTCATTCTGCCATGTCCATCCCCTCGGCACGGCACGATCCCCAGTCCTGTCCGCGGAGATTAGCCCGGTTCATGCAGGCTCGTCACACTTCAGGTGTTCTACGCTCACGTACGCGCAAGGCGCAGTCTGGGCAGTGATACACACGACAGGGCGGTGAAGAGCAACATGCTTGGACAAGTGGATCCGGCTCGCGCAGAGACGACCTCGCTGCAACTTTTCCCACAACGAGGCATTTGATTCGGCAGGCTTGCATGATGATCACAACGCGTGTAAGGGATATCAACCCTCGCTCCGGCTCTCGTGGAACGTGCTCAGATGCTCACCACGACGGGTTTGTGCCCCGAAGTCTACTTGTAAAAGTCAAAGCAATTACGTGTTGGCAAAGGCGTGGGACTCTAGTGCAGCCAAAGAACTCGTGGCCGCCGGCTTTGAACAGTCTGGGAGTACCCCTTCCTAGCCCGTTGCCGCTCTATACCGTCGGATTCCCGCTGTAAATAAGCTCATGTTGTGGATATCGTTTTCCTGGGTGTCTATAGCCCACCACCAACCAGAGGTCTACACGGACTTCTAGACTCAAGAGGGTATATGACCTCCATGGATAATTAGGCTCCTTGTTGCCGCTATCCAGGGTATTTTTGGCCAAACACTGGCTTGATTACTCGTGGTTCAGTCGGAATTGAGTCGACTTAACCACAGATCTTGCGATTCTTGAAGCGTTGTCGTTGGTCTCCTTGGTTCCTAACGGGGACTAAGCGAGTGGGAATGACCAGATTTTATCTTCTCGATAACAAACTATCCCGTGGCCCAGTGAAATCTTCCGAAAGTATTGAGTCGAGCTGCAATTTGTGTTTCGGGAGCAGAGGACCTCGCATTGAGCGAGAGATCCGAGTCTCCTTGCGAGGATGGTTGTTGGCACCAACTTGCCCCAATCAGCCGTCACGCATCCACTGTCTTGACCGAACTTGAAGCTGCCATATGGTACTTCGAGAAAGCTTGTCAATGGAGATAAGTCGGAACATGTTAAATGTCCGGCCCGTAAAAGCGAGTGGTGTTGGCGATTAAATTCGCCAAGTGCGAGCGAAAATCGCTGTTGAACATCTGCTGCTGCGCAGAAACCGAGACATTGTCTTTCCATGGTCGGTTCCAATGTGCCCGAGAAATACTTAGCCTCGGAGCAGCGATCCGCCGTCTAGTTCGATTTTGTTTCGATTCAAACGCTTTCCTGACGGGTCAATGGTGACGTCGTAAAGGTGAGGTCCGGAAGAAAAGAAGACTTTTTCTTTTTCTCTTCTCGTCTTCCGTGAAGAGACGCTCAAGGAATGGGGAACCGTCTCTGGCTGACATTTAGACACATGTGCGGGAGAGGAGTAGTTGCGTTCCAAGTAGAGACACCGGTGTCAGAACAACTTGCCCTGGAACATTTTAGCAGGAGAAGTGACCGTAGAAGTGACCAAAAAATGAATCGATGAAAGTAAAGAACATACAGGGTGTGATACCAAAGTCATATGACAAACAAAATGCTTTCAAACGTCGGCCATTCATTGCGATGTCTTGGAGTCGGACACGGGAAGTGGCGACGTGGAGCGTCCAATATCCGGAAAAAGAGGGGAGGTAGAGCTTTCAACTACCAACGATATCATGGAAAGTCAAGATGGCACGACGGAGCTGAGCCAGCCTCATGTTGGTCAGGTCGTCGAGAGGACTTGCATGACGTAATGTTGTGATTTTGCTGCAAAAAGCTGAGGTGGAGGGCAACCGGCACCAGGGTCAACATCTGGGGGTCGGCCCGATTCCGCGCAGTCGCGTCTCCCGACCGCGAAGGTCCAGCCGGAGACATCAAGAATGCGAATTGCAACACCATGAGTGACCAAGAGTCGGAAGCATCGCGCGCGCGAAAGCGCACTTTTGACGAGACGAAAGACGCCCCAGCCGCCAATGGCGACGGTATGTCGATTTACTATTGCCCCACGCTCGAGGCTAACCGATCGCTCTGCAGATTCATCCTCAGACGACGATGACGATTTTGGCCCGGCGCTCCCTTCGCATGCCCCAAAGAAACGAAAGCGAAAACTTCCATATGCCAACCTCTATGTTGCCGCGCTGCCTGCTGCGGAGCGGTATTCGCGCTCCTTGATGCACAAGGACCAGCTGTGCTACACAACCTTTACGCCGCTCACAGACTTCCTCATAACGACGTCGATCGACGGCGTCGTCAAGTTCTGGAAGAAGAACAAGGGAGGAGTGGAATTTGTGAAGGAATACAGCGCGCATGGCGGCAAAACAATCATATCGGTCAGCGTCAGCGCAGATGGCCGCAGCTTTGCGACGGCCGGCGGAGACAAGACGGTCAAGATCTTTGACGTGGTCACCTTTGACCTGCTCACCGTGCTGGAGTTTGAGTCGGTGCCCAAATGCGTTTGCTGGATACACAGAAGAGGCGCCCCGCTGCCGCTTCTCGCCGTGTCGCTCGAGAGCGACAGCTTTATTAGAATATACGACGGACGAGGTGAGAACAAGGAGCCACTGCATGTTCTGAAGCGCATGCACCGGCAGCCAGTCTCGCTGATAGCGTTCAACAACGAGTATGACTGCGTCATCTCCTGCGACGTCGGCGGCATGCTCGAATACTGGGCGCCGCAAGAGCCCTTCAACCTGCCCGACAACGTCTTCAAGCTCAAGAGCCAAACCAGCTTGTATCTATTCAAAAAAGAAAAGAGCGTGCCATCGTCCTTGACCATATCTCCCGACGGGAAGCAGTTTGCCACCTTCTCATTCCCGGATCGACAGGTGCGCATCTTTGACTTCGCCTCGGGCAAACTGCACCGATGCTACGACGAGTCAATCAATACAGCCATTGAGATGCAACAGGCGGGCACGGCGTACCACAAGTTTGAAGATCTCGAGTTTGGACGCAGGCTTGCCGTCGAGCGCGATCTCGACAACGAGTTTACGCGTCCAAGGATGAACGTCGTCTTTGACGAGACGGGGCACTTTGTCTTGTACGGATCCATCGTGGGTGTCAAAGTCCTGAACACATTTGAAAATCGCATCGTCAAGGTCTACGGCAAGACGGAGCCATTTCGCCCCCTGAATCTCACCCTGTATCAAGGCCAACCGGACAGGAAGGCTGTGACGACGGTCGAGATGGCTGCTAGCGACAATCCTTTGCTGAAGGAGGCCGAGGCTCGAGACGCTTTGTTGATTAGCACGGGCTCTGCAAAACCGCGCTTCTACATGTTCAGCAACGACGAGCCGTACGTCCTTCACCCCCGAAACCTCGAGATCGACGTTGCTAATAGTGTACGTACAGAGTTAGCAAGTCAGAGCGCGACGTGCACAACGAAAAGCCGCGCAACCTGGCCGCCTCGGGGCCTGCAGCAGCAGATAAAGCCAGCGAAACGCGCAGCGGTGCCGTCGCCACGCTGCACACGACCATGGGCGACATTGTGCTGCGGCTGCTCCCGCAGGTGGCGCCGAAGGCAGTCGAAAACTTCGTTACGCACGCGCGCAACGGCTACTACGACAACGTCCTCTTCCACCGTGTCATCAAAGGCTTCATGATCCAGACGGGTGACCCGCTCGGCGACGGCACGGGCGGCGAGAGCATCTGGGGGTCAACCTTTGAGAATGAGATCAGTCCTGACGTCAAGCACAAGAAGTACACGCTCAGTATGGCGAATGCTGGTCCCAACACCAATGGCTCGCAGTTCTTCATTACCACGGCTGACACGGTGAGTTTGTCCCCTCTACTCCCTACCACCTCCTTGTACCGAGCTAGACTGACGTGCGACTTCTTTAGCCATGGCTCGACGGCAAGCACACGGTGTTTGGCAAGGCCATTGATGGGTGGGATGTCATCCACGCCATCGAGAAAACGTCAACGCACAAGGAGAAGCCCAAAGAAGACATAAAGATTGTCAGCATCTCGGTGTCTTGAGGAGAGAGGTAGTCACTTGGCTTATGCAAGGCACCATAGAGAGGGCCATGAAATATGGCTTCATTGGATACATTCATTTCAACGAAGATACTTGCAATACGTTTTCACTCGATGCCTACCCGTCTGCCTGGGTAAAGCTTGGGCGAGGGATGGTGTGATGCTGGTATTGGCAGAAGGTGTTATGGGAGCATGGGGAGGGCAAATGGTGAGGGTGAGTTGGAAGAGTGAAGACTACCAAGAGTGAACCATTGGAAGGACATGAATGGATGTTCAAGCTTGTCTTTTTATCTTCCTCTATCAAAAACCCTTTCCCATGACATACATGTATTTTGGGGAATCTCTTAACCACTGCTGTCCAGGAAATACGGATGCTTTACTTTTCCTTTTCTTGCCTTTCATCCAAAACCATTTGATCCCCCATAGCTTGCTCTCTTTCTGCTCTGCCTCCAAGCTCATGGCCATCCGAATTTTCATCGGCATCTCTCCAGTCCCCATCCACGTTGTTCAGTTGAGAGGAAAAAGGAGATTCATTCATGTCCAGCCCGCAAAACACCTTGCTTTGGACTTTTGGCTTGTCCCCCTCCGCCATAAACAATCGCTTCATCATGAACGCGTAACGGCGCTACCACTGACTGCCTTTTCTCTGTTGGCCCGCCCTCCGACCAAACAAAGGTGATGAATTGTAGGGTATTTCGTTCCTCACTGCTCAGAGCGGTTCTGGTTGCCCTTGCCTCCCTTGCCGCGGCCGCCTTGGCCGCCCTTCTTGTCGCCTTCGCCGCCTCCCAGGGCGTCGCCGCCGCCGAGCGTGAGAGCCGCTGTTGCTAATCTGTTGGACAGGTCGATCTGGGTGCGGATGGTGTTGGCGAGGTAGGAGACGAGCAGGACATCCTGGATGTGTTTGTTGCTGCAGGTCCAAGTTAGCTTGATTGGAATTCCTCTGCTCCTGCGAGGAGAGAGTGGAGACATACAAGTCGCGCTCAATGTCCGCGGGATCGACCTTGGGAGCAAGAGACAGGGCGTTCATGAGGAACTGGCCGAGTGCGCTCGACGGCTGCGCCTCCTCGTCCAGCACGTTGTTGACGTAATTCGACACGCGCTCGAGCATCTCCAACACCTGCTCCGTCGAGCGCTCCAGAGCCTCAATGTCTGTCTGGATGGTCTGGCTCCGGTCTTCGCGGTCCTTGGCGCCCGAGATCAACTCGAGACCGCTCTTCTCGGCCTCGCCGTACTTGATGTCGTAGGGGACGGGAATAAAGGAGCAGCTGTCGGCGGCGCGCTCGGCAGTGACGCCAATCGGGGCAGAAATGTAAGCGCGGGTCTCAATGTCCTGGCCGGGAATGTTGGAGACGGTCAAGTGGACGGCAGGGTGTGGCCAGGCGCCCTCGCCTTGCTGGCTGTAAAAGTTCTGGATGAGGGCCGAGAAGGTGTTGAGCTCTGCGCTGGTCGCGTACCAGCCGACGAGGACCTCGCGCGGGTTGGCGCGCAGGTGCAGCGCCAGCATCTGCTTCTGGTAGTCCATGTCGACCTCGACTTGCTCTTGCGTCTCCGTGTGCGGCACGGCGTAGCAGTTGCGGATCTCGACTTCGGTGCCATCTTCACTGCGCACACCAAGCAGGGTGCCGATGACGCGCTCTTGTTCGGGGTTGCGGCGGAGCGAGTGGTCGAGGATGGAGAACAGGGCCTGATCAATGCACCATTGCGTTAGTCGGTGCTTTCCAGGTGTCTCTGGCGACTTTTCTTTCAACAACAATGGGGTCCGCGGGAACGCACTTGAGGCTGGATCACGACGTTGAGTGGGGCAGTCGACGGCTGGGCTCCGATGTGCGCAGGACCAAGGGGCCGGGCGAGGTGGAGGAAAGAGTCGGTGTCGGCCATGGTGGGCGAGGAGCGGTGCGGAGTGGGATGGAGGTTGGGGCGGACGAGGTGGAGGTGTGGCGGGCGTGATAGGTAGCTGGCCTTTGGGGAATATCTTCTTTGATACCCGGCGTTGGCCCGCGCGAAAGAAAGGTGTTGTTGATATTCCGGTGCCGTCAAAGTGCGCGAAATCTCATCCGACCAACCAAGCGATTAGATAAGTACGGTCGCCCGTAGCCAGCCACTGCGCAGAAACTTTTTAGGCTGGCCACGACTTTGCACTCGACGACTCTTCCAGCAATTTGCAAATTACCATGGCGCCATTCCGAGGAAGAGGACAAGGCAGAGGACAAGGACGAGGACGAGGCAGAGGCCGTGGCAGGGGTGGTCGCGTCGTCGGTCGCCATACTTTTACCAAATCCAGGATTGAGGATTCCGAGAGCGACTCCGAAGGTCCCCAAGCTGAAGACGAGCCCATGGATTCTGGCTCCGAAGACGACCAGATTTCGGAAGATGATGCAGACGAGGACCCTGTACCCGCCGCGAAGCCCTATTCCGCCTTACTCCAATCATTGCAGTCTGAACATCAGGAAGAGCCAAAGAAAAAGAGAAGAAAACTTGAACATCCAACTACGGCTGAATCGACATCTGCTGCCCAAGACGACGAGTCTGCAGAATCTCAAGATCTTGAAGAAGCCGAGCGCCAGGAAGTTTCAGACTCTGACGACGAAGCCCCGGACTCTGACGACGAAGATCTGTCTGATCCGTTTGAATCGCACTTTTCTAGACCAGATGAGAAAGAGCTACCCAAGAGACTAAAGGCTATCGAAGACAACCAATGGGAGACAAAAAAGACCGACATTCCAGGCGTGGGAAGATGCACCACTTTATCATCGGGTTCAGATGAACTCTCGAAGAAAGCGCCATCCTCACCAGAGCAGCTGAAACTCAAACAGAAGCTGGGCTTGAAGGCGAAAGAACTCTTGCCAGAATTGAACAACATTCAAAGGAACATCGCCGCGCCTCTCTTCAACTACCAGGACATCCTTTTTGGGGGTCGGACAGCCCAGAATGCTCAGTCACTCCGCGACATCACTTGTCTTCATGCCTTGAACCACATCTTCAAGACGCGAGACAGGGTGGTCAAGAACAATGCGCGTTTAGCCAGAGAGAAAGATAGCGACGAGTTGGAACTCAGAGATCAGGGCTTCACAAGACCCAAAGTTCTGATGCTGCTCGAGACTAGACAAGCATGCGTCAGGGCGGTTATTACGATCATGAAGCTATCTGAGCCAGAGCAGCAGGAGAACAAGAAGCGATTTCAAGACACATTTGACCAAGTCGAGGAGCGCTTCGGAGAAGAGAAGCCCGAGGACTTTCGCGAGCTCTTCGAAGGCAATGATGACAATGACTATCGTCTTGGCCTCAAGTTCACCCGCAAAACAGTCAAGTACTTTTCACAATTCTACAACTCGGACATCATCTTTGCAAGTCCTTTGGGCTTGCGTCGGGCTATTGAAAAAGGCGGAGAGTAAGTCATTTCAAGCCTCTGGAAGCGTGGCTTCATTCTGACCAATGAACAGTAAGAAGAAGAAAGACTTTGATTTCCTCAGCTCTATCGAACTCGTGGTCGTGGACCAAGCCGACGCCATGCTCATGCAAAATTGGGAGCACGTCGAATACATCTTCTCCCATCTCAACCTCCAGCCAAAGGACGCCCACGGCTGCGACTTTAGCCGCGTGCGAACCTGGTACCTCGACAACAAGGCACCGCATTTCCGGCAGACCGTCGTGCTTTCTGCCTACCTGACTCCTGAGCTCAACTCGCTCTTCAACAAGCACATGCGCAACATTGCCGGCAGGGTCAAGATACAACCCACGTACGACGGTGCCATGCTCGATATTGGCCTTTCTGTCAAGCAAACTTTTAGCCGTTACGATTCGCCCTCGCCAGCCAGCGATCCGGACGCGCGCTTCAAACACTTCACCAGCGCCATTGTGCCCGCCCTGACGCGCCTTCCAAAGCCTGCCGAAGGCGGAAAAGGCATCCTCATCTTCATTCCGTCGTACCTAGACTTCGTCCGTGTCCGTAACTACTTCGCCACGTCAAGCACAACGCAAAATGTCTCGTTTGGCGCCGTCTCCGAGTATGCAGAGCAGGCCGAGGTGCGCCGTGCGCGCTCGCACTTTCTGACCGGCCGCCACTCGGTGCTGCTGTACACGGGTCGCGCGCACCACTTCCGGCGGCACTTGATCAAGGGCGTCAAGAGGGTCGTCATGTACGCGCTACCGGAGAACCCACTATTCTACAAGGAGGTCGTCGGCGATTTCCTGGGGTCTAGCATTGCTGAGGGTAAACTGGATCCCAGCGAGGCCAGCGTGCGGTGCGTGTTTTCCAAGTGGGACGGTCTGCGTCTGGAGCGCGTTGTGGGGACGAAGCGGGTGGGCAGCATGTTGAGGGATAAGAGTGGTGACACATTTGACTTTATTTAAGAGCATGGAAAAGGCGTTCGGTGTGCGCGAGGTATCGGAAAATCAGCATTCTAGGCAGCGAATGGTTTCATTTGAAGATTCACCGTTCACGCGCACCGTGTACAATCTCTTCAAATTCCTGAACGGCAACATTTGTAATTGATTGTCCAGAACTCTGATGGAACAGAAGACAGAGGATATGCAAAAAGCTGTCAAGCGCACAGGCCGCGAACTTTCAACGGAAGGTGATTTTGGAGGATCAGTCAATTCAGTTCCCTTCCCTTCATGACCTAAAATCCTTGAGTCCAAATTTCGACGTTCTTTTCAAGTCCGGAAATTCTACGTCAGCGGACTTTCAAGGAAGCCTGCAGTTGTCCCAAAATGAACTAGCCAATCAGCATGACTCTCCAATCCTACGCAACATCATCCATCGCACTCACCATGTCCAAACTTGTTCCTTCGGGCAGCCTTGCCCTTTCTAGCGACGCGCAGCGGGCCTTCGCGCCAGTCAGACTTTGCCAACGACGTTTCGCCAGTCGGTCGTTCTCGTGCATCATGGCCATATGCTTACCAGCGGCAGAAAAAGAAAAGAAAGTCTGGGCAACTGATCCCGCATGCTTACTATACGCATAGATGTGCATACATAATCGGCCGCCTGGCATCGTGAGCAGACGTCTACAGCAAAGCAGATTCATTAAGTAGATCGACCTCGGTTTGTGCTGCCTTCCTGGTGCCTATTAACCGACCACCCTGCCGCGTTTCTAATGCTTTTCAAGAACGACAGTAGGCTTTGTCGGCCTGCTTGGACAAACAAAACGGGCAGGTCCAGCGACGCAACAAATCCATTGGTTCGGCTGTCGTCTGCTGGTCGGCTTGGGACGCGTCGCATGCTACCACGTGGTCGACCAGCCCCAGGTTGCGAGCAGATGAGGCGGAGGCGTCGATGCCGGCCAGCCGCGCTGCGCGGTTTGCTGCGCGGTTTTCTTCACATGCGCGCGAGCGGGCTGGCGGAACGGGTTCACGGCAAGTCGGTCTTGGCGGCACTGCTTGTGCAGCGGGCGCCGCGGATGGGTGAGCTGTGAATTGGGGGTGACAATGTGCCATGTTTGTATCGTGGACTGGCTCTTGGTTATAATGAAAGACACAGGCAGAATTGTTGGCAAGGTAAAGTGTAGGCAGAAATGTTCTGGATCATGAAATTTTGTCGACTGCGCTCAGCAACATGGAAAAACGAATGCACAAACAAGGGACGGGCTGACACACATGATGCATTTCCACGAGGCCTGCTATGAGTTGTTCCAACCGTCGACGTCGCCTACCTGATCGCACTTCATCCGATGCATGTCCATAGCCCACTTGATGCGTCTAAAGTGTGACTAATGAGGAGTAGCAGCGGCAAGAAAATGGGAGACAAAGTGAAAAAGACAGCAAAAGGGGGAGAATAAAACTCCATGCTCCACGTATTAAACACAATCTATGCAGACAAGACAAATTGCCGTGGTAGCGGCAAAAAAGAAGGCTTAAAAGGGGGAGACAAGGCAAAAGCCAACGCAAAAAGGCATGGAGTGAAGAAGATGGGGAAACTCCTACCATGATGCCTTCAACTAATCATTGCTCAAACATTCCACACATGCTATCATTCCATCGTGGTCTTCTTACTCTCGAATTTCGAGCGGTTCATCTTGGCTTTGGGAGAGATCAAGCCGCAGCCGTGGGTTCACCCAATCTCAGCGCCAGCAAAGCGCGCAGGTCGGTGACGTGCTGCAAGCCCTCGAGCAGCGGAACCAAGTGCAGCAGGTCGTTATCGGTTGGGTCACTGATCCAGCCTTCAATTGGAATAGCGTTGTCTGGTTCACACGCTTAGCACACGTGTCGGTTGAAGATAGAATTCGGCTTACCTTCGTGGAAAATGTAACTCATTGGACTGTTGTCCACAATCATCACCTTGCTCAGGTCCGGCTCGACCTGAGCCAAATCTTTGATGTATGCGCCGTTCCTGAAGGTACAGTGCTGCCGGTAAAAGCGTCCAGCAAAGTACTTGCGCTCCAGCTCAAGCCAATCGATGACGGGATCGGCGTATTCTTGAACGGAAGCAGTGAATATGACGAGGTTGTACCACTTTGAGACTTTGCGCAAGAAGTCGTCGCAGTGCGGTCGTTTGTGCACATAGTACAAAATGGGAACTTGAGGTCCAACAATCTGCCCAGCAGCTCCAATGGGCTGGTTCAGCTTTACTTCCACCATATGCCCCGTGGTATAGCGCCCTCCTTTGGCCATGCTGTGGATCAGAGTTTCATCGAGATCCAAGATCAAGGTCTTTTGGTGTGGACCATACTGCGAGGGCGCATTGGCAGCATAGGAGGGCTGGCGGCGCGGGACCAGGGGTCGCGGAGGCACTGGAGCACGGGGAAACTTGAGCTTTGAGGATGGGCCTGGGCTTGTTGGTGATTTCAAAGCGGCTACTGCAGCGTCTTGAGGTGTGGGACCATTTTCGGAATGTTTGGTGATGCTGGCCGTCCGGCTCTTCCTCTGCTTGCGGTTCCGCAGCGCATCCTCATTGTGAAGCTTTATTCGGATGGAACGCCTCGCCGGGGCAATTTCGTCGCCGGCGGAGAGGGAAGATCTCGATCTTGTGTGCTTCGCCGGGCCGTCATCATCGCGGGTAGGTGGCCTTTCGCTCTCCGAGTCTGAAGTTATCGCAACCGAGCTCGTAGTAGACGACACTGATGGTGATCTTTTGGGAGATTTACGTGGTATGTTTTTGCCAGGACCACTTCTTCGTCGCAGACGGTCCTCGGCAGCCTCGGCCGTCCCATCGCCCTCAATCTTGATTCTCTCTATGCTAGTCCGCCGTCGTTTCTTGCGAGGGAACTTCCGGCCGATTCTGTAAAGTGGCATGAGGGTGCTAAAGTGACCGTTGTCGTCGTAAAAGCATGAGGCCAGATATCTTGCAGGAGCAACGGCTACTGTCAAGACTGCTTTGAGCCCGCCAACCACGGCGGTAGCTATCCGCTTGGGCATGAGCCAGCCACCCCATCTCTTGGAGTCGCCGAATGTCTCAATTTCTTGTTGGTCTAGCAGTGGAGTCTTCTCGTTGGTCGAGGTAGAGCTCCACTGGTCGGCCACGGCTCCTCCTCCACCCTTTTCGCTCTGAAAGTCTGTAACTTTCGGAAACACATCGTCCGTGTATGCTCGGCTGCGGGGCACGGCCGCGGTGTTGGTCCTCGAGAGGTCGCTCTCTGAACCAGCGCGTGAGCGTGAAGGGCTGGGTGGAGGTGTGGCGCCAATTCCCGAGAGAATGTTGAGGGAATTCATAGTCCGCAAGCCATGAACGGGGGTAGGTAGTGGCGGAGGGAGGTTGCTCGAGGCGCCCGCACTCTGAGGTGGTGGGAAGCTGCCTGTGCGCTGCGCGGTGGGACAGCCGTTGGCTCCGCGGAAGTTGATTGAATGGTCGACCAGAGTTTGGAGGTGGAGGCGCGGAGAGGTAGCTTCAGCGGAGGAATCGGCGGCAGCGTTGAGATGCAAAGGGCAAATTCCGTCTCGTGGCGGAAAGTGTTGGCGGTAAACGTGACAGCAGTCGTGGTTTGGGGTAAGTGATGGGGAGGAATTGGGAGAGCTACGATCGCGGCGTATGACGAGCGCCGCGCCCGGGCTCTTCAGATCCCAACCACCACCAGACGAACGACGCGGGACACGGCAAACGCGGTCAGCGATTGTGTGCACAAGGCCTGCCGTGTTGTTTTTTCGCCGCAAAGAGTTGCAAAATCGACGCGCACTCGCCCTTGACTGCTGCGCACTCGTCTGGTCTGGTCGTGTTACGCAACACAGCCGTCAACCCAAGGTCCTGCAGCACCGCTGACCAGGCCTCCGCTGCCACCAAAGAATCTCTCTCCCCACCACCGTCATCGACGACCGACCACCTTTTTACCACCACCCACGCGGAACAACCCCGAAACACAGCACCCCTGTCAGCCTCCGACTTCATACCTCGTCCATCATGGCTCCTGCAAACGGGCCCAATACTCCGGGCTTGCCCTCGTTCTTGAAATCACTCAAGCACAACCCCGTCGAGTCATCGATTGAGCACCTCATATCGTGAGTCTTGCCTACCTCAAAAAATTCAGTTCCTGCTACACAACGCGCAATTACTGACCCGTATCCTCAGACTTCTCAAGCGCCGTCAAATCCGCAACTCACGACCATGCGCCATCGCGACGACACAACTTTTGCGCCGCGTCATTCAAGATTTCAAGAGCCGGGATGTTGCGCAGCTGATGCGCCGCATTAAGGATGTTGGGACTCGGCTGGAGGAAGCGCAACCACGAGAGATCGTTGTGGGCAACATGGTACGCCGCGTTCTCGGCGTGGTGCGCGAGATTGCGGAAGAGGGCGATGGTGTTGCTAGCGAAGCAGGCGCAAATACACCACAAAGACCAGGCCTCAACTCTACCATCTCGACGTTCCTCAAGCCCAGTGCAACCTTTTCGGGCGATTTGAGTGTACACAACGACGCCGCCAGCGACTCTACAGACCTGTCACACCGTCCCGCACTGACCAGTTCACACACCTTCCATGGCGGCAGTCTATTTGGTCTCTTTTCCCAGGCAGAGACACCAAAGACTCCTTCACAAAGCGCGACTCCCGCCGGTTCCAGATCACCTGCTGGTGTAGGACCTCTCACGCCATCCAACCTGGCGAATCTCGACAGCACCGCCACCAAGAAAGAGGACCTCAAAGCCGAGGTGTTAGAGGGCATCAATGAGCTCCTAGACGAATTGGACCAAGTCGACGAGCAAATTGCCGAATACGCCCTCCAACACATTCACAGCGATGAGATTATTCTCACCCATACCTCGAGCACCACGGTGCAGCGCTTCCTTCTGGCCGCAGCAAAGAAGCGCAAATTCACCGTCGTCCATGCCGAAGCTTTTCCCAACGACAGCGACAACACACATGCCAGGATTCTTACAGGCGGAAAGACCAACAACAACCGAGACAGCGATGACGATGAAGATGATGGATTCAAGCCTCTGACTGCTGCCGGCATCACCGTCATCTTGATTCCCGAGTCCGCCATTTTCGCCATCATGTCTCGTGTGAATAAGGTCATACTCGCCACGCACGCCGTGTTGGCGAACGGCGCACTGGTTGCTGCTGTCGGTGCCCGAGCTATCGCGCAAGCTGCCCATATGCACAAAACACCCGTCATGGTCGTTAGCGGTGTCTACAAGCTATCTCCACTGTACCACTTCAATGCGCAGGAGATGATTGAGTACGGCGACTCGAGCGCCGTGGTTCCTTACCAAAATGGCGAATTTGTCGAGACCACTGATGTCGTGAACCCGCTCTACGACTTTGTTCCTGCCTCGCTCGTGGAGATGTACGTCACAAACCTTGGAGGACACTCGCCAAACTACCTCTACAGGATTGTGCTCGACCACTACTCCACGCATGATATTGGCGTGAAGTCTTAACGGTCCACTGGACCACTGGAATCCATTGCCATCGGTAGCCGGAGTTTGTTACTGGTATTGCTTGTCAGGCACTGTACGAAATGGGAGGTTTTGGTAAAACGCTGATATCCGGAAAAGGACAGCATGGACTATTGTAGAATAGATTTGGACTCGGGCTCGAATGATAGCCTTTTTCCCTTGTCCCCTTTGCCAAGTCGTTTTCGGTTTCTTCTACTGCGAGGCTCTACACCTGTTGCGATCACCTGGGCTACATGGCGCTCGCGTCCGAGAGGTCCCCCACTGATTACTCACCAGAGGTTGCGAACAGGTATCTGATCGTTTCAAAGGTACACCGCCATTCATTGGGTGTGAACGACGAATCCAACAGGGTAATGTTACCTGCCTCAGCGAATGGTCAATCTACGGAGCAAATTGATTGACAATATCTTCGGCGGGACGATCGATAAAGTGAGGTTAGTGAACAGATCTAAAAGTTCAAAGCTTGGACTAATTGACGGTGCTCATACTCCAAAGGGCTAGATTAGCACGACTTGCAGGGGATATGGGAGTAGTTCAAGACTTTCCCGCCACCCTTTATCCCCGAGGTCGTTGTGACGTGCATTACTACGGCAAGGCTCACTGTCAGGCTAGCCGCGTAGCTTCGGCTCTGACTCTAGGACGGCTAGCTTCCTTGCTCGATCAGCAATTCGACCACTTTATTCTACGGGGTTACTTGAGTCCTTGTCTGGTTGACAGCTTGGACAAGAGCGTATTGCAGACTATTCTCTTCTTTGTGTCTTTAAGCCTAATTTTTGAAAAGCTGCTAACGGCAACAAGCACATCGCCAAAAGCTTTGGTCGCGGCAAGGCTGCTCGCGGTACTTTTGCAATAAGGCTGGCGGTCGGACTCCACACCGTTGAGAGGAGTCTGGAGCAGTTAGAAGATTGGGGCAGCCCTGACTAACTCTTTAGCCAGACTTCGACCTCACGTCAGGGTGGATTGTTGAGCACAAGGCCAACCAATCATAAAATGCCGTGGCTGACCAGCGACCGCCGGGAACAGCTGCTTGTTGCGATGATTTCTGGGCACCGGACGTTCTTCGTCTACTGATCCTGCTGTGTTTGGTGGCTCAAAAGCGTCGCAGCTGTGGATTTCGAAGCTCTGGAAAGACTGTAAGCAGTCGCGACTGACCTGCACTGCTGAAACCATTGCTGAAAAGCTTCCCTAGACGAAAATTTGACAGCAAAGGCCAATCATTTGTGTGCGATGAAGGTCGGCCGATTAGACTTCTCTTGTACCTACACCGACATCACTCGCCGACGAACCCGCAAAGATCTCCTTTTTGCCAAGCAGGAACCAAACTTAGTCGCTCCTCCATCGACAGCCACGGGAAGACAGGAGATTTCGTGGTCCGCTCACCAGCCATGATGCATTATCCAAGATTTTACCGTTCTCTACATCAACACCGCCATCATCACATTGCAGAGGTTTGCGGTCCCCCGTCACAACATGCTGGTCTCCCAGTAGGAGGGTATTACCTGCGCTCATTCATGCCAAAATAGGCAGTCGGCTCATTTAAGAAAGTTGCGGGGGTGTGGCGGTCCGCCATGCATATACCCTGTACCTGGCGCGGAACGTCAACTCCACCACTTGCAATGCGACCTCCACACCGGCTTTCCACTGCTCTGCCTGGGCTGTTTTGCACTGTTGGTGGCCACGCTGGAGTGACCTAATTCGGAGTTCGCAGTCCGAAATCGCGACAGAAACCGCTTGTCTTACCATAAAGCGCGCGCTCACATCGACTATCAAAGATCGGTGTTCAGCCCTCGTTCCATGTTTGATTAAGGATACAAGGAGCCTTAAGATCACGCTTTAGCCGAGATTCGCCCCATTCGTGGCTAAGCCCTTCTCAACATTGCGTCACCCTGTACCTGACTGTCAAGCTACACTGCCAGGGCCTCGACTGTTTCATGGTCGAGTAATGCACGAACTCATGAGTTGAGAGATCCGTAGACTGGACGAACAAGCGCCGTCCACTTGTAGGCTAGCATCGGTCCTCCCTGTTAACGACATTCACTCGGTGAGTAAGGTTTTGTGGAGCATTTGGGTCTATATAGTGTAGATCCATATCGCAGTCCTCCTCCTCCACCCAACCTCAGGCTCTTCCACTCTCTTGATTTCTTGATTGGCTGATTTTCGGTCTTTTCACTCATTCATCATGATCCGCTCCACGATCCTTACGGTGTTTTTGTTTCTTTTGGTCCTCTCGGTGAAGGCCAGTCCTCTTCCCGATCCTTTGCCGGAAGCGGTCGCCCAGGACGATCAGTCCCAAGTAGCATGTCCACCGGCCCCTGATGGGTACCAGCCACCTCCACCGGAAGACAATGGCAATGAGAAGCCTGAAGAGAAAGCGAGGAAGAAGCAGGAGCAGGAAGAGGCGCAACGACAGAAGAAGGAGGAACTGCGAATGGAGAAAGAGAAGATGCGTGAGCGTCAGGATGCTGAGCGTGCAAAGAAGGACGAGGAGAAGGCCCGCAAGGAAAGCAGTCAGCAACCACCTCCGCCTTCTCAAGGCAATAACAATGGTCAGGGAGGTGGTGGAGGTGGTGGAGGCGGAGAGGGTGGCGTTCGGGGAAACACAGAGCAACCACCTCCGCCACCATCTCAGCAGCCTAAAGAGGGTGGTGGTAACAATAACAACAATCAAGGCGGTAGCCAAGGCGGCAACCAGGGTGGCGGGGGAGGTACCGAACGCCCTCCACCTAAGGAACAACCTAAGGAACAACCCCCAGGCAAATCACCAGTTCCAAACACCACTCCCGTTGGCGACAAAGTTTATCGGGGTCCGGCTACTTTCTATGGAGGAGCTCTTGAAGGTGGAAATTGTATGATGAAGGGCTACCAATTCCCGCCAGGGGTCTACGGTGCCGCTATTGGTGGCAACAACTGGAACAACTCTGCCAACTGCGGCGCGTGCGCCGAAGTCAGGGGCAACGGCAAGAAGATTGTCGTTATGTTTGTCGACCAGTGTTCGGAGTGCGGAGACGGGCTCGATTGCTTCCCCGATGCATTCAAGCAGCTCGCCGACCCGTCCGTGGGCAAGTTCACGGTCGAATGGAACTTCGTCGAATGTCCCGTCCAAGGCCCGATTAAGATCACGGACAAGGAAGGCACCAACGAGTACTACGTCGCCATGCAAGTCCAGAACGGCAAAGAGCCCACGGAAAGCCTTGAACTCAGTCCTGATGGTGGCAAGACGTACAAGCCAACTCAGCGCGATAGTACCAACCACTTCATTCTCAACGGTGGTCCTGTCGGTGCGCAGTCTGTCGATGTGAAGGTGACGAGCAAGTCGGGCAAAGTTGCTGTCGTTCAAGGCGTTCCTGTCTCTGGAGGAGGAAAGGAAGGCCAGCAGAATTACGACGGCTAGGGGATGAGACACTGTTGCTGCGATGCACGGCGCCCCTGGTCGACTCGTTGGCATGGCAGAGATGCTTCTCTTCGCGAAACATTTTTGGTGTTGGTGGCGGAGGAGGCCTTTTGTGTTACGATGATCATGTATTGTATTCGACAGCTGGCTGTTACCACGACGGGCGGTCTAATGCATGTGGCTTTTGTATCCATCTTCCTTCCCCTGTCATGTAAAAAGCCTCTTTTAGACGCTTCGCTATCATGAAGAACTTTTGAAACGTTCTTCCTTCCCCGCTCTTGTCCGTTGCGACTCATGAGAACGCTTGATTGGCCCTGAACATCTGCCCAAAGCATCACTTCAAATGGGGTGGTTGCAGCGATCGAGGTGGTTCCTATCACAATATTAGTGAGAAGGGCTTTGTTTGTCTGTTTCGGAATGTTACGATGCGACCACACATCGCAACAGACCGTTCGAACAATGGTAAGCTCGGGCCTAAAAATGCAAATTAGCTTTTCCTCCATCGACCGGAACTGTGAGGTGGTTTGCATTGAGCTGTTGATCGGTTATGCGATTGGTGGTTGATCGCCAAACAACGGTCTTGATTTCTTGGACCCGACTTTCTCGCTTCCTGTGACCCTTGAGTTAAATTTTGGGTACTTCAGATGCTTCCACTGAGTCAGTGAAGTTGTTTTTTCGACTAAGAGATGGTGGTAAAATGCATGGTGGTAAGTGGTACGGTTGTAGCGGGGCGGGGTCCAAACTAGGAGCGCATGTCGGCGGTTGCGGGTGGAGTTTGGCGCGAAACGAGTCGTTTCTTGTGCTTAAGCATATTCTTGACCATTCATCGGCTTCGGTTTCGAATTGGCGAGCGATTAAGGCTGTGGGAAAAGATACTGCGACCGTCCTGTTGTAAAATGCAGTATATATTTCACAATGACAGAGAACTCTTTAGCCAAGAGAACAGTTAACTGTTCTTACTCCTCTTGGTGTAGTTGGTTTATCACGTTCGACTGTAATGGAATTCAATGCCATCGAAAGGTCCCTAGTTCGATTCTGGGAGGGGAGAAACCATTCTTTTTGCCTTTTTTTGCTCCTGCTCAGAAACTCAACACGTCGTTGTTGCGAGCATTCGGAGAGCGCATTGTCCGGACTCTTTTTACTCACAACGAATGACAAATGGAATCGAGACAGTGTTGAAGACGTAGTGGCAGACGGCTCACACAGGTTCAAAAGTGCCCGAGCAAGTCGTGCAACCAACGCCGTAACAAGCACAGCCCCGAAATGGAGTTTGCCGCGCTGACAATTGAACAGTCACTGAGAATCCGCGGCTTTGGCTCGACGCAACATGCCGCTGTGCCTTTGCGATGATGCAGGCTTGACAGTTTTGAAGAATCGAGGGTACATGATCGCGATTTATATAGAGTCAGCTCGAGGCGCGCAGATGCAGGGCTGCAGGAACGCTTGGGTTGGGATGGGTGCAGGATACATAAGAGTCAGCAAAGCCAAGGACCAGCAAAGGTGCGTCTCGCCACTTGTGGACGAGATGACCATGTGGTGTGGTGGTGTTGGAGAAGAGCCGTCTGCAGGCGCTAAGCAACGCAACCCTGCAGCCAATCACATCGTCGACACCCACCTCGTCCCCTGCTCCGTCACACCCATCTTCGACTCGACCTCGACCAGCGCGAAGCTGAGCCCTTCAATTGGACACTCTCTCTCAACCATGCATCGCGGTCCTGTATCCACGGCGCTTCGAGCGCGCCCAAACTCTGTGCGAGACACGTTGTCCGCTGTCGTCGACCCTTTTCCAACGCGTCTGCCTCTTTTCCTTTGGCCTCATATGCGGCCGTCGCGCAACTCTTCTCTGTGCTCCTCTACAGCTCCAGCTTCTCCGCGCTGACGGCAGCACGACACTGTCAGCTTTGCTTCCAAACCCTCCAATTGGCTCCTTGACGCCTCATTGACGGCCACCTGCTCATGCCGTCTGCCTCAGAAACCTCCCGGGCATCTATTTCGGGACATCAGCCACTCCAACGTTGAGCCGCCTATCAGCAATTCTTTAGCCTGGTCAGTCCCCGGATCCATTCCCATTTGTGCCCCTCTCCGCTACGCATCCTGTCCTGCCTGCAAGCGCTGCTGCAGCGTGCCCGCCAATCCGTGCTCCCGTACGCAAGCGCCCGTCTACTTCCCAAACATAAGCCCGCATCTCCTCTGCTCTCGAAGAGCTCTCCTTTGTCCTTTCTCCAGCAGGCCTCAGTATCACCGCGCACCATCATTACCTGTTTTTGTTCGATTCCACAATCTACGGCTTGGCCTTCGTCTAGCTGGACTGAGCGAAGCTACTTGCCTGTTTCTATTCTTTCCCTGCGTCAACTTCTCACGTCATATCTCACATCCTGACGACGACGAAATGACAGTCGACGACAACAAGTTCCCGAGAGTAGGCATAACCAGCTACCCACGGCCATCGACAGAGTCTCACGCGCCATCTCTCAAGACACCAAGAGCAGCACGCTTCGCCGAGGCAACAGCAGTGCACTCTCCAATCGAGCCACCAGAACCTCCAACAAATCACTATACCCCTCAGCCTCAGCCATCCGATTTGGGCTTTGGATACCTCAACAGCCGCCGGTCAGGACACGATTCGTGGTCAGGCGTCGAAATGGAGGAAACCGACAACAAATATCTGCCTCCACCTACCCCTAGGAGCCCCCTGAAGAGCGCCATGAAGTCGCCAGGGGCTCCGCCACGGAATGTGGACCAAGTCCTGAGTCCCACATTTAGGCAGGAGCAGATTTTGGAAAAACTGGAAGGAAATACCGAACAGGAGCAAGCAAGAGACTTGGTGAGCTTTGCCTGGTTCGCAAGTAAATATCTGCTAACCATGCTAGAAAATCAAATTTCGCGTGCGCGTCGCGAAATTCTTCCTCCGAGGCATCAACTTTAGCTGTAGTCTGATTGTCCTCTCGATGCTCGCCGCGACCTTCACCATCTTCAACGCTACTAAGCATCTACCCCCGCGTGGTGGCTTAACTCCCTGGGCGGAAAACACCAACCCCTGGCCGCAAATATTGCTGCTCGTCATTGCCTGCATTTCACTCTTCATGGCAATTGTCATTTTGCTCGCGTACTGCCGCAAGGGAGGACACAAGAAAGCCGAGAAGCTGTCGACATACTACGGCGCTTTCGCCGTCTCGTTTTTCGTCTTCAGCATCATCATGTGGGGAGTTGGTGCCGCAGTCCTCAATCAGTCTAAAGTCAACGGCGACAGCAAAGATGTGTGGGGATGGGCTTGCAAAGACAACAAGCGCCGCGATCTGTTCGAATCCGATGTGCAGTATGCACTGGTTTGCCGCCTTCAGGTATGTGCGACCTCTACCACTTCGAGAATACAAACTGATTCGTCCAGGACTGGTCTCTTGTCTGCTGCATTATCGAGGTCGTGGTCGAAGTCCTCTCGATCATCATCTACGGCATCGTCTTCTACCGCTTCTGGTCAAAACGCAAGCTCCGCAAGAGCATGGCAACTCGCGACCGCGCGCGCTCCGATCTCTACCTCGCACACCTTCGGTCACAGTCGGCTCCCAACACGCCTGGATTTGGACCGCCCCTTACCCCTGGCGACGGATGGAAGCCACCGCCAGGACACCCGCGCTACACCAGTCCCCCCAAATCACCTGGTGCTGTCAGCACGTACGAAGCGTCCGTAGCAGCCGAAAACGGCGAAGCCCCTGGTCAAACAGTTCAATACCCCCGCGGCTTCGCCGAGCCCAAGCCGTTCCAGCTCCAAGCACCGCCCATCCGCGTGCAAGGCGCCACTCCGAAGGTGCAGCAAAACGGCTTCGATGGTGCGCATGCCTCCCCTTCGCCACCTCCTGCTGGATTGGCACAAGGTGACGGTTCCGACAACGCCGCTCAAGCCCGTGCTTCGAGCCCGCAACCACAACAACCTGCCCAGGACTTTGTTCAAGACCATGTACCCGCCGCCCCCGGAGAGCAGCAGTACGATGCTGTCCCTATTCCTGGTGCGTACGCAGGTCCCATGGCAAGTCCGACGTATCCTCCACCGCAGCAACAAAATCAACACCAGGGGTTTGACTTTGGACCCGACGTCACGGGGCAGAGATACTAGAAAAAGCAAAGCAAAGCGTTGAAACAATGATGATCGCCTCGATTTTGTACAGCAGCATGGCGGCGTGGTGGTGAGGATGAAGCAGATCGACTTTTTCCTGTCTCTTTCCAATTTTGTTGTCTTATTATACTTCCCCTTCTTGCTCACTCGCTGATGTCTGTTTTCCAATATATCCCGCCTTTTCTTCTTGTGCGAGCAGTGAGCAGATCAGATACCTTGGGTTGGATATGGGTCCCTTTTCACAACACGAGGTGGTCGAATGTGCTGATGCGGCCTGGACAGTGCAGGGCATAAGGCACGCGGTGAAGTTTGGGGACAACGACCGGTCGTGGCTGGACAAAGTTGTCGTCGGATTTTGAGTGTTAATCTGTTGGGAAGTTTAACATTATCCTCAATCAAATAAATCTTGGTGCGCGGACATGCCCTCTCTCCTTTGCCTTCCTCTTGTGGCCGGCGGTTTCTTGTGATGTACGTCCGCCCGTACTACGATTGATGCAAAAAAGCTTTTGTGGGAATCATTGAGCGGCAGACCGGGCCTCGTATGAGAGGTTGTGTACGTGACTTGCTTTTCAGCATGTGCGAATTGGCTCTTTAGCACATTCTGGTTGCTTCTGACTCTGTTCTTGAGCGCGTGGACCTGCATCGACTGGCTTTCGGATAAAGACTTTTCGTTTGATTGTGCCATGGACCTCGAGCACCGTCCACATCTTGCCAGCGCTTTCGTGTAATCAGGATCTGGGAAACTGGGGCCTTTGAATGTATCGTCAAAGATGAGTGATTTTTCTTTGCTTACGGTCTGTTTCAGTTTGACTTTGAAAGACGTTTCCGGATGTCTTGATATTCTTTTGCAGCATTCTATTCTCGCTCCTTCACAATGGGTTCCTTCTACGAAGGAGAGAGGCTTCTAGATCATGTATCTTTCCCAACTGCTGTCTTCAATTGCAGGACAATTTCAGAGTGACTTGAAGAAACTCAAGCGGCCAGAAGGACATGGAATTCGATGCCTGAGTGACATTCGATTAGAGGTGGAAAGTTAGAGTACAGCTAAGTGCTATCTATCTCCCAATAAGATCTTTCAGACATATGACAGTCTCTTCAGCTCTCATCAAGAACGATTGGAACTCTCGTGTCTACTACATAGCGGGCAATCGATTCGCATTTCCCGAATTCAATTCTCAATCACCTTGATTGATTAATGAGCTTCAGAAAAGGAGGATTTCGCACATCTACTCAAGTGATATTCGTATATTTAGTTCTCCAGGAATATTTACATACCCAGCTTTACAGTGGCTCGTTCGCAGTCCGACTGTTCCCCTTCTGTAAAATGCGCTCTACGTCTTCTAATCCGGTGTCAACTTTTCGAGCTTTCAAGATACGCACACAAATCCTTGCGTACACCGCTATCATTTTGAAAATCTTCGGAGATCCAATGTTGTCCTCGAGCATGTCTCGGATGTGGTAAAGCGCCCCATTCTTCCCCCCAGTGATGACCTGTTGAAGAAAGCATTGACATAATGCAAAGACTGAGCATTGAAGTTCGAATCTGATGTCGCATGGACTGGCGCAACTCGAATTTTCTTGCGCAGCTGAGTCCCTTGCCGCCGAGCCTTTGCTCTCCGGTCTGCGAATTGGACGAATGGATTGACGGTAGACCCAGAGTAGACTGTGTACCGCTTTTTCATAGTTTCCTTCCACTTGGCAGCGTTCTCCAAGGCATCTGACAGTGCTAATCATTCTCTGCGGCGGTAGAAGTTGGCGCGAATATAGCGCGGGAATAATGCAGTCCAGGGAATTCCTATAATTGCCCAGTCCAGCTCCTGTGAAAGCATCACAGATTCTTTCAACATTCGTGTTACTGAAGACAAGCTCATTCGAGTCCTTCACTTTTGTTTCGCCACCTATTTCTTGCACAGCTTGCAATACAGCCTTGATGAATATGGCGTATATTTCTTGAGCACATGTGCGCATTGCTGAGCCGTAAATATATGAGGTCAAGACGAGATCGTTATTTTCTGGCTGAGTCGGGTTCCAATCCTCCAAGGAGTTGCATCTGAATATCCAACACGGGATGCCATCAGACGTACGACAAAAAGTCGGCTCAAATCTTGGAGTGTTTGGACAAAACCTTTTGTTGCCAAAGTGAATTGATCTGTGATCAAGCCAAACTCCGAGACCGCCCTCAACGTCATCGCTTTCGGGCGAAAATATTCGGTAGCACTGTAATTGTTCAGGGTTATATTTAGAACAATCCTCTGGGCTCTTAAAGTCCGTTCGAAACAAACTTCTTAAGGACCACACCCACATACTCAGGAGGGCTTCTAGATCCGAGGAGGGGGTTATCCACCCGTCCCCAAAAATGCTACGGGCCACTTTGAGATTTATTTTGTCGTTCAGAGACTTTTTATCACAATGTCCCGCATGGTTGGAATCCACAATTTGGCATTCCACTGGCCAAAAGATAGTGTGCACATCTTTCCAATTCTCTTTGAATAAAGTCGGGCTTTGATCCTGCACGTTGCAGTCAAATATGGCGGCAGCAGTATCTTCGATAGCTTTCTTCAAATCCATGGCAGTCTTTCTGACCGGAGCGTGTTTTTCTTCCCAATTGCTCGTCATTCCGGATAGTCTAGTCCTCCAGAGGAAAATCCGCGGAAGGAGTCTTGGAATATCTTTCACTTTGGTTTTCTGGAGGTCCATTCGGCAGTCTTTGACCAGCCTCTCGCGTTCGCTCTCTCCAACGTGGACATCGCGCTTGTTCAAGTTGTTGAAGATCAATCCAGATAAAAGCTCTACAGTCGACTCGCATTCTTCGTTGACAATGGAGACGCGCTGAATTTCGACCATGGATTGAGAGTCGTAGCTCCATTGCCAATCATGGTGGACTGGCTCCTTGTAGACCTCAATCCCACCGAGCTTTGGAAATCCAGCAACTTGAAACAACAAGGTATCTTGCTGCTCGCTTTGCAGCCCAGAAGAGCTTGAATATCCCCGTTTAGGGGAACCATCTCCAGATTTTGTGTCTGCCGGGGATTGACAGGATAAGCTTGATCGAATCTCTTTTCTTCCCATTTCGAAGGCTACCCAGTCCAATTCATGTCCCTCGTAGAATTCCGGATCCTGACTCATTGGACTGTCCTCAATGTCCATGCGGCGTGTCCGCAAGCCTGCACGGACAGCGCTCATAACAATCATGACCCCCAGCTGTGCAACAGAGACAGACGAGTGGAGGGCTCTGAGACCAAGAAACTGCAAGACGAAGCCGCAAATGGAGAGAGAAATGGCGCTCCATACTAATATCGAGACTTGTTTGTTCTTGCGCTGAGTTTCCTTCCATTTCGTTGTGTACTCAGTCATCGGTTTTTCAATGCTTTCACTGAACGCAAAAGAGTCGAACACTTGATCTCCGATTATCTGGTTGCCCGGCTGGATCCAGAAAAGGCGACAGGAGCAGTCGGGTTGCTTCCTGAAAACCCTTTGCTTAGAAGTTTTGGTAACCACATATGCACAGAGGCCGACTCCAAGGGCCAAAAGTACTGTGCCTATCAGAGTGCAAGGGAATGCATAGTCAGCCACGTACGCATCGTCCTTCTTGAACTGATCGCGGAGTCGATATGTCGTCAATGCCGCAAAGACCATGACTGCGGACTGGAGGAGGAAACCACAAAGTGCAGCTACAATGAACCACAGAAAGGGAGGCTTTTTGATCCCGATGTTCAGGGATAGATTAGGGTTCGGAGCGAATCCTGAGGGCAGCGCAGCGGACGCCTTTTCTGTGCCAAAATTCTTGCGATAGCGTAACGAGTTGTCCAAAGTCGTCTCCTTCCAGTCGCTCTGGCCCCTGTCTTTCTGAACATAGTCTTTGAAGGAATAGAGACCGGCACTCCCGCCGTTGTAGAACTCATCATTGGTTGCGCGAGTGTCTTGGACTAATTCGATGATTTTTGGCCGCCCCAACACACGCGAAATTCCCCCGTTGTTGTACATTTCGCATACGTCGCGACTGGTTGATGAGCATAGCTCAATCTCAACATTGGCACCCCCTTCTTGTGCGCGCCCTATGAATGCGCGGAGTGAAGGCGTGCCACCGGCTCTGACTGCAGATATAATGGCGGTAAGAACTCCTAAGGGTGCCATGGAAAAGATGAAGATGTCGGTCAAGGTCGTACTTTCGGATAGGAACTGCTTGGTTGGTTGCTCGCCGAAGAGCGAAATCAGTGGCGTAAGGTCTGTGGCGAGGTTGTTGGAGAAGTCATCCCATCCGCCAGCGACCATGTTGTCTCGCGATCTGTGCCGTCGGTGGTGACGGCACTTCTCTTGCCATTGGCCAAACGAGGAGTGGCAAAGAGTTGAAGGGGTTTGGAGGAGTCAAAACCAGGCTTCTCCGAAAATTGGGGTGACTTCCACTCTCTGCCCATGAGGCGCTTACGAGCGGTTATTCCACCACTCAACATCGTCGACCCCAAACCCACTTATTCTGTCGGTCATCTGAATCCAGCCATCCAATTGAAGCTGTGCAGCATTCTCAACAATCTCGACTTGACAAACCACCTCTCGAACCCGATCCCCTCGACTCGCACCCTGCTCCACCCACTGTTGAGCCGCAGAGCGAAAGCCACCAACCATAATCCAGGTCACCACTACTCCACTTCGATCCGAATGCCACTTGTGCCTGGAGACTGCCCGAGATTCGACGCCTGCCAACTATCAGCTTCATCAAGCAGGTATTCCGGGCCTCTTCCGACTTCATCAAGCCGTCGCTTACCCCTGCACACATCTACCCCTGCCCCTGATAAAGCCTACTAATCGACCAGCGAATCAAACAACAAACAGTTGGAAGCCGATGCACCTCGAAGCCTCGCAAAACCAGTCCGGAGTTGGCCAATAGAGCTCATGGACGCCTGCCCCTGCACTCATCCAACCCTACCCCTGAATCAGCAAGCAAACAGCCAAGGGCGTCAGTTGAAATCCGACCCTACTCCCACCTCGCAAACTCGCGTCATCAACCGGCCAGTCAGCTTGCGAAGCCGCCTCCGTTCAATCGGCAGCCATCACCCGACCCGCTCGAAAAAAGCAATGCCACCAAGCGGAATCGCTCGCGCGACGCCGGGCCAGACTGCGTTTCGGGCGGGATACTGCGCCAGACGACTCAAAAATCCCCCCCCCCCCCCCAAACCCGATTTTGTGCGCTGGCCAGAGCGCCTCAAAGGATCACCACCACCGACTTCCTGAACATTACGTGTACGACAGCAAGAGCTGCACGCGCTCGGATGAGGGCCAGTGACGTCAGCGCGCAGAGAGGCGCATAGTGCACCTTGAACAACAGCCAAACAAGCACCGCCGGCAGCGCCGGGGCGCAAGTGTGTCCCTCGCAGCGGAAGCAACACGCAGGATCAAAGGCAAAAGCCGATGGAGGAGGAGCAAGACGAGGAGGCCCCAAAAAGCAACCAGCGCAGCGGCGTCGTCGCTCGTCGACGTCGACTCGACCGCCCATCGGAGCAGGCCGTCTGCCTGTCTCTCTACCCATCCACCCGGCCTGCCGTCCCCCCTCCAAGTCCGTCTAGACGGCTCCATCAACGACTTATACTCTGCGCGCCGGGCCAATCGCTGCGCGCACACGGGCTAAGAAGACGCCCTGCATACATCCATACATTTTTATATCCTGTCTCGATGCATGCATGTGAGCGGAAGGAGCGTCTTGTCTGCAGGTGAGTGTTGAGCTTCTTTTTTTTCCAACTTTGCTTGCGCCCGGTGAATGTCACCCACCACTGGACGCTGGCTGATGAAAGTCGCCGGTGGTGGGGTCTTTGTCGTGTGCATGGGAGGCGCGCGCATCGCATCGCATCGCGGCGCGGCGCAGCGGCACAGCGCATTGCGCATCTGCCTGGGTGAGATGGGTCAATAGGGTGCGGTGCCTGCTTACCTACTTGCCTACCTTGCTCCAATGCAGCAAGCCACAAGCCACGCCACAGTGGACACGACACGCCAGCAAGTCAGCCAGTCGCCAGCGCAGTCCAGCGCCGCGGCAAAAGACTGACTGGCCGAGGCCGTTGGTACCTGGGAGCAGGATACACGTACGCACGCCGTGGCGCAGTGCGAAAGACGGTGACTGACGGGCGAAGGCGCGGCAAAGCGCGAGAGAGCGAGTCGAACACAGCAAGAATGAGAAGAGAAAGGCCGTCGTGAGAGGAGGAGCGGCGAGAAAGAGGCGAAGCAATGGCCGAGCCGCCCGTTTCTCGACGTCAGAATCAGGTGAGACGGGGTCAACTAAGGTTATCTGCGATGCTAAAGCACTGACTTTGATTACCGCGTTGTTGGGCCCGTAGCCCGCTGCTTGCGCCGCAGTAGTTGAGCAAGTTGAGTGGTTGAAGGTTGAGTGCGAGGGGAAAGGAGCAATGAAAAGTTACCAGTCACCCAGTTGTGAGAGAAGACAAAGCTTGACGTGCAGCGGGTGAATGCTTGCTTGCTTGCGTCGTTTGTCCTCGCGCGCGCGACTCTTGCCCGTGAGCCGGCGAGCGCGGTGGAAGTTGGATGTCAGTAACGACGCGAGAAAAGCAAAAAATGGCGAGAAGGAAGAGGGAGAGAAAGAAAGAGCACCCATCCCTGTTCCACCACCATCGCATTGCTACTTCTGTCTACATCTCCACACCCCCATTCCCCCCCACTCACCCACTACCTTCTTCTCCGCCCGCGTCAAGTGGCTGTGGCTACTAGCCTCTATCCGAGCCGTGCGCGTGGTAGCTCATCCAGAGTGTCGGGCTTAATGACAAGGATTCTGGAGGGTTCATCCTTTCGCAGCGAGAGTTTATTGACCGGTCGACGAGAAAGGGTCCACCATCGGACGACAGACGGGGACGAAGATGAGCACAATGCAAGCGCGGACGTTGAAGTGGAAGGCGAGACGGAGAAGATGAAAACCATGGGGGGGAGAGACGATAAAATGGGTGTCGGTCAGACAATGGATGGAGTAAAGTTGCCTTCTCTGCCATTCCATGAGCCTCGACTCCTCGCTCCATCTCCACATCAATGCATAGGGAGTGAATCAAAGCCCAGAAATGACGCGAGGAATACCAGACCAAAGCTGCATGTATCACGACGTAACAGTTGGCAGCAGCGCCGTGACGTCAAAGGCGCCAAAGTCCAATCTCTGTGCCATGGTCAGTGGTGTCAGGTTGTGCCACAACACTGCAGTCGGGTAGATACGAGGGAGGATGGGCGTCGTCGGCTGTGTAACGCAAAGGTTTGAGATGTGCAAATGGCACTTCATGCAAGAAGGCGTGCGTGTTACGAACGGCTCCGATGAAATGTGGCGGTTGCTGTGTTGTGCTACGCCAGGAATCATGGGCTGGAGTGAATGAGTGACCAAGCAAGTCACCGCAGTGCAGGGAAAAGAGAAGGAAAAGGTCTAGGATTTATTGAACAGACACCTAGATTGAAAGCAGATAGACGGACGCCAATTATCCCCTTTGGTTGCGTTTCGCTTGCTTTTGAGTAGTGGTGCGCGCGTGGTGCATCATGTCGCTTCGATTGGTTTTGAACCTGGCAGCCAGCCCAGCCCGGCTGTGTAAAGTGCAGCGAGATTTCGAAACCAGCAAACAAAGAAAAAGCCGCCGCCGTACGCCATCGAACTCCTTCCCGTCCCGTGTCACTCGCTCTGGTCCTCCCAATTAGGTGTTGGCCCAAAGCCCAAATGTGGAATTTGCGTTGCAAGGCGTTGCGCCACTGGCAACAGCGAAAGCGGCTGCGCCAGCCGAGGTGGAAAAGAGAAGAGAGAAAAAGAAAAGAAGAGCAAGAAAGAAATGAAAAGCAAACTACTCGTACATGCGTACCCAGTAGTTTTGCGCAGTGTACATGGATCAGGCGACGCAGCAGAGTGCCAACCCAAGTACTCGTAGACGTCGTAAGCAAACAGATGTTTGAGGAACAAGAGAAATACAAACGGACAAGGGAAACAAGCGAGCAGAGTGCCACGCGGGTCAAACACACTCCATGCGCCCCGGAGCAAAGAGGACGCCGCTCGCCCGCGCTCGCCCTGACCATCGAAAGAGCAGCCGACAATCAACGCCAGCAAGACCAAGATGATGAAGCGATCGATCCACCGCCTGGTAGGACGCGTCATCGCACAACTCCTTTCCTGCGCTGCAGTTCCAAACGCTGAAGCGGTGAGAGCGAACGAAAAACTTGCTGTGGAGCACGACGCGTAAGAGTGTGGCGGGCACACAGCCATGCAGGCAGCCAGGTGGTGTGTTGGCAGGCAGACAGACGAGTGTTTGCCATTGCACTCGCTGCGTCCCAACAACCCAGCCAACTGCTTACCCTCAGCGGTGTGGGGTGGCGTCTCGGCGTGTCGAGGATTATGGGTTGACAATGGTACAAGCCACACCCGCGACTGGAGAAAGGAAAAAAGTCGGCAAATACAGACGTGACAACAGAAACAGTAGGGAAAATCCATGCAGCTGAAAGCTGCATAGCTGTGAAAGAAAAAGATGAAAAGGGCGCAGACTCAACTTGACGCCCCAGTCGCGTGGTCGATCAGACAGCAAAGTAGCCCGTAAAGTCTCCCGTCGGATAGGCTTGCTGCTGTTGGAGAAAAGGCTGTTGTTGCGAATGGCTGGGGAAGTGCATTTGATGCTGAAGGTGGGAGTTGTCGGCGGTGGTCATGTCCAGGGGAAAGGGTGTGGTTTCGGCAGACGAAACATCGGCAGACATGGGGGCAAAGGCGTCGAGGACGTTGTAGTCGGTGACGACAGGGCCGCCAAGATGCATGGATGCAGTCGAGGGGTCGAAGGCGGTGGTGGCATTGTAGGCGGAGTGGTGGGGATGCGACAAGCTGCCGTGGGGAGCGGTGTACGAGACGTGGTCCAAGCTGCTGAGCGACGTTTGAGGCACTTGGTATGTCGGACTAGTGCTGCTCTCCATGGCCGACGCTGGTACTCCGTCGCGGTTGACGCCGTATTCGTGGGCCCGTCTCACTGGCTCGTCGTCGTCACCTTCCATGTCGCCGCCCATGGCTTCGGCGCCCACTCCAACCGCGTTCTCGGGAACGTACTCTTCGACCTCCTTCATCCAAAACTGCTTGAGCACGTCCATCGGAGGGTGGTCGCCGCCGCCTTTGCCGCCTCGCCGCTCGTCGCCCTTGGCCTTGCGCCCGCGTTTCCTCGGGTTAAAGTGTGCGCGTCGCAAGTGTGCTGCCGCGTTGTAATAGGCGCCGTACTTTTTGCCGTTGCGACATGCTTTGCAATGTGCAAGGAACTGCTTGTTTGGACTAGCGTCCACCGTCACCCACACCTTGCGTATCGCCGCGTGAACGCGCTCCGTGTGCCGACGCAACTCGTGTTCGCCGCGAAAACCCTCGGGATGCTCGTTGCACTTAGCGCACATGATTTTGGGGTGCACTGGTCGAATGTAGGGTGCCTTCGAAATGGCCGCGACCGACTTGATGCCGGTGCCGTCCCTGGCAGGGATGTTGATGACCGACGCCGAAGACTGACCTTCTGCGACGGACTCGGACGCCTTGGGCGCGAGCGGGCGAGCGCTCGAGGGAGCTTGATCGAGCAGACGCTGCTTTCCCTGGGAGTGGCTCGACGAGGCGGAACGATTGCTTTCCGTCGACCTCGACCGAGCCATGGTGGTGATCTGGCTCGCAGTGACGAAGCGACAAGGTTGAGATGGTGCAGCAGAAACGCTAGCAACAGTAGAAGAAGAAATAGGAAAATGCGCTGATGGCGGAGACACATCAGCGCAGGAAGAAGGAAACAGCGAAAAGTCACCTTCGACGGACTTGTCCAACGAAGGTGATTGCGAGAAGAATGGGTCGTGGGGGAAAACAGAATCTGAAACGTTGGAAAAGTTGGATTGCACTCGCATCATTTCCAACTGGTTGGCAAAGTAGGTGCTCGAGCTACTTTGTCTACTCATCTTGTCGCTGGCGGCCGTGGATGCTGCAGTCAGCTCACCGACAGAAGTGCTCGGCGATATGGAGCCGTCCGGGCTGTCGAAAGGCCGCTGAAAGTGGTAGTCGGATTGAAATGGGTTTTGGGGTTTGCCGAACCTGGCGGGGAGGCTCGTCGAGTGAAAGGTTGCTATGTATTCGGACGGGTCGTAGACGCTGACCTCGTCAAGACGAGGCATGGGCTGATGGACAGACCTGGCTCGGGCGAGGGAGGGCTTCTGGTCGGCCACGTAGGGTTGAGCGCAGTGGAATGAGGCAGGAGCAGAGTGAATTGACGGAGCCCCGTCCCGGATCATGGGCACGGGGATATCAAGGGCCTGAGCAGCATGGTTAGAGACGGGGGGGGCATGGAGGACCAAAAGTCAAGACCGTACAGGCGTAGTGGAGTTGGCCGGGTAGCAGGCGGTGTCCCAGATGGAGGACCTGGAGAAGAGCGGGTCTGCGGGGGAGAGGGGGCCGGCCATTGATGGGGTCTGGTGGGTGGTGATGGACGACGAGGTGTGAGTGAATGGACGAGCGAGTGGAGAGGGTGGAGGGCAGGGCTGGCCTTTTGATGGGTGGTGGATTGCTTCCATCACCTATGGTCAAGGCGTGTGCTGGCCGACCAGGGGGCCCCTGTCGCCGTCGTCAGCGACGGCAGTTGCAGGGAAGAGTGGAGCTGACTGTTCAGTTTCGTCCAACGCCCGCACCGACCCTCGAGGCCATTCGCCGCCTCATCATCACGACTCGACTCAACCACCTCCAGCTCCACTCGACGGGATCCCTCTCTCTTGCTTTTGCGACCACCCACTGCCACTGCCGTGCAACCACACTAGCCCGTCCACGCCATGTCCATGTCGCCCACAGCACTGCGCCCGCTTCATCAACACGACGAAACGCTTGAGCCTCAGCGCCATGTTTTGGTCCCCCTCGCTCTCCTCCACACAAGTCCATGGCGTCGCGGATCCTCGGACATTGCGCTCGACCCGTCAGTCAACTGTCAAGTCAACTGTCACCTCGTCCCTACCGTCACGTGTGCCCCATGGCTAACCCCTTCGAGCTCCTCTTGCTTGGCCGCCATCCATCTCATTCTTGCTCGGCCAAGCAAGACGTCTCAGGAAGCTTGGGCCACGCCTCTCCCGGATCACTCTGCTCAATGACCTCACTCACGCCCGCCGAAATTGCTGCTCGTGCGCCGTTACCCTCGAGGGCACGCCCAGCTTGCCCCGGTGCTCCACTTCGACTCTGGACCACTTGTGCCGACGGCGAGCACAGCAAACCCCCCACTCGTCATAGTTTACCGCCAGACAAACACGCCGACGACATGACAGCACTGACATGACGGCCAATTTTCTTTGCATCATCAAGGCAAACACCCATTGTTGCAGATTGTCCAGGACTAATCCCGTGAGATGAAGGTCTAGCCTCCGTTTTCCCCATGGCCGTGTAGAAGGAAATTATTTAGAAATGCTGTACGTCTCATGACACAATCTCAGGCACAAAGGCCCTCAGACCGCTAGTCCCCTTTTCGATGATTTGGAACTAATATTTCATCCTCACAACAACAGTTTCGCCAAACTCGGCCACGAGACACGGATGCCCTGTCAAAATACAAACACCGAGGGCTAATATCCTCTCACTGTGGAAACTCGGACGTTGACTGTCATGTCGTCTTGGGCAAATATTGTTCTCACTTGCAAAGGGCGCCAATCGGTCCACTCTGTTCCGTTCAACATCCACTCGTCGAGTTTCCAGCTTCAACCCCTTTGCCAGTCAAGCACGCACATTGATTGTCAATGTGACGATGTGGTCAGCTGGTCGGTCCGGGCCGTCGCCAGCGACAAATCTCGCTGTAATGTGGCGACGGATACGCACGCGAGACTACAGTAGCACCATCGGCCTGCACTCTTCCTAACCCAGAAGTCTTTCGACCGCAAGAGCGCAATTTGGGCTATCTCTTGTATCATCCTAGAGCTCGTTTTCGCAGAGAGCGTTTTCGTGTCTCGCGTCGCGCATTCGTCGCGTGCCAAAACGGAGTCAGTGCAGCAGAAGAGGCCAAAAAGACTGTCAACACCGTCAAAAGGGCTAGCTCCCTGCCTAATCGTCTCTCTCAACGGCCGGCTATTTCTGCCGCCGCAACTCCCGCTTCATTATCCCTGCGAGATGCGTACCCTTCATTGTTTGGGCCTGGCCTGGGGACGCTGTTGCCTGTGGGAGCCACTGTTCCAGAAAACCTTCGAGAGCCTCCACCTGTTACAGACCAGTGTGTCGAATTTTTCTCGGCAGGCAACCGGCCCGGCCCGCTCCAATTGACAGTGACGCGCCGGCGTCCATGTTGGCTAGGCTCGGTATCTCAGGATTCTGCCAGAGACTGGGATGCCATGAGTTTTGAGCGGTCCCCGTCACCAGCGCCGGCGACCCTCGGCCAATGGACGGGACATGAACATGTTTTCCTTTGGTGTTGATCGACGCGGTGTGGGTGAAAACACCATCATCACAGCCACCACTGCCTGCCACGCAGTTATGATATCCACTACCTCCGGTTGCGTTGTCCCTTTGGCCTCGTCAGCCAGCAATGTCATGGGGTCGCTTCTCTAACAATCATCGCGTCGGTGAAAACCTCTGCTTTCGCGCCGACGTCGCGAAGAAGCGCCCTCGACCGCGGTATCCCTCTGCCCCAAATCTTATAGGACCGTTTCACGTTCCGGCAACAAACACGCACCACGAGGCCGGAAGAACGGACTCCGCGAGCAGTGGGTACTTTCTCAATTGTGCTTCAGAGTCTCAGAAATGCGCTTTTTCTTCTAAACCAATGGTATCATGGACATTCGCCTCAACGCCTCGTTCCGACCGTACATCCGCAACCTGCAGTTGCCTACTCGAGAGGGTAAGAGTCCTGCGCGCTCCCTTACAACATGCCGCCCGCACTCATGACAAGTCTTCGCAACCTGGTTCGCTGCCCCTCGGACGGACGCGACTTGTGTTTCTTTTCCGCCGAACCCGAAGTGTTAATACTCTTGCCCCTCAGGCTAGGGCTTCTCCTCAAACTAATGCGGCTTGACCTCTTACTTGACGACGCGTCCTCGTCACGCAGCTCGACCTCCACGGCGCCCATGCCACCGCTCACGACGCTTAGACGATTGTGCGCGAGCGAGCTCGTCGTGGTTCCAGTCGAGTACCTGTCTGACGTAGACTTGTCCACATCCCCTTCTTTTCCGGCCTCTGCTGGGGCGCCATGCCATTCAGACCCCATGCTGCTGCGGTTGGACTTGCTCACGGAGCCTTCGTCGTCTGAAGCCCCGAGCCAAAAGGAATCGATCGTGTCCTTTTCGCACTCGGTGGTCGGAATCCAATCTTGGAAGTACTGGGCCAAATCATCGAGGGCACACTCGTCACTTGCTCGCCGCTCAAACGTAGCTTTCGGGTCGAGGCTGTCGAGGGCGTCTTGAAAAGCGTCGAGTGACGCGATTCCAACAGGCTTGCTAGGGGCCCTGGGCCAGAGCCCGTCTACCTCGCTCTTGGCGGCGGCTTCCAGATCATCGGCATTCGCCGTTGCTTTTCTCTGGAACTTGTTGAGACGAATGGGCCCTGCCACGTACACGGTCCGCTGCCAGGCCGTTTGCTCCGGCGGAATGACTGTGACGACAGAACCACTCCTCAGCCGAATTGAGGTCGCCGACACGCTACTCGAGCGCGATGATTGCGCTGCTCGCCTTCGGGCCTTGTTGAGCGATGAATGCGAGGCTTGAGCCCGAGGGGCTGGAGTGCGGTGGTTTTGAGCTCGTGGTGTGGTGGGTGACAATTCGTCAAAGTCGGCAATGAACGACAACGCGCCCAAATCCAGGGCTATCGGTGTTATCGGAAAGTCGGAGATTCTTGCGGCCATCGAAGGGGCTGGATCGCTCAGCGTCTCCAAACTGGGCCTCCATGGCTCGCTTGAGGCCGACGGTGCTCTTCTTCCGGGCGTAACAGCAGCCTTTGGGCTCGGGTTCTCGCTCCCATCGCCCCGACTTGGTGCGTAGTACTCTCGCGGAGTCGGCATCATACTCGATGGCCTTGCCGGAAGCCGCCTATCTTTGAAGGCAGCAACATCTCTAGGTGGGCTGCTCGTCTGCAGCGCCTCCATTTGCTTGCTCTCCAGCATCTTCTTTACTCGTGCTCGCTCTCCAAAACCAGCACTAGGCTTCCTCATAGACGTGCTGGACGAGTACACGCACTGCCTTCCCTCCGCAGCTCTGCTCGCCTTGTTTCTCTTCCTCGTGTCCACCACTCTGACTCCTCCACTCGCCCGAGCGCTTATGGCTCTCTTCGGGGCCTCGATGATGACGCTACCGAGACCTTCGAGGCGCAGGAAACGTGCCGGTGCAGAATCTGTCCGGTACAGGTAAGATGGTCGGCGACGCTCGACTGGCCTGGATCTTCCTCTCTCGCTCTCTATGCTCTCCGAGCTGCTTCTCGTCCTGCCGCCTGCTCTCCTGCGTCTTTCGGCGAGGGCAACTCCTCCTTCACCACGAACAAAGGTTGCGCTGCGAGGCGAGCGCCGTAGTTGCTGATGTGGCCAGTGGCCGGAGCTCAGAGTCGTCGTTCCTTCCCTTTCCTCTTCAAAGTCGTCTTCGCGCTCGCTATCGCTATGACTGCTGCCCCCTTCTGCGTCTTCGTATTGGTCACTCTCGCTTTCCTCGCTGTCACTCACCAAAAACGCGCCAGGAGTGACTGGAGTATTTGGTGGATTACCGGCGGTCTGAGCCAATACTGCCAAGGCTGCTTGGTCGAACAGCGGCAGGGGAAGAGGAAGACCGGCAGAGACGGGTGGAGTTGGAGGCGGCGAGTGTGCGGGTTGAGAACCAGAGTGATGAGTCGAGGGAGGCGGCGGTTGTAAATGAACCGTCACAGGTGGAGTAGAGGTGGCGGTGGATGTGGGCGTGGTTGAGGGAGCGTTCAGGGGAGGACTGACGCTGGAAGATCTCGAAGGTAAGTCTGATCCAAGGCCCTGTTGGTTTGGATGTTGTTGGTCTTGGCGGTGTTGCTGGTGATGTTGCGAATGTGGTAGGTTTTGGTGTGGCCATGAGACTGAGTTGGCGGGCGAAGCGTGCCGCACAGGTGAGTCGCGTTGTGGAGAAGGCGACAGTCTTTTGTGTGTTGAATGTTCCATTGTGGAAGCGCTCGTGATCCAAGGTAAGTCAGAGACACGTCGTTTGTTCCAGCGGCTTTGTCTCGTCTGAAAGAAAGGAATGCGGCCGCAGACGTAAATGCCTTGTTACGGCAGCCCCAGCGACGAGGATCAAAGGTAGGTCCCCAGGCACGATGCTGTCAAAGGGAACGCTCGGTGATTGGCGCAGTGGTGTCAAAGGCAATGGCCCGTCGTCTCGTCGTTACGCCTCTTTCGTCGTGTGCTCCGAAAGGAGGGTCCCTTGAAGAGTGAAAAGAACAGGCTAAAAATGGCGATCAGGTACAAGCAGGGTCGATCGGGAACTTGGTTCTTTCAATTGGGACGACCGTCCCTGCGGCTGTTTTGTTTAAGAGGTCTACAGGCAGCCAGCCCGCCTGGTCTTCTGGTTCAAAATTGCCGCCGACTCGAGAGCGTTGGATGGCGCAATGGTGGGATGAGGCGGGGAACGATGGCTGAAGGCGCTGCTGCAGCCGTCCGCGACCGTCGTCAAGAGCACACACTCGAATCCTACGGAAGGGACCAGACGAGGGCCGTGTTGTCGCGCTGCGGGTGCGGCGGTGCGTGCTAGGCTTGGTTCGTGGCGCTCTTCTAGGCGCTGATGACGAAGCCCAGCCAGCTTTTACTCTCGATCGATTGCGTGCACTTGGGGCAAAGTGTGGAACGCCAAAATGAAGGGAACAGTGGAAAAAAGGGGGAGAGCAAGAGGGATCACCGCCTGGCGCGGAACTGATAGACGGCGGAAGAAGAACTGAAATCTCAAGCGACACTGCGACTCGTCGTCTTACTATCGCCATACACTGTAAGAGCACACTGCAGCACCTGAAACGAGAGAAGTTGGGTGGAGTGGAAAGGAGAGCAAGAGGAGACGACCAGGTTTCCATTCTTTCTCCCTCGACAACGCACGCAGCTCCGAACAGAGACAAGACACCATCCTCTGGGGCTCGTCGAGTCCGCTTGCAGCAACCGGGCACCACACAACCTATAGTCCAGCGGTGCCGGCGCAGTGGTACCTTGAACGCGACTCGATTCGAATTCCCTCCGCTCCGCCTGCCACCTTCTCTCACCACGGCTCCTCTCCACCCACTTGATTCCACCCTCTTGGCGGCGGCGTACGCTCGGTGTCGCCGTTTGGCGCCCTAAAAACGCACCCACAGGGTCGACTTCATTGTAGGTTATTGCCCCGGGAATGCGCCCTCGTCTGTCTTACCGGGACGGCCTCACGCGCCTCGCGCCGTCGGACGGTCCTGCTCCTCTCCATCTATCTCTGCCATCTTGCCATCTTGCATCATTTACTCCGACGGCAGGCTCCGCGTCCGGTTGACGCGCTTGGAGTGTCCTTGACCAATCTGCGCCGGGCGGATTGATGTGTAGCGAGAGCATCATCCTCCGCTCCTCTCCTCTCTCGATTTCATACGACTGCTTGGCCCCCGGTGCAACACCTACCATCATCGAACGAAAACCACCGCGCCATTGCCGCTCTGGGCTAGATCAGCTCGCTTGAGTCGGCGCCTGTTGCTACCCTATCGGCTTGGAATGTGCATCTGCGTTCCTGGCCACGGCAGGCGAACTGTTCTGGGCATGGCTGGGTCCTGTTCTGGGCGATGCTGGGCGCGTTTGATGCGAGGCTCACGCGATGCTTTGCCCAAGAGCGCGGCGTGCAAGTGACAGCTTGGCAGGCTGTCGTCCGAAAGTCTTTGCTTCAACACCCAGTCGCACTGCAAACTTCTTTGGTGTTTTGGGTTCCAACCAAGTCGTCTCGGTGGGATAGATCATGATGCGGGCTTGTCATGCCAAAATCTGTTACACAGTACCTGCAGCATGCCATTCCCCCGCCCTCCCCTTCCCCCTTCCTTCCTTCACCCCGCGAACACCAAGGAATGGATCGATCAACCAAGGTATTGGGACAAGACTGACAACACCCCAGAAGGGTCTGTCAATGTAATCACCCTTATCGCGATCTGACTATCTTGACCTCGACCTCAACCGTCTTCAGTCAAGCGCTGCAGCTCTTATGCGCATACCATGTTTCTTTCAAACGCCGAGGACGCTTCTGGTAAGTGGAATGGGGGCAGAAAGTACTGTATCACATGGTGGAGAGAGAGATATGATCAATTGCTCGAAGAATACTTGCTCCCGCGAGAAGCATGGACCTGGCCGGCTCGTGCTTGAACCCGCCTTCCTGGACTCAATGGCGGCAGCTTTTGTCCTTCCTTCGGTATTCCCGGTCGAGCTGGCTGGCGTGATATTCCTCAATCAATGCCTCCGAGCGCCCATGCTACAAGCAACAAAGAAAGCCCAGCAACGAAAGTGATGCATCAAGGAGGATCCGACTTGCTAAACCACCAGGTGTTGCTCAAAGAGCGGAGGAGACGAAGAATCGTAGAGTGTCTCTCCAAAGGCCAATTCCGTCACCAGAGACAATATCTGTCGACGTTGCATTATCGCCTTTTTGCTGTCTAGCATCCGCCCGTACTAGACTGCGCAGTAGCGCCGTGCTCTGTCCTGCCTCAGGTTTTGCGCTTCCCGTCGCACAGACAAGTAGGAAAATGTAACGAACGGGAAATTTATTGATTGGGACGGAGCGGACGGGCCAGCAATGGCCGTGTGTGGCCTCATTTCTCCATCCGGAAGCGCGATTTCTCTTCGTCTTTTTGGGTCTAGAAACGGATATCTCGCTCGCGCCTCCTTCGCTCGGCTGTTCTATTAGCCCTGCTTGATACTGGATGCATTTGAGTGTCCACGATATGAGCATTGGGGCGGCAGGTCTGCAGGAGACCCGTCGGTCTTGTCTGTTGCCGTGTTGGAGTGGAGTTGAGCTCGCGTGCTTCGCTGAGATTTTACTCTAAGAGGAAACTCCCGACTCTTTAAATGCCCCCGTCGTGTCTGGAATAGTACTGCAAAACCCGAAGCAGGGCGCCGACCAAAAAGAAGCGAGGACTGAAACGAAACACGCGATGTCAGGCAAGAGGCAGCGGATGCGCCACCGCTCTATTCGCTCTTCACGCCCGGCTGAAAAGCAATTTCGATTTCGACCTCGTCGTCTAGACAAGCGAACGCGAAATTCTCCACCTCCTCCTTCTTCTCCTCCTCCTGATCCTAGCGTGGGCGCGCTCCTACTCTAGCAGAGTGGGATACCTGGCTGCGCCGGCGCTTAAACAATGCACCGGATGGGACCCTTCCTTCGTCTCCGCATCTCGAGAGACGGTAGCGAAGGGATGGGGTTTCCTCGACTCGTTTGATCGAATCCGACGGTTGCCTGTATCGAACGGTGGCCAGACGATCTAGTCGGCCTGGCAGATGGCCAGACAGACAGATGGCCGTTGTCTCGTTGGAACGCTCCTCCTGCCCGGCCATGCATCGCAGATCGAGGCAGTCGAGCAGCGGTTGGAGTGGGGAGTTGCGGACTAGGCTGGACAGTCTTGACAGTCTTGTCGGCGTCTGTCCACGGTGGTCAACTTCTGGCATTAGGCGCATGCTGTATGATCACAAACGACAGCCTGTGTCTTTGCGCTGCAGAAATAGCTGTCATCCGCTGTCAACGTCGATCGTGAGATCTTTCCAACCATCTAGCATTCTTTCATGTCATCTGCAGGTCAAGCGGTAAGTCTCCCAGCACCACAACAGCACTCGAAATCCTACCCGTCGACGGTAGTATGTGGCAACAGAAAGCTGTTCGAAGCAGGAAACCCACGACGTCCGTCAAAAGCATACATGTCAAAGACTCAACAAACAACACCGATCTTCTTCCCTCGCCATCACGACACCAGTCAGTTGCGCCAACCGGCTGTGGCACAAAACAGAAATGCAAATCACAACCGCCACTCCACGAGAGCCCACGCACGCTGCTGCCTCTGCCTCCTCCCGACCCACAACCAAACATGCCGTCGTCGTTCAGCTGGACGGGAACAGCCATAGATCTAACCATCCAGTCAGACAGCGTACCAGGTGCAGCAGATGCTGCCTGCTGCTAACTAACTGCCTATCCATGTGGCTAGGCGAGGTGTGGCGTCAATTCCAGCTTGCTACTTCTGCCACGTACCGATGCTTTACTGCGCGGGTGCTGCCGCGAACGGAAGTGGGACTGGAGTTGTTGCTATCACTTTTCCTTCGGAGATAGCCTTCATCTCTGTCTTCTTATTTGCTTCTGCTCTCCGTCCTTTTCTCCTTCGCCGCGATTCGTCCGTTCCTCGCCAGATAATTTTCTAGATTTTTGATCTTCTTCCCCCGCTTTTGAAACATCAACAACCACTCAGAAGGAACTGGAAGAGGCTGGAGATGGAAGCCCGGAGAAGAAGAGGAAGAAAGACTAGACGGGAAGATGAACGACTCTACGGCTTTTATCTCTCAGGGCTTTTCATCAACCAGCAAGTTTTGTCAACACGAGTTGCGCATCTTACGAGGTTTGTTGACCGAGCACACCCGGTCGAATTATCCACATGAATTTCCTCTGCCGCTCGTCTGTGAGGCATCTCTTTGGTATCCCATCATTCAGTCCAGCTGCATAAATTATCAGAAAAAACTCTACCATTCATCCCGGCAACCCCACATGTCTTCATCTCCATCTCCACCGCCATCCTTATCCCTCCCCTTAGCTCGCTCTCGAACACTCTTCTTCTCGAGAAACCTTGCACTCCTTCATCTACACATACTACTGTATCCAAACCCCCACCCGACCAAGGCCCCGACATGCGACCAACTAATGCACGCTCGAAGGCATGCATACCCGCCCACCAGCGCATCCTTCCCGTTCCGGGTATGCAGGTACAGGTACCGCGCGAGATGAGATGACGCGGGCGGTGAGTCGCTTTGCCACTGGCGCGGGAGGGGACGGCAGCGGTGTGTGTGGGTGTGGAATGCATGAGCGAGAGATGAGGGGTTCGTGGGAGAGCGAAGGCTCGTTGTCCTCTGCATTCGATATGCTTTGGTGCGGCATTGAACTCCGGTTCCACTGAGGCTCTTCAACCAAAGGTGTCGGCTTCAACATCCGCACATTTCAGGCTGTTTCGAGCTCAAGGCTGTAGAAATGGGGACGACCAGACGTATAATCAAGAAACATGCAGGGCAACCTGCCCGCGACCAAGCTTCCGGCAAGCACGCCGATCACCATCCCTTGCGACGGGAAGCAGAGGGGAGAGAAGGGGACCTAGGCTTAGCTGGGAACCGACGACGCAGGTACCCGCGCACCACTACAGCACGCTACGATTCTACTCAACGCTGGACCGTTTCGCCGTGTTGTTTGTTGTTTCTGGGTGAAAGTTAGCATCGACATGCGCGCGACCGATTCTCGCGAAGGTCCGCCTCTTCTGTAAATATCAACGAACGACGGAAAAAGTCCGTTTTAAATAGATTCAACGAAAGACTTGTCCATTCAATCGCTCGCTCGCCAAAGAGCATTTCAAAATCGACTATTGAGGGTATGCTATCGACCTATTCGCCTGCCTGCCTGTGCACCTGTCTGTCCGCTTCAGAGAAAACGAAAGTAAGTGACGGGCAGATGTGGTACGCCATCCAGGAACGCCTCGCTACCGCAAAACGCCGCACGCATACCACGCACCCATCCATCCATCCATCCATCCATATGCGACGACCGACCGCCAAACCGAACGAAGGACCATATCCACCCATGTCGCCCGCCGTCACAACCACCGTTCCACACCCTGTCCCAAATCCGACCATTTTGAGGTGGTAATGCCCCACCAAGACGCCGTTTGCGCCGCAACTGATCGACCGCCAATCCCGATTCTCCGCGAGGACTGGACTGTTGAGAGTTTCCGCCTTCTATGAGTTTCGTAACGAAGGAAAGGAGGAGAAGGGAGAAGAAGACAAAGGGAAATTAAAGAAAGACATTACTGCCGCCGAACGCGCCCTATTGACTCGATCCGCTCGCTGGTGCTGTACTGAACGCAATGCAACGAAAATTCAAGAATGCAAAAGCAGAAGAGAGAAAACGAGAGGGAGGGGTATTAGAAGTGTAAGGGAATGGAAAAGACCTGGGTATTCTCGAAGCAACGCAATGCAAAAAAAAGCAAGGAATGCTCGCTATCTGTACCGGCATGTAAAAGAAGTGGGTTGGCGGTGGGAGACCTAGCGAGCTCAGAGCAAGCGCACTAGCTCACTTCGGACTGACCGAATTCATCAACGCGTCCATCGCTGCCGAAGTCTGTTGCGCCAAGGGCCCCGAGAAGCACGAGTCCTTGCGGTCGCCGATACTGCCTCGTGCCTTTTGCGACGGAGGAAGCTCTGGGGCGCCGTTGGAAAGGTGGGGACTGGCGCTGGCGGTCCGCTGGTCAAGCGCGTCGACTCGCTGAATGCTAGTAGTAGCTTGTCGACTAGGCGAAAAGATGCCGAGCCCAGAGTCCTTGCGCAGCGTGGGCTGCTTCAGGTTGGATGCGATGGATGGCTGTGTCCACAGATTGGTCGGCGAGGGAGTGTCGACGCAGGGAAGAGAAATCTTGGATTCTCCTGTCGAGGTCTTGGTGAGCGGCTCCAACGACGAGCTTGAGGTCGTGCGAGTGGCAAGAGTGGATCTGTCAGACAGGACGGAGTCTTGGGAGCTGTTGGTCTTCAAGCCTGGGCGGCGAGGTGTGCCCTTTTTGCGCTTCATTTTTGATGCCGCAGAGGGAACTCTTCTCTTGAATTGCCTGTTGGGAGTGTCCATCCGAGAAGGCTTGACTGGAGATGTCGAGCTGGGAGGGGTCTCGAATCCCGTCGTTGAACTTGCAAGCTGCACAGAAAGAAGCGACAGCGGCGGCGAAGGAGGGGTCGCGAGAGGGTTCTCCGGCGTTTGCTCTCCCTGTGGTCGAATGGCCTCCCCTTCATCGGTGCTGGGAGCAACCGGTTCTCCACGAGAAGGCTTTTGAACAAAGGACTTCATTCGCTTGACGTGTCCCGTCACCAGCGACAAGCTTGCGACTGCAACGGATCCAGAGTCCTCGCCCGACTCCGAGCTGGCCGTGATACGAAACTCTGGAGGAGGTGGCATGCGTCCAGCCTTGTCGTAGCGGCCAGTCACAGCTGGCTGATCCAGCGGCAACACAGAATGTCCAGGGCCATGGTGAGATGTGAAGCCTCCAAGTTTTCCGCTGAAGAACCCGGCACGCTGAATCTGCTCTCCATCCATTTGAACAGGCGGCTCGCGGATTGAATCATTTTCTTCGCGGTCAATCACAGCTTGGCGTTCTCCAGCCCGCTTGCGACCTTTGCAAAGGACTGCCTCGGGTTTGTCGCCCCGATCCCACATGTTCAGCTCTTCAGTTGTAGTTCTCCGATAGTGTCTGCAAAGGCGTTCGTGGGTAGTGTAGGTAGAGCAAGCGAAAGGATACCAGTGCGCGTTTCCCCGGACAAATGGAGTCGGTTCGAAATCGAAGCGAGCGGCATGAATTGAGACGAGAGATTTGACCATGCCGAAGTAGACGTCCTTCATGCTGCGCGTGGGCTCTGAAAAATCCAGCGGCGCATAAGTCAGGCTGATGTTGTCTTTGATGCGAATGTGAACGGGCCATTCGGCAGTGATGCCGGTGAGCTTTTCATACTCTGCGCTGTTCACGACGACGCAGAAGCCGGCATAGTTGTCCTCGGTCTTGTTGCACTTTTCAATCGGGTCATCACTGTAGCGGCGGGCGTAGATTTGGCTGAAAAAGAACCAATTCTCTCGGCGGTAGCTTGGGCCAAATCGCTTCAGGTCCTTGGTAGCTGCCCAGTAGACCTTGATGTCGCGCTTGCCCAATGCGCGCAGGTATGTCGCATATTGTGTCTTTGCGTGATCGATGCACCAGAGCAGCTCGGGCTGGGAGGCTCCGCGCTCCTTGGCCTGGTGGTTGTGGTGAATGATTTGGACCAATTGGTGAAGTTCATGGTCGGTGAGTGGGCGCGCAATGTAGTCGGCCAGGGTATGTGAAGCGTGAGGGTGCGTGGCCGCAACGACTGAGGTCAAGAGGTCGAGCAGGTGCTGACGCTCGACACGGTTCCTGAGGGGCATGAGCGACAAATATTGGTGAAGCGCGCGGCGGAGCGCGGCGGGAGCAAGGCGGGAGGCGCTTACATTTTGGGAGAGAGGTCGGTGGGAAGGAGCTTGTTAGGTGTGCAGTTTAAGTTGTCAACATGTTAGAATGGCGAGAGGGCGCAATCGTGTGAGAGGGCGGTGGGAGAAAGAGATTGTCATGGTGAGGGCGAAGTAAAGGGCTTGGGAGAGAGAAACGTCTACGCGGAGGAGAAGCGCAGCGCAGCGCCAGAGACGAAGCAGTAATATTTCAGCGCCCACGCCCACGACAGCCCACTACAGCACACCACAGCACAGCACACCACCCTTGAGCAGTGCCTCAGCGACCGGATCCGTGGTACGGCTGCCGGCGGCGTGTGGAATGGAAAGTCAAGTTTAACGCGACATGGCTACCAGCCAGCGCCATTCTTCAAAAATCAATAATGCTGCCCGGTAGCAGCGCATAGAGGGAGGGGCCTTCTAGACGGCGACGGCGACGACGACGACGACGACGCTGCTCGCCCGCGCGTGCGACTTGAGCGACGACCGGGACCTGACGAGGTGACGATGCAGCGGTGGCAACTGAAGCGAGGGAGACGATTGCATGTGAATGGAAGCAGGCACATTACCTTAGCTCTGGCGTCGCCCTTGGGCATCGAATCGTCTGCGGTGGATTCCAGACTCTGTACCTAGGCGGGCCCGTTGAGCAACCGGCCATTCCTGTGCCCTCGACCTTCCCCGGATTCCGCCAACTCGCAGCATCTCAGGGTCCTGTTAGGCACCTCTCCGCATCCCGAATATGGCCATCCAAGCTCCATTTCCGCATCCGACGGACACTTCTCCAGACCCAGTGACTGCAAGAGATGGTCTTGTATTTAAAGCCCATGGGATCGTGCGGGCGTGGTCAGAGTCAGTTTGGATGCCAAAATCCATCGTGCACGGTCGTCGTGGTGTTGCATCCAGATGTAGATGAGCATGGGGGGACAACACCCGCTTCCATGTGCGCCCACAAGGTAGATCGACTGCGCCGTCGCCAGGTTCAGATCATGACGGCGCATGTTGGCCCATGTGCTCTGCTGGCTTGTGGGTATGTGCTGTGACTGGAGGGACTGGGTGGTGTGGTGTTCCCGCTGCTCGGCGACCCGTCACGACTGCCCTCGACGTCACCTTTTCCCACGCACCTCCACGGTCATTTTGCACCTCTTTTCCACCCCACCCCAGCCAGATCTCGACTGAGCTCAATCGAATCTCCACCTTCGTCGGCTGAATCTCGACCGAATCTCATCTCTTTCGCGGCTCGTCTCTCGACTCATCCTGACCGAACCTCGACTTAACCTCACCGAAACTCGACTGATCTCAACCTTCCTTATCTTCCTTGCTCCTCACAAGCCCACGACTGTTGCGCGCCCCAAGGCGACACGGCTCCCCCACCATCTCGCCCTCCGTTGGACATGTCTCTTCGTGATTGAAGAAATTGTCACCCTGATCCATTCAACCACAGATCATCCAACAACCTCGCCCTGCCTGAGGGGCAATCTTCGTCATGCCGAAGCTCAAGCAAATAGAGTGCAGCATTGCACTGCCGCCTTACCACAAGCTTCTCGACGAGATCCGTCCCGGTTACACCGATGGCTGTGTCGAGACCTTTGTCGCCATTCCCGACGAGCCTAGCGCATTCAACATCCACGTCACCTCCGAAGGCTTCATCGCCCCCGGCCTGGCTGTCTTTGTCTTCATCGACGGAGTCTACCAGTGCATGCGCTTCAGGGCCGACCTGATAGAGGAACACCCTCCCTACACCAGGCGTGAAGATACTGAGATCGACTTCCTATTCCGCCAGAAGGAAGAAAAGATCCAGGGCGAACGCTTCCTTGGGCGCGAATGGCGCTTTGACAAGCTCAACATCGGTGAGCATTTCCGAGAAAGATGCAACGGGCCTGCTTACTGACACCGAATAGCTGCTACCGACGCAAATGCCCACCGCTCCGACGAGATAGGCACCATCGAGGTCGTCGTGCTGCGCCTGCACGGCATGGAGCCGCCCAAGGAGGTTATGGCCATGCATCCACAATATGACGGAGCAAACGACGACTCTGGCCAAGACTCCGGAGAGGACAACTTTGGTGCTGGCTTCGATGGACCATCAGATCGCCGTGGAAGTGACAGGCACACTGGGGTCCCTTTGTCGTTCATCGCTCCGGGTAGCTTGACCGGAACGTCCAGTGCCAGTCCTGTTGGCCCGGTTGGTGGAGCGGGCTATGGTGGTAGCTACTACCACTTGTACCGGCCCCAAGCAGGACACAATTTTCCTGCCCCTGGCATGGCTGAGCCTGCACCGCGAAGGCGATTCAGACCATCTTCAGATCATCAGCCAGGTGTCATGTGGAGGCCTGAAATGGACAGGGTATTCACCGTCGCCGTCTCGACTGTGCAAGAGTCAGGTTAGTCCTCATGCAGTCCTAGGTTTGGGCAGAATGATGGTCCGCCAACTCTTGTCTGGAACCACAACGCTGACATTTCACTAGACTCGCAACTCTCCGAAGCCAACCGTCGTGTCTTGCAAGCAAACGAAAGAGTCCGCACTGTAAGTGATCTTGCTTCCAAGCGTGCTGCACCTTCTAAGTCACTTCGTTCCCGTTGTCAGTCTGGCACTCGTTCTGGACGGGAGCGCCACGTCAATTTCCAGGATGGTTTCCCACAGAATCCGTTTGCGTACAATGCAGAGCCTTGGGCTATGAACAGGTCCCAGTCGCATGCCCGCGAGGATTCGAGACCGTTGTGGAGGCGTGACCAACCCGATTCAGAACTTGCGAGCACCGTGACTTTCCGCGGCTACGAGCGACCGTCGTCCAATGACCAGAAGCATCGGTACAATCCCCGTTATGCTAATGAAACGCAGGCCTCGCACCACAAGAAAGACAAAGGCGACGCGCACAAATCCACGGAGGAGCCAGCTGCAGAGGAGCAGCCCGCAACATTCGACAACTTCAATGATGGACAGGCCGGTGCTTGGGCAAATGAGCAGAAGAACGACGACGGCGAGCCCGTTGACTCGAACTGGCAGCCGGATCGTGGCTCGAACAAAGACGATGGAGGCGAAGGCTTCAACAGTGGCTGGCAGCCGGACCATGGCTCGAACAATGACAACAAGGGCACAGAAGCCGTCCAAAACTCGCAGTCGGACCACGGCTCGAAGAAAGCCAAGTCGCACAAGTCTTCCAAGCCGCCGAGCTCCGTCTCATACATGCACGTCCCTTCTGTTCCCGAAGAGCCCATCGTCAAGTCGTACTGGAAGAATTGGAACAAGCGCCCGGTTTCACAGAAGCACAAGCTTGCTCAGTACGTCGAGGCTTCCAGGGGTTTCGTCACTGCTCCGTCCGAGCTTCCGGAGCAAGTCCCCGAGCGCGAGGCCAAGAAGCGCGGTCTGAAGCACCAAGTCTATGCCGGTCAGGGCTCGGAATACCGCCACCGTCTGGGAGTGCCGGTGTACAAGGACAGCATGGAGAAGCCCTACGCCGTGTTCAGGTTCAGGTACCGGACCAAGGAGACGCTCAAGAAGATGCTCCGCGACAGAGACGCAGACTGGGAGAAGATCAAGAAACGCGAGGAGCAGCAGAAGCTCATGAACTTGAGCAAGGAGGAGCTGATCGAGCAGTTGATGAAGAAGTCCAGCATTTCCGGCAAGAGTAGCTCTGTCAAGCAGGCTGTCAGGGTTGCCTCTGGAAGCGCCAAATCTGCCCAAGTGAGCAACTGGGTTCAGGAAGTAGCCGAAGTTTCAAGCTCGAAAAAGTCCGGAGCCAAGTCGAAGTCGTCTTTGGAGACAGTGACTTGCGATGGCTGCAAGAACATTCTGGCCGACACAGAGAAATGGTGGCACTGCGACCCGTGCAATTTTGACATTTGTCTTTCGTGCGCCGATGGGTCCAAGTGGTGCAGTGACGGAAACCACAAGCTCGAGAAATGGGGTGGCTCAACCGTTGATGGAAAACGCGAGCTCTTGCGCAAGCCGTCCAGCAAAAATGGCGGTTCTCAGTCCGGAAAAGCCAAAAGCAACAACGGTGATTCGCACAATAGCAAGGCGGGCAGCCATCACAGCGGCTCTCACGGCGGCAAGTCTCGCGCTGGCTCCCAGAAAGAGGCTGATAAACCGGCCGAGGCGTGGGTTACGACATCGGGCTTCGACAACGCTGCCACTCAGGGAGGATTCGAAAATGCAGGTTTCGACAACGCTGCCACCACCACGGAAAAGAGAGGCCAGTGGTGAAGCCTCTATTCCTACACGAATCTGTTTTTCATGGCCTTTGCTTTCATTCTTGGACTCGATATCCAGGAAGACATTTGCCTGAAGGGAATGATGGATTGCTTCCTAAGGTCCGGCACTTGGTCGTACACGGCTGGCTCAGAGATGGACTAAGACAGGATAAGAACGACCAGAGATCAAGGCGTTGATGGTGAAAAGAGCGGTGATGATGTCGAGAATGGCCGAGATTGAGTTATGGGTCAACAGGACGTCGTTGTCGTCGGAAAAACGGAGTCGGGCACGGGCAGGACGGGGTAGCGGCGGGGAACGACGGCGGGGACGGCGAAGGACCTGACGGGAACTCAAATAGCGGCTAATGGAATGACATCACCTTATCTCTGGCCGTGACCGCAATCGCTTGTCTCCGCCGACAAATGGCCATGGCTAACGACCACAAGGCCAATGTCCTTTGTGTTGCTGTTGCTGATGGTAAAGAGTCACCTCGCCCTTACTCGTGTCGTGAGCGCCAGCCCGCTCGTCATTGGCAACGGCTGGATGATATGCAAGTATCCCACGTAGACGAGTTACGTCACGCGCCGCGGCGGCGCTGAGAGGAGGGACAGCTCTTTCAAGCTTCTTGTCTCGCCGCCGCCGCGGCGGAGGGGACGACACCTTGGAATTTGAACTGTCTTGGTTCCTGCTTACTCCGCTTGTGCTGCGAGTCTTTACCCACCTTTACTCCAAGCAAGCGCATACAGCGACCAAAGATCCTCATTCATCGATCGACTAAACGAACAAGCAAGCAACACTACACCTCTCTCGCGAAAGCCACCATGTCTTCCAACGACCCCATCGTGTCGACCGGCCGCGGAGGTACGACGAGCCCATCTCACGCCTACCCACCTCTACCAACCTCACCACCTTTCCCCACACAACCCGCGCCATCAATTCTTGCAACGCGCGCATGAGATGTCCATGTGCTGATGCTAAAGCGACCGCGAACAGGCGCCGGAAACATCGGCCACGACCCGCACGTCTACACCGACGGCGCCATTGTGCGCGAGGGCGTGCAGGGTGAGTCGAGCGAGCCCGAGTACTCGACTGGGGTATGTCGCTTTCTATTCCGTTCAACTGTTTGCTTGCCTTCTATTTTCGCTGCTTCGGATTCGTCTTTCTCTGTCACCCCGTATTCCAGGCGCGTCTGGAAGGATGCGGCTTCTTCGTGTGGATTTGCGACGAGCATGCCTGCCTCCACGTCGTGTCGTCTCGTTCGCGGGATTCCTGGGACCAGAAGACGTGATTCTGGGACTTTTCCTCTCTCGTAACACCGCTTCTCCACACGTAGCAAGGTCGCTGTCCACAAGGCAAGCTTCAAGCAGCTAACACCACCCTCTCCAGCGCGGCGGCGCCGGCAACATCTCGACTCCCCGCCACGGGACCCCCGACCCGCACGCTCACGTCCACCACCCGGCCGCCGACCCCTCCTCCGCCGGCCGCCGCAGCACAGACGTCATCCCAGAGCCCGCGCTGCGACAGCCAGGCCCCGACTACGCAAACTACCACACGGGCCGCGGCGGCGAGGGCAACATCCACCGCGAGAAGTACGGAGGACACAGCGGGCCGCAGAAGGAGGACAAGGAGAAGCATCATCACCACGACGAGAAGGAGGGCGAGGGAGAGGGGGGTAAGAAGGGCTTGGGGGAGAAGGTCAAGCATTTGTTGCATATCGATGGTCATGCGAGGAAGAGTGGAGAGAGCAGCCGGGAGGGTACTCCTGGCGCTTGATTGCGTTGGGAGACTGGAGGAAGAGAATGGGAGGGGGACGTTGAATGATACCATGATGAGATTGCGAGGGCGGCTTGAATTGATTACTATTGCCTTTTGTCTCTTGAGAAGTACCCTCTGATAATTGATACCTACGGTCTGATCCTAGCTTGACGTGGCTCAAACTAGCCTGATTACTGTCCCGAGCAAGCTTTCTGAAGTTGCTGAGACGGTGCCTTGCCTCTAACGTGGTCTCGACTCGGACTGGCCAAGTCAGAGCAGCTCAGACGGCAGCGGTGGTGTTCTTTCTCAAAGCGGGCAGGTAAAACAAGGCCCGTTGTTGGAGCATGGTGGTGGAAGGAAGTCCAGTTGCCCACGTCTCTTCAAGACACATCCATCGGCTCCGCTCCAGCGCACTCGTTGGCCTTGCCTGCTCCAGGGTTGGCTGGCGCTTGCCCCTCTGTCCGGGCCTTTTTGGCCTGTCTCTTCAACTCCTGCTTCGACGGTGCCTTGTTCTGCTCTGACGCGGTGTCCCCTTCCACAGCCTTGCGCTTTTGGTTGTCCTGTTTTCCCTTCTTTTGTCCCTTCTTTTCCTGCGCTTGCGGTTCCTTCTTCGCGGGCTTCTCACCGCCATATATCACGTCGACTACGCCTCGATAACTTGTCCGCTTCATCTGCGCGCTGACCGTCACAGCACGCGCCTCTTTTACCAAGGCCTCATGCCCCCGTTCTTGACCAAGACCCCACACAGCCGCAAGGTTGATGACGTCCCATGGTCCGCGGCATCCCAATGCCGACTTGGCCTCGCTGCTTATTATCAAGCCCCGCCCTCTTGATGCGCGAATCAACTGCGTCGCGTTGGTGATGAGATTTCTCCGCGCCGAACTGTCTCGTGCCAACACTCCCGGAGCGTAGCAAATCTCGAATTTGATGCCGCGCTCGATTGCTTGAGAAAGCATTTTGAATTTGAAGAAGAAAGTCAGCCGTTGCGTCATGTCGATGGAGATGATGTCGCAGTCGAGCGTCTGGCAGGCTTGTTGGAGCGTCTTCTCGTCGTTAGGTCGTACAGCGACGATGTCGTAGGCCGAAGCAAGGTTGTTTATGCGGTGGTTGTGAGCCGGGTCGTTGAGGACAAGGGTGCAACGGCGGAGGATGCGCATCTTGGGCGGCGTTGGGAATGGCAGCGGGTTTGGTATTGGACATGACTGGAGAATCAGCATGGGTCCTTGTAAGAAACGTAGAGCAATCATACCAGGTCCGCAGGCAGTTTGCCAGAAAGTGTGTGGGTCAGCGCGACCACATTGTATCCCACTGCGAGACGTCAGATGCGTCAACGCAGGAAAGGCGAGCGCGGCTCACATTCGTCGAGAAAGGCAACGGTCCGCTGGAGCTCGACCTCCTTCGCGGACCAAGGCACATTGAGGTCGTGGAACATCTGGACTGGCGGTCGTGGCGGGCGGTGTTGACGGCGTTGAAAAAGTCCAGGTCTAGAAAGGTCGTGGCGCGCGGTCTGTCGGAGAAGTTTGGGATGGATCCCGAGTAGACTGTGGAAGTGTGCGACGGTGTATAAGTGGACTGTATGGCGCCGTAGTGGGCGTTTTCGCAAGAGATGCGAGAGAGAAGGGAAAGACAATGGGCAGCGACGAGAGAGCAGCGCCAGTGTTGTTCCCGCAGAGGTCAAAACGCGGCTTGAGGCCTGAGGCTCAAAAAAAGCGCGACAGGGATGCCGTCGATCGTCGCGGCCACTCTGGAAACCGCCCCGCCGACGAAACCACCACCCGCGCAGCTGGCAACCCGACCCAGCCTGCACACACACCCCAGCCTCGCTCCATCAAAGTCTTTGCGCACAGCTGGTTGCACCCCGCCCTCGTTGGATCCCTCGTCGCGGTCCTGGTCGCTGCCGTGCTCGTCTCCTCCCGGAATCCTCTTCAAAACACCGCCGAAGTGTCGGACATACGGGTGGAAAACCTGCAGTCACGGGCGCCAAGTATGGCGCGTGTCTACGCAGGTCTGTCTGATACTCTCTCGCTTGCGCTGGAAGACCCGCTGATGGAGACGCAGATGTGAACGCGAACATGCCGCGGTCCTACTGGGACTATGACTCTGTCAACATCTCGTGGGGTGTTTTGGAGAACTACGAGGTCGTCCGGAAGATTGGTGAGCCTCTTTGACTCGACACGGCGGCTGCTTAGATGCACTGGCTAATGTGTGTGCGCCCGCAGGCCGTGGCAAATACTCCGAGGTCTTCGAAGGCATCAACGTCGTCAACTACCAGCAATGCGTAATCAAAGTCCTCAAGCCTGTCAAGAAGAAGAAGATAAAGCGCGAGATCAAGATTCTGCAAAACTTGAGCGGAGGACCAAACATTGTGGCTCTTCTCGACGTCGTCAGGGACAACCAGGTGAGGCACAAGTGCGCTGCTTTTGCGCTCGCATCCATCTCGCAAAGGACAATGGCTTACAGTGGATAGAGCAAGACTCCCTCTCTCATTTTTGAATACGTGAACAACACGGACTTCAGAAGCCTATACCCCAAGTTCCAGGACTACGACGTCAGATTCTATATTTTTGAGCTGTTGAAGGTATGCGATTCTGGGTATTGTGCCAAGACACAAGCGCTAACAGGCCTAGGCGCTTGATTTCTGTCACAGCAAGGGTATTATGCACCGCGATGTCAAGCCGCACAACGTAATGATCGACCACGAAAAGCGCAAGCTGAGGCTCATCGACTGGGGTCTCGCTGAATTCTACCACGCTGGCACCGAGTACAACGTCCGTGTCGCATCCCGTTACTTCAAGGGCCCCGAGCTGCTTGTCGATTTCCAGGAGTACGACTACTCGCTGGACATGTGGTCTCTTGGCGCCATGTTTGCCTCGATGATTTTCCGCAAGGAGCCCTTTTTCCATGGTAATAGCAATGCCGACCAGCTCGTCAAGATTGCCAAGGTCCTTGGAACCGAGGACCTCTTCGACTACCTCGACAAGTACGACATTGAGCTTGATGCTCAGTATGACGATATCCTCGGCCGGTTCCCCAAGAAGAGCTGGCACAGCTTCATCAACGCCGAGAACCAGCGCTTCGTTAGCAACGATGCCATCGATTTCCTGGACAAGCTTCTTCGCTACGACCACCAGGTAAATTCATGTCATTAGCCATCTCTAACTATTTCTGACGAATTGCAGGAACGTTTGACGGCCAAGGAGGCCATGGCCCACCCATACTTCAACCCCGTTCGCCAGGACTGCCTCCGCAACAACACAAACTCTGCATGATCAATTGGTTGCGAGGCTTTGCAGAATCAACTCTACGTGGATTTTTCGTGAACAACAAATCCAAATACTCATAGCGCCTTGGGCGGCCCAAACAGACAGAAAAGCAAGTGCAGAGTCGGCGGGAGAATCATGGGTTTCCCGAACTGCGTCGACCGGGAGCTTTGTGCGAGAAGGATGTCATCCGGACATGAAAGACGTCCAAGGATGCTGAGGAGGAAGAGTTGGAGATGATGAGAGTGGCGGGCTTGGGTTTCTTAGCGCTAATTGTGGATACCATCGAATTCATGTCTTCAGACTCATCTGCCGTTACGGAAGGGAGGATATTTTTTTGAGTGTCACGCGAGCACAAGCGACGCACACCTGCAGGACCGAGGAGTGGATGTGACATGAGGTCGAGGCGCTTACATAAGATTGCCGCCAAGCATCCCGCCGCGCTGGTGTCCCGCCTTCAGAAAGTTGGAGTCACATTTCAATTGTTCTTTTCTCTATCTCCAATTCCACAGCCCAGCGGGCATCATTCAAAACGCTACTAAGAGCGCTCCTCCGGCGCTCACCTTTACTTGTCACTTCTCGCCCGTGGCAAACTCGCGCCTTTGCCAAAATGGCGCATAACCACGCTTCCCACAATCCTAGTAGGCACTTCCGCTGCCATTTACTGCTGCGCAACATGGGCTGATTTGCAAATTTCGATACAGCTGGAGAAAAGACTGGCCCCGCTACTGGTCCCCCACCTCCCGTCTCCAACGAGACTGCGGCGGCCGCCGTCGAGTCGTCAAAGCAGGACCCCACCGGCCAACAAGCTCCAGGCAAGGATGGCGAAGTAAAGGCTGAGGGCGGCGCTAAGCCCAAGACCCCGAAAGAGCGTATGGATGTCCGATAAGATACAATTGGCGCGCGGCGCTGCGCTGAGAGGCCTTTTGCTCCAGCCGCGCCGTTGGGTCAAGCCCGAGCGTGAATGGATAGCTGATTCTGCGATGCAGTCGAGAAGGAGCGTCAAAAGGCTGAAAAGGCCAAGAAGTTTGCTGAGAAGCAAGCTAAGAAGGCCGCTCTTGCCGAGGCCACTGTCAAGAACGTGACCAAGAAGAAGACGACTGGCAAGCAAGAGCTGGCGCCCTACGTTGAGGAGACGCCCAAGGGCCAGAAGAAGAGTTTGTCAATGCTAGGCCCTGTTCTGAAATTAGGCGATGCTAACGTGTGGTTCAGTCCTCAAGTCGCTCGACGATGATTACCACAAGGCCTACATTCCCTCCGTCGTCGAGTCTGCTTGGTATGACTGGTGGGAGAAGGAGGGCTACTTTGAGCCAGAGTTTGGCCCTGATGGAAAGGTCAAGCCTGCCGGCTACTTTGTCATTTCGGAACCCCCGCCAAACGTCACCGGTGCCCTTCACGTTGGCCACGCTCTCGCCACTTCGCTGCAAGACACCATGATCAGATGGAACCGCATGAGGGGCAAGACTGTGCTCTACGTCCCCGGATGCGACCACGCCGGTATCTCGACCCAGAGCGTTGTCGAGAAGATGCTGTGGAGGAGGGAAAAGAAGACGAGACACGACCTCGGCCGTCAAGCCATGGTGCAGAGGATCTGGGACTGGAAGGGAGAATACCACCTGCGCATCAACAACGTGCTCAAGAGAATGGGTGGTTCCTTTGACTGGACCAGGGAGGCTTTCACCATGGACGAGAACCTTTCTGAGGCCGTCACAGAGACGTTTGTCAAGCTGCACGAGGAAGGTCTCATTTACAGGTCAAACCGACTTGTCAACTGGTGCACGTCTTTGAGGACGGCGCTCTCGAACCTCGAAGTCGACAACAAGGACATTGAAGGCCGCACACTGTTGGACGTTCCAGGATATGAGAGGAAGGTCGAGTTTGGTGTCATTACGCACTTCAAGTACCCTATCGAGGGTTCCGAGGAGACCATCGAAGTTGCCACCACGCGTCCGGAGACTATGCTTGGTGACTCTGGTATTGCCGTCCACCCAGAAGACAAGCGCTACAAGCACCTTGTTGGCAAGAAGGCCAAGCATCCCTTTGTCGACCGCCTGCTCCCCATTGTCGCCGATACCTACGTCGACCCCGAATTCGGTACCGGTGCCGTGAAGATTACTCCTGCTCACGACCCCAACGACTTTAGCCTTGGTCAGCGCCACAATCTCGACTTCATCAACGTCCTTACCGATGACGGTCTACTCAACAACAACGGTGGCATGTTTGAGGGTCAGAAGCGTTTCGATGTGCGTTACACTGTCGTTGACGAGCTTACCAAACTTGGTCTGTACGTCAAGAAGGAGAACAACCCGATGAGAATCCCCCTTTGCCAGAGGACCAAGGACGTCATTGAACCTATTGTCAAGCCCCAGTGGTGGATGCGCATGAAGAGCCTGGCGGAGCCTGCCATCAAGGCTGTCCGTGACGGCGACATCAAGATTCGCCCCGCGACTGCCGAGGCCGACTACTTCAGATGGCTCGAGAACATTCAAGATTGGTGCTTGTCGAGACAGCTTTGGTGGGGCCACCAGGCTCCCGCCTACTTCATTCAGGTTGAAGGCGAGAACAACAGCGATGCTGATGACCAATACTGGGTTGTCGGTCGCGATGAGGCCGAGGCCAAGGAGAAGGCGGCCAAGAAGTTCCCCGGCAAGACCTTTACTCTGCGCCGTGATGAAGATGTGCTCGACACCTGGTTCTCGTCTGGCCTGTGGCCTTTCTCAACCCTTGGCTGGCCAAAGCAGACCCCCGACATGGAGAAGCTTTACCCCACCAGCATCCTTGAAACTGGTTGGGACATTCTCTTCTTCTGGGTTGCTCGCATGATCATGCTTGGTCTCAAGCTTACTGGCCAGGTGCCCTTCCGGGAGGTCTACTGCCACTCTCTCATCCGTGACTCGGAGGGCCGCAAGATGTCCAAGTCCCTTGGCAACGTTGTTGACCCCATCGACATCATGGAGGGCATCAAGCTCGACCAGCTTCATGCTAAGCTCCTCGAGGGCAACCTCGACCCCAAGGAGCTCAAGGTGGCTACCAAGTACCAGCAGACTGCCTTCCCGCAAGGCATCCCCGACTGCGGTGCCGACGCTCTGCGTTTCTCGCTCGTCCAGTACACCACTGGCGGTGGTGACATCAACTTCGACGTGAAGGTCATGCACGCTTACCGCCGCTTCTGCAACAAGGTCTACCAGGCTACCAAGTTCGTACTTGGTGGCATTGACGCCGACTTTGTTCCTCGCGAGAAGGCAGACAAGACGGGCAAGGAGACCCTGGCGGAGCGCTGGATCCTGCACAAGCTCAGCATCGCTTCGAGGGACATCAACAAGGCCCTTGAGGACCGCGAATTCGCCAAGAGCACGCAGATTGCCTGGCACTACTTCCACGACGACCTCTGCGACGTCTTTATTGTAAGTCTAGCTGATCAAAATTCATGTGTGGTTACTAACAACATGATAGGAGTCTTCCAAGCCCCTCATCTACGGCGACAACGCTGAGGCGCGCCGCTCCGCCATCGATACCCTTTACACCGCTCTCGAGGGCGGCCTCACCATGCTGCACCCTTACATGCCCTTCTTGACCGAGGAGCTTTGGCAGCGCCTGAACCGTCGTCCTGGCGACAAGACACCTTCTATCATGCGTGCCGCCTACCCCGAGTATCGCCCCGACTTCGAGGACGCCGCCGCCGAGGCGAGCTACGAAATCATCCTCGATGCTGCCGCTGGCGCGCGCTCCCTCATCTCGAAGCACAACGTCAAGGGCGCCAAGAGCAAGGTCAAGCTTGCGAAGGAGGACGCTGAGGCCAAGGCGTCCCTCGAGGACATCAAGACATTGTCGATCAAGGGCTTGAGCGAGGTTGAGCTCTGGAGCATCGAGGAGGGCCCGCAGGGTAACTGGGACAGCCTGACGACAGAAGCTGGCGCCAAGGTGTGGTTGGAGATTCCTGAGAGGCCGGCTACCAAGGCCAAGGAGGTTGCGGATTTGGAGAAGAAGCTGGAAAAGACCAAGGTGTAAAAGGTGGGTTTCACGTTGAATCCAACAAAAGAGGGTAGCAAAAAAATAGCATCAAAGATGAAGGCGCTTGTCGAATGATTAGACGCGATTTGTGGCGAATTTCATCTCGGCGTTAAATCGAACTGGAGGCAACCAAGTGCGTACCAGACAGACCTGAGAGGAGACCTGGAGTGCGTGACTACCCAAGTAGGTCATTGTTCTCAATCGGGCGTAGCGCAGGTGCGCCTTCCTCGCACAGCTACTGCTCCCACAACCTCTTGCGACCGGCTCCAGTCTTCGCAGTTTGACTTCTCCTCTTCGCGCGAGGCCGACAGGGTTTACCAAGGGGCACTCATACACCATCACGTCTCCACCTCCGGAGCAGTCTTACACCAGCACGGCTGAACCTCAGGAGCAGCCATACATCATCACGTCCACGCGTCGGGAGCAGTCGCCAGTCACCTCGCCCACAGAGCTGCTAGCTGTATTTCGCTGGCCAGGCGGCCACGATGGTATGAGTGAAGGCTTCACTTTGGTTGGAACTTTGCTGACCGCTTCCACTTTGGCAACAGCCAGACATGGACCTTGATACCAGACAACCACTTCACTCTCACCAACTACTGCTGGAAATACCTCTGGAGATTCGACTCGACATTTCATCCTATTTGAGCCTTTCTGACGTCGCCAACCTCAGAGCGGCATCCAGGCAACTTGAACGGGAGCTGTACGACCTCTTCATACGACTTTTTGTTCAGACTCCCGCACTCCGCCGTTGGAGGGCCATCCCTGTTGCAGGATTAAAGATCCCATGGACAGAAGACGCGCTCAAAAGGGCTACATTCATCTTGGGGATCAATGGCAATGCCGAGCACGTCAAGAAGCTGCACTTTGTTGCGTACGACGATACGTACACACGCGAGGAGCATTCGTTGCACTATGGAAACAGTGATCGCTATGGCCAGAAATCGACAGATTACGCCGAATCGCGAAGGCAGCTGGTCGCAACAGAATCCCGCTGTGCTGGTTTACTCGAATTCATTTGGAGGAGGACCACCAATGCTACCGCAGTGGTTTTGGAGACTACTTATGACGTTCCCATCATGTCCGAGCACATGGATCTCTATCAAATGGCTGAGTTATACGACCCCCTCCTGGACATCGACCTTCTCTATGACGTCGCAGAGATACGGGAATGCGGGGACGAGGTTTCCGTGCAGGATTACCTCGAATCAGAACGCCTCATATTTGCGTCAGAGTCTTTTTCTCAAGCATTTGCTATGCTGGTTGAGCAGATTTCCAAGGGCGTCAAAGAAATTGGGGACCTACTCATTCGGGCACCTGTTGAAAGGACCGACCGGCCAACGGACCTCAATAACAAAGGCCCAGCCCGAGAGTTCTCCAATCTCGGAGCATCATTGACGAAGCTGCGCAGCTTTGAATATGGGGTGGACTGCGTCGATTACGAATACTCCAATAAGCTTCTGAATGCGACTGGCAGACCGAAACCCCTTATCTCGAGCCTTCTTAGCGCGATGGCCTCAGTCCAAGACTTCGGCCTGGGATCATGTTCGAGTTACAACGTAATTACACCAAGAGCCGTGGGCTCCGCTCTTTCGGCATTTTCCTCTACATGCCTCTCGAAACTGTCTCTTTTCGAGGCAGTCGTCAGTCGCAACGACTTGCTGAGATTTCTCGGCCGCTATCAGAGCAGTCTCCAAGAGCTATACCTTTACAATGTTTGCCTCATTCACGGCGGCTGGGGATCATTGCTTAATTTGATCAAGAGGAGGAAGCTCAAGGGCTGTGCGCAACTTCTTTTTGAATTGTGCAAAAGCGAGAACTTTGCCATCATGTTTGAGAGGACATCAGCACGCTCAGCCAGGAGGCCTTGTGATGATACTCTTTGCTTTGATCAGAACAACAGCTTCAGAACTCGTCGGTATGAAAGGGGCCCGTGTGGAAGGAATGTGAAGTCAACGCCAAAACAGCGCAGACTCTTGGTTCGTATCGCCGCTTGTGCGTATCTGCCATTGAATTTGAAGCTAACATGTTTCACAGGAGATGCTTCCACCTTTACGCATGTTCACGATACAATGGGCTGGTGCCTACTTCGCAAATGAACTGGACGAGACACTCGACAACACCAACGAGATCAGAACCTGGGAATGAGCTGGGGACCCGTATACTTTTGCTCGGAGGTTACTGAGATACATGTGCCTTTGCAAAGACGGTCGCGTAATATGCTTAAGGACAACTGTGGCACATGCAACACCAACCTAGAGGCAGATCATGAGCGTTCAATCGCTTGGGTACATAACTACCATGAAGCATTCGAGTGCCCAGGAGGTAGAGTAATGAGGAGCAATCAAGTGCATGGGAAGTAAAGACATAAGAAGCATCCAGAGGCTTCAACTTGCTTGCGGAAGCCTTAGTTGTGTATGCTTTGAATGGCTTTGGAATACAAGCCCACTATTGCAGCTGCACGGTCACTAACTCTGAAGAGTTGCCATCTTTGGCGAGGGTCCATTGAGGCTTCACAAAATTTGGCGACCAAAGTTCTATCTCAACCACGGGCGGCAAAGCTCGCAGCAGAGGAGGCCTGCGGTGATTGTGTAGTTTGTGTGTGTGCCGCCATCAAAACATCACCCAAACAGGCGAGTGCGGCGTAGGCGAGCAAGTGTCCATCTTGATCTGCGCCCTCTTCCTCCGCTCCCACAACCACCACCTCAACTCCATCCACCTCTGACAAAAGACCTCAACGAATTGCGCCTTGCCGACTCTTCCCTCAGTCTCCCTCACACCTACCCCACTCCACGACCAACGCTTTCACACAAACAACGCGACAACGCCCACGCCGACACCTTCACTCGAACATCGCCCACATGGAGTCTGACCCTGATCCTCGGCCGCCAGACATGGAAGCAGAGTGCCCGCCACCTCCGTCACCCGACCAAGCGCCCTCTCAGCAAGTTTCGCGACGAATGGCGAGGCCCGGCTTTCCCAACCTTCTCAGTATTCCACTCGAGCTTCAACGGACAATCGCATCGAACCTCGATGTTTCGGACTTGGGCAATCTTCGAGCAACATGCAAGCAACTTGAATGCGGCTTGTACGAGCTATATGTCCAGACTCTCCGCGAAGCGCGTTCATCGCTCAGGCTCGCTTCAATAATGTGAGTGGAGAGACACATGAATGAGAAAATAATCTCAGCTTACTTTTCAGGGACCGCCGTATGCCCATTGTGCTGCCTCCTGGCATGTTTCCAGAAGACTTGCCCGTCCGCAGGTATCCCCAGGCTGGCACCCTCGTAGCGCCACCACCACCCCCTCCCTATGTCCCTCCTCCTCCAGCCGATGAGCATCCTGGCCAGCGCGTCCTCCATTACATCGACCAGTAGGCGGCAACGCCGCAGTCGCAGTCGCAGCCAAGAGGTTCTTTGTTGGCGCACACCTAATCTACATCCTCCTCACTAAGTCCTCTCCGTTCCAACACTGCCTACGTGTTATCAAAACGGACTTCACTTCCTAAGTATCTTGCTGGACCCTACATTAGAGGAATGCCAGTACCATTCCAAAACATAGTGCCAAGCAGAATGCTAAATCATAAATCAGCGACGAGGATCTCGGGGAGACGAGACAGATCAGAGCCTGGGACTGAGTCGGGCACTGCTGGCCAAGGAAAATTGAAGAAGCCGGAGCAGTCAGACCCGATCACGTCCACAATTCCGGAGCAGTCATACATCATCACATCCACACCTCGGGAGCTATGATTAATCACCTCACCCACGGAGCTGCCAGCGGTACTTGCACTGAAACAGGCCAGTGGGCTATGGTGGTATGAATGAAGGCTTCACTTGCTCACAAGATCGCGCTGAAGACATCCACGGCGGATTCAAAAATCGGCCGCAACGGTGTCTCAGATGTCCGTCATAAACAACAGCAGCGTGGTTTTCAATTTGACCGCGAATCGATCAACGACATATGATTTGCCTCTTCCCCTGGAACCATTCAAAGAAAGCAGAAGTCGTAGGAAGGCTGGACAGCGGGTAGAGGGGATGAATGCTCCCAGTCTACGGTGCATGGGTTGTTTCTGTCTCTCTTGCTTGCGGTCTTGATTTAGGGATGGGTGGTTCATTTCGAGTGAACAATGGCGCGAGTGACTGGAGGCTTGGCGACGAGACGGATGGCGGTTGGGATAGTTCAAAAAGCTGGTTCTTGGATGTGATTCAAAACTCTCACGGGTCTTATGGTTTGATGACTCCACGAGCGAAGTCGGTGGAATAAGGAAAGTCAACATACTTCAACGATGTTGAAGCGGAGCATCGCTTTTCCAAGGAGCGATGGTTAAAAGCGATCACTTTTTCCCGGTCTCAGTCCATTGCCAATGCCATTGCTGAAGTTATTTTCAGTATCAATTCCCACAAGAACCAAGCGACAACGCCTTCTTCATCGAGCTTTGACCGCCGAAGTCATCTTGCGCTTCCGTTCGGCGGCAGTTTCTTTGCTCTACCGGCTCTCAAGGAGAAGGCCAGCCTCACTGCGCAAAATCGCCGCAAGTCAACAGGGCACTTCCGCCAAAACTCAGAAGGACTCAACGTACAGACTTGCGAAACCTGATCAACCTGTCACTGTGCAAGTGGTCGACCAGCCTCGCCACAAAGAAGTCCGCGCTTTCGCTCTTCTTTTGGGCGATGATGGGGTACTGGAATCTGGCGTCGTCCAGCTGCTTCCTGAGGTGCGAGCACGCCGCGTACCTGTTGTCGTAGACGAGGTTCCAGGCGACGACCTTCATGGCGCGGACGCAGTACTTTTGAATGGAGTCTGCGTTGTGAGTTAGCATTGTGCCTGGATCTGTGTTTGGAATGGGACTGGCGGACCGTCGATGTGGGGCCCGGCAAGATACTTGGGGGGGCTGAAGTCCATTTTGAGGGCTCGTAGGAAGGGGTAGGACGAGGAGATTTCAGTGAAGAGGATGTGGATTAGAGATGTGCCAATCGGGATTAACTCTTCAAGAAGTCTTTGCTAAAGCCTGCGGAGGATGAAGTGGAAATGAAAGTTGGTCTCGTGGAGGGAGCGTTCAAGCGCTCGTTATGAAGTATTCTTCGACAAAGGAAGCGGTGAGTGTTGCTTGCTCGCGTGAGACTGTCTTACAGCAGCAAGACCTCCAGGCCTTTCTTCCACGCTCAAAGCCGGTTAATTTCTGAGGCAACATCCTTCCATGCTCATCCAGAGCAAACGCGCCCGTCAAGACATGCAAGCATCGAGAGAAGTAGCTCGAGTCTTATGGAAGGTGTCAGAGCGAGGGATGGCTTGCTGAAGAAGCAGGTCTCGATCTTCTGCCCGGAGCAATCTCCGTTACTTCCAACCCTGGACCTCGACGCCATGCTCGAACTCGCGTGCGCCATCCGTCGCAGAAGGCTTGGTCGACCGAAAATTGCCGTATGAGGAAACCTTCAAGGGTATCGGTCAAACCAAAGAGGATTTGCAAGTCGCCCATGGAGGTCGTAGGTACCCGCGTGGCAGCCACGCAAAGCTCTCCCCTCCATCCCTTCCATGTGCCCCCTCCTCCGTTCATCCTACCTGGAGGAACCTCTTCTGGACTGGACATCAATTATCAAAGGCTAGGATCCCGCGTCATTCATTTCTCAACACTCCCCACGCGACCCTTGAGAAAAAATGGCATCGGGTACCGGTACTGGCCCTCGCCGCATGGTGCTCTGCCTCGACGGGACCGGATGTCACTTCAGAGGGACTGAAAAGGACACCAACATTGTCAAGCTGTACCAATGCCTCGATCGCAGCGCTCCGGGTCAATTCGATTACTATCAACGTGAGTTGGAATGATGGCCCTGCAGAGCTATGCTGACATTATGACTGCAGCCGGCATAGGAACTTACATCAAAGGCCAAACCAGGAGCAAGAGATTCTGGCCGGTCGTCAAATCTGCCATCGTCAACGCCGTAGACCGAGCGTTCGGTACCTCGTTTGAGGACCACGTACTGGCAGGATACACCTTCATCATGCGGCAATACATGCCGGGTGACCAGATTTACATTTTCGGGTTCTCTCGCGGCGCATATACTGCGCGTTTCCTTGCAGAGATGATTCACGAGGCAGGACTCCTCTCTACAGGAAACGACGAGTTGGTACCTTTCGCCTGGGATACTTTCAGCAATTTTCAGACCTCCCGTGGCAACGTGCCGCAGACAGAAAAGGACGAGGCGGCGAGGCAATACATGGAGAAATTCAAGCTGACGTTTTGCCGTCCCCACGTCGGCGTCCACTTCCTTGGCCTCTTCGACTGCGTCAACAGCGTGGGCCAATTCGAAATCCCTTTGAACCGTCGTTCATATCGGTACATTGCGACTCCGGCTGCAAAACACATCCGTCATGCCGTGTCCATTCACGAGAGGCGTCTCAAATTCAAGCCTGCCTTGTTCCTCCTCAACGATGAGAATGTCGACCTCAAAGAAGTTTGGTTTGCGGGAAACCATGGCGACGTGGGCGGTGGCTGGAGCTTGGAAAAGGGCCAGAAGCACCTGTTGTCCGACATCCCTCTGAGCTGGATGATGCAGGAAGTCTCGAGGCTACCAGAGTCGACCAGTACGCTCTCGCTTCAAAGTTCGCTGACGGCGGGCATTGCGGAGGCCGAACACGTGTTCCTGAACAAAGTGCTGGATGCGACAGCGTTCGAGGCTCGTCAACGAACTCATCGGCCACACGACAAGCTCAAAGTTGGTCACGGAGTTGGCACCCTTTCGGTAGCCTTCTGGTGGCTCATCGGTATGTCTCCCAAGCTTCGAAACATTACAGCAGCTAACACATTATCGCAGAATGTCTGCCCATCTTCACGCGTCTCGAGCTCGAGAACGGCAAATGGGTTCCCCGTCACTGCCCTCCAAACATGGGTGCTCGTCGCGATATACCTCTCGATGCCGAAATTCATCCAAGCGTCGCCGAGATGGTAAAGGCTGGCATTCTTCAGGGGTCTTTGATTCCAGTGAAAGGCGGCGATAATCCGAATCTGTCGAGTGTTCCCAGCGTGAGGAAACTATCATGACAGAAAACGCGAATTGGCTGACAGGGGCAACAGCTCAATGAAAATTCGAAATAATGACGGCATTTCCACCGTGGGAGTTTGGTGGCAGAGACGAGAGGTGGTTACCAAAAGATGGTCGTGATGGAGACTTTGGGGCATGGAATCATGAAGGTCGAATCCTGGGGGGATAGCGTCGGCGACTTCTACCTGTGTGCTCGAGGACGGATCCTGTGGATCTTACATAACCCTAATGAATCATTCACCTCGGGTTCTCTGACAGAAACTGTGCAACGCAATGTGATGTCTGCTGGCTGGCCTGCGCTACTAGAGCGCATGAGCGAGAAGATCCAGTCCGATGGTGCTGCAAGAGAACACCGACTGATAGCCATGGTCTTTGACAGTCACGTCTGTTCGCGAAGACTGATGTTTGACGCTAGTATCGTTGGGATTTCGATTTTCCAAAGATTTGTTGCAAGTCCTCACTGTTGACGGCTGCCCTTAGGTAGAGCACTACCATACCTACTACTAACCTCAGTAGGAGTAGTAGGGGTGAGATGGTATGGTACTCTTCGATATTGCCCTAAGTAGCTAGAGCGCCGCGGACGAACGAGCTAGCGAGCTGGCCCAGCTAGCAGACAGACGGACCCCAGCACTGCCGACCTGCCAGCAGGCAGCAGCATTCCCCGCGAATCACGACGAGCGAGGAAGAGAAAGAGGAGAGTTTTTTGGGTTGGCGCAGCTGCTCGTGTGCGCGATTCAAGAACGTGCCGAAGCAGCGGCGCCGCGGTGCTGGGACGCTGAAACGCAATTTTGGAGTTTGTTTGCTGGGCGAGGAAGGTTTTGGCTTGCACGCAGTGCAGAGCGTGCGTGCGTGCGATGGTGCGGGAGCGGGGGTGGAGGCGGGGGAGGGACGGGAGGGTGTTGAGGGGCTGGGGTGAGATGCTCGTGATTTGGGGGGGGGGGGGGGGGGGGGGGGGGGGCGTCTGCTTCGCCTTGACCTTGACCTTGTCTGTAGCATAGCCGCCGCGATTGACTGATTGATCGACTGACTGACTGATTGCGTGCATGCTCTGCTCTCCTCAGCTCGGGAGGAAGAGCGGGGAGTCAAATCTGCAAGATGGAGCGAAGAGCACGACGGAGGTATGAAACATAGCGACGGGAACGGCGTCGGAGTGTCGAGAGTAAAGGTATGAGACAGACAGACGGGGGACGAAAATGACGACCTCGTCTTCATCAGCAGCAGCAGCGATGATGGCCGCCGCTGTGGTGGAGGTGCGGGTCGGGTAGAAGCGAATATGCATCCAAGAGACCACGATAGGTCGGTGCTGACAACACCGCCCGCACGACGCCCGCCGCTCCATAGTCAGTCAGTCAGTTCGTCCGTTCGTCAGCGAGGCGAGAGATGATTGACACGAGGGTGCAAAGTCTGCTCTGAGACATTCCAAGACCCGGCATCCTGAGCAGCGGGAGCGAGCGCAGGAAAGGTTCGGCTAGCTTTGCCTTGTTCTCTGCCATGCTGCGTCAACTGGCGACATGCTGCATGCGACTGCCGACTTGACGACGAGACCAACAGACGCGGACAATTAGTCGTCGAGTGTCAAACGCGCAGTGCCTGATCTGGCGGCCGACCGTCTAGATCGGGGACTGCCGAGGAGCGGGAAAGGTCGTTGCGTGGTTCGCAAGGTGCGGTGTGGCATCAACAGCGGTCCTCCTCATCCGGCTGGCTGATACCTGACCATGCCTATCTTGATGCCGTGCGTCGCGAAGCAGTTGCAACGAGGTTGACAAAGATGACTGCGGTGATGTGGGTGCGGGTGGAGAGGAATGGAGATAGATGCCTTGCGAACCTCCTCTCCTCTCCCGAACCGCTTCCCAAACCACCCACCTGCATGGTACGGGATGGACGTCCATCAGTCTGTTGCTGTATCACTGCCTGACGCGCTGATATCGTTGGTGGCTGTGACAAGCCAGCCAGCCCGCCAGCCTTGTCGTGTCTACTTCTCTAGTCCGCGATAGCTGTCCGCCGCGCGCGCGATAGACTCTGGACTAAGCGTTGAGGTTGTACCCTGCGCAGCTGAGGTGGGCAAGGGGGACGCCGCGAGCGAGACAAGTGCTGGGGGGTTCCTCGTCGGGGGTGGTGCGTCGGAAAGAGGGGTCGTCTTCTGGGCAGCAGCAGCGCGGCGAAGCGTGAATGAAGATCGCAGCAACACGAAACAAGGTTTGCGACGCCCCGACACACAAATTTCCATCTCGTTTCTTTTTTTCTTCTGGTCTTGTCGCAGACTTCCAAGCCTTGGACAGCCTTGGGCAGGTCAGCTGGTCCGTTCCTGTGCTTGGGCTAGATCCACAGTAACGAAGCACACGAGCAGGAGAAGCTGATGGACGAAGGAAGTTAAGATTTGATTGCGGCAAGAGGCAAGACGTCATGGTCAGGAGTGGAAATTGACGGGCGCGAAGGAAGGCAAGTGAACAGTGCTCACGACCAAATCTCGCGGGAGTTCGCCGGCCGTTGCGTTGCACCCGTCTGACGTAGTCGGGAGCGAGCAAAAAGAGCAGACCGAGTCATGAGAGAGGACGCCTTTAAACTGGGTGGAGTGGGCCGGCTTCGGGATGTCCGTCCATCCCGTGTCTCGGATCATCTGGGCTGCTGGAAAGAGCCAGAGCCGCCCGAGCGCCGCTGCCATGTTCCTGGATCATCGTACGAGGTGCAAACAGGGAGGCAGGGCCGCTTAGGTACGGTAGGTTGCGAAGACGCAATTGCAAAAAGTTTCAGCGTCCAACTCAATTCAAACGTACGTCGTACATTTGCAAGTCTGATTTGACAATGAACAAGACAAGAGACAAGATGAAGAAGAAGAGAAATGCGCCATGACAATAAAAGGACTATCTCATTTGGAAAAGAAACGGCTACATGCAGATGCAGCGACCCAATGCTATGCCAATCCCCGAATGCAGGATGCAGATGCAAATGCAACCATGTCGCTCATTGTAAAACACCACCGCTGCCTTTTGCAAATGGTTCCATTAGAGCATAATCATACCGACACCGGTGACGACGGCAGTAATGGCGTAGATGCCGACCTGGAGCATGCCAAAGTTGACGCTAGCCATGGGGGCGCCGGGAGTACCCGCACCGGCCGACTTGGTGCCAGAAGCAGACCCAGAGACGCCAGCAGCACCACCAGTGGCAGCAGCAGCAACGGTGCCAGTGCCAGCAGTGCCAGCAGCGTTGAGCAGGCTCGAGCAAGTGCCAGTGGCCTTGGCGGACGAGGTGAGGGTGGCGGAGCCAGAGAAGGCGCAGGCGCTCGACTGGCTGTCACCAAGCTCGTAGTAGCGGTTGAGGACGTAGGCGAGCTGGTAGGTCGTGTTGCAGACGCTGTACGCGCCATAGACACCGGTCGTGGCGTTGGTGCTGATGCCCTCGCAAGCCTTGGAGTTGAGACCGCACACGGTGCCGAAGAGGTCACCGTAGTCGGACGAGGAGACGTCGGGCGAGGTGACGCAGCTCAGCGACTTGTACATGCACTCGCAGAGGTCGTCGTTGGGGGTAGGAGGCAGGGGGCTAGACTTGGCACCCCAGGCCTTGCCAACCGTGGGGCATGCCTGGTTGGCCGTGTTGGTGGGAGTGAAGCTGGCGCTGTTGACACCGGTAGGGCTGACGGTGGCAATCTGCTTGGAGTAGTAGCTGAAGTCGGACAGAGTGCTGACAGAGTCGCCCGAGACGGTGACGAGACCGTAGTCGTTCTCCTCCTGGAAGTACATGTAGACGATGCCACCGGACCAGACGTCGTTCATCTTGTCGCCAAAGAGGACGGGAGTGTCGGTGAACTTGCGGGGAGTGACGGCGTTGCAACCGTACTCGGCAAAGAAGACGGGGACGGAGTAGTTGGCGAATTCCTCGGTGCGGACATCGTAGCCAGAGGACGTGTACGAAGAGTCACCGCACCACGAGTAGATGTTGTAGCCCCAGAAGTCAATCGTCTCCGAGTTGTCGCTACCGCAGTTGAAGTAGTTGGCCATGTCCTCGCGAATGCTGGCGTCGTCGTTGGTGGCGTAGCCGACACCAATTTCGCGGTAGCCCTTCTCGCTGATGTACGACTTGCTGTCACGGACAGCAGCCTTGACGTAGGCGCTGGCGTCGGTGTTGTTGGCCTGGTTGGAAACCTCGTTGCCAGCGAAGAAGCCGAGCGTGTTGTTGTACTGGGCCATGGCGTCAATGACGGCCTTGTAGCGGTCAAACAGGTCCGTGTTCCACGCCGGGTCGTTGCGGTCAATCGACTGGGCGGGCGACGACAGGTCGGCGACGACGTAGATGCCAGCATCCTGGAGGAGCTGCATGCAGTCATCGTGGTTCTCCTCGGGGTTGATGGCGTAGACACGGATGGTGTTTGTGCGCAGCTTGGAGAGGTAGGGGATGTCGCGCTCGCACTGGCTCTTGGAGATCAGAGGGTCCTTGTAGTTGTTTTGCGACGAGCCGCTGCCCTCATATTCCTGCTGGTAAGCGACACCGCGAATGTAGAATTGGGTGCCGTTGTTGGAGTAGAAGAATTTGTTGCCCTGAAGTACAGACAAGGTGTGAGCGGACAGCTGCCAGTCAAGAGTAGGGCTGACGCGGGATGTACCTTGATGACAATCGGAGGCACGTCAGCAGCAAGGACGGCCTGGGAGAAGAAGGCGGCCGCGGCCGCGGCGATGCCAAAAGCCTTCATTTTGGAGAAAAGGGCGTGGTTCAAAGGCAATTGAAGGGTTTGAAAGAGAATAGGGGGGGTAAGAGGCCTGTTTGTTATGATGATGTTGTTAAGGAGAGTAAGGGAGGTCGGACAGGCGAAAAAACGAGTGTATGAAGAGGGAGGAGTCCAGGCAGGCAAGCAAGCAGCAGGCAGCCAGGCGAAGGGTGGGAATAAAAGACGTTGGTCAGGCGCGAGAAGATGAGAGAGTGGTCTGGGGGAAGAGGCGAATGGGGCACATTCAGGGGACCAGCACAGAGCGCCCTGCTATCACGACCTACACCGAAACGAGCCGAGTGGAGCGCGCCGCTGAACCCGCCGCGCCTGTCTTGGACGCGCAATCGAGCGTCATCCAGAGGCGGGCACGGTTAGGACGGCGTTCCAGCCCAGCCAACAGCCAACGGCAGCTGGCGCATAATGGATTTGAATGCCATTTTTTCTTTCTCTACGTGTGGTAGCACCTCTCTGCCCAAGGATGCGTACGCGGCGCCAACGACGACGGCTGACAGTCGACAACGACAGCAACGCAGCGCAACGCAACGGCGACGCAGCTGGCACAAGCAGATGGTGCGGTGCAACCCACAGCAACCAATATGCAGAGCTTCAGACCATCACATCTGTGCAGCGCCCGGCCCCAAACAGTCGCAGCACTGCCACAGGAAGCGCGTCTGATCGCCGGCCACGGGACTGTGCGAGGATACCGACCGGCCTGCCGACGTGCCTGTCGTGGCGCGCAAAGTACGATGTGCAACGACTGCTCCACCACTCTCGTGTGCCTGAAGCACTCCTTATGACGACTCGCATGGGCGGTCGAGTGCCACAAGCGGAGGAGAAGAAGCTGAAGGAATGGAAACAGCGACTTGACAGGAAGAAAGAAGAAAAAAAAGAGACGACATTATTTGCACGCCGTCGACGCGCAGTGGCCTTGGAAAAGCTTGTCGACTTGGCCCGGGGCTTGGCGGGTCAGAGGCCGGCGTCGTTAGCGTGAGATGAAGGACATGGAGGTGGGCAAAGCAGGGCAGGGCAGGGCAGGGCAAGGCAGGGCTGTAAGCGCGAACCACAACAACAACAACTGGTCGGTCGGTCGGTCGGTCGGAGATAACTGATGGGCTGGCAGCCTCAGCATAGCCCTCAGTGGAAGCGGCAACGACGTGAGTTATAAAAGCCAGGGGATTCCGCTCAGCAAAGCCGTTCAAAGCAACCTGCAGCCACTGCGCATGTGGCCTGTGAGGGCAACCTTATGTAAATCAGCCAACGGCGCCGCGGAAGCCCCTTTTGCCCCCTGCCCTGGAGGTGCAAGCGCAGTGAGGCCCAGCCCGGCCAGCGTCTACATTACCCAGCAAACGTTTCGAGAAGAACAGGGTTCCATGCACCCCCCGAGCCGCCACTCCATCATCGGCGATAGCACGACGGCAGATTTGCATGTCTGATTTCGGTCTTGTCGGAGCCTCTCGTAAGTTGCATGTTGAACGCGTCGTCGTCGACTCGGCTCCGCTGTCAGCCCCCATTCCAGGCCTGCCTCATCCTGACGTGTGGCGGCGGGGAGGATGGGATGGATGCATGGCAGAGGGCGCACGGCCACGGCCACCACATTAGATAGTGGAGAGGCGTGATAGGAGACTCTGGCTGGTCAGGTCAAGCCCGGTCAAGCCCAGGGGCCGGCCACGGTCGCACGCATGGAGAGAGACGTGGTAGGCAGGAGTGGTGAGGTAGGGTTCATGGCGGCGGCAAAAGTCGACTCGAGGCTCGGGACTCGCACCAGCGACGAGAAACGACAAGTAGTCAAGACGGCAAAAGCAGCAGAGCACAGCTATCAAAAAAAAAAAGGCTATTTTGGTCGACTGCAGCTCCGTGGAAATAGAAAGGACCGGGGCACCCCCGCCAGGAGAATGCCTGCCCGCGGCGGGCGGATGGCACGCCTGCGCGAACAGCAGGCAGGTCAACAAGTCGGCCGTCTGCCGTGATTTTCGTACCGCGTCGAGACTACCAAGCGATGAGCGTCGCTCTGTGCCATGTTTAGACAGTCAGTGGGTGTCGCCTTTGTTCGGTGGCAATCATGGCAATCGTCGGCAGCGGGAGAGGCGCTGTTGGTTGATTCGATTCGCTCCTTTTCCGTCCCCCCCCCCCCCCCCCCCCCCCCTGTTCCTCCCACCGCCAGACTCTGGCTCTCGGACGGAGCGCACCACCCAAGGCAAGCACCGCCCGCCCCGTGCGCCCAGGCCTGACAGCCGCCCGCCCACTCCAGTCGGCGTCCAGTCGCGCCCTCAAATGTCATGGCCTTCCCAGTCCCCTTTTCCATTCCCTCCAGCTCACTCTCGCGACATTGCATTCGTTCGTCCGACTGTGTTGCGTCGAGTTGAGTCGACACACCTCACCTCACCTCCGCTCACCTCGTCCTCGCCCTCCAGCCCGGACGCCAGTCGCCCTGGTTGCCAAGTCACCCCAGCCTGCAACCCCCATACCACCTTGGCCGCGCCTGCGTCGTCAACAGCAACACCACCAACTCGACTCCGTCTCTCGTTCCGCTTCACCCCCAATTCTACCGCTACTACAAGACTCTGCGTGTGCGTCTACCGCTAGGTCCCCTCCGCGCGCTGCACTAGCCGCGTCCGACGAACCACCTCCCCACCCTTCCTCTCGCTCTTCTCCTCTGGTCTGCAGTACACAGCCCTTCCGTTAATAGGTGCGTCCGCCGGCTCCCCAGCCTCCTCTCTCCAAATCCATCCACCAACCAACCTACACCCTCTGCAGCCTTTACATCACCACCCAATCCTGCCTCCCGCGAGCTAACCCGACCGACCCCAGACGTACGGTCCGCCCGCCGCTCCGTTCATCCCACCCTCCGTCGTTCGCTCCTCTGGTCATCCTCCTGGATTAGTCTTCCCGTTTCTTCGACGACCGACCTGCCGCTGAACAAGGTGAGCTTCTGCTGCACGCGCCCAACTCTCGCTCGCTCTGCTGCAACTCGAGGCATTGACACCACACAGCGCGTCGTGCGTCTTTCACAGGATGTCTGGACATCCGCAGGGAGGCCACTACGACGATGGCTACGGCCATCAGGGCCAGGACGCCTACTATCACGATGACCAGCAAGGTTACTACGATCAAGGCCACGAATACAATGCCCAGCACGGCGACTCGTATTACGACCAGGACGGCTATTATGACCAGAATGGTCACTACGCCGCCCAGGACGGCTACTACGACGACCACGCTCAACAGGGCTACCAAGACGAATACTACAATGATCAATACTATGATCAACAAGGCCAGGCTGGGTACGAGTTGGTCTCACCGCCCCCCCAATGCGGTTGATTTTTCCCCCTCTGCCATTGTCACTTACTAATATTTGCAGTTACAGTGGCAGGCCTCGTCGTGCCGATGGCTCCGAGGAGGACTCGGAGACCTTTAGCGACTTCACCATGAGGTCAGACATGGCCCGCGCCGCCGACATGGACTACTATGGTCGTGGTGACGCCCGATACGACAGCTACGCCGAAGGCCAGGGAGGCCGCGGCTACAGGCCCCCATCTTCGCAGGTCTCCTATGGTGGAAACCGCAGCTCGGGCGCCTCCACGCCCATCTACGGCATGGACTACAGCAACGCACTGCCCGCCGGCCAGCGGTCTCGCGAGCCCTACCCCGCCTGGACTTCGGACGCCCAGATCCCTCTGTCAAAGGAGGAAATTGAAGACATTTTCCTCGATCTGACGGCCAAGTTTGGGTTCCAACGCGACAGCATGCGCAACATGTACGACCACTTCATGACGCAGCTCGACTCGCGTGCCTCGCGCATGGCCCCCAACCAGGCTCTCCTCTCGCTTCACGCCGACTACATTGGAGGTGACAACGCCAACTACCGTCGGTGGTATTTTGCCGCCCATCTAGACCTCGACGACGCGGTCGGATTCGCAAACATGAAGCTCGGCAAGCGCAAGACTCGCAAGGCGAAGAAGGCGGCCAAGAAGCAGGCCTCCCAAGACCCCGGCAACGAGGAGCAGGCCCTGGAGGCATTCGAGGGCGACAACAGTCTCGAAGCCGCCGAGTACCGCTGGAAGAGCAGAATGAACAAGATGTCTCAGCACGACCGGGTCCGCCAAGTCGCGCTTTACCTCCTCTGCTGGGGTGAGGCCAACCAGGTCCGTTTCATGCCTGAAATTATCTGCTTCATCTTCAAGTGCTGCGACGACTACTACAACTCGCCTGCTTGCAAGAACAAGGTTGAGCCCGTCGAGGAATTTACCTACCTCAACAATGTCATCACGCCACTCTACACCTTCTGCAGAGACCAGGGTTACGAGGTCCAGGAGGGCAAGTACGTGCGTCGTGAGCGCGACCACGCTCAAATCATTGGTTACGACGACATGAACCAGCTTTTCTGGTACCCCGAGGGTATCGAGCGCATTGTTCTCGAGGACAAGTCGCGGCTCGTCGACCTGTCGCCCCCCGAGCGGTACGAGAAGCTCAAGGAGGTCAACTGGAAGAAGTGCTTTTTCAAGACCTACAAGGAGACTCGCTCGTGGTGGCACATGCTTACCAACTTCAACCGCATCTGGGTCATTCACTTGACAATCTTCTGGTTCTATACGGCTTTCAACTCTCCGACTCTGTACACGTCCCACTACGAGCAGCAAAGGAACAACAAGCCCAACACTCCTGCTCAATGGTCTGCCGTCGCTCTCGGTGGTACTCTGGCTTCGCTCATCATGATTGGCGCTACCCTCTGCGAATGGGCCTACGTCCCGCGCAGGTGGGCTGGTGCTCAGCACTTGACAAAGCGTCTCTTCTTCTTGATCGGTGTCTTTGCGATCAACGTGGCCCCGGCCGTCTACATTTTCGGCGTCAACCAAAAGGGCAAGATCGCTCTGATTCTCGGTATCGTCCAGTTCCTCATCGCCTTGGCCACGCTCATCTTCTTCTCCATCATGCCCCTCGGCGGCCTCTTTGGAAGTTATTTGCGCAAGAACTCTCGCCAATACGTCGCGAGTGCCACCTTCACTGCCAGTTACCCTCGTCTTCAGGGCAACGACATGTGGATGTCGTACGGTCTCTGGGTCGTCGTCTTTGGTGCCAAGCTCTCCGAATCGTACTTTTTCTTGACGCTGTCCTTCAGGGACCCGATTCGCATCCTCTCCACCATGAAGATTAGCAACTGTCTTGGCGACAAGATCTTCGGAGCCTCGGCCGACGTTCTGTGCAAGAGGCAGCCTCAAATTGTTCTCGGACTCATGTTCTTCACTGACTTGTGTCTGTTCTTCTTGGACACCTACCTCTGGTACATCATTTGGAACATGTTGTTCTCGGTTGCCCGCTCCTTCTACCTCGGTATCTCCATCTGGACGCCGTGGAGAAACATCTTCTCCCGTTTGCCCAAGCGCATCTACTCCAAGGTCCTTGCTACCACGGACATGGAGATCAAGTACAAGCCGAAGGTCTTGATTTCTCAGATCTGGAACGCCATTGTCATTTCCATGTACAGGGAGCACTTGCTCGCCATCGACCACGTCCAGAAGCTCCTTTACCACCAGGTTCCTTCCGAGCAGGAGGGCAAGAGAACTCTTCGCGCGCCGACTTTCTTCGTCTCTCAGGAAGATCAGTCGTTCAAGACCGAGTTCTTCCCCGCCCAGAGCGAGGCTGAGCGTCGTATTTCGTTCTTTGCCCAGTCTCTGTCCACGCCCATCCCCGAACCCCTGCCGGTCGACAACATGCCTACCTTCACCGTCATGATTCCCCACTACGGCGAGAAGATTCTGCTCTCGCTCAGGGAAATCATTCGCGAGGACGAGCCTTACTCTCGTGTCACTATGCTTGAGTACCTCAAGCAACTCCACCCTCACGAGTGGGACTGCTTCGTTAAGGATACCAAGATTCTCGCCGACGAGACCTCTCAATTCAATGGTGATGCGGAGAAGTCTGAGAAGGACACCGCCAAAGCCAAGATTGACGACCTGCCGTTCTACTGCATTGGTTTCAAGTCTGCTGCGCCCGAATACACTCTCCGCACCCGTATCTGGGCCTCGCTGCGTTCGCAGACCCTGTACCGCACCATCTCCGGTTTCATGAACTACAGCCGTGCTATCAAGCTTCTTTACCGTGTCGAGAACCCCGAGGTCGTCCAGATGTTCGGTGGCAACTCTGACAAGCTTGAAAGGGAATTGGAGCGCATGGCCCGTCGCAAGTACAAGATTGTCGTTTCCATGCAGCGTTATGCCAAGTTCACCAAGGAAGAGCGCGAGAACACCGAGTTCTTGCTCCGCGCATACCCCGACCTCCAGATTGCCTATCTCGACGAGGAGCCGCCCGCGAACGAGGGCGAGGATCCCCGCATTTACTCTGCTCTCATCGACGGTCACTCTGAATTGATGGAGAACGGCATGCGTCGTCCCAAGTTCCGCATTCAGCTCTCTGGTAACCCCATTCTCGGTGACGGCAAGTCCGACAACCAGAACCACGCCATCGTCTTCTACCGCGGCGAGTACATTCAGCTCATCGACGCCAACCAGGACAACTACCTCGAGGAGTGCTTGAAGATTCGTTCCGTCTTGGCTGAATTCGAAGAAATGACTACCGACAATGTCTCGCCATACACGCCTGGTCTGCCGCCTACCAAGTTTGACCCCGTTGCCATTCTCGGTGCTCGCGAGTACATTTTCTCTGAGAACATTGGTATTCTTGGTGACGTCGCTGCCGGTAAAGAACAGACATTCGGTACCATGTTCGCCCGTACTCTCGCGCAGATTGGCGGTAAGCTTCATTATGGTCACCCCGATTTCCTCAACGGTATCTTCATGAACACTCGTGGCGGTGTCTCCAAGGCTCAAAAGGGTCTCCACCTGAACGAGGATATTTACGCCGGTATGAACGCTCTTCTCCGTGGTGGCAGGATCAAGCACTGCGAGTACTACCAGTGCGGTAAGGGTCGTGATCTTGGTTTCGGTTCCATTCTCAACTTCACCACCAAGATTGGCACGGGTATGGGTGAGCAGATGCTGTCTCGCGAGTATTACTACCTCGGTACCCAACTGCCACTCGACCGCTTCCTGTCCTTCTACTATGCTCATCCGGGTTTCCACATCAACAACTTGTTCATCATGTTGTCGGTGCAATTCTTCATGTTCACGGTCCTCAACCTCGGCGCCCTCCACCACGAGACGATCATTTGCAAGTACGACAGCAACAAGCCTATCACCGACCCGCTCTACCCGACTGGCTGCGCCAACTTGGAACCCATCTTCGACTGGGTGACTCGTTGCGTTCTTTCCATTTTCATCGTCTTGATCATCGCCTTCATTCCTCTGTTCGTCCAGGAGCTCACCGAGCGTGGTGCCTGGCGTGCGGCCACCCGTCTGGCGAAGCACTTCTCGTCTCTCTCTCCGCTTTTCGAGGTCTTCGTGTGTCAAATCTACGCCAACGCCTTGTACACCAACTTGTCCTTTGGTGGCGCTCGCTACATCGGTACCGGTCGTGGTTTCGCAACGGCTCGCATTCCATTCGGCATTCTGTACTCGCGTTTCGCTGGCCCGTCCATCTACCTCGGCGCTAGGTCCTTGATGATGCTGCTCTTTGCGACCATGACTATTTGGGACGCCTGGTGTATCTACTTCTGGGTCTCCCTGCTCGCTCTCTGCATCTGCCCCTTCCTGTTCAACCCCCACCAGTTCTCATGGGACGACTTCTTCATCGACTACAGAGAGTTCCTCAGGTGGATGTCTCGCGGCAACACCAGGGCACACAGCGCTTCGTGGATCGGCTACTGCCGTCTGTCCAGAACTCGTATCACTGGTTTCAAGAGGAAGGCTCTCGGTGACCCATCGGCCAAGCTTTCCGGTGACATCCCTCGGGCTCACCTGACCAACATCATCTGGAGCGAAATCATTGGCCCGCTCTTCCTCTGCGCCGTCAGCCTGGTTCCTTACCTTTTCATCAACGCGCAGACCGGTGTGACGGATGCCAAGCAAAAGACCGACGTCTCGTTCGAGGCTACCAACTCGCTCATCCGTGTCTGCCTGTGTGCTCTGGGCCCTGTGGCCCTGAACGCAGGTGTCGCCGGTGGGTTCTTCGGTCTTGCTTGCTGCATGGGTCCCGTCCTGAGCATGTGCTGCAAGAAGTTTGGTGCCGTTTTGGCCGCCATTGCCCACGGTATCGCCGTCATTGGCATGGTTGTCTTTTTCGAGGTCATGTTCTTCCTCGAGGGCTGGAGCTTCGTCAAGGCCCTTGCTGGCCTGATTGCCATGGCTGCCATCCAGCGCTTCGTCTACAAGCTCATCATCGCGCTCGCGCTCACCCGTGAGTTCAAGGCCGACACTGCCAACATCGCCTGGTGGACCGGCAAGTGGTACGCCATGGGCTGGCACACGCTTTCCCAGCCCGGTCGTGAATTCCTTTGCAAGATTACCGAGATGGGTATGTTTGCAGGCGACTTCTGCCTGGGCCACTTGCTGCTGTTCGTCATGCTGCCGGCTCTATGCATTCCGTACATCGACAAGCTGCACTCGATTATGCTTTTCTGGCTCCGCCCAAGGTACGTGATCCCCGCTCAGTTTGCCATGTTTCCAGCTAACAAGTTGCAGTCGCCAAATCCGTCCTCCCATCTACTCGCTCAAGCAGACCAAGCTGCGCAAGCGTCGTGTGATCCGTTACTCCATCCTTTACTTCCTCCTCCTTCTCATCTTCGTCCTGCTCATCGCTGGACCTCTGGTCGCCAGCAAGTTCATCAAGTCGCTGCCTACCATCCCATTGCAGCTCATCCAGCCGACTGGTCTCAACAACAACGACACCAAGGGCACGTCGCAAACCGGTACTGCTGTCGAGAGCGGTGGCGGTGGTGCCGCGACGACTGGCGGCTCTGCAAGCACTGGCGGAGCGAAGCTCATGTTTGCCAGGGCTTACTAAAAGTTGAGTCCATGACAGGATTATGGAGGGATGCATTTCTTGACGGCGGAGGCTTTCATTTCCTTCGTCACCTTGTACAACACAGTTTCTCAAAGCATGACGCCTGCATCGCCTTGTGCTTTTGACGCGGGCGCTTAATGACTGTAATCTTGCTTTGGCAATGATGCATCTCCTTGGGTGACCCCGGGGGGGTTTTTTTCGAATCGGATTCACTGGCGGGATAGAAGGCAATCCTCTTAACTTAGGTACGGCTCCTTTTCTCTCTTCTGAAAGGGCCGCATGGTTTGCACATACAACAATGCAAGCATAGGGAGCAAATGTTTTATGGGTTTTTCAAATAGTAAATGTATGTTTTGGTTGAGTCCAGATTGATGGTGCGCCGCGACTTGTCGACGACATGTACATTGTGAGCCATCCTTCAGTTGCTGGTGCTGACGCTTCCTTGACCTGCCGTGAGTGCGAAAAAGCCGGCACGTGACATGGCGATAAGATTCGCGCCGGGCTCCCCTTAGTCGAGATGACCAAAGCTGATGTCGCTCGCCCCGACCCTTCGGCTCCAACGACACCGCGCATCGCAACATGGACATTCAAGAATTGCAGCAGTCGGCGCTGGGGCTGATCAACAATGCGACGACGCAATTCCACAAGATTCCCGGCTCGGCCATTGTGCTGAGGTACATCAAGTCGTCATACCAAGACGACCCGGTTCGTTCGGCGATTGAGCTCTTCCTCTTCTTGTTCGCAGTACGATATCTCCTGGCGCCCAAGTATTCGACCCAGAAGCAAAAAGTGGTCTTGACAGAAGAGGTGCGTGTGCCGCCACAGACCGAGTTGTTTGAGCAGGGACTCACGGCAGACGCAGGAGATTGACGAGCTTGTCGAGGACTGGACGCCGGAGCCGCTGGTCGCGACGCAGACACCGCTCGAGGCGCTCGAAAACGAGAAGCGACCCATCATCGTGGGGTAAGTCACTGTCGCCTACCTGCGCCATGACTTGACGACTGACGGGCGAGCGCTTGCTAGACCGTCGGGCCCCAAGACGAAACTTTCCAACGGCCGCACCGTGACGAACCTCGCCTCGTACAACTTTCACAATTTCCTGGGCAATGAGACACTCAAAGACAAGGCCGTCAACGTGCTGCGGACCTACGGCGTGGGGCCATGCGGGCCGCCGGGCTTCTACGGAACTCAAGATGTGCACATGAAGACTGAGGCCGACATTGCGGCGCACCTGGGGGTGCCGGCATGTATAGTGTATGCGCAGGCCTTTTCGACCATTTCGAGCGTCATTCCGGCCTTTTCCAAGCGCGGCGACGTCATTGTCGTGGACAAGGCCGTCAACTACGCCATTCGCAAGGGCATCCAGATCAGCCGCAGCACGGTGCGCTGGTTTGAACACAACGACATGCAGGACTTGGAAAACGTCTTGAAGAGGACGGTCAAGGAGCAGGCGAGGAAGCCGCTGACGCGGCGTTTCATCATCACCGAGGGCTTATTCGAGCACACGGGCGACATGGCGAACTTGCCAAAGCTGGTAGGACAGACGCAGCAGTGTGCCTGCGATGTGTGGGCTAATGGGGTGTCATGCAGGTCGAGCTCAAGCTCAAGTACAAATTCCGTCTGATTCTCGACGAGACGTGGTCGTATGGCGTCCTCGGCCGCACCGGCCGGGGCCTTACCGAAGCGCAAAACGTCGACGCTACCGAAGTTGACATGATCATCGGATCCCTCTCTGGGCCCCTCTGTGCTGGGGGTGGCTTTTGCGCCGGTTCGGAGGAGGTTGTCGAGCATCAGCGCATTTCTGCTGCAGCGTATACCTTTTCGGCCGCGCTGCCAGCCATCTTGTCCACAACGGCCAGCGAGACGGTCGCCATTCTCCAGGAAAACCCCGAAGTCCTCGTTCAGCTGCGCGAGAACATCAAGAGCATGCGGGCACAATTGGATCCACGGAGCGATTGGGTGCGTTGCACCAGCGTGCCTGAAAACCCAATGATGTTGCTGGTCTTGAAGCCCGAGGTGGTCGAGAAGAGAGGGCTGAGCAGCCAGGATCAAGACTTTTTGCTGCAAGAGGCCGTTGACGAGGTTTGAATCTCCTGTTGAGGATTGTACGTCCTAGATGGCTGACAAAATGCCGCAGTGTCTTTCCAACGGCGTCCTCGTGACGCGGCTCAAGGCCATGCCGCTGGCCGTTGGCAGCGAGCGCGAAAGGGGATGGCAGCCGCAGCCAGCACTCAAGGTGTGCGTTACGGCGGGGCTGTCGCGCAAGGAGATTGAAAAGGCGGGCGTTGTCATCAGACACGCCATTACAAAGGTCATGACCAAGAAGAGGTGACGAGCGACGCGAAGAAGACATTGGTTTGTCCCAGGCGCTGGTGTTTTTGCATTGCAGCATTGTTGACTGCATCCTACCCTCTGTTTCTTCTCTTTGCTTCTCTCTTTGCCATTCAAAGGTAGCGACTTGTAATTATGCGCAACGAGCAGGCCTACCCATTTGCGATCTGCCAATAGGTCGCCGCTTGTGGTGCCAATATACTGATTATCGAAAATGGGCAGCACGCTACTCGCACCAAGATCCAGACTGCTAACAGATGGGCAGAGACGATGGCAGAGCAGCGTTCATCCCTGGACGGGAGCAGGGAGGCCGCAGACGCGGACGGCGGAGCGGCGGGCAAGGCTTGCAGCTTCGCGTGGGTGATGGGCCTCTGGTTCGCAGCGCAGTACAGGGTTGAGGCCGTCTTTCTGCTCGGTGTATCAGACGCGCGGCACCGCTGCTTCTGCAGAGGGCGACCCGACATGGGTTGCTGTTCTCGTTGATCTTGACGGACGAGTGGTAGGATGTCGAGTTGCTAGCCTTGGGCCGCTGCACTGTCTGGCGTTGTTGGGTCTGCAGCGCCGGTGACCAAGATGAAGACGCCGAGATGGATCGACTTATTCCTGACTTGGATCTCGGTTCGTGCCCAGGTGCTGCCCTGTCGCTGTAGGTACTTGTGGTTTAGGAGACCCGAGTGGAGCCCTGCCAGCCATCGCCCCAGCCATCGCATTTTGTCAACACCACTCGGAGAAGCGCGACAGACGACGTGCTCGCCAGGACAATGTGCCTGACTTCCGAGAAGGCCGGGGTCGTGGGCAGCTGAGAGGTACAGCCAGGCACAGTACGTGCCGAAGCCCAAGACGTCACGTCGCGCTGCTTGCTGCCGCTGGCCCCCGGTCGTTGACCTCTTCTTGTCCCCGCGTCTTACTTTTCCTCAAACCTTTGCCTCTCCCTCTCAACACCTCTCCCCCTCCTCCCCGGTCGTCCGCTTCCTTGCCGGTGCATGCCTCGCCGTACCGCAACCCTAATCCATCCATTGCGCCGTCGACCCGATTCTCGACATCCTCCATCCTCCGTCGGCCTTTCTGCACGCCCGCCGCATCTCGAACTTTCATCGACGTACCTGATCCTCCTTGCATGACTGCGCGCCCACCACCGCATCCGAAGTCATTGAAGCCCGCCAGAGACCGAAGGCTGGCCGCGCATTTGCAAAAAGTCCTGTTGCACGTCTTCCGCTCTCCGCACCTGGCCGCAGCCCCACCACGCTCGCACGCCCAAGACATTGAAGGACTCGAGGACCGGTTGTTGCTGTGTCTCGCCTTGAATCGCTGCTGTGCGACTGACGGGACAACCACAGACGAACCAGCAAGGTACCGTACAAGTGCGAATCGTTCGTTGCGTGCACCGCCGCGCTACCGTAGCTTCTGCGCCTCACTGCAGACGGGTTTCCTCGCCCTACGACGATTCCAAACCAAACAGCCTGCGTGTGCAGAAACGCTTTATGCACTCACCTTCTTCTCTTCCTCGATTCCTGCTGCAGCGGCTGCGTAACGCGCATATCTGATCTCAGCTTATTGTTTCCTGGAGCTATAGGGCAGCTAGCTACCTAGGCTAGTCAAGGTAGCTTGAGCTAGTGCCGCCGCGGCTTGCCTTGCACCCCCGACACCAAACGAGAGCGAGATAGCTCTCAGCCACCGCGACGACGGCTCTCTTGCGCTCGCGACTCACTGACAGCGCGTGTGCGCGACCGAGCCACGTGGGCGATTGCGCGCCCTCGAGCGCCGAGACGAACGGACCTGGCGGAAGGAAGAAGAAGCCGTTGAGCAATCCTTTTGCGCGCCGATTCGAGCTCCCACAGCTTGGACCTCTTGCCGTACCTGTTTAGCCTGGCCGACAGTCGCAACGTTACGACGGCTGCGCAACGGCGTCGACGGGTGCAACGCCAGGAACCGGGCAGGGCGGATACATACACATACCTGCAAGTAGCCGGCGCGTGCTTGAGATTTTTCCAACAAGCTGCAAACGCGCACTGGCGCAGCAAGAAGAATCGAAGTTCCAAGAGGTCAGGTGAAAGGGTCTGTCCTGCTTCAGAAAGTTGTACAAGGTTATAGGAGAGTTGAAGCGATAAGACAATATGGCACGCTCAGTGGTCCGGCGCGCCGTCGTGGTGCGCGAAAAGTACTACTGGCCCAACTTCCAACTGGCCTTTTGGACCATCATCATGCTGGCGACGGCAGGCGTCATTCTAGGCATCTTTGCCGAATTCATCCGCATACAGAACCAGTTGGGCGTGGGGATACCATGGTAAGCAAGCAATCAGGACCTCTCGCGCAGCAGCAGTACCACGCGCTTTCGTTGCGTTGCGCCTTGGGTGCGAACAACGCTGACGGCAGGATCAATAGGCTCTTCCCGTTCGGGGTAACGGTGGGCGCGCTGCTCTACGTGTTCTTGATCCTCGAGATCCTGCTCATCATCGGGCGGCGGCTGGTGCCGGGCATCATGATCCTGGGCTCCATCATCCTGCTCGTCCTCTTCATCACGGGCGCCATCGACACGGGCATACAGCTGTTTGGCAACGACGCCAACGTCAGTGGCAACTGCGATCGCTTTGTCGACAATGACGAGCAGCGCGGCATCAGCGTCAATACGCTGGCCTGGTTGGAGCAGGATAGTATTTGTGAGTGCTCCCCTTCCCCCTTCTTTTGCTCCCTTTTGGCTTGTTTGATCTTCCTGGTCGAGGCCAGAAACAGGCCATGCGTTCGCCATCCTTCCCTCGGGACAACCAGCTAACGACGCGGCGCGCGATCAACAGGCAGCAGCTGGGATGCGGCCTTTGCGTTCTGGGTCATCGGCTCCGTCTTCTTCGTCTACATGATCATCATGGCGAGCATGGTCAACCGCAACCAGTACGTGTACAGCTAAGTACAACAAAGCGTGCCACCGATGAAGCACATCGGTCGGTCAGGGGTCAATGTGGTGCCTTGATACTATCACAACAAATGCTGAAGCGCACTTGTTCGCAATCCAATCTTCGACCAGAGAGAGAGAGAGAGCGTAGCCATCTTCTCCGCAGCATTCGACATCTCCACCCTCATACACACACACCCGTCGCTCGACGCTCTTCTCCACCACCCACTCTCTCTCCCAGCACCACCTCTCAGCCTCATACATACATACACACATCAACGGCGACCCAACCCATCACTTTTCGCCTCCTCTCCTCTCACCCCTCGCCAACCTCTCCATCATCTATCTCCTTTCCTGTCTTTCCCGTCCATACGCACAATCTTCATTTGCATCCTCGATAATCTGGCTTTAATGGGGGAGGGGTTTTGTTTCTTGCATCGATATTTCCTCGCAGTGTGTACATGGTGGTTGAGAAATAGGAGAAATAGGAGGAAGAGGAGGTGGAGAGATGGATGGGCAAGGATGGGCAACGCTTCGGTTCGATTCGCTGGTCCGAGAGGAGGTGGTTTTGCTCTTGACTGCTTCGCACTGTGACCGCTGGGCTCCTGCGCCAGACAGGCTTTGGCTGAGTGAGTAACTGGACAGCTGAAGCCGGCGAGGTTGCGGCGGCGGAGGTGGTGGTGGTTTAGTTGTCCTCCTCGTTGTACGATTGCTCTTTTTCGATATGAGAGAGGCAGAGAAAGAAAGAGGACCGTATCATCCCATATCTCCTTGGCCGAGCACTTGATACCACTTTCCTTCCCTTTTCCTTCGTTGTGTCTAGTTAAATATGTAGTCAGGTAGGTAGCTAGCTAGCTAGCTATTCACCTATATTTCTTCACCACTCTCCTGGGCTTGCTCCGTCTCTGTTTTGTCGCAGTCTGCCTTCCCCCTCGGCGATCTATCGACGCCGTCTTGTCTCTGAATCCGTCGGCGGCCCTACGTCTTCTGCTCTTTTCCTTCTCGGTCGCGTACATGCCTGCTTCCCTTACCTTCTCACTTTCCCCCTTCGCATCCACTCACACTCACACTCCACGGCCAACAGACATCTGCGCGCATATCCCATATCCCACATCTCAACTCGTCAGACTAAAGACACAAATCGAATCCCTTTTTTCAGTCGGAAAACTCTCAATGTGACGAAACGAGGCCATCGTGACAATCGACGATCATGTGCCACATCCCCCCCACCACACTTTCTCACCCATCGCGTCTCCTTTTGCCTCCCGCTCCCCGGCTGTCGTCACTTTCCTTTGCGGCAACGAGCTTGAATCGAGCAATAGTCTAGCCTGTTACAAGACGACCGCCTACCTCTGGCAAGGAAGCCTTGACCGCGTCCCGCTTCCGTATCTTTGAAAGTTCCTTTGGGGGAAAAAGAAGGTGCAGTGTGTGATGGACCTCGCAACACGCAGCCTGCGCGATGGAAATCTTTCCACAGACAGACAGACAGACAGACAGACAGGCGGGCGGGCAGACAGCGCAAGGCAGAAGTGGCAGCAGTAGTACGTTCTTGTTCTCATCTCGCGCCTGTATGTCCGACGGTATCTACCCAGTCAGACACCAATCGACAATCTGAGTCTGAATCTGAATCTGCATTGATCTCTGATCGGGCAAAGCCGTGTCAGTTGTCAACCCGATGAAAAACTTCAGTACACCGACCAAAAGCCGCTCGTTCCCTTCGACCCCCTCCCCTCCCACGCAGCCAATCCAATCCCTCCGCTTCATCTCCATCGCACGGCAAGCGTGTGATAAGACAGACCGTCGAGCACGACAAAAGCGGCCAGACAGACACAAGGAATGAAGGGAAAGCAGGAAGAATATAGCCTTTGATTTCCGACAACCACGACTACTACGCCCATTCATCCCGTCCAACTGTCCAGCTGTCGCATTCCCCGCCGAACCCAAGAATACCAAAAAGAAGAAAAAAGAGAATTAAGCTCGCTTCCCAACAACCAGAAGAAACCACGCAGCCCCGGTCGCAGCATGCATCCAAGAAACCATCCGGGATGGCCGCGTGCCATCCGCCGTGCCATCCGTGCAGGAACCCTCTCTCTCCCCATAATGAGATGACAGCGACCACCACCAACAGAGTATGTGCGTAGAGAAAGACGGTCGACCGGTCGAGGCAGGGGAAAGGGGAAGAAGGAAAAGCGCGGCTCACATGGTGGTGGACGAACAACAAATTGTGGCTTGACTCTCCACGAGGGAGCGCGCTCCTTCCCCCTTGCTTCCAAGATGCCTCGAGCGCCGCGTCAACGAAGCTCAGAATGGCCCGCGTACCGTATTACCTACCCACTACGGATGTCCTCCGCAGGATCGAAAGATGATGGACAAAAGAGAACAAGGAGAGCGAAACCCCGCCGAACGAACCATTCCAGTTCTCCAAAAGGTATCGTGTTGTAGAAAAATCCCAGGCCAGTTACCAGCGAGGAAGAGGAACAGGGTGAAAGACACCATTAGTAGCGCTCTGGCACGCGCACAGGAAGCTCCAAGGGAGATAGGGACAGAGGCTCATGATGAAAGTCACAAATGCAACCTAGGAAGCCGAGGGGACGGACAGCAAGGAATGATGACCAGCAGCGCCCTTGCCCTTGTCCCCGCACTCAATAGGGACCGGGGAGTGTTGGGGAACGATTATGCAAAAAAGCAGTAGACAGCAGGCTGCAGTGCGTCAAGTGAGAGTGCAGGCGTGCGCCCATTTCGACGGAGAGAGCTTTGTGGTATCTCTATGCAAGCAACGTGTAAAAGACAGGCTGGCGTGGCGTTCGTAAGAGGCACCTCTTCAGCGCGTGATGATGAGCGAGAAGCCGTCGAGCCATTGCCCGCAGGAACCAGAAATGCCCGCAATTTCGTAACCGCGAGGAGGAATGAGCGTGTGCCTATGACGACGTTAGCCCGGCCAACAGGGAATGGATTCCAAAGTCAACTTACCCACTGCCGCCAGCGGGGTTCCCGTAAATCTCGCTCTTGCGGTTCCGGTTGGTCAGAATCTGAATGCCGTCGATCCAGAGACCAGCGCGCAGGTAGAAGCCCATGAGGATCTCGCCCTTGACCGTGTCCAGCTTGAACTCGTCACCTCCAGGCTTGCCGCCGCGCTTGCCGAAAAGTTGAGTCGTGTCGTCGTTGTAAACGAATTCGAGACCATCCACGGCAAACCCATGGTAGACTCTGATGGACATGAGGACCTTTTTCCTGTCGGGGCTCTTTTCCCACCAAGCACTGTCGAGGATGAGCTCTTGCGGCTCGGATCCTTCCATCTGCGAAAATCCTAGCTTGGAGCCCGTCCAACCTTTCCGACCGTCTGGAAGCTTCAGGCGATTCTGTTTGGAATTTAGCTGCCCAATGTCCTCGACCACGTGCTTGCCGCCTCCACACGAGAAAATCTCGACCTTGAGTGGCTTGTTCCGCTTGTCTGCGGGGAGCTTGGAACGCAATTCCTTCTCCGTCACAGAGACCAGGCGCGGGCGATTGTCGAGGTATTCGATCCAAGTGTGGCACAGGTCGTCGCCTTGTGGGTAGAGTTCAATCCACGCAACACCCGAGTCTGCCGTGATCATGTTGCAATGCTCGGCTTTCCAAAACTGGACGCTCTCGTCGGCAGCCGGGCCAGGATCCGTGGGTTGGCGGAAGCAGGGATGGAATCGGAAACGAAGGCAGTCGAGTCTGTGCCAACCGCACTCATCCTCCTTTTTGCAGACTCGCAGCCCTTGAGAGTTGGTGCGAGTGCAAAAGCCCTCTCGCGTGGTAAAGGTTCTGTTGAGTGTTACGTAGTCGCGCAGCATGACACCCGACTCCTGGTGAGGACAGCCAAACAAATGACCCGTCTCATGCAGGTGCGCTCCGATGCCAATGTTGGCTGCCTCCCAGGTGGTTCCTGACTGATTGCAGTCGTTGGCGATAAGGCTGGTGTCGGTCTTTGTGCTGTCGGTGAAGGCCGGCACGACCTCTTCCATGCTACCCGGGTAATTTTGGAGCGCGTGGGAGCCAAAAATGGCCAGGGAAACCTCGCCATCTCCACCACCGAGGGCCGCATGTCCGCGCACCACCTGCTGTTCCGGGTCCCAGTGCGTGTCGAGGAACATGCAAGATACGTACTGCTTTTGCGCGGGAGTCGGCTTGAAGTGCTTTTTCACGGCGTCCATGGCGATGCCGAAAAGCGCGCCCTTGTCGGTGGCCGGTTCATGTTGCTGCGCAATGTTCAAGTCGCGCAACTCTGCGACGGTCTTTTCTGACCTAATGATGTGGATCCTGGCTTCGTTGCGAAACTGGCCGGCCATGGTCTCGACGTAGGAAAGCGTGCTCGGCGACCATTCCTCATCGTACCGCCAGCAACGTCGTCCAAAACCGTTGCGATGCATTTGCTCTGCCGTAAAAGCCTGCCACAAATATGCGGCCATGCGGAACTTTCGAACCGCAGTGTCGAGGCCATTGCCTTCGCGCTCAACCCGTTCGGGAACGGCATCATATGTCCCGGGCGAGTCTCTTCCCAGAATGATGGCCAAGTGAAGAGGTGGGACCGAGTTCAGTGGGAGATAAAAGAGTTCGATCCATGAGGAATGGGCTGGTATCGACGAACTTGAACCAGAGATCTTGGGAGACGTAAAGTCCAAGCGAAGCAAGTTCACACCGGGCTCCAGGACAACCAGGCACTTGAAATGAGAATCCGACACGAACCAGGACGTTGGCGGAAAGCTTTCCTTTTCGCAATGAAGGGTGACATGGCCGTCGAGGGCTTTGGAATCTTGGTCTCCGATGAAGCCGGAAATGAGGACGATTTTTTGATGGACCTGAGGAATCAGTCAACAGATGCGACGGCTTTGGCAGACGAGCTAGTTACTTTGGCTCTGTTCTCGATCGAGGTGATTCTCGGGGCAAAAGGCGACGTTGGCTGGTATCTCGGCGGCAGAGGCGGAGGAGACGTCATGCCGTTGCCTCCCTGTATAAATGTCTTTAGTTGGAGGAGCTGGTTTGTGGCGCATCGAGTACTCACGTAGGAACTGTTGCGATGGCCGTTTGTGGTAATGGGTCTGACAGGAAGCGGCGGGACGGGAGTTGGACCGCCATTTACAAGCTTGGAGGAGGTAAACGAGTTCTCCGAAGGTAGCGAAGGGGGTGGCGTAGATTGCTGCTGATAAACGGAACTAAGGGTCGAGGACGATTTGCTCGTGGGGATTGAAGTGCCCGAGCCATTGTGGTCGTGAGAAGATCGGTCGCTCGAACGAAAGCTCCTAACAGACCTCCGGCGGAAGTCCTTGAGAAACGAAGGCATGGTGACAGCGGACGCCAAGGTGTTAGCGTTGCGGAGCGTTGCGCTGCTGCAACAGGGATGGCCAGGCGGAGTTTGGCAAAGCTGGTGTATTCAAACGGTTGTGTGGGTTTGAGCGAGCGAGTGTTCTGGTTTGAGAAGAGGAGGAGGAGGAGGAGGAGGAGGAGAGGTGAGGAGAAGAAGGAGAAGGCGGAGAGGGAGACGGGAGACGGGGTGACGGGGTGACGCGAATGCGCTCTCGCTGATAAGATGAGGTACGAGGCCGCGCTCAGCGAACGACAAAGGCCAGCATGCAGACAGATGGGGAGAAGAAGAGTGAAGAGGTTGAGGAGGGAAAAGAGAGCGAAAGTCAAAAGTTGGACAAGGCAAGGCAGGTAGACAGCGCTGAGGGAACCGATTACGAGCCAGGACATTGATGCATCTGGGCGGTGATCTACAGAGGTGCATTACTAGGACGACGACGACCAGCGGCCCGCAATCCACAGCGATGGGGGCAGTCTTTGCTCTGCCAACATTGCGCGGCTGTCAAGGCCTGTAGCGCATCGTGTCAATTTGGCATTTGATTGACGGCGACGGCCTGAAGCTCGAGAGTCGAGAGTTGCAGCACAGCACAGCGGCCCTGAAACGCCGCCCGTTTTGCGCCCGCAACTTCAACTTGCTTGGTTCCGTTGGATCCAGTGACGAATGACGACCCAATCCATGTCCCCTGTCCCCCGCCGAGTCAGCGCTGCCCGGCCCGTGCTACCCCGACGGAACATTACCGTACCCTACCGCTGACACACAATTCGAGTGGCTGGCTCGTTACCAGTCCGCTCCGCGCCTTTGCTGTTTACGTCCAGTGCAAGCCCTCGGCCCTCATTTAATGCGTGCGCTTGTTCTCGTGTGCTCGCTCGACAGAGCCTGTGCCTACGTCTGCCCCATCCGTCGGTCGATCTTCACGATTGGATCCCGCAAGGCTCTCCGGAATTCATCCAGCTCTGCATAAAATCTCAACTCTCACTCGCTTCAAAGCCGTCAACAAGCCTCGCTCCAAGCCAAGAGAAACCTGTCCTCGCCCTCAGCCATCCGATTCCTCGTCCCTCACGCTGACCCGCTCCTCGCCTCCGGACACGCCATCATGTCGACCGAGCAGCCAGCTGAGGTTGCAACCAAGGTCTTGAGGAGAGCTCAGGTTTCCAAGGTACAATCAGCCTGCCATGCCACCCTCCTCACGACGACTAATCCTCTTCTGCTCGACAGATGACGAGGGCGCTGCAGAACCGCCTGGCTCTGGCAAACGTCAAGGTCAAGCACGGCTGGGAGAATCTCAACATCGACACCCTCGAGCCCAAGATAGACATTGAGATGAAGCGAAAGCGCCCCTCGTCGAGCCACGAAAACATGTCAGACAGCTCCTCCACCGTGTCGGACCGCTTCCACCCATTCGCCGCCCTCGACTCGTCGCCCTTGGCCCCTCCCATCTTCTCCGACCATGTCACAAGTTCCGGCGGCCGCTATGGCTCGCTCAAGAGGATCAAATACCAGCCAGACTCGTACAGGCGTCCCGTGTCGAGCAACCATGCCAGGACAAAGGTTAGGCCTGCGAGTGCAAGAGCCTCGGGCTCGTCGTGGAAGAGCTCCTACCAGCTGCCAGAGTCGTCCCCGGCTTATCGCAAGCACGCTCGCTTCTCGTCGAGACACTCCATATCCCATGCCCCAAGCCTGTCGTTTGTCTCTGAAGGCTCCACCATTGCCGACGAGCCCCTCTCTCCCCTCCTCTCCGAAGACGACGACGCCGACCTCCCCGTCTCGTCCTTCCAGATGGATCCCTCACACCTTCGCTCCTCTCCGCCCCTCCGCAGCCCCCGGACCCCACCTCCCGGCCTCGCCCGCTCTGCCCGACTTCGCAACGACACCCTGACCACCACTCCCAAGAACAACCGCAATGGCGAGGAGGACGCAAACCTGCTCATGTTCCTTGCCACCTCGCCCTCCCCTGCCAACCCCAGCAACAAGACTCGTGTCATTGCTCCCTCCACGCCTCCACAAAAGACCACTCCTCTCCCATCCTCGATGATGTCCACTCCCGGCGGTGGCCCTTATGGTATGCACACCCCCGGGGCCAACCTGAACTTTGCCGATTTCCTCAACATGACACCGAGCCCTGCTCAGATTACGGGCAATTGGAACCGCACACCTGTAGGGAGGACACCCCTGGCTGCCCGCGAGGCCAGGAGGCGGCTCAACTTTGACAATCTGCTGCCGCCCACGAGCAACAACAGCCCCACGGCTGGGTCGATTGAGCGGACGAGGATGAACAAGGTCGAGGGAGGGCTTGGGATGGAGCTGGGCGGGGAGCTGGTCTCCTAGGATGGACCTCGAGGTGGGCGAGGTTTATGATTTGATGATTTTTCACGAAAAGACGGCCAAGTGCATGTCGGGCACTTGGGCTCCCCTTTTTCCTTATCTGCAGGCCCCGACATGGTCGGATTACTTTTTACAAGGTGGTTCCGGTAGTAATTGGCGGACCCTTTTTTCCGCTTGTTTCCGTTACCATGTTCAACAACGCCCCCATTCAGGATACCACGCGCAACAGAGCAGCGATTCGCTATTGATTTGAAGGAACGAGGAGCAGAGGTAGGTAGCTTAGGTAGCGGTAGATAGGCACCCTGGCCAGGATGGCAGGGGCAAGCAAGACGCAACAATGAGCGATTGTCTGGATACTCGGTTTGACAGGATTCTGTGCGACGGCAGCGGTGCAGATGAGACAGGCGGGCGCTCCAAAAAGGTGAGGCAACTTGATGATTGTTCCAGGCACAGCCGGACAAATGGAGCCACCAATGACGCAAAGGACAAACAATTGGCCGCCTCGACCAGAGCATTATTTTGTTCATGGTGCTTCCACAGTGCGAGCCAATGACGGCGCGTCTTTGTATGTAACAGAAAGGGGAGAAAAATTGAGTAGTGGGCAGATCAGCCACCGGCACCCCGAAACATTCAAGTCTCAGGGTTCACAGCGAGGCAGCAGGTACCTCTTGGTGGCGGGTACACGCTGTGTAACGGCCACGGGTGGTCTTCGTCGCTGGGTGAACGGGGGAGGGCCAGAAGGACACAAGCAGAAGTTTTTTCTTTTCGGGCTAGATCAACAGCCGGTTTGGCTCGCTGCGGAGCTCGTGATAGGCTGCCATGGCCGACATAAGATGTGTATAGTGGTGGTACCTACGTCAAGGAGTTATGCCTATGTGGATATTATGACATTGCTGTGTGGGGGGGAGCGGCGGACGGGCGCTTTTCTTTCCAACCAAGCCACATGGATGCAAGGTCCGGGCCAGCCCACACCCACCCACATTAATCGGGCAATTCTAGAATGAATCGAAGGAAGAAAGGACAGAGGGCACAGGCGCGGACAAATGGTGGCTGTGGTGGAGCTGGCATGCGTGCCATGTAAATTCGCATTCCAAGCGTCCATCCTCCGCCGTCTGGTCTTCCCTCAGGCGACCGGCACACGACCTGACGCGACCCCGCACGGCCCACGGGCGGCTCCATCATCACCTCAGCGCCTAAACGCGACCCGGAGCGACGCATTAGCCGCTGAGAAGGCCGTCAGCAGGGCCTCGCCCGCCCGCGACACGCCGACGACGTCGTTGAAAGGCGCTGCGAGCACTATCGGGCGGCCGGGAGGGCGACGCGGGAATGAGGGCCCGAAACGCGTCAATTCGAGCGACGCGTGCCACGCTTCGCACTTCAGGGAGCTAGAGCCCACGCGTCAACAGCAATCCCTGCCAGAGCCTTTCCGATCCTTTCTCTCTTGGCGGCCCTCTGATTCGTCCCTTCGCCTCCCCACCCCTGTCCGCTGCCTGCGCTGCCGTCGATGGATGCCATCATTCGTCGTCGTTGTCTGGGGTATGCGTGTGATGGTCTGGGGTCTGATCTGGTGCCGGCGGCTAACACTGCGCTGGTACCTCCCGCTCGCCTGCCTGCTCGCTCCCAGGTGCTGGTGGTCTTTCTTCTTCTCTCGTGAGTCTCGGTGGTCGGCCGCGCATCGTCATCGGCCAACTGACTATCGGCGGGACGGACGACGGGAGTCGAGTCGAGCAGCTCCTCCAATTGACGAATCCGTCGGCCGCGTTGGCCGTTCTCTAGGCGGTGGCGCTCCCGGCTAACCAAAAGGCGCTGGACTCGCTGGCCTCTCTGTCCGATCGCGTCGATGGCAGCAGCTTGGTTCGGCGAGCGAGCACAATTGCCATGGCCCCCACCAGATGAATAGGTAGACGGACAACTGACTTGAGTGGTCGTGGCATCATTGTTGGGGCGATTCACGTATCAATCTCCCTTTCCGTCAGTCGCTCTTTCTCTGCCTGCGGTACCCGCCGTGGCAGCTGCACAATTGGCACTTGTCCATTTGCATCTGTGTGCCAGTCTTCAACAAAGAAAGAACGACCTTTCATCTATCGAATAAGGAAGCAGAAATCTGGCCAGTAGCGCACAGTCCTCACATCCAATTCGATTTCCACACGGCAGGAGGCCCATTGAACACCCACAACCACAACATCGAAGAGATATATGGACGAATTCACTCTCGCTCCGCTATGCATGCCCTCCAAGTAACCTCAGGCGCGTCCACACCACGCTAGAGCGGTGCCAGCCCAGCGTGCCAGCCAAAGACGACGGGACGCGCCCGCCCACCGAGAGACGGCACCCGCCCAAAAAAAAGCTCGGGCCGCGCGCTCTCTCTTTGTTGCAAGCCACACGCGTATCATACCATACCGTACCGTTTTGTACGGCGAATCTTACCGCTGTCGCGAGTAACGGCATGAGTAAGAAAGATGTCAGCGGGCCCACTGAGTCGTGCGCGCGTCATTGGCTTCATTCCGTGTGGGGTGCGCTCGCTCCGTTCGTCTCCCTCCCCCTCGTGTCCCACGCTTTGGCTGGAGCGTGCCGTATTTTTAGCGTGCCTTGTTGGTCTCGGACTTTGGACTGATTCTTTCTCCTGCTCGCCGGTAGGTAGGTACTTATCTCTACAGCAGCCATTTGTGGGCTTTTGCTCTCTTGCTGTTTGCGTGCCGACTTGACTGAGGTAGGTACGACAAGAGCAAACGGCTTGCCCTCGACTCCCTCCTTCATCAACGCCAGATAGACAGACAGGCACGCACGACGCAAACGATCCACTATCTCTCGCCGTGTCTTGGACCGCCAACTGCAACGATGCAAAAGTGGCGGTGCGGGCTGCCCCCACCTACCCCTGTCGGTGCATCTGCCTTGGTTGCTTGCTTGCTTGCACACTTGGAGATGGGATGGGGGCCAGCACGAGTGACGTATGCAAGACCTACGCGCAGCAGCAAACACAGCGACCGACTATGCAGCGTCGACGCACCTGCCTGATCCGTCCTGAGGGATAGGTATGTTGGATGCGCCTCATGCTGCTACCGGTGGACTTTTGGGCGCAGGAGTGCAGACAGACATTGATGGCGGTGGCGTTGGGCGCTTCTTCCCGCGCCGTTACATCCATGGTGGACAGACGGACGGGCGGACGACGCGGGACAAACGGGCCTCGGCAGCGCCACCTGCCGAGTGAGTTTGAGATGAAGAGCACGGCCTAGGGAGGAAGAGAAAGAGGAGAAGGAGATGAGTGGCTTGCCAACCTTTGTATCGCTGCTGTATTGCTGCTCTTGCTGCTGCTGCTGCTGCTGCTGTGCTAGGAACATTTCCTCCTCTGTCTGTTGCCATCTCGCGTGTGTCGATCGCTCCGTCCTCTTCTGCTGCGAAGCAAGGTCTGCGGGCGTGGAGAGCTTCGGTGTGGTATTTTATGGTGTCGAGATGTGGAGATGATGGTTCCGGCATCGCCAGGTACAGCTCGATTCGGCGCGACTCTCGCCCGAACTCGACTCGACTCGACCTCCATCGGTACTTTGTCGAGTGCCGGCGAGCCTGTCCTTCGTGAAGAGAGTATGCTTGGATGGGTGCTTGTGCTGATTGGTCTGTCTGGCTAGCTATCTCATCCGGAATCCCTGCAAATTTGTTGTCAAACTTTTGTTGGCAGGTACAAAGACACTTGCAGCGATGCGTTCTTGACGTCCACCCAGCCTCCTTTTACATCTTGCTTCAACTACCACATACTGTGCAGTCCCAGTCAAGCGGGACTGGAATCGCATCTCCAATGATGGACTCATGGCGACAAGGAAAACAAGTACAGTAGAAACTCGGCATTCCCGACATCCCCTTCCTTACAAGTATTCGTTGTTGTGGGTAGGCATCTTGCCTCCTGCCTACTCCACGCAGCAACCACCCGCAGGCCTGAGCGTCCGAAAGGCAACCTACCTATCGAATCAAACCAATCCAATCCAATCCAATCAAACCCGACGCAACATCACCTGGACGCGGGCTGCGCTGCACCATGCCCTGCCCTGCCGCAGCATCCAACGCTCATGCGCCCATCGCCGATTCGACAAAGGCGCATATCATGCTGCTACATGAACTTGCGCGTTGCACGTGTGGTTCTTCTTCTTAAACGGCCATCACCATCACAAACGGTTGCTGTTGCTGCTGCGGTGGCTGGGATTTGATGCATGCAGAAAACGGTGCCACGTCATGCCAGGCATTTGGCTTTGTTGGGCGCGTGGAGAAGAAGGCGATAGTGATGGTGTTGGAAAAGATGGAATGCGCTCCGCTCAGCCAGCCACCTACTTCTCGCATTGTTCTTCAGCTCCGCCTCTCCACTCGTTTTCCAGCCTCCAGCCGGCGTGCCGCTCGCTCGCATGGCGACAAAACCGAGATTTGCTCCTCTTTTGAGTTTGCGTACTCAGTACCCAAGGTATGTACAGTACTCACCCAGGCACACACGCGCAGTCAGGCTTGGCTGGCTGGGCGGGCTGGCCGACCCGCTTCTCCCGTCCCGTCGCCACCAACTAGCCATGGAGTCCCGTCAGTCAGTCGTGCGGCGTCTGTGACAGGTTGTTACACGGCATGGCATTCGAGCAAGGCGTTCCGCCGCTCATCTATCTGCTTGCTTGCTTGCTTGCTTGATGCAAAGCTGATCTGCACTGCCTGCAGCGAGCGGCACTGCATTCGTATGTATGCAATGTCTTCGCAACGGCGTGGCTGGTTATCAGTCCAAAACCGAGACATTGACAGCTCCCTGACACCGCCGTGTGGGCGCGCACGCGCACGGACAAGGTCGACTCGCGATGCTATAAATAGCAGCACACGCTGCGTTGCCGTCACTATCATCGCATCCCGCTCGTCTCGTCTCGTCTCGTCTCAGACCTCCCAGCTCGATTCGCGCAAACAGCAGCCCAACCTGCGGCTGCGCCGAGTGTTTGCGTTTGGCATGTCTCGGCTACGACCGCTGCCGTTGGGCTTGGCTTTGCATGTATCCGCTTTATTTCTTTCTCTCTTTCCCGTTTCGGCTTTCCTTCGTCCAGCTAGGTGCGTGATCGAGCGCTGCCTAAACGAACGCGTCTATCGGCCATGTTCAGAACAGTGTAATCGTCTTCGATTTCTCTGAGAGAATTTGAGTCGGTAAGTGAGTGTGGTTCGGTTGGCCGATGTACGCATTCTGTCAACACTTCAACAACACCAACACGTCTATCAAGCCCTTGAAGCAAACAAACATCACTGAAAGCAGAGACGACCATGCCTCTGGACTGACCAAAACTGCTTGCTGGCGATGCTGCCCTTGATCCTGGGTGTTCTCTTTTCACATGTCTCTTCTCTTTTCACTCATCTTGCTTTCCTGTAGCATTCAACCCTACCCCTACTCAAGAAAGAAAAAGGCTCACCAAACACATCCATCGGCGCAAGCCCCCGGGCCCTCAACTCACTTACACGTCACGCTCATTTCGCTCTTCATTCGTCGTCCTAGTCTTTCCACAGCGCGTCTATCACGCACGAAAAAGCCAGTCGCGCATCTGTCTTGCGCTTGTTTGCGCGGGCATGGGTGTGCCATTCGACGGTTCACCTCGCTTCCAGCCCGGCGGGTTCTGGTCTTGCTTGCTGGCTGTCATGTCAGTACAGTTGTTGCTTCGAGCTTATTTTGACCTGCAAGCAGGCGCTTGCTGCGCCGTGATGATTCATAGATTGGACGATGCGCAAGTTGTTGCGCGCATGTGAAGAATAATCTTGGAGGGTAAGGGGGAGAGAGGAGGTCTGTATAAGATGGGCGTGTTGTCGCCTTCTCATACTCCCCCAAGCAATTCTTGTCTGAAACCCGTCCACAAAAATCCTCGACGCCTTGGAACAATCAATCAATCCATCAATCAATACCCCTCCCATAATAAATATGCCCGACAAAATGACAAAAGAAGATTCCCAGCGAATCATGTCAACTCAAGTAAGTATCCCAATGCCTTTGCACGCGGCCTCGGACCACACGCCCTGACAGTACAGGCCACGGGTGGAAAGGACACCGGGACCGGAAGTTTCTACTCTCGCGCACAGGGCGCGGCCGATACAAATGAAAACGCCAAAACCGGCGGGCGGTCTGGCCAGAACAACAACAGCGGCGGCGGCGGCGTCAAGAAGTGAACAACGACACTGATCGGTAGCACCCAAGGATCCCAACTCCGCTCGAAATGATTGATCGCCTTGTTTGCTTTATTCAGCCAGACACTTTCCTTGAGATCCTTGGGTGCTACCTAGCACCTGTTGCTACTGTCCTTCCTGAGCCAATCCGAAGAGAGTGTTGGAGAGCGGTCGTTGTTGTTGTTGCTAGATGTAGCAATGCCACTCGTTTGAACAAATTGCTGTGAACCTTGCTCCATCGTGTCTGCTTGATGAACTCTCAACGTGGATAGGAAGTTGCTCTGAGGTGACTCCGAGGCAAACGCGAGAATGACTTGACAACGACCCACCCGCCGCTGTTCACGTCGCCAGACGCAACAACAAGAGCAGCCGCCTCGTCTCGACCTACTGAGGTAGGGGTTTTAAGAAGTTCTCACTCCATCCTTTCCGCTCGTCTTGTTTTCCCACAGCTCTACGTCTTTCCGCAAGAAGCTCACCAAGCACGTTCAGCGGTGCAAGCCGCCGGGACATCAATGACGGCAGCACACCGCCGCTGCTGCTCCGCCATTTGTCGCCTTCCTCGCTTCCAGAGCTGCGGTCCTTTGCCTGCAGTACGTCTGTTCTTGTCAAGCTTATTCTGCCGTGCGTTTCTTTCTTGTTGATGATTCATTAGACTGCAAGACGCGCACTGCTTGCATGTGAAGAGTCACTTTGGCGAGAACGAGAGATGGAGAGAGACGAGGGAAGGTATAAAGTCGGCTTGTCCTTGCCATCCTTCTTTCAGTCCTCGGGCGATTCCTCTCCTCGAAAGGACCATCGAAACTACACACCTGCTCAAACAACTTACATCCACGACTTACACTCAACGACCGACCGACCAATCAATAAATCATGTCCAAGCAAATGACCGGATCCGATGCCTCCCGCATTCAGTCCTCTCAGGTGAGCCGCCACCCACTGCATCCACCAATCCACCAAATACTTCTTCCTAACCGAGCACAGGCTAAAGGAGGCGGCAACATGTCGTCCAGCGGCTTCGCCGCCCGTGCGCAGTCCGCCGCTGCTCACAACGCCAACAGCGGCGGTGGAAAGGGTGGTACCACCGGCGGAGGGAAAAAGTAGAGGCAGCCGGCTGCTCAACTCGAGACGCGAGCAAGCCTGATCACCTTGCTCGAACCACCTCTGGTCGACCGGCTAGGCTCCTCCATTTTGGGAGGGTCACTCTGTCCTCTTCTTTATCGTCCTTGCTGAAGCACACACGCTCGTTTTTGGTCTGCTTGAACAATGCGGATTGATGCGTACGGTTGGGATATTGTTGCTAGCAACATCACGCTCTTTTGAACTATGCTCGTGTCTTGCGGTCTGCGTGAGTGTGATTGCAGTCTTGGTGGTACTCCGGCTCATGTCTCGTGCTTCGCGTCCTGGTTGTGGCGTGTCGAGTCGATTTGCACGCGCACAGTGTTTGTCATTTGATCACGGTTGGCTCCTTCTTTTGCTTCGGAATGGGGGCATTCGGATAATTGCAAGACGGCCAGCTGCAGGCGCCGCGGCCTAAAGGAGTCAGGTTATCAGTAATTGCTTGTGCAGGGGGTGTCCAGAAAAGTGCGGCCACCGCATCCGTTTTTGCTCGCTCATAGAGATGGTCATTCATAGTGTGGGTTTGGCCCAGATCCAATGAGAGGAAGACGTGAAACGTAAACTGAACAAGGGTCTATGTCCGCCCATTTCCTGGTAGGTGAGTTATGTCCAAACACCTTTCTGCTCCTCCGCGGCTTCGCATGGCCCCCGCAAAACTACCACGTAGAGCGTGGAACGCACTTGACAGCGAAGCCAAGGCATCGCTCCGTCATTCTCCACACAGACCATGCTCTTCCCTTCTCTACTCATGAAAATCGGCGGATCGAAGAGACAACCATACAGCTCCAACCTACACGCGCAGACAGCAATTGGAAATGTTGATTGACTATGGATTGTGAGCATGAATGGCCGTAATGACAAGTCCTCGTTCACTCATTCCCTCACTCACTGACTCTTGATGCTCTCCATCAGCAACAAACCCAAGAAACCAAAGACCTCTCTCGGAGATAACACCCACGAACCCCCCTATGCACGCGAGAAGCTTGCAAAAATCAAATGTTTTTCCATCCGCTCCGGCAAGCGCACCACTCACCCCGCTTCATGTTGAGTTGCTCCTCGTCTCTTGTCAGTCTTCAACGCTCCACCGAAATCAGCTTCTCCTGACCCATCATTTCTACCTCTTGCCGGCGATGTCCCTGACCTCCCTCACACCATCGAGACTGCTCCGCACACTGACGCTCGAGCTACGCCTCCTCGCCCGCCTCGTCTCGTTCGGATCGTGCGGGCTCAGTCCACTGGCTCGCGCATACAGATTGAGCACGTCCGTCAGACTGATGACACCCGTCAGATGACCAGACAGGCTGGCACCGGGGAGGGCCGCGGCCGATATGGACAACATAGGGAGCGGCGAGGGCGTCGAGATGGAAGGATGCGAATGATGATGCGCATGGTGTGGGCCGTGTGGGTAAGGAGGCGTCGCTGAGGGAGGGACAGCATGTGCGTCATGGGCCGCTGGAGAAGGAATGTCAATCGCTGGGGTAGATGAGGATGAGCTAGGTGGCGAGAGGACGCCTGATGAAGGAGGGGAGAAGGCTGGCTGGGCAGGCGTTGCCGCAGGCGTCGGAGGACCCGAAGAAGCGGGCGACGGAGGCGTTGTTATCCACATTCTTAAAAACTTGGTCAGCTTGGCAGACTCGTCGAGCAAGGCAGTAGGACCAACCTGTGGGATTTCGTCGCCACAAGTTTTGCGACGGCGTGCGCAAGAGTAGATTGTGGTGTGACGTGAAAGACGGGGAATGAGTCCTTTCCATCATTCATACCCCGCTCCGAAAGGATGACCGAGATGAAGTGGATGCACGACGAGCGAAGGAGCGGTAGAGCAGTCGTTTTTGTCAGAAGCTGTGTGGCGCATTAGCAAGGACCACGCTGATCAAGGGGTGGAAAATTACCTTGACGTCGACGTGAGAAATGTTTCCAACGACGTTCATTTGGTTGTCAACAACCGGAAGAGACGTAATACCCTCAGTATGCATGATTTCGAGGGCCTCTGTGACTGGCCGATCTCCACTAGATGTTGCATAAGCGGAATTCAGTCAACCTCTCCTGCACACTCACTTGATTGAAACGACGGATTGCGATCCGATATTGAGGTCCCTTAGCGTCTGGGGGTAGAGGTGGTCGACGGTAGGGAAATTCCTGCCATTCAACCAGAAGAATCCGACAAGGCGCAATTGGCTCAGGACGCCAATAACTTCCTGGCTGTGCTCCTTGACGATGATGATGCGGTGAATTCCACTACCAAAAATCTCGACAGCCTTGGTAAGATTTGCGGTATGCGGAAGAGTAATGAGCGGCTCCTTCTTGCCCAGGTCCTTGACGTCTCTCAGAGGCACCGGCTTGCCCTCCCTGCCCTTTTGTGCGAGATCGTTGAAGGAAGACTCGGGAGCTTCCGGACGAGCGAGGCCAACAACGAGGAGGAGGTAAGCATTCAGGTCGCTGTAATCAAATGTGCCAATGGCGGCGTGGGAGTCTTTATTTTCGCGGATGAGGACGACATTTGGGGAACCAGAAGAAATGAGGACCTAGCGGTTGGAGTTAGCTCGAAGCGCTCGCTGCGTAGTGAATGCTGCGGGGCCCCGCAAAAGAGACTCACATTGGTCGCCTCCTCGACGCTGGCATCTATGTCGACGAAGCGGACCAGGTCGGGGTCAATGACTTCGCCCACGCGGATGGATCTCCAGTCGCGGCCAGCAAAGGCACTGTTCTGGGCATGTTTGCCAATGGGAGGGTTGTTGAGCAGTTCTTGCAGGGCCTGTTGGGAGAGCGAGGGCTGGCGCGAAGCGCGCGGGGAGTTGGGCATGCCACGAAGGTTTTCGACGAAGCTTTGGCGCTGCGAGACGCTGGGGCTCGAGGAGGAGGACGAAGGCGGCAGCTGCGGCGAGCGAGGCCCTGGGAGTACCATGATTGCTTTCCTTGACCAGGGAGAAAATAATTTGGGACAGAGGTGGTGAAATGGATCGATGGTGGTTGGACTTGGGCGGCGGTGACGATGGTGGACAATGCGAGGGGTCGACGTCAGTGCGGAGCGGGGCGGTGGGCGGTCGCTTAGAACGGAAGTGCTTGTGAGGCCCGCGGGGATGTGGGAGTTGGCGAGATGGAGAAGCGCGGAGGAGGATGCAAGACGTCGTCTTGTCGCGATGTCGAGGTGAGGGGATATTTGGTGTCTCTGGGCCTGTGGCTGGGTTGATGCTTGACTCCGACCTTGACGCTGCGGCTGCCTGCAGCCCAGCGGTCCCTTATCGCCCTTCTTATCGTACGTCACTGCTCTGCTGGCTCTTCGGGTTCAGGTTGCTGCCAGAAGCTTTCACACCACCACATCCAGACACTTGATCGTCTCGTCTCTTTTGCCGTCCGCATAGCCTTGATCACCTGCTCTCCAGCTCCAAATTCTCCACCCCTCCATCCTCGACTGTGCGCGACCAACTTTTTTTTTCCGATGGCGCCCGTCCCGTCCGATCCATCGTGCAGCATTCCGCTTCTCAGGCGGCCAGCACAGCGCTCCATCACTGACCTTGCCTTCTGATCCGATCCGACGTCTCCGCACGTCCTCTGGCATGAGCTCGCTGTCTCGAATGCTCCACACAACCGCAGTGTGGCAGTCTGCCAGTCCGCTTGGCCCTTGACCACAATGCCCGAGCGACAGGACACAAGCTCGACACCGCCACCGGCCTTGCCGTCAATGTCTTGGTTATACAGCAAGCACTTTTGCGTCCATCGTCAGCAATCCTCTCCAAGCTCCTGCGGGCGCGTTTGGACAAGCCATCCTGAGGACCGACCCCAGGAGTGACCCCTATCACGGCAGAGGGAACCATGGACCAACTCATAGTCCCCCTTAGCAGCGAATGGGAGACGACGAGATGCTCTTACAGTCGGGTGAACTCCGGGAACCGCAGTGTGGCCTCAAAATTCACCCGAAGGTCCTCCGGCACACCTTGGCACCTCAACACTTGCAAATATATGTCTATTGAGACGGCTTGAATGTCACGAAGCAAGCGGGGTTGGTGTAGTTGGTTATCACGTCAGTCTAACACGGCATTTCGGAGCGATTCGAGGTCCTGTAAGTGCACTGAAGGTCGCGAGTTCAAGTCTCGCATCCCGTACTTTTTGCCCCTTGATCCCACAAGGCCCACAGGCACAACCGAGCCCGGAGCAGTCCTTTTTGCTCCATTGCATGCACAATCGGCAGGTGGTAGCCTGCTCATTGCTACTTAGTTGGACGTCATCCACACAGGGGAACAAAGTATTGGATCCCGCACAAGTTCCTCTTTTTGACTCTCGGGCTACAAGTGTTTGCTAATCTGCGTTGAAGACCTAGAAAACACTAGGCACTCGGCACTCCGCATGTCACATTCCACTGCTGTTTGCGCCAATCGTTTGCCAACAATCAACCGACCATTCGTCCCTGGACCCAGGAATGCGGACAAATAACCCTACAAGGCAGAGCATCCGCCTCCGTTAGTATTGTCTACATGGCCGAAAGCCGATCGATTGGTCATCCCTCGTCCGGAGTTTGTGCAGTTTGCATCTCTGCCAAACAAAGCCACCCCTTCAGTCCTTGTCACTTCGACATGACATCCGAACAACGAACATATTCTTCTTTTCCGTCTTCTACATAACACCTTCGCCTTCATCCGGCTTGATATCTTCCAACTTCGAAGTCAGAGTACGCAATCTGGTTCTTAGACCATCACTTTCAGCTCGTCAATTCAACTTTCTAGGAGAACAATAAGCTTGTGAACATACCATCTCGCACTGGTTACGACTGAGTCTCTGAAAGAATGACGGTTGGCAACTGAAGCGTGGGACGGATATCCAAGTTGCCATGCTCTTCCGCCTCTCCCCCGTAAGATCGCGATTTTTCTTCCATACTCCCTAATTCGTGAGGATAGCATCAAGGTTATTAGTAAACTTCAGATTAAGCCTCGGGTAGTCATGCGAGATGCACAAAGTCTGAAACATCAAGCTCATCTAGCCGCATGCACAAATGCTGGGATCATAGCTCGACTACTCGACACTCTGACGACTAGGCCCAGCTATTTTGCGTGGCGTTCGCGCATATATGAATTCAACGAGACCAAACCCGACGCTATCGCAGCAGCACAAGCTCTGGGCCAATTGTTCTAGTCAGGTACGCCAAAATACATGCATGCCGATCAACATAGGTAGCCAGATGTGGAAAATGCGGCTCATGCTAGAGACCCTGAAATATTGTGTCGAGGACAACATGATATAGGCAAACAGGCTCCTCCTGCGCTGGAGGCAAGCGATTTGTGACTACATTTCCTTTGCTGGTCCGTCATGATCCCTACGTTCCTTACAGCACATTTGCTTTCCACATTCATTGCAGCTGTCGCCGGCGCCGCGATACCAGAAGATTGGGATTCTCTGAACAAAACCGTTGAAGGTCGTCTGTTTCGCGGCTATCCCCTCGCAAAACCATGCTTCAGCACTTATGAAGGCGCGGCGTCGCCTCCGGACAAAACTCTGTGCGATTTAATCGCTAAGGGGTGGAAGAGCGACCTTGCGCTGGTGACGCAATGCGCAGGATTTATGAATGTATGGAGAATTACCACTTGTCATTTCCATCACGGCTAACGACATGGCAGACGAATTGGGCCGCATGTCAAAAGAACGCATCCTCCTGCAACCTCGACTTCATCAACCCCAGCGACCCAGCCAACTTTGCGCCACCTCGCGACTGCCACCAGGGCAGCGTCTCGCCGTACTACATCGACGTGCGCAAAATCTCGGACATCCAAGCAGCGTTTAGCTTCTCGCGCAACACCAAGACGATCCTCTCGGTCAAGAACACTGGCCATGATTACAAGGGCCGTAGCTCTGCGCCCAATTCTCTCGCGCTGTGGCTCACCAATTTGAAGCCGCCGCTTAAATTGGAAAAGAACTTTGAGCCAGAAGGGTGTCCTGGGCCCGTGGGAGATGGAATCACAATGGGCGGCGGACAGGGGATGCGCGGCCTGTACAAATTTGCAGAGGATAATGGGGTGACGGTTCCGGGAGGCACATCGTCGACAGTTGGTGCGGCTGGAGGATGGGTCAGCGGAGGCGGGCACGGATTTGCTACCAACACTTTGGGGCTCGGCGTCGACAATGTGCTGCAAATCAGAGCAGTGCTGCCGGATGGCCGGTACGTCACTGCAAACGAGTGTCAGAATCAGGACATCTTTTTCGCATTACGAGGTGGAGGCGGCGGGACATTTGGCGTCAACGTCGAAGTGACGATGAAGACGTATCCGAAGATGTCATTCCAGGTATGTCCACCAAATCGGGAGGTGTGCTCGTGATTCTGACAACCAGCAGGTCGCCAACTTTGCATACACGTCTTCCGACCCAGGGAACCTCCGCAAATTTCTACAATTGATCGCAGAAAATGCCAACCAGTGGGCAGACGGCGGTTGGGGTGGCTATATCACGCCCGGCGTAGCAGGCGATTCAGCATCAGCCTTGACACTGCTCACGCCCAAGCTGGACCACACGGCCGCCGTCCAAGACATGAAGCCCGTGCTCGACTTTGCGGCGACTCCAGGGGTAAAACCAGTCGTCATGTCCATCAACACGGCCAACACGTACTGGGAAGCATACTCCAAGTACCTGGGCTACGGCGAAGGCGAGAAAGTCGGGCTGCCCACCGCCGTCGGCAGCCGTCTTATCCCGCGCGTCACCTTCGAGGACAAGAGCAAGCGCGACGCGCTCGTCGACTTGCTCGAGGACCTTGTGCGCAAGTTCAACGCGCCCAGCGGAGACCCCAACGCCGCAGCCTACGGCGCACGGATCCAAATCTTCGCCGTCGCGCCCTCCAACTACAAGCTGCCTGGCGGGCGCGACACCAGCAGCGTGACGCCCGCGTGGCGCAACGCGACATGGGAGGTGTTTGTCAACTCCGTTGTGAACCACGCCAACGAGGCGTCGCCGCTGGATACGCGGCAGGCATTTGCCGACGCGCACGAGGCGACGGAGCGCTTGATTGCCCTGACTCCCGGCAGTGGCGCGTATCAGAACGAGGCCGACACTTTTCAGTCGGACCCAGAAGAGACGTTCTGGGGGACGGAAAATTATGAGAAGTTGTATGAGATTAAGAGGAGAGTGGATCCGGATAACATACTCACTTGTCATCAGTGCATTGGCTGGCAGCCGGGTGACGTGAGATACTCTTGCTATCCTGACATTTCGTAGTTTGGGCTAGCGTCTTCAATTTCTTGCCTCAAAATGTCTATTTGCAGCGTTATGTTTTCCAATTCAAGAGCATGGTAGTCTCGTCTCACTCTCTCTTCGTTTGCGCTCAACTGGCCAGACAAGTTTCCTGCATCACTGACAATTCCACTTCAAAACTACTGTACATATTCTATTCATCTTCTTCTCCACTAGTCTTCCACGACTGAACTATAATTTGGAGCTCGAAGAAAGACAGATGAAGCAGTGAAATGGGGACAGCGCGGAATTTGGATACATCGCTTCTGTCACTTCGCGGACGCTCATGTCTCTTGCGGATTTCAAGTTCATACTTACCGCTCTGTTAGTCAAGACAGGTTCATTCCAAAATCTCATCAATGGTTGTCCACTCTGCAAAAGCATGTCAGCAAATTAGCAGTTCCCCTTTTACCTCGTCTCCGCATCGCCCCTCAACCGCGCAACTGCTAGACGCCGGCCTCGCGCCTGAGCCCTCCCCCCCTTTCCCTCTCTCCGTTGCGCCAAAACATTGCAACCCTGCATCCTCCTGGAATGCAGAGCGAAAAAGGAGTGCAGTGAAAGGGGGCCAAAAGGGCAAAAAGACTGGACACTGTGGGAATTGAACCCACGACCTTTCACATACTCAACATTCTGTTGTTGCGAAGCGAAAATCATACCCCTAGACCAAGTGCCCTGGTCAATGAAAATGTTGGTTATTCCAAAACCTATAAAGTGTAAAATTTTGACAATTCTCTTAACACTGGGATGGAATCGCCAGGACTCCGAAACTTTTCAAGACTGTTTTTTAAACAAGAAGAATCAGCTGCTACAGCAAGAAATGATTGGAAAATTACTCAAGTCATGAGGTGCAAGCGCGACTTCGGCGTTGTCGGATGGTTATAAAAAGCATATTCGGCAGTGTGAACAAACACCTGTGGTGCGCCGAATACATGTTTATGGCAGCGAGCGAGCGAGCAGCCTGACCTCACCTCTCTCCTCCCTTATTTTTCCAGCACATGAGAATCCTTTCGGTCTTGCTCTCACCTGCGCCGTGTGTATTCATTGGTGGGCAAGGCCGCATGGCCAACCAGGTGTGCTGTGGAGACACCGACCGACGGCGAAGATCCAAAACTTCAGAGGAGGTGGACGACAAACAGTGGGATATTAATTCAATCGTGATAGACCGGAGAGAGGCACGCAAAGAAAAGGACCAAAAACAGAAAAGGAAAAGAAGGGGACCAAATTGCGGACTCGATTGCTTTTCCTAACGACTACCGGCGACACCATGATGGCGACGTGCCAACAACAGCACCGATCAAACAGCCGCATCGTAATGGCAATAATAGCCCCGAATACGACATCAGGGTTCACCTGCGCCGTGGGTGAGAGATTGTGGGGTGTGGAGTCGGGACGTGGGCGGGGAGCGAAATCGGCGCGCGGAGGCGGCGTAGAGTGGAGAGAGCGAGTGGAGAGTCGGTGGAGAGGAGGAGCGGTAGGTGCAGCGGCAAACAGCATGACGATGACGACGGCTTGATGGCATGGTTGGCAGAAGGCGCCCATGTGATTTTTGGCTGCGTCTTGAGGAGCGGGAGACATTGAGGAAATGCATGAATTGGAAGATATCCACGAGCGTGTGGTGTTGGATGGCTGTTCGCGTAAGCGCAGATAGTTGCCAAAGCCGGAAAAAGGAAACCGAGGGAGAGCAACAGACAGAGAGACGGTCGTTTTGATGAGAAGTGTTGGAATCGTGAGTACTGCTAGAATGATGCTCCAGGCGCTTTTCTCACACAAGACGCGCCATCATGACCATAGATTCAAAAGAAGAGGGGTTTTGATGGTACAGCGGCGCCCTGCTCCGCCTCGCTCCTGCGGCTGCCCTTGTAAAGTTGCTGTCCTGCCCGCCTTCCGCTTGAGAGCTATACATGGAAGGAAATTCCCGTCGCTAGGGTGGTATCGATTGAGTGGTTTCGTGGCTTTCAACTCTGGGGTTGGGTTCGATAACGGGCGCCTCATTTCTTCTTCTCCACCTTGTCCTCGAGGACGCGAACGTAGCGTTCTATCCGTTGCACGGCGGTCTGGAGGGACTGTTGAGGGTATTAGCTTCAGCCTGTGTGCTTCTCTTTGCTACTCAAAATGCGCTGTTGACTCAGAGTGCTCCGTAGAACCACAAAAACAATAGCCGAGGTTCTGATCTCGCGGTGATCTGGAGAGGTGGTGTGATGGGTATTCGGGGTGAAAACGTACGTAAATGTCCTCAGTGAGTAGCGTGTTGGCCATCTTGTACTCGTCCATAACGTAGTAGTACATGCCGACACCAGCGACAACGGAGCCGAGCAGAAATCCGGTGAGACTGCGAGGGATAAAGGGTTAGCCGGTATCCAGACTGCTCGAGTCGAGGTAGCGACAAAGAAGTACAAGCCCGCAAAGGCGCAGGTACATGGAGACGCGCCAGAATAGTGACAGAGAGCCTCAGTTCTGACAGCGCACTCGTGTCTTTTGGGGCGAGGTGTCATCGAAGCTGCGGAGTGGATATCTTACCCTCCCCTGAACGCTCCAACGGGCTTCTTCTGTGGAAGAGCTCCCGTTGGCGTCTCCATCCTCCGCGCGGAGGTCTGGAAGCTGCGGGCGAGACGCGGCGCGTTGATGCGAGAAATTGTGCGGAGCATGGTGGTGGTGATGGTGTGGGTTCGGCGAGGATGCGGAGCTGTTTAGGCGGGCTCAGGTGACGCGCAGCTCCGAGGATGACGACGGGGGTGTTGAGCGTGGGTAGGCAAAGTCGGCAGGAGGAGGGCGAAGTGTTGTGAATGCTAAGCAGCTGAAGCAGAGGTTGTGGGAAGAGTGACAGGAGGGAGCGCGTAATAAGGCGGGAGTGGTTGGTGGGCTGATGCGAACAGATGTGGGGATGGAGTGAGCGGTGGTGGTCGTGGCGTCTGGGGGAGGTTTCGGGAGCCAGGACCAGAGCTCCTGCTGTCGGCGCTTGCTCGGATCAGGGCCATCACCCACAACGTCATCAGCAGTGGGGGTCCTCCATACCTATTGTTTTTACCAAGGTACATTAGCTACATACATATGTTGCTTTGGCCCTCTATATTTCCAACACGATCGTACCGTACTCCTGTTTACAAACGGTAATTTCAAAAGATGCCGCCCAAGATTCTCGCTCTAAGAAAACCGATGCGCCGGGGGGAATATTGGAAACGCAAACGAGGCAATTCAACACAAAGCCAGAATTTGCGAGAACTCTTCTCTACCTTGCCGTCACGGGAGCGACCTTCTTGACCTGCTCGGTGAGCTGGGGCGCCTTCTTTGCAGCAGTCTCCGCAGCCATCTCGGCCACCTTCCTCAGCTTCTCCTGGCGCACCCGGCGCAGGTACGCAAATAGGACAATGAACAGGAGCTCCATCCGCTCCTTGGTCATCATGAGGAATCCTTGCACCAAGAGACCTTTGAGAATCTGAGGACCAATGCCCTTGAAAAGACCCAGTAGACCATCGTTCTCAATGATGAACGCCATTACTTGAACAAAAGATTTGAAAGGCTTGCCCTTTCGGGACGGCGGCGGCTTGGATTGCAAACCAACCTTGGCAACGATGAGGGGCTGAGTCGCGATTGTTGCAAGGGCCTTTGACATGGAACCAAGCACTGTCATGTCCAGTCAGCGACAGTACAAGAAACAATGTTGGACGACACTTACAAAACGCCTCGAGCGGCTTCAACTGAGTCTTGCCAGGGTACATGACGGAGCGCAAACGCTGGTAGGCGCCATATGTGATGGCAGGATTGACGACCAGTACCAGACTTGCCTTCAAGCCTCTCCAAAGACCGGTCCAACCGTCCTCGCTGTTGATGACATCACGTCCAGTCTCCAAGAGACCCTTCCTCTCATGCTTGGATTGTGTCTGTTGACGGGTGGTCACTACAGCCACAGGGATCGTAAAGAGCTGTGCCAGCGCGCCAGCGACGGCACCCAGACTTAGCTCCGTGGCAGTGCCCGGGGCCTTGGCCGACTTGACGCTCGAAAGATAGAACGTGCGGACAACCGAATACCAGTAAAAGTAGGCGAAGTTGGTGGATGCGACACCAATCAAGGAGCCAGGCATTCCAGCATAAAGTCCCTCCAGCCCGTCATTTTTGACAATCTTGGTAATGGCATCCCAGGTCGAATTGTAGTGTGGCTCCTCTCCAATTTCTGGGGGGTGTTCGTTGGCTTCCTCGGACTTGGATTGCTTGACCTGGACCTGGAGGCGGGTCTTTACACTGCAAGGCGCACGTGTTAGCAGGGCGATATGGCGGTCTGGGGGTTTCGGCCGACCTACATGTCGAGCGGGTACACAAAAGCGTTTGCGATAACAGCGCCAGTGGCACCAGCGACAGCATAGCCCCAAGGGGGCAGAGCAGCTTCCTTGGACTGACCGGCCATGTTGAAGGGACAGCAATGCCTGGAGTGGGAAATTTATTTCAGGAGGACGGAGATACGGGCGTATTGGACTGAAAGGAGCAGGATCTCGGCCACGATGACGGAAGCAGGTGCGGGCGTGTCTAGGCTGGTGAGAGGACGAGCTACACGACCATGGCGGCGCGGAGTGGAATTTCGAGGTGAGGATGACCGGCGGGACGGTTTTTTTCAGGCGAGCGAAAGGCGGTTTCGGTCGACGTTAGACATAGCGCAACCTTCATGGCAACCAACAGCGCAACAAGGGTTCACGACCGAGAGGACCGACTTCGACCTCGGCAAGCTTAAGGTGCGGCACCTGCTGCGAGTCGCGCAGATCTGATGGAGATAAGATAGCGAGTCAGGGCATACCGTCATCCTCAGGCACTCAGCCCAGCCTTTCCCAACTGGGATAGAGCTTAACTTGTTCCCCAGCTGCCGCGACCTGCCGAGACCCTGGCGGCCTCGAGTCTCAAACATTCCTCTTTAAACTACACCTCCTCCACCATGCTCTCACACTTCTGTTCTCCCAGGCTGCCCAGATCTATTTGGGAAAGTTCACGACAACCTGAGCAACCCGTTTGGGCCGCCGAGCTCACAGCACGCCGCCGTAACCAAGCCCCATCCACTCCACCCGCGTAACTGCAAGCGCTTTCCGAACGCGCTTGCCTCGCGACATGGTCCTCTTTCCTCTCTAGCCTGACCAACTCTGCCCTTGATAATGAGAGTACCTTCCTCCCTGGACCTTTCCCGTTTTCCACCATCCACCCGCCAACATCCTTGCCACCATGGCCAACGACGCTCGACTTGTGGCCGTCAAGGCCCAACTGGACCACGTCCGAAAGCGCATGGCCGAATCCCCGGACAAGGACCAAGCCCTCCAGCTGGCAATCGAGGCTGCTGAGCTCTGCATGAGCTCGCTGCGTCTGGCTACCGACAAGACCCACAAGGCCGACCTCAGCTCCCAAGCCAAGGGCTTCATCTCTGAAGCCGAGCGCATCAAGAAGAATTCGCAATGGCCGTCGCCATCACCATCGTCGTCTTCTTTGTCAAGACTGCCGCCGTCTTCGCCTGCTGCTTCGTCCAACGCACCCGCTTCCCCCATTTCTTCTCCCTTGACTGGATCCAAGTCTCCCGCACCAAGCGCAAAGGCCCAGCGTGTGCTGCAACTGGTCTCACAGCGCCCGCTGCCTACTGCCGAACAAATCATCCTGTACAAGGCCTCGTCGGTGAATGGCTCACAATTTCCACCGTGGAAAGACATTCCTCAGCCAAAGGAATTTAGCTTGGACGAGGGAAATGGACGTTTTTCAGACCACACACTTTTTCGTTTCTCTGAAGACCAGCTCAATTCCCTTGATGGTTGGATGCCTGCTGCTGACGCTCTGCCACCACCTGCATGGTACCCGGGTGGAAAGGGCCTCGGCGGTCCAGCGATGCAAGCAGACAAACAAATTGACCTCGTCCAAGATGCCGCGACAGACTGCTCGGTAGTTGCCAGCTTATGCTCCATTGTCGCCCGTCCCGACAATGGCAAACAACAGGTATGTCGCCGCCTTCGTATTAGTTTCAGCGACTAACCACGTCCAGTATCTCGCCAACCTGATTTGGCCATTCAACAAGATGACATCGACTCCTGAGATTTCTGCCAATGGCAAATACATCTTCCGCCTCAACTTCAACGGATGCTGGCGCAAGGTCGTCATTGACGATCGTCTCCCTGTTTCAAAGTCGACCCGCATGCTCCACGTTGTGGACCGCAACAACCCTTCCTTACTTTGGCCTGCCCTGTTGGAAAAAGCCTATCTCAAGGTTCGTGGTGGCTACGACTTTCCGGGAAGCAGTTCTTGTACCGACTTGTGGACGATCCTGGGCTGGATCCCCGAGCAAATTCATCTACAGGGGTACGTTGACTGCGCGAGTCCTTTATGGCAACGTCTAATCCTGATACAGTGTCGAAGTCGTGCCCGATGAGCTGTGGACAAGACTGTCCAAGGCTTTTGGATACGGAGATGTGCTCATGACTGTGGGCACCGGAAACATGAGCCGTCGCACCGAAAAAGAGCTTGGATTGGAGAGCCAGCATGACTATGCTGTCGTGGATCTCAGAACGTATAGAACGGAAAGACAGTTCCTCCTCAAAAATCCCTGGACCGAAGGAAACGAGCCACAGCGTGGAAAAAGAACGCCCTCTGCATCCGAGTTGCTCATGCAGGAGTTTGTTGATGAGCCGAAGGAGACGTACAACAAAGTCATGACGTTTCCATTTTCTCGAGCGCCCAAAGGATCAGCGCAGCAGGCTCCTGGCATGTTCTGGATCAGCATCGAGCATCTCTTCCAGCACTTTGAGAGCGTCTATGCCAATTGGAACCCTGCTTTGTTTCAGCAACGGCAGGATGTTCACTTTGCCTGGGATCTGGAATACACAAAACAGATTCCCGGCTGCCTCGCTGACAATCCGCAAATCTCGCTCAAGACCGATGGAGATTATGTCATTTGGCTCTTGCTCTCTCGTCATTTCAAAGACAATGATTCTGGCGGGAACGAAGCCAAGCGTGGTGCTCAAAACTCGACTGTCGATACACAGGCCAGTGTCAACGGCAAGAACGTATCTCCTGCTCCATCGAAGGAGGCAGACGAGAATCCAACACCACCCTCTGATCCGCAGGTTCTGAGTGACCTAGCTCGCGGCTGGATTACCCTCTACATTTACGACGAGAAGGGCAAGATTGTCTATGCAAAGGACACGGAAAAGATTGAAGAGGGAGAAGTGGTCAGCAGCGCCCAGATGCTTCTCAAATGGAGCAACCCCAAAAAGTCGACGTACACGGTGGTTGTGGATCAGGAGCAGCTTCCACCTTCGAACTACACGTTTTCGCTTTCGACATTTTCTCTGAAGCCGTTGACGCTGGAGCCCGCCGCGAAGAAACACGAGTACACGACCAGAGTCGAATCTGGCTGGACCAAGTACACTGCTGCCGGAAACCTGCACAGCCCTGATTTCAGCAAGAACCCGCAATTCAGCTTGAAGGTGACGCGCCGCACGTCCTTATCGCTCATGCTTCTGGTCGCCAACGATTCAGCCGTCTGCAACGTAATTCTGTTGTATGCTCAAGGCAAAAGGGCGTACACGGTCAAATCGAGGGACATCTTGGCCAACTCTGGCCTCTACAAGAAACATTTTGCACTGGCCGAGGCCAAAGACATCGAGGCAGGAATGTACACGATAGCGTGCTCGACGTTTGAGGCGCGACAGCAAGCTGAATTCGAACTCCGAGTCGACAGCGACGTTCCATGCGCACTCAAGGCGATTCCCCAAGAAGGGGCTGGGCTCATGGTGACGCCTCTAGCCCACGCGTGCCTTAGACCGTCGACGAACCGGGTTGCCGCACCACTACGTCCTCATAAATTGGTGCGCGTCACAATCACGGCAAAGTTTCAGCAATCTCGCGGAGCGTCGACAGCAGCGAGCATTCTCTCACGTACCCCTCGCAGCCCGATCCGGGTCACGATTGAGGTTGGACGTGGACCGGAGCGTCGGGTGCTGATAGCCAGCAGCCACGGAGAGTTCAGCGACGACGCGGCAGGGGTCAGGACCGAGGAGGTGGACCTTAGCCCGGGCGTGCTGAACGAGGGAGACATTTGGTTGGTTGTGGAGCGTTTGAGCGGACCGGCGACAGGATGCGACGAAATCTACAAGGTGGAAATGCTTTGCGACAGCATGAACGCAGTGGGCGTAGGAGTGTGGAGGGAGTGGTATCAATGAGGGAGAGGGAGAGGGAGAGGGGCAGGTGCAGCTGCAGGCCAAGCGAAACGTGGAGACGTGATGCGAGGTGAGCGTCGGAGGAGGCGATGGTGCGGACGAGAAAAGGGCATTGCCGTAGCTAGTTACCTTGAAGTAGTGATCAAGTGATGGATGCTGTGGCAGAGCATCGCGGAGCATATCCATGGGCATATGACGGTGAGCAGGGCGGCGCACTCAGCCACTGGGGAGCATTCGTGCAGGCTTGATTGGCCGGTGTGGTCCGATAGCGACGGTCACAGCAGTCGACAGCGACGCGGGCCCAAGGCGTGCAGAGGAGCGAGAGAAGCGGGATACAAAAAGCGACGCCCCACGGAGGATAGACGAGGTGTTTACTTTTGGGCCCGATCAAGTTGAGACTGTTGCAGCTTCATCACTCCCGTCTGCCCTGAGCTGCCCTGCCCTGCCCTGCCCTGCGCTGCTGCGATGCTGCATCCCTGTGCACGCCAAGGCCGCGATTAGATGGCGCGAGCTGCGTTACGTCAGGAAACCCAGATCCCAAAAGACGCTGAATTGGAGCCGCAACTATTATCTCTTCATCTCCTCCCCAACAGTCGCCTCGACTCCTGCTTGCCCGCCCAACCCTCTCGTCGCTGCGTCGTCCTGACCGACTTCGACACCGCCATCCCCGACCGCAGCAAGCATACCACACCCCCCTTCCGACCTCCCAACGCCACCTCCGCATTCGATTTGCAGCTCCTCGCACTCCTAGCTGCCTCCCTACCTCACCTCGCCGCTCACCAAAATGGCGGCATCAACCTCGACGGCCGTTGATTCGACCGCTCCAGCAACCTCCACAACCACCTCCGAAGGCACGTCGCGCGCCGCGACACCGGCCTCGACGACGGCTGCCAATGGAGGCGCCGCTGAGAAGACGCCGGACGATAGCAGCAAGCTCAAGACCTTCTTGGGAATACTCCGAAAGTAAGCACACCCACCCCTGCCATGCCAGCAAGGGGCGACGAGGGGAAAGCCCTGAGAGAGAGCCAGGACCTTTTGCCTTGCATACGCAAGCTGGAGAATTGGTGGCTGATGCAGACATGGTCGTCGCAGGTTCATGGGCGTATCCGATATCGCCTCCGTCCGCTTTTCCCTGCCCGCGCAATTGCTGGAGCCGACGCCAAACTTGGGTACGTGTCGTGGCCGCGGCCTTAGGGGCTCTTTCGTCTGACTTTTTGCAGAGTACTGGAATTACTTGGATAGACCAGAGACATTCATAAGGTGCGTCGCCATCATGGCGGGTGGCGATGGCGGGCCAGAGGCTGACGGTGGGACAGCATTGGTGATTCGGAAGACCCCCTTGGTCGCATGCTGGGGACGTTGAGGTTCTGGTTCACAAAGGACTTGGTATGGCGGGGTATACAATCCAGGTGGAGGAGCCGCCAAGGCTGACTGGAGAACAGAAATATGTCAAGGGCAAGCCATGCAAGCCATACAACTCGACATTGGGCGAATTTTTCAGGGTGAGCTGATTTTTTATCCCCGCTGGCCCGATGCCAGCCGAAACTGGTCTAACGTGCTGTTAGTGCAACTGGGAAGTCGAAGACACCTCGCCGGCCATCAAGTCCAACAAGAAGGACACGCCGGCCAGCAGCGCAGCGAGCGCCATCAGCACCGCGTCCTCTGGCAGGACTGTCAAGATATCCTACCTCACCGAACAAACATCGCACCACCCGCCCGTTTCAGCCTTTTGGGTCGACTGCCCGGAGAAGGGAATCTCAGCGCGGGGATACGACCAGATAAGCGCAAAATTCACGGGGACGAGTATCAGGGTCACACCAGGCGCGCACAATCTCGGCATCTTTATCAGCCTGCACAGACGGGATAACGAGGAATACCAACTGACCCACCCGGCGGCGCACTTGGGCGGGCTGTTGAGAGGTACGCAGTCTATCCGCAGCATGCGAACAGGACAAATCTGACAAGACGTCACAGGTTCACTGAGCGTTTCCGTGGCAGATATATGCTACATCACCTGCCCCAAGACTCGCATCAAGGTTATCCTCCACTACCTGGAAGAGGGCTGGCTTGGAAAGTCTCAAAACAAGGTCGAAGGCGTCATCTTCACATACGACCCTCAAAACGACACCAAGACCAAGATAAAGGAGGTGCCGGACAAAGATGTTCTCGCGCGCATCGAGGGCTCCTGGCACGACAAGGTGTACTACACCATCGGCAGCCAGCCCTTTAGCAAGAACAGCGTAAGCCGGCGATAGCCATTTTCTCCAAGACAGACGCTGACAAGAACCCAACAGGACAAGCACCTCCTCATCGACGTGACGCCGCTGACGCCCGTACCCAAAATCGTGCCGCCGGAAGACCAACAGCTCCCCAACGAGTCGCGGCGCTTCTGGGGCAAAGTGACGGACGCCATACTGTCCAAGCAGTACTCGCTGGCGACGACGCTCAAGCAGGAGCTCGAGGAGCGGCAGCGCCAAAAGGCGGCCGAGCGCAAGACGACGGGCGCCGAATGGAATCCGCGCTTCTTCACGGGCGCCACCAGCCCGGCTGGCCGCCCTGCCTTGACCGACGAGGGCAAGGTCGCCCTCGAGAAGCTGCGCAAGGACCAGTGGGAGTTGGAGGAGAGCAAGGTCTACGGCGCGTAGCCGTGGGCGCACGTGGCCAGAAGAGAAACTAGGGATGTGTGTGGGAGCGAGGGAGAGTCCATCCGACCTGAGAATCTGGCTGGTGCGGACGTCTGCACATGTCAAGAAGAGGAAAGGAGAGGAAGAGAGCTTGTGTAATGTATCTGCCGTCCCTGTCCTTCACGCTAGCCATCGGCGTGTCTTGCAGTGCTCCAGCATCGGGCAAGTGGGCGGCGGCGCCGTGTGTGGGTTGACGACGGGTGGGCAGACAGCTAAACGGACGACCGACAGACACACCTCCACCCCCTTTCCGTCTGGTCTCCGCTCCCAGCCAGCCAGCCAGTCAGTCGAGTCAAGTTTAATCATCATTGGGGTCGAAGTCAGGCGAGAGGTCATGCCCACGAAGAGTTTGTCGGGTCTATCGTCTTTTGTTGGGATGGTTCTACGATGGAAGGCAGCTTTTTCTCCACATGCTTTCATCTATCTATCTCCTCGTTCCTTGTCTCCTTTTTCACACCTTTTTGTTTGTACTTCTTGTTCGATGCATTCGCTGCTGGCTGCTGGCTACTGCTGCTGGCTACTGCTGCTGCCTCCTCGTCTTTTGGCTGCCTTGTTTGTCTGTTTGTCTGTCGGTTCATTTGCGTATCCATCTGCTTTGCCTTTTCTTTTTGCCCTCCCCTATTTCTCTCCCTCTCTCTCTTTTCGAGTCTGGGGTTGTCGAAACTTGTAGCACCACCATCCTATCACATCCTATCCGACACATTTGCATATCATAGAGCCTTTTAGGTTAGGTTATCTTTGATTGGGTTCCGTAGCGCCAGCACCACCACCAACATCATCATCAACATCTCCACCACTGCTGCTGCTGCTGCTGCTGATGATGCTGCTGCTATCTTGTTGATTGCTTGATTGCTTATTTGCGTGCATATAGCAATGTATTATTTATCCGTGTTGGAGTGCTGTAGTGCTGTAGTGCTGTATGAGTGGCTGAGTGGCTGAGTGATTGAGAGAATCAACGTACAGATGTGCTTCATTTCCTATCCTGCCTGTTTATCGGCTCAGTCGTGCAGTCGGTCTACTGGTTTAACAGGTACCTTGGTCAGTTGCTCTGGTCTGACATCACTGCCACTCGTTTCCTCCACTCACTACCAGTCTGGAGACAGAGAAACGTGTGTATTCGCAAAGACAGGGAGCCTAGAGTCAGTCACGTTGTTGAAGGAAGCACCTCATCCACTCCCCGACCATGCTCCTCCGCGCCTCTTCCTCCAGACGCCACGGCTCGGCGATATACTGCCGCACCCAGCCCCCCCAAAAAGGCAGGACGCAGGCCAGCAGCCTCAGAGCAAGAGGCCATGACAGCACATGAGACGAGTGCATCAATGCCGTGGACAAGTCAAATCAAGACAAATCAAGTCAAGCCAAGCCAAGACAAGACAAGAGCACAGAGAGAGAAGGGGGGAGAGAGAGCCCAGGCGGCCCCCCGGGTATCAATTGAGAAAAAAGCCAACATCCGCACCTCCACAGCAAGAACTACAACAAAATACGCGACAGCGCCGACTGTCACCAGGCGAAGAAAGGGGGTGGTATGGAAAGATGTGAAGGGGGTGGGAGAAGAGGTGACTGGCTTGTGGTGCGCCCTAAAGTGTGTCGGTCCCTCAAAAAGTGCTGCGCGCGAGTATCGTACAGAGCTGGCTGGTGAAGAGGGGTGTTCACGGATACGTGTCCATGCTGCCAACCGCTGCGTTTGCCAGATACATCTTCCGTGGAACATCTGCTTGCCCTGGGGTAACCCACCCACGCGCGTGACGTGAGTCCGTCCGTCGGTCGTGATATTGAGGGGAGTCTTGACGAGTCCTCCTGATGCGCCTGCAGAGCTGCATGGTTGTGTCCGCAATCTCTGCTCACAGGCTGAGGCGGGAATTTGGTACCATTTCAACTTGCTTGGACACCTTTGCCATCCAATCAAGCCGGCCTCTGATCCACGACGGCAAACTCGAGGCCAGGCAGCTCGCAGACATGCCCAGGCTTCTTCGCATCAGTGTAAATGTTCATCTCGGCGTGCGGGTGGAAGAGGCCTGTCTGTGAGCAATTGAGGATGGACTGCATGCCAGGCGGGTCGGTGAGCCGGAAGCAGCCCCATCTGTGTGCGTTAGCAAAAGAACGACACTTTTGGGTGTACAGGAAGATGAAAATGAGGGGAACTTACGAAGGCTGCTTGCTCGGCGCACACACAATGGCAATGCTCTCGGGCATCATTACCTGATAGCCGCAGTGAGTGTGCAAGTCTCTGCTACTCATAAAGCACGTTTGTGACGGATGCGTGTGAATCCACCCCAGCACCATCAGGTCCTCAGAATCGCAATAGTCGAACAGTGCCGACTCGTTGGTGGTTTCGCATGTGTCCGACGTGTTCTCTTGCTCGGGGATCAACAGCCGCGATATGAAGAGCGCGTTGGAAATGAGCGTGCCACAGAGGATCCCGCACGTTTCCAGGTTCCGCCGCGTGTTCGGCATGGCTACGCGCAGAAACTCTTGGCGCAGCGTTGGTGGGATGAAGACGGTTCTGAGAGGCGTGCCGTTTTCGAGGAATGCTGTTGGCTTGAACTGGTAGTCGCTCGAGTTGAGCTCTGGCCGCGGTGGAGTGGCAGATGCGGAGCGGGATGGTGTTTCTGAGCCGTCCGAAACCAAGTATTTTCCAGGTAGAGGTGGTCCGGATGGCTCCACGCGAATGGGAACCTTGTGCGGATAGGGTGGAGGGACTGGTCCTGCTGCAGGATCCAACAGCACTTTGCGGGGAATCGCCGGCGGCGCGCCGGGTGGTCGCGTATCTGGGAACTGGGCTGCCTTTATGGCAGTGTTCTCCCACGTTTGGTAGTCGTGCTTCTGTGGCACCATCGGATAGTGATAGGTCCCCGTGGCCATCGATCTGCCTTCGCTGGCCATTGATTCCCTTCGACGATCCAGGGCATCTTGACCACGACGTCCGACCTCGACAATCTTCCTATTCAAGTCGTCACTCTCCTCCTTCATGCCGTTTCCAGCGAGGTCATCTTCCCATGTATTCCACACACCGGCAGTCCGTCTTTCGTGCTCCTCTTCATCAGACACGCCTGCCTGGCGAACCTTTCTCTTTGCCAAATCTCTTCTCCGAATCTCGCGCTGCGCCAGCTTGGCTGCCAAGTCTCGATGCTCTCCCGCATTCAACGATTGCTTGCTGTCCACGCCGGCTGGGTCTGTGGATCTGCTTGCACCCACGCTCAAACGGTCCATTTCTCGAGTCAACTCCGCGGGTCCCGAGATCTGTCTTGTGCCAGCCAAATTCTTACGCTCAGCCTCCTGGCGGGCCCTGAGCTGCATATAACGCTCATAACGACTCCTTATCTTTGGTCTTAGCTCTTCCAGCTTTTGGAGATTGTTCTGGACGACCTGGCGGGCTTCTTGCAAGGCGGCCTTGTTCGCGGGATCCTTGGCCTGGGGATGGCGCGATAGCTTGTCGATGATTAAAGTGGCATGGCGGAAAAGTAACAGATAGGCTTGTTGGTCGTTGCCTTCTTGCTCGTAAATGAAAGCCTATGCAGAGGTTAGGAGGGACAGCTGCTGAGAACCTAGGCAACAGACCTCTTTTTGGATGGTATCAGCGCTCCGGAGCCAGTATCGAAGCGGGACAAGGACATTGTAGTCAAAGTTTCCGGCTCGCTGAACAATCTCTTCGACGCTGAGAGGATCCATGGCGAGGTGGTACGCGAGGGTCGAGAGCGAGCGGGTTGTTTGGAGGCGAGGCTGTAGAGGCAGTATATTCACCGGTTGGGGTGCTGCCAGCCGAGGAAATCGTGCGTCATGATCTCGCACACTCGGCACTGTGTAAAGGTCGTCGTCTCGAGATGGAGAGAGATGGTTGAGCGACGTGCGTCATCCATGTACCATGGTAAGGTAGTTGGGGCCTCGCCGAGGGCGGTGGGAAAGGCGGAGGGCGTGGGGCGCGCTAGATGTACACTGGGATCCACGCGCGGCACGATTCCGTCCCCAGAATTTATCTACATTTCCTCTCGTTATGAGAGCTTCCAGGGCACTGCGTCTCAACATCAGCCATGGTCCATATTTCGACACAAGCGCAACAGCAGCAAAGTCGCTGGCAGTCGAGATCGGGAATGCCATTGGGACTGTGAATCAGCCCAGAGACCCGCTCGCATCGCATTGTGAAGTGGTGAACTTGGAGCTTTGCAGTATGTGCTGACACTGTTTTCCCTCTCAATTCCACTGGCTGACCAGGTCCAAGCAACTGCTGCTGACCTCCTTGCGCCTTCTCTTCAGCAGTTCAAAGGCTGTCACATCATAGATGCAAACCCCGGCGCGGGCCTGTGGTCTTCCACCATCAACAATCTTTTGCGACCGAAGCGCCACGTTCTAGTTGAAGATGACGCCAGATTCGATCCCTTCATCGACCGCTTGCTCCAATCCGATCCCAGTTACTCTCGCGTGCGATACGATGGTAGCCATTCGCAAAGCCTTGAAAGAGTGGTAGACGAGGGTCTTGTGCCTCGTCCAGAACCGTCCTCAGATCCATCCAAGCCCTCAACATCCTTGCTCGTTCTCATAAACCTGACGAGAGGCATGTCCATGTTTGGTGGATCGCCAGCCAGGCAAAAAATTAGGAGGCGCGAGAGGACGAGTGACCTCTGTCGCGAGGCCTGGCTTCGGTTTGGCATTCAGAAAAATGGGCCTGTGCGAATATTAGCCTGGGTTGAAGAAGGTACCAAGGACTCTCTAGTGCCACGGACTGTGACTGGTGCCTCTTCCTCAGCCGCTGCTCAGCGCTACGCGAACCACATGCATGTTGTGGCAGAAGATTACAGCCACACAACTCGTGCCGATGCTACCAGTAAACCGGAGTGGGAGAGTACTTGGGAAGCTCTCAAACGGATGGAAGCCGCTGGGTTGCAAATACCACCCAATCGACAAAATCCGCTCCATAAAACCTTGCTTCGACTAAGAGAGGATTGGCCACGCACGTGGGAGCGCTTCATGAACACAGTGCGCAAGGACTTGGACCAGTTGGACATCCCAGTAGGCAACAAGGCTCGCCATCCGCCCCGCCGGGCCATCGCGCCCTTGTTACAAGAAGGCGACGAAGTGATGCGTCTTGAGCGACTGGCTGTTGACGATAGCCAGCCAAAAGAAGTGCAAGTTGCTGCCAGAGAGGAGTATGAAAAGCGTTACGCAAAGCTCCATAGAGCCGTGTCATCTCTGCCTTCTGCCCGACGGTTGCATTTCAATCAAGACATGGACAGGCTGGCCTTGTGGAGACGCGACCCTCCAGGTTCTCTCTGGGATCGCAGACCGTTCGAGCCGGTGGAATGTCGAAAAGAAGACTTTTGCACAATTTTCGGCCGTCCTCTGTCGCTTCTTGACATATGTCCAAAACGTCCCGCACAGCAGCACAGCCCCTTCGACTTGATCTACTGGGAGCGTTTAGTGTCCAGATTACTGGAACGGAGCGCACAGCCTCTGTCGAATGCATTCGATATGATTTCGCCCGGCGCTTCTGAGCTCATCATGCCAAAGTTGTCTGTACTGCGCGATCCGCTCCGTTACGGAAGTCTTCATCCTGAGCATGTCAGAGCACGGATGTTGACTACTGAGATGCTCGACGAGTTGGTCCAGGTGTGGAAGACTTGGCCATCAAGACCGAGACACATTGATGACGAAATTTTGAAGATTGAAACCTCATGGATATCTTCGTACACAGATCGCAAGCCTGAAAGGGCCATGTCGTAATTCTTGGACTAGGTTGAGGCCGTGTACACCTTGATACCCATAAATAAACGGACAACGTAAATAGACCATAGAACTCCAAGTGCCATTTATTACAAGTGGCCACGGACTGTGTCTTCAAAGCAAACACTGAGGATGGTGGCTCCGATTGAACAGCCCTAATTCTTTCACCCGTGCTGCATCTTGTTTATGTTGAGCCCTTTCCCTTTTTGCCCGTATCGGAATTTCCATCCTTGTGTGTCGATGCATTGAATCTGCTGATGAGATCGATCATGCTTTCATATTCATCCTCCGGTGCAGCATCTTTGCCATCCTGTGCCCAATAAATGTTAGCAGCCACTTCTAGACCTTGTTAATTGGAACGATGAGGGACTGCTGGCGGGACTGCTGGAATAGAAGAACCGTTCCAATGCCCCCATTGACCAAATTGGCCTTGGACCTACCTCGACTGCCTTTTTGTTTGATTCCGAATCCCACCCACGCCCGAATTTGTTTCTAAAACTCCGTAGCCGTCCCGCCAGATCGTCCTCGGCGTTTGCGAGTTTCTGGCTGCTGGGATTCCACAACAGACTGTTCTTGATATCCTTTGTCGACTTGTACAAGGGCTCGGGAGACGTGGTGCGGTGCATGAACGTGCTGCCGTCGGACAGCGTGACGGCTTGCGTAAATTGGTAGGGGCGCTTTGGCCGGCGGATGAGGGTCGCGTTTCTCTTTTGCGTCTGGGAGAGCTTGAAGGCTTGCGCGACGGGGCGCGGGGCGCGCGTCGCCGTGAAGAGAGTCGACATTGTGGGCGGTGGGCGGTGGATTGATGATGTTGCGGGAAAGATGCGCGCGGCCGCGGAGGTTTGTTAGCTGTGCGGGAGCGGATGCGGATTTTCGTCCGCATGGTGCCCTGTCCTGGACCTCCGCTCCCCGGATACCGACGTTGTCCTCAGCTTTATTTTGCACCCCCGCCTCCCCTCAACCTGCGTTGGTCGACGCGACTTCCCTTCTTCTCCAGTCTGTCCAAGAGGTTGGCCGGACTGTGTTCTCTCTTAAGCGCCCGGTCACTCTCATGTTCGCCTCTCCAGTTGCGCGTCGCTTCTACCAAGCGTTCTTTCGGTGGAATAGTAAGACCTGGCTGTTTGATATTTCTCTCAAAGGAGGACATGGATTTGACCTTTTATAGCGACCACATCTGCCTCGATTTGCCAGCGGTCTGTCCAAATTGCCGTCACGAGCAGGAGGTTCTCTGCGCAACCGATAAAATGCAACTCCAATTACGTCAGTCATGACGCCCAGACGAACAGCGAGACGCAGAAAGGGAGACACCACGAGGCCACCTCAGGGACCGAAATAGACAGCACCATGCGTCTCGTCATGCGGAAACTACCGCAACCCGTCGTGGTAGTGACGGCGCTCGCTCCAGACACAGAGCTCTGCCAGCGCACATCGACGTCCACAGCCTTCGCCTCCTCGCGCGGCATGACAGTATCCTCCTTTACGACCGTGAGCGTGACCGACCGCAACGTCATCATCAGCTTCAACATTCGCAAGCCGAGCAGCACTTGGGACGCCATCACACACCATAAGCGGTTCGCGATACACATCCTGGAAGCGAGCGCAGAAGGCGCACACATCGCCGGCCTCTTCACCAAGGGGGACGCTCAGGCCGGCTTCACAGAACTCGTGGAGCAAAAGGGCGACACGCTGCGCTTCAATCTCGCCGATGGCAGCGCTTCGCTGAGTTGCCACGCTGAGAGAGGAGCGGTCGTGAGGTCGCACGAGGGCGCGATGCCGCAGGAATTGCTCAACGCGCCGCAAATCATGAGCAAAGCTGTGTTTGCGCAACTGGACTGCCGGCTACTGTCCGATAACTGTGTCTCGGTCGGCGACCATGTCATCGTCGTGGCCGAAGTCTGCAATTTTCAAAACATGAAGCAAAGCATTGACGTGCTGGACGCTGATAAAGCCGTCTCGTTTCTGGGATACTGGGATAGACACTTTGTCTCGAAAACCAACGCCACTGGCCTGCAGGTGCCGCAGCCTAGCGCGAGTTCTTTGGGGCAAAAGAGTGCAGAGGAGCAAGCACCCCTGGTTGCTTCGAAATGAGGCCGCTGTCCTTGACTTTTGCGCAATGACTTCGGCATCTGAGCACACAGTGGGAGGAGCCTTGTGATCACCTGCCCGAGCTGGCCTGCTTGAGACTTCAGCGGAAAGCTGGGGAAATTGGCAAGCCCACTACCCTCGAGCGCGCACCTTGGGTGTGATGGCAACAGCGTTCGACTGCTCCCGACCCGAGACAACTCTCCTCGCAGCTAGAAGCCACTGTCTCCATTGGCAAATACCCGATCGTCTCGCAGGGGAAAACAAAGAAGCCAGAGAGCGCGTATCTTTCACAGGCCAACAACTGCGAAAAGCGGCGCACCGAACGAGGTCTACACCAGCCAGGACGGCAGCCCTAGGCTTTGCTCAAATGCTTTTGACTGTGCAGGCCGTCTGTAAATATCTTGTAAATACACCCACGAAGCCAAATGCCAATAAAACTTGCTCAAGATCCCATCACCTTGCATTTTCATGCCTAGCAATGCGGATACGCTCAGGGAGCATTCATTGACTACTACTGCAACACTTTAGGAGTGTTTTTCTCACTATTATAGCTGCGCTTGGGGAGCAGTCAATCATTGCTGCAGCGAAACAACGCTCTGCTTGAGTCGGTGGCCGTGGAGCTCGCGTTACCACTCACCTCCTCGGCTTTCCAGGCTTTCCCGAGGCTCATTCCTAGTGACGTTTGTCCTTGTAACGGTCTTCGACGCCAAAGGTTCGAGAGAAGGTCGTTGGACTTCCGGTGACCGTCAATCAGCTGAGGAATGCTCCCTATCCATGGAAATGAGCGGCCATTTCGGTGTAGAGTGCCATCAGCCTGTCAAGACTGAGTCTTGAATAACGTGTAATACTGGCCATGTCGACGCAATATGCCTGGATCTTCCAAGTCGTGAAGCATATCCCGAACCCAAAGTTGGGACTAAGCTAGCTTGGCTCATGAAGTCATTGACGCTCGACTTCTCGATCTTTCACCCCATGTGCGTGTCCTCGCCATCCTGTCCCTCGCCGTCTCCCAACCTTGCTTCCAGTCTCTTTCTCGCCTCGGCCACCAGTTCTGCCCCCTTGACCACTCCAACATCCCTCGTCCGCGCGTTCAGCCATCCCACGTCCAGCTCTCCCAACCCGCCGTTTTTGACTTCTCCACCGGCCCCGCTGCCTCCTTCCACCTTCTCCGCTTTCGCTGGTATCACCCCAGCGTCCTCCAGCGCGCCAATCTGGCGCATGAGGTTGTCCTGTATTGTCCGCACAAGGCTAAAGTATTGTTTGGTATGCGCCGAAAATGCGGCTTTGCGGGCTTCGAGAGGAGAATCAGAGATCGACGACGGGTCGGCTGAGGAGGACGATGGCGGTGGGGGTATTTCGCGGTTCGTAAGGGCGCTGACGGCGCTTCCAGCTGCGGTGAGCAATCTGGGGATGTCCTGAGGGCGCGCATCAGCGGATTGAGTGGGTAGGTGGCTGTGGCGAAGCTGTCGGTACCTCTTTTATTTTGCTGAGCTCTTGGATGTGCTCGACTGCTAGATTGACGTGGTCCCTCGCGCCTCGCGCCTCTTCCGCGTTGGCCATGATCGCGCTGGCCTAGGTGCTTGTGTGTGAGAAGTCCCTGATCTCGATGTGGTCTACAGCTGTCGAGTTGCTCAGCCGTTCGATTGCCAATGACGCAGGTCGTGGACACTAGTCGCGTGTGGTTCCCCGGTAGCCGTCCTGATGAGTTGAAAGGTCGGGGTTTGGGGACGCCAGTGATCCAGGAGAGTTTCTTTTGCTGATCCAGTGTTGACTTGAGAGTTGAAGAGAATTAGTACCAGCACCAGGGTTCTGCTTTTGGATAGGTACTGTGCAGAAAGTGTTTGGAGTTGTGGAATCTCAGGCGGAGGATCTGCACCTTCGGATGGACGTGCATCAACGCTAGTAGCACGGGCCAGATGGTGAGCCTCGCGCTAAATCTTATCGAGACGTGCCGCCGTGTCGAAGGAAGCGCGTCTGGTCAACCTCCAGGCCCAAGGTGCCAACTATTTTCCACCGCTCCAGTATCGCCCTCGTTTTCTATTCGCTTCCCAAAGGACTCGATGGACACCATCTGTTGATGACCGGAATCCGCCTGTAGCACCCGCACAGTTGTAAAGGCGACCGCATTCCTAGTACTGGCATCCAGCGGTTGAATCTGTGAACTCTCCGTACGAAGATGTCGGGTCCTCCGCCTGGCAATGGGCCTCCTCACTCACGAAACGTCAGTGTGAGCAACGGACCTCCGAGCGCCGGTATGGCTGGAAACTCGCAACAAATGCCGCCGCAAGGTGGCGTGCCCCCAGTTGGCACCCCGGGTGGAAGTGCCCAAAGCCAACAAAACCTGAATTATATTGTAGGTGAAGCAATTTCTTGTCATTTGCCTTTGTTTTATTTGTTTCCCTATTTGGAATGTGGTTGAGATCTTACCATGGAACGCTGGTCTCTCCAAATTCAATTTCGCGCGCCTCGCGCGTCTTTGATGGATCTTTTAAATTTAACGGGAAACCTGGATATCTGGCGCCGAGGCCTCGCGGACACCTCCAGCTCAGGACGTTGAGTCACCACGCGACTTCCTTTCGGAGCGGTCGCACGACTTGTACCTGTCCTTGACCAACGCGCACCACCAGATCTTGGCCGGGCTCTTTAACCCCCCAATCCATCCTGGGCGGTGTCTGGATTCTTTCGCCAACCCCGACTGTCGCCCATACTCTGAGCTTATCAGCTGCTTGACCCTTATCATCACATCTACAAAGTTGGAGTGTCCGACAATCTACACCAACAGCCATCAATATGGTAGCGGAAGCGTGTTCTCTGAAGCGACAGAGGCAAGAGAGGCAGCAGAGAGAAGAGAGGCAACAGGAAGAGGCACATTACCGAGAGGCAAGTTACCTTTGCGCCTCCATCGCTCTCCAATTGTCGCCGGCAACGAAGGAGCATCCATCAGGTCGCCGCAGGTGCTTACTTCGCTCAATCCGGACGCGACAACCCTGACCGTGCCGCGTCTACATACCTGGAGCGGTCGGACACAGAGCCATCCCTATCATTTGCGAGCGGTCTCAGAAATGTCAAACATCAACTTCCATGCAGGATCATTCGCGAACATGGAGGCAAGACTCAAGCAAATGGTGGGGTGGGAGAAACATCACCATTGGGTCGCCCTGACAACAGGCCATTACTTTTCCATGCGGCGCGTACATCTCAAAACGTTCCATTGCTGACCAAGGCATTTAGGTACTGGAGTATCTCAATAAGAAGGGTTATAACCGTACCGAGGCGATGCTTCGCAAAGAATCCTCAAATCAGGACGCAGAAGGCCGCCCTATCATCACTCGTGCTGAAGATCGTGGTGGCGCCGCTTATGACCAGGCATTTGGTACTGTATCTTGACATTCAACTCTTAGGATGGATACTAATATACGCTTCAGAGATGTTGCGTGGATGGATCGAAGACAACCTAGGACTCTACAAGCCGGAGCTGCGGAGATTGCTTTGGCCCGTGTTTGTCTATTCATACCTGGACATGCACAAAGAGTTCTTCTCCAGGGAGGCCGTGACGTTCTTCGAGAAGCACAAAGAAATGTTTACTCAAGAGCACGAAGTAGACATTGTCTCTCTCGGAGCCATCCGCTTGCCCGAACACGTCGCCGACAGTAACATCGCCAAGATATACCGGGGCAACAAATACCGCTTGACACTGAGCAACATGGCCTTCAACAGCCTGATTCAGTTTTTGGAATCAAAGGAGAAGGATGGTGGCTCAATCATCATCAAGATTATGAATCAGTGGATGAACATAGTCACGCAAGATCGCACGGCGCCCGGCAACGAGAGGAGTCTTGCAGCAATGATCTCTCGTGGAAGCAAAATCGAGGAAGACATGCCTGCCGAAGACGAGGGTATTCCAGGTCACAACCCGGGTTCGGCCAATACCGATCGCAACGCGCCACCTGTGCTGGCGAAGCTTCAGTTGGGCCCTCTTCCGATGGAGCCTGATTTGATGGAAGATGTTCGCGCCGAAGTTTCGGACCTGGATACCAAAAACCCTCCGGCACCGGGTCAACCTACCCTCGCTGATGAATTCGAAGCTCGAATCAAGCGTGAGTCTACTGAAGAGGCTCCAGCCCGGGATGCTGTCCCGCTGCCCCCATCACTTGCCCGCGACGTTTCCATGGAGGTGCAAAAGGTCAAGGAGAATCGTGATAGATTCAAGATTGAAGGCCGCTCAGGAGGCGTTGGCCCTGGCGTCAGCGTTTGCATGTACACCTTCCACAACACGTTCGATGCCGTCAACTGCCTCGACTTCTCAGGCGACAACGAGCTTGTTGCAGTTGGCATGGCAGAATCCTACATCAAGGTTTGGTCGCTTAGCGGCGAGGCCATTCACTCCATCAACCCCAACGACAAGCCAAGCGCCTCCAAGAGGCTCATCGGCCACTCTGGCCCCATCTACGCTGTGGCCTTCTCCCCCTCGACCGCAAATCCATTCCCCGGACCTGGTCATGCCTCGACACGTCCCAAGTACCTCATTTCCTCCTCTGCCGACAAGACCATTCGCCTCTGGTCCCTCGACACCTGGACCTGTCTCGTAGCCTACAAGGGACACAGTGGGCCTGTGTGGGATGTCAAGTGGGGTCCATTTGGCCACTACTTCGTTACAGGTAGCCATGACCGCACCGCTCGCCTCTGGACGACCGACCATATTGCGCCTCACAGGCTCTTTGTAGGACACGACGGTGACGTTGACGCCGTCGCCTGGCACCCCAACGGCGCATACGTTTTCACGGCTTCGGGCGACAAGACCGTCCGCATGTGGCACATCAACGGAAACGCTCTTCGAATGTTCACGGGACACACTGCAAACATCACCGCGCTCGAGTGTTCGCCGTCTGGCAAGAAGCTGGCATCTGCAGACGACGCCGGCAACATCATCCTGTGGGATTTGGCTTCAGGCACACGCATCAAGCGCATGCGTGGCCACGGCAAAGGCGGCGTCTGGTCGCTGTCATGGTCGGTTGAGTCATCTGTCCTCGTGTCGGGCGGCGCCGATGGTACGGTGCGCGTATGGGACGTCCTGCAAGAGACGCCCGAGTCGACGACGACGGCAAACGGCAAGGTCATCGCTGAAGGCGGCTCCGGCAACAAGATCGACGGCAGCGGCAGCGGCGGTGGCGGTTCGGGCGGTGGCGGCGGCTCGTCTTCCAGCAAGAAGAAGGCCAAGGATGTGGTTGTTACGGCTGACCAGATCAGCGCTTTTCCCACCAAGAAGAGCCCCGTTTACAAGGTCCACTTTACCCGCATGAACCTCGTCCTCGGAGGCAGTGCGTACATGCCTTGATTTTAGCTAGAAGGATGACATGCGTTGGAGCGCGGCTCTCCTCGTCAAGGAAGTGGGGGTTTTGAAATCATCCTCGGCGTCAATGGACGGCGGGACGGCTGGGAAGGTATTTTTGCTTTGCTTATTCTTTTGCTTCTGGCGGGAGAGGGAGTGGTTCTGCGATACCAGATGCGGGCGATGGAGTGAGGACTTACTTGCTCTTTGCTTTGCTTTGCTTCGCTTTGCGAGATGCTGGTGGGTCTGGGGTAGTTTCAGAGACCATGCTTGGATCTCCTTTGACAACCATCCAAGCCAGTCTAAAATCTAAAATCTTCGTCTATTGGGGCAGCTCGTTGTGCGTTTTGAATTGTGGTCCTCTGACACATAGTACACTCGATACTGTAGTCGGAGCCTGGAGAGATCTTCTTCATCAAGTTTGCAAAATACGTAGATGCAGATGTGGATGAGGAGGAGTGTACATATCTCCTTTCACGTTCAATTGTTCAAACGCGAATCGGTAATGTTTTCTTTCCGCTTTACTTGTCCAACTGGTTGCCATCTTCCCCGAGTGACGCCAAACGCCCGAATCCAAACGGTGCATTGCAAAACATCAAGCCTGCCGCCCAACAAATGAGACGCTCTACTGTGATGGCGAACTCTAGTCTCCATGCCCTGCTCGTTTACACGCCCGAATAAACCGCCGTCACTTCCCTGCCACACTGAACACGCTGCTCCACCTCGACCCAGCGGCCGCCAATCTTGACCTTCTTCTTGGGCGTGATCTGAAAGCGGTGTTCCTCCTTGCCCCGGACCTTGCGCTCAGCCAGCTGGTCGAGCGGCTGGATGTACGTGGGCTGCGAGATGTTGTTGCGCTTTCCCGTGCCGATCTGGTAGCTCTCGTTCTTGCCGAAGAAGACAATGTCGGCGCCCCAGTTGGTCTCGTTCTCCGTGAACGTATCCTTGCGGGACGCGCCGGCGACGGTGCCGGCCGACAGCTGCGCAATGTTGTTCATGACGGCCGCCGCGTGGTTGGCGCCGACGGAGAGGTTGGCCAGCCGGATGGGCACGACCTTGTTGGCGAGCTCGTCGTACTCGAAGAGGCCGGACAGCGAGGGGATTTTGGTCGGTGTGCCTTGCAGGTGCGTCCATCGTCCGTTGCCCAGCTGGCCCCAGATGCCTTGGCCACAGGCCCAGGTGTCGGCCGTCACGCGGCCTAGGTTGCGTCGCGCGATGGAGGATTCTTCGTTTTCGCTGCCGGGATTGCTGACGCGGGTCGCGTCGACGGTGAAGTAGGAGTTGTTGCCGCCGGCTGCAAGCCCAGTCACCCGTGGCTGCAGGCCAGTGCCTCGGTAGAGGTTGTGAAAGGGGAGGAGAGATGGGGAATCAATGTTGCCGGCATCGGGGTCGTAGTCAAAGCCCAGCTGGCCCATGCTGTTGTCGCCAAAGCTGAAGACGCGGCCCTCTTTGTCTGATACCAAGCTGTGGAAGTCGCCGGCGGCGATTTTGGCGATTTCAAATCCGCGCAGAGTTGATAGCTCGTGGGGTTGGTCATAAGCGCCTTCGGGTCGGTTGCTCCAAGACAGACCTGGCACTCCGAGCTGTCCTTTAGATGGGTAGTCGAGAGCGGATGAGGCGGCAGAGAAAACTCGTCTCTTGGATGTCAGCATGAGGAGGTGCTCTTGCCCACCGGCAATGTCTGTGATCTTCTCGCCAAAACCCATGTCCTTGGGCTCAATCTTGCGGTAGGAGATGGGGCTGCGCCACGACCAGAAAGGAATCCAGGACCCCTCGGCGGGTTTGGAACCTGCTTCCTGCTCTGACTTTGACACTGGCACGGAATAAACCTTGCCACTAGAGCTGAGACCAAAGATGCGGTCTTTGGACAAGACGAGAGACTTCAGGTTCTTGCCTCTCAGGGTGGCAGCCGGTTGAGCGCTGTCCTTGTCATATCCGATCCCCCACTGCAAAAGATCGCCATTCTCGTTGATGGCGGCGCCAAAGTAGCGGTCCAACTTTAAATCGCGAAGGAGGACTCCCTCAAAGAATGGTATCCGACGCGGGGTCTTGATAAACTGTTCGTCCGAATCCGGCGCAACGACCTTGCCACTGTTGGACCCCCAGGCGTAGACGCCCGGACTTTCCCAGCTCCGCTTTACTTGCAGATGCTGGGAACTGAGGATGTCCCGATTCTCTTCCTTGGTGGCGCCCTTTTTGGGACGCTTCTCAAAAGTGAGCTCGACCTCGGGCTTCTCGGGCTCGTCGGCATAGACTTTGCGACGAATCGTGTTGCCAGCCGAATACTGGTAAAAGGCAGCGGCAGACCCCAGACCAGTAAAGAGGATCATCCAACCAGGGATGCGGGCGCGCTTCGCTGGGGCATTCTCAGCAGAAACAGCTGAAGCAACAGTGCTCTTCTTCGCGGTGGCGTTGAGCTTTCCGCGCGGGATGCGGGTCGCAGCGGCGGCCTTATTAATGCGCTGCGAGGATTGGCGGAGACTGCGCGAGGGAATCATGGTGGGAGTAGGGTGCAGGAGAAGTCGAACAGATGAGGGACAATTGAGAAAAGTAAGGAGGTCAGACACGCGACATGACTTTGCGCGAGAAGGCGACGAATGGGTTGAGTGGTAAGTGGCTGTCGAGTAGATGAAGTCATGACTTGGGAATAATTTAGCTCAGGTCCCTACCCGACATCCTTAGCCCGGGCGGCACCCTAGTCGGCGGGCCTGGTCTGTGCGCGGGGATTCCGCTCCGGCGGCCTCGAGCTCCGCCGCGGGAGAGGCCAGCTTCCGCTTCGCAACTTATCCAACACCAACAATTCACCCGCGCCCCTCCACCTCACCTCCCGCCATGTACGAGGATGCCTGGATCAGCGCCGTCGTACCAGAGCATTACGCCCAGCCAGAGATACCAAAGCCAGGCCACAGGCGTCGCGTCTCGCTCCTCAAGCAGCCCAACGTAAGCCCACAATCTGCCTCGCCTAGGTGCGTCACGACCTGTCCATGGTATTGATTCTTGTGCCCACAGGAGAGCAACCAGGCTGACGACCCCGTAGAAGCTATCCCCGAAATCACAGAGGAGCCTGAACAAGCCAACGGTCCCCCAAAAGCCCAAGTCGCCCGCAGGGCCAAGTCGTTTAGTGATTTCTACAATGTTGCCAGAGCCCACATCGCAAAGGAGCGCCAGCAGGAATTGGAGAAACACAAGCTGAGGAAGAGGTCAAAGGAGCTCCTGAGGACAGACGTGGATTTTGATTCTTGGTACCACCAAATCAGTGACGACCTGCTCGACGCGAGTCATGGCGAGTACCAGTACGTTCTCGTGCGATTGAGCCCTGTCCCTTTGGCCGCGCTGATTGTGTTGTCTTTGAATTAGACTGTATCGAGACCAGCTCCATCTTTCCCACAGACACCTCGATTCCCTCCTCGAAAGCACGAATACCGCGCTTGATCTTCTCTCCTCGCTCTCCGACTCGTTCAAAGCCGTCGCGGCACAAACGACGACATTCCAGAAGCAATGCGAAGGCCTGATAGCCGACCAAAAGCGCATCACAAAGCTCGCCGACGACATGGGGGAGAACCTACAATACTACGCCTACCTCGAGCCCACAACGCGCCGATTGAATGCGCCAGGAGCCGGCAACTTTGTACGCGGAGACGCTTTCAAGGAAATGCTCGAAAATCTGGACAGTTGCATCGACTATATGCAAACACATGTATGTCGTGGTCATAATCACGTTCAAGGCATAAGCTGACCGTCCTAGCCCAAGCACAGCGAATCCTCAACGTACGGCTCCCGGTACAAGCTACTCCTTACCCGGGCACTCACTCTTATCCGAGTTCATTTTACCAACACCCTCCGCGAGATAGCCGCAGATGTATCAAAGCGAATAGCAGACAGGCAATTGAACGATACGACCATGTCTGCCCTGCTGTATGCAAAATTCCGTGTCGGCGCGGCAGAGCTGAAAGAGCTTGGTTTGGAGATTCAAAAGCGCGCAGTGCTACCGGCAGACGCGGAGCCCGATGCGGAACCTGAATATCAAAGTCTGATGAATGAGCTTTACCAGAGCTACTCGGCGACTCGAGGCAGGCTCATTCTACCCCTAATCGCCAAAAAGATGCACGAAATTTCGTTAGCGCCGAGTTCTTCCAAAGATTTGGTTACCTTTGCAAGAAGCGGTATAAGCTACATCCGCGGCATTTGCTTTGACGAGTACGACCTGTGGGCCGAGTGGTTCGAGGGTGATGGGGGTGTTTACGACTTTCTCGAAGGGATCATGGAGCCCTTCTACGACTATTTACGACCGCGGACGATTCACGAAACTCAGCTTGTCAAGCTTTGCGAGCTCTGCTCTCTCATCCAATCCCGGTACATGGAAGAAGAGGAGGAGGAGAGTGAATCCAGTCCGGCCGTCAGGCTCGACTTTGCTTCTTTAATCCAACCAGCGCTTGAGGACGCACAGACAAGACTTGTCTTCCTCTCGCTGACAATCTTACGTGATGATATAGAATATTACAAACCCAAGCCTGAAGATCTCGAATGGCCTATACAGAGCCGACGTGGCTCGGAGCCAAAAAGAGAAGGTCCGGCATTGTCAGGCAAAAAGGGCCAAAACGGGCCCCTCGTCCCATCCGGACAAGAAGACGAGACAGACACTCGGTGGGCATTCAACGCCGAAACTGCGTTCAAGGACTGGTACCCTACTCTGCGCAAAGCCATATGGCTCTTGAGCAAAATATACCGCCTTGTAAATGTAAATCTTCTTTCCACTCTGCCCTTGACCAAAGCTAACCATCTCATAGTCCAAAGTCTTTGACGACCTTGCACATCAAATCGTGCACCAGACTACCATGTCACTGCACCACGCCTCCCAACAAATCAGCACACGTTCTTCTCCCACCGACGCCCAACTCTTCCTGATCCGCCATCTTCTCCTCCTCAAGCAGCAAATCGTTGCTTTTGACATTGAATTTCTCAGCACAGATGTCAGCCTCGACTTTTCCTCCGTCACAAACACCTTTTGGGAGCTTCGTGAGCGAGGCGGCCTCTTCAACCCGCGGAACTGGGGCCGCTTCGTCAGCATGGGACTGGTCCCGCGCGTCGTCGAAAACATGCTCGACGCCAAATCCGACCTTGACGGTCGCCTGCGCTCTGTCATTGGCGACTTTACCAACAGCTGGGCAGGCCGCGTCACCTCCGCCATCGCACCCGACAAGACGGGCAAGAAGGGATTCGCGGCGACCGAGGCCCTTGACGAGGTGCAACGGGCGGCGCAAAAGGAGGTCGCGTTCTTGCGGCGCAAGCTGGAGGAGTACATTGACGACAGCCGCACGCGGGAGACGCTCGTTGCGGCCGTCGTCGAGCAGATTGTCGCCAACTACGAGACTTTTTGGGACAGGGTCCAGAGCGATGGCAAGGCGCTGACCAAGGGCGGGTTGGGCATGGCAAAGGGCAAGAGCAGGGCAGACGAGCTGTGGGAACCAGGCGTCTTCGAAGAGTGGTGTGCGGACGTCTTTCGGGTCGGTCAGGGCTCGTTGGCATGGGGTGGCATGGCGGCGCCTGCGGCTGAGGACGCCGACGATGCAAGCAGTGGAGTCAGTCGAGATGGAAGTGTATGATAGGGATGGAGCTTGGCGGGAAAGGACGTGCTCAATTATATCCACAGAGGCGCCTTGTAGCGCTCTTTGTTTTGCAAAGGATTGCTTCAGTGTTGTCTGTGAGTGAAGTCTGCCTTTGGCCGGCGGGTGTTCGACGTCCTCAACAGGTGATGTCGATGATGGTATAGACGAGAAAGTCTCAAGAGCGAAAGATCAGGAGGGCAAAGAGAACGAAGTTGACGAGACAAGCAAGCAGCGGAAGGACGACAGATGACAAACAACCCAACTCCTCGCCAACCAATTTTTGCCCTCCTCTCTCAGTGAGCTGCAAACAAAAGGCAAAAGAGACCCGCGAGGATCGATCGAACCAATGACGTATCTTCTCAAGGCTAGCAGGCAAGCTCGTAGTAGTAATCTCATGAGTGCTCCTGCTACCTTTCCAGACGCGCCAATGGCCCGACCGTCGTTGTTTTTCCGGTTCTCTTGGGAATTGAGCTATTTGACCGCTTTTATAGATTGGTGCATGAACAATGGACTGGGCACATAACTGTCGGCAATGTCATTGATCTCTGTGTGCACTCGATCGATTAATCATGACCAGCGCGCCCTCTCACGATACGGAATTCATTCGCCACCGCCGATGTCGCACATGGAATACGTTCAAGCTCCCCAAAAACTCCATGAGCACTTCCCACACAGTAGCCAGACCGCGCCGCACGGCGGAAAAGAAGAGCCTTGGCGTAAGTGTACAGCGGCGACGCCGGCGGGGAGAATGCCTTGAGTGCGACAAGAAAGATCTTGAAACCGATGTAGTCGAAAACGTGTGCGAGAGGAGCGGGCGAAGCAGGTCGCGGCGCGGGATGGCGCCGCCGTGGATGTGCTTTTCGTCGAGGGGCGTGGTGAAGCGCGGGAGGTAGGTCGTTGATGTCGGGTGCGTTGTCTGACGGTTTTCTTGTTGGTTTGTGGGGGTTGACGGGTCGCGCGTGTAGGAAGCAGGAGGAGGGAGCGCATGGTGTGGCGTACCTTTTTGGGGCGTGCTGAATGTGTATGCGTTGGAGGAGGGGGCGATGGCATCTGCTGTGATGGGATTAGAAGCGTTGATGGCTTTGCGAATGATGCGCCCATGTTTGATTGTCGAGGATGGAGAGATAGGATACGCACTGGAGTCTGACTTGTGCAATCTCAAAACATGTTGTGTGCGAAAGAAGAAATTCATTGTGGTTTTGTCTAACCATGGCTCAGTCAATGAGGGGGCAGGCCCCTGAGTGTGAGGAGTAAAGTGATGCAACCACGAAAAGAAAGTCACATAAATTGTACGATCTTCCACTAAGCCAATGCCGCTTGACTTGTTCTATCAACATCCTGCTCGCGGTGATGGAGAAGGAGGACAGCTGTTTATTCTTCCATTTTATTCAGACCCTCGGGGTAGGCTAGAGTCAGACTGTGCTTGCGTGCCAGAGTGGTCTTTGTCGAGTTCAGTATCCCTCAGTCAACGCCCATGCGAACGAGAGCGCCAGATGTGACCTAGGAGATGGGAATCAAATGGTCTTGCTGCGTCAGCCTCTCCCCACAAGGCAGAATCGCGTTGTTCTCCCTCGCGCCGTCTGTGAGAGACACACTTCGGAGAATCTCCAGACGGAGCACAGCTCGCCAGATCGGGTCAGTATCGCAAAGCGCTGTAGGCAACAGGGCGACCGAGACGACTGGAGACCTGCTTAGTGCGGCCAGGCTCGAGCACAGCACCGTCGAGAAGCTTGGTCGCGAGCATTTCCGCAAACGTATCAAGGAGAAGGACTGAAGTAGCCAAGCCCCAGCGTCGCTACCGGCTCGAAAATGGACATGAGTCTAAAACTCTGGAGATGGGACAAAATAGATTCCTTGCTCTTTCCTTGGTCACTGGCGAGACATGAATGTGGACGGAGTAGCGCGACACCCGTATCGCGACCCTGGCAACTGCTCAAGTGACCCCTTCACGAAGTCTGTCTTCGCCGCTGTCACCGACTTCGCCGGAGAGACATAGCCCCAAAAATAGCAGTGTTGGAGTTTGCGTCGAATGACAGTAGTCGACGCCCAACGCCTAGCTTCTGGCTCCGGTGGCTCCAACAGCAATTGGATAGCGCAAAGGGCGGACTTATCGCAGTGGGAAACTTTGTCGCGAGAGATTCATGCAATCGTCAACATATAGGCTTGGCCGGCGACGATGAGTAAACAGCGTTGTGCCAAGAGTAGTCTCTAAACCATCCAGCCAAGAAATGGGGATGCCAAGCAGAGTAACGGAGCGTGCCACGAGTAAAACTCATGTTTTGACCTCAGAGAGGAGACAGGAGGCTATGGCGTTGTCCATGTGATGCGTGCGGGGCGAGAGGTAAGCCTCAAAAACATGCGGTGTGCGAGCAAAACGATGAGATGGCGATGCATCAACAAAGCAGTGGGGCTGAGGGGGAAATGGCGATGTTGGTAATGCGGAGTAGGCATGAGTGCGTGAGTGAACCTTATGAAAGGACGACGACTTTGCAACCACTGCCAAGAATATCGTAACGTTAGGTTTGCGATGGCAGTCACCCAATTCACCCCCTCTCGCGTCTTGATAGCTTGAGGCTCGAAACCTTTATCAGGACATGAAACATAAATAGATCCAAAGATGCCATGGATGGCGAGGATTGGCAAGTGTCCGATTGTTGAGTAAAAGCAGCACTGGGGATCGACCAGAAGGGCATAGACAAAAACATACAAAGGTGGATCATCCTGCCAGCTCCAACCATCATCGGCATAAGCATTAGCTGAGCCATGTCAAACTTCTGACGGTCGACAACCAAGCATTTCGGCCAACCCATGGACCCTGACCCCAGTAGCTGGCCGTCTTGGCCCGTCCCGCACCCGCATTGAATTTTAAAGCCTGTAATTGGCCCAGAACATTATTTTCTGGCTGGTGTAGGACCCTGGTGATAGACACGAACATGCAGTGGCCTGCTATGGCTTGCGGTTATCATCGAAAGAAGGAAATACACTTCCGTTGCGGCAACGAAAAACCAGTTCTTTTGAGAAGAGTTCCGGGAATGGAGATTTGGAATTGAGTCGCTCGGTATTCGAGGGAGTCAAGAGGCATGTCCCGGTTATGCCTCCACCCTCTTTGCTCAGCATGGAAAGTCGTTTGCCCCACGCCGCATCGTGGCCATGCCGTCGATCAAACAGAGGCATGGTTGTCTCCCGGACTCCAGCATGCCAGCTCGAACCCCTCCTTGGCTTGCAGTCCCGTCTGTATCTGCAATGTAACTTGATGCTACAACTGGTGCCTTTGTCAGCTGAGCGCTTTGCATGATTCACCAAAACAGGCTTGCTTTTTTCTTTCCATATTTCACATCCTCGTCCTTGCCAAGATGTTGGAGTCCGCAATCATCGATCGTCCACAGTTGGCGTCGAAAGAAGTGAGACCCCCTGGGTCTAGCAGCAGCAACAAGCCACAGCTCCCTGCGCGCATCTGCGACGGCAGACGACTGCTCCCTGGGCATTACTGTGATGGTGGACGACTGCTTCCTATGCGCAACAGTGGTAGCAAACGATGTCTGATTGCTTTCCCGCACCGTGGAAGACGCGTTTGTACCTCTTTACCCCACCATGGCCTCTTTGTTTCCCAGGCCGTGCGTCTGAACAGATACCGAATGTCACGCCCAAGTCCTGGACTGCAGACCCGTTTCGGGGCGAGCTTTGCCTGCCTCTCCTTGCTTCTGACCAGCGCAGAGCTCGTTTCCCCCACGTGAGGTGCAACCTTAATCCTGTCTCGTGTCCGCAGGCCTGGAACTTTGGCTGCAAAGTCTTTTGTCAGACGGCTTTGTAACTTCAACTCCATTCGTCAATCTCATTCCGCAGGCCAATATCATCATATGCCAAGGTTTCGAGGCAACAGAGCTCAGTGTCCAGACTGAGCCACCAATGACACGCACTTCATCATGGCTGGCGTTAGACTCGGAAGTGCATCCAGGTTTACAGTGGGGCGGCAGCCGCGGTCCGGGGCGGAGTAATGTTCGACTTTATTCACACAATTGCTGTGTATCTTGACAGCTGGCGAAAAATAGTGGACGAAGAGTGTGGGGAACGTGGGAGGTCACTGATGCACCGAGGCACGGGGTTCTTGGTCGCTTCTCGTCCGTGCAGTCACTAACAACGCAGCCCGGTCGCGCGGGATGTGGAGGGTGCCAAGGAACGTGATTTGTTTCGGGGGAACGCCCGGTCAAGGGTAGATTTGGTTTGCTCGAAAGCAGCGACGAGCTACATTGACACTATGGCCTTGCCATCAACTCTGGGAGCGTTCGTTGGTGGCAAGGTGTCCTAGGTCGTCCCAAAAGCAGTTGGTCGCAGCGCGCGATCCCACACATGACAAGACTCAATTGAATCCATGTTCCCGGCAAGTTGGGGACGCGTGACAACTCACTCCAGACACCGTGTACCAGCATGACGATCGTGTTGTGGCTCAACCATGATGACGCCATTGGTCTTGCTGCTCTTCGGCATCTCGGTTCGACAACATCCAGAGTCTTCGACGTTGTCCGGAAAACAATGAAGTTCCGAAAAAGCTTCGTGGGGATGGAAGCTGATGGGCGGATTCAGCGGGACGAATTCAAAGGAGGAAAAAGGCTGTTGCCGCAGCACGCGAGACGGAAGTCGATGGAAGTTAACTTCCAATCTTGAGCCAATTGAGAAATCAAATCCGGGGTCGCGGCCATCGACTAGGTAGTATCGTCGACGAGGTTCTTCAGCGATAGCAGCATCGAACTGAGCCTTTCGAAAGCCAGCTTCCGCTTGTCTAGCTCTTCCACAATCTTCTTAGCACCCTCGATGTTCGCTGCCCCTGCGTCTATGCTCTGCATCACCTCCTCTTCTGATTTCATGGCAGCTTCCCTTGAAGCGTCAGCCCAAGCAAGTGCTGTTTCTGCGTCTTGAGGGACCAAGTGGCTCTCGCTTGCGAGCTTCTGGATTATACGCTGAGCTTCTTCTCGCTTCTGTGAAAGCAGGCCGCGGACGTAGGATGTCTGCTGAAGGAGGGCTCGTTCATCTCGGGCGGCGCGGAGCAGCGTATGCACATAAGGAAGGACGTCTGACGGTGGAACCTGGTTTTCCTTTGCTTCAGCAGGGCGAGTTGAAATAGGCAGATTTGTTGTCGAAGGGATTGAGGACGGCAGAACGATTTCCTTTGAGGAGGTCGTGACAGCCTCGACACCGCTGACCAGAGCACTGCGGGCCGCAATGTATCGCTCGTATAACACCTGAACTTGGTCCTGGGGTGGAATGGATTCGCTGCCTCTCTTCCCTCTACCGTCCAGAGACTCGTGCCGGATATGCTTTGTTGGAGTTCGATGATCGACACTAAACTGGCTTTGCTCTTCGAGCTGCGCCAGTTTTGCCAATTCGCCTTCAATCCAGGTAATCAACTCGTCCCGGGCGGCACGCAGTGCGAGCACTTGAATTTCGACCTCCGGACTCGGCACATCTGCCAGTCTTCGTCTCGCGTCAGCCTGGAGAGCAACTTCTGCATCGAGGCTCTTTTTGGCCGCCAAAACTTCCTTTTTGAGCGGCATAATTTTATCCTGGACCCCATTGCCCGAGTCTGAGGGTCCTTCAGGCTCACCACCAATTTCAGGCGGAGGGATTGGCGCTTCTCCCAGCTTCTCGTCAAGCCACGCGAACAGATCGCGGCGAAGAGGGTTTGGTTCTGTGTCGTCCATGGCGTCAAGGGAATTGAGAAGCATTTGTAACTCCTTTTGCCTTCGACGTTGTTCGATCAGGATGGCGTACGCCTGTGCCCCAGAGTGTCTCTCTTCGGATGAATTGCCCTCAGCATGGTGAAGTTGGGCTTTGGTTATGATTTGCAGCGTCCGAAGCTCTTGCAGTTCACTTTGGAGACCATCGCAGCGCTTTTGGGCCTTTTGGTTAGTTTGGACAGCTTCAAAATATGCCTTGCGTAGACCTGTGTACTCTGGCGGGAGGTGGTCGTCAACAGACTGCAGTGGTTGAAATGGGGCGCTGAGCGGGTTCAACAGCTGATCGGTGGCCGGAAAGTGCGCCTGGAACTGCTCTGCGAGAACTTTCCGAATACGAAGCGTTTCATGACGAGGACGTATGTAGGGATTGAGAGCTTCTTGGACTTGGGGCAGAGGGCAGCGCAGTTCTTGTGGCATGGCTGGTCAATGTTGATGATGGGGTCTTGGGACGCAGGTACGCGAGGCTGTCTGACGGGATCCAATCGGCGCAGGTCGGTGTTTTCTTCTCCCGACCGCCGGCGCACCCCGGGGCCTGTGTACAGCTGTGCTCCGACCTATACCCTCCGACACAAACACTCCAGGCTTGGAAATTCAAAGCCAATAAGCCTGAGTTATGCGGACGAAAGCCGGGTCCACGAGCGTGAGATTGATCTTGCCATTGAATTTGGCGCTACTGGCGGCGCCCAAGAGAATGTCATGGCCCTTCTGACAATGCCTGTGCCAGCCATGACGTCCGCCAATGCCAAGTGCATGGTCTACGCAGTATTTACATTGCTCGTCCTGCCGCGTGTCGGACGAAGTTATCCGCCATCTCATCTAGCCAATAGAGACTAGACACAACCGCCGGAAATGACGATCAAGCGCGATATTGGCATGTGAAGGTTGCGTTTCCAGTGCTCTTGCAGCCGGTTGATTCCCGTACCCAGCACCACCTTACGTGTTGGATCCCTACCCGTACCTTGCAAGATCCGGTACAGCTTGGGAGATCAGATCTTATTTGAACGAACCAGGCGTGCCGTGATATGCCTGATCTTGGTCCTTGAGCGGGACTTCGAGTCTTGGCCATCGCCGCTGCTGTAGTTTCAACTGACTTTGATGCCCTGTTTGGGGTGTTTTGCAACAATGGTCGGCTATTGCGGTAATGGTTGACTTGAGAGATTTTCCGCTGTCTCAGGAAAGTCGTCTCTTGCGACCAATTCCGGGGCTAGATGCGGAGACAAGGTCTTGCGAAAATCTCCCAGTAAACAGATGCTTGGCTAGACTTCTCGCATTGTTCTCTCGCTTTGAAGACTATGCGCGCAACAATCCGTAAAACAGTGTCCAGGTAAGCACGAAGCTGCTGAGTGATCCAAACATTTCACCCATCCAGAGATCGCCCAGTGGTTTGTAAAAGTACTCGTTCGGTTGTGCTTTAGCTTTGAGGACAAGTATCAGGAATGAAACGAGGAGGGAGCCGAAAAAGTAGAACAAGAAACCCGGATAGGATTCGAGACCGACGGTCCCAGCCGCGACGCCGAAGAGGGAGGCAGTGAGATTTCGGATATTGGAGAGCACCTGAGCAAGAGCGAAATGTTAGCAGGGGGTGCAATCAACAGATTCGGGGACGGCAGTCCTTCTGACGTACACGGGCGTTGTGTTGAACGCTTTCCTGCACAATGGGAGCAGTCGTAAGCTCCCGCTCGGCATTCATGACTGGTAAACGTCCGCTAGGGCAGCTATTGCGTTTGGAGATGGCGAAGGACTTCCGATTCGCGCAAAGATGGGTGGTGGAGTAGATGCAGCCCAAGTTGAGCAGGGCTTGGATGCGGATGCTGACAAGAACCGGAGGGGGGTGGGTGCGTGATGACCGAGCGACGTTCGCAAAGATGAAGGAGTTTGTGATAGAGTTGAGGTTGATGCAGTGGACTACTGCATCTTCAAACGATGATCAGTGGTGGTTGGTGGGAGTCGGGGTGGAGCTTGGCGCGGGCTGCGTTGTGGGTGGGGCGGTGCCGTGGCATCGACCTTCGACCGCGACCGACCCGACGACGGCAAGCATCGGTATCCCGGCTCGCGCGCCTCACCCACATAGTCACATCACCAAAATCATTACTTTCACGCGGCAGGGCGCTTGCTCGCGTTGCACCTGCTTTGATGCAAGCGGCAGATGCGACAAGGGAAATTTTGAAAGTACATTCCATTTCAGACGCCGACAGCCAATGCCATCACGAATCCAGCAATTTTGCCCTTCCAAAAACCGCCAACGTCAACGGTCCTTTGCTCCTTATTCCACCAATGGTCCATACTCATCAAGATATCTGATGCCGATTAGCCGTCAAACATGTTGGCGTACGTGATTGACTCACTGTTGAAGGTGTTCTGGTAACCTGTGGCCGGGCAGGTTTGTTGCCGTCCTCAGATATAATACGGCCTGGACGAAATACTGTCGATTGTAACGGCTGTACGTCACGTTCCCCAGACTCATGTATGCTTCCGCGGCCTGCAACGTTGCCGTCAGTCCAATGAACCAGGTCTACGAGCGAAGCTAGCACCAGCCTTTTCCAGCAACTCTCCCGTCAAAGAGCCTTCCGCGTGGGCTGCTTGCACGGCACGCGAAAAGTAGTCAATCGCGGGCGTCAGCAATCCCCGGGCCTCGACATAGTTTGCTCCGTGCAGGCGGGCATCTCCGGTGGTCGCTGCACCCAAACTGCTTCCAGACGAAGAACTGCTCTCCTCGGCATGGATTCTTCCCAAAGATGGCTGCGCTCGATACAGCCAGTAAGATCCCAGCCCTACCAGACAATCAGCAAATCGTCCTTGTTGTGGTAGATGATGCTTGCGTGCCTCTCAGCACTGCCGCGCTGTTTGGACGTTGGGCGAGCATGGCCAGCCACTGGCCATGACACCAGCGGGTAGTATATGTGTCTCCACCACGATCCACATCCACAAAACCAAGCTCTTGAAGAACAGACACGACATGTGCCCAATCATTGAAAGCCATGGGAGAGCCTGCGTCGATGGCTTGCATGAGAACTCTGGCCGCAGGCAAATATGATGACCAATTTTGGGGTGTTGAGCGGAGCATTGTCTCGATTTGGGATACCATGGCTCGGTGTGTATTGATTTGCTGCTCATTCATCCTTCTGGGGCTCGATGGGTGCTTGCCCAATAAGCAACATGAGTGGTTCAGAAGTGCGTGTGGAACCATGACAAGGACGAATGGGATTAAGAAGGGTAACAAAAAAACGCCAGGCCGTGTACGGTGGTCTACTAGAGGCGGCAAACAGGCCAGGCAGCACAGCCTGGGGGCGACGACAACGTCTGCGGAGTGGACGATACCGAGTGTCCGAGGAATTTTGTACGGATGACAGACGCACGGCTCAGTCGAAACCGAAGGCCGAGACAGTTGTTTCCTCTTGCTTTCCGACTGGGGGCAAGTGCACAAAGCACGGGTTTTGGCAAGAAGATGGAGAGACAGACGGTTCTCCAGGGTTTTTCTCTATTGAACCGAATGGTACATGTAGTCGCAAGGATGCGAGCAGTGGAGAAGCCAAACCCCTGGAGGGGCAATGCTCAGGAAGGTGGCGGGTCCGTCAAAGCCGCGCGTGAAGCACACAGGGATGCTGAGGCCGAACATGGTGATTAGGGCCGAGGACACGAGAGACGATGAAGCAGCACAGTTCCTGCTTGATTTGGCACAGCTAAAGCCGTCACGCTCGGCGCCAGCTTGGCAGGGCAAAGCAGCGTGCTGAGATGCTCGGCGAAGCACGCCAAGGCATGGCTCTTGGAGGGAGTAGGTAGGTATTCGACGGTGGCGCTGGCCGAGGTCAGTCTCGTCTGGGCTGGTGTCAATCGTTTTCCGTCGACAGTGGTGGATGGCGATGGATGACGTTGGTGCCGAAGCAGCCGTCGAGTGTCTCTGCTCGCGAACCCAACGGACCGCAGAGATCCGCGAGGGACATGGAGAGACCTGATGACCTGGAAAGTCTCCGACGGCTAAGGCGCCGACATGACTGCCTGACGTGGGCGTCGTCTTGCCCGGGCCGTCGGGGAATACACAGCAATCCGTCTGGAGACGATACGATCCGGTGTTGTTGATGGGGGGAAGACGAAGGTGAAGCGTGCGAGCGCGCGGAAGCTGGGGGGTGGGAGCGGCACAAGGATCGCCTCGGTAGCCTCCATGGCATCCCCTGGCTGCAGTGCTCATCCTCCAGTCAACCCCCAGGTTCATCATTCGACTGACACTGCGCGCGCGCGTCTGGCATCCGTGGTCCTCAGTCCGCACCGTAGCCGCGCCCAACCTCAGGTCAGCTGCCCGCCTGCCTTAGCATCCTCACGACTCCTCTTCCGCCGAATTCCACTGGCACCGTCGACCTCGAGCTCCTTTCGCCGCCCCGCCCCGCCCTGCGCGCAGCATGATAGCCTGTTGTTCATGGACAACATTATCTACCACGACTCGCCCCTAGCGGCATACCTCCAAGGCCCGTTCCCCTGTCCCTACCTTATTCCACCACCATTCTAACCCCTTCCACAGCTGAGGGAACAGGCGAGCGCGAACCGGGCTGGATCGCTTCCGTCGAGGATAGCGACACGGGCGAGAAGAAGGACATTTCGGGAGATGAGGCTCCTGAGGCACCCTCCTTTGCGCCCCGAGGTCCGTCCACTCTGCACTCCAAGCTCCGCGGAAAGCTCCCGCAACCTCTCAAGCTTCCTCAAGGCGGCTCATTCAACCGTCTCCAAAGCGCCTGCTCCGTACGTCTCCGTCCTTGCCATCCTCGTCTTCGCAAGCAATCGCATCCTGACCTTGGCGCAGCGAGTAATCAATTCTAGACTGGGCCGGGCTGATAACGCACGCTTTCTCGAACATTTTCGTTACATCATCGTCGCCTCCCAGCTGCTCTCCGAGAGTTCTGGCCAGGGCACCTTCAAGATCCCCGCCGCTCCTGGCGCTGGTGGCCAACAACATGCCGGGGATTACAAGATCGAATCGGTGAACGTCACGGGCGCGACGGCCACCGGGGTGGGAGCCTTTGTGACTGTGTGTCTGATACAGTGGGCTCGCAATCAAGAAGAGGGAGGCTTTAGCAAGGGTAGACTGCTCGTCGCTGTTTTCGCGACTGCCGTCGGACTGTCATTCGCGTATGCGCATGCAACGCGAAAATGGCTGCAGCACCTCAGGCACCGCGCCATCAACACTGCGTCGGTGCTGGTCGCCAATCTGCAGACATTTGACACAGCCAGTTCCTCGTCCCTCATGCTCATCCAAGAAGTCGAGCTGGTTTCTCGGGGCTATAGATTGTATGACGGCCCCATGCCCGAGCGCCAACGCATATGCTGACATGAGCACAGGAGCACCCCCCTACCACCAATTACCAGATTGGATGAAAAGGGTCAGAGCCGACGTTGCGTTAGGTTACGAAGGAACCTGAAGAATGCCTTTGCAGCTGCCATACCCGCGCTTTTGGAAGAATGCGCCACACTGCGCTCGCTCGTCGAGCCAGATGATCTCGAAAGATATCTTGACGTTTACGACATCACCTCACAGGACATGCAGGAAGCTTTTCTCGGATACTCAGAAGGTGAATTTGAAGACGGGGAAACATTGAAAGCACTACGCATCCTCCAATATCGGTTGATCTCCCTTCGGAGAATATTGCTCTGCTCGCTCCTTGCTCTCGAGGCAGAGGGTGACAAATCGGATTTTTACCGGTGGCGAACTGCCACGGAGTCGATGAAACATATCGCTGAAATGACCGGCGCGTGGTGCGAGAGATTCAATAAGATTTTGAGCGAAGAGGAGCGTAAGTAAAAATTCTGGAAAGCCAATCCGGCTTGAGCTGACAAATGACAGAATTTACCATGCCTTCGCCCCAGCCCAAACGTGCTTCAAATCTATCCCCAGACAAGGAGCGTCTTCGAACTCAGGTGCGAAAGCTTAGCGCTCTCTCGTCTGGGATTCGCGGTCTGCAGGCCAAGATGCAGATCCTGCGTGAAGAGTCGAACAAATCTTTGGAGGAATCCTCAGAGGTAAATGAGCTGGGCACGCATCTCATGGCGCAGTATGATTCGATTGGGGCAGATCTCAAGTCCCTAATGCAAGCTTGGGAGGCGGGAAAAGCAGCCCTGGCGCTCAACATTGATCGTGCGGAGCGTCGCATCTCTCAAGCATCCTCCAACGGCGGACTCCGTTCTCCAGTGCCGAGTCTTGGTGGTCTCACTGCCGTTGACGAGGATGGCACCCCGAGTGACGCTTTGCGCGCACTCAACGGCGAGCCATGTTTGCAAGGCCACAAGCACTCGAGCAGTTCGGGTATATCCGCCAGCGAGTCTGACGAGGAGATCTTTGAAGCAATTGCCATGCCCAGGCAGAGGACGACTATGAGTCGCGAGGAGCGCATGATCAAGATGCAAGAAGACCGCGTCCGGCAAACCACCCTCAAAGAACAGCGCGAGTCGAACTCAAACATGCTCAAAGAGCTAGAGAGCGTCATTAGTCTGCGGCCAGGGCCTGGGCCAGGGCCAAGAAGACAACGGCCAGTGACTTTTGGTGGGCGCATAGGGTCTCTTTGATTGATACTTTTCCGTTTTTCTGAGCATCAGTGGATTGTTTCAGCGCTGGCGTTTATGACAAGGTGCATACGGCGCACAAGAGAAGTAATGATGGGGCTGCGGTAAAAGGAGCCCTGGAAGCGTTCTTGTACATGGTCGAATTTTATTGGGCGGCACTTTCAAGGCCGCGGTTTTCCTGTATTTTCCGTTTTAAACCTTGTCATCTTTGGAGCTTTCCCTTGCATATTTCCAGGCGTCTGGGTTGGTCTTGAATTAGGTTTCATTCTTCGCCTACCTGCATCGTGCGATATCCTGGGTATGTATGTTTTAAACCATGGAGCGGAGTTTTGCAAGGTGTATCCCTTGTCACCGGAGACTGGATTCTTGTTCTCAGAGTTGCATCGAGCGCTGGGCCGCGAAAGACTGCCGGTTTTGTTTGTGTCGCAGAGACAGCAATCGGAGGAGAAGGAGGATGATGATGAGAGGGTAGGTCCATGGTGTTGGCTTGGGAAGTCGTATCCGCATTGCGTATTCGGCACGAGCTTCGCAAGAGGCCGAAGCGTAAGCATGTATAATACGCTCCTCGATGCCATTTCAAACCATGACAGGAACAAAGCGACGACGTCGACTGCAGCTGCCTGGGGGTTCTACGCAGTGGGGTCCAGCACGTCAGCCGGACAATGAGGTGCTTGATGGACACACTGCAGCGCAGCCATCAGGGTGTTTCGTTGCGAGCGGTCCACACCTCGACACCTAAGCATAAATAAAGCTGTCCTGCACAGTAACTTAACATTCGTCTGCCATGGCAAAGCAGTTCACGTTCTGCCTCCAGACTTCGAGTACGCTTTCCACGACCAACGCGGGTGCCCCCCGCTCCCCCCTTTTACGACCCCTGAGCGTGATGATGGCGAGGCAACGTCACCGCCGCCATCTCAAAATCTGCAGCCACCAACGCTGATTCCTCAGGCACCATCAACAAGCGCAACGGTGTCTTCAATGGCAAAGGCGGATGGTATGACGAAATGGAAAGGGCCAGATGATTGATGGATCGGAGGTAATGGAATTTCCAGCTTAAACCCGGATTTGGCCACTGACGTCGCACGGCCAGCCAACTTACAGCACCTGCCTTACCTTGCGCTTCTTATCGCCGACATTGCAGAAAGACGTGAAGCCAATCGGTCGGTCTGTCTTGGTGACTGGACTCGACTCGAGCAGGCAACGTCGAATGCTCCTCCGGCGGGGGCTTGAACCAGAACCTGAAGGAAGGGCCCGGGATTTCTGCGGGCGACCGAGTGAGCCGAGCGATCCGACCGGACGACGGACCTCCACCGATTACTACACACAAACAAACCTCGACCAAAGAGACGCCCCGGTCTCCACCTCCCTTGCCCGGCCTTCTGACGGCCTCGAGAGCTGCCTTCTCGGCGCATTGACGGAAACGCCGTCTTCTCTGGTACCTTGCCTTAGTCGCCTCGGATCGGCTCCGATAGCTACGATTCTGGCAGTTGCTCGTCTGTCCCTATCGCCGCAGTGAAGAAACAGCAAACAATCATGACGCAACAAGACTGGACAGCTGCTGCCCGTCCTGAGGTGCGGACGGCAGTGCTTGGACCCTTCTACGACCTTAGCGCCGCCTTTAGGAGATAATGGCGGAGAATGGCAAGGAAGCTTCCTGGTCAAAGCCGTCAGAGCGGGATCTATATCTTGGGAGCCAGGGTAGCTTTCCTCAGCGCATAAGGACTCCCCACACTAAGTCTCTTTTAAAACCCGGCTCTCTGTCAACCTCAACACCTTTCACTCTTCCTCTCAACCTTCTCCAAATCCACACTTCTTCAAATCATCCATCATGTCTACCGACTACAAGTTCGAGGGATGGTGCGGTCTTGACCCCAAGGCCGCCGAGGGTAACATGGTCTGGCAGGAGTACGAGCCCAAGCCGTTCTCCGAGGACGACGTCGACATTCAGATTTCCCACTGCGGTATCTGCGGCAGGTAAGCTACCCTCTTCAGCATTCGAGCTGCTGCATTGGACTTGGAATTGACGCACTGCAGTGACATCCACTCCCTCCGCTCCGGCTGGGGCGAGACCCCATACCCTTGCGTCGTTGGCCACGAAATCGTCGGCAAGGCCGTCCGCGTTGGAAAGAACGTCAAGCACATCAAGGAGGGCTCTCGCGTTGGTGTCGGTGCTCAGGCATCTTCTTGCTTGAAACCCGACTGCGAGGCATGCGCTGATGGCGAGGTCAGTATCCCACCACACGTCTGAAAGTGGTCTTGTTGTTAACATGTAGCAGGAGAACCACTGCCCCAACACGGTCGGTACCTACTGTTCCAAGTACCCCGACGGAAGCAAGTCCTACGGTGGTTACGCCAACTACAATCGCACGCCATCCCACTTCGTCCTCAACATCCCTGAGTCCATTTCCTCGGCCGACGCGGCGCCCATGCTGTGCGGCGGTATCACCGTCTACTCTCCCCTGAAGCGTGAGGGTTGCGGTCCGGGCAAGAAGGTTGGCATTGTTGGTCTTGGTGGTCTTGGACACTTTGGTGTTCTGTTTGCCAAGGCTCTGGGTGCTGAGAAGGTCGTCGTCATCTCCCGTACCTCTGGCAAGAAGGCCGACGCGGAGAAGATGGGTGCCGACGGTTTCATTGCTACGGACGAGGACAAGGACTGGGCCTCCACCAACGCCAACAGCCTTGACCTGATCGTCTCGACCGTCTCTTCGCCGAAGCTGCCTCTCATGGGCTACTTGACGCTGCTCCGCAGGAAGGGTGTCTTCATCCAGGTCGGTGCTCCCGAGGACGCTCTGCCTCAGTTCAACGCCTTCGCCCTGATTGCCAAGGGCTGTAAGATTGGTGGCTCCCTCATTGGTCCCCCCTCCGAGATTCAGGAGATGCTGGAGCTCGCTGCCGAGAGGAAGATCAAGCCCTGGATTCAGGAGCGTCCGCTTGACGATGCCAACCAGGCCGTCGTCGACATGGAGGATGGCAAGGCCAGGTACCGGTACGTCCTGGTCAACCAGAAGGTTGCTGGTAAGCAGTAAATCATCAACGACCCAAAAACCATGACGAACGAGACCTAGGGCGTATGGAGAATTCAAAGCTCTGAAGAGAGATAAAATAGATTAACGATTGCGAATTTCCAACATGCCTTCTCATGAGTGCTCCGGTGAATTACGTGCTTGCTGTGACGACCCTTCACACAGCGAATTGACGTCAATTTATGGCCGGGTAATATCGTGACAGGCTCGCTTATGCAGATCGTGAGGGGTACTTCGCGTACCTGACGGGAACGGAAGGTCGAGAATCATTTGTTGGAGCATCAATTTGTCCGCCAGGCTCTATACGATGCATCCCGGGGATTGGCACCAGCATACAAATACGCCGCCATGACTCTGACGGCAGCCGCTGTGGTCATCCAAGGGAACCTCCGGACAGCCAAAAAATCATGCAGCGGCCTTTACTGACTTACTTGCTTTTTTCTACCATTGGCGCGGCCGAAGACCCCTTCCGGCCATACCCGCTCCCTGATGCACATCTCGCGACGACTTCGTTCCTGGACCACGCGGGCTTTCTCTCAGGCTTCGATGACGCGCAGTGGTACCTGGACAACATACCCTTCGTCGACTTCCCCGACCAGTCTCTCCAGGATGTTTATTACTACCGTGCCAGCGTCATCAAGAGACACTTGAAATATGCTCACGAGAACCATGGGTTCATGTTCACCGAGTTCATCCATCCGGTCACGTGGGGTGCAGTCACCATTTCCTTGATCAAGACCGCCTTCACACTGCTGCTGCTGAGAAATCCTTTGTTGACTTGCATTGTTCAGCGTCAAAACTTCAAACCATCCCAGACAGCGCCGGTCACCACATTTTGGAATCGCGCTGGCTACGAGATCCGAACTACGCTAAAGATCTGATACTCGCGTACACGCGCGGAGGGATAGAAGCGCTTTCTGGCATCTCGTATACACACTACGTGCAGCATGCGGCGCTTGAACACGCCCAGACGACGGGGGACACGGCCTTCCTGACGGCACAGCTCGAAGGGATGGTAGCGACCTTTAACCTCTGGGACGCCCAATTCGACAACACGACAGGGCTATACCACCGCACGCCGCTTAGCGACGCCCAGGAGTACTCACTGCCCGGATATGTTGTGGGCGGGCCCAACGGCGGACCCGTCGAGCAGTGGAACGACGCCGAAAACGACTTCAACACCATCTTTGTGGGTCCCGAGACGTACCGGCCCTCACACAATGCCTACATGATTGCCAATGCGCGGGCCATTGCTGCCGTCGCCCGTCTGGCCGGCAACGTCAGTCTGGCACAACAGTGGAGCGTTCGTGCGGCGACGCTGGAGCAAAATATGCGCAATCTGCTCTGGGACGACGAGCTTCAGTTCTGGATCGACGTCATCTACGGCTCCAACACGCCGGCCGTCGGCCGTCAGCTCATTGGCTACTTTCCCTACCGGTTTGAAATCTTTGCGTCGACGTCGTCCAACTCTTCATCACCCTCTGCCGCAGAGATCAAGGGCCTCGAGGCTGGATTGTCTCCTGAGGTGTTTTTGACGGAGTTTGGCCCTACGACGCTCGAGCAGAGCAATCCGTATTACACGGCGCTGAAGAATTCAACTATTTGTTGCGTGTGGAATGGGCAGAGTTGGCCCTTTTCGACTGGTGTCTACTTGGGTACGCTTGCGAGGATTGCGCGGGCGAACTTGAGCGACATTATTACCAAAGACTTTTGGATAAGTGAGTTTGAGAAGTACGTTAGGACAAACTACCGCGACGGCGTGCCGTATACTGCGGAGAGCCATTAGTAAGTTTGTTTTTCTTGCTGGATAGGGGTAACTGTTGACGGTTTGTGAAGTCCAACACTCGACCAATGGAGCGGCGATCACGCTAAGTAAGTTTTTTCCTCTTTGTGGACTTTCCAGGAGTACTGACTGGACCAAGCCACTCTGAACACTATCTCCATTCCACCTTCTTCGATAACATCTTTACCAACTTGCTTGGGATAATTACTACGCTCGATGATCGCCTTGAGCTGCGTCCGCTTGTTCCAGACAACTGGACTCACTTTGCGGTCGAGAATCTTCCGTATCACGGTCGGCACCCATCTCATGCTTCCCTTGATTAGTAGACTGAAAAATAACAGGCTCGCTCCTCACCCTCCTCTGGGACAGCGATGGCACGCACTACAGCAGCAACCACAGCGCCGGGCTCTCCATCTACCAAAACGGCGCCCTTATACACACGCAGCCCACACTGACACCGCTAAACCTGACGCTCACCAACTCGACGCTCGCGGTGCGCACCCTCGCGGCAGCGCCGCGCTACGCCAACGTCCTCGCCAACCCCAACACCCCGTGGTCTCTGCCCTCTGTCACCGCTGACTACGAGCTCAACCCGGACGGCAACCTCATCTCGATGCCGGCCTGGAAGCTCAACGACGGGCTGCTGTGGTACGACGATGTGCCCGACAACCGGTGGACCAACAACCAAAGCACGACGCCCTTCAACACGCTGACCGTCACGCTGCCGCGCGCCCGCAGCCTGCCGTCCATCTCACTCGCCGTCTATGCCGACGCCAACAAGAAGGGCGGCTTGCGCGGCGGCGGCGTCATGGCGTGTCCGGCCCGCGTCGTCGTCAAAGACGCTCGCTCGGGTGCCGTGCTCGCTGAGCGCGGCGATGCTGATGGCGGCGACGGTTCGTGGCCTGCTTGCATCCCCAACGCGCTCAACACGATTGCCTTTGACGCCGGCGCCACGACGACGGACCTCCTGACCGTCACGCTGTGGAATCAGCTACACTACGCCGTCGCGCTGTCCGAGGTGCAGCTATGGGTGCCCGAGGCCTCTCCTGACGAAGGAGAGACGCAGACGACGACGCGCTATGAAGTCGAAGATGGCCTCGTCGGCGCCTTCGTCGGCTCCTTCCAGGGCACCGCATACGGCATCAACGGCACCGTGACCACCCTCAGCAACGCGACTGGTGTGGCGCTCCGTACAGACGGCTGGGTCGAAGTAGCCGGCGTGACTAGCCCCTCTGCAGACGCCGCTGGCACGGGCGGCACGCTGAGCATCGTCGGGGCTGGGCCGGGCGCAGTGCGCGTGAGGCTGAATTGGGTCGGCGAGGGACAGGTTGTGCTGTGGGACGGCGACGGCGTCGTCGAGCAGTCGCTCGGTGTGCAGTTGGCGCCAGACCGCAATTTCGTGACCATCTTTTGGGAGGAGGGCACGCCGTGGGTTGATGCTTTGGTTATAGGGTAGGTTTCCGGCAGGTGGGGCAAGGAGTTACCAGTCTCTTGATTGCTAGGCTGTTCGGTAGAAAGGTCAGTTGCTTGGCTGATGGGCTGATGGTAAGGAGCCCGAGACGTCCTGGATAGTCGGGTTGATGTGACACCAGATGGACAAAGAGATTCTCGGATCGTAAGTTTGAAGTTTCGAGCACTAGCTCGATTGCCGCAATTCCCACTTTTTTGTGTGCCTAATTGATCAACCTACATACCTGACCGGGCCCCATTGTAACGCCGGTCTAAGCAAGACCAGCCTGCTTTTGAATGGCATTCTATCAACAGCAGCAGCAAGCTCTTGATTCGTCATCCATCTCTTTAACACTGGAGTTCAACCGTTCAACCTCCCCCTGCTCATTAAGCTTACAAGCAACACTTCTCAAAGCCCTTCAGCCCCTACTTGACAGTAATGAAGCCGCATCCACGCATCAACTTCTTCTGGGCCTGCCTAAGCGCCTGGTCCTCCGTGTCGGTCCACTTGACGTCAATCTCGTCCCACTTCTTGATCTGGTATTCCTTGCGGAACTGGCGCTTCATGGCCTGGAGGCGGTTGCTGTCGTGCGGGTCGCCGGTGCCGCTGTACACGATGAGCGCGGTGCAAGGCGGCAGGTTGTCGTAAATGTGCTTGAGGTTTGCCGCAGTGCGCGACACGGCTGTGGCGAGGACGGCTGCGGAGGGCTGCTGCTGCTCCGCCTCCGCCTCAGCCGTCTCTCCATTGCTGGTCTTGTTCTTGCCTTCGGCGTCGTCTCCATTCTCATTCGTCATCCCGTTGTTCGCCATGGCTCTCTGGCGCAGCGGCTCAACTGCAGGCGCCTTGCCAGCTTGCCACCAGCCCCGAACGGCCTCGAGCTCGCGCATCCGTGCCCACACAAAATCGCATCCCTTGACGGGCACGCCCGGTGGGTCGTCGTCGAAACGGTCCGGACCATTGACAGCCTTGACCACATTCTTTGCGACGTCATGATCCGTCTCGCAGCCAAAGACAACCTGTGCCGAGCTGCCGTAGCCACGTCTTGGGTCGCCCCAATCCACCAGCGCGCCGACCCGGTGCTCTTCGGCGCCCGTCACCGACTGAGTCTTGGTCCTGACGCAGCGAGCGAGACGCTTGAAGATGGACTCCACGTTGGCGTCGCTGGTGCCCCATTTGGGACCCTTTTCGCATTTTAGCTTGACGAGATCGAGCACCGCTCGTGCGTCTTCGACGCTGTCGTGGCCTGAGCTACCGTGTCCTTGCTGGATGGAGCGTGAAAGGTATTTTTGGGTAAGCCACTTGAGAGACGATTTGAGCGGTGCACCGCGTGGGTGCGGGTACAGGAAGGCCGTGTCGACAACGAAGGGGTGGGTTATCTTGAGGGCGTTGAGGTCGGAGTTGAGGGAGTGACCCATCAAGATTGTCTGCGGAGTCACAATCTCGAGGAGACGTTTCTGGATGTCGGGAAGGGTGGTGGTGACGTTGCGCAGCATCTCTTCGGTGATTCCAGAGAACTGCGTCAGGTAGTCCTCAATGGGCTCGTCCGGCTTGACCAGCTCGTCCATCGCCACATTGCCGTCCCAGTTGACAACGCTGACGCGAGTAAGCACGTATTTGTTGTTGGCAGCGCGACACATTTCGCAATCCATGGAGAGTATCTTCCGGCCGGCGGTCAGGCTTCCTTGTTGAATGTCCTTGTCTGGCACGTCACCATCTTCCATCTTTTCCACTCGAGTGTCAACCCATCCCTCCGCTGCTGTGTGTCCGTCCAACTCTCGCTTGCTGAGAGCGATTTCTTTCTCTTCGGCAGTGGGATACATGGCAGGGTGGATGGTCCACTCCATGGGCACATCCTCGAGCATTTCATCTAGTGTCACCAGGTATTTCGTGATTGGTGTGCGCACGTTTTGCACTTTTGTGGTCTCTTTCTTTTCGTTCTTCTGGTCCTTGCTTTTGGGGAGTGGCGTGTTCAACATGGTTTCTAGTGGCGATTGCACCTTGCCGTATTTCTCATCGCCTGAAGCTTTGATGGGCCAGATGTGCGGAAACATGTCTGCAAAGGCTTTCAAAGGCTCTGGCAGCTTCTCAGACTCAAGTCGGACAGGATAGTACTCGTCAGGTGAAATAGACAAATGCTGTTTACTACTGTGCTGAGCTACAGTCTCTGGCTGAGCACGCTCCGCTTGGTCTCCAGTCGTGTGTGCCTCGTCCTGTTGTGCACCTGCATCCAGCGCAATGTCTCCGGTGAACAGGCCAGCTTCGAGCCCAGGCACCATCACCGCGACCACTTTTCTGATGTGCTTGACATTTTCCACTGCAACCCAGTTCGGGGCGGGGACTTCGTCGAGAATGTAGAGAGCGAGGCGCTGGAGGTCGGACAATTTGACGGTCGATTGGAGGCGCGCATTGGGCGAATGCTTGATCGAGGGATACTTGTGGGACTCTGACTTGGGAACCTTCTTCCTCTTCTTGGACGACTTGCTCTGGGCGACCTGCCAGCCATCTTGACCTTCATCTGCCGAGCGCTGCTGGTCCGATTGCGCAGGCGCGTCGTCCTCGGCTAGCTCTTCGATTTTGCGCTTTTGGCCAGCTTGGACGGTCGCGGCTTCAGGAGGGTGATCCATGGTGTCGGATCGACTGGCAAAGCAGGAAAATTCCGGTGAAGCGGTGATGGTGATGGATGATGTCAAAAACACAGCCCAGCAGGCGCGCGCGAGATCCATGGGCATAATGGCAGAATTCCCGCTTACACTTTTTGATGATCCGTGCGTCACCGCCTTCGCTAGGTGGTCGGCCATGTCCCATCATGAGGACAAACCAGAGTGCTCTACAGGCAAACGACATGGAGACAGGTCAAAATATTTTGGCTACTGCACATGGAGTTGATCTGATCCGATGAGCGTAGAGTTTCGCATTCCTTTATCCCAGCATTCCATGGTCGCCCAGAATTTTGATAGCTTCCAAAGCAATCTCCGCCTCCCGCTGTTGTTCCTGTTCGATCATTCTCTCACGCAAAGTCAACCTCTTCGCCTCCTTCTTGGTGCCCTGCTTTGGCATTGGATTTTGAGCGGGTTTGCGAGCTGGGGGAGCGACCTTGATTGGACGCTTTGCAGAAGATTCCTCTACCGGCGGCGCGTCGCTATCACTGTCCCCATCGGAGGAGCTGTCCGAATCCGTTTCGGTCGAGGAGTCTGAGGAATCCGATGAGATGACACTTGATTCGGCTTCGCTGTCCTGCTCGTCATCTTCGCTATCATAGCCAACAAGATTGGCCTTGGATGCGTTTTGTGTCTCTGAGTCTCTGGTCCCCAAATCTGCGACAGCCTCCGCAGGCGATTCGGGAGGTTTGCTCTTCGCCTTTGCTGAGGCGGTCCCGTTAAGCTTGGCTTCTGCTTTCTCAAGCTTCTTCCGTAGCTTCTCGGCCTTTGCGAGATGCTTCTCCATGGCCACTCTGTCATGATCGTCCCGTTTGCGCTTTTTTCCCGGGGCCTCCCTGGCTTTGTGCTTGTTGTCCTTGTCAAAATTCGCCTCGGCGTTCCGTCTCTTCTCTTCCCGAGCTTTGCGCAGCTCTTCTTCCGCCTTTTGCTTCTCCAGAGCTCTGGCTCTTGTTGGCCATCGTTTTTTGCGTTCTGCAATCCAGGCAGCTATGTCTGCACTTGTTTTCAACGTCGAAGAGCGACCTTTGTATTCGAATTGAAGCCTGTACGGGTCAGCGAAGGACGGTTGTGTCAAGGAGAGATACTCACACTCCAGACGAAAACTTGTCCTCTTCGTCAATATCCTCCTCTTCGCTGTCCTCATGAACATCGCTGCGTGGTGTAAGGCCAAGCTGATTAAACTTGCGCTTCTTTTTATTATTGTTCGAGACTTGTTCAACGTGTGCGTCTGCAGTTGCGGTGGGCAGTTGAAAAGCAAAACTCGGCACCGCAGGCGCAGCTGCAACTTTGGGCTTGGAAGCGGCCTTTGGCTTTGGAATGGGTGGAGGACGACTCGCGGGTTGATTGGACCGAAAACTGTCATTTACTGGGTTACTGGCGATTACATTCGTGTTAGGCGGAAAACTTGTTTGCTGTTGGGCAGTAGCAGGATTCCAAGACGGGACAGCAGGACTAGAATTGACGCAGTTTGTATAGGCATAGGCGAACGCTGGATTTATGTATCCACCAGTGGGCAGCGGGCTGTGATTGACGAGAGGACCATTGGAGGGAAATGGCTGGTGTCGCTGCGGGCTTGAAGGCAATGCATGGCCGCTGCGCTGATTCTGAGCTTGAAAGCCACCCGTCATGGAAGCATGATGATTATTTCTGGGGCCATGGCCGCCGCGATTGTTGGACCCTCGCCCTCGCCCTCGACCCCTGCCTCTGTCCGCCGCGCCTCTGGCCGAGCGGTACCCTTGCCCTCCGGATTGTGCATTTGTGCCGGGATCGCCATCTTGGGATGCTGCTCGGGGCGGAGGCGGCGGTGGAGGAGGAAAAGAAAAGCCCTTCATGAGAGACTTTGGATGGTAGGCCCAAGAGCTCGGAGAGTGAACAGCTGAGCGTGAAATGTGCAGGTGGTGTCGTCGCGAAAAAGTGCGGAAGTGACGCGGGGGACGGGACGCGCAACCGAAAGGCGGTGAGGCCTTTTTGCCAGCCAAATATTTCACGTGACTGGTCGCGTCGACGAATTTCCGTCTTTGGGGCATCTTCCATTTCTTCCTCAACAAGAGCAACATGCTCCCGCTCAATGTGATTGTGTCACTGCCCAGGCTTTGCATGTGATCCACCCGACTGCGCCCTGCCATCCGCTTCCCATTTCGCTCGTTGAACTCGACCGACGCAATCTCTCGCGTGCGACCTCGACCATGTTTTTGACGGTACGGAAAGATTCTACGGCCACGGCTGCACGCCAGACTCACTTTCCATAGACGACAATTTCGGACTTGATCCAGATCAAGCCAGAGGAGTTTGAGAAGTCGAGCATCAAAGCCATCAAGGATGCCATCCACTCGAAATATGCGAACAAGGTACGTGGGTCCGAACAAGTCCAAATGAGCTACTGACGCGGTGAACAGGTCATACAGGAGGTCGGCTTGTGCATTTGCCTCCGCGACATTCTCAAATCGTCCGAGGGCCTCATTGGTCACGGCACTGGCATCGTAAACGTCAATGGTGCGTGTCTCCAAAGCTTCTGATTCGTCAAGACCTGGCTGATCGATCAAAGTCGACTTTCGACTTGTAGTGTTTCGTCCCTTCAAGGGCGAGATCATCGAGGGCAGGATCACCGACTCCAGTGCTCAAGGCATCAAGAGTAAGACAGAGTGTTCAAACGTAAGGGCTTCTGGTTAACCGCATTGCAGTCGCGCTAGACTTTTTCGACGATATATTCGTGCCCGGTCCTGTCAATCTCTTCGAGGGAGTCAACTAGTACGTTTCTCGACCGGTGAAGTTCTGGCCTTTATGTCGTGTTGACAATCTTGCGCTAATGCGACCTGCATCTCCCCAGCGTCGGAAAGGAAGAAGTCTGGGTCTGGACAACAGAGAATGGAGACGAGCTCTTCTTTGACATGGAAGAAACCGTACGCTTTCGCGTAGAGGCTGAGATTTGGACCGATCAGTCGCCACAAGCGCCAACAACAGACGACACCCAAATTGAGAGGAAATCGCCATACAGCATCATTGTAAGTCAACAAAAGGATTATATCTCATCGGTTATTGACTCTGTCAGGGATCAATGCAGCAAGCAGGTCTTGGCCCTACTCTGTGGTGGGAGGAGGGAGCTGAAGAAGAATGAGTGGCTCGAAGCTACTTCAGCAACAAAAGTTTCCGGCGGTTGTTCAAAATCCGAAACAAAGGGCTGCAGCTTGGGTTGCAAGCCTCTCCTGTCAAACTGCAGGTCAAGACGTCCAAAAAGGCCAACCGGAGCTGCTGCAAGACGAATATCGGTGCCAGGCCACGCATCCGCCACGACCGACAAGGCATGCTCATTTCGAGGACTTGAACAGCCATTGCTTGGGGGGGATCGGGCAGACCTTTGCCGTCTACGAGGAAAATGCAGTACGACTCTTGCAACTGTCGTACGATTGAGCTCGCATACGAGCTGCGTAACCGGGTCGATTTTTTCTTCCCGCCGTCGAACGATCCCGAGTCCGAGTCTTTGATGCAGCCTGAAAAGTGGGAAGGCGCTGCTAGACGTTTGACCAGTCAATTGAGGAGCTCTCCTGACCTGCTCGAGGAGTTTCATGGGAGAGTCGATTTTACCGTAGCGCACAGACGAGACTGGAAAGGCAAAGGATAAACTAATGATGTCATTCAAGTTCTTCCGTATGGACGCCTTTCTTCGACCAGTCTGATTGCCAATCCGTCCAGCCAGACATCAGAGGAATTTCCAAAGCCAAACACCATGTGTTCCGTGCTGACTTTGACCCAATTACTTTTTGGAAAGTGCCAGACTGAAAAGGGGAATAAATAAAGAAGAAAATCAAGGCCCCGTTCGCGCCATGCCCCGTCCAGCTGCTTCTAACGCTGCAGCCCCACGTATGACCGTTTTTTGAACACCCTCTGGACCCAGAAATGAAAAGAAAGCCCTGTGGTTTGTCCAGATTAGCCGATGATTTGCAGCTGTGTGAGTGTCAGGAACTTACCAGAACATGACCACTAGTTGACCGGGGTGCCGCACTGAGGACAGCACTTGCCAGGGATGACCCAGACGACTTCGCCTTTGGCCAGGCAGGCAGGGCACTTCCTTCCAGGAACCTAGAGATATGGCGATCAGTCGTGACCACGGCACGGGAGTGGAGAGAAGTTACAGGAAGGCTGATGATTGGGATCTCGGAGCGAGTCTCGTCAGGGTCAAAGAAGGGCATCTCTTCGCCAGGAAGGAGAGCTGGGAGTTGCTCGATTCCAAGACGCTCCAGAATCTGCTGGCGGTGGATGTTGTTGAAAGACATTGTGAGGGTTGGTAGGCTTGGTGTGGTTTGAGAGTTGGTGGAAGTGGGAGGATGTAGTAGTTGTTGGGAGACGGAGAGAAGAGAGGACTGTGTTGATGCTGGAGAGAATGGTGTTGAGGGTATTGGAGAGGGGTTATATATGTAAGTTGACAGACGACTTTTTTATTTTATTTTTTGAAATGTTTCCGCAGTATGACCGCTTGGATCGGACGTCTACAATTCCACAGGCGCTAAAGCGGTAGACGCCATGGTACACAGTGAGAGGTCAGTTCCAACAAAAACATGTATGATACATGTAGCGGGCCGTCAGTAGTACGGCTTTTTCCCGCAATGAGCCAAAAACCATGGAAACCAATCATGGAGGGGGTCGACAGAGATTGCGTATTGCGGTGAAAGATCCAGCAACGGGAACAGGGGCCTGCAGCAGTCGGTAGCCGTCCAGCGATTCATCCTCGCGTGGTGCGTTTCTCGAAGGCGCACTGGCCAAGGACGGGCGGTAGGGAGACGTCGGTTGACGCACTTGATTTGTGGTTTGCTTTTTCCTGTCATTTGTTAGTCCGACATCAACTTCATGAACCCTCCCTCGCCCTCGGGACGTGGCGTTGATCTCCCTTCTGGGTTCAGCCTGGACCTCTGGGAGCACAAGACGAGTTACACCTCGACATCGTGTCCATGGAATCCCGCCGGTGAGATACCTTACAGTACAGTACAGACGGTACCTTGGGTTGGTTCTGGCAGACACATCACATTGCCATTGCTTTCTGGTTTCCCGCCTGATCGGACCCGCCATCGTTTAAACTTTGCACCGTTGGATAATTCATAGATCGCATCTCGCGACCAACATGGCCTTAGTCATGGGCGCCGTACGATCTATCGCATCCCGTGAACCAGCGGCCGTGCCGGCAGCAGCAATGTTGCACAAGAATCAACCACCGCACAGGAAACAACGTGAGCTCGTCGCCTCACCGCAATCGAATGCTCGACGGCTCTCAGAAAGGGCGGCGAGCCTGTTGTCGAAACGTCGTCGTCAAAACAAAAGCAATCGTGAGCCCACGCGAAGCCCAGGGTGCCCACCTCAGTACCCGCTGCCCCGACCGTTGACCTCACCTCCCGAGACGCGTCCGTCCATGTCGCTTTTTCCCGCGTCACTCGGCCCAACCCCCCACACATCAAGAACATGCCATGCACGACATTCCCGGTGGTTTTGATGGAACACGGGGTGACATGGACGACGAAGCTCTGGTCCGCGCCATCCCGTTCGCCCTGTTCTCCTCACCAGTACCTGACCTGGCACACGGAACCCTCCACCTGGCGCTGTGCACGAAGCTGCGCCCCATGGCAATACCAGGCCAGTTCCGTCCAGGATAGATACTCGACTGCAGTTGACTCCCAACCCATTGGTTCCCTCGAATTGACGACATGCCATACACAGCCAGCGCCGATGCCGGCTCCCCGACGACTAGTCAGTTGGCTACAGCATGAAAGCACACAAGAACACTGAAATTGAAGTTGGTGGCCAGCTCCACCTGCTTGTAGTTGCACTGATGTCGTCGTCCGCTGGGTGTTGAGAAAGAGCACCCAGATGTGCCCTAGGTACGGCCCGGCTGCCGCTTGCATCCCCGGCCGTCGTCATCGGACAAAATCGAACCGCTATCTCCAGACGGGACCCACACCGCCTCTTGCGATCCGTGGGCCGTTTCCACTCGCGGCTTCCCATCTACTTTGCTGTTGCGGTTGGCTGCGAGACGCATTGCTTTTGAACCTCAACACCATCGACAACGGCTGTAGGGTCGGCTCGCAAGCTCCGACATGGCCAAGAGATCTGCCGCGCGGCACGAACCACGATCTCGCAGGGCAAACACCGTCGAGCCATTTCTTTTTCTCCATTAGCCTTTTTCATTTTTTCCTACGCCATATCCGATTGGAACCATATCAACCTATCCGCGAACAAGAACTCGCCATTCAGCTTTTCCCTGCAATCCACCGCTCAGTGGCCCAATTTTTTCGAGCGCGCCTTTGCTGTCTTTTCCCACACAATCCGGGCAGTTCCGGCGCTTTGTACACCACGGCTGATGACGAAGCAAGTCACCGGCTAAGTGATTGGCTTCTGATTTGTCCACATGTTAAGATTCACTCAAGTCAAACCTCGAAGATGGGTGCCGGCCGGAAATTTTTTGCGTAGCCACCCTGATCCACTTGGTATGCCGCAAGTAATGACCTATCGTATGTCCTCGGAGTCCGGCGAGTTTGTGGAGAATGCTGTTTCTGGTGGTGACGGAGCATCGCGCTCTGGCCAGCCGATCTAAAGTCACTGGGAATCGAAGCAACGGCCCCTCGGGAGATTGTCATCCACTCACCCTTTTGTCCGACCGTTGGATCTTCAGAGCTCGCAACGCTCTGCAGCCTCGATCCAAGTGCTCGGTCAGGACCCACGTTACTCGACGTAATCACACAGAATGGACAACGAGCTCCGAACCAGGTCTTCCTTTTGAAAATTGGCAACAGCGTGCTCAAAGAAATGTCGAAACCGCAAGCAAAAGTGACCAAAACACAATGGAGGAGGAGAGTTTGACACCAACAACATGGCCGAGGTTCCTGCAAGTCTGCCGTTTGGAGCTTTGTGGTACGCTGACAGGGGGTCAATGATCGTTGGACTTCCAAACCACGCACCTGTGCTTTCCCACTTACCAACAAGGGCAAAATTAGCAATACCTTCGGTGTCCTGCATGTAATACCAGGAAACCGTTCAACCAGGTACGTATCCCTGTCACAAAAGGTACATGCATACACCCCACACTATCCACCCAGGTATGATCACCATGTGCTATGACAGTTTGATTAGATTAGTCTAGAAAGGCATGTCTACTTCACCGCCTGCTTGAGTCAGAAATGGCCCCTTGAAGCAACTCGAAACCCATAGTCTTGTACGACTGACTCGACGCTATTTGATGCATTCTACAATTTGGTATCCAGCATCAGTGCTTCTTCCAAGGCACTCCAAATCGACTACTGCTCCGGTTCCGCTACCAGCGACAAGACGCGTTGCCGCATGTTGTACGTCTGCAAAGCACTTCCGGATCTTGGTCAAGTCGTGAACCCGCTTTCCCAGCAGCTATGCGGTCGGCACCTCTCTGTCAGTCTTGCGCTGCGCTTACAAGCGAGACAGGGCAAGCGCTACGCGCCAGATGACCCGCTTTGGCGCTTGTGTCTTACGAGATATGCACCTGAACCGGGGCTTTGGGAGTCATAACCGGGAAATATGTCTGGAAATATGAACCGGCCCCACTCGATTCTTCTGCCAAGTGGCTGGGTGGAACTAATACAGTGCAGGGGCGTCTCAAAAGGCTACTTGCGTCAAAAGGACATGGCGCATTCTCACGGCGGTTTGCAATTTGTTCGATATCCTGCATGACGTCTCCTGTCGACCCGCAGAGCCGCAGTCTCGGATATCGTGTACAACAAATTTCGGACTCGGTTTCTTCAATCGTCGCCAACAGCAGGAAAGCTGCATGGCGTCCAAGCAGGATTGAAAAATTTCAAACATTCCAGAGGCCTCTGGGAGCAAGCTCCGGAAGAGTTTTGAATAAGCTGCCCCCGTCGACGCACTGCATTCACTGGGAAGTCTCATCCTATCTCGATTTTTGAAAGCTCCCAGTTGGTGGAGATTGCTCCGGGCCAACGCATTGATCCGGTTGGTGCAAGGTTTGACACAAACCAGTGACTGCTCTGATGCCGCTTTGGAACGTAGCTCTACGGCGGTTGGACAGACCCATCGAACCACCGTCAACGGCTCAAGCTCCACTGGCGTACCGGCGGCAAAAAGCTCACAGCGTTTGCAAAAAGAAAGAAAACAAAGGAGGGAAATGAAAAAGAGAAAAAAGTCGGGAAAAAAAAAAGTCACCCCTGTCACTCCCCTGAACCGTTACACACCCGTGTCACCACGTCCCGGCCCGCCGGTTCGCGCCCTCGGTCCCTGAGCCGCGCACCGACCTCATTCGATGGCACTCCGAGAGAGGAAAAAGAAATTATACCCTGCTTTCTTCGCCAGCTCACCGTTTCTCGTTCCAACTCAAAGGCCCAACTAGATGCCTACGTACATGGCGCGCGTCCCGACTGGCCGGCTCTCGTCCCCAAGCGCGCCTCGATTTATTACTCCATGCATCAATCCACATCCACACCGCCATGTGTCTCTCTGTCTCTCATCTCTTTCTCTCCTGTCGACTCTTTTCTTGCCTGCATATAAACCTCGTCGCCGCTCGCTTTTAAGGCGTCCTCCAAATCACAGCGACCCGTCCCGTACCCGCCCCGTCATGCCATGCCATGCAATGCATCCAGCTTACCAGGCAACAGCAGCAGCCGCAGCCGCCGTGGCAAACCAACATCGTATGTAGGTATCTGACCCTCTCTTTCCCCTCTCAAACCCCCCCGCGCGCCTGTGCAACCAAGCTGCGTCCTCGTACTTCGCACCTACATGCGGCATCGGTTATGCATGTATATACGTATCGCAATATCGTCGCAACGCTTGCTTGCTTGCCTAGCACACGTCAGCGACCAAGGCCAGTCAGCCAAGCTCGGGAATCGGAACTGTCCAATTGTTGCGAGGTTTGATGGTGATGACGACGACAACGGCGACAATGTCGCTTGAGCTGCACATGCAGCCGCCCACCGCAACGGTCTGCAAAACTGCCCAAGGAGACATGCCGCCAGGTCGCCTTTCCTTCCTTGTGCTGCTGCTGTCGCCGCCGCCGCCGCTGCTCCTGCAGTGCAGCGAGAACAATTTCCTCTGTCACGTCATTGCTGTTGCGACACTCGCCTACGCACGTCGCTCAATCTGATTGCATCTCTCTGGCTGGAGTGTACTGTGCATTTGGCAGACGACGCAGAAGCATGCAAGTGAGCGAGCAAGCAAGCGCTTGCGATTAGTGACTCCTGGCCCGTAAGGACAGAAGACAGCGCCCAGTTACCATCAAGCGAAGCAGGCTCAGTCAACCAGAAGCTACATCTCCTTAGCCAGAGGGTACTGGGGAGCATTCGTGGCATTTATGCATATTTCCAGGCCTGTAGAGGAGCTGAGCAAGCAACATTCATCGGCTCCAACATGCCAAAGCCAGCAGCATTCTGTGAGCCACGACTTTTGCGAACATGCCTTGGTCAAGCAGCCAACCTCTCCGTTCCTCTCTTCAAGCCACACCCAACAAATCCGCCGCAGAAACACTGTCTTGTCGCTTACTTCGTGGTAGCATTTTCGTTCTCTTCATGTGCGCCGACTGCCCGACAAAGTTTATTGAATACGTGAATCAGCCGCAACAAGCGTGCCGCAAAATGTCGCGTCGACTGAGCGCGGACGATGTCGACGAGACTGCTGCGAAAGTCGTGTTGTAGCTCATCACGAATAGACCGTCACGCTGAGAGCAAGATAGGTGTCAAAGGGTGTGGAAGCTCTCTGCGCACAGTTGCTGTGCATAACGACAGTTCCCTGAGCGCAGCGGGCAGCCATGGTGGTCATCGACTTAGCAATATGAACAAATACAACTTTGTGGTGCGGCATGCTGCAACCTATACACTATTTTCATCCCCAGCCCACCACGCCGTCCATCCGCTCATGGTGTCAATCTGACCCAATCCCAATATCCAGCAGCATGAACGCGCTTTGGGTCTGTCTGACATGCGCGCTGGAGCCAACATCAAAGAAAAATCAATCAACCCCACAACGAAACCATCCCAGCGTCAAAACGGCAGCACTCTACGCCGCCGCCTCAGGCACCGCAGTAGCGGCCTGCTTCTCCTTCTCCGCCTTCTGCGCGGCCTCCTTCGCCTGCTGCTCCGCCTTGGCGTCCGCCGCCGTTTTCGGCGTCGCCGCCACGGCCTCCTTCGGGCTGACCGAGGCAACCTCTGCTATCATAATGCTCTCGACGCCCTTGGCTAGCTGCGCCTCCTTCTCGACCACGAAGCGCTTGGTGATTTTGACCAGCAGCACGCCCTTGCTCTGCACGCCGTTGTGGTCGAAGACGTGGATGAGGCGGTGGCCCGGAGCCAGGCGGTCGAGGCGGAACGCCGCCCAAGCGGCCAGGTCGTCGTGACCAAACTCGTCATCGAGAATTTTGAAGCTGTGAGATCTTGTCAGCCGTGAACTCAAACGACAAAAATGACGATAATGGCTCTGGTCGTGCGTCATGTGCTGGGATGGGGCAATTCTTGTGTGACGGGTGGATGTTTCCGTCAGTACATGTGCAAGGCGACGCGACAGGAAGATGCAAAGATGGCCAGAGGCAACACAAGATGCGAGTGGTGCAATCGCGGAGCAGGTTTGCGGTGCCCTGCCTGTCGGCGTCATCCGGTGAACCTCAGGGGGAACAGGTCCAGGTACGCAGCCGTGACGACCTGTGGTGACTTGAGGTCACGCTAGGTTGGCAAGGCGTGTACCCTCATGTGTGTCTGCTTATGCTGACACCCGCACAGCTGTCACCGTCGCCGCGGCAGCTTCCTTCCCGTTGTGCCTGGACTGCGTGTGCGCCGGCCCGATCCGCACGCGCATCCCTGAGGCAGACATGCCCAGTGGACGGACCGGTCAAGATGAATCAGATCAGACCGTGTCGGCATGACCGCAGGAAGCGCGGTTGTGGCAGTGAATGTGGTGGCGGCCGTGGCACCGGCGACCGCGGCAATGCAGCAAGTGCGGGTGACACAGAAAGTATATTCGCCCTTGGTGGTGTGCGAGATGGAGGCCGCAAGACTCCAAAAAAGCGGACACTGCAGTTGGCAACAAGTCAAGCTTGCACCGCCGGCCAACACCGTACGCAAGCGCGGCATTTTGGCGCCTGGGACAAGTGGGAGCAACATGAGTAATGTTGCGACTGCTGCTAGCACAGAGACGGGTGTGTGCAGCTCAACAAAGTGGGTGTGAAGAAGAGGAAAACGTGCTCCGACGATGAAAGCCGACTTACCGGACAAAACTCAACTCTGGTGTCACTCCCGGGACCTGCTCGAATTTGAGGATTTCTCTTCCAAAATCAGGATCTGAGCCCCTCGCAGTCTTGGTTCGCACTTTGTGCTCGCCCTCTTTACTCTTGCCGCCTCCTGGCACTGGAGCTCCGTGACGCTCTTCTGGCTTCTCTACGTGCAGTTCACATTTGATGTAGGGACGGAAACCCTTGTCTGTCTTGGCCTTGTCGCTCTCGGGCCACGGAATGTCCTGGCCAGCAAACACTTCAATTGTCAGGTCCAAGGTGCCGTAGTTGAGGGCGTGCAAGTGGCGTTCGGCAGGAGAATCGCTGCGGTATCCAGGAGGTTTGAGGACCCAGCCCCCAGTCGAGGCAAACATGCCCTCATTCAGCATCATGCCTTCGTCCCATTTCTGCCAATTCAGGGCGACCACTTGGACACCTTGACGCCAAAAGAGGGGAGGATCCAAATTGGACGACGAGATTCGAGTACCCTTTGGGTACGCCCTCATGAAGTATTTCTATGCCGAGTTAGGACGTTAGGACCCCGACAAAAGAGCGAACAGACCACTTACTTTGTTGTGAGAGAACAGTTCGACCGGGGATTGCTGATGCGCTTCCATGAGACGGCCTTCGGACAGGGAGAAAATGTGGGTGGGGATAGTTGCCTCTACAGTGACAAAATTAGACCTTTCCCACGACGGCAAGGATAGGCACTTACCAGGAGAAGTAAAACCATTGAAGTGACAGCCCCGGGTGTACACGCCCAACTTGCTCAGGGCCTCTATTATTTTGGCCTTCGGCTTCTTCTTCTGTTCCGGCGAGGCCTCGTCGGAAGAAGAGCTGGATTCGAGCTTTTCAAGATCCTTGGTCTCGTTTTCTTGTGTCTCTGGCTCAGCATCGTGCTTAACAGGTGAGTACTTGACCTTGACCAGTATCTTGTGGAACAGCTCTTTCAGCGTTGGGAGGCGCAACTTGTCGGGGTCCTCCCAGTCGGCGTTTGAGATGTTTTGCACGAGATAATCTTTCCAAGTCTCCAGCATGATTTCGACCATTGATTCCTGTTGCTCTGGGCTGGTGTGGACCTCGAGGCTGACGATGACAGGAAGTTGGCTGGTTTCGTCAGCTTTCAGATCCGGGCGTAGAGCATCTGTTGGGCACTTACGAGCTCACAAAGGCATAGTCACGAATCGTCTCGCATACAGCTCGGAACGGGATATCCGTCGTCGCAGTGTAGCCGTGGTAGACTCGAGGTTCTGGGCGCGAGTTCGTGCGCTCTGGTTTCAGATTATCCTCTTTGCCAACGGGCGAAGCCTCCTTTTCGGCTTTTGGGCTGGCCTGCTTGGATTTGACGCTCTTCTTCCTCCTGATTTTGGACATGAGCTTTGCCTTGAGGCCGGTCTTTTCCTGTCCTTCGCCCTCATCATCGCTCGAGCTTGAGTCGGAATCAGAATCGTGGCCGTCCCAGACGTCTACTTCAACGCAACGGCAACCTCGAAGGAGAACCTGATTGTGGTTGTCAGCATGTCACGTGGTTTTGAGTGTCCAGTGGAACTCACATTCTTGTACGCATCGGTACTCGATTCGCTGTACAGCTGATTGCCGGTCAAGTAGGTATTGTGGCTGGAGGAAATGAAGTAGTTGGAGATGGGAAAGCTTATGTCCAAAGGCTCGGGAGGGGCCAGAGCGTTTGCATGGTGACTTTGCAAATATTGTTGGAGATGGTCGGGCGAGAAGCGGTCATGGTTGATGGGGATGGGATCCTGGGCATGCTGCTGGTGGGTCTTGAAGAAGTCGGACAATCCCTGTTTCTTGGACAGCTCAAAGTCCTTTTCCAACTCTTTGAAGATGGCCTTGACGTGGGTTGCGAGGGCCGGGTTCAGGTGGTCTACTTTCTGGGCATGCTCGATGGTGTAGCTCGCGGTTCCGCCTCCAGCTTGGGCTTCGGCGTTTGCGACGGTCGTCTCCTTTTTCTGGGTCGTCTCTTGGACGGATCCTTGAGGCAGCGTGGTGGACAAGTCTGCCGGCATTGTTTACGAGGTCAAGAAGGGGCACAGGTCTGTAGGTAGTGTAGGTAGGTGGCTAGGGAGATGGGTGGTTGAGTTGGAGGTAGGAGGCTCGGCGGGTAAAGCAGGCGGGAGCTTGTTGGAAGGCCAAGCTTGGAAGCTACAAGTGCTCAGGTCCAGGTCCAGGTCCAGGTCCCGTCTTTAGAGGGGCCTCACGTGGTACGTGACAAGTTCAACCTGCTCAAAGGGTTCGGCCTGAGGGATCAAGTTCATGACGAGTCAGAGGCATGGGCCTAGATGTGGAGTGGAGTAGAGTGGACGGTGTTTCGTATCAAGGTTGGCCGCAGCGGCGCACGTCTTCTGAGCCACCGGACAAAGTTACGCGCCTTGATTGACAGTGTTATGTTGGTCAGACTGGCGCAGTTGGGCCGGAGCAAACAGATTGATTCAGTTGGCCTTGTTGAGTGCCACGTTCATGTTCCTTTGGGCCAAGAAAAGGGACTTTTACGTCATCCCACTTCCCCACACCACCACCAGCTCCTCCCCACCAACACCCACCACCACCAACAACAACCGCCGTACATGTCTGCCAGCCAAGCTGAGAGCCAAGTCCGTAGCTGGGGCTTCTCCCACGTCTTCACTTGGAGCGACGGACCGTTCGTATTCTCTGCCCTCCGATTCTGCACTCCTCGCTGACGGTTGCCTAGAAACGCCCATTACCCACCGCACAAACACAATGACCTCACAACCCATCTGATACTCGACGGCGAGCTCACCATAGCCTACCCCGACGACCCATATCCAACAAAAGAGACGTTTGGTCCTGGTGCACGCCTCGACGTTGACGCAAATCGCCTACACGAGGTTTGGATGGGCAGCACCGGCTGTACATATGTCATTGGGGAATGAGACTGCTCGTCAGTTGGACCTGTGTCTCTTCTTCGCGCCCGTGTCGTGCGAGACTCTGGTCGCCTGCCATTTTCCAACATGGTCCCAGGTGCGTTCAATACTCGAAGCTGTCACGTTTCATGGCTCCCCACCCGCGTCGATCTGTTTGGCAGATTCGTCTCAGGATTCTTTCCGCGCGCAAGCGCTTCCATCCTACGACCAGCTCTTTGGGTCTGTCAATAAGGTGCTATGACGGATCAGATGCACCTTGTTTCTGATAGGGTTGGTGGATCGGCGTGTCCGTCATTCATTTAGGTTTAAAGAACAAGCCTCCCGTGTCCGATGACACCTGACAGCTCTTGACGGTGATGGGCACGTTCTTCAAGTCTCTGGGGCCTCGATGCAATGCGCCGTCGGGGGACAATCGGGAATTGCTGGTGCAAGGCTTTTCGAGATTTCGAGAAGAGAAGCGATCAGGTCTGTTCCTTGGCAATGGTTTGAAAGGCATACCAAGCTTCTTTGCAACGTGCGGCCCATGCGCCATCACATGCAGGGGGTCGTGAGCAAGCTCTACTTGGCAGCAACGTTGTTCGCGAAAAACGGCTACACAGGGCGTTTTATAGCCAATTTGAGTGGACGACGGAATACTATCAGGCCCGCGCCTAGCAAATGATGAAACGTGCGAAGAAGGCTGAATCCTGAGAGAACAGAGGCTCGGGAGAGGCTTGCCGCGCTCTTCGAGACCGTCGGCGGATTTTGTGAATTCATGCCAAACGTCGATAGAAGCAGCAGCATGAGGGCGCATTGCCGTGGTAACTGGGTGTTGCCGGCACGAAACCCGCATGCGTCAGAGAAGCATGATCCCCGACCGTCTAGGTTGTGGATGCATGCAAGCTTGCGGGAGTGCTCCGGACGTTGTCCCTGGCGTCGACGGGGAAGCCCTGTCGGCAACGCGCGAGAGTTGTCCCGCTTCATGCCGATTGAAAAAGTGGTTGAAGACGGTTTCGTCGGTGGTCCAAGTCTCTGGCATTGTCAGTAGGGGTGGCTCTGGCTTTGGCTTTGTTTGCTCCCTGGTGGCTCAGGGAATGGCAGAAAATGACAATCGGACTGGGAGCAAAAGGAGCCACGGCGGGAGGTTGCGTCAGGTGGAGCGCGTAGGAAATGAAGATGCGTCTTTGTGTGAAGGTGTTTCAGCCGTCGACCGGCGGAGAGAGAGGCAGGCCGTAACGATACGCCGGAAGAGGCGTGTAGCGGCGAATCAGGAGGGCGGCCGCCGTTGTTTACCTCCTACCTACCTACAGTACGCTTCGGTACATCACTCTCCTCCCTCACCCCCCGACACCTGGACTCTGTGCGCTTTCTGAACCCTCCGCTCCTGCCACCACCTCAGCTCAGCTCAGCACCGCACCGCAACCTTAGATGTGTCGCCGACTCTTCCGTTGCCGCATTCCCTCCCTCCGACCCGGCCCGCGTCCGGTATGAACTCGAGGCTGTGGGATTCCTACCACCAAAACGATGCCCCTCGCACTCCTACACACACCATGCCCTCCACCAACCACCACACCAACGGCCTCTACGAACAATCGCCCTCGCCCTCTCCCCTAGGCGAGCTGACCAACGGCGCCAACCCCACCGTCTCGCCCTTTGCCAACCCCTCCAAACCCACCTCCAAAGTCATCGAGCGCCTCACTGCCCACAATGATCGCCTCATTCGAGACCTCAATGCCGAAAAGGCAAAGACTCAGGAGCTCACCGAAAACATTCGCGCCCAGAAGAACGTCGTCGAGCAACTACGCGAGGAGAACAACAGTCTGAGGGCTGCTGCAGAAGCCGCCGAACGCACACGCAAGTCGCGAAAGGAGTTTGAAGAGTCGCTCCGGAACCAACTCAAGGCCGAGGAGGACAGGAGGAGACAGGCCGAAGCCCAGGCCACCGGCATGAGCCTGCAACTAGGGCAAGCCCACTCGGATCATCAGCGAGAAATTGCTACTCTGAAAAAGGAGAACAACGACGAGTTGTCCAAGGTGAAGAGGGACAATGTTCGGGAAGTCTCCCATCTGCAAGAAGACCTTACCGAGGCCCGCGAACAAACCCGACTCTTGACCGAAAAGAACCACTACCTCGACAACCAGCTCAAGTCCAACCACGGCATCTACAAGCAAGAGGTGGCCAAGCAGAACAAGGTGCTCAAGGAGCTCAGGGACTACCGAAGCCGTGATGTCAAGAAGCTCGTGACGGTAGAAGCCACAAGCCAAGCACACGATGTCATTGTTGGCCAGATGCGGCAGGAAATGGAGCGCAAGGACCACTTCCTACAAGAACTCAAGCATCTCTATGCCGCTTCAAAACTCGAGTGGGAGGAGTCGATGAAGGCGTACAAGGACGAGGTTGAGCAGGAAAGGCAACAATTGACGGGCGAAGCCGCCAAAATGCGACAGAAGCTGTCGGAGCACGACGCCATCGCCGATAGGGTACTACCAGAGGCCGAGGAGACGATTGCATTCCTTCGCTATGTCAAGAATCTCCACCTCGGCGATACGGCGCATCATAGAAACTGATGGGCGATCCGACTGCAACACCATGGTCGGCGTCCAAATCTTTGCCTCGGACTGCAAGCACCTCGGTGGGTCCACGCGTCGCTTCCCCATCATCGCTTTGCTGAGCAAGCGTGTTTGAAGTCGCGCTTAGCACCATGGCACCATGGCGTTTCATGACGAGTTGGACGCATTCTCCATCCCGGATCTTTGGGAATCTCATTATCCATCCTACAAACCAAAAATTGCGGGGACAAGCAGGACCACCAGGATACCTTCCTCTTGCCTCCCCCTTAGAGCCATCGACCAAACGGCATTAATGAGGTCTCCTCGAGGGCAAAGGAGTTTCGGGCGTTTTCCTACCAAGGCGAACTCGACTGGCGCACTTTTTCTTTCTTTTGCTTTCCTGTCTGTCGGCCGTGGAAACTCTTCGTCCTAATGGCGCCTTTGTTGGAGCGGTACAGCATGCGTTTCCGCGGGGCATTGCGTTCGTTTTCGGGTGTTCTGGCCACAGGAACCCTGTTCTGTCTTGTTTTTTTTTTTTTTTTTTTTTTTTGCTTGTTGGGTTGTTTCGTCCTCGCTGGCGGCGCAGTGATACCATTACGAAGGAAGAGGGTGGTGGGCAGAGGAGACGGGATTTACGGATCAATGGATATAGTGTGCAATTGAACACCCACGGCCCTTTTGTACAATAGTCCTTACGGGATCCTCTGGCTCGCTTCTGGATACGGTGGGATGAGGAGTGGATTGGGGGTATACAAGTTTCTGACTTGGATGAAAGCCAATGTGTGCCTGACGAATACTCCGGGAGCAAACTTTGTTTGTCCAAGTCCTCTTGTAGTCCGTCCGGGAAGCAATCATGAGCTCTACCAAGCCTTGTCACCGAATTGGGTAAAGCGCCACAAATTAGCGGCATTTAGGCGTGACTTCGTGTCGACCCGCGCCACTTCAATCAACGCGTCGTTCTCTCACCTAACCAACCCAACCTCAAAATGGCGGCCGAGATTGACAATGCCTACAAGAAACTGTCGCCGATTGCAGGCAATGGTCTTTTCGCCAAAAAAGCCTTTCAAGAAGGCGAGCTGATCTTTGGGATTCCACGCCCCATGCTTACGGAGCTGGACAGTGCCGGATTGCGCCTATATTGCTCAAACTGCTTCGTGCGCAGCAACGATGGTTTGCCTGGCTCACGCCACATCAAAATCAGCGCATGTTCAGCTTGTAAAGTCGTGAGCTACTGCTCCAAGGTCAGTTTTCCACGGCTCCATTTCATGACTGTCTGGCTAACATTTGATAGCAATGCCAATCCATTGCGTGGAAGCGCCAGCACAAAGCCCAATGCCCAATTTGGAAGGGCTTGCCGCGAGCGTCAGAGATTCCCCATGCAGTTCGGCTTGTCGCCCAAGCTCTGGCGGCGAGGAAGAATGGCCGGATATCTGACAAGGAGTGGGAGGCATTTGAGAGCCTGCCAGGCCACGTTGACAAGCTGAGAGAGCGAGACGATTTCGAAACACATGCCGCCATGGCCATGGGTGCTCTAAAATATTCTGGCGTAGAGACGTCCTCGAACTTTGACAAGGCACTGGCGATTTACGCAAGGGTATGTAAGAAGCGTCGCCGCGCGGCGAAGGCCAATTGGCTAATCCCTCGCAGATTCTCACCAACAGTCTCACCATTACTACAGCCGCCCTTTATCCCATTGGGGTAGGAGTTGATCCTTTTGCAAGCTGCGCCAACCACTCGTGCGAGCCCAACGCTTTTGTCGTTTTGGAAGGAACCAAGCTGTGCTATCGCGCTCTCAGACCCATATCCAAGGACGAGGAAATCTCCATGTCCTACGTGGATGACAAGTGTCCCTTCTTCCAAAGACAAAAAGAGCTCCGAGACCGCTACTACTTTGACTGCAAATGTAGCAAGTGTCAAAGGGGATGCGATACCATGGAAGATCGACTCAAGCAACCTTCACCAGAACAAGAACGCAAGATCTCACGTTATGCTTCAGCTCTGACCACTGGCAAGCCTGACCGGTATGTACCTGAAGACACCCCATTGCCTGCCACCGATGAGTTTTTGATACACAAACTCGCTCGACAACTCCCTCGGCGAATCCGCAAGCCTCGCGACTCGATATCCCCACTTTCTCCTGACCTCTACGCACTCGAGGCCTACGCGTTCGGTTACGTCGAGAGCATCGGCGGTCCAAAGACTGTGGACCTCGAACCCCTGTTGCCCGTCATGTGGCTACTCTCCTCAACAGAGGTATGGCCAAATTACAGGCAGCCCTTCCCTGACCTCGTGGAAGACTTTCTGCGGCGAACCGCCAGCTTGGAGGGCCCAAGCAAGGCTGGCTTCCACAACCTGGGCCCCGTCTGGTTGTTTGCCGTGTTTCGCTATATTCAAATAGACCCTATCCTGTACCCTGCGCACCACCCACTGCGCACACTGCATGTGTTCAGCCTCGCCAACTGGAGCATGACCCTGCTCGAGGACAGCGAGGCCGACCAGCGCAGGGTACTTGAGCTTGCACTCGGTGGCCCGCTGGCTCGGCGCATCGACTTTCTGGCCTTGGCCAAAGACTTCTTGAGCGAGGCGCAAGCCTCGGTCGTCAAGAGCCACGGCCATCAAAGCAGGTTCTCGTACGCCGTCATCGCACAGGCGCCTCTAAACCTCTTCGGGGAAAGAGGGAGCCCTCCTGGGTACGCAGAGCACAAGAGGCCGGAGAGGTTGCGCCTACTCGAGGACGTGGCGAAGGTCGTTGACGAAAAGAAGAGCTCTTGGTTCCGCCAGATGATGGAGGGTCGCTTCATGGAGGACGTGTTTGGAGAACGTGCCTTGAAAAAGAGCGACCAGGGCGTTCGCGGATACTTCTCTTCATTCAATGCCAATTTTGAGAAAGCCCTCGGGGGTCCTTTTTCAGACAGTGAAGACGATGATAAGGATTGGAAGAGGGATTATAATTGGCTTTCTTCGGACGATGAATGATTGGACGACAGGCCGGCAGCGTGGGGCATTCTGCCTGGATTCTCTCGCTGGTTTCTGGGATTCGTTCTCTTTGCGTCGTTTTTGTACAGTTATGATGCTCGAGCTGCCGCTGCCGGTAGCGGCGGCTGACTTGATGATAGCAGCACGAGATACTGATGCCATCACGCGAGGCTCGGCCACAGTGGATGTGCAAAGAAATCCATCAACCTAGGACTGCGGCTCCATGCCGGGAGCAGTCATCCGCGACCACCGCTACGCCTACTCTACGGATGAAGTTTGCACTGAGAAGTAGAGGGTGTGTCATAATAGACTGCTTTGCCTAATACCAAATACTTTCCACGTTAAAGGCTAACCCTCCACACATTGTCGCTCGTGTCACACACAATGGCAACGCTTCTCCTTCCATCATGTCCTCGCAGCGACCCGATCCACTTTGTCACAGGTCACTCACATATTCACAGACGGACAGTACGCTCCTTGTAATTCTGGAGTCTGTCACCAGTCACCTGTCGCGCGACAATGGTGAGTATCCGCTCACATTCCACTATTGCCGGCAGTATAAAACCCCCCTTCTCCCCAGATCCTACAGCTCACCCACAAACCCACCAAAGCCTCAACGCCTGGAGCTTAAGACTCAGAGCTTGCCTACTGGTCACGTCTTCAGTTACGGCCGTCTGCAATTTTTTCGACACTTTTTGACTCGTTCTTTACAGCACAGCAGCGCCTTCGGGATTCAGGGACTAGCAAATCTCGTGCAAGCCATAGCATAGCGTAGAAAAGATGCGCCACGGCATCATGAGACTATGCTGGTCATCAACAGCCTGCGAACGCACAACTTGATTATCGCGTCTTCCTCCGGTTAGCTGCAGAGGACTCTACATTCTAGCAGCCCCACGACGGGACGTAGCACGAGCAGCCAAGACACCAAGAGCACAGTGTCGATTTCTTCTTGGAGTTCTGCGGTTGGGACAAACCCCTGTCCTGCCGAGAAGGCGAAGAGGTGCAGAGAGGCCAGAGTACAAAGCTCTTGTAAAACTGCCGCTACGCTACCATACCCGCTCTTAGGCACCCGCACCCCTGAACAGTCATGACGAAAGTCCATGTGACAGCTTTTCCGCATGCCCCCTGACGCTTACTGCGCGTGCCTCGGCTGTCGGGCTTCTGCTGTCGGGCTTCAAGCCATACAGAAGCCCACGATCCCACGCTTCGAGGCAGTCAACACAATTCAGCGTCCCGTGGTCTCTCTACGGAGGGCCTGGAGTACTATGTACTGGGCCTGCCTGCCTTGGCCGCCGACGTACGCACGTACATGGGTCGATTCAGTCAGGGGCTAGACGCGCATCGTTCAGTGTGCGCAACATAATCACCATCACCATCAGCTCTTCGTAGAGCTGGCGCGAGGAGCAACATCTCAGAAGCATGCCGCTGGGCTTCATCGCCAGGTCATATCGCCGGTCGTGGCAATCCCGTTCTACTAAGCGTTGTGAAATCAATGTATACCAGGCAGAGGAAAGGGCTGGCGCCAGCGGCCCTGGCGCGCAGTTCGGTAATCGTGTGTTCGACTTGCCTCCACGGTAAGAAATCGGTTGAGGTTGTGAGACGAAACTCAGTGGGAATGGTTTGGCAAGCCTTCAAAGCTCTGGAGCGCAAAAGAGAGGGGGGGAGGGGCGGGGTTTTAAATTCTTGAGCTACCAGTGTCTGTTGTCAGTTGCGTTTGTGAATCATGGGACAAGTCATGCTTTGAGGTCATCTCTGGAAATTATTTTGAGCGCATGATTGAAGACTAGTTGATTGTTTATCAAATGCAGACGCAAAAAAATCCTCCTGCCAAGGACCGTTCAAACATGTCGGCAGTGCCGATGCTATCGATCGAGGCTTGTGACGAAAAGCTGCAATGCGCGCAGCGGACATTCAGGGAATCAAGGACCTTTCCCAAGTCTTGATGGTATGTGCGCGAGGAGCATTCAGGCTGCCCGAACGGATGGGGTCGGGGAGGATTCAAGCTCCGACGCAGAACTGCAGCTGCATGCAACGATCTTTTGAGTGGTAATTGGGTGTCAGGCCATTGGTAGAAAACAAGAAGACGACGTCGCTCGCTAATGCTTGACGCAAGACTCGCGCGGATAATCAGACACGCGCGACAAGAGCCGCAGAACGATAGACGCGCGATTGAAGAATGCAAAATAAATATCCTGATAGATAATTATGATGGTGGTGATGGTGATGATGATGATGATGCAAATGCAGGCATGGTTGGGTATTAAATTTTGGCTGAAAAAATGCTTTGTCTTTTCTTCGTCAAGGTCGTTGTAGTGTCTCAATCGCTCGAGATCTCAACGCTGACGCTCACTTCGATTTGTTTGGCCGAACTTGATAACCTGTCGTCGTCGATCCAGCCCACCTCCTTGTCTCCGCAGCAAGCCACGTACAGCTTTGCCTTGTCCACGCCCTCGTCCAGATGCAGCGCCGATGGGCTGTTGAGACCTGTTGCGATTTCAGTGACGGTGCCCGTGCCGGCGCCGTCGACTTCGACCTTCCACAGCAGCCCCGACATGTAGCCGGCCGTGTACGCGGCCGAGCCGTCTGCGGCAGCCGTCAGGCCGTCACTGTTGAGGAGGTCGGTCGCAACCGTCTGCACGGGGCCGGCGGCGTTGCCCGCCTCGTCGACGGCTACGCGACACACCAGGCCCTTGCTCGTATTTGTCCACCAGATGTGGTTGTCTGATCTTGCGAGGGTGTTGATGCCGAAAAACTCGTCCGGGGTGGCCTTCGCCATGGTTTCGGTGTCGGCGAGGAAAATGGCCGTCTGGCCGGTGCGCATGTCGAGCTTCCAGATGGAGCTCTTTTCCGAGTCGGCAAGCAGCAGCGTGTCTGGCGACTGCGGCGCGCCCGGCGTCACGTCGATGACCAGGCCGGCGTCGGCCAATTCTACGATTTTGGTGACGACGGGGGCCTCTTCCCCACGCAGCGTGACTCGCCACACAACCCACGACTTTGAGTCTATGGAAACGGTCTTGACATCGAAGCGGCCAGCGATGACGGCGTACTCTTCCTGGTCGGGACTTTGGCTCAGGGCGCAGAGGTTGGTCAGGCCTTCGGCATCGGGGAACGTGTGCAGCAGGGTCGGCTCGGCGCTTTGGTCCTTGGGGTCGAATGTGTAGAGTCCCGGCAGGTCAAGTCGGGCAGCGAGGATTTGGCCATTTGGTCGCGAGAGGATTCCTTCGCACCACGAGTCGTCGGGCAGCTGGGTAACATGAGTGACTTGGGGTTGGGCGTCGTCTGCCATGGTGGTGGATGTGAGGAGAGGTTGGGTTGGGGAAAGATGGAGGCTTGAGGACAGCAGCGCGCAAGGCTCGATATTTACTGATGATTTCCCCTGAGGTGAAACGAGGGTGAGGCGCTCAACGTGGGCCGGGAAGCCCCATTCGTACTAGAGATTGTCGGTTTGATGGGCTCTGCGAGTCGTGGATGAGCAGGGCTGCTGGCCAGTGCATATCTTGGCCAGAGACGCGCAGCGTTCAGTGCCGCGCGGACTTTGGTCGGGGAAGTCGACGGCATTGGGCATGATGGACGGCAACGGGATAGATCATGTCGCAACGGGCATGGCGGTGTTGGTGTGCGAGTCGTTGGTGGTGTTTGTCGCGGACGAGGCGAGACGGGACAGCAGCCGGCGGCCGTTGTCAGCGTCAGGGAACTGGCAATGTCGGCCCGTGCCGCACTCTGCCAAGGTCCGAGCAGGCGTTGCGATTCAATTCTTCTTTTACAACCCACTCTTCCTCTCACCACCCCCACATCCCGCTGCTTCCCTGCCCTCCCATTCGCATGACGGCTCGTCTTTTGACAAACTCGAGTCGGCTGCTCTTTCTTTTTCCCTCAACAACTCCATAATTGCCCCCTGACCCCCCCTTGATATCTGTCAAAAGACGGTCAACATGGTCAAGTGTTTCATTCGGTCTACGAGCCTCAGCTTCCAGCGCCGCACAGCATTCATTTCTATCCACCCTAACCCAGCTTCGTAACCGTCTCGGCATCCTTCTCCTGCTTCTTCTCCGCCGGCGGTCCTCCTCCAGTCGTGGGCAGCCCCAGCGTGACCTTGTAGGACTGCGTAGCTGTTAGCTGTCTCCTGCAATGAGTCCTCCGTCAATCCAAGCAGACTTACGTCGTAGATGAGCCACTGCACTGTACGGCCGTTAGTCGTCTACTCCAATATCCATTTCGGGTTAGGCGACACTTACGTCCAGTCAGAGTGCCGATCATGAAAATGCGGACAACGAGGCCGTTCCACAGTCCCGCGAATCCAATATCTTTGTAGATGCGCGCCGTCGCGGCTCCAAATGCCTCGCCGTCCTTGCGGTTCGCGTTGAGTTTCGAGACCATGACGTCGGCGGGGTGGCTGACAATGGCGCACAAGATACCGGCGAGGTATCCAGCGGTAAACGACACCGCTGTCTGCGCGCCCTTGCCGTATTCCGCTTTGCTTCCGGGCAAGTAGTCATAGATCATCTCGACAATGGTCTCAAACGAGGCGAATTTCATCATCGTGTAGGGCACCTGGCGACCCCAAAGTGGGTAGAGCCCCTTGAACAGACTGGTACGGCTCATTAGCTGCATTGCAACTCACGTCTCTCCGGAGACTCACCCAGCCGTACCCTCCTTGGCCGTGACGGTGGAAATGCCTCCGAACGTCGACCTCGCAAAAGGGGGAATCGTCGTCTGCATGCGGACCTTGACGGCCTCGAACGGGCACAGGGCAACATCTGCAATGACCTCGGCCGACGCAGACGCAGTCAGGTACAGCACCGTCTTGTATCGTTGCGCGTTCTCAGGTCCCGCCAGGTCCGAGTATAACTTCTTGAAGTATTCGTATCCGCCGTACTTGAAAGCACCTTGTGCCTGTACAATGATCAGTGTCATTCGGCTTCAGTGCAGCATTTGCCGTACCGAGTAGCCCCAGAGCGTCGGTCCCCATCCAGTGTAAATGCCCCGAAGGCCCTCGGCGCGCGAAATCTTGCCCCAGGCCTCAAAGTTGCCCTTGTACATCTTGGGATCAACCTGACGCCGGCACTTGACCAAGTCCAACGGGGTGACGGCGGTATGAGTCAGGCCCTGCGTGCGTTAGTACCCTTCGGCCATGAAGAGCATTGGCGACTCACGCAGGCCAAAAGGCCACCAGAGGTGCAGGCGGCGTAAAACTTGGGAGAATACATTTCAATCTTCCCAGTCGCCTGCTGGGCTTTGCTGCTCGCCTGCTGCAGCTCCTTGACCGCGGCATTGCTCAGCTGGTTTGCCTTGTCTTTGGCATCGTCGATCGCGCTCCAGGTGCTATAGAGCTCCTGTCGCGCTTGATATCGAGTCCTTGGCGGCTCGGCAGAGTCCGCCGTCCAGTTCTGCGCTGACGGCGCGGATGGAAACGCATCGCGCATGGCTCCAAGGTATGGGAAGGACAAAACCATCTTGTCGCCTTGACCTGTGACGGTAGTCAGCCTCAGCAGCAGCTGCGCACACACGGTCACTGAAACCTGCAATGGCTATCTACAGCTTGAATGGTTGGACGAGTGCAAAACAAGGCTTGAGATGACAGTGGGAACGATGCTGCGGAGTAGTGGGAGAGGAAGAGGGCGGCTATTTGGGCTCGTGTTTTTGGGGGCGGCCCCCTTCGTCCAACATGCAACGTCATTCCTTAGCTCCGCTATCCCCGGATCCTTGCACCTTGGCTAAGCCAACTCAGGTTACACCAGAGCCTCGTTTCGGTTTGACCACGACCGCTGCTGTCCCAAAGCAATCCTGACAGGTATACAGATAAGGGGGGCAGTCTGTGAGGTTGCATCCGCTTCAATGGATAACTGATGGGAGTATTCAGGCTACCCTAGATGTAGACTAGAGCATGGTGCCATGCGGTTGGAGAGAAGATACGATACTACCTAGATACTCCGTGAATGACTCACAAGTCGAACCCAGAAAGGATCGCGAGAAAATCCGCATTGAGCACTGTCACAATCAGGACCATCCACGCTGTTTGACACTCGATAAACACTCTCCAGTGGCAGTGGTTGTGGAAAGATATGACAATACCTGCGCATAGCTGCAGTAATGAACGAAGACCCCTTGAGCGCAACCATGATGGCAGACGACATTTCGCAGCTGTGATGGAAAACCGCTCACTCGGCGTAATTTGGTAGCGAACGACAGCTCCCAAGGCGTGCCTGTGACATGAATGACAGCTCCCTAGCTCCATCTGCAGTAGTAATGATTGCTCCCTAGACGCCGCCGCAGTGCCGGGAAGAATTCAAGATTGGTGCTTCATTACCTATCCGTAAATGTGCATTCGACCAAAATGCGCCTGAGCGCCTGAGATGAGAAGTCCTTGACCAGGTTCCAAACCACCACTTCAAACGACGCAGCTCTTGTCTCTTTCAACCGCAAGCTTCCGAGGAGACTCCTAATTCCCCTCTCCCTTTTCAGACTCTTCCTTGCAAGCATGCTCATCAAACACGCTCATATCGCCTCCGTCTGCGCCAGCGGCAGACGCACTGCTCTTTTTTAAGGCTGCCCACGAGCTCTCCATGCTTTCGCTTGTTGGCCGCTGGGCCGCGCTGCTCTTGCGGTGCCGGCTTACAACCCCTGGGAAGATCCGGGGCTCGTGCGCGTCGAGATGGTTTGCCGCCGGTGCGGACGAAATCGATTGCTGTGGAGACAAGGGGAGGCCTAAGGCTGGCTGGGGCATGGGGACAAGCGAGGAAGTCGAGGCCACCATGGCCGAGGGTGGGTTGTTGACGCGAGAGTCTTGAGTTTCATCGCCTTCACTGCCGTTGAATCCATCGCTCACATGTCCTGCAGAGACTTGTCAGATATTGTTGGTAGAAAGAATGATTTTCGCTTACCTTCCATTGAGTTCTTCGACGTGGCAGGATGGTGGGTTCTTGGGACTCGCAGCGTGTCTCCATTCGCCCCTGGCTCGCTTTCGTGGACAGGGGCGTTTTCAGTCTTGGGCTCATTGTCAGGGGGCGTGTTGGATGCCACATTTTGGACAGAGAGCGGTTCGGCATTCTTGTTCGTGTACCGCGAGATCATGGCAAGCTCGGCTTGAAGCGTTTCGTGGCGGAACGCCTCTCTGATGTTGGGAACGTTGACCTTGGCCACGTCATTGCCAGACACACCAGGCAAGTGATATTCGGCACCCAGCCAACGCTGCTTGATTGAGTGTTCAAAACCACTCTGCAGGACCGAATGCTTCGCCAGCTCACACATGTCGACGGCACTGAGCTTGTAGATCTGCGCCGCGACAGCATACTCTTCAATCAACGGCTCCTTGGTAAAGGCGAATTGAAGGGGATCGTCGGTTGAGAGAGACACGTTGAGTCCGCGCTTGAAGTACGAGAGGAACGGGTTACGCTCGTAGGCCAGGAACAGAGCATTGTTGCTCAGAGGCGACATTGCTATGCCAATCTGCTCCAAGTAAAAGACATACTGGAGCAATGGGACCTTGCGAAGCATCAGACCGTGACTGATGCTGTGGCAGCACAGGAATGCTGCTGCCAAGTGGTCAGTGTCACCCGCCTCACCGCAGTGCGGCCTGAGGACGAAAGTGTTGAAGCCTCGCTGCTTGCGCCACACGTTGAGGGAAGAGATGTTGGCAAACAGATAGTAGATCCAGTAACTGTACGGCGGATTCTGTTTGGTGTCCCAGAGCGCCGGGGTGGGGAACTTTCTGTAAAGCCTGCGTTCGGGCTTGCTCTCGTCGTCGACGCTATCAAATCCAATGACGCGTTGGAGAAAGATGTGAAGTTTCGGGTGACTGGCGGGATCCTTGGTCACCTCGAAGAGGGGCTGGAAAACATTGACCACCACTTGCTCGAAATTGTCCATCAGGTGCGAGTTCTTGTAAACGTCGTAAAGCCTGGGAACCTGGATGAGCCATCGAACATTTGGCGAGAAGAGTTTGTTGTCCACAACCCAGGCGGCAAGCTTGTCCCACTCGTCCAAGCTGCGGCCATAGATGGAGATGCGCCACTCCACCATTTGGTACTTGCTTGACTCCATGTCGGAAATGACTTCTTTTGTAATCTCAGCCAGATAACGCCCGTGAATGTAATTGTCAGTTTTGAGGAAAATGGTGCGCAGTCTAGACTCTCCAATGGGATTGTACTTGAGGTTGAATTTGTCGAAACGATGGAAACTGTCCGTGTGCGCGTGCATATCGAGGGTATCGATGCTCAAGTCGTACGCCGTCAAGTTGATACTCTCAAAAACTTCTCTCAGGGTCAAATGCCTGCCATCCCTGTACAAAACGACCTCATCGGGGGATTTCTTCATCTTGCTCTTGATAAAACGCAGCAAATGCTTTTGGTTCATGCAAGCAGAGTGGTGGACGTGGGTATCAACCTTTCTGACGTTGTAAAAATCTCTGTGGGGCACCTTCTTACTGTCGGCAACCTCTTGGTACTCGTTGAGAAGGAAGTATAGGTTGTATTTTCCTTCAAGGTACTGAAGCCGCCGAAAGGCAAAGCTTTTGATGGGACCATCGGTAGAGACACTGATGACCTCGTCGAGATCCATGTAAAACTCCCGAATGTCTGGAATGTGCACGATGGGCCTGTTTTGGTCGACCGACGCTTCATTCTCGTAGACCTGGAACACGCCCTTCTTGTCGAGCTTGAAGGACATTTCTGACGGACCTGGAGGCGTCAGATCGTTAATGTCGAAGTCTTCGCCAATGTTTTCGCCCAGCTTGCGGGGCTTGGGCTTTGGCTTCTCCGCATCTGGCTCCAGTATAGTGCTGTTGGTCATGCTGTTTTGGCCCGTCATTGTGCTCCGGTGGCGATCGTGGTCCCAGGACGTTTCGGGCATGGGCGGGTAGACTTTCCAACTCGGGTTGTCTTTGGGGTTGTCAAAGTCCCCTTGCAGCGAGATGCGGATGTACTTGTGCCGTATGTCAAGAACCTTTTGGATGTTTGTGTAAATGTTCCTCAATTCTTCCGTGACACTGGCGTCGCTTGCGGCAAAGCCTCCGGCACCGCTGCCCACTCCGACTCCTGCTCCTGCTCCATGAATTCCGTGCATTTCCAGCAAAGGCTTGTGTTCGTGGGGAAGGCCAGGATGATGGGTGTGGGAGCGCGCTGCGGAATCTGCGTGCAGAAAAGGCTCGTCTTGCTGCTCGCCAGTTGGACGAGCGTGGTGATCTGGCGGCAGCCCTTGCGTCTGCGCCCCCGCAAGCGCAGAGGTGCCAACCTCGATGGGCAACGCAGCACCATTGAGGGCGTTTGAGGCGGGGACGCTACGTGGTGGCATTTGGCTGCCGCTGCGACTGGCGCGGTCCGACTCGACAGCCGTGTGGTGGGAGAGGGCCTTTGGTGGTATGACGGGACTGTAGCCGCCATCCTGCGACCAATTGCTGGCACCAGCCTGGCTCTCCAGCTGGTGGCGCTGGAAGAACTGTTTGGCCTCGGAATGGCTCATTTGTATTTCGGATGCACGGTCGTAGAAGGCTGTCTTGCGTTGTTTATCTCTGGGCAGTGGAACAGCTTGTGTATCGTCGGACGCGGGAGCATCCCCGGCATCGTCTGCTGCTGTGGGCTGCTGGGGGCCCGCAGCGCCGTCTTGAGCACGGCCATGTGCGCCATCGCTATTGTCCTCTGGCGTTTGCGCGTCGGGGTCGGGGTCGGAGTTCTGATCGAGATCGTATTCATGCTCTTCGTTGGACGAGACGGTGGCGGCAGCGCTGTAGACGGGCGAGTCGCCGGGCGAGGGGCCAAGGTGAGCTGGAACAGTCAGAAGACGGTCGCACACAGACGGGCTTGCATGGGGGGAGGCCAACCTTTCGACATTTTTCGCGTCAAAAGATGCGGGCGAAGAGCGCTGATAAACTTCCTACCTTAATCGCGCGTCGCTGAGCGGGTCCGAGCGTCATTCCCCGGTCTCGTCTTGGCGACATGCGCCTCCGCCGTCTTTTGCCCCCTGCGTGATGTACCTCTCTACTCCATACCCACTCGACGGTCAGCTGCCGTCTCCCGTCGACGCTGCGGTGCCGTCACGCGCTAATCACACGTCTATCCCAGCACCTTGCCCGATGCTTGCACCTGGGACTCGATCGGTCATGCCCGCACTCAGCCACATCTCAGACGTGCACTCAAGGCCGTTCTATTTTTCTAAATCTGCTCCCTTTGACTATCCCGTACGCCGCTTCGAGCCGAGGGCTTTCTACGTCTCCGTATCCTTGTCTGCCGGAAACCGCGTGTCCAGCAGATCGTGATGTGCCTGGTTGATGTGCGCCGCCCACTGCTTGGACCCTGGGAATTCTTCATCGCACCCGACGTGCGGACACGAGTATCCTCTATGCTTCTTGGAGTGTTGGAACAGCTCGTACTGCGTGTGGAAACGCTGCAAACCATTTAGCGGAGACTCAACGGTGGCTGTGGTGGTTGACATACCTCATGGCAGCTGATCCACGGACAATGAAACGTTGGTAGGTCGAAGTCGCTTTCTTCAGACCCGTCTGACTGATATCCTTGGTCCCTCTGTGGCTCGTTTGGCTTTTGGTGGGTGGCTGGATTGAAATAGCCCCTCTCATCGATATACATCTCGTCACCAATGCGCCTTGCCATGCCTTGCGAGTTTTGACGGAGAACGTTCTCTTGGACTCCCACAGCACGTCCCTGGGTTTCTAGAGCTGCCTCTGACCTGGCTGCCACCGAGGTAGCCACCTCTTCTGCCCCAACGACGTGCCCCAGTATCATACGGAGTCGCGCCACGGCTTTGTTGTCGAGTCGATTCATGCCCGACTTGACCTCCTGAAGCTGGCTTCGCGCTTCTTTGACAATGGGGAGCATGTCGCCCCATACTTGATCCGTATAGCTTGTTAGTACGTCCTCCCAGTCTGCCAGGAATTCTTTTTGCACAGGCGTGTCATTTAGTATTGCTCTTTCTTGCTCCGACTGTAACACGTCGACAAGCTCCCGTAATGCGTGCTCCGTGTGCGCATCGGCTGCAAACTCTGGTCGGAGGTTCAACGGGTGGTCCTGGCTGAGAGATCTATGCTGCGGGGGAGGAGGAAGGGAGGATTTGATTTTTTGAACAATCTCCTGCTCCTGCGGGGTATAGTTTGGACTAAACAAGTTTGAGGGTGGCTCTTGCGTGGAGTCGCTCAACATGTTGTACTCATAGTCCGTGGGGTCTGGGAAAGATAGTATGTCTCTCACGGCAGCGCCGTCGTCATACTCGTCATGACCAACAGTCGTGCCGTTGCGATTCTGGTTTTGCCATGGCGAGTCGATGCGGGGGGCTTCTTTCGAAATTGCCCCGTGTGTTTGAAAATGGGCGACCCAATCATCGGTCGGTTGACCGTTCTGGGGCTGATGTTCATCTGGCCAAGTGCGCGTGGGCTCGTTCGTAAGTTGGTACTCTTGCGCATCTTGTCCTTGAAGAAAGGCGTCAAAATCAAAATCAGGTACTTGGTGGGAAGCACTGGAAGCTTCGCGGAATCCTTCATTGCTGTAGCTTTGGCCCCCAGAAGCGCTCCCCGTGGACGATCCGTTCGGCCTTGCAGGTAGCGCCTCAGACCATGGCGAGGATGCCGAGCTGCTTGACCCGTTTGGAAGCTTTGCAGAGAGACCTGAGGCGGAGGTGAAGGCCGCATGTGCGTCTTGTGCAGATGCGTTGGTGAAAAAGTCCTTAGCCAGACCTGAGGCGGATGCGGTAATGCGGGAAGACATGGACGGCTCCGACTGTTTGCCATGGGCTGGGGGTGCAGCGCCGTCGTTGTCGACGACGTCCTGCTGACGGTTCATGGCACCAGGAGTCAGCTGAAAACGAATGGAGAGGCAATGAGGATAGCAAAGCGCTATTGTAGACTTGGAACAAAGTCAATCGTTCCGATTTGCGGGGAAGACTGGGACCGGGATGGTCTGTACTGTACAGGTCGGGAGGAACAGGCGCGGATGAGGAAACCTTGGGCCGGCTATGAAGTCGTCATAGACATGCAGGTTATCCAGGAGACCGGGGCGACATAGCAGTGTCTTGTTACTGCAAAGGCTGCATTTTTAGGACCAGAGTCAGATCGGTAGAGCGGGGTTAAAACATGGCTCTTGGTTTGGGTTTGCATCCGGATCCATGCACGCCTCCCTCTCGTTTGCCGTACGCCCGCCGCCCGCCGATAAGATTAGATCTATCCGAGGGACCGGTCGTCGGCTACAGGGAGGACTTGCCCATGACGTCCTAGGTACATGTACCATACATACGCAAGACGTGTCTCTTCTGCCAGATGCTCATCTATCCCAGCAGGGTGCTACCAGGCTAGAAAGTCAAGAGAGCATCTCCCTACTTGATTTTATTCAGGGACAGGCAGCGACCAATTCTGTCGTCTACGAAATCAGACTCCTTTTGACAGCAGCCGTGCCACTCAACTTCTTCCCTCTACCGGGTTTTGCTGCAGCAAGCCGCGAAGATCCTCCGCCTTGTGGCGTTGTGGAACCGCACCTGGGTCTGGCTACCACTAGCCACATCAGGAAGATGGGCAGAACTGAACATGGGAGAAAATCCAACTCTCGTTGCATGATGCTTTATTTCTATCGACACTGCCTGATGCCTTTTTTTCTGCTGCCCCGTCTCGCAAGTAATTCATTATTTACCTGCTCAGGACAAAGTCGTCTACTCTCAGCAGCGATCTGAACACAAAAGTCAGTGGAATTCTACAATCATCTGCAAATCAAAACTTACTTTACCGTCTCGGCTGCGAGCTCAATGGCTGATGTCGAGACAAGAAGAGGCTGGAGAACGTTCTCCTCTGCAATGTTGCTCTTGACGCCACCGCTCTTGATGCTGATTCCTGCGTTCGTCTCGCCCTGAGCATGACGGTTTCTCAGCTCAGTGACGACCTTGATCGAGTTCAATCCGGCGTTCTCGGCCAAGGTGACCGGGACAACTTCCAAGGCGTCGGCAAACGCCTTCCAGCAGATGGCCTCGGGACCAACAAGTGTGCGGGCGTGCTTCGCCAAAGCCTGGGCAACCTCGATTTCGGGCGCACCACCTCCCGCCAGCATGGCCCTATATGTGTCAGAACCCAACGTGTGTCCAACTGCAACATCGAGACGTACCTCTTCTTCACCAAGCAGCGCATGACACACTGAGCATCGTGCAAACTACGCTCAGCCTCGTCCAAGATTAGCTGGTTGGCGCCTCTGACCACCAAAGACACCGTCCGTGCTTGTGCCTTGACGCCCGTAACCTTGACAACCTTTGCTCCCGATGTGGTAGCCTCCTCAACAAGGTCAGCCGAGCCAAGCTTGTCCTCCGTAAAAGAGTCAATGTCTGCAATCGGCTTGCAGCCGGTACTCTTGGCGATGAACTCAAGCTCGTCGCGCTCAATCTCCTTGACGACAAGAATGTTGAGCTTGGCGAGGAAGTGCAAGCTGAGGTCGTTGACGGCGTCGCGGAGAATCGACTTTTGGATGAAGAGAACGTTGCACTTGGCCTTCTTGATCTTCTTCACCATGTTCAGCAGGTATGTGCGCTCTTCCTTGAGGATCTTGTCCATTTGGCGGTAGTCGTTGACGACAATTTGGTTCTCCATGTCCGGCTTGGGAGGGCTCAGTTGGAATTGAATCAGACCAATCCTCGCCTTCTCCATCCTGATGGGACCGCCGCCGCTCTTGGCAACCTGCTGCTGCAAAGCCAAGCCGTCGATAATCTCGCTGTCGTCAATAGTTCCGCCAGCCCTCTTGAGAATCCTAATGTTCTTCAGGTCTACGTTTTCGGCGGTCTTGGAGTCGATGACCTTCAGGACGGAGTCGACGGCCATTATTGCGAGCTTGGGTTCTTGAGCAACGATCTTCGAGGACAAGGAAGTAGCGGCGGCCTTGATCAGGGTTTGCCGGTCTTCTAAAGTGATCTCCAGAGACATCTGATGGAGTACGCTAACCGCTGCCATGGCGGCTCTTTGGAAAGCCTCTGAAATGCTGGTGGGGTGAAGACCTGAAGTGAACACGTTAGCCCTGGCACTCTCAGAGCAATTCGAGGAAGCCCCGGTACTCCCTCAGAGCACTCCCAGAAAGACGCCTACCCTTGGCCAGTAACCGCTCCGCCGCAGCCAGGAGACTACCGCAGATCACGACGACTGACGTTGTTCCGTCGCCTGCCTCTACATCTTGTGCGTTCGCAAGGTCGACAAGCATCTTTGCGGCGGGGTGCAGGACGGCCATGTCGCGCAGCATGGTGTTGCCATCGTTGGTCTGGCGATGTTAGGAAGATGCATCGCAAAACGAGGTCGCGGAGCTCACAATCAGGGTTTCGCCTTTGCCCGTTTGAATCTGAGAAGGTGTTAGAAGCTTTGCAGTCGGGTCAGATACGCGCAGACTTACCATCTTGTCCATACCCCTTGGTCCAAGCGACTATCCAACGATTAGCTCTGTGTCCTGTTGCTTCGGGACCCTCGACGTACAGTTCTGATGGCATCGGCGACGGCTGTAGCAGCTGATTAGCATATCCGTCGCTGTTTGATAGAGCCTGACGGCTTACCTCTCGCCGCCGTGATGTTTGCCGTGCGCACAGCTTGAGGCTTCTCCTTGTCCTTTTCCATGGTCGTTAGCTTGCGATTTTGGGCGCGGAAGTCGGAGTCGCACCTTGAAGGCAGCATTTGGGCCGCCAGCACTGCTTTGGACACCTGCGCTAGCCATGTTGGAAGGTTTGAGGAACGGTGTGAGGGATTAGCAGGGAGGAACGCGGTGTTGTGTAGCTCTGCTGTCCCGCAGTTTTCGGCGAACGCGTTGGCCGCCAGCGGCCAAAGTTCGCGCCGCCACCTCACGCAGACTCAATGCCAAGACCGGGGCTGGACAGCCCAGGCACAGTACCCGGCGATTACAACACCGGGCGAGCTCCATCACTCTTCCACGCTCGTCCATCCCACGCCCACGACACTCCACTCCGTCACTCGTCCTCTTGCGCATCGCTTGCCGCTACCAGCCCCACTGCTGAAGCTCTTCCGACCACCTGCCATCCTCCTGCTTCATCAACAAACCCGCCAAACGCTCCCGCTCTCCTCCGTCCACCATGCCCAGTGCCACCGGTTCGAGCTGGGAGAAGTACCAAAAGAACTACGCCGACGATGAGGTAGAAGAGAAGAAGATCACCCCGCTCTCTGATGAGTACGCGTACCGCTCGATGCCGCGCGGCCCCAAACGCTGACCCTCTCTCAGAGATATCCAAGTGCTCAAGACCTATGGCGCAGCACCGTACGCCGCGGAGCTCAAGAAGCTGGAGAAGGAGATCAAGGACAAACAACAAAGCGTGAATGAAAAGATTGGTGTCAAGGTAAAGCTCATAACGCTCTTGGTCTCGCCGACCACAAGGAACAACATGCTGAAAGGAAGCTAGGAATCGGACACTGGTCTCGCACCGCCGCATCTCTGGGATATCGCCGCCGACCGTCAGCGCATGCAAGAGGAGCAGCCGCTCCAAGTCGCACGGTGCACGAAGATTATCCAAGACGAGAAGGACTCGGACAAGAGCAAATACGTCATCAATGTCAAGCAAATCGCCAAGTTCGTGGTAAATCTGGGCGAGCGGGTGTCTCCCGCCGACATCGAGGAGGGCATGCGTGTTGGGTGAGTCGCAGAATCCAGTCAAGCTCCCGACCTCATCGCTAACAGGCCATTTCAGCGTCGACCGCAACAAGTACCAGATCCTGCTTCCCCTCCCGCCCAAGATAGATCCCTCCGTCACGCTCATGCAAGTCGAGGAGAAGCCCGATGTTACATACGGCGATGTTGGTGGCTGCAAGGAGCAGATTGAGAAGCTTCGCGAGGTCGTCGAGATGCCCCTGCTGTCTCCGGAGCGCTTCGTCAACCTCGGTATCGATCCACCCAAGGGAGCTCTGCTTTACGGTCCTCCGGGTACCGGAAAGACGCTTTGCGCGCGAGCGGTGGCCAACAGGACAGACGCTACCTTCATCCGTGTCATTGGTTCTGAGCTGGTGCAAAAGTACGTCGGCGAGGGTGCCCGCATGGTTCGCGAACTGTTCGAGATGGCGCGGACAAAGAAGGCTTGCATCATCTTCTTCGACGAAGTTGATGCCATTGGTGGAGCCCGTTTCGACGACGGCGCTGGTGGTGACAACGAAGTTCAGCGCACTATGCTTGAGCTGATCACGCAGCTGGATGGATTCGACAGCCGCGGCAACATCAAGGTCATGTTCGCGACAAACAGGCCTTCGACGCTCGACCCTGCCCTCATGCGTCCGGGTCGTATTGACCGCAAGATCGAGTTCTCGCTGCCGGACATGGAAGGCCGCGCCAACATTCTGCGGATTCACGCCAAGAGCATGTCGGTCGAGCGCGACATCAGATGGGAGCTCATCTCCCGCCTGTGCCCCAACTCAACGGGTGCCGAGCTGCGCAGTGTTGCGACGGAAGCAGGCATGTTTGCCATTCGTGCGAGGAGAAAGATTGCAACCGAGAAAGACTTCTTGGCCGCCGTCGACAAGGTCATCAAAGGCAACCTCAAGTTCAACTCGACGGCCACGTACATGCAGTACAACTAGACGGGCCCCGCGCGTCTCTTTCTCGGCTGGGTCCTTTTTCTTTTGCTTTTACATGGAATGGCATCGGTTGCGCTCGATCGGGGGATTCGTATTGAGTAGGAGGCTGAGTAGGTGGAGAATTCCAAACACATCATCTTTGATAGAGCTGCTCTTCGTCCACGTCTTTGCCTCTTGCGTGGTCTATGGTTTCTTGGGCGTGACTACCCAATGGTTGAGTGCCTCGTAACAATCCCATCCACGGGGCGGCTCGTCTCCCGCGTCACGCAATGGAACATGGAGTCGAGTTGAATGCCCGAGTGCAGAGTTTGAAATCTTGGAGTATTCAATTCCTTCTCCGCATGTGTGCACGAACAGGTCCCTGACACGCGGATCTACAAGGAAAAGGGAGCATTCAAGCACTTTCCCCCAGGATTCAAGCAAGCCCCGAACCAGTGTTATAGACTGCAAGTAAGTGCGAGAAGAGGGAGCATTCACGCACCCTTCCTCAAGATGCAGACGTGCCCGCAATGCAGGTCTACAAAGGCAAGAAGAGGAAGCATACAACGCATCTCCCCATTCCGGCATGATGGTAGCAAGTGTCTGAACAAGTGCCAGAGTCCGGCCGTACGGGAAGGGGGAGCATCCGAACAGTATCCATGATGTGATGTAAACAGGTGCCCGCTATCTGGCTCTGCAAAGACAAGAAGAGGGAGCATCCAACACATCCCCCCATTCCGGCATGATGGAAGCAAGTGCCTGCACAACTGTCAGAGTCCGCCTGTGCGGGAAGGGGGAGTATTCAAGCGCCTCTCTTGAGATGCAAACAGCTGCCCACTATCCGGGTCTGCAAAAGCAAGAACAGGGAGCATTCAGGCACATCCTCAGGCACTCCGGCGTGATGGAAGCAAGCATCTCAACATCCGATCAAGTGCCAGAGTCCGACTGTGCAGGAAGGGTGAGCATTCAAGCACTTCTCTTGAGATGCAAGCAGGTGCCCAAGGCGAAGTGTGGGGAAGGGAGCATTCAGACACTGTGTGAGAACACTTTTACGGCGAGCTTTTCTGTCACGAGGGAGTGTCAAGGAGCATTCAAGTACATCACAGGGGAATGAAAATGGTCGGGAAGAAGTCAATTGGTCGGCTGTCTGAGTCAGTAGGGATTGACTCGAGGGCCCTGTCCGCTGCTGTGCACCACGTCCACCACCTTGGCCACCTCGGTTGATGTTCTGGACACCGCGTCCACCACGCCCTTTTCCATCATGCCGGAGTGGGGAAATGTGCTTGAATGCTCCCTCTTCAACGACTGGTGGCTGACATAACCCTGGCAACTCCGTACCACTGAAGGATTTTGAGGGCAAATGGTCATTGTACTACTCATTCAAGGCCCTTTGAGCCCAATTCTATCCTCAGTAGAGCGCGACTCGAGCACTCTGTCCGCATTGTCCGCCAGGTCCAGGTCCTCCACCGCCGCGGCCTGGCTTGCTGCCCTACCCATCGCTTCCACAGGGAACATTCATGTCACGGCAGCTGAAGGATTGTGAGGGCAAATGATCGTATTACTCATTCAAGGCCCTCAGTACGGATTGACCCGAGCACTCTGTCCGGCGCCAGGTCCTCCAGGTCCTCCACCAGGTCCTTTCCCGCCTTTTCCAGGTCCACATCCACCACCAGGTCCGCCTTTGCCCTTGCCTTTGCCCTTGTTGGTCCCCTTGCCCTTGTTGGCACCCTTGCCACCTTTGCCACCCTGTCCGCCGCCGCCGCCACTTCCATCTCGCCACGGAGCAGCTGGAGTCTGATACGAACCCATACCTGTTCCTCTGGGAGCGTTGTTGAGCCCAGCCGCAGCAGCAGCAGCGTTGGAGTTGGAGCGCTGCGCATCATTGACGACGAAAGTGCTGTCTTTGATGGCGGGTTCTGTCACCTCTTGGCCTGCGAGAATGTTCAAATAGTCGGTAACATCGATAACATCCCTCTTGTAATCCAGGTCTTGAACAAGATGATGCAGAGACGAAAGGACCTTTTTAGCCACCAACGCCTTGTCTTTGCGGTGTATGCCCCTAATCCAAGGCGCAAAGTTGCCGAAGATGTAAAGGCAATGCTTCCCGCGCGAAAGAGCGACATTGAGGCTGTTCTCCTGGGCCATGAAAGCGATGTCGAATTCATTATCGAGCTTGTTCACCGTTAGCGACAACAGAACTACCTTACCTTGACTTCCTTGGATTGCTGCTACTGTCATGACCCTGATTTGGCGAGCAACATCGTTGGGGAACGCTTGGTAAAGCTTTTCGACAAGGAGGCGACGCTGGCCACTGTATGGCGAACCCACCAAGATTTCCCGTGGGTCGACTTGCCTCAGATCGGTTTGATTCGGACGGGGTCGAACTGCCAGGAGCTTACTGATGGTAGCAATAAGGGCGTTTGCTTCCGACTCGTTGCAGAGAGACGGCGTATTCTTGTAAGTGTGGGACGAAATTTGCCGGTCCCCAGCAAGAGAGGTGGAGACGTCGATGGCGATACGACGACGACGGTTCCAAACGCGACTGCCAGCAGATCGCATGGTCAGCTTGATCGTGCCCTCAAGTTGAATGTCGCGTTTCGCCTTGCAAATCAGGCTCCCGTTGTAGAATTCGTCCGAGATGAACGCCATCAGCTCCTCGTCCATGCGGAAGCATTCGACAAGCATGAACGCAGCAACATCCTCATCGTCTTTCTTCGCCTGCAGGACATGGAAGACACTTGGACCCAGGAGTTTAATCGCCTCGTTGTTCATCTGCGACTGCAACACCGGACGCTGCTGCTTGTGATCGCCGGCAAACATCACGGTCTTGACACTGTGTCGAAAAGCGGCAAGAGGGATTGCAACCTCTGGAACGGTAGACTGGCCACACTCGTCGACGATGATGACTTCAGGGCGGAAATTGCCCGTCAGGATCTCATGCGCAGCTCGAGAAGTTGTCGTGAACACAACCTGGATGCCTGCCTTTCCTTTGAAGAATTCCTCGGTGAATTCCACCTCTCTGAGACCCTTCGCGGTCTTCCGAAGCTCTTTCTTCGCCTTCTTTGACACTTTCGGATCTTTCGATTGTGCGAGGCACTTGAGATATTGCAACGCCTTGTCGCAGAGTGAATGGGTCGAATCGGTCGAAATTCTTGCGATCATCGCTTCCAGCATACTGGGAAACGAGAAAGCCTCCAAATCCAAGTTTTCGGCCGTGAGCAGATTATCCCACATGCTGTTGAGCAAATCCTGTTGCTCGGAGGCATCCGAAGGAGGGGTTGCATCAGTGGCACTGGGCGCTGTCTTCCTGGTGCCGCCACCCGAGAAACGACAGAACTTGCGAGCGTCCATGCTGGTTGACGTCCTGAACTCGTCGAAGGCCTGGTCGAGAGGGGAGTTGACTGTTGCGCAGAACAGGATCCGAAGACCCGTCGCTGCCAGAGCTTCAATGGCCGCGATCTCAGTTCCCGTTTTTCCCGTTCCCGGTGGGCCCCACAGCGTGACGGTCGGGTAGTTCATCGTTGCTCTCACAGCCCTGGCTTGCTCCTCGTTCATGTTCGAGCGCTCGATGAACTCGTGCACCAGAGCCCTTCTTTCGGGCTTCTCATCAAACCACTGCTTGAGCGCATCCTGTCCACCCTTACGTGGACCCAGGTCAAGGAGAGCCCTGATGTCAACGCCGCATTGTCCTTTTGGTCGGTTCTGGAAGAGCAGTTGAAGAGCGCTGAGCTGGCGGGACGTGGGCACCTCATCGTCAAGTGCCGAAATGATGATGGGGTATCTCTTTCCGGCTTCAAGCGCGAGCTCTGGCCCGCGGGCGAAGACGTTGAAGTGAGCTTTTGTTTCAAGGTGGTCATCAACGACAGATCCACTGAACTTGGGCCAGCGCTTGCCGTCGCCAAAATCAACCTTGAATACAACCCGAGTGTCAATCTGGGGTTGCAACTGGTCGGCGTTCGACTCGGGCAGCCACACCGAAACCATGTACTGCGAAGGCTCCGAAGGGCAGGGGATGAACTCGGCCCTCGCTGCTGGTACATTGGAGAGGCTGCTGACTCGGAGGATCGTCTGCTGAGCTTCACGCTCGCGTTGGACAGACAAGCGCCACAAGAACATTCTCTGTTCAATTGGTAGACCCTCGGGCAACTCAAATGATGCCCATGATGCCGGAATCAGGATCGGCCGCGAATTAGGCCTGCCGTGTTGCCTTCCAACCCACCATTTCTCGACGAGCCACCTTGGGACTTCCAGTTCGCGAAGAGGATACTGTTGGCTTGACATTGACCCGCGGACTTCAGGACACTGCAGGCGGTAGAACCACATGAGACCAACATCCCTGCTGACCTTCATCAGGGGCATGAAGAAGCTGCGGAGCCGAGTGAACTCGCCCAATCCATGCTTTTGAATCAGCGTGAATATGGACAATTCAACGTCTCCCTGGGCCAGATGTGCCACAATCTTTTCCTCGTCAGTCAGAGTATCGTGGTCTGCGTCGCAAATGGCGGTAATCCGGCTCTTTTCAAGGCCCACAAACTCGATCCGGGAGCGGCTCTTCGTCCTCTGGGGTCCGTGTTGCACATTCGTGTTTCCGGAATCGACGTCCATCGCCTCACCAATCGGTGTGAATTGGGAGGCTCCGAGCGCTGGAGCAGCTTTTGGCGCATTGGAAGCTGTCCACGTGCGTGCAGCGATCTTGACGCGTGTCACGACCCACTGCCATTTGTCGGGCACATTGGCAGTGTCGGCAGGAAGGCTCTTCCAGGCAGATACGTCGTCTGCCGTAGGCTCCTTTTCGCCAGTGCGCATCGCCAACGAGCACATCTCCTGACCAACGTCTGGGTTTTCTTCGGATGGAATCTCCAGACAGGTGCCGAAGACGAGGCAAATCAAAGGCTTCGCACCTTTGCGATTGATGCTGATCTCCAGGTGCGGCCATTGCGTCTGGATCCTCCATCTCAGATTGATGATCGGGGAAGGGGCGGCGGGCGATTTGGGGAAGCAGCCAAACACCTCTCCTGATTTGAAGCGGAGGACTGCTCCGAACTTGCTGAGCATATGCTTTCCACCCGGCTGTGGGGTGAGCTCCTTGGATGACGGAGTGTCCATGCCCCTGTATGCGGCCGTGACGCATGCCAAGTCAGTGCGGTACGATGGACACCGTTCGGCGAAGTCGAGGATTGCGGCGTTTTGCAACGTTTCGCTGTCTTGACGCTCGTATTGGTACACTGGCTTGGGGGTGTATCCTGTTGTTCCCTCCATGGCGATGTCCCCTTCTTCGTCGACATCTTGGTCGACGTCTTCCGTTTCCGTAGTGTGAGCGTGCTCAACAGGGGCGGGCTCCTCCTCGATGTCCATGGTGTCTTCGTCGCGCTCGACAGGCCCCATCGACTCGACGCAGGCTGCACAGGAATATCGCTCCGTCGCGGGTAGAGATGCATTCTTTGGGCGCATCGAGCTTTCGGGGACGAGGTGGAAGGTTTCTCCCGGGAGATTACAGCGAGAAAGGCAAGCTGCAACTCGAAGGTCTGGGTCGACGGGCAAATTCCAGGTTTGATCCTCAGCATCAACGCAGTAGTAGCATGTTCCCTTGTCAGAGACGCGCCTGGGAATACTGCCAACAAGGTCGCTCGAGGTGACCAACGATTTTTTCGCTGAAACCGCGTTGCCGGGCCTGGACATGTCGCAATCTCGGCAAATGACCGCGTTGGTGACAGCTTGCCAGGCTTTGCTGGGGCAATCCACACAGCTCGCGAACACAAGATCAGCCTTCAGATACTCCGGATCGCACTTCATTTCTGAAGTGACATGTCTCAATTCTGCCGCGTGCGCTCCGGCGAAGCACCAAACCTCATCGACTGAACGGTTCAGCTCACACGACAGGCAAACCCCACTGGCTTCGGCCCGTTGCTCAATGGATTGCCGGAACCTACAGTTCGGGCATTGAAACCAGAGAGCCGGGGCCTTGGCCGGGGCCGGAGCCGCGGGGGAAATGGACGAATCCATTTGGGGTGAATGTCTTAAGGTAAAGCTCTATGAAGAGCTACCGACAGTCAAGCAAATACTAGGCGTACCTAGTATTGCCCCACTCCGTAGGAGCGGTAATCGCAACAAAAAGTTACGACTGAGGGAAGCGCTTAACGGAGCGCGAGCCGGGGGAGAGGGTGTGTGCGCCGGGGCGCGTGAACGAGGGGGCGCCGGGGCGCGAGAGCGAGGGCGCGGGAGCGCGAACGAAATGGCTTGCAGCAGAGCTGCAAACCAGGAAGACGGGTGACGCGAAGGTGGCGTCAAGGGGGGGGAGGGTCGGAGGTGGTGGAGAGGAGAGGAAGAGAGAGGAGAGTTGAATTCGAAAGACTGACTGAGGGTTGTGGGCGCAAGCGGCGCCATTCCCAATCGGGACGACCACCTGCCCGGAGGCAGGTGCGGGTTCCCGTCGGCCAAACAGTCCAGCGGTACTCCTGGAAAACACCACACGAGACTGCCGTCTGCTCAGGTCAAAACAACATCCACGCTGGATACACCAAACACTGGCAGAGGCTGCAACTCTTTCTACCCGAAATTCCCTCCAATCGATACAGTGAGTGTACAGGTAAGAAAGCTCCATTTCCTCATCTGCTGTACTGAATTAATGCTCCCTGGACACGGCTGTGGTGCAACGAAAGCTTCCTGGCCTCGACCGTGGGTGGCGGTGGATGGACGCTCCCAGGCCACAGCCGCGGCGCTGAATGGATTCTACATGGAAGCAGTCATGGCCAAATGGCGGCTCTCTGGCTCGAGGCGCCCATCTTCGAGATGACAGCAGAAAGGCATTCTTTGCTACTGGTATCCGACCTTTCCTTTGCCCGAAAAGATGGCTAACGGGATCGGTCCACAGGCCCTGGTTGCCCGTCAGTATTTCGTGATTCCCGCTCGGAAACGCCCCATCACATTTCCGACCGTTCAGTTCCACCTATTTGCGCTTCATGCTCCTCTTCAGGCATTCGAGGGATATTTTGACAATGACATGAGAGGAATAGAAGGCTAGAGGCAAGCCGATGGACAAAGAAGGAAGGGAAAGCTATTTGCTGGACAAAGCGATGAAACCAGCCCGCACATATGCCTCTGATTGCCCATCGGTGGTTTGCGTGCTGGGGAGCCACCTACCACATTTCCATCTCTTCAACCCTACCTTGCACTCATGTACATCTTCATCAAGCAAGCCAGACCATCAAAGGATGGTATGCCAAGAACCTGAGTGGCAAGTAGGGCGAGCGACGAGCCGACAATTGAACGAGGAAAGGTAAGTTGTTTGCTCCCACACACGCCTAGCATGGCTTCGGCATTACTCGCCAATCCAATTTTATCCGCTTTCTTTTTATGAGATGATTGGGCGAAAAGGTAGCTTTCATTGCGATGATGGTGCTGCTCAAACGGGAACGTTTGGGCAACTTGATGATGTCTATCTAGGCGGTGAGCGCGTATGCATTCCGCCCCGCCGATGCTTGTCTGATATTACGGTACGCTCCCTTGCTCTCTCCCGGACTTCCGTCGGATGCTGCCAAGGAACGTCTGCCCCTACATGTTGTCGATTAGTTAATCCAAACCCATCATGTCGACGTGCAAGGAATCATCTTCCCGTTGGAAAAGTGAATCGGCTGGTCCGTGCTTGCGTCTTCATCGCCTCAGCTGCAAAGAACGACTCGCAAGCAGAGCGCCTGCAGACTGTGCTCTGGCCACCACACCACCACCGGGTTTCCGACCACTTTGTCCATGGCGAGCACTGCGGGATACTCAGTAGCGGAGTTGGGAGGTCTGCAGATAAGCCTCGGGGTCAGTTGTCTCGTGGTCGGTCGCTGGGACCAATTGCTGCCGAATATGAATGTATCCCTCCCATCTTGTTCCAGACCACGACCCACTAATGGATGACATATAGCCGATGAACTGACTTGAAGCCCAGCCCCCATCCAGCAAGCGCCGTCACCAGAAGCCAGGTCGAACGGGCCTCATGACTGGATGCGACTCCAAGCCTGCCATATGTACCGAGAAGCATAGGAAAATTGTGCCGTCGTGGGTGTGTTTCTCTGGAACATGAAGGTACATTGACTTGTAGGGGATCTTCGCATTTCTACTGCGCCACTGGTAAGCCAATGAAAAAAAGCGATTGAACGACAGCAGGTCTCTGCGCGCCTGGGAACTTGTCTTGCCCAAGCGCCAGGAGAATCGCCGCGCATCTTACCAAACGAAATGCCTGCACGCTGCCATCAGTAGAATCCAAGGCCACGCTTCGCAGAAGTCCCTTTTCATGTTTCAAACCTCATGCGCGCTCTTTGGACTCAGATTCTCAAGCCCGGGACCATGAAGAGAGTCCACTACCTTTCCACCTCACGGTATGTAGACGAAGTTTTGTCCTAAGGCCCAAGACGTGGGTGGTCGATCGTTCTGCTTCCAGTCAAATACTCGATGTCTTCCATCAGCCTCTCCGCGACCCTTCCATCGGATCCCTGGACCCTTCAACTTCGATGTGTCCTACGGTTCTTCGCGCCAAGTCTTGCCGAGATCGACACGCCAGAGCAGGCGTCTTCGCAAGAGCAAGTTGTCCGCCAGCGACAGGAATCCCAGGATTGGCAATGTCTCGAGATGCCATCGTATGACGGACGCATTTGAAATCGGAATGCGGGAGCTGTTCGATTCATGGGAGCACGCCGTCCGTGAGTTGAATTTTGGTGGAACTAGCGATTGAAATCGCGACGCAGACGGCAAGAAGTGTCGCCGTGTCTGCTGGCGAACAGTTTCCAAGGAAAGAAAGAGTCGAGCTGACAGACCGGGATGCGATTGCATGCGCCGGATCGAAAGTCGAGCCGACTTGGGAAGGCCCCCTGAGAACAGAGTCAAGAAACTCCATGGGCGCGATGCTTCTATTCTTTTCCTCTTTGCACCTCTCACTACGTTCTGGAAATCGTCAAGGCATTCGTGTCTTGCGCGAGACATCCAGAGCAGTGAAGAGGTAAATTCCATCGTTTCGTTATTTTCCGCCCTCTCGCCCTCTCGTTCTCCTTGCCGCTCTCCGCCCGGTTTCGCGCACCGTTAAGCGCTCTCCCCAGACGCAACCTTTGTTGCGGTTACCACTCCTACGGAGTGGGGCAATACTAGGTTCGCCTAGTATTTGCTTAACTGTCGGTGACTCTTCATAGAGTTCACCTTAAGACATCATCTCCAATGGACTCGTCCATTGCCCCCCGCCGTGAGAACGGCTCTGGTAGGAAGACCTACCCTGAGCAAGCCGCAAGGCCTGCCAAGAGGGTGAGGTCGTCGTCGGCGAACAAGGAGAACGACGACGAAGACTACCTCTACGTGGCTGACGGCGATGCCGACTACCACTTTGAACTTCGCGAGGACGTCCAGCCGAGGCGGTCCTCGAGGATCGCTGCTCAACCCCTGACCTTGAAAAGTCCGAACCAGAGGCTTTCTCGTCCTTTCAGGGTGCCCTCGAGGTTGGCTGCTCCCGGTCCGGCGCTGTCGACTCCGTCGCGTCCTCCCACGCCGCGTCCCGCTCCCACCTGGCATTCGGCTGTTCCCACGCCGGCTCCTTCGGCTTCGTCGAATGCTCCTGCTCCGTCGGCCGACAACTTGATTCGGCAATCAGAGGACGACGACGACGACGACGAGCCTCCCAGGAGGCCGTGGGGCAGGACGAGTGTCTTCCTCGAGATGGACGAAGACAAGGACGAGGAAGACGAGTCTCCGAGGAGGCCTTCGAGGGCGGGCCGAAAGCGTCTCATCATTGACATTGTTGGTGAGCAAGAGCAAGGCATGCCCGCAGAGGCCGGAGACCCCGTCGGGAACGATGGACTTCCCGAGGACGATGGACCTGCCGAGGACAATCGACCTGCCGAGGACAACGAGCCCGACTGGTTTGCCATGGTGGAGCAGGACCAGGAAGCTCACGGCGCTGTGGATGACGACAACGACGATGTCGAGCCTGAGGAAGACGACGACGAGAACGACAGCGACGGCGACATCGACGACGTCGACCAATCCAACGTCGGAGATGGCGACGATGAAGAGGACAATGATGCCTTCGCACTGTCCCCTGCTGTTCGTCGCCAAAGGGCAAATTTCGTCCGCAGAATGGAGAATCTCAAGATCAACATCGGTGAGCCCGCTGAACAAGGAGTATCATACACTGACATTCTGCAGAAGAGGGCACACCTCCACTATTCACTGTCCATCGAAGCCTCAACTCTGAAGCAAATCATCATGCGTCCTGAAAACGGCGACGGTCCAGTTGGTGCAACAAGATTTTTCATGTCATTTCTTCGGTACGTCAATGTTGACCACCTGGTTGACCATTTGGTGGGACAGCTTCCGGATGCTTCGGTCAACGTCCTCGGAGACGGAAATGGGCTTACGGCACAGAAGATCATGGACCTGCCTCGTCTGCCAAATGAGGAGATGTGCTTGACTGGGGTTTACCTCGGGCTTATCGAAGAGGACGGTCTCTACACTGGCTCCGCTCGTTCTGACTTTGGTTTCCTCTCACGATTCTGCCAGTATGACCGAATCGCCAAGGGTGGCCTGAAAGCAGCACTGCCTTTTGAAAGAGCCATCGCAGGGCACAGCGACAACGTCAACATCCGCGCCCTGTATGCATCACCGGTGGCGTCCACTCCGGCCATATACACGCTGTGCTACGAGACTTTGATCATGATTCTCGTGGACTCTGTGATGCCCATCTCCGAGAATATCAAATTTCTGCCAAGTCTCCATGGAGAATGGTACAAAGAGGCGGTGGGCGCTATTCGTGAACTGTTTCGCCCCTCCCCATTTCAAGGCCATGGCTTGAATCGAGTTTGGTCAATAGCGCAGTCTGTGCCCAGACAGTCCATACGCTACCTTCAGAACACGACGTGCAACAACTGCCACGTGTTGTGGACGCCAGAGACAAGACACAGCTGGGTCGACGGCCAGGTCCTCTTTGCCTGGAGATGCGCCGCTTGTGAGTTCTACCTCTGGAAAAGAGGCGTTCCCCGGCCAGTGAAGTTTCAGGTCAGAAAGCAGAGACTGGCAAGAGCAAGAGCGGCAAAACTCGACGACGTGTGTCCGAGCTGTACGGGTACCTTCGATCATTGGAACCTCGTCCGTTTCCAAGAGGAAGACTTTTTGGTTTGCGACAAGTGCAAAGGATTCATCAACCAAAAGAATCGATTCATGCGGCCGGACGATCATCGTTATGGCGACTACAAGTACCCTGACAAACCAGAGGATGGACTTTGTGTCAGCTGTCTTGTGCAGCCCTGCAGGACAATCGTCAAAATCTCTGGGATAGAGCATTGGGTGTGTGGCGCCTGTTTCAGTTTTCGTGATCGAAACCAGCGCCTGAAGGTGGCGACAGACCCCGGCCATAGGGACTACGGTCAAATTCCCGCCAGTGGTGAGTGCCCCAGTTGCTTGAAAATCTTCTCACATGACAAGGAAAGATGGAGCTCGGTGGACAAGGACGGCTTCAAAGTCAAGGTCTGTGGCAACTGTTATCAATTTACAAGGAGTAATCAAGGGCGATTCAAGACAGCTGCCAACAGGGGCCACAGAGATTGGGTGGCCCAGTGGCCCAAGAATGATCGCTATGTTCCAGTCAGTCAACTGCGACAGTCTTGAAGCTCGCGATGTCCATGTAGTGCGGAAAATATGAGATTGGTTTTATTCTATATTCAGGAATGAAAATGTGATCTTCTTTGTTCCTTGACTCGTGTTGCAATATGCCCAAATGTGCGAGTTTTCAGAGACGAGACCTGATATTTGTAGTTAAAAGGGATTGGTGTGGGACACAGAGGTTTCTGAAGAGATGGACCGAATCGCTGGCGTAAGCAGCCTGTACGCTATCACTGATGTTCTTCCCCTTTGATTCCCACCTCTACCTTGTTTTACCCGCGCGAGCAAGCGACAAGAGATACTAGGAACCCCCAGGCTTTTGCGTGGCCAAGGAAGGTATGATGGAAGAAAGCGGGATAATGGATCCTCCCGAATCACCGCCCGAGACACCACAGACAGGTACCTCAATGTTTGCTGTCACGCTCTTGCGAAGGGGCCTCAACGATCTTTCTGCTGTTCATGTTCCTTGTCTAGACACCCATCTACTTGGTCGATCAATCGGCCGATTTCATTTGAGAAATTTCGTAGAAGTATTTGTGGCCATATTGATTACTTGAATGGAATCACTTGAAAGTTTGCTGGCCGTACTCTACCGTACCATGCCCTGGTAACACAGCCACTGCCTTGGGGCAACGGCGATGGACGAGATGATGGACCCAGTGAACGAAGCGGGCGGATGAGGAGGAAAACGTGGGAAAGGTCGTGGCAACCTCGCATTCAAGGTGGTCAGACTCGACGAGTTCGGGGTAGCTGTCGAAAAATGATTGACCCATCCTAGCGCTTGCCGTGGATGTACGGTCAGACTTGGAGGGGTCAGGGGGTGTCATTGAAAGAGGCAGTATAGCTGGAGCTCGTCATTCTCGGCCAGTCTTCTTGTTAGTGGAGCTTCTGACCGATGGACCAACGCTAGATGCACCCGGCTCACGACCCCAAGCCAAATAAGTTGACTGAAGGTTTTAGTAAATCAATCAGCACATCAATCAGCACATCAAGCAGTGGACCAAGCAGCCATTGACGTGGTCATAGAAGCTGCTTTCCAGGCAGCAAACGAAGGGGTCAAGGTATAAAGAGCGGCTGCAGCGGCAATGGCAGAAGTGGAAATAAAGTAGTAGATTCCAAGCACGGTGAGCCGCGGATTGCCTCCTATTCTGAGAGATGTAGATATATTTTACTCCAGACTATAGACGTAACATCTTATCCTCCACCGCTTGCCTTTGGTCATGAAGTGACTTTTTTGGAGATCCTCGTCTTGGGAGTTTCGCCTCGCGGAGCCATTCCTATTTTTGAACTCCTCTCATGGACTTCGGTCCTACCACTTCCTTCGCGTCGTGGGGCGATTTCATCATCGCTTTATAGCCGCTGGCCTTCCAGTTAGGGTCGGCTTTGACATCACTTTGGATTTCGGTCCCACCACTTCCTCCGGGTCGTGGGGCGATTCCCTTCGAAGTTGCTTTGTTCTTTGGCACCCCATTTCGGGGCGACCATCCTCTCTCTCTCTCGCTTCATGAACTTCGGTCCTACGAAGTAGCGGTGGCGTCGTCAACAGCGTTTCACCTACTACATTTTCTCTTCACCACTGCCTACGGGTCGTGAAGCGATCTCCCAGGTCCTGCCTAGAGATCGTCTGTAAAGCCGGTGGCTCTTCATAGAGTTTTACCTTTTACATCAATTTTTTTCATGGGCTTCGGTCCTACACTTCTTACGGGAGGAAGGCGATTTTTTAATCGCTTTGACAGTCGCTGACCCTCCAGTAGGAGTCGGCTTTCAACACAACTCTGGAGTTCGGTCCTACCACTTCCTTCAGGTCGTGGGGCGATTTCCTCGGAGGTCATTTTTTGGGGGCGGTGGAGGGGAATCACTTGATGGGTTCGGGTTTAGCCATCCCTTACAAAATCGGCACTTTACTCCCTTTTTCCTCTTTTTCTCTCTCTTCCCCCCTTCTACAAACCCGCACTCAAACAAAATGGTCAAGAAATGGTCATTGACAAGCTATTCGGCCTCGGCCAGCGGTGTGCTTCCTGCCGACCTGACCTGCACGCCAGCATTCCTCCGAAACATCGCCAGGAACTCACGGCCAATTCGCGGAGTCCAACACTAGAGACGACTCGAAACGTCTACCGAGGAGAGAGATGGCGAAAGCTTCACGGGATGGATGCGGAGAACGAGAGAGGTCTCACGGAGCAGTCGCCACGATCTTCGGGCTCTTCGAGAACGGGGGGATTCTCGGCCCAGGAGAAGGGCGGAGAGGGGGAACTTGTTGGTAAAAGAGACCCGAGGTCAGCCTGATCCCGCTCCAGCTTTGGACGCAAATGATGTTAAATCAAAAGTCTTCAGCATGGAAACCTATCCCAACCTGCCGCAGGTGTACGCGTACAAAAGCCGCGATAGCCAGACGTTGGTCGCACCCGGTCACCTCGAACTAGCGGGGTCGTCTCCATCTTACCGCTCCTCTACGACATACGCTTCACCGACATCCGAAAACAATCTGCTCGCCAAGCGGAGTGCGGTGCTCAGGCTCAGCACAAGAATGGTGTTTGGCCAGTTGGTGTTGTCCTTGAATATCAACTTGGGCTTCGAGCTCCATTCGCAGTGGGTGCATCTCGACATTCGCGTCGGCTCAGACTCTGGGTACTGGGACTCTGATGACGGATCAGAGATGGTTTGATGGTAGACTGGTGTGCTGGTGGTGCAGGGTGTACGTTCTGGCTTTTCCAATGTTTCCTGGGGTCTGTGTCTTGTTTTGTCGGCGTTGGGGTTTAGACTGCTGCTGGCGCCACTTTGCGGGCGGGGCGTTCGCTCTTAGATAGCTGAGACGTCAGATCCGACGAGAGAATCGAACGCTTTCCAACGTTGACTGCTTCTTCGCGCACTACCATCACCACCTGTACGATGAGCAACAAAAGCGCCTCCACACTGGTCCCTAGGAATGTCAGGCCAGGCCGACAGGCATTCTTCTTCCACATCCTGCCAAGGCAGAAGCGTGAATGAAAAAGTAGAGGGACCGCTTATGCAGCGGTCTTTTTGTTCCAAAAATTGCGCCCCCAGCTGTTGAAGAAAGAGGAAAGAAGAGAGGGAAGGCGGAGGTGGAAACAGCGTGGAAGGCGAAGGGAGGGAAGCCATGAGGCCAAGGTGCCGATTTTGGTGGGAGAGCTGAACCCGAAGAGAAAATTTAGACCATTGAAATGGCCTGCCGTGGAGAAGTCAAGTGGAGAGCTGGATGGAGAGCTTTTATAGACAGCCCCCAGGCGACTTGGTTGCGCCTGCGCTAACCTTGGTCAGGCAGCTGGCCGGCTCAACCGGTTTCGACTTTGTCAAGTCTGATGGATGAGAGAGGCCAAAGGTCTAGGTAAGGTACATAGGTAGGAATTGTACCGGTAGGTCGGACCGGGAGGGGGCGCACAGATGCACGGGCCTGCGCACTACGCCCGATTAGGCAATATCTCGAACCTCAACACCACTTCGATAGTCTGTACGTCTGTGCCTGCGCGGCGTCCAAGCAAGTATACTGCGTGTAGAAGCATTGGTTTACACCCTATTGAGCTCAAAAACACTGTAATAGCTAGCTTATTGGCTGTATTCCAAAGCCAATTCGAAAATATGCATTTGCTGTCTGAACGAAGCTCCCCCTTGACCCCCTTTACATCTAAACACCAAGCCACTCTCGAGAACTTTCTCCTGGGCTTTGAATTCAGTAAGTACGGCGAAAAGGTGGTACCGGGGGTGCCTCTTCCGCGTCTAACGTAGTGCCAACGACCGCGCGGTAGCCCAGGTCCACCTTACCGTGCGGTTGCTTCTGCCAGGTGAGGCTATGGACCATCCAATTTTCGTCGTTTCTGTCGGGCCAGTCCTCACGTGCATGAGCACCACGAGACTCTTTGCGGTTCGCAGCGGCAACGGCAGTCTGGGTGGCGCAGGTCAAAAGGTTCCTCAGCTCGAGGGCCTCGACGAGGTCGGAGTTCCAGATCATGCTGCGGTCCTTGATTCCGAGCTGAGAGTAGGTGGAATCCACCTGGGCAATCTTCGCAACGCCCTCGTCAAGGGACTCCTGGGTCCGGAAGACGGAGACATCCGATTGCATAGTCTTTTGCATGGCCAGGCGAATCTCGTGTGTTGGCTTGGGGCCATCCGCAGTACGAACCTGGTCGACAACGGCAATCGAGTCAGCGCCAGCGTCAGCAGAGATGGGCTCGTGTTTCTTGCCGGGGCTGGATTTGTCGCGGATGGTGTGGGAAACGGCGCGACCAAAGACGATCAAGTCGAGAAGAGAGTTGGCTCCGAGGCGGTTGGCGCCGTGAACAGAGACACAAGCAGCCTCGCCGCAAGCGTACAGACCGTCGACAACCTTGTCGTTGCCCTTCTCGTCCACAGTAAGGACCTCGCCAGTCCACTTGGTGGGGATACCACCCATGTTGTAGTGGACGGTGGGGAGAACAGGAATAGGCTGCTTGCGAACGTCGACACCGGCGAAGATGGCAGCGGTCTCAGAGATACCAGGAAGACGCTCGTGGAGAATCTCAGGAGGCAAGTGACTGAGCTGGAGGTAGATGTGGTCTGCGTCCGGGCCTACGCCGCGGCCTTGGCGCACCTCCAGCGTCATGGAACGGGAGACGACATCGCGACTGGCCAAGTCCTTGGCGGTCGGGGCATATCTCTCCATGAAGCGCTCACCCTCGGAGTTGAGGAGATATCCACCCTCTCCTCTCGAGCCCTCAGTGATCAGACATCCAGCGCCGTAGATACCAGTGGGGTGGAACTGCACGAACTCGAGATCCTGGTTGGGAAGACCGGCACGTGCGACCATCGCCATGCCGTCACCCGTGCAAGTGTGGGCAGAGGTACAGCTGAAGTATGCGCGGCCGTAGCCGCCAGTAGCGAGAACAGTGTGGTTGGCGAGGAATCTGTGCAGGGTTCCGTCTTCCTGGTTGTATGCAATGACGCCCTTGCACTTCCCGTCCTCCATGATCAAATCGGTGGCGAAGAACTCGATGAAGTACTTCGTATTGTGTCTCAGAGACTGGCCATACAAAGTATGCAGTAATGCGTGCCCTGTGCGGTCTGCAGCCGCTGCGCATCTGTAGGCCTGTCCTCCTTTTCCGTACTCTCGGGACTGTCCGCCAAAGGCGCGCTGGTAACTGAGTGAAAAGTTAGCTTAGTCCGTTCCCACCCGCTCTTCCATACTCACATCTTGCCGTCATCGGTTCTAGAGAAAGGGCAGCCGTAGTTCTCGAGTTCGTAAACACTAGCTGGCGCTTCACGCGTCATGTAGTGGATAGCATCCTGGTCTCCCAACCAGTCCGATCCCTTGATAGTGTCGTACATGTGCCATCTCCAGTCGTCCTCGTGCATATTACCCAGGGCAGCATTGATACCGCCCTGCGCAGCTACGGTGTGCGATCGCGTAGGGAAAAGCTTCGAGATACAGGCAGTGTTGAATCCAGCCTCCGCGAGACCGAAAGCGGCGCGAAGACCAGCACCACCGGCACCAATGACGAGAGCATCATATTCGTGATCTATGACAGGGTACTTGGTGCCAACGTGGGGCGAGGCCTCCTTCGCACGGAGCGGATCGGTGGTGATGATCCTCGAGACAGGTCTTGACGAGGAAAAGGCGCGGAACTGGGGGCGAGCGAGTCTCGCAGTCTACAAAAACGACAAGTCAGTCAGAGTCGCGCATCTAGTCGTGGATATTGTGTCCAGATTGGCAAAGCAGTGGTCTTGTGGAAAGGGATACCAGAGGCAAGTCTCTCAGCAAAGTCTATGATGCTCCGATATTGCCCGCGGGGTGCACGTCGCAAGAGAAGAGAGGACCAGCGCAACAACGTAACCTGGGTTCGGAAGGACTGTGGAACTCACCTGTGCCTTGGAGGCTAGCTGCCGCAACCTAAGGGCCGACATTGTGGGCAGAGGGGTGGAGTGGAGAGGATGGAGGTTTGTAGAGGCCGGGACGTCTTTGGTGCATTCGATACACTAATGGCGCATTTCCCTACGCCCACAAACGCGGTTGCTCTGATTGGTCAACGGCCATGCCTCGGCTACAATCGACCGGGAGCTTGCGTCTGCACGCCTCGATCCTCGTGCCAAGTCATGAAGAAAGACAAGCCTCTGGGTACATCTCGCCGACCATGATACTTTCACAGGTATTCCGCAACGCCTTTGGCTTGGGTGGTCGTAGTTTGCATCGTTCGACAGCATTCCGGTCCATTATCGTCGTTTGCACACCGGAATCAGCTTTCCCACCATCATCACCGAAGGCCGAGCAAACCCCTAAAGATCTGTGCCGCTTTCAGTCCAGTGAGCAACCTCAGCATTCCTTACCAACGGGTTTCGACTCTGGTTTCACAATATGCGGCTGGGCCAAGCTTTTCTTGGTTAGACGCCTGGAGAATTGACATTCATTATGTTTATGCGCTCAAGCTGAGCTCAGCACTGAGCAGTCATAGAGAAAAACTCCTTTGACCTCATTACCCACACAAAACGTTGGAATCGTCATAGCGGTTTTTCATGGTTTCCATCACAGGGACATCAGGTCTCCTTTGCACTCTTCAACATGACCTCATCGCACAAACGGAAATCATCATTGCGGTATTTCATGGTATCCATGACTTTCTCATTGTGTATCTTTTGGATGTGACGCGTGCTTTTAGCTACTGCTTCACCGAAACGAACATGGATAACGCCAGTGCTACCGCCAGCCCTTCATAAACAAGATGCAAAACCAGACCAGAAAAGAAGAGAAACACCTTAAGCGGAGACCTGGAGGTCCTTCTTGAGGGTGCCCATGATTTGCCTCTTCTCGGCAGGGGTCTGGTAAGCACCGTGACCGAACTTGGACGAAGTGTCGATCCACTTGAGGTCGACCTTCTCGAGGGCCCTACGGCTGGTGTGGACGAACATCGACTTGCGGAGAGTGACGACCCTCTTCTTGACACCGGGGATGCAGCCCTTGAGGAGGAGGAAGTCGTTCTTGACCTCACCGTAGCGGACGAAACCACCCATGCTGAACATCATGTTAGCGATTGCCTTGTAGGTTGGCTACCTGGTGAACTTACGGAGTGATGGTCTTCTTGGAGACGTCGAACTCGGTCGAGGCGTTGCCAGCGTCTTCACCCTTGCCGATGCGGTAGATCTTGTGGTTGACGGAGGTACGGTGGTGGTAACCCATTTGACCAGCACGGGCAACGGTCCACTGGACGTGGGACGGATGCCAGGCACCGATACAGGCGACCTTCCTGAGACCCTTGTGCGTCTTCCTCGGGAGCTTCTTGGTGCCCCACCTGGAGGTGACACCGTTGAAACCGTGGCCCTTGGTGACGGCGATGCAGTCAATCATCTCATCCTGCTCGAAGATGGAGGTGATGTCGACGGGCTTCTCGAAGAGACCCTGGGCGAACTCGACCTTGTCGGCGATGCTGCCACCGTTGACCTGAACCTCCATGAGGTGGGCCTTCTTCTGCTTGAGAGGGGTCTTGGAGATCTGGGTGTGGGCAAGGACGCGGACGACGGTGCAGTACTTCTTGATGCGCTCGAGCTCGCGGGTGATGCTCTTGCCGCTGTTGTCGGCGTACTGCTTGGCGTACTTGGTGAAAGCCTTCTTCTTGCTCTTGTACCAGTTCTTGTAGAACCTCCTCTTGACCTCGTCCGACAAGTGCTCGGCCCAGACGGTGGTGAGCGAGCGGAGACCGCGGGGAGTCTCGATGTAGCCGACGACACCAACGACGACAAGCTGCAAATTTGTAAGTACGGGTCACTGTGATGGTTTCGATGGCGGTCGATTGTACGTACGGGAGGAGTCTCGACGACAGTGCAGGCCTCAACAATCTCCTTCTTGTGGTTCTTGGCACCGGGACGGTCCAGGTCGCGGACGATGGTGGTCATGCCGGCCTTGTAGCCCATCGAGGCGGTGAGGTGGACGGGCTTCTTGGAGTCGTCCTTGGGGAAGCTGTATTGTTGCCCATGTTAGCTCTCATGCCCAAAATCCGGGGTGCTCGACCAGTGCCGCGGGAGCGCTTTGCGTCCAATTCTTCGCGGGGCTGACGATTTCGACTGGTGGATCGCCCGGGCCCGTCATATCCATCTCTTTTGGTGTGCAGCGCTCCCGGGTCGGAATTGCGAAAGTGTGAACGAGGGCCGAACGTACCTCTTGACCTTACCCCGGTGACGGGCAGCCCTCTTACGGGGCAAGAAGGCCAGCGAGCCGTGGCGAGGCGCCTCGAACTTACGGTGGGACATTTTCGCGGTAAGTCGAGGTTGGTTGTCGTCGTGTCGTCGTCTCACCGGAGAGAGTTCAAGAGAAAGTGGACTTGCTCGAATTCTACGAGTGCGTCTAAGCGAGTGGTCCGTGCATGGTGGGATCACGTGCCATCGCCCCTTCCCCGGCCGTGACGACTGGAGTTACGTCAAGCATCGTATGGATGCTGCCAGCAGCCCAGGTGTCGAAAAAGTGAGCATCTTTTATTCCAGCTGCTGTAATGAACGACAGTCCCCTAAGCCCATCTGTGGTGACGGCAACAGCTCCCCAAGCATTACGTTGATAGCGGATGACTGCCAGCAGCTTTTGGCAACGAATGCTCCCTGCCGGCTGGCGTTTATTCATGGTTCTTGTCAATTCTGACAGGCAGGTGAGCATTTCGAGGCTCTCAAGTAGGTTCAATTATTTGTTGATGCAGCGTCCTCGTCGCTGCGCATCAAGCTCCCTCATTGCTCTGGCAAAATTTGGAACTTCCCCAGGCAATGGACGGTACAAGAACCTCGTAGCTGTATATTCTACAAGATTGGGTTTCGACATTCATCATTGCTCGCCTTTTCAATTCACAGTTGATGCTGGATGCTGCTCTCGGGTTCCCGTTGCGTGCACCACAGGAGGTTGAGTCTTTGATCTGGCTGCCTCATATGGCGTCATGCAAGACTGCCCACCACCAGGCACAGATTCGGCCTGAAAACAAAGAACAGCCATCCCAAGTGACTACGTGGACGCGTACGAGGGCTGTCAGGCACAGGGTAAGCGCTGGTGATGCTTCCACGCGCCCTCAGGCTTCCGCTACGTCATATGCACACGACTGGAAGAGACTAGCACAACGGGCACAGTGACTTTTCGGAGTGCAAAAGTACGATGGGAGATTGACGGAGCAAAGCGCAAATGTTCACGGCAAGCGCTCGATTCATTGACGTGCAAGAATCTGACGTGTGGTCGTGGGTGCACCTCAGGGCAGAGAGGCTTGGCAGAACAGTCAGCCAGTGCCGCCGCCAAACCTGACGGGAGCCAGCCAGTCCAATCCCCGCTGCACCCAAACATTAACCTCACGCCCGTCCCCAGACCCGACTATCTCCGTACGTAATTGACCTCTGCTGGCCTTTGCTGCCGTCGACTCCAGCTCATCCTCGTCCCAGCCGGAGAGACGACGCCTCCGCCGGCCGCGCCTTTCCCTGCCCTCGACACTCATTCTACGGTGACGCGCCCAGCCCTAGCCGCTTTCGTCCAGCCGTACTCCGCTGGGACATTGCCTCAACGCCCTCAACAGCACCGCTAATACCCTCCGAAGCCCTCGCGGATCCCCTCGAGCAGCTTGTCCTTCCGCTGCAGACCTTTTGTGCCCACGTCTCCGACACCGTCACCGCCTTCTCGACCTCGAACACCAGTTGGCGCAGCTTGGAAAAGATGGTAGAAGCAGAGGGCAACCCCACCACGTGGAAGTTCACTCAGTAAGCAAGCCCCTACAATACGCGGTCCGTGGTGTTTGCCCCGGAGCAAAACAAGTCACGACCCATCGCTCAAAAATCTCGCCCTGAGCCTTGAACCTCGCTGCTTGGATCGTTCTTGGCTGCCCCTCCGTCATGGACAAACAACCCGGCCCTCACACACCTGCAGCGGCTAACTGGACGTTAACCAGGTGTTTCGGTGACAAGGGAGATGTTGAAGATATCACGGAAGGTTTGTGTTTAGACCGTCGAGTCCTTTTTCTCCTCGCTTCGGCTTTTTCTTAGGTTCACGCTTATGCTGTCTTCATTTCGCAGCTGACGTCAAGTCCAAATCAGCCGATATCATATCTACCGTCGAATTCGATGAAACGGGTGATTATCTGGCCACGGGAGACAAAGGAGGTAGAGTCGTGCTGTTCGAGCGCAATAGGACTGTACGTGTTCAGCCCCTCGCCTACCCGCGCGGCTGACCGTTTCTGCAGAAGAAGACTTGCGAGTACAAGTTCCACACGGAGTTTCAATCACACGAGCCCGAGTTCGATTACCTCAAGTCCCTAGAGATCGAGGAGAAGATCAACAAAATCAAGTGGTGCAAGCGCCAAAACCCCTCCCACTACCTCCTCTCCACCAACGACAAGACGATAAAGCTATGGAAGGTCTTTGAGAAGTCCCTCAAGGTTGTGGCCGAGAACAACCTATCGCAAGAGTTGACGCCAGCCGGCGTCCCAAGCGCTGGCGGTCCTGTGCAGCGCCCTCGCTTCCGCGGCGCCCATGATCTCAAGCTGCCTCGCCTTACTCTTCACGACACGGTCGTCGCCGCGGTACCTCGCAAGACCTACGCCAATGCGCATGCATACCACATCAACAGCATATCGGTGAACAGCGATGGGGAGACGTTCATTAGCAGCGATGATCTTCGGATCAATCTGTGGAACCTGAACATTCAGGACCAGAGCTTCAACATTGTAGACATCAAGCCTGCAAACATGGAAGAGTTGACGGAGGTCATAACTGCGGCCGAGTTCCACCCCGAGTCTTGCAACTTGTTCATGTACGCCAGCTCCAAGGGAACGATCAAGTTGGCCGATATGAGGGAGAGCGCCCTGTGCGACCAGCATTCGAAGCGTGAGTGGAAACTTCCGTGGCGATGGAGGTCTTGTCCGCTGACTTTGCGCGCCCAGAATTTGAACAGGAAGAAGACCCGCAATCCCGTTCCTTCTTTTCCGAAATCATCTCCTCCATCTCCGACGTGCGGTTCTCTCGGGACGGCCGCTACATTCTCTCCCGCGACTACCTCACCGTGAAGATTTGGGACGTGAAGATGGAGAACAAACCAGTCAAGACCATCCCTATCCACGAGCATCTCAGGCCGCGGTTATGCGACACGTACGAGAACGACAGTATTTTTGACAAGTTCGAGGTCGTCTTTTCTGGCGACGCCAAGAACGTCATGACGGGCAGTTACAACAACAACTTCATGATCTACCCCTCGGACCCGGACAAGGAGACGGAAGTCGTGCTGCAGGCCGACAAGTCGGCATTCAAAGCTAAGAAGGTTGGAATTCCTACCCCGATGGGTAGCAATGCGTCGACAAGCCCGACTGGCTCGGGCAAGAAGGGCAACTCGAGGGCAGGCAGCCCGGCAGCTGGTGCGATTGGGCCCGGACAGCGGATGAGGAAGGAGACGGACGCGGATCAGATCGACTTCAACAAGAAGATCCTGCACATGAGCTGGCACCCCAACGAGGACAGCATCGCCATTGCGGCCACCAACAACGTGAGTACCTCGTCCCTTGTGGCTTGTGAATTTGGACTTGAGCTGACCAGAGCAGCTTTTTGTCTTCTCCGCATTGTAAGAAGGTTCCAAAGTTGGGTTGTCTCAAAGGCGTTGGTGAAGCCGGGAAGCCTAGGTCCTCCTCTAATCCAGCGATTAATTCCGTTGTTCGCAATGATGCAGCTAGATGGCATTCTCATGAAGTCGATGAGCCAAGACAGTAGAATAGGGATGGGGCGCATCGACGTGGTCTTGAAATGAAACGTAAAAGGGAATAGCTCCAAGTGCAGTGCTCTGTGTGATATTGAACCGCGCAGTTGCTTGACATGTCGTGGGGCTTGGGGTAGACAAATAGAGCAAGACGTCGAGGAGCTTTTCCGCGCTGCATATATTAGTCCTGTACCAATCAACCTAGCGATGCCGTGCCGTTCCGTCGGCGGGTTCTGGCGTGGGTTCTAGCAGGGAGCTTGATGTTCAGCCCTACAGACGGCGAAGAAAAGCCAAGAGGCGCATGGGCATTGCCGACTCGATGCCACGGTAGCCGGATCCTCGCTCACAACTTTGCATTCGCCGCACTCACATCTTAGACAGCCCAGGATGATGGCGTAACAAGAACTGGAAGAGCTACGTACCTCACGCTTTCAACCAGGGTTCGTCAAAATTAGTAAGCACCCTTCTCAAACCACTGGCTCGAGGCCACCTTTTGTGATGTTACCTCTGTGCTCCCCCTCGGTATTGGCATGAAATAGCGGCGATCTCCGACTGCGAGCCCATCCATCTGCTGCCTCCCGTCGAGAAAGACGGCCAGGCCTGCGCGCCAACGACTCGACTCGACTCCTCTCTGACCCTGGCTTCTAGCAGACGAGCAAACCCTTGCCTCTTCGAACCTGGCCGAAGCTTGGCCCTTTCAGCTTTCCATTCTTTTCCCGGGCCCCATTGCATCTTTGGTTTGATCGCAAGAGCGTCCAGTTAGCTAGCATAGACTGCAAGTAATCATAATGCTGCCGCTTGCACCAATTGGCATCACGGCCCTCATCTTTGGAGGATGCTGCTCCAATGCAAGTCTCCCAGCTCACATCACCGCGCGTTCTTCTTTTTGACTAATTTCCTGCAGGTTTACGCCCTCGAGGCAATCGTCAAGTAAGTACGCATGCCACAAGTCTCGACGCATTAACTGACTCTGAGTAGGCGAGAACCAGACAGTGGTATGTACCGCTCGATTCGGCCATTTGGGTTTCATTCTGGATTAACACGCTCCAGGCCTCCTCATAACCCTTGGACAATTCATTCTCACGGTGCTGGCTACCTTTCCAGCTCAGTTTGATTCCAGTCAGCCCTATTTCCTGAAGCGGAGCTCCGTACCCCTTTACAAATGGTACATGAGCGCAGCCATGTTTTTCGCCGTCAACATGTTGAACAATTGGGCGTTTGCCTTCAACATTGCCGTACCCGTCCACATTGTTCTGCGGAGCTTCGGCAGTGCCAGCACCATGACCGCCGGATGGCTACGTGGGAAGCGCTACTCCACTCTGCAAGTGTTTTCCGTGGCACTTTTGACGGTTGGCGTGATAGTCTCTGCTCGTGCCGACGCGGCAGGAAAGGTCAGTCATCGAATAAGCCGAGATTTTATGCGTGCTAGTCTGACATCAACCTCAGGGCAAGTCTGTGAGCACCAAGGGCATCAATTTCTCGGATGCGTCGTTCGAAGCAGGCCTGGTCATTCTCCTAGTCGCGCAGCTCCTGTCTGCGTACATGGGCGTCTACGTGCAAGACATCTACGAGCAGCACGGCAAGCATTGGGACGAGAACTTGTTCTACTCGCATTTCCTTAGCATCCCCTTGTTCCTGCCCCTCCAGGGCACTCTGCGGAGCCAGTTCAATCGCCTGGCAGTTTCGCCGCCGCTGCGTGTGGCCGGAGTCGTGTCATCTTCGTTGCCGAGCTCGGCAGAGAGACTGCTGTCGTCGATGCCCGAGTCTGTTTTCATGTTGTTGCTCAACTCGATCACGCAATTGGTGTGCATCAGCGGCGTCAACCTGCTTAGTGCAAATACGACTGCCGTCACGGTCACGATTGTGCTTAATATTCGCAAGCTGGTCAGCTTTCTCATAAGCATTTGGTTGTTCGGGAACAAGATGAGTGGACAGATGCTCTTCGGAGCGATGCTGGTGTTTGGGGCCGGAGCATTGTATGGATGGGAGTCGACGGTTGGCATCAAGAGGAGACAGGGCAGACAGGCAAAGGAGACGAAGAGCAGGTGACGCAAGCCGGCGAGGAGAAGAGAGCGATAGATGAGATCGGCGTGGCCTCATGCCAATAACAAGAAAGAATTGTGATGGAGACATTCCACGCCGACAGATGCCGCGCGTAGATCCACTCATGTTTCGTGGCGCCACGGACAGCATCCCGGCCGCTAAGGTACGGAAATATGCTTAACGGGACGGCTGGCGGCCAAGACGACGGCGACGGAGGCGGAAGCGGCGGCGGCGGAGGACTGACTGGCTAGCGGATTGCGGCCACGGTAGGCGGCTCTGCATAGATAGTGCGGTGGTGATTGATAAAACAAAGCTCTGGTGTTTGATGTTTCGACGCGGGCGGGCAGCCCGGTGGTGGGGCTCGCCAGGGGAGAAGTGAGAACCGAAGTGACAGCCCAGGGCCAGAAGAGGGAAGCAGGGGGGATCATGTCCAGCAGTCCGGTACGCACTGGCGCGTTCTTTGGCCTCCAACAAGAACACCTAACCTGTACCACCAACACACCACCCTCGCTCACGTCTTGAATTCTTGTCTTCACCATCCTCCTTGGTTCCCTTTTTATTGTTGCCCCGTCCTTGCCCCCTCCATTGTCTGTAAGTCGCCCTCTCCGCCGTCTCCAACATGCGGTCGCGATCCTCTAACCCGTCCTTTTCATCCCAGCTCTCCTCGGCCGCACGTAGCCTGTGGCCCACCATGTCTTCGCCCGCCCCCGTGCGGTATCGCGGCAAAGACAAGCCCAAGCGCTCCGCGACGCCCTCCCTCGAGAATTCGTCCGCCGACAGCAGCGATGCCGACAAGGTCAAGGCGAAACCGAGCCCCTCCAACGGACTCGGCAGGGAGTGGGACTACAAGCTTGCCATCACCGTGATCACGGCCCTGGCATTCATCACTCGTTTCTGGAACATTAGCCACCCTGATCAGGTCGTCTTTGACGAGGTCCACTTCGGCAAGGTGCGTGTCTACAAGTCGGTGGTTTGGAGCTTCGAGGCACCCAGGGATTTTTTTGCGCCGGCCTGAAGCTGACTCGATCTTGACAGTTTGCCTCGTACTATCTGCAGCGGACCTACTTCTTCGACGTTCACCCTCCTTTCGGAAAGCTTCTCTTTGCGTTTGCCGGCTGGCTGGTCGGATACGATGGCTCGTTCCTCTTTGAGAACATTGGCGACTCGTACATCACCAACAAGGTGCCTTACGTTGCATACCGCGCCATGCCAGCTACCATGGGCGCTCTGACTGTTCCCGTGGTCTTTCTTATCATGTGGGAGTCGGGCTACAGTTTGCCCGCCTGCATAACTGCTGCTGGACTGTTGCTCCTCGACAATGCGCATATCGGCCAAACGCGTCTGATTTTGTTGGACGCGGGGCTCATCCTGTCCATGGCCTTGAGCGTGCTCTGCTACATCAAGTTCTACAAGGAGCGCCACGTTCCCTTTACGGTCAAATGGTGGAAGTGGCTCCTTCTGACCGGCGTCTCCCTCAGCTGCGTCATTTCCACCAAGTACGTGGGACTTTTCACGTTCCTCTCTGTCGGTGTCCCCGTTGCGATCGACCTGTGGGACTTGCTCGACATCAACCGTCGTCAAGGTTCTCTTTCTCTGCCTGAATTTGGCAAGCACTTTGCTGCGCGCATGACGGGACTCATTGTTATTCCCTTCCTTCTCTACCTCTTCTGGTTCCAGGTCCATTTCACGATTCTCACGAGGTCTGGCCCCGGCGACGACTTCATGACCCCTGAATTCCAGGAGACGTTGAGCGACAACATCATGACGCAGCAATCTGTCGACATTAGCTACTTCGACGCCATCACCATTCGCCACAAGGAGACCAAGGTTTATCTTCACAGCCACCCAGACAGGTACCCGCTTAGATACGACGATGGCCGCATTTCTTCCCAGGGCCAGCAAGTCACTGGATATCCCCACAACGACACCAACAACCAGTGGCAGATCATCCCTGCTCAGGCTCCGGTAGACACGCCGCGCCCCGTGAAAAACGGCGATTTGGTCCGCTTGCTTCACATGGGCACTAACACGGTTCTCCTCACTCACGATGTCGCTTCTCCGTACTTCCCCACCAACCAGGAGTTTACGACTATTGACCTGGAGACTGCCAACGGCGAGAGGTTCAACGACACGGTCTTTGAGATCAGAATTGAGAATGGCCGCCCCGGACAGGACTTTAAGAGCATGGCTTCTCACTTCAAGCTGGTCCATTTTCCGACCAAGGTCGCCATGTGGACTCACACGACGCCTCTCCCGGACTGGGCTTACAAGCAGGCCGAAATCAACGGAAACAAGGCAGTCCAGCAGTCCAGCAACGTCTGGTACGTTGAAGAGCTTCCGTCTGTTCCGGAAGACAGCCCGCGTCGCGCGCATGAAGCTCGCAAGGTCAAGAAGTTGCCCTTTTTCAGAAAGTATCTCGAGCTGCAGCGTGCCATGTTCTTCCACAACAATGCTCTGACTAGCAGTCACCCGTACTCGAGCTTCCCCATTTCCTGGCCGTTCCTCCTGCGCGGTGTCAGCTTCTGGACGGACAACGACACCAGGGAGCAGATTTACTTTGTGGGCAACCCTCTGGGATGGTGGATTGCTAGTAGCTTGCTTGCTGTGTTTGCGGGTATCATTGGCGCAGACCAGCTGGCCATACGCCGGGGCGTCGATGCGCTTGATGACCGTAAGTTTAATGTTATTGTGTGCTTTGGAGAAGGCTTTGCTGACAAGGGCGCTAGGCACTCGGTCACGTTTGTACAACTCGACAGGATTCTTCTTCCTTACTTGGGCTGCGCACTACTTGCCATTCTTCATCATGGGACGTCAACTCTTCCTCCACCACTACCTTCCCGCGCACCTGGCGTCAGTGCTTGTGACCGGAGCCCTTGTTGAGTTCATCTTCAACATTGAGCCCCCCACGGTCGCCGAGTTGAACGGCAAGAGCAACAAAAAGGGCATGGTCCGCAGGAGACCTGTGCGCGAGAGGATCATCGGACAGTCGATGCTGGCGTCATGGGGCGCCGCTGGCGTGATTCTTGCCGTGGCACTCTGGAGCTTCCTCTTCTTTGCACCGCTCACGTATGGCAAGCCTGGCCTCGACGTGCCACAGATTCTTGCCAGGAAGTGGTTGAACTACGACCTGCACTTTGCCAAGTAGAAACAGTGAGGCGTAGCAGTAGTGGTGAAGCGTGGCAACATGAGAGAGGGTTTTTGGCGTCTGCATAGATGAAGATGGCAAAGGCGATGGTCGCACTGTAAGACGAGTAGGATTCTTCGAGGCAGGGATCCAGTGGCTGCAATGCACAAGGGCGCACGGGGATTGATTCTGTCACATTTTCTATTTTGTAGAGGCTACCTAGGGCGAGCGTGCATGGTTTCGGTGGTAAAAGTTAGCTTGCAAGGGACCAAGGGTCTTGAAGGAAAAGAGACCTCCTGGCAATGCAACTGCATGCAGGGAGCGTTCGTTCACTGCCAGTTACGCCCATCGAGTTGTCGTCCGCTATCGAATTGCGCTTAGAGGCGAGAGTAGCCCTCTGCGATCACATCTCGCTGAGGTAGCAGTTGTCTGCCGTCACGGTTGTGCTGAGGGAACAGTCGTCCGTCTGCAGCTTCTCATCCTCGACAGGAAAGTAGTGGCTGATGGACAGTGTGGCTAGGGATTTTAGGGTGGCTGGAGCTTTGACTTTCCCCAGCCGTGTCGGTTAAGGTACCGGTACCCGAAGCCTCCCGGGTCCCGCCCTTTGAGCTTGAATCAACATCCTCCACAGCAACTTTCTACAAACTGAATCCTTTGTCGCCTCAGAGCTGCTTCGACGTCGGGATTCTCAGCCAGAAACACAGGTGTCCTAGTTTGTACAATGGCATATCCAGTTTGCGTGTCGCACTAACGTCGCCTCAGGAAGCACAGAGTATCCATGTTCACGCCAAAACGTGCGAGCGCGTCTGGTGGGCAGACACGAGGAAGACCATATCGGGGCAACGGCGGCGGCAGCACGCCATCCAGTGGTCGAAAGGGAAGAGCCCAAGGCAGCTTCTACCACGACACTTGGTATTGCGCCTGCAAGCCAAAGCTGCCGGCGAAACACCTGCAGTCCAGGACGTCTAGAAACCCGGGCCGGTGGTTCTTCATTTGTCCGCAGCAGCATAACGAGGAGCAGTGCGGCTTTTTCATGTGGGAGGATGAGGCAGAAGCAGCATCGAAGCGAGGCCCTGATGAGGACAGAGACGGCGGTCCAGAGGATTCCATGACAGCACGCAACCGACACACTCTGGATGAGCGGAACGGGATTCCAACATCGCCCCCGCCGGTATACCAGTCTCAGGCCACGCCCAGCGCCAAGCGGAAATTCCAAGAGGAGGCTGACGGAGGCTTGGAGGACGAGCTTGGCTTCGAGGTCGCTGCCTCGGAGGCATGGCAGCTAGGGCGTGCGATAGCTCCCTTTACCCCACGAAAGGCGAAGAGGAGCAGCACAGGTGCGACGCCAGCGGCAGCACATGAGCTACCAAAAACACCATTATCAGTGAGCAAAACGGTGACGCCAACAAGCAGCCAGCCCTTTCGGACAGCAAGGGACAGGGACATGGCAAGTCCGGCAGGCTCGGGCGACAAGGATGTCGGAGAAACGCTTGTGGGCGAGGTCATGGGGCTGTTTAGGGACCGGCGCGTCGACGTGGGAAAAGAAACGGCCGAAGCGCTTCAGAGCATGCTTCGCAGGCACGTATTACGCGCCCAGGGCATCGCCAGGGGCAGAGAGATTGCTCGGCTGGCGCTGAATGAGAAGATGGCGCTGGTAAGCGAGCTACAGGCGAAGATTCAGACGTTGGAGGCCGAACTGGAGACACGCAAGGCGATTTTGGACAAGATCAGCTGGCAGCGGGAGACGGGGCAGTTTGAGTGACGAGGGGGCCAAGCCAGAAAAAGAAGGACCATGTCGTGAGGGTGGAGTGCCGTGGTACACTGGCTGCGAGGGGCCTGTGCATGGGGTGTGGTGTTTCATGGTGATGACGTGCGTCGAGACGAGACGAGTCGAGTCGAGCAGCGCAGTGGGCGCGTGGAGAAACAGATGAAGAGGATGCAGTCTTTCCCCTGCGTCGACCACAGCACAGCATCAGCGCAAGGCCAGCGACGGGATGAGGTTGTTTGGTTTGGTCTGGTCGGCGGGCGGAGCGGCACGTCAGGCGGGAGGAAAGCTTAGCTTGGGGGCGTCCGGGTGCGGTCCTTGTGCGGTTGCGCGAAAAGTGCGACTGGCTGCCCTGCCACCACGGAATGCGCAGACAATCGTACAAGAATGCTCCGCGCAACCCACCCACGGCATCCACCTCGCTCCCTCTTCACCACACCACCTGCATCACGACCTGCATTGCCCTTGCTGCAGCCCACAAAAGTTTCACTCGGGGTTTCAGCCACATTCCGCTGCCCAGTGCGACCTGGACCTGCACCTGTCCCAAATACCACCCATGCCGGGCCACGCCTCCCACGGCCCTGTCCGCAAGGACACGACCATTTTCATATCTAACCTGCACTGTCCCTCCTGCATCACAAGCATCCAAGAGTCTCTGGCAGGCCTGTCTCCGCCCCCGTCGCATATTTCTCATTCCATCGTCAACCACTGCGTCACCGTCCACCACGACTCCCGCCTGCCCCAGGACCAAATCTTGAAGGCCTTGGACCTCGCTGGCTTCGAGATCCACAGCGTCTTCGACGGCGCTACCCCAGTAAACTCTCCCAGGATCACCTCCTCCTCGGATCAGGATCCCGAGTGGGCTTCTAGCCTCGACCAAGCCGTCCGCTACTGGACACAGTCATGGACTACTAGCAGCAAAGCTCCAACCACCGACACCGAAATGCACAAGCGCGAGAGACACCTTGCCCAATGCGCCCTCTGCGCCGCAGAGGTCAGCCCGGCCGATGCTCCCCAAAAGGTCCACCCTGACGCTGGCGTCGAATTGGACGTCCTCCGCCTTGTTGACAAGAAGGAGGACTACGACATTGAAAAATACAGCATCGACTCTGGAATCTCGAGGTGGAGCTTGGACTCCGTCATAGCCACCGAACCAAAAGCGCCCCAGTCCTTTCAAGCGACGATCGCCATCACCGGCATGACGTGTTCCGCTTGTGTAGCCGCTATCACGCGCATGGTGCAGGAACTCCCTTGCGTCAAGTCCATCGCCGTCTCTCTCCTGACGCACAGTGCCCAAGTTCAGTTCCGGGACAAGGGGAATCTCGATGCCATCATTGGCACAATCGAAGACGCCGGGTTCGACGCTGCTCTTGATAGTGTCGAGGAGATTCAGCAGAATGGCCAGAGAAAGTCCATCATCGAGCCGCCGAATGACAAATGGAAGGCAGTCTACTCCATCGGGGGCATGACCTGTAGCGCATGCACCAACAGCGTCAACGATGCACTCAAGATGGTCGACTGCGTCGACACTGTCGATGTCAACTTGATTTCCAACAGCGCCACTGTTGTCTTTACCGGGAAAGACAATGCGGACCAGATCAAGGAGGCCATTGAAGATGCCGGATTCGATGCGGCCCTGGACAGTGTCCAAGCAGCGGGCCAGGACGAGGTAAGAGATGCCAAAAGGACCGTGTCTATCCGCGTCGACGGCATGTTCTGCCACCACTGTCCTGCTGTTGTCACAGGTGCCATCACGCGCAAATTCGATGGAGCTGTGGTAGTGTTGAAAGAGGCTACGTTTGACGACCCCATAGTCCAAGTCAAGTACGTGCCAAAGGTTCCCACTCTCAGTATCCGGACGATTCTTGCGTGTATTTCAGAGGCCAACTCTGCATTCGAGCCTTCGGTCTACAAACCTCCAACCATTGAAGAGCGCGCTCGGGAGTTGCACGCCAGAGAAAGAAGGAGGATCTTGGTGCGCCTTGCGCTGTCCATCACAATCGCCATCCCCACCTTTGTCATCGGCATCGTCTACATGAGCCTGGTGCCCGAACACGACCCAGGGAAGATGTTTCTCATGGGTGGCATGTTCTCGGGGCACGTCAGCCGCACCCAGTGGGCTCTCTTCATCCTCGCGACCCCTGTGTACTTCCTCGCGGCTGACACCTTCCACAAGAAGGCGATCAAGGAAATCAAGGCCTTGTGGCGCCCTGGAAGCAAAGTGCCGATCCTCCAAAGATTCTACCGTTTCGGCAGCATGAACATGCTCATGTCGCTCGGCACCTCGATTGCATACTTCGCTTCGGTGGCCGAACTTGCTCTTAGTGCGACAGGGACAGAGCATGTGGGAGATGAAAATTTTTACTTCGACTCGGTCGTCTTCTTGACCATGTTCCTGCTCATTGGCAGGTTCCTCGAGGCTTATAGCAAGACCAAGACCGGGGACGCAGTGACGGCTCTGGGCAAGCTGAGACCAGACGAGGCGACTCTGGTTGACCCGGTGCAAATGCAAGATCAGAAAATCAGCGTCGATCTGCTTGAAGTTGGTGACACCGTTCGGGTTCAACACGGAAGCTCGCCCCCATTCGACGGAGAGGTGCTCGACGCCAGCACCAAGTTTGACGAATCTAGCCTTACGGGAGAGTCGCGGCCGGTGACGAAAGAGATTGGAGACACTGTCTTTGCGGGCACGGTCAACAAAGGAGGGCCGATCCAAGTCAAACTCTCCAGCATCTCCGGTACATCGATGCTTGACCAGATCATCAAAGTCGTCCGCGAAGGCCAGACTCGCCGAGCCCCTGTCGAGCGGGTTGCAGATCTCATCACCGGTCACTTTGTTCCTTGTGTCGTGCTCATCGCCGTCATTACATGGGTCGTGTGGCTCTCGCTGGGTCTTAGTGGCACGCTGCCACAAGAGTACCAAGGTGGCCACACTGGTAGCTGGGTGCTGTGGTCTTTGCGGTTCGCGATCTCACTGTTCGTTGTCGCCTGTCCTTGTGGTATCGGTCTTGCGTCGCCGACAGCGCTCTTCGTTGGTGGTGGTTTGGCCGCAGGTTATGGGATTTTGGTCAAGGGTGGTGGCGAGGCATTCCAAGAAGCGAGCGATCTTGACTGCATCGTGTTTGACAAGACGGGTACACTGACACAGGGAGGTGACCCAGCGGTGACAGACGCAGAGATCGTCCGAGGCCAAAATGCCATGGAAGTTCTCGGTGTCGCTCGTAGACTTGAAGAAGCCAGCGGACATCCCATAGCCACCGCCATCACGTCTTACTGCGCCGCCCACACCACCGAGGATTATGAAACAGTCTCAGTCGAAGAGATTCCTGGCAAAGGCCTCAAGGGTTCCTTTGAGTCGAAAGAGTTCTCCGACAGGTCCATGGAGGCCATTCTGGGAAACGAGGCCTTGATGGCCGACCACAACGTATACATTGGCTCTGCAACGACGGAACTTTTGGACAGCTGGAAAAGGCAAGGCAAGTCGGTCGCCCTGATGGCCGTCAAGTCAGACGATGCCTCGACCAAGAGTCTCGCAGACCAAGATTCCTCAGACCGCTGGAAGCTCGCCGCGCTCTTCGCCATCTCCGACGCTCTCCGTCCTGAATCCGCCGCCGTCATCGCCTCGCTCCAACAGCGCGGCATCGACGTGTGGATGCTTTCTGGCGACAACCCGACCACGGCCAACGCCGTCGGTTCGCAGATTGGCATTCCTTCGTCCAACATCATCGCCGGCGTGCTCCCAGACCAGAAGGCGGATAAGATCCAGCACCTGCAGAAGACGCTGCCCTCGCGGAACAAGAAGAACCAAAAATCCGGCCGCGCCATCGTCGCCATGGTGGGCGACGGCATCAACGACTCGCCGGCGCTGACAACAGCCGACGTAGGCATCGCCATCGGCTCCGGCTCCGACGTGGCCATCTCGTCGGCCGACTTCATCCTCGTGACGTCGCACCTCGAGGCGGTCCTCACGCTCGTCGACCTCAGCCGCAAGGTGTTCCGCCGCGTGTGGTTCAACTTTGCCTGGGCCCTCATCTACAACCTGTGCGCCATGCCCATCGCCGCCGGCGTGCTGTACCCGATCAAGAGCAACGGCTCGCACATCCGCCTCGATCCCGTGTGGGCCAGTCTGGCCATGGCCTTGAGCAGCGTCAGCGTCGTCTGCAGCAGTCTGCTCTTGCGCAGCCGCATCCCTGGCGTTGGCTTCCGCCGCGGCACTCCAGTGCAACAACCGCAGCAGCAGCAGCAGCAGTAGGCAGCAACCCAAAGAACGATTTTTCGGTGCGGATTGAGCAAATGGGGAGGAGTGCGCAAAAGAAGAACGATGAGAAACAAGCTGCCTTTAGCGCGACGATGACGCTTACGACTTGTAGTGATACCCGGCGTGGTCGTGCCCCCCCACCAAGTCGATCTTGGTTGGGCGTGCTGTCAAATGGTTGTTGGATTGATTTTCTTGGATGGCTTGGGTCGTCTACCTACCTACCCTTTTTCCCTTTTCCTGTAGCAAGGATTCCAAAGTCTCTATTTTCTATCATTCGTTGGTGTCATTGTTGATGTCATGTGCGCGTGGTGCTGTGAATGCTCACCACCTGCAGGCTGGCTTGCATTGAATCAAGATCGAGCTCGGCAGTTGGTGCTAAAGAATTGATACCCCTGGCACTGCAACACATCTAGGAAGCATCCGTTTGCGACCGTGGATGAAGTTAGGGAGCTGTCATCCACGACCGCAGCTACACGCAGAGCATCATCCCTTTCGACGCCCACCTTAGCCACGACCCGACACATATTCTCCAGCAAGTGCAGCAGCGGGCTTCAGCTTGATTGATGGGTCGTGAAGTCAGTCTTGAATGCTCCTTGTGACTAGCCCTTGTAGACGCTTGAATGCTCCTTCGTGTCTGGCCAAAGGTGGCTGCAATGATCCCCGTCAATTAGAAGTCAAAAAGTGTGGGTGCTTTCGAGGTCTCAGTCCTCCAACAGCAGATTCCACGGCCTTGCCCTGTCGAGAGATGTCTTGGATTCAAATAGAAATTACACACTAGACAGGTCTTCTGTTGGTTGCACCACGAGGTAGGTATTGCATCTGCTCTCTCAATTGGAATAATTGGGTGTACAAAAGAAAAAAACAGAACCAACATGGTATCACTTTTCCACCACGCTCGCTCAGCAACCAAATCTGCAATCCGCCTCGAATAACCACCACCGCGACTACATTACAACTACGCTAGCGTTTAAAAGTCAAGGTCGACATCGACGTCAATGCCCTCGGACGAGATGGAGGCCGAGATGGTGAGGCCGCCAATCTTGAGCTCGCCAGAGATCAGCTCAATCTGCTCGGCGCAGCCAAAGTAGCCCTCGACGCCCCACTCGCCGCCCTCCTTCCAGGTGTCGTCGCCGTAGGAGAAGAGGACCGAGTGGGTACCGGCCTTCTCGATGATGCTCTTGATGGCCGTGGCCTGCTCCGTGGTGCCGGCGATGGCGTTGGCGTTGTTGCTGCTGCTCTGGTGGGGCCAGCCGGACTCGAGGTTGAAGACCTCGGTCACGTCGCTGTGCGACGGGCAGGCCTTGGAGGCGAGACCGAGCTGGCTGACGACGAAGTCACCGGCGTCCTCGGCGGCGGTGTTGCCGTCGAAGAAGGGCTGGACGTTGACACCGATGACATCGATGGCAGGGCAGATGTAGGTGTTGAAGGACTCTTGCTGGACAATGTTGACCGTCTCACTCGTAGTAAAAGCCTTGGAGGCCAGGCCGGCGCTCTTGAAGGTCGACTTGACGGTGGTGATGAACTCTCCGAGCTCCTGGGCGGTGGCCCAGCCGTTGAAGACAGCCTCGTTACCGATGACAACCATGTCGACCAAGTCCCAGTTGCTGCCCTCCTTGGCCCAGCTCTGGATCTCGGTAACCTGGTCCTGAGTGTCCTGGGCGGAGATGCCGTCAGACTTGACGTAGATGCCAATGATCATCTTGAGGGTGGACTCGGAGCAGGCAGCACCGACGTTGACGAGACCGTCGCAGTCGGTGGCGTACAGGCGGACAGTGGTGAAGCCCTTGTCCTTGATGTCGGCAATGTCGGTCTTGACGTCGTCGGCGCTCTTGCAAGTGCCGTCAGAGTTGTAAGGCGTGTAGGTAATGGCCCACTGGTTGCCGTTGGTGGTCAGTCCGTTGCCGCCGTTGGCCGAGGTGGAAGGCGAGGCAGAGGGAGTGCTGGCGGAGCCCTGAGCAGAGCCAGTGAGAGCCGGGGTCGGGGTAGCAGAGTTCGCGACGGGAGCGCTGCTGGAGGGGGTGGCAGAGGCACCGCCGACGGCGCTCGAGGCCGAGATGGGGCCAGTGGCGGTGCTCTCGGTGCCGTCAACCGGGCAAGTGTAGACATCGTTCGTCTTGGTGATGGTGACGGTGCGCTCAGGCTGAGTGTAGGTGCCGGGCGTGTAGGACGTCACCTTGGGGTAGTCGGCGGTGGTGTCGGCGGGGACGGTCGTGGTGACCGGGGGCACGACAGTGTAGACGCCGTTGCCGGGGCAGTAGTACGAGGTCGTCTTGATGACGCTGGTGGTGGTGGAGCCAGACGTCTCGACGGTAGCGTAAGGGCACGTGACGGTGGTCTCGGTGACGACCGAGGTGGTGACGCCGCCGTAGGTGTTGACACCGGACGTCAGAGTCTGGGTGGTGACGACGGGGACGGTGGTCACTTGGGTGAGGGTGACGGTCCTGGCGGGAATGGTGTAGGTGCCCGGGGTGGCGTAGGTGGTGATGAAGGGAGTGGGGACGTTGTCCGGGACAGAGGAGCTGGCAGCCGGAGTCGAGCTCAGAGCCTCAGTCGACGGGGTGACGGCGGGCGTCGAGGAAGCCGGGGGCACCACCTGGGTCTGGGTGACGACTGATGGAGCATAAGCGACTGGGCCGAAAGAGGAATTGTCGAAACTCACGCTGAGGGGGACCCGTGACGGTGGTAACGTAGGTGCTGCAGACGCACTCGTCGGCGGCGTCGCGGAGCTCGAGCTGACCCGGCTGGCGGCGCTGGTGGAAGCTCTGGTGGCTGTCGTGGCCATGGGCGGCCGCCGTGTTGCCGAGCAGGGCGCCGGCGGCCACGGCCAAGAGGGCAGACTTCATGTTGGACGTTTTTCGTTTGTGTCAGAAGAGAGGGCAGGTATCCGCTGAACGAGTGAAGCGGACTGGAGAGATGTAGAGCGAGCAAAAAGAACGACTGAGGCTGGGCCCTTGTGAAGTGGAAGGCCGTCGAGGGCGAGGGACGGTGGGCTTTTGATAGACGGCCAGGGGCGTCGTGTTGGAGGGCCATGGTGCACGAGGAAATTGGGCCTCTGGGGATCCGCAGCGACAGGCCACTCAGAGGCTGCCCCTGGCGCGCGGAGTGTGCTCTGGCTTCTGCGCTGCTCAGCCCAGTGGGCGAGGGCGAGGGGACCAAGTGACGTCTCCGCCATCGAGCGCCAAGGCGTCAGAGCACAGTCGGTCCAAATTTCATCACGACGACAGCGGCATCGATCCACGCCCTCGGCCCTGCTGCACCACACCACATTTCGATCAGCTCGAGCCGTGGCTGTACGAGTAGACTACTGGAACGGTTCGAGAGTATCGTATTTGCCGGCATTGATGGCGTCGCGTGTTGAAGATTCGACCAGAGGTTGAGGCTCTGCTCGGAGCGGGTGCGAGCTAAAGCCGGCCCCATCAACCACCAACTCCTTTTTCCTTTTCCTGTTCCTATTCGCCTGCCACCACCACTTCTGTACCGATGCCGGGAGCAGTTAGCCCTCCCGCGTGCCGTCGTAAAGCGCGGAGAAGCTTACATGTTGAGTTGGTTGGCGCGCGGATTGCTGCGCTGCCCGTGACGTGACGTGAGCCCATCTCGTTTACCGCCCTCTCGTGTCCGCGTTTCCCCTTTTGGCTCCTCGGCTGCCTTTGCCGTCGACTTCGACTTCATGCTGCCACAAACATGGCCTCTCTCCGCCTCGCCGTGGTTATTTTGAGCCTCCCAATTCATGGTCCCCGCATTCCATCTCATCTCTCTTCACCTCACCTCCTCGTTCCTGCTCTTCAATTTCATCCACCCGTTAGTGCCTCGTGTCTTGCCCTGTCGCTCATCCGTGCTCCCGTATCCTGGTCCCGCACTTGTGACCGTGGTCCCGCTCCATGTCCTCTTTACAGTGGCCCCGTTGTCTTCCTTGGCCCGTCCCGCGACTGCCTGCTCTTCCTCCTCCCTCTCCCATTCCTTTTCGTCCAACACCTCCCATTCTGCCCCCTGCATTTCGCCAAGCAAATACGACTTGACCTTGTCCACCGTCCTGGTCGGTGTCTGGAACTTCCAGCCCTTCACGAAGCTCGTGCCCTCGGCGCTTCCGAGAAACCCCTTCGACGTGCCGTGTGAAAAGTACCCCATCATGACATCGCCCCCCTGCGTCGATTTGGCCTTGGGTTCAGCCCTGCCCTTGGCATTCTCCGATTCCAAAGTCGCCAGAGTGCTGTTTGCTTCGTCAATCAGCAGTCTCCACACATTCTTCCCCAGCGGACAAATGTCCTCCCACTCATTGAATCCGCTGATTCCCTGTGACCGACACAGCCAGGCAATGTCCCAGGCCAGGAGGCTGACCCCTTCGACAAACAAGGAAAAGGCCACTGGATCCTCGTTGGCAAGCTGCGGAAGCTTTCGGTCAATGTACAAGGGCCGTGGGTGGGGCAGCGGCCGTTGGTGGTCCAGAGTACGAGAAGCGTCGGGACTGTTGCTCGACGACTGCGGCGTGCTCCCGGGGAACGGCACGTCCTTGTACGTGTAGGACGACGATGGCGGCAATACGGTGGGGAGCGGGTAGTCTTTGTGCGGCAACGTAATCTCCGCAGGCAAGCGAATGGCCAGGTAGTTGGCAACCCGCACCACAAGGCCAGCCAAGAGATTCAACGACGTCGTGACTTGTGAGGGCGGAACAGCTGTGCCAGAGTCAAAAGATATCCCTTGATAGTACCAAGTGTAGATGACGTACTGTTCAAGTCTCGTAGATCATGCACGCACACTCCTCCCATGTAGTACTCGGTCTTGACTTGTCCATCGCGGGTCCGACGTCTTCGCTGCTTCAAGCCAGCAACCTCTGCCGCATGCTTGCAGTGCCAGACCTTGCTCCGTATGTCATCTCGGTGTCCGACGTCGTCTGCCTCTTTGACTGCCCGAATAGCACTCTTGACGTTGGTCAGATCCTTGCCTCGTCGCTCGTCTATGTTGTAAGTCGCCGACTCGAGGTCGGACCGGCGCTGGCTGATGGCGGCTTTGCGAGCCGACATCTCCCTCTTTCCATCCTCGAGTTGCCTTCGCAGCAGGTCAGCCTGTTCAGTTATCTGGCGCACGCGTTCTTGGGACTCGGTGGCCGCCGCGTAGTCCCGCTCGACTGCGCTCCTCTTGGAACTTTCGTGTGTGTCAACCAGTGTCTCACCGAGTGACACGGCTTGCCCGGCTTGGTCGTCGGTCCCGCTCACCACGGCTTCGACATGTTTCGACAGCAGCTCTCTCTCCAAGAGGACTGTGGCTAGATCGATGCGCATGTTGTAGAGGGCTGCGCGGGCGCAAGTTGGGCAGTGGACGCGGACTTTTGGACTCAAGTCCTTGGCGCAAATATCACACTCCATGGCGAACGGTAGTGACGTGGAAGTCGCTGCTTGTTGGGTCAAGGTTCCGTGGTTGTGATTGTTGAGCAGTGGTTCCGATTATGCAGCTGGTGGCGCATGATGACATTTGTTGGATACCGCCCGAGTCGCTAGTCATCCATGTGAGGCCGGGAAGGGAAGCGTGAGAGGTGACAGGGAGAACCGGTGCCTTCTAGATGATGGCGGAGGTGGTTGGGAATGATGCTGCAGTGCCTTGTGAGTGAGTGAGCGGACTTTCCGTTGTTGCGACCGGGAGTGGCTTCCCTGGGCTTGTGACGCACTGCAGCGGCCAGGACCCTGCCGCCGATCTTTCGGCTCTTGGCCAAAGCTGCATCAGGTCCATTCACCAACTCAACTCCAACAATCTCACATCCACCATGGCGTCTAGACGCTCGTCAATCGAGAATGATCCAGTCTTTTCAAGTACTCCACGCAAACGGTCGCACGACATGACGATTGAACCAGGTCCAAGAACCCAATCATCATCCCCGACTTCTCAGGGCACCCAGAGAGGCATTCGCACTGCCTCGCCGACCCGTACAGACCAGCAATCAGACCAGCTTGAAGATGGTGACTTCGATCCAGACGAGCCTTTGCCGGGCCTGGATTGGACTGACCTCGAGACCCGCTACCACCAAGCCATGGAGAAACACAATCAAGAAGAGCTGAAGCTGCAGCAAGATTTCGATGCTCTCACAAAGGTGCAGATGGTGCCGTTGCTTTCTAAATGCTTTTGCTGAAGTTTTCTAGTACTTTCAAGCATGGACCAGCACGACAACCCACCATGAAACCGATCGTTCTTTTGCGCGGTAAGATTGCCCTTGTCAATTCTGATTCCCTACTTACCATGGACGCGCTGTAGTTACAAGACACGCGTGGCTTTTACAAAGCACACCGAGGAAGAAGGCGAACAGAAGCGACAGCATTGTAAGTCATTCGACCCGGCTCAACCACTCCTGCTAACGGGACATACAGATCAAAAAGTGGTGCAGGCTTTGCAAAGTGCGCTTGACCTCCTCAATGGCTCATGAAGCATTCCAAGCGCAAATTAACCATCCTGGTGCCATGCAGCTGCAATGGACGTCCTTGTTCAAGACGACAGCTCAGGATACCAGCGGCCGCCTAGATTCGCTAGCCGCGTGTCGATGACGGTCAATCTCGCAACATCGGTGACGGACTTGATTCCCAGGCACAGTCCCCACCCGGCTCGCTGCGCCATTTTGTAACCACTGGCTTCAAAGTTGCAACAGGACACGCATTAGGGGCATATGGCTCGACACTTTGGGGTTATCTCTTCAAATTTCTTAACCCGACTTGCTATCGCCGAATATAGCAGTCATCATGGGCGTTGCTTGATGGTCCATGGTGGTTCAAGCCGAAGGTTCTCCAATATCCTCATTCCTAGCGGTTTGGTCAGCGGTGATTCTTTGACGGAAATGTGGAAAAGATGTACCAATCTCCCGGCTTTTCGTTGATAAATTTAGTCATGAGAGCCTCACACTCGGGGCTCTTGACGTTGATGACCTCGATGCCTCTGGACTTTAAGTATTCTTCGCCGCCGACAAAAGTGTTGTTCTCTCCGAGGACGACGCGCTTGACCTTGTAAAGAATGCATGCGCCGGTACACATGTCGCAAGGTGACAAGGTTGTGTACATGGTCGCACCTTCGTAGGCCGAGGCGGGCAGCCTGCCAGCATTCTCAAGGGCAGAAATCTCGGCCTGGACGGGCCATTGATCAGTCACGTGTGGGCAGGAGGAAATCAACCGAAGGCGAAGGGCATACGTGAAGCGTGGCACTGCTATTCTGGACTCTCATGTTGTGGCCCCTGCCGAGAATTTTGCCATGCCTTGAGACGAGACATGCGCCGACTGGGAGGGTGGGATTAGAAACATGATGATGATAAGGTGGCAGAGGGCGGCCTACTGGGAACGCCCCCCTCGCTGTAGCCTTGCTTGGCTTCGTCGAGGGCGGCCAAAAATCCAGCGTCAGTGGTGGACATGTTAAGGCGGTAGTGAGAGGAGAATATTGGAGAAAGAGACGGTGGAAAATTTGAACATGTCGGCTTCAAGGGAAGAAGGAATTGATAAGGCGAGAGTGGCCTGTGCGTGGGTGGTGAGGGAGAGAGAACCGGAAACGAGGTGAGGTGTGGCGGTGGTTGGTATCGAGGTGCAAAGGTGAGGCGCAGGCAGCCACAGCCACAGCCACAGCCACAGCCCGGTGCAAAGTGCTGGTGCAAGTGGAAGAAGGTCGAAGGCCAAAGAAGCGAGCGAAGCCCAAGCGACAGAAGATGCTAGGTAGCCGTGCAACTCGCCGCCAACCACCACCCCCGGCCGAAAAATATCAAGCCATCCGCTTCCTCTTCCGCTAGGCAATCCTTTTGCGATTCTTGACCCCACTCGACCTGGCCCCTCTTGCTGCTCGCGCGCGCATCCGACTACTGTACGTCCTCCTGCTGTGCTGCTTTCGTCTCGGCACTACGCGCCATCTTTGCGGATTACACGCGCGACCATACCATCCCTCTTCCGCTCAACACCCAGCTCGCTCAACAAACATCGCGCTCACCCTTGTATCCTCCGCAGGCCTTCAACCGCGCTGGAACAGTTGCACCCCTCCCGCCGCCCTCTGTCCTCCACGCTCAGCCTTGCCTGACGCCCAACTCGCTGTTGACCTCATCGACTCCATTTGCCCTATCCGCTTGCCAAAATGGTCAAGGAAACAAAGTTTTACGACATCCTCGGCGTCGCGCCCGACGCCACCGAGGCCCAGCTCAAGTCTGCCTACAAGAAGGGCGCCCTGAAATATCACCCAGGTATGTCGCTCATCCACGACCGAGGCCTACCTGCAAACGCTGACGTCGCCCAGACAAGAACGCACACAACCCCGAGGCTGCCGAAATGTTCAAGGAGCTTTCTCACGCATACGAGGTCCTTCAAGATTCGCAAAGGCGTCAGCTCTATGATCAGTACGGTGAGGAAGGTCTCGAGCATGGCGGAGGCGGCGGCGGCATGGCCGCTGAGGATCTCTTTGCTCAATTCTTCGGTGCTGGCGGCGGCTTCGGCGGCATGTTCGGTGGTGGCATGTCTGATATGGGCCCGAAGAAGGCCAGGACCATCTCGCACATTCACAAGGTTTCCCTCGAGGACATTTACCGCGGCAAGGTTTCTAAGCTTGCCCTGCAAAAGTCCGTCATCTGCCCCAAGTGCACCGGCAAGGGTGGCAAGGACGGCGCCGTCAAGAAGTGCGGCAGCTGTGATGGCCGCGGTATGAAGATGATGATGCGCCAAATGGGCCCCATGATCCAGCGCTTCCAGACTGTCTGCCCCGACTGCCACGGCGAGGGCGAGACCATCCGTGACAAGGACCGCTGCAAGCAGTGCAACGGCAAGAAGACGGTCATCGAGCGCAAGGTTCTCCACGTCCATGTCGACAAGGGCGTTAAGAGCGGCACCAAGATTGAGTACCGCGGCGAGGGTGACCAGCTGCCCGACTGCGAGCCCGGTGATGTCGTCTTCGAGATTGAGCAGAAGCCCCACCCCCGTTTCCAGAGGAAGGACGACGACCTTTTCTACCACGCCCAAATCGACCTCGTCACGGCGCTGGCTGGCGGTACCCTTCACATCGAGCACCTCGACGAAAGGTGGTTGACCGTTGAGATAATACCCGGCGAGGTCATTTCTCCTGGTAAGTCTTTTCAACCATGGCTTAACTCTGGCCATTACTAACGTTTCCACAGGTGACATCAAGGTTATCCGCGGACAAGGTATGCCCTCGCCCAGGCATCACGACTATGGCAACCTGTACATCCAGTTCGACGTCAAGTTCCCGACCAAGCTTGGCGGCGAAGGCTCCCTCAGCCCCGAGGACAAGGCTGCTCTGGAACGCATCATCGGCCCACGGACCGTTACGCAGGAGCTTCCGCCTCCTGACGCCATGACCGAAGACTTCCAACTCGACAACATTGACCCCACCAGAGAGTCCGGAAGGGCGCAAGGTGCCGCGATGGATGATGATGACGACGAACACCCTGGCGCAGAGCGCGTACAGTGCGCATCTCAGTAAAAAAGACGGGGAATTTTGGAGAGAGAATTACCGGACAATCATGGACTACTGAATGACGCTTACGAGGTTTGCTTTGCATAAGACGACGACACATGCATGTTGAGGGGTATGGGCGCAAAATCTGTTTAATGGGGAGATAACAGACTTGCGCGTAAAGATGGGCGTCGATCAGACTCCAGAGCTGGATAGTAGTGGACGTAGCGGTCTGGATAAAAGCCTGGCTTCTACACCTTCTCGTCCACGCCGGTCTTCCTTTTCTTGCTTTCCCCCTTTTCCTTCACCTCTCTTTTCCTGTCGTGGTCGGCTTGTCATACTTTTTCCTTTTTTAGAGATCGAGACCACGAATGACCTTTTCTTTCCTGTCCAAACCAACCCACCTGCATTTTCTCAGTTTGGCTGGGCACTGGCAGAATCACCCTGGTAGATGGCGGTTTTCTCGCGGTGTCAATGTCTTCGGACGGAGGCGGCTTGTTTCGAATAGCCTCCTCTTGTGGGTGTTTTGGTAATCGAAGTGTATTATCCTGAGCCAGGTCGTTTGCTCCCAAGTGACTTTGATTCTGACAGTCATCAGCGTACTGCTGTGTCTGTCAAATCTTTACTATGCGTTCCCCACTCTTTTCCGCCATCCTCGAGAACCCACAATCCTGGTGTCTTCGGATGCGTCATCGGCGGGCCGAGGACCACGGACCCTGAGCAGGACATTCCTAGACCACCAACTGCTATTCTTATCACAACCCCCCTCTGTGGGTGGGCTATGACTGTTACATGCATTCTAGCTTCTACAAAGACCCTAATCCATGTCACGTTCAACTCCAACAACAACCACCAACCATGAGCCATGGAACAAATACGCATGCATCCGGATCCAGAGCAGACTCTCCTGCCGCTCTTGAAGCCATTCCTTCCATACAGCCTCCCCCTCTACCGGCGCATCCAATTCGGGCGGCACGGCAGCAACAACGCTCACGTCTGGGCATCAACTGCCCCCGAATGCACCAATTCAACAGACGACAAGAAAGAGCATGGCAAAGAGGCCGCATCAGTCTGTCTTGCCGCCGCATACATCGACCGCTCCGCGCGCCCCGAAACCGAAGCCTTCATCTTCCTGAGCTGGGACTCACCATCCCACAACCCAAGCACGCCATGCCACTGCAGCTCTCTGCTGCTCTCGCTGCTCCACCGCGTGTCCGAAATGCCTTTCACGCCGCTGACGGACGAGGACAAGGCCGACGCTCTGTCAGCAGTTCTTCGCACTGATGCCGCAACCGCGTCGCAACACCACACGCACGCGTCCGCGTCCGCAGCCGCGTTCCTCAGCCACCTCGATGACCCTGACCTGTTGAAGCTCGGCACCCTGCATGAGCGCAGCGTGCGCGAACTCAAGGCGCGCGGATGCGTCAGGCTGGACCTGCCCGGCGCAGACTTTCCGTATTTCAAGTACCTGTTCCTGCAAGTCGCTGCGCGAGTGATTGATGAGCAGTATGATGACGAGGAGCTCTTGAGCCGCCGTGGGTTGCGATGGGGCGCCCTGCGCGACGAGGATCTGGCGCTGGTTCGCAGCAGGACCGCGATTCCGCGTACCAACCGTACGCTGCGCAGTCTTCCGGCCGCGGCGCTCTTCCCGGCCGCTGCGTCGCTGGATGATGCTACTGCTGCTCCCGTGGCTTGGGCCTTCCTGGGTGCAGACGGCAGTCTCTGTTCGCTACATGTCGAGCCCGACTATCGCGGCTACGGCTTGGCCAAGGCTGTTGCGAGGAAGCTGTTTAGGGAAGGATTCAAGTCATTTGGGGATGAACTCGGTGGGCTAGCTCATGCGGACGTGGCGGAAAACAACGTGTCTAGCTCCGCTGTTTGCTTGAGCCTTGGGGCCTCGGAGGGTTGGGAGGTTTATTGGGTGAGGTTGGCACTGTCAAATGTACGGGCTGCAACGAGCAAGAAGTAGATTCAAAGAATTTCGTGGACACATTTATTTTCTATTCTGGCTTGAGGGTCTAAGGGGCCAAGGCAAGGGCCAAATCCAGAGTGGATGTCGCAGCTCAGGCAAATTACGTTCTACTTGGGCCACCTCCGATAGCACTGTCTTTGATTTAGCATGGCATTGGGCGATTCGGGCACACTGTATCAAGTCGAGATGACGGCGGTCTGATAGAGACTTCCAAGCCATTCTCGACCATCTCGAAAACGGGCGGACATTGAGGAATCTACCAATATGGTTAGCACCAATACAAAATGCGTGTTGTAAAGGATTTGTGCAATGATGAAAGCTCATTAAAAAATTAGAGTGTTTGTTGCATATTTTTGATCGTCATGTGTGATCAGGGTTAAAAAAGTTTAATCATTGGGTGCTGGTGGGAAAGGAAAAATGTGACTTACCAACAATGCTGCAGAAACCATTCCAAGATCTCAGAATCTGGAACAACTTCACAGTGCAGGCGTAGATCAAGTCAACAGGAGGGTTAAAATTTCATTTCGACAAGCGAATCGAACGACGGCAGTTACGCGACAGTCATTCGCTGCTGGTTTGGATATCAATCGTCTTACCCTGACTGGCTTAGTCGAAAAGACCGAAGCCCATGTCGTCATCCTCCTCCTCGGACTCCTCCTTCTTGGCCTCCTCCTTGGGAGCCTCGCCGCCAGCAGCGGGGGCAGAGGAAGCGGCGGGAGCAGCGGAGGCGTACTTGTCAGGGTTGGCAATGCGGTCCTTGAGCTCCTCAATGGCCTCCCAAGAGTAGTCGGTCTCAATGGCAATGGCCAAGAGCTTCTTGTAGGAGTTGACGACCGAGTGCATGACGGACGGCAGGGTGGGGAAGTTGAGGGCCAGCGAGATGGAGGCGATGGTGTTGATGGCGCTGGTGAAGGTGGCGAGCAGCTGGGACTCCTCAATGTCGAGGACGGAGGCGTCGAAGCTCTGGCCCTGGTCGTAGATCTGGGCAACAACCATACCGTAGGTGAAGGGAGAGATGTTGAGCATGTTGAGCAGGGTAGCCTCGGAAGCACCGACCTGTTGCACTTGTCAGCCAGAGAGCTCAACGACGTTGTCAAAATGATTTTACCTTGCTGCTAGCCTCAACGAGCTTGAGGTCGCTGGTGATTTCAATGGTACCACGGGCAATCTTGGTAGGAACACCGAGGGCCTGGAAGAAAGAGGTCTTTCCGGGTTCCATACCAGTGTTGCCAGCGGGGATCCAGACGTCAGCGGGAGCGACGGCACCAGCCCTGGCGGGGGCGGCGACACGGTTGGCAAGAATCTTGTCACGGATGTCCTTCAGGTCGCCGTTGGTGAAGATCTGCATGGAGAATGAGCACGATTGACCGGTCAACTGCCTTTGAGGGTTGACGTACGAAACCAATGTTGCCCTTGACGTGGGGAAGGAGACGCTCGTACTCGGGGTGCTCGCCAATGAAGCCCTTGAGAGCACGGCGGACCATGGTGTTCTTACCCATCAGGACGACACCCTCGCCGCGGAGCGACTGGCGGATCTCGTGCATCTGCTGGGACGAGACACTGCGGGCGCGTCAGCATGTGAGCGGCCAATGGGTCTGGCGGAGAGCGTACTTGTCGACGCCAACGATGAAGATAGACTTGAACTCCTCGAGGAGAGTCTTGAGCTTATCGAAGTAAGCGGCCTTGGTGTTAGACTTGCCCCCCATAGCTTCGGTGAGGTATAGGATTTTTCAGGCGAAGTCGAAAGTCTGAAAACGGCGAGAGGAGGTCCAAATGGAACGGTTCGATGGTGTTGAGATGAGAGTGCGCGCGCAAATTGGGAGTATCAGCTACCATGTGCGCTTAGCGAGCCTTGGCGCGGCATCCGACACCGCCTTTGGTTCCGCCCGGAGTGCCCTCTCTCTTCTCTCTACACGCTTGCTCGAGACGAATATTTTTTGGTCGCCAGCACCAAATCATGCAACACCCATACCAGTGCCTCCAAGTGCTGCGCCGCGTAGGCTCGCAGCCTGTCAACTTTCTACTCGCAGCTAGCTCCTACAAACTACTGAACATCGACCTGAGTACCGGCAACGTCCTCGCGTCTTGGTCTGCCGAGCCTCTCAACATCTCGACAGTAAGTCCATCTTGCTACGGGAAAGAAAAGGCTGGGCTAAGCATGACTTTCTAGGCGGAGGACCAACCCTCAGAAACACCCGAAGGTCCGCCCGGAAAGAAGAGAAAAGTTTCCCAAGACTCGTCCCGCCCCAACATCATCAAATTGACGACTAGTCATGATGGTGCCCACGTAGTAGCAATCACTGGCGAGGACAAGTGCGTCCGAGTCTTTGCAATTGCAGCCAATGGTGAATTGCAGCACGTGAGCGAAAGGTGATACCATGTACCTGCTTTCCAGTCATTTTAGAACCTCTGTTGAGCCCATGACGCAGGTCTATGCCAAAGCGCCCCTGCGCCGTCATCGTTACAGACGATGATCAGACAATCATCACCGCCGACAAGTTTGGAGATGTCTACGCCTTGCCTCTTCTCCAGTCCCAAGAGGAGGAAGACGCATTCTTGGCGGAAGCTGAAATAGCAGCACAAAAGAAGTACGCGCCTGCGGCAACAAATCTGACGGTGCATACTGGTCGGAACCGCAAGGCTCTCGAAGCACAGCTGAAGCAGCAGCAGCAACAGAGGCAAGCCACTGCAACCAAGACCAAAGAGCCGTTGAAATTCAAGCACGAGCTCCTACTTGGCCATGTATCAATGTTGACCGACATAGCGGGCATCACCCTGGATCAACAAGATCTGAACGCGGGACTCAACGAGCTTGCCTCAAAATCGCAGCAGTCGCGGAGCTATCTACTAACGGCAGATCGGGATGAACACATACGAGTTTCGCGGGGCCAACCGCAGACGCACGTCATCGAAGGGTTCTGCCTCGGCCATAAAGACTTCGTCAGCAAGATCTGTTTCGCCTCGCCACAAGTGCTGGTGTCCGGCGGCGGGGATGACGAATTGTTTGTCTGGGACTGGATCAAAGGCGGCCTACTGAACAAAGTCTCAATCCAAGACATGGTGCAGGCTATACCCGATAATGGCGAGTCTGTCGAGGGTGGAGGGCGAGAACGCAACTTTGCTGTCTCTGGAATATGGGGGTATCCCCAGGATAGTAAACGCAAGGTGCGTGCGAGCCTGGAAGTTGTCCATCCCTGTTAGATATTGACAAGCGGCACGTGTAGAGCTCGATACTGGTAGCACTCGAAGGAGTCGCGGCCCTGTTTGCCATGGAAGCTCACAGTGTGCACGAGGCTGGAAAGACGAAGACCACGGTTGTTCCACTTGCAGGGAACGTGATGGATGTCGCGGTGGGCGAAGGGCACGTCTTTGTCTCTGTGGACAATGTGCACGCTAAAGGGTCAACGAGTACCGTGCGGGCGGATAAGGTGAGCGGTCAAGCGTGCTTGGCGACGACAGAGTTCAAGGCTGACGTTTGGATGAATTCAAGGTTGCACGGCTGCAGGCATTGAAGGTGGACGATGGATGGCAAGTGTCGACGGTGGACGTGGGCGAGCTGAGGGGGGCGAACGATGTCGGAACGGTTCAAGTGGACGACAAGGACAGGCTCGGCGAGACGCTGTACGGCATCTCCAAGTTGCGTAAGCGCGGTGGGGAGGAACCGTGATGATGATGTCGGGCAGTTGATGGGGGTCGAAGGTGGAGTGTCTGGATCGGGGTCGCTTACGCAGCGGCCTGTACAGGCGCATGGGTGCCGGGGACTCCCTCCAGATCCGAGCGGCGACCGGCGCCGATTCTTGCGCCAGCCATCGGATGGAGCTTTCGAGCGTCGACTTAGAAATCAAGCCCAACGTCGTTGATAAATACTCTATTGTCTCTTGAATCCCCTCTACATTTTGACTCGAACTCCCTCCCACAACCCTCTCGCCGTCGCCAAACTGTTCGCCGCACTCTTTCGCCGAGCGACCGCCTCGCCCCTCCGCTCTTCGCTATCCCTCCCCACTGCCGTCGCCGCAACCTTTCAAACGCAGCAAGCCGGTGCCGTCACTTCTCCCGTTGGAATCGCCCTCAAGGGTTATCGGAACATGCACTCCAAGCTCGTCAGTAAGTGCTGTTCTTTGACGTGCCCCTCGTCTCTGACGACATCCGTTTGCTAACCCGGTTCCGCAGTCATTGGGTACGTCGTCCGACGCCGTCTTCGGCCTGTTTTTTGCCCGCCCTGCACATTTGCTGACGACGGTTTTGGAACAGCTCTGGCCCCGCAGGTCACACTGCCGCAATTTACGCTGCTCGTGCTGAGTTGAACCGTGAGTTCCCAAACGCTCCGATCCTCACTGGCCCCGCAGCAACTCTAACACGCGAATAGCGGTCCTCTACGAAGGTTTCCTTGCACTTGGAATTGCCGCCGGTGGACAATTGACGACCACCGATGAGGTTGAGAACTACCCCGGATTCCAGAAAATCCAGGGTTCCACCCTGATGGTAAGTATCTGCTCCAGGGCGGCGGTTTTTAAAGCAATCCTCTAACCTGTTCCTTCACCAGGACCAAATGCGCGCACAATCCGAAGCATGCGGTACCGAGATCGTTTCCCAAACCGTTGGCAAGATTGACCTCAGCGCCCGTCCTTTCAAGTTCTGGTTGCACCCTATGGGTGACGATGACACCCTCGAGGAGGAGACCCACACGGCCGACACTGTCATCATTGCCACCGGAGCCAAGGCCAGGAGACTGGCGCTGCTCGGCGAGGAGAAATACTGGGGTAACGGAGTCAGCGCCTGCGCTGTGTGCGACGGTTCCGCCCCCATCTTCCGCAACAAGCCTCTTGTCGTCATCGGCGGAGGAGACTCGGCCGTGGAGGAGGCCATTTACCTCACGAAGAAGGCTTCCAAGGTTTACGTTCTCGTTCGCCGCGATGTCCTGCGTGCATCCAAGTCCAACGCCACGAGGCTGGCCACCCATCCGAAGGTCGAGATTTTGTACAACACCCACGCGACGGAGATCAAAGGTGAAGAGAAGGCAGGCGGTCTGATGACCGGCCTCGCCATCCACAACAACAAGACTGGCAAGGACGAGACTTTGGACGCCAACGGCCTTTTCTACGCCGTCGGCCACGACCCCGCCACCGCACTTTTCAAGGGCCAGCTCAAGATGGACGAGGACGGTTACCTCATCACGGAGCCTGGCCGCGGTCTCACCAGCGTCGAGGGTGTCTTTGCTGCCGGAGATGTTCAGGACAAGCGCTACAGGCAAGCCATCACGAGCGCCGGCGCCGGTTGCGTTGCAGCCCTCGAGGCCGAGAAGTTCCTTGCGGAGCAGGAATTGGAGAACCCGATTGAAGGAGAGAACCAGGCCGAAAAGGCACAGACGAACGGCGTGGTCCCTGAGTACCGATCGAACCCGCAGCTTTAAGATCTGCTAGAACGACTTTCACGAGTTTCCATCATCCCTTCATGTACAGAGGTTCTTTCTTACAGCAATTGCGATTGTCGGCATGCTCAATCGGCATGACCCTATAGAATCCTCTCTTGGGCAAGCGGAAGAAATGTTTTTTTTTTTTTTTGGTTAGAGACGGATAGAGAAAGAGAAGTTACCATCATCCAGCATGTCTTTGGATGGCAGCAGTCGACTGGCACGTAAAGTTCGTCCAGGTTGGATGGCCTGGCCATTTTCGTTGACACAGAAAACTGTACAACAGCGCAAAGTTGACCTCTGGAGGTCAGCGCCCACGGTGTCTTGAGTTCGATTTTCTATGATGATAGAAGCAAGCATAGCCTGATATCAATTGATTCTCACTCCTGATTTGAGCACCTTGATGACCTTGATCTAGTGTTGATAAGATAATGCAATATGTACCGTAACGTTGGCTGTGGTACCTGTCTTGCGCAGAAGATATAGCGCTCATTGATGCGGCCAATTTTGCCAGGTACGATTCACAACCTTCTCATAATTTTGGGTGCATACCGAGGGTGGAAGCATGGCATGGCTACTCGACAGTGTACCTCTATCTGCAGCAACGGTGAACTTCCTCGAAGAAGAATCTCAAGTCATCAGGATTGACGAATGGAGTGATTCCTGTCGAGAATTAGCACGAGTCAACCCGAGATTGTTTGGGGCAAATTCTCACCGTGGCCTAGGTTGGCAATCCAGCCCTGTTTGCCTCTACCAAATCCCTTTGCCATGTTTTCCACGGTAGCAGTGATAGCCTCCCTGCTGCCGTAAAGGACACCAGGGTCAGCATTACCTTGGACTACTTTGCCCTTGGCCTGCGCAATCTTGTACGCCTCGACCGGCTCATGTAGCCAGTCGAGCCCGATGACGTTGTAATTTGTGTTACACAAATCTTCAAGCGCATACCATGCTCCTTTGGCAAACACAGTCATCGGAACTGGCTTTTGTCCCAATTCGAGAAGGCGTTTGGGCAGGTTGTCGGCTATGTACTCCAGGTAAGGAAGAGAAAACTGTTTGAAAGTGGCGGGGGAAAGCTCGCCAGCCCAAGAGTCAAAAATCTGCACCATCTGCAGCGAATGGCGGTTAGTAATGGACGTCCTAAGATTTTTTCCTCTCGGGGTTTGCGAATACTTGCCTGAGCGCCGGCAACCACTTGATGGGCCAAATACTCGACACAAAGTTCGGAGATTCTTTGCAAGAGCGCCTTGCTTGCATCAGAGTACTTGTAGACCCACGTCTTGACCTCCTTGAACATTTTGCTGCCACCTCCTTCAACCATGTAGCTGAGGAGCGTCCACGGCGCCCCGCAAAAGCCGAGCAAGGGAACCCGTCCCTTGAGCTTCTGCCTGGTGAGCGTAATGGCCTTGTACACGTAGTCCAACTCGACCGTCACGTCGACGTTGCGCTCCATGATCTGCTTGTACTGCTGGTCCTCTGGGGAGCGGAGCGGGTTCGGAAAGTGCGGGCCCTTCTTGTCTACCATGACGACCTCCATGCCCATGGCTTGAGGAATCACCAATATATCAGAGAAGATGATTGCAGCGTCGATCAGGCCGGCAAATCGCTCAATGGGCTGAAGGGTCAGCGTCGAGGCAATCTCGGGTGACCGACAGCATTCGAAAAAGTCATGGCTGCCTTTCGCCTCGTGGTACTCGGGAAGGTAGCGGCCGGCTATTGGCATTTCAAAGTCAGAAACAGGCCAAAGGCAGGTGGAGAGCTGACTTACCCTGCCTCATCACCCACATGGGCGCGCGCTCGACCTTTTCGCCTAGACGGAATTGTAAGTTTGTCGAAAGCCGAATTATCGAGGAGATGCAGAGACTTACCGCGAGCTGTCCTCAGCAGCAGGTCATTCTTGAGGGGTTCGAATTGAGGCATGGTGACACAAGAGTTGGTTGTTGTGGGGCAAAGACAGACCTGCCGTCGCGTTTGCGGCGGAGAGCTTGCACTTCCGACGCGAACCGTCTACCTAGCTAAGCTGCTCCACCACGTCATCCACGACGGGCAATAACCAAGCACCACTGGCAGAGGTCGGAATTCCACGCGTCGCCCACTCGATCATGGGCCTGAGGCCGGCCTTTGTTGCCAATGTCCCTCGTTTTCGACTGCCTTCACTAAGAGCGTGCCAAATTTCTCCGTTTCGCCCTTCGCCCGCATCCTGTCCGACATTTGGCTTGAGCTCGCCTGGCGGCTGTCAGTCACAACCATGGCGCAGTCTCCTTGTGCGCGGGAAGAGGACTACGACATTGAAAGCCAATGAGTTGCCCCAAGGACCAATTGACGCCGCGCCGCTTGATAATCTCGACGACGATGCTGGCCCGGCGTACCCAACCGTAATGCAGCAAGTGCGCAACAACATGCGCAAATTTCCACACTGCGTGGTCCTGACGCGTGTTGGCAACTTTTACGAGGTAGACCTGAAAAAGCGCTCTGGAGTCCGAGACTAACTAGGCCAGCTCTACTTTGAACATGCCGAGCACTATGGTCCTCTACTTGCCCTTAAGGTCGCCCACAAGAAGACCAGTGTTGGCCCGGTATTCATGGCCGGGTTCCCCTATTTCCAACTGGACAGATTCTTGAAGATCTTGGTGCAAGATCTCCAAAAACATGTAGCATTAAGCGAAGAAATTCGAAATGATGTCTCGTCCAAAATCAAAGCTGGAGGGCTCATGTTCGATCGCCAGATTTCCCGAATCATCACTCCTGGGACTCTGATCGATGAAAAATTCCTGGACCCATGGGAGAACAACTACTGTCTCAGTATTCATGTTGATCCGTCTTCGTCCTCTTCTGACGGCTCTGAAGGTCCTGCAGGTTCCCAATCAGGGGGTGTAGGTCTGGCTTGGGTGGACATTTCCAGCGGCGAGTTCTTTACCCAAAGCACGACCTTCGGCAGCCTTTCCTCAGCTGTAGCCCTAATTGGACCCCGCGAAATCGTTCTCGAGCAGTCACATCAAGACCACAAGAATTCGCGTCTTTTGCAGGTCCTGGAGGGGGACCGCCACAAAATCACCTTCCACGAAGCCAAGGTACAAAATCAGTCGCCGGATGGGTGGGTTGCCACGTTGAAGGAGACTTTGGGCGAATTTAAAAGCGACAGCTATCAGCACTGTGAACTTGGCGCCGCGGGTTTCCTTTTGGAGTTTGTCCGCACACAGCTCCAACGTTCTGACATAGCATTGGAGGCACCGGTTCGCCGCCAGGCCAGTGAGTACATGAGCATCGACAAAAATACCATGAAGGCTTTGGAGTTGAAGGAGACCCTGAGGGAAGGGAAACTCGAGGGCACTTTACTTCATGCGGTCAGGCGAACATCTACCAAGGGCGGTGCTCGATTATTGACCCAGAGACTCAGTAAGTTTTGTTCTGTAGCCCGATCGGTCTGTCTCTCGTTGACAAACTTTGAGTCTCGCCATCATTGTCCCTTGGAACTATCAACGAACGCCTCGACTTGGTTGAGCGATTCCTGAGCGATGGAGTCCTTCGTCAGAGAATCGGGGGCATGCTTTCATCAACTGCCGATTCCACTCGCTTGGTTCAAAAGTTCGCCATGGGGAAGGGCGATGCCGACGATTTGCTTGCATTGGCCAAAACGATCCAGCTTACCGAGGATGTTTCCAATACTCTGGAGAGTGCAATGCTTGATGATGCAACTGCCCCAGGGTCGGTGTTTTCTGGCCTGTTGAATCGTCTATCGCTCCAAGGACCCAAGAGGCTGGCCAGAAGAATCAGTGTAGCCATTGACGAGGAAGGGCTTTCCGAACAACATCGAATTGAGGCTGACGAAGCAGCAACCATGGTGGGGCTTGCGGCTGAGGTTCTCAGTGAAGAGGGGGAAGAAAAGACAGGGAGCAAGGGAAAGCAAACAAAGTCAAAGCAGAGTGAGAGATCGAGCAATTCTGACACAGTCCCGCGGGAAGTATGGATCATGCGGCGAAGGTAAGGGTTAGAATTCCTCATTTTGGGTGGTATTTTCTGATCCCCGCAGCGCGAGCAAAGCATTGGAGCGCCTCCATCGGGACTTAGATGAGCTTGATGAACAGCGAGAGGAGCTCTGCCACGAGCTGCGAGAGACTGCTGGTAAGTCGATTGTGCGATACTTCAACAAGACCAGATTTCTGACTGGGGCAGGTACGTCGGGCTTGACGCTGCGATGGTCATCGGGTCTCGGACACCATGTCCACGTGAAGGGATCAAAGGGCAACATGTTAAATGTCGAATCTGCCCGACGCATCAGCTCAAGCAAGTCGACACAGTCATACTCTGTGCCCTTGTGGAATTTCCTAGGTTCCAAACTCGATGACGCCAGATCTAGGATCCGATCCGAGGAACAAAGGGTCTGCAGAGAACTAAGGGCAGAGGTGGTGCTCAACCTCGTGAAGATGCGACGCAACGCGACTGTGCTCGACGAACTGGACGTGGCTTGCTCCTTTGCCACACTGACTGAGGAAAAGGGCTTTGTGCGTCCATTGCTGAACCACAGGACTTCCCACAACATTGTGGGCGGAAAACATCCAGTTGTCGAGGCTGGCCTCTTGTCTCAGGGCAGGAATTTCACTTCAAATGCCTGTAGCGTAGGAGAGGATGAGCGTATTTTGCTCATCACCGGGTATGTCACTCCTGAAACCTCCTAGCTGGTGCTAATCATGTTGTTGAGAGCAGGCCTAACATGGCTGGCAAGAGCACGTTCCTGCGACAGAATGCCTTGATTTCTGTTCTTGCTCAGACTGGTTCCTTTGTCCCCGCGCAGTTCGCAGAAATTGGTCTGGTAGACAAAATTTTCAGTAGAGTGAGTGACAGTAAGAATCTCGCTACCGCCTCATGTTGACATTGCTCTAGGTTGGATCCGCCGACAACCTCTACCAGGACCAGTCGACATTTATGGTCGAGATGCTCGAGACGGCCGAAATTCTAAAGCAGGCAACACCACGCTCATTTGTAAGCTTTGCTCTCGCAATGGTGATCGCAACTGACTCCAAGCACAGGTCATCATGGATGAGGTTGGACGAGGTACAACTCCAGAGGACGGGATCGCGGTCGGCTACGCCTGCCTGCATCATCTCTACCACATCAACAAGTGCCGCGCGCTGTTCGCGACTCATTTCCACAAGCTCGCAGATATGACTGAGGGCTTTGAGAAATTGGGATGCTACTGCACAGACGTTGAGGAGTCGGCCGATGGTACTTTTGCCTACGTACATCGGTTAAGGAAGGGGGTCAACAGAAAGTCACATGCGCTCAAGGTTGCGCAAGTGGCGGGTATGCTCCCTCGAGACTCACGAGAACGCCGTGGCCTGCTGACGCGTTTATAGGGATGCCGAAGGAAGCAATTGAGGTAGCGAACGAGGTTTTGAAGGGCTTGGAGACGCCAGCATTATAAAAGTCAGATGCGGTGCTGGACTTAGCCCCTCTCCGGACCAACAAGACAAAATCGCATCTCTTGCAGAGCGAACAGCGCAAAAACAGATGGAAAACTGATGCTTTGATGGCCACTTCAATGATTCAAGCACCTGGCATTATGCTGGTTCCACGTGACCAATGATGCTTGCCCGACAGCGCTCTACATACTCTTGCGCTGGCGATTATCGACGGACATCTCTATCACGAATAGAGTAATTAAATGCACACCGTGCTTGCTGTTTGGTTGACAGGAGATTTGAGGAAATGAATTGCCAACACCAATCGCTATCTTAGTGTACACCCATGAGAATCGGTTCGACTGCGAACTAAAGACTAAGATCGCACGCTGAGGTAGTTTGCGAAAAGCGTCGCCCATACACCACGTGAAGCCGTTGCCGTTTTGAGACCATGAAAATTTTCCCTCCGTTTGCCCGAAATCCCGAGAGAGCGAGAAAATTTACTGAGGAGGACGAGGGGCCGACGGAGCGCTGAAGTCGAGCTTCAATGTCCTTCCGTGGATCGACCTGCCGGTCAGGATGTCCCTCGCCTTGCTCGCACTGACCTCGTCAATGAAGTCAGCGTGGGCAAATCCCCTCGGCATGCCGGTCCTGCGGTCGACGGCCACTCTGACGTCAAGCACGTTGCGAATGTCGCGGAAGAGGTCGTTCAAGTCCTTGTCGGTCATTTCGTAGGAAAGGTTGCCGATGAACAGAGTCTTGGTAGGAGAAGAGGGAGCGCGGGGAGCGTCACGCTTGGGGCGGTTGTCCTGAACGTATACCGAGATGCGGCGGCCGTCCATGACGGATTGGTGCTTGTCCTGGGCAGCATTCACAGCTGCTTCGTTGGTTTCGAAAGTGACGAATCCAAAACTGCAAGCCAGTCAGTACAAGTCCGTATGGCCATGGTTCTGAGCACAACATACCCTTTGCTGAGACCGCGCGGGTTGCGGATGAGTCTGACTTCAGACACCTTGCCATACTTTGAGAATTCCGAGAGAATGTCGCTCTCCTTGGTCTGGAAGAACAGGTTTCCAATGTAGACCGAGTTCGATGGCGATGCCGCATCAGCAGATTCGGATGCGCCGTCACGGGCGTCGGCGGCGTCAGCGGCCTGCGCAGGCGCCTCGTTCTCGGGAGCAACCGACTCGTCCTCGGGGCGAGCGTCATCACTAGCAAATCTCCGCTGGATGGGGAGCAAGAACTTCTGGCGTTGCGGGATCGAGATAGTCGACAGGCGGGTGAAGGAGCGAGCACTGGTGGGGACAGCGAGGCGCGAGGACGCGAGGACGCGCACAGCGGCTCTACGGAGGGCAAACCTGTCCAAAAATGTCAGTGACAAGGTCAATCGAGCGACAGAGCGTTGGGCGCATTGAATACGCACATGGTGACGAGGACGAGAGAGGTGGGTGTGATTGTCGGAGTGTTGGTTGGGTAGGTACGATGGGAGGCAAGAGGATTTCTTGCGAGTGCGACCAACCGAAAGTTCTAATTGAGGCCAACCTAAGTCGAGCGACCGCCTGAGCGCCCGGCCGCTAGCTTGATCAGGCCTAGGCGGTGCGGCGGCGAGCGCTGATGCCGTGCCGAGGCTCTTGATTCCTTCCCCGCGCTTCCGCTCGTCGCCCTTGGTCAGCAACGCCATCGTCGTCTGTCGTGCCCCTCTTTCAACTCCCTCTGCGCGTCTCTTGGCTATACCGCCCTCCAGAACCTGTTGTGCCGCCACAGCTCTTCCAACATGTCGTTCCTAGGCGGGCCCGAATGCTCGACCGGAAGCAACCCGCTCGGCCAGTTCACAAAGCACATGCAGGATGATAAGTCGCTCCAGCGAGATCGCCTGGTCGGCAGAATGCCTGGTCCCATGCAAGAAGGCATGAGGAGCCAGGCCATGGGCAATGGACAAGACCACGTCCGGTGCTCCCCTCGTCATTTCCTTTGAGCCTCATCGCTGACGTGCCTCTTGCAGATGATGGATGACTTTATGAGAGAACACCCCCAGCTTCCACAGACCGGCAGCCCTGCCCCGTTCGCCATGGAGCAAATGCGCCGCGAGCTTGACCAGGTTTCCCATCATCGCAACGGCTCTTCCGGCTGGGCGGCCGAGTTCGACGTCGGCAGAGAAGCAGCGCACGCAGACCCAACTTTCCACAATGCTCCACCTGCCGGTTTCAACGCTGCGGAATTCGCCACGTTTCAGCAAATGGGATCAAACGGCCCTGCAAGAACAGCCAGCCCTGCCACGAGCGGGCCTTCGCACCTGGCAGGCCATCAACGACCTTTTGGATACGGCATGGGAATGGGCATGCGCATGGGCGGTATGGGTGTTGGAATGGGGCCCGGCATGATGAATGGACAATTTGGCCCTCAAGAGCATGCCGACCAGGATGTCAAGGGCAAATCTCGAATGGTGGAACTAGACGATCACGACTGGGAAGCACAATTTGCTGAGCTGGAGTCGTCAGGCCAGCGCGACGCTGAAGCACTGGATAGGGAGGCGAATGCGGCCATGGAAGCCGAACTCAAGGACATTGACAGGTCAGTGCTCACCGAAACCAACGAGTTTGGCGATTTTGAAAGCATCTGGCGGGGCATCCAAGCTGAAACAGCAGATGCCAGGGCACTCGCGGCGGAGGACGAAGAATTTGCCAAAAACATGCACGTGGGCGATCTGGATCAATGGGAAGGCGTCGACATGCTCAACACGCACTCGTCTCTGCGCGATCCATACGTGGGCGACTACCTCTTTGAGCAAAACAACCCCTTCAAGTCGGCCACCGACCCATTCGCAGAAGGCCTCGCGATCCTCCAAAATGGCGGAAATCTATCTCTCGCGGCCCTTGCGTTCGAGGCGGCCGTGCAAAAGGATCCTCAGCATGTGGAAGCATGGACGAAATTAGGGGCGGCACAGGCCCAGAATGAGAAGGAGTCGCCGGCCATAAGAGCGCTGGAACAGGCCCTCAAGCTTGATCCAAGCAATCTAGAGGCGTTGATGGGACTCGCCGTTTCTTACACAAACGAAGGCTACGACAGCACGGCGTACAGGACGTTGGAAAGATGGCTGGCGACCAAGTACCCGCAGCTCGTGGATCAGCCACTGTCTGCGCCGGCCGACGTAGGCTTCACTGACCGCATCTTGCTCCATGAAAAGGTGACGAATCTGTTCATCGCAGCAGCGCAGCTGTCGCCGTCGGGGGAGCAGATGGACCCAGATGTACAGGTGGGCCTCGGCGTTCTATTCTACGGGGCCGAGGAGTATGACAAGGCGGTAGACTGCTTTGGAGCCGCGCTGGCAAGCACAGAATCGGGGACCAGCAACCAGCAGGACCAGGTGCATCTTCTATGGAACCGGCTCGGAGCGACGCTGGCCAATTCCGGGCGCAGTGAGGAGGCGATAGACGCGTATGAGCGAGCGCTGGCGCTGCGGCCCAATTTCGTGCGAGCGCGCTACAACCTGGGGGTTTCCTGCATCAACATCGGATGCTTCGAGCAGGCGGCACAGCACCTTTTGGGGGCACTGGCCATGCACAAGTTTGTGGAGCAGGAGGGCAGAGAAAAGGCGCGAGAGGTGGTCGGAGACGGCATCAGCGAAGGGGAGCTCGACAGGATCATCAGCCAGAACCAGTCGACCAACCTGTACGACACGCTGCGGAGGGTGTTTAGTCAGATGAATCGGAGGGATCTCGCCGACGGGGTCGGGGCGGGCATGGACATTGATAGATTCCGGGGGGAGTTTGATTTTTGAGGAGAGACAGGAGTGCCGGAGAAGGACGCCGAGCAGCACCACACGACGTACCTACACTACTACAGTAGGGGACAGCAGGGAGTGGAGGACAAGGCACCGGAACGGAAGGCAAGGAAGACGGACGGCCGAGACGGAGGAATTCCGTCGACGTGCCTGAGGAGCAGAAAAATATGGGGCCGTCATGTTCGAGGGGCCAGCGAGCAGGGCAGGGCGTCAGGTCTTCGGTTCTTCATCACGCACCCACTCGGCGTGCGCCTGTGCTCGCTCCCCTTGCAGACGCCCGCACCCCCTGTGTCTGTGGGGTTGCTTGGTGGTTCTTGGTTTGTCCGACCTGGCTGGCTGACTGACGATGGCGCCGATTCAGGTGAGGGTCGCTCTCACCGGACGGACATGCATGGACCCAGGGCACAACACGTGCTGATGGGCAGCGGCATGACGATGGCGCCCGGCGACGACGACATCTGATGCTCCTCAACCACCCACCCAGGCAGGAGAAGCAAAGCACGCGCCAGAAAGACTGCCTGTGCAGGCGCCCGAGCTCGGGGGAAGCGTCCGCGTTCTTGATGTTGTTATTATTATTACTATTGCCACGGCTGCTGCCCAACCCTGCTGCTCTACATAGTCAGTCTTGTCTGTTGTTGCTGCAAGGTGTGTGAGTGAGTGAGGGCGGACTTGCATGCTTCAAATGTTGCTGCATCATGTCGGCTCCTCCTCGTTACCGCCCTTCTGCTGCTGCGCCTATATCTCATGGTCGTCGTCCTCATCCGCATCCTCATTCTCCTGCCAGCGTCGCTGTGCCCCCCAGCGCCCACCGAAGACCTGCCACCACCGAGACCACCTCGTCGTCGCCGTCTCCGTCAAAAAGGCCGCCTTTTCCCCCGAGCAGGATGCCCGCCCCGCTGCTCTCCGCCCAAGAATATGTCGCTCTGCCTCCCTCGGTCCAGTAAGCCCGCTCGCCCCCAATCAATACATTGAGACCTACAAGGTACAAAGACGGCTCGCTGACATCCATGCCCCCTCCGACAGACGCAAGTACTGCTCTTCGTTTGAGCGTCAGAGACTGGCCGAGCGCTCCACACCCGACATGAACTCGCCCTCGCCCTCGCCCTCGCCCTCGCCCCGGCGCCCGCAGACGTCGCACTCGTCCCAGCGCAGCGCCAGCCAATCAAGATCGCACAGTGCAACCCGCAAGAGACTCCGCAAGGCGCGCAACACGCTCGACTGCGACGTCACGCAAGCCGAAGCCCAGTGGTTTCTCTCATTGCCGGACAAGATCATCAAGACCTGCCTCAGTCGCGACGAAGCAATTCTGCTCGCTCACCGATGCGAGGCCCTCATCATCGACTCGGACTCGGAACATGGCCCCACTGGCGACGACGCCGATAGGAGAGGACGATGGCCTCACGAAGAAGCCAGTGGCCATTCTCACGACCCCGACGCTGCTGCAGAAAGCCCTCGCCCTTCCAACCACATGAGCCCCCGCCCGCTGCCTGCGCGCCCCAGCGTCAGTCCACGACCAACTCCGCTGCGCAAGGCCTTGCCGTCCACGCACGGCTTTGCTCGCCATTCTTCGGCACCTCCTCTTCCAAGCCCCAGCGCTCTTCCGCTTCATCACCACTCTGCGCGCCCGCGGGCTGCCTCCAATATTGTGGCTCCGCGCCACAGCGGCGACGCAAACGAGCCCTATGCAAAGCACTACCAGGATCCAGAAACGCGCTCCAAACTCCGCGAGTATCTCGCCTCCACGCAAAAGTTCGACGAGGTTGTCGAGTATGGCTTTCCGGCGTCCAAGCCACCCGTCGACCACTCCGCCGAAGCTCCCAGGTCGGATCCGTACTCGCGCTTGGCCAGCCGCGACATGCAGACCTTTCTCCGCGATGACGCCGTCTCTTTTCTCAGTAGCAGCATCGACGATGAGTCTGACGAGGAGCACAGCAGTGTCGCTGACATGGACGCCCCCATGACGCCTCTTGATCACGACGAGGGCTTCCGAGCACAGCTGCCAGAATCCAACAAGTCTTCGATGGATTCAAGAGGTGGCGCACCCCAGCCTTGGCGTCCAAACGGGTCCCACGAATCACACCTGAATCCCTTGTCGCAGCCGATGGGAAATCGCGAAATGACGCTGCGAATGACTCTGACGAGGCCTGAGCTGCGCGCAGATGAGACGGAGCTCTACGGCTGGCAGCAATCCGAGGACAGGAAAAACGACCCCCTGGCTCTCCAGGACCTTCCTCCGGAGAACGATGACAAAACCGGCATGCATGGACCCTTTGCGGCGCACGCGAGCAAACACACAAGACTCGTCCGCAAGTTCTTGGGCAAAGTAAAGAAGGGGAAGTGAAGATTTGCAGTTTCACTTGATCAAGTCTCCCCTTTTATTTCTTCGATTCACCCCTCCCCGTCATTCTCGTGTATTGATTTATTTCGGTTTCGGAGCGACAGCGGCGTCACGAAGTTACGATTCCCGTTAGAACTGTAAATGTATCTAGTTTTGTCCTTGTACTGCGCATCTGGAGGGCAGAGTCAAAGAGCGTTCGTGGGTGGATGGATGATGGATGGACATTGCTGGGGCCAGTGGTCCGTGGTCGCACGGGGCGCATGTAGTCGTTGCAAAAAGGTGCGGAATCAATCAGAGTCTGAACGCTGCAAGCGCGCAGCTGCAGCGAGACCCCAAGTCTGTCCAGTAGAAACGGTGTTGTGCCTATCTATGCATGGAGGTTTTTCACTCACTCTGCATCCATGTTGCACATGGAAGAGGTTATTCCCGGTTTGGACGTGTCGATTGGCTGGAAGGCGGTACGGTACGCACGCGCGAGCCCGGGAAACCGGCCAGACCCGTCCGTCTCCGTCTCGGGCTCCCTGCTCCAAGCTGAGGACTACCAGTTCTCTTCCCTTCTCTTGGGCCTGTCCCTCGTCATCTCATCAACCTCTTCGCCGACCGAACCACACCCCTCCAACTCCGACGCCTCAGCCATGTCTGCTGCGCTCCACCGTCGCTCTTTCTAGCCTGTGGAATTCTTCTTGTCTAAATAATCCGACCGACTCGTGCTGGACGCGACTCTATACTGTCTCTCACTACAACGATTCATCCTACAAACAATTCTACAGCATCCCACTCTCTTATTCACTCATTCCTTTCCGTGCACAGACATTTCCCAGCATCCTGATTTCACAAGACAAAGCTTTCCATTCAAAATGCTGGGCGTCAACCTATCCGTCCGCTCCCTGATCCAAGCCAAAGGTCTGGGATTCTACCAACAGGTCAACGCCCTTAGCGACGATGGGCTAGGTCCCGACGAGGAGACAGAAGGAAAGGAAGAGGAATTCCAGGAAGAGCATGGGTTGCAGGACTGCCGCGCCAACCACACGAAACAATTGATGTGGATCTATGTGGCGTATCTAGCTGAAGCGTGCGCGCCCCAGAGACCCTCCCCGACGATTCTCACTGACATAACGGTACAGCGTTGTCGCTTCCAGCCTGCAACCCCAGCTCAAGATGCTCATATCCAACGAGGACTTTTGCGGCAGCTTGTCGACGTCGTATCTGCGAAGCATTCTCGATTGCGCCTACGCTTTCGGCGGCACCGTTGGAATCTTATGGGGATATCTGGCTGACCGTGTTGGAAGGAAGCCTGTCGCGCTTGGCGGGCTGTTTGGAATGGCCATTTGCTGCCTCTCCATGGGCTTCGCGACCGATCTCGTCACCTGTACCGTTCTCCGCTTCGCAGCTGGCCTCGTGAGCTCGTCCGTCGTCGTCAGCACACTCACCATGATTGGCGATCTCAGTTCGAATCCAGCGGACAGAGCACAAAATGTTGCCAGGCTTCCTCTCGTGGGCGTCTGTGGCTCCATAGGACCCTTGGTGCAGGGGATGGTTGCTGGCAGCGTCAATGCGCACGGAGCTATATGGGAGAAATATCCGATTTTGAGCAGCCAAATTGCATGCGGCAGCCTGGTCCTGATCATTGCTGTCGCAGCCACATTTGCACTTGATGAGGTCAGTCGGGCTGGTGAAAGTCGTGTAGAGAGCGACGCGGTTCCCGCTAACCAGACAAGTAGACCCTGCCTCGCATGGCCGCATCCCCTGATTCGACCGAGTTCGACTGCGAAAGAGCAGCGTTCCTGGGCCAAGATGACCCTGAGACGCCGTCAATCCGCGTCGTCGACTTTACTCGCCCAGAACCGATAGGTCTTGGACCTTTCCTGCGGGCGCCCTCTTTACTGATTCTCTTGTGTTCCTTTTCCATTCTCTCCCTCCACGCGTCGTCCTTTGACGTTCTCCTTCCTCACCTTGGGCACAGCAGCAGCCGCCACGGCGGAATGGGTCTCCCCTGCAACTATCTGGGCCTGATTCTGCTCGCAGTCCGGGCAGTCGCTGGCATGGCGGTGCTGCACGCCATCCCGCGCGCAGTGGAAAGATTCGGACTGCTACGCCCATTCCGATCGCTTGCGCTCTTCTTCCCTGCCATTTACGTCCTGACTCCGATCCTCGTCTTCGTTTCCATGTGCTCTGCACCACTGACTGCCGTGACTTCGACGACGGCGATTTTCGTAAAGCATACACTGGCCAACGCGGCGCAGGCTTTGGTGACGCTGCTGATGCTCAATGTGGCGCCCGATGCTTTTTCGGCGGGCACGGTCATAGGGCTGATGCAGACAGCGTGGCTGTTCAAGGCCCTGGCTGTTGCCGTCAGCGGCGCAAGCTTCTACTTGAGCAACGACTTTAGCGTCACGACGACCAACTATGCGTTGTGGATCAGCCTTGCGGTGCTGGGTGCAGCGGGTGCGGGGCTGGCATGGTTTGTTCGAGAGCGGCCCAGCGTGGAGAGGGACTTTCCTGCAGAGGTGCTTTGCTGGGAGACGTGTTTTGACGCCGAGGGCGAGGGGCCGGCGTACAAGGCGGAGGAGGAGGCGTGAGGGGTTGGTTGTTGTTTTTTTTGGATTTTTTGGTCTTTTTTCCGATTTTTGTCGCTACCTTAACCTGAGTCACTCCTTGAACTTAATCGTAGAACCAGATTGTACCCGCTATGACTTGCACGAGTGCAGTAGGTCGCGTGGTAGCGTGGATGAATAATGAACCTAAAGGGAGCTCCCTGGGTGACGGCCAGACGCGTCGGGCGATGGGTGACGGGCGACGGCGCAGGCAGGGCACTGGGCAGCGGTGGGTCCCTCGCCGTCTCGGTCTCTCTGGGTCTGGGGTCTTGCCTGGTCCTGGTCTTGGTCTTGGTCTTGGTCTTGGTCTTGGTCTTGGTTGGATTCCCTTCCGTGCGCGTGCGGTTCCACCGCAAGCAAATCCAAGCACAAGCATAACCCATCTCAGGTCAAGTCGGCCAGCATCCACGGCAAGGAAAACCGCCGCGAAGGGTTCGGACAGACAAACCGGCAGGGGCCACCCTTCTCTGTCGCACCATCCCAGTTCTCCTCGTCGTCGTCCCGTTCTCATTTGTTTATTTCCTTCTGCTCCCCAAAACAACTGCGCTCCTCTCTCCCCTTCTCTCGCCGTCTTCTCTTCTCCCAATAACGACATATCCTACATCATGGGCTTGCGCGCCACCTATGAAGCATTCCTGGCCTCCCCATCCGCCGCGGGGGCGTTGGCTCCCCAAGCTTCCATCAACTACATTCCCACGTTGACCTCCGTCGCCGACGCTGACGCCGTTCTCAAGCACCTTCAGGCGCAAACCAAAGTTCTGACCAAGAAGGACGAAAAGGTCCTGAGCGCTGTCGAAGCTGAATCTGCCCTGTGCTTGGATATCGAGACTACGATTGAGTTCAACACTGGCGGCGGCGCCTACCTGCCGGGTCTCGATGACAACTTCCTGGCAGACCGTGTCGTCGTCTTCCCCATGGTTCGTGACCCCTTCGCAGTGTTTTTGGGACCGCGCCTGACCCGAATCTGCTCTCCAGGTCCACATTGTCCACTTTGACAGTCAGCAGAGAATACGCACAATCCGTCTGTACTGGGATCAGGCGTCTCTTCTGAAGCAAGTTGAAGTCATTGGATCCCGCGCAAAGAACTGGCCGATTCGCGACGGCAAAGAGCAGGCTCGCTTGATCATTTCCAGCTCCTCGCCTGGACAGAAATCTTCGGCGTCTTCCGCTCGGAGCAGCTTCGCCGGAGATCCCCACGCAAGCTTGTCCCTCTTCCAGCCCTCTAGCAACCACGAGGACGACGATGTTCCTCGCACATCATTGGCGCCCCGCGCTACCTCGGCCAAACCACCACCCCGCGACCTTCATGAAATTCTCAGTCCTGAGCGTGCGCCAAGCACGGGTAATGCATCAATTCAGGCCAAGGCCGGCGCGAGCAAGAACTTCCAGCCTATCCGACTGTTTGATGAGGATGACGATCCCACCCAATCGCCCTCAAAGTCTCCGACTCGTGGCAAGGCCGGCCCTAAGAAGTATGGGCACTTCGAGTTTGGCGATGGCGAGGAAGCCACCCCCAAGGCACTGGCCAACAAATCAGGCCTCAAGACCAAGAAGCACGCTCCTCAGTGGGACTTTGAAGATTTCGTGACTCCTGAGAAGCACTCGGTCAAGGTTCACGCGCAGAACGAGAGGCATTTTGGATGGAGCGACGACGAGGTATGCATCCAACTCGAGATGGCTGCAATGGGTCACTAATCTACATGTACACAGGTTGAGGAGACGCCTATGAAGCGTCCTGTTGTCCACCAGCCTCGTGCTGGCACGCAGGCACACTTCGAATTCAACGACGATGCAACACCCACTGCTGACAAGGTCAAGGCGCCGAGGCTGCGTGCCCAAAATAAGGGCTTGGGCCTTTACAAGGATTCTGTTCTGGGTGAAGGCAGCGATGGCGATGATGCAGGAACCTCGAGCAAGACTGACGCGCTCAACAATGTGACCAAGATGGTGAACAATGAGGGCCGTACGAGAGCGTTTGACAGCCATTTCGTCATGGCCGATTCAAGCCCAAACACCGGAGCTCAGGCAGGCGAGTCGGAGAATGTTGCGGCTCCCAAGAGTAAGAAGGGCCTCGACACCAACTGGGCTCTCTACGATCAGTCTCCGCGGCCATCTGCTACCAAGGAGAATATGCCTCAAGGCGTTGCCAAAGAGCGAGGTATCAACATTGGGGGTGACGGCATGGGTGGTCGCAAGGGCTCTAGTCGAGCGTGGCTATTTGGTGACGATGGACCGGATGCCGAAACGGCGCAGCCTCGTCCCTCGCGCAAAGCTTCGGGAAGAGCTCAAAACACAGCCGCCGACAAGTCATTCTGGGATTTTTGAGCATCGATAAGTGATCGATTCGGAGGACTTTGGCGGCTACCTCGACCAGCTGGCAGCACGAAACGGTCTTTTCCTTGCAAGTTGGCCTACTGCATCGAGGATCGGCAGGAGTTTGTATTGGCTCCGAGGTTGGATCAGAGGGCGACAGGCTTGTGTTTTGATTAATTGTATGTGGCGTTGACCTTCTGTTTTTCCTTTCTTCGAGTCTCTCACTCATCCACTCTCCCTCACCTCTTGAGCAGAGGTGTGTAGGGATTATTCCCTTGTATAGATTCCCCCGTCGTGTTGCACATCGCTCGCATCGTCTACTTCGATGGAACTCTTCAAATGAATAAAAGGCTCTTCGTAATGTGTGTATTTATGCGCTATCAAGACACGGTCAGGGCGACGTTGTAGGGAGCCTCCCGATGACTGTTTGGAGGACCTCTTTCCCTGGTTGATTCTGTACGGGGCCTAGACGTCGTCGATATTGGGGTATATTGCAGATCGATGTCGACAGCCCAGCACAGGCAGGGTCTAGTCCAGTCCCTCGTTTGGGGTGGCAGTGTCAAGTTATTATGCGCTCTTGGGTTGCGCGGGCTTTTCGGGGACCTTGACGTCGTCGAAGTCGTCCTGGGCTACAGCGCGAATGGTAAAGGCATCTGTGGCCAAGTCAGGCACAAGGAAGGGGAACGACGCAAAGGCTCAGAGACTTACAAACTCCAATCGCGAAGCCAAAAATTGCGGCGCCCGTGAGAACATTCTTGATCAGGTAGGGCTGTCGCGCGCGGACCAGAGCAGGCGACTGACGCCAGTGTTTGTCGTAGTATGATGAGCGCGGGATCCTTGGCCTATGGTTAGCTCGCCAAGCTGAGCGACAGGCCCTGGGTTGGTTTTACTCACGCCATGGTGTAGGAGAGAGAAGAGACAGGCTGCACTGCACTGGTTTCTCAGCACACCACCTCCGATGGACACGACGGGACTTCGGTTGGAGGCGTCCGGTGCGCCAAGAAAGGTCCAAAGGCGGCAAGCCAGGCGGTCAGGAGTCGCAGTCCGTCGCGCCCGCCCGCCCGTCCTCCGCGAACCGCCATCCGCGAACCGCCCTCTGCCATCCGCAACTCCAACTTCAACCTTTACTGCTCTTCAACGCGACACTCAGGAAGCAATTTGATTGACAGAATTCCTCGCTCGATCGGCTAGGCATGGGCTGCCTTTGTGACGCGTGATCATCGACTTTTACACCAACACAACACCACATAATGGAAGGTCAAGCATCGGCGACCTCAAACCCTCTGGTCGCCCAGCTGAAGCAGGCCCGCCAGGTCGTGCTTGAGAATGCTGCAAACTACCCGACCATCATCCCCAGCATCCTGCCCATCATTGGTGCTGAGGCCGACCTCGAGTTGCGCAGATGGGGTGCCGAGTTCCTCGCCGAAACCTTTGCGTCGCCCGTACTGCCTACCGAGCAAAAGCAGCAGCTGAGTCTTCCTGTGCTCGACAGAATCAAGGACTATCTGGACACGCCCGGCGAAGATGTTGCCGTGGTCAAAGGCGCCGTGCAGGCCGCCGCGAGCATCTATCCTCTGGTTTTCAGACACATGTGAGTGAGAAATGAGCAGCGCCCACCTCTCCATTCGACCCATGCCACATACGCGTCCCGGGACTGGTAAAGGATAATTTCTCATGCTTGAATCGTGTCCAGCATTTACAACCCGCACGACAGCTCCATCTGGACAAAAATGGCCGCAATCAAATCAAACATTCTGCGCAGGATGGATTCGGCTCCTCCTGGTGCTCGCATATGCTGCATCAAGTTTGTTCAGCGTGTCGTTCAAACCCAAACTCCCGGTTTGATCGCTGATCCTAGGGTGCGCTCCCATCTTGGTTGCTTGGCTGCCTGGCGTGTTGGCCCTCTAACTGCGTACAGCGACCCGAGCACAATGAGATATCGCTGGCTTTGGTACCGAGAGATCACCCTCTGATCCCGCCGCCAAACTTGGAGGCTGAGGCGTCCGGCCTGTTGGACAGGTTGCTAAGCATCCTTCAGGAAGAAGCAAGGTCAGGGCAGCGGGACGGTCATTTCGGAGAGGTTCTGACAGAATTCAGTGATGCCCTTCTCGTGACAGCCACTCTGAACTGTCTGGGTGGTTTGATCCGCACCCGTGCCTCTATTGCGAACAAGATAGTATCCACTGTCCTCAGCTTCAATCCTTTGAAACTGGCAAACTCGCCCATGACGCCGAAGAACAAGGTCATGGTAAAATCAATGGAACGCTCTACAAGGGCCCTTCTCCTGAATGTGATCAAAAAGTACGTCCGCGGCAGAGCATCGTAGGGTCTTGTTCTGATGTCTGTCTTTTAGGAACCCCAACCACCCTCTGGCAGCAAGGATCCAATCACACATCGACCGGCTTCATCACACTCGTCTCGAGATTTTCGATGAAATCAGCCGCAAGAGACCGGCTCCCGCAGAGCCAACTGACGGCCTCGACCACGCAAAGCGACAGCGCTTGGGAGCAGATGTTTCCGGCATCATTCAGCCCCCTGCACTAGGATCCGGTCCTGTCAGCTACGCTCAGCTCTACACTTTGACGCAAGATGAAGGCTCCAAGAACTTCGACGTGCAGGCAATACCGATTGACCTTCTGGTCAGAATACTGGTACCACTCATTGGGTCGATAGATAAACCACACCTCGACAATGCCATCAACGTAAGTCCATCCAAGTCCGCGGTATAGCCACGTCCATCGTTCTTCGCCTTTCGTTGCCGTTGTCGGGTGGTTTCGATGTCATGTCTTCATGCTACGGAAGGCTAGTATATGGTGTTTGCTGCGAAAGTTCAGGAGGGTACTTTGGCGTCCGGACCATTGGTTAACCATTCTCCATCACAGGCGGTCAGGTCACGCTATCTGTCCCTCACCAAAACCCAGCGCGTCGCACCGTTGTCCGCGGACCTCTCGAGTCAAAAATTGACAGCTGTCGATGAGGATGACGACTACGAGCCGGAGTTTCAACCAACGGACAATTCCGATTCATTCGATACCAAAATGGACAACACACCCGGCGCTGCTCCACTGCAATTATTGCCAGAGACAACCCTGGGTACTTTCCATCTTCCATCACCACCTGCCTTGACGGTACGAGAAACGGCGGAGTATGGTCGATGTACCATAACCCGCGTTTTCGAGGTCATGGCCGCCTTGGATGATCCGGGTCGTGCTAAGGGCGCGAAGCACGGATTCAATCGTCTGGCAGCTAGCAACTACGATCGGGACGCATGGGTTACAATCATTACCCGCCTGGCCACTCGTGCCTCTTCTGGTCTGGAGGAAGGCCCGGTCAAGTCTGAGGATGAAGCTTCGCTGGCGAAGAATGCCTTCATCAGCAATTCCATTCGAGATTCACTTTACCTCTACGTGCTCGAAGATTTTCGGCGCCGGATCGACGTTGCCATTTCATGGCTGAGTGAAGAATGGTACAACGATCGTCTCCAGCCACGCGAATCGGAAGACGATCCAACTTCTCACTACGAGAAGTGGGCGCTCAAGGTGCTGGATGGCATTCTACCATATCTTGACGCCAAGGACAAGGTCCTCATCCGTTTCTTGTCCGAGATCCCAGAGCTCGTCGAAGGCATGCTTGATCGCGTGAAAGGACTAGCACGAGATCCAGAGCGAATTTCTCTTGCGGTCAACTCCATACAGTGAGTCGCTTTGCCACTGCAGTATCTCCTACCGCTTGTCACTAACCGGTCATCTTCTTCGCAGTTACCTCATTCTCATGAGACCACCGGTGCGCGACGTCTGCATCGATGCGGTTGAAGACCTGTGGAGAAATTGTAAGTCTTTCCGTTCAATCATCCACCCGGGTTTCAACTGACTGCCGTGTAGATGAAGGAGCGAAGAGCGTGACGACAAAGCTGATCTCGAAATGGCGTCCACACCTTCTTTAGGGGTGGCTAGTAGAGGAAAGCATGATACATAGCTAGGCTTAGTATAAAATAAAGAACTTTGTCTTACTATTCATTATACTACATGTGTACACCATAACTGCCATTATTATATACTAAGTACCTAGGATACCTAAGGCTGTCAATATAGGCAGCGCACCGGCGCGCGCACCTATGTGAGCATAGATAGATCTAGGCCCTGTATAGTTGTATAAGATAGCCTAAGGCCACCTCTAGCTACTATAGCCTAAGGCTAATTAATACCTTATAATAACCTATTAATAGCTAATCTTACTATTAACCTAATATTAATTATTAACCCTTATATAAAGTATAAGAGGTAAATAGGTTTAAAGAAAAGGTATTATAGTACCTAGTAGAGTAATTTAATATAGACTACTTTTAATTAATAGGTAGGGATAATATCTCTTAACCCTAAACTCTTTATACTAAGATTATACTACTATTCCTTATCTAATTATAAAGATTTTTATAGTATCTTTCTTAGTAGGTCTAAAAGTACTAGATTATACCTTTATATTACTACTAGTATATATTACTATCTAGTAAGGGGGTAAAACCTAGTTTTTCCCTACCCTTTCTACTTTAAAAACAATTTCCTACCTACTAAGGCCTAGTACTACTTTAGAGAAAAAATAAAGTAAATTTTAAATACCCCTCTAGACCTCTTAAATTTTTTCTAAGCTACCCTAAGCTACTACTAACCTAAATAAAATCTAAAAAGAATACTACTTTACTTATAAATATCTTAATACTAAGACTAGCTACTTAAATAAAACCTATATTATTTAAACTATCTAAGCCTACTTTATAAGACTCTAGTTTTAATATACTAAGAACCTACCCCTAGATACTAAAATAATATAAAATAAAAAATCCTTAAATAAAAAATACTTCTATTAACTATCTATTAGGCAATCCTCTAATTTTAGGGATTAAAAAAAATAGAGAAATAGAATATATTCTTTATCTTAGAAAGCTAAGAAAAACCCCTAAATAATAGGGCTAAAAATAGCCTTTTTCTCTCTAGAAAATAGGTTTTTATTTCTTTTTTAAAGAAATATAAACTAGAACTTCTCCTCCTAATCTCTACTAATTAAATCTAACCCTCTAAAATACTCCCTTACTAAGAACTAAGTAAGGAGGCACCTACTATTAAATATTACGCGCCTTAGCGCGCGTAGTTTATATTTTATAGTATTTAGTACTTAGTATTTACTACATATATATATACTAGCTATTTCTAATTAGTTAGGAAGTAGATAGTTATTCTATATAGGCTATATAATAACTACTCTTACTCCTTACCTATTAATTATTAGTAGTCTATATTAATTTACTCTACTAGGTACTATAATACTATTAATAGGTCCTCTTACTACTTATGAGAGGATAAGACTTATTATCTATCCCTTACTAATAAGTTTTCTTACTTTAATCATGTCCTATAAGGTATTAGGATAAAATACTATAGTTTTATAGAAGTACTAGGTATTATTATTTTATAGTCTATAGCCTTAAGTAAGGTATATAAGTAAGATTCTAGACTAAGATAGTCCTATTAGTAATAGAGATATAATATCTTATTATATTATATAGTTAATAACCTATATAATAGCTAAGAGTAGCTAGTCTACTAATAGTATAGTACTATTAGCTACTCCTTAATCTATACTAATAGCTAGCTAGTAGTTATCTACTACTAGCCTATTATCTAGCTAACCTATTACCCTTTAGGGTAATAATAATAATAAACTACCTACTAGTACTATAGTACTAATAACCTAATAGCTCTAGGAGTAGGTCCTAGGGCTTATATAGGTAATTTATAATAGGGGTAATATACTAGGCTATAAGGTCTAATACTAATTTACTAATCCTAAGTACTAGTCTAGTAATAGCTTACCTAAGGACTATTATATATAGTATAGTAGTATTAAGGATAAGCTATTATTTAATAGTAGCTAGTATTAGAATAATATAGCTAAGGCTATATATATTTACTCTTACCTAGCTAGTAAGGCTACTTTAGCTACTATTAATAATAATAATAATAATAATAATAATAATAATAATAATAATAATAATAATAATAATAATAATAATAATAATAATAATAATAATAATAAGGATAATAGTAATAACCCTACTACTATCTAGACCCTACTAGATAGCTTATATAGTATTATAGACTAGTAAAGCTATACTATTACCTAGCTTACTAGTATAGACTTAGTCTTAGGTACTAAGGTAGTCTTTAAGATATTATTATAGATATTCTATATATTAGCTTACTAAGCTAGCTAGGATAGCTATATAACTAAAGATTAGCTAATCTATAAGCTCTATAAGCTATTCTATAATATTACTATTACTAATATTATAGCTAGTTATAGTAAGCTATTGTAGGTCTTAGACTAGGCTACTAATATTAGCTAGGCCCTCTTATTAGATAACTCCTACTATTAGTACTACTACTAATATTAAATAAGAGTAAACTACTATACTAGATAATTATAGTTATTAGTATTATAGTAGCCTAGGTTACTAGATAAAGGACTACCTATATATTAACCTCCTAGAGTAATATATAGTTTATACCTATACTACTACTAATATAGAGGAGGTTTAGAAGGACTTTATAGATAGAGTTAAGGATTATAGAGTTATTATTATAGATATTAGTATAGGTAATATTATAGACCTAGATAAGATATTAGGAAATAAGTAGCCTCCTATAAAAATATAATAGAAGGTACTACCTTACCTATAAGATAGCTATTAGTTATTTAATATAATTAGGAAATAGAGTTATAGATCCTTCTTATTATTCTTATACTATATATATCTATATATATCCTAATAAGCCTCTATAGCTAGTCTATATCCTTATTAACTCTAGCTATATAGGAGGCTTATATATAAGTTATTCCCTTAAGTATAAGCTTATTACTACTAGTACTTAGAAGTAATAGTTATATAGGCTCTAGATAATTAGTAACTATATATATAGCTAGACCTAATATCTTACCTATAAGCTTATTACTAGCCTATTATTTAGCTTAGAATATAGAGATAGTTCTATATTTTTTAATCTATAGGCTTCTATAATAATTACCTAGATTAGTCCTTTATATAATTTATTTATTAGCTTAGACTATATATACTAGTTTAGTTTTATACTAGATCTAGGATATATATTATTAAAGATTAGAGGAGTAAAGTTAAGTAGGTTATACTAGTATAGTACTAATTTATAAAATAATTTATTAGCTAAATCTTAGGATATTTTAGAAAGATCCTAGATAGCTTCTAAGCTAATTAAATCCTTACTACCTATCTAGATATTATCTTAGGTATTATAGACTAGTATAGTCTATCTATATATATCTACTATAGATATACTACTACCTATAACTATAACTATAACTCTCCCCTAGACTAGTAGCTAGTTATCTAATAACTATACCCTACTATTATTACTATCTGAGATGAATTGACATAGATAGAGTAGATAGGTAGTAGAGTAGGTATAAGGCCTATAAGGATACTAAGGAGCAGGGTTAGCTAAACCTTAGTTATATAGTAGTATATATACCTAAGTAAGCTATAGGCTAAGTTAGCTATAGCTCTATATCCTCCCTACTACTCTACCTTATAATTATTAATTATTAGCTAATTAACTTACCTTACTTAGTACTAATTTACTACTTTATAATATTATTATAAGGTTACCTTATTATCTCCTTAAGTAAGAGCCTAGGTTTCTATTCTAGCTAAAGACTTAAGCTAATAACTCTTCTTTTACTCTATTAGGTAAGTTTAGATTAAAATTACTATATATATATATAATATATAAAACCTAGTTACTATATAATACTAACTAGATAGGTTACTAAAATAAGATATAGTACTATAAGTAGTATAGATAACTATACCTATTAATATTATAGCTTCTAAGGAGTAAGTTATAATTAGTATAGAGGACCTTAAATTAATAAAGGATATAATTAATAAAGTTAGAGATATTAAGAATATAATAATTATTAATAGCTAGAGTAATAAGTACTAGGTAGTCCTTAATTAGCTTATTACTAACTACTATAATAAAGATAAGTATTACTATAAGTATAAAACTAAAGTTAATATACTCTAGAACTAACTAATAGCCCTCTAAAATAAGTATAATAAGTATAAGGCTTAGTAGCCTAATAATTTATATATAGTAAATAATAACCTTTAAGCTTAGTTAACTATAAGTAAGGATAATATTAAAGCCCTCTATAATAAGGCTACTATTTACTTTACTACTAATAGTAGCTCCTATTCTAAGCCCTAAGTCTATAATCTAGATAAATTTAATACTAACCTAGATAAGTATAAGGACTAGTATAGTAAACTTAATATTAAGCTTTACCTTAATATACTTACTTAGGATAATAATACTAAAGTTACTACTTATATCTTATCCTACCTCTCTATTAAAGTAGATAAAGCCTTTATTAGATACTAGAAGGATAGTATTATTACTATCTTATCCTTAAAGCTAAAGTATAAGCTTAATTCTATATATAATATTAAGAATAAGTAGGGTAATACTATTACTAAGCTTAGTACTCTTATATAAAGTACTACCCTACTAAAAGAGTTCCTTATTAAGTTCTAGTCCCTTATTATAGCTACTAGCTAGGATAATATAACTATAAAGGAAAGCCTATTAGTTAAGCTTTTATAAAGTAACTACTATCTTATACTTACTTAATATAATAACTCTCTTAATAATATAATCTTATTTCTTATAGAGACTACTAATACTTAGGCTACCTATAACTATACCTTTAGTACTAAGACTTATAAGGATAGAGATAATAATATATATACTAGTAGATATACCTCCTATAGAGGATATAGTAGATATAGAGGATTCTATAGTAGTTAAGGTAGTAATAGTACTAATACTAATACTACTTATATAGATAATAAGGATATAGAGAAGGATAAGAATATTACTAGTAAATATAATATATCTATAGTAAAGTATTATAACTATAATAAGATAGGCTATATCTCCTATAACTACCTAGATAAAAATAAGGATAAGGTTTAGTCTATTTATATTATTAATACTAACTTAGAAAATAAGTAGCCTTACTTAAAGTTATAGAGTAGGGTATATAAGATAATAGTTTAGATAAGGATAGATTAAGTAGTAATAGACTCTCTTTATCCTACTCTTATATTATCTATATATATATTATAGGATAAGTTATCCCTCTTTAAGCCCTAGTAGATACTAGCTATAGAGGGTATATATATATTAATACTTTATTAGTAAACTATCTCTACTAGTATAGAGTATATAAGTAGCCTCTAGAAAAGCCTTATATTATAATAGATTTTACTAGAAAAGACTACTACTAACTTATATACTAATTAAACTTCTATCTATAGGTAGGACTATATTATAACCTTTCTATACTATTTATAATTATACTACTTAATAAGGATTATAATATATATATTAGCTAGAAGTACTAAAGGTAGTATAGCTTTATAATTAATATAGGAGCTAGTACCCTAGAGATTTAATAACTAGTAAATATAAATATAGGATTACTCTATAAGAATAGTAAATTATAGATAATACCTAAAATCCTAAAGAGGATTCTACTAGTAAAATTAGACTAATTAGAGTATAAGTAGCTAAGCTAGCTAGTTCTACTAGTAGAACTAGATAACTAAAAGACTTAAGATAAAAGTAGAAATTCCCTAATAGAAACTAATACTAAGTATACTTATAGTAAAGAATTAATTATAGTAATAATTAGATATAAGGCTCTATTACTATTACTATATAAGATATAAGTAAAGTAGGATAGTACTAAAGATATTACCCCTATCTTATAGTCTATATATAAAAAGATAATTAAGAAATATAGCCTAAAGGCCTATAGTACTATATTTCTACTTATAGATAATAATAGTAGGATAGAAATAATAGTTTATTATCTTATTAATACTAACTACCCTAAAGTAATTAATAGTATATAAAATAAAGGAGTAAATTATATTAGCTAAGAAGACCTTAATTACTAATAGACTAAATACTTAAAACTAGCTACTAATCTAAAGACTAAAGTACTAGAGGAGTATTATAACCTACTTAAGGTATTTTTTAAAGAAGTATCTAATAAACTCCCCCCTTTCTATCCTAGACTAGACTTTAAAATTAAATTAAATAGTAATACTATTAGTATTAGATATAGTAGGCTATTATATATATCTAAAGTAATAGTAGGTAAGGTAAAGTAGTATATTTAAGAGAATAAGGCTAAGGATTTTATTAAGAAAAGCTACTCTTCTATCTTATCTTCTATTCTACTAGTTTATAAGCCTAGAGATAGTATATAGTTCTATATAAACTATTAATATCTTAATAGTATAATAAAGAAGGATAGATATACTATCCTATTAATTAATAAGACTATTACTCTTATTAGAGGAGCTAAATAGTTAACTAAAGTAGATATTAGGTAAGCTTTTAATTATATCCTAGTAGATAAAGACTTATATAATCTTATAATATTTTAAATAAAATTTAGTACCTACTATTATAAGGTAGTATCCTTTAGTATTACTAATAGACCTATAGTCTAGTAATACCTTATTAACTAATACCTTATAGAGTTTCTAAATAAGGTTTATATAGTATACCTAGATAATATACTTATCTATAGTAAGATACTTAGTTAGTACTACTAGTATATCTGTAAAGTATTAAAATATCTCTAAGATTAGGGCTTATAAGTAGATTTCTATATATAAGAAATAAAGTTTTTAGGAGTGATTATTACTACTAGGGGCTAAAAAATAGACCCTATAAAGATTAAAGTAATTATAGGCTAGTAAGCCCCTTACTCTATATATAATATCTAATTATTCTTAGGATTTATAAACTTTTATAGGTATTTTATTTATAGATTTAGTAGTAAAGCTAAGCTACTAATATAACTAATAGGAAAGGATACCCTATTTATATAGGGACTAGAATAGTAGTAGGTATTTAAGGCTCTTAAAGATACTATAATAAGTATACCTATATTATACTACTTTAACCTAAAGCTTAAGACTATTATAGAAACTAATATATCTAATATTAATATTAGTAGGGTTCTCTCTTTAAAGATTAATAAATAGATATACCTAGTAGCTATAAGGCTTAAAGAGGCAAGTACTATATTTAGCTAACTAAAAGTCTAAGGTAAAGAGAAAAGGAGAAGTAGAGTAAGAGAGAAGGTAGAGAAGTAGTTATAGTAGGCTAATTACTTAGCCTACTAAGTAAGCGCATAGTTATATACTTACTTTTACTAGGTAGGATTCTAGTAAACTAGACCTTATATAGGTATAGGCCTAATACTACCCCCCCCCTCTACTAGGTAAAGTCCCTTAAGCTAGGGAAGTAGTAGTACTAGGTAGTCTATCCCCTAGATCTATCTAATTAACTAAGTTATCTAGAGGTAGTAGCTTATTTAGGTTAAGGTAGTAGTATTCTAGGATAAGGTTCTTTATATAGATAAACTTAGTCTAAGGGAGCTACTAGGGGTTAGTATTCTAGTTATCCTAATAGCTAATAAAGGTGGCCTTATACTAGATACTAAAATACTTTATTTTATAGAAGTTAATAACTTTAGTAACCTCCTACTTACTATAAGGGCTATCCTTAGGGCTATTATAGGTAAGGATATTAGGGCTAGCTAGCTCCTAGACCTAGCTAGGAAAAGGGGCTAGGATAAGGTAGAGTTTCTAAGGGTAGAAGATTAGGGTAAGGCCCTTAGTAAGCTTATCCTCTAGGATAGTAAGTTTACAAGCCTTATAGTTAATAATATACTTAATTAGCTAAGGGCTATACTATTTCTAATCTAAGCTCTTACTAGGCCGTATTATAGAGAAGTCCCTTATATCTATATAGATAAGGTCCCTAATCTTATAGTTTAGGTATAGGGTATAGTATAGATAAGTATCCTAAGCTACTAATTAATAGCTTAGGTCTAGGTAATAATATAGTTAGTATAGTTAACTCTAGGGTTTTAGTTAATATTTAGTAGTAGTTGTCACAGCGCCTAGTAGAGCGAATTAATACTAACTACTAATAATTAATAGGTAAGGAGTAAGAGTAGTTACTATAAAGCCTATATAGGAAGACTATCTACTCCTTATAGCTAATACTAACTATATATAGCTAGTATATAGGAGAAAGGTATTACTAAAACCTAGAAATACTAGAGGTATACTAGCATATATAATACTACCCCCCCCCCCCCCCCCCCCCCTCCTAATAAGTAATAACCTTATTACTTAGTTAGGAGTCTAGCTAATAGGTAGCTATAGTCCTAGGTGCCTTTTATAATACTATAGAATAATATTATATATAGTATTAAACTCTCTATTTATTACGGCGCCTAGTAGAGCGAATCAATGCTGGCTACTAATAATTAATAGGTAAGGAGTAAGAGTAGTTAGTTACTATAAAGCCTATATAGTAAGACTATCTACTCCTTATAGCTAATACTAACTATATATAGCTAGTATATAGGAGAAAGGTATTACTAAAACCTAGAAATACTAGAGGTATACTAGTATATATAATACTACCCCCCCCCCCCCCCCCCCCCTCCTAATAAGTAATAACCTTATTACTTAGTTAGGAGTCTAGCTAATAGGTAGCTATAGTCCTAGGTACCTTTTATAATACTATAGAATAATATTATATATAGTATTAAACTCTCTATTATCTATAGTATAAAATATATAGTCTAGTAGGTAATTTACCTATTAGACCCTAAATTAAAGGCTACTATTAGCTAAGATCTAGTAGCTAATAATCTCTTTAACCTCCTATTTAGTATTCTTATTATTATCTTAAAGAGCTAGCCTAATAGCTAGTTATTAGCTAGGTAATAGATTATTACTAGTAATAATAAGATAAGAGATATTAAACTTATTATAGGTTTAAGACCTAATAGGGAGCTATAATATAGCCTAATTACTATATATATCTAGTATATAGTATAGGCTATTATTATAGTAATCTAGGGTAGCTAGCTAGCTATAAAGTATATAAGTATACTTAGTATAGATAAAAATATACTTACCTAGCTCTACTATATAACTCTAATAATATTAGTTTACTTATATAGCTATTTACTATTATATAACTAATAGGCTTTATCTTATCTCCTCCTAAACTTATTAGATAGTTTAGGTAAGGGCCTATATAGTTTATAACTAGAGGGAATAAGTATCTATAATTAGCCTATAAATACTATAGATAGCTACTTTAGTATTAAAATTAAATTATAGTTTATAGCTATAGTAGATATAGAAGGGAGAGTAGCTATTAAGGCTCTCTTATAGTATACTATTAGTAGTAAACTATATAATAGATAATAGTAGTTTCTAATTATCCTAATAGAACCTAATAAATTATCTTAAGTAGTTCTTAAGGTCCTAGTTAGCTTATTTAGTTTATCTATTAGTTTAGGGATAATAGCTAGTAGATAGCTTTATACTAATACTAATAATATAAGTAAGGCCCTCCTATAAGTAAGAGATAAACTAGTTACTATAGTCTAAGATAATAGAGAGAGGGAAACTATAAATAGTAAAGATATAGTCTATAAGTATATAAGCTATAGCTTTAGCTATAGTTCTATTATCTAAGGTATTTATAGTAATAAAGTAATATACTTTACTAAAGTAGTTATATACTACTAGGATTATATCTATATCCTTACTATAGGATAGTAGACCTATAAAATCTATAGTAATATATTACTAGGGATATAATAGAATAGGTAGAGGCTATAGCTAGCTAGAGATTACTAGGTAAGTTTTATAGATCTAGATATATAAGGGATAGTTATGAATAACTTAGGTAATTAACTAGGTAAGATATAGAAACTAAAAATAGGGTATAAGTAGGTTATATAGCTAATTATAGCTAGGGTAGCTAGTAAGTAGCTACTTATAGATATAATAAATAAAGAGAGGTCTTAATTTAGTTAGGATAATAAGATAGCTATCTATAAAGATATTTCTATACCTATTAACTAAGAAGGGTAAGTCTAGCTTACCTACTTATCTTCTCTACTTATTTATCTTATTATTATTAGTAGCATTAGCTATAATTAAATAATATATAAGGAATAGCTCATTATTAGGGGTAATATCTATAGGAGTAAGCTCCTAAACCTTATATATATAAACTAAAAGTTTACTATCTAGTAGTAGGATTTAGTATTATTATTAGTACTAGGGGTTATTAGTACTAGGAGTATCCTATAGATAGTAGGTAAGAGTATTAGCCTTAATATTAGTATAGCTAGGATAGTATATAATCTTAAAATTATATTTAGAGAAGAGTTTAGCCTAGTAGACTTATTAGTATATTAGCTACTTAGTTATAGTAAAGTAGTATAGTATCTAGTAGTTAGTAAATACTATAAATAGTACCTAATAAGCCTTAAGATCTAGCTTCTATAGTTCTAAGGTATAAATAATAGCTAGGAGCTCCTTATTATAGATAGTATAGTTAAGCTCTACTAGGGCTATAGTCTTAGAGTAGTAGGTAATAGGGTATAGTTAGTTATTATTACTATACTATAAGAGTAAGCTACTATTTATCTAGTTAGATAAGTCTATTTTAACTACTATCTTATAAATAGGGTTAAAATAAGTAAGGACTAGTATAGTTAAGAGAGCCTTCTTAAGACTATTAAATAACTATTATTTAGTATTAGTCTAATACTATAGAATATCCTTATAAGTAAGCTAGATAAGTAGTCTTATAATCTTACTATAGTCCTTTATAAATTACTAGTAGAAATTAGTAGTACTAAGGAAGGACTAAACCTATTTTACTATTATAGGAAGTTCCTATAATATAATTATATTAACTTTAGTAGGGTCTATATAGATACTATTAGTTAAGATAATAACTCCTAAAAACTTAGTCTTCTAGATATAGAACTTATACTTATTTATATTAACTTATAAACTATACTCCTAAAGATAAGAAAGGACTTCCTAGATATAGTAATAGTACTCCTTAAGTATTTAGCTATAAATAAGGATATTATTAAGGTATATAGTAGTATACTTACTAAGATAGTAAAATAAATACTTATTAATTAAGTACTACTAGGTACTAGGCCTATTAGCTATACTAAAGGGTATTACTAAGTACTTATAGGTACTATATTAAGTATAGAATATAAGTAGGTCCTTAGTCTAAGAGTCTACTATATAGATATAGTAAAAAGCTTACTTAATATTAAGCTTAGTAATATACTTAGTACCTTATATCTAGCTAATTATCTTATTAAGTAATAGTAAGGGATAGTAGTCCTTTTTTATAAGTTTATTAAGCTTCTAGTAATTAATATAGAAATAAATACTACTATTAGGCTTAGCTACTAATAAAATAGGTAAGGCTATACCTACCTTACTATACTCTAAGATACTAAGATTAAGACCCTCCTAGATATAATACTTAATCTCTACTAATTAGATATTATTAGTATAGTAGAGGGGTATATAGTTAAGGTCTTTAAATTTAGTACTATCCTTTAGCTTAATCTTAAAGTCTATCTAAGGATAAGTATAGGGGAGTAGGTTATTATTATAGAATATACCTAATAGGTTATAGTACTTATAGGGGATAATATAATATAGGTAAAGCTTATTACTACTAACTAGGGTATAAGTAGTTAGCTCTACTAAATAAAGTTTAGTATACTCTAGTTTATTAATAGGAGTAAATATATAGACTAAGTAGACTTTATAGCTATACTATTAATAAAGGATAGTAGTATTAAAGGTATTAATTAAAGTAATATTAGTTAAAGAGCTAGCCTAGCCCTAACTCTACTTATTAAGGTAACTAGTAGTCTCCTTAATAGAAGTAGAAACTAGTTTAAATAGCCCTTAGTACTAATAATAATATCTTAGCTAATAGAGGTACTCTAAGGGATAAGATTTATAGTAGTAGAGGTATTATAGCTTACTAACTTAATCTAAGCTAACTAAGAGGTATAGTAAGGCTAGTACTAGGATAGAGTTAAGAGGTTTATCTTAATATAGAATCTTAAATAGAGTTATAGTAGTAAGTAAAGATAGTAATATTAATAAGATAGGAGTTATAAATAACTAGGTATTATCCTAAGGGAAGGTTATACTTATAGTTAATATTAGTAGTATTAAGGTTAACTTAGAAGAGTCTAAGGATAAAGATAAAGTCTAAGATACTATAGTAGTAGATAGTAAAGACTTAATTAGCTTATAGGCTATCTAAGGTTCTACTAATAAGATACCTCCTAACCTTAAGTAGTTCTAGTAAGTCTTCTTAGACTTTACCCCTCTAATACTTATTACTATATATCCTAAGTCTAGGATAAATCTAAACTGGTATATATAATCTAAGCTAATAAATAAATTATATATAGGACTAATCTAGGTAATTACTAGGAAAGTAAGTAGATTAAATAATATAGTAGTACTATAATCTACTAAACTAAATAATAGACTAGTAATAAGCTTATAAGTAAGCTATTAGGTCTAGCTATAGGTATAGTTACTAATTATCTAGGGCTTATATAGCTACTACTTCTAAGTACTAGTAGAAATAAGTTTATACTTAAAGGACTAACTTATATATAGGCTACTAGTATAGCCTTAATTAATAAGGATATAGACTAGCTATAGGGGTATATTAGGATATATATAAATATATATAGTATAAGAATAGTAAGAAGGACTAGTAACTCTATTCTTTAATTATATTAAATAATTAATAGCTATCTTATAGGTACTACCTTCTATTATAGTTTTATAGGAGGCTACCTATTTCCTAATATCTTATCTAAGGCTATAATATTACCTTTACTAATAATAGTAAATTCTAGCTCTTTAATTATATCTATAAACTCCTTAGTAACCTCCTCTATAACTACTATACTATGAGTAAAGGTATATAGTTAGCTAATAGGGTCTAGGTATAGATAATCCTTAATCTAGTAGTCTAGATTATTATAATACTAATAACTATAGGAGCTAGGGGTTACTTCCTACTTTATAATAGTAGCTAGGACTACTACTAGGGTTACCTAATATAATAAACTAACTAATAGGCTATAAACTATAGCCTTATTTCTAACTAATTAGGAACTTAAACCTAGGTCTACTATTACCTTACTAATATTAGCTACTTACTCTAAGTTACCTAGGAGCTTATTATAGTTAGTTATAATTTAGGCTATAGTAACTAACTAAAGTAGTCTAGTTAGCCTCTAGAGTAGCTAGTCCTTACTTATTTTAGTATCCTAGCTAGCCTAGTGTAGGCGGGACCAGCTACTTACTAATATACTTACTTAGCTAGCTAAGGTGCTAGCGCTAGAAGAGGTATAAGAGATAGTAACTAGTAGTAAATAAGTAGGCTCTATAGGATAGGAATAAAATAACTACTAAACTAACTAAAATAAGCTACTATCTAGCCATCGCTTTACTATCTAAGTAGTATAAGATTTAGGTATAAATAATAAGTATAAATAAATAAATAACTAAGTATTTAGTAGATAATAGTTTAACTAAGTATAAAAGACTTTATTTATATAAGTAGTGCCTCTTAATAAGCAGCTATAAAAGGGGGTATATAACTAGCTAATCTACTACTAAAAATACTAATAGTATAAAACCTCCTATTACTACTAAAGATACTAAATTTACCTATACTTTTATTAGCTATTATTATTACTACTAAACTATATAGAACTATACCTTCCTAGTATCCTAGAGCTACCTATAGTCTTATTTTCTTACTAGCCTAATCTTCTACTCATATCTAAGCTAAAACTATAGCCAAGAATGAGGACTATAATTACTAAAAGTAACTATTAAAAGCCGTAAAAACCGTGCCGGCCAGCAGTGCTATACTAGTAAGTAAGGATCTAGTATATATAGAGATCCTATTTAAAACTAGTACTAGAGCTAGAGATTAAATATAGCTAGGTAAGCTATAAGAGGGTATAGCTATATATATTAGTAATACTAAATAGGCTATCTAATATAGCCTAGATCTTAAGAGGATTAGTCTTATTATAGTTACTAATAATAATAGTATATATAGCTATATCTAAGAGGTATAATTAGATATATATAGCCTTTACTATATTATCTAGAAAGTAGGCCTTATTAAATAATAGCTTATTAAGAATATTTTAATACTAGATATAATAGTCCTCTAGTATGCCCTTACTATTAAAATATTTAGGATTAGTAAGTTAGTACTAGACCTTATAGACTAGTATCTTACTATAGTTAACTAGTTTACTATAAGTAGTAAGTACCTATATAAGCTCTACTAGAAGCTTATAAGTTAATAATTTAGGGTTATTAATTCTTAGGGGTAGGTTATTATCCCTAGTAGAGCTAGAAATAACTAGAGGGCTAGATAATAGACTAGTAGCTAAAGACTATTAGCTAGCTATTAGTAAGATTTAGGGAGTAGCTAATAGTACTATACTACTAATAGAGATTTAGCTACTCTTAGCTATTATATAGCTTACTAACTATATAATATAATAAGATAAGCTATCTCTATTACCTTTAGAACTATCTAGGCCTAAAATCTTACTTATATACCTTATTAGAGGCTATAGAGTATAAACTTAATAATACCTAGAGCTTCTAGTATACCTATTAATATAGTATTTTATCCTAATACCTTATAGGGTAGGATAGAAGTAAGAGAACTTATTAGTAAGGAGTAGATAGAAAATCTATACCCTCTATAAGTAAAATTAACCTATTAATAGTATTATAGTACCTAGTAGAGTAAATTAATACTAACTACTAATAATTAATAGGTAAGGAGTAAGAGTAGTTATTATAAAGCCTATATAGGAAGACTATCTACTCCTTATAGCTAATACTAACTATATATAGCTAGTATATAGGAGAAAGGTATTACTAAAACCTAGAAATACTAGAGGTGTGCTAGTATATATAATACTAGATATACTAGTATATATAATAGTAGTAGCTTAATACTAATCTATAGGTTATAGCTATAGTTAGTAAAGAATAGGGATATACTAATAGAAGAGTTAATATAATTATTAAGTATAAACTCTATATAGGGAAGCTAGAATATCTAGTTATTTTAATAGTAGTTAATAAAGGTATAGAGGATATTTTTAATAGACTTATTAGTCACCTTAGTCTAGCTATTAGTCTTAGGGTATTAGGTAGAAGAGTACTTAATCTTAATACTATAGTAGTTATAGATATACCTCTAGACCTAGGCTAATATAATACTTCTATAGTTATTAATAAACTCCTTATAAAAGCTATATATATAGAAGAGGTACTAGGTAATTACTTTATATAAGGAATTAATACTATTATCTAGTAACCCTTCTAGAATAATAGCCTCTATAAGATAGTTAACTATAATAAGGATATAGGAGTAGTCTTAGTTATAGAAGTAGAAACTAGAAAGGTACTTAATAAAGTTAAAGCTAATACTAGTCTAGTAGTAGACTAGTAGGTTAAGTAGTTAAAGAAACCCCTACTTCTTCTAGTTACTAGTAGAGGAATAGTAGTAATAGGTATAGGTATAAGTAAAGATTAGATAGTTATTCTTTAAATTAGACTAGTAGTAAGAATAACTAATAAGTTTACTTATTAACTTATAGCTAGGGTAGCTAAGGTATAGTAGAAGATAATAAGCTTATATAACTCTTAGATAGAGCTCTATATTATTAGGGATAAAGAGCTAGTTCTTTATAAATAGCTAGCTATTCTCTACTTTTAAGTATCTTATATAGAAATAGTAGCCCTTCTTAATAAGGAGTATAGGGATTTTTAGATCCTAGTTCTATATAGCTATAATAAGGTACTATATATCCTTATTAGCCTTATAGGCCTTAGTAATAAGTTCTTATAGATAGGTAGTACTAGGTACCCTATAGCCCTTCTCTAATAGAGTAGGGGGTATAGCTAGAGAGCTCTAGTAAGGAGAAATAGGGGTAGGATAGCTTATAGTATAAGGTATTATAGAGAGGTAGGAGATAGTAGGTAGTAAGGCTAGGTTAAAGTAGTATTATTTTAGGACTATTTAGTATTAGTATAACTAGTAGGTATTTAAATTATCTTAGAGAAGGTTCTAGAAGTACCTAATAAGAAAATTAGGCTTCTTATCTTACTTACCTAGGTAGTATATAATCTTAAAGTTAAATTTAGATAGGAACTTAGCCTAATAGGCTTACTAGTAGTTAAGATTCTTAGTTATTATAAATTATTCTAGGTTTTTATAGTTAGAGAAGATCTTTACTAAGTTATTAGGTTCTATACTAATAGCCTTAGGGTACTAGGCCTCTAGTACTTTAATAATAGTAAAGAGCTCTTTATTATAGATCTTATAGTTATACTCTATAGGGGATATCTTCTTAGAGAAGAAGGCTACTAGATAGAGCTATTTATTAATAACCTAGTGTAGCACTACTAGCCGGCACGGTTTTCGCGGCTTTTAATAGGTACTTTTAGTAATTGTAGTTCTTATTCTTAGCTGCGGTTTTAGCTTAGATACAAGTAGAAGATTAGGCTAGTAAGAAAATAAGACTATAGGCAGCTCTAGAATACTAGGAAGGTATAGTTCTATACAGTTTAGTAGTAATAATAATGGCTAATAAAAGTATAAGTAAATTTAGTATCTTTAGTAGTAATAGGAGGTTTTACACTATTAGTATTTTTAGTAGTAGATTAGCTAGTTATATACCCCCTTTTATAGCTACTTATTAAGAGGCACCACTTATATAAATGAAGTCTTTTATACTTAGTTAAACTATTATCTACTAAATACTTAGTTATTTATTTATTTATACTTATTATTTACATCTAAATCTTGTACTACTTAGATAGTAAAGTAATAGCTAGATAGTAGCTTATTTTAGTTAGTTTAGTAGTTATTTTATTCCTATCCTATAGAGCCTACTTATTTACTACTAGTTACTATCTCTTATACCTCTTCTAGTGCTGGCATCTTGGCCGGCTAAGCAAGTATATTAGTAAGTAGCTAGTCCCGCCCACACTAGGATAGTATACTAGTAGTAATAAAGTTAGAGGTATTTATTTTAATCTAGGTTTCTTACTTAGGGTTAAAGTAGGTAAGAGTTAAGGTAGAGGTAAATATAGTCTTAAAGGCCTAGAAGGTATATTTATACTTAGGGGTCTAATCTAGGGTAGTATAGATATAGTACTTCTTTCCTAAAGGAGTAGTCTTTAGCTCTCCCTTTATAAGTTCTATAAAAGGGTAGGTAAGTAAAGAGAAGTCCTTAATAAAGTAGTAATAGAAGTTAGTAAAACTAAGAAAAGTTTAAATATCCTTAATAGACTTTAGAGTATACTAGTTTAGTACTACCTTTATCTTCTTAAGGTCTATATAGATACTATTAATACTAATAAGAAGGCTAAGGTATTTAACTTCTTCTATATAGAACTTATACTTATAGATATTAATAAAGAGTTTCCTATTAAGGAGGTAGGTAATAACTTTCTAGATATACTCTCTATATTCTTCTAGTATCTTATTAAAGATAAGAATATTATTAAGGTAGGCTATAGCCTAAAGGTTAAGGTAGTTTTTAAGGGAGTTATTAATATAGCTTTAAAAGGTTCTAGGGGTATTATAGAGTCTAAAAGGTATAATAAGGTATTTAAACTATCTATAGTAAGTAGTAAAGGCTATCTTCTACTTATCTCCTATAGTAATTTAGATATAGTTAAATATAGTAATAATATTAAGCTTTATAAAGTACTTATAGCCTTAGAGGTACTAGAGAGTTTTATTTATATTAGGGATTAGGTACTAGTTCTTAATAGTAATCTTATTAAGACCCCTATAGTTAATATAAACCTAGAGGCCTCTATTAGGCTTCTAAATAATAAGTATTAGGGCTATAGCTAGTATTATAGGCTAATAGGTCACCTGATTAGTAGGCTGGTTCTAAGTAACTATCTAGTTAATAATAAGGTATATAAGTATAGGAGATAAAGCTAAGTAAGAAGGGTATATAATAAGGTATAAGTTAAGTTAGTAGGGAGTCTACTTAGGAGTATTAATTATAAGAAAATAAAGATGGCTATCTATAGTATTTATATAATAAAATCCTTTTTATATTCTATTACCTAACTTACCTTAGGAATTATAACTAAAGGAAGGTAGGTACTATAAGAGAAGAGACCTTATCTTAATTCTAAATTATATAGTAGTTTACTAGCTTATTAATAGTAATATACTTCTTAAAACTAACTACTTAACTAAGTCCCTACTATAGGTATAGGAGGTTCTATTCTTATTTCTATTATTATATTAGTAATATATATATAGGTACTAGGGTTAAATTATCTAAGTAGCTATAGCTCTTAAGGAGTTAGGTAACTTTAGTATATATAGCTTATAGTTATAGCTAGTAGTTATAGTATAGGTATACCTAGTACTTAATACTAAGTAGTATTTAATATAATTATAGGTTTTTAGCTAACCTATAATATTACCCCCCTCTAGGTTTAGCCTAAGGTATACCTATAGGTAAGAATAGTTATCTTATTTAGGTATTATACCTTAGTACCTTAGTAGGTATAGATTAGGTTTAAGTATTTAGCTCTATATAGGGAGTTAGTTTATCTTAAAGCTTCTATATACCTAGAATACTAGAGTAGGTACTCTAGTAGGTATACCTATAGCTATACCTATAGGTATAAGTCTAGTATAAAGGCTTTCTACCCCTATCTCTAGCTCTAATCTTTATTACTATACTTATTATACCCTACCTCTTATCTTCTTTAGTAAGTTTACCCTTAGCCTATAGTATAGCCTTAACTAACTAATAATCTAAGGCCTTTATTATAACTAGCTTTACCCTAATTAATTATCCTATAAGTTCTAATAGTTCTAGTTATTCTAGTAGTATAGATAGTAGTTTATAAGATAAGTAAAGCCTTATTCTTAAGGTTTAAGTATTTAGTACTAATAACTTATATAGCTAGTAGTAATAGTTCCTCTAGTAGATCTTTAGAGTTTATACCTTTATATTCTTTAATACCTACTCTTACTAGCTAGCCTTATACTACTAGTCCTATATATACTCCTACCTATTTAGTTACTTTATCTATATATACTATATTATATAGCTATACTACTCCTTCTAATAGTACTTCTACTATTACTTACTATTATACTTAGGCTTACTAATCTAAATATATATATCCTAGTATTAGTCCTTCTTATAGCTCTATTAATCTAATTATAGGCCCTTCTAACTATCTACCTTTACCTTATTACCTTTACTAGTAGCCCTTACCTATATATAAAGGAAAGGGAAGAGCTAAGGAAGAGTCTAGTTCTAAGAGTTCTAGTAGGGGTTCTTTAGGCTTATCTTTACTAGAACCTAAACCTAAAGGATTTAATAAAGGTGGTATATATATCCTATACTTAGGGGAGGTTTAGGCTACTTTAAGTAGGGTAAATAATCTATCTATTCTTTAGCTTAGAATTATACTAATAGAATCCTAGGCTCTAGGAAGTAATATTACCTATAGTATATATAAGGAGCTCCTATTATTACCCTATAGCTATATAGGTATTCTTATAGTTCCCTCTATTTTAGTAAATAACCTAGTATATTATTATTCTTAAGCTTCTACTATAGCTATCTAGTTTACTAGTATCCTATAGGTAATAGGTTATAAGTACTATATATATATAGTACTACTAGGTAGTATTTACTATCTATTTATTAGTTATTACTAGGTCCTAGGTTCCTTTAGTAGTAGCTATAGTAACTATAAGTAAGATAATAGTACTTCCTCTTATAGTATATATAACCCTAATAACTATATTTATAATAACTAGTATAATCTATTAGGTAAGGTCCCTAATTATTTAGATAACTTTATAGCTAGTCTTAGTAGTTTATCCTTAGAGAATAAGCCTATACTAGATACTAGAGCTTCTTTATCTAGGGAGACTAAGGCTAGCCCTACTAGTCTATTTATTAATATACCTTTACCTATATATATACTAGCTATTCTATCTACTAGTTCTACTTCTACTACTTCTACTATATCTACTACTTCTTTACCTAGTAGTACTACTCTTTCTAAGTAGGAGGTAATAGTTCTATATATACCTATAGGTTATCCTAGTTATATAGTTCCTATAGTCCCCTTAATAGCCTACTCTTCTTTATCCTTACCTATACCTAATAAGTATATTCCTTCTAATAAGCTAGGTCCTTCTTCCTTATCTAAGGAGTCTAGCCCTTCTTCTTTATCTAGTATATCTAGCTATAGTAGTACTAGCCTACTAGTATATATAGCTTCTCTACCTATTCCTAGTTCCTCTACTACTATACTATTATTAGTTTCTAGTCCTAAGATATCCTCCTTATCTTCCTTATTATTACTATTACCTACTCCTATAGTGCCTATCTATACCTATACCTAAATTATTACCCCTTAGGGTTCCCTAGTTAGTTTCTTTAGTAATAATACCTTTATAGACTACTAGGGTATACCTCTACTACTATATAGTCTAGGTAATTAGCTTTAGGCTAAGGCTCTTACCTATTAGTCTAAGGCTAAGGGTTTATAGGAGGGAGAGGAGGAAGAGCCTTAATAGTCTACTTTCTTAGTATATAGTAGGTTTTTCCTAGGGGTATCCTACTTTTTCTAATAGTATTAGAGGGTATAGTTTTAGTTAGTAGCTTAGAGAGTAGGCTTATTATCCTTTATAGTACCTTTATAATTTAGCTTATATACTACTATATTCTTCTAGTCTTATAAGTATTTTAGTAGTCCTAGTACCTTAGGGAACTTAGTATAGTACTCCTTAATTTAATTAGGGATACTAACTATATCTAGGGCCTTATACTATATATTATCTTAGTTATATCCCTTCTACTAAACTTAGTACTTTAGGGTGCCTTATTCTACCTTACTATTATATATAAAGTTAACTTTATATTCTTCTTAGTTCTAGTAGATAGTTAGAGGTTTAGGAATAGGGACCTAGCCTAGTAGAGGGGGATAAGCCTTCTATAAGTAGTCTATATAGAAGAGGTTTATAACCTTAGTATATACTAGGAGGTCTAGCTTATAGGAGTATCCCTTTTTCTTAATAATATAGTAGGGCCCTTAGTTCTAGGTATTAAGCTTAGTACTAGATTAGTTAGTACTTATACCTTATATAGAGATATATACCTTATTACCTTCCTTAAAGTTAGGTTCCTACTAAAATTAGTTTATAGCTTATACTATTTATTCCTAGGTAAGACCTAGCTATTATTTAGCCTACTATATACTTTCTTATATATATTTAGTAAATCTTTATATAGTAATATAAGATAGTTTCTCTATAGGTTCTAGATATATAGTATATTTCTCCTAATTAAATAGAAAACTAGGCTAGTAGCTAAAGATTAATTTATAGGGGGATATACCTATAGATTTATATAGGAGTATAACTTATATAAAGTCTAGTACTAGGAGCCTTTCTACCTAGTTATCCTAAAAATAGTTAATATATAGTTATAGATATAGGTTAATAACCTAGTTTATAATTTTAATAGTACTATTTATCTAGGAGTAGTAGGCTAAGGTAAGCTTCTACTTAACTCCTATAATTATATATAGCTTATTCTAGAAATCTAAAATAAATTAGGGTCCTTAGTTAGAAACTACTAATTTAGGTATACTATATATTCTCTAGATATACTAGTAGTATAGTTAAGTAATGCCCTTAGTATTAATTACCTTATAGTAGGGAAGGCTAAAGGTTTACTTACTTAGCTAGTCTATAAATACTAAAATTATATTATACCTAGATTTATCCTTAGGTATCTCCTTAAAGTCTATAGTAATATACTACTATACCTAGTCTAGGATTAGGAGGGGTTAGAGTAGTCCTAGTTTCTTATTATAGAAGTTTATATTCCTTTAGTATATATAGCATACTTTTATAATATTATTAATCTACTAGGAGATACCTAGCTAGTAGTAGTATCTTCTTACTACTTCCTAAGTTTTATTTTATCTAGTATATATAATTAAGGGTAATAAGTAAATTTTATTTATAAGTTCTATATATAGTATATCTTACTTAGGAATAAGTAGTTACTCTTTAAAGAAGAGGTAGTTATTATAGAAGGTCTAATTCTTCTTATTAGGTTTATAGGCTTATATATACTATTCTTCTAATAAGGTAGACTTTTTATTTACTTCTAGTACTCTATCTAGGATTAGGAATAAGCTACTAAAAGTAATATTAAGAGTATTTAGGTTAAGGATCTAGTCTTTAGCTACTAGTTATATTATATACCTAGTAATACTCTTATTCTTCTAGGTTTATAGCTCTTCTTATTTTTAAGTAAGAGTATTAGTAATAATATTATCTCTTCCTAGCCTATATATAAATTTAATATGGTATTTAGTAAGTTTCTCTAACTATTAGGCTTATTAAGTATTAAGTTAGTATTTAGTAGAGAAGTATTTAAGTACCTAGTAATTAGTAATAGCTATAAATAGCTAATATAGGCCTAGGAGTATACTTCTCTATTCTTTAAATCTATATATAATAGTAAGGAACTCCTTATTATAGATTTTATACTAGAGTTCTATATCTAATATTAACTTAGAGTAAAAAGCTATAGGCCTCTATTCTCTAGTTTCTTAATACTATAATAGGACTCTAGCTATTACTCTATTACTTATATCTATTTCTATATATATAACTAGTCTAGGATTATAATATACTATTACTAGGGAGCTAGTTATTATCTTCTTTAGTTATTAGAATATCTAGACCTTAAAATTATTAAGGATATAAAATTTCTATTTAGAGTAGAGTTTCTCTAGTAGTCTAGCTATTCTACTATATTTAGGGATAAAGTTTTAGTAGAAATTATAAAACCCTAGGAAGGCTTAAAGTCCTTAAGGGTTATTAGTAGGTTCTATTTATATATAGTAGATATCTTATCTAGATCTATAGAGATTCTATTAGTAGAGATAATATATCTTAAAAACTTTATATAGGTAATAGAGAATTTAGACTTCTTAATATCTACCTATAAGTTAGTATATTATAGTTATTTAAGTACCTTCTTAACCTACTACTTATACTTCTAAGGGTTCTCTAAGATAATAAGTAGGTTATCTATAAAAGTAATAATAAAATTATCTAGGTATAATATAAGTTCTTTATTAATAAAGTACTAGAATAAGGTGGGACTATTATAGAGTCTAAAGGAGAATATAGTATACTTAAAATATCTATACTATATATAGAAGGTTATTAGGTCCTAGGATTCTAGGTCTATAAGAATTTAGTAAAATACTTATTAGATATCTAGCTTTATATATACTTTACCCTTAGTAATTCTTTAGAGAATTTCTTAGATAAGAGGTAGAGGGTATAGGTCTTTCTTAGTATAGGTATTAAGATATTAGTAGTCTATATAGAATCTCTAGTTACTACTACCCTTCTAGACTATAAGAATTAGTAATATATATAGTATAGTACTTTTAACTATAAAGCCTTTTTTAAGGTTTTTAAGGATGTACTTCTTTATAGCTTATAGTTATTTAATTATTATTCTATATAAGGGACTTAGAGGGAGGGAAAAGGGTTTATTTCTATTAATAGTAATCTTATAATTAATACCTAGCTAGTATAGGGGTAGGGTATCTAATTATTATTTAGAAAAGATATCTTAGTATTCCTTATACTATAGTAGGAGGTATTTATTAAGGAGTTATATAATTTCTTTATCTTCTTTAAGTAAAGTAAGTTCTTAAATTCTTATATTAACTTCTTAGAGAGTAATAACTTAGACTTCTAAGCTTTTATCCTATATAAAAAGAGAGTTTAAAGGAATAAATAAAGAGTTAGTCCCTAAATTATCTATTTTCTCTTCTATATCTTTTTAGGCTTTTTCTCTTCTTTCTAGGTCTTCTTAGTATATTTCTAAGATTTTTCCTTATTAGTATACTACTAAGTAAACTAGGGGAAGTATTTTTTTATATATAGGTAGAGCTTTATTATCCTAGTTAAGAAGCTTATATTTTTTATAATCTAGTAAAAGGTTATTCTAAGAAAAGAAATATTTCCTAAGTATAAGATTATTATAACTAATTATTATAATAAAGGCCTATATTTTATATATTTTTTAGTAAAGGGTAAGAGTAAGGAAATAGGTATACTTTAGTTTAGTAGCTACTTATTTATTAAATCCTAAGGCCTTAAGTATACCCTTAGTAATTTTATATTTATATATACTAAGAGTATTAAGGTATTATATAAGTTATAGGTAGATAAAGTAGGTCCTAAGAGTACTAGTATTAACTAGTACCTTAGTATAAAGAGCTTTTCTATCTTTATAGATCTTAGTAGGTATAGTAAAGGCTTATCCTTCTATAAAATTATTAATTCTAATATCTATACCTTTAAACTAGAGGGTCCTAATTATTATCTCTAGGGTAGGCCTAGAGCCTAGAGAAGGGAGTTTTCTAAGTTACTACTCTTAAAGGATTCTTCTAGTTTAAGTATTAGCTTATCTTCTTTAGGCTATATATCTATTTCCTTAATAGGAACTATATAGTCTTATATCTAGTATCTTTCTTTCCTATAATTATAGTAGGTATCCTTTCTATTATTACCTATAGATTTCTTAGATTCCTTAGATTTAGTAGTATATAAAGAAGTACTAATATAACTAGGTTTCTTAGGAGTAGTAGAGCTAATACTAGCTTTCTTTCTAGAATATTCCTCCTACTATTATTTAGCTTTAGATTTACTTACTTATATATAAGAAGCTTAGTAATCCTTTAGGTTATATATAATAGTAGATACCTTATTAATATAGTCCTAGAACTTAATATAGTTATTATCTTTATAGAGTATTATATATATTTTTAATTAAAGGTTTAAAGAGGTATAAAACTCTTCCTTCTATTAGGACTAGGGTAGGTCTATATCTAGGACTAGAGCTATAAATTTAGTAATATATAATTAGAAATTATTACTAATATAGAAGTATAGGTACTAGAGACTATCCTTAACTTCCTTTCTTTTAAAGGGATTATTAAACTTATCCCCTAGAAAGGTATATAAATTAGTATTAGTAATAAGTAATTCTTTTTTTTCTTTAGTATTAAGGAATAGAAGAAGGTAATTAGCTACTTTACTATTTATTCTAGATATAATATATACTATAATTACTACCTTAGTATCTATAGGGTTATCTAAGATAAATTAGTTATAGTTAGTCTAAATTTTATTCTTAACCTAGTAGAGCTAGACCTAGTACTTAGGTACTTTTCTATTTATAAGGAGAGGTAGATCTAGGATCTTAATATAGTACTTTTAGATAGGCTAGCTAGTAGTAGTATAAGCTAAATTATAGGAGAATATAGTTCCTTTATAAGATAAGTATTTATAGTAGGTTTATTCTTTAGTAATTTTATCTATTATATAGACTAGTAGGATTACTAAAATCTTATTCCTATAGTAGTTTATAAACTATCTATAGTAGGAGATTACTCCTTTTATAGTAGCTACTTAGTACTTCTTATTAAGGAGTAACTTAATAATCTCTATTTTATAAGTCTTATTATACTAACTCTTACTAGGTATCTCCTTAGATCTTAAGAGTTTATTAAAGAGCTTAGGAATAATTTCTATATAGGGCCCCTATTCTATTACTACCTTAAGTAGCTTTAGATTCTCTAAACTAATTTTATAAATTTATAGGGGGATAGGATTCTCCTCTAGTTCTAGAGGAGAGTTATTAGGGTTTCCTTCTATTTATATAAAAGGGATTAGAGGAGCTATAGAAGTTAACCTTATTACTCTACCTTCTTAGCTAGATTCTAGATTAGCTATAATTAACTAGTTCTTAACTTAGTCTAATCTATATAATATAACCTTATTACTTATAGGGGTTTTAGAGTAGGAGACTACCTATATTCTCTTTATATACTAATCTCTACTTCTTATATAAAGTAGCTCTAGCTATATACCTAGAGGTCCTCTAGGCTTATAGGGGTATCTACTAGTACTTATACTATAAGACTTAGAGTAGGGCTTAGCTAACTAGTATAGGTATTATTCCTAGAATATATACCTAGTATTCTTAGTAGGGGATATTTTAGACCTTCCTAGGTATTAGGAGAATTAGTATAAGGAAAGATATAGTAACTTAATAATCTTTATTTTTCTATTATAGGCTAATAGGTCACCTAATTAGTAGGCTAGTTCTAAGTAACTATCTAGTTAATAATAAGGTATATAAGTATAGGAGATAAAGCTAAGTAAGAAGGGTATATAATAAGGTATAAGTTAAGTTAGTAGGGAGTCTACTTAGGAGTATTAATTATAAGAAAATAAAGATAGCTATTTATAGTATTTATATAATAAGATCCTTTTTATATTCTATTATCTAATTTACCTTAGGAATTATAACTAAAGAAAGATAGGTACTATAAGAGAAGAGACCTTATCTTAATCCTAAATTATATAGTAGTTTACTAGCTTATTAGTAGTAATATACTTCTTAAAACTAACTACTTAGCTAAGTCCCTACTATAGGTATAGGAGGTTCTATTCTTATTTCTATTATTATATTAGTAATATATATATAGGTACTAGGGTTAAATTATCTAAGTAGCTATAGCTCTTAAGGAGTTAGGTAACTTTAGTATATATAGCTTATAGTTATAGCTAGTAGTTATAGTATAGGTGCGCCTAGCGCTTAATACTAAGTAGTATTTAATATAATCATGGGTTTTTAGCCAACCTATAATAGCTAGAGAGGTACTAGGTTAGATATACCCCTTATAGATAAGGTTATTAATATAGTAGTAGACTACTTCTATCTCCTAAGGGTTAAAGGGTCTATAATTATAAGTAAATAGGGGATCCTTTCTAGCTTCTAGGGTAATCTTATAGTCTTTAGGTAAATAGTTAGGGAGAGATTTAGTATACTCCTAGTTAAAGATAGAGATAAGGTTATAGAGGTAGCTAGGGACTTAGGACTTTAGTTTAGAGAGTAAGAGTTTAGATTTCCTCTTTTTAAACTTCTTAAAGTCTTCTAGAGTAATAGTATTAGTTATAGTAGAATAGAGTTAGATAATAGAGTTAATAGGGAAGAGGAGATTAGAGTTATAGTTATATTAATAGGTAAGTTAGTAGAAGGAGGTAGTACTAATAAACTTTATATTAAAAATAGACTACTCCTTATCCTTCTATAGTAGAGGAGTATCTATAGTAAAGACTTAGACTAGTTTTCCTTTAGTAAAGTAACTAGTATAGAGATAATTCTTAAAGGAGAGGGTAATAGAGTACTATTTATAGTTAATAGTAGTATTATATTTAGAGAGCTAAGAGTCTCTAAGGATAAGGGAGAGTTATAGAATAGTTATAATATAGTAGAAGACCTAGCTAATATAGTTACTAAGGGCTAAGTTTACTAGTATAGTATATTTAAGAATAGAGTTAACTAATCTATTAGTATTAAGGAGCTTTATAGGTAACTAGAGTAGAAAAGTATTAATATAATATTTATATATATAACTCTTATTAATTATATTTACTTTAGTACTACTATTAAGTAGGATCTTTATAGGGGAACTATCTATTAAGGAGTAAAAGACTAGGTAGCCCCTAACTTAGGGTTAGGTAATATCTAATATTAAAATCTTATAAGATAGTAAACTATAAGTTAAATCTTATTTAATAGAGAAGGAATAAAGAGTTATAAGCTATACTAGCTAAGAATCTAAAGAGTAACTATCCTCTAGGTTTAACCTTTTAACTTAGGGTTAGTAGTAATCTTCTTATTAGTAAAGGAATTATTAAAAGAGCTAATATCTATAAGGTTTAGATAAGTAGGGTAAGGGTTAAGGTCTTAAATAGAGTAGACTAGGTTACTAGTATAGTATCTAGAGCTCTAATAATAGAAGTAATAGTCCTAAGTAGTAAGCTTTATATAACTAGTTAAGTTAAGCTTCTTAGAGGATAGCTTAGGCTTATACTAGACTCTAGTCTAACCTAGAGATTTTATAGTAGTAGGCCTCTATTTAGGGCTAGAGAAGCTATTAGTAGTTAGAACTAAGGAGTAAATTATAAGATAAGAGGAGTTATTTCTAGCTAGCTAGCTTTACTAGTATAAGGACTAGGAGTAAGGTTAGTAGGTATTAATACTAAGTATATTTCTTTTAATATTTTAGAAGATCTTAAGGATATTAAAAGTCTAGGTAAAGGTTAGATAAAGGATATAATAAGAGAGAGAGAGATAAAGAGAGTAAATAAAACTTTAGAGATACTTATCCTCTATATACCTAGCTTAGGACTAAAGGGTAAGAAGCCTTATATAGAACTAGAAGGTATTCTTATCTCCTCTCTAATAGATAGAGTAGAGTTCTATATAGGCTCTCTTAACTAGGTTAGAGGTACCTAATTAGTATTTAATCTTATAAAAGAAGTTAGAGAGGGAAATAAAGTAGCCCTTATAATTATAGTAAGAGAACTATTCTTATATAGAGGTAAAGAGGGGGTTATTAAGGAAGTAGAGGGTATAGAGTATTTTTCTCTTCTCTATAGGATAGAGGGGGGTATCTATTTTTAGTTTTATTTTAATAGTAAAGTACTATTAGATATACTTATTAGGGTTAGTACTATTAAACTTCTCTAATAGGTTTATACTAGATTTCTAGAAGGACTTTAATAGGATAACCTAAGTAGTAATAGAGTCCTTATAAAGAAAAGGGGTTTCTTTATAGTTCTAGTTAAGGGTATAGGTAGTAGTTACTTAACTAGTAGGGGCTTAGTTTATAGGTTTTTAAGAGGTAGTAAAGTAAGGTACTTAGGTTAAATAGCTAGAAGGAAGGTCTTTATTATTACTAATAGCTTTAATATAGGGAATATATTATAAAGTAGCTAAACTAGTACCTAAGTAAGGCGTATTAATTAGCTAATAGTTAATAATTATAAGGTAGAGTAGTAGGGAGGATATAGAGCTATAGCTAACTTAGCCTATAGCTTACTTAGATATATATACTACTATATAACTAAGGTTTAGCTAACCCTATACCTTAGTATTCTTATAGGCCTTATACCTACTCTACTACCTATCTATTCTATCTATATTAATTTATCTTACTACCCCCCTCCCCTTTAGGTCCTTAACCTAAGGACTAGCTATTAGGTAGGTATAGTCCCTTTTTATTATTTATCTAATACTAATTTAGGATAGTCTTAGCTACTCTATTAAATAAGCTATTATTAGTATCCTACTAGGTTATATTAGGTAGATATCCTATCTAATAAACCTAAAACTATAGTATACCTCCCCTTTACTTATTTATCTAGGTATCTAGGACCTCCTATATATACTACTCCTCTTTACTCTTATTATTTAGCTCTAGTAGTAGGAGTAGCTCCTATTAACTAGATAATAGCCTATTATTATATTAATATAACTACTCTATATTAAATTAGTTAGTAATATAAGAGCCTTATAGTAGGTCTAATATTACCTAGTTACCTCTTATAGAGTCTACTTAATATAGCCCTAGATTAGGCTATCTAAGCTTCTAGGGGTATCTAGTATCTATATACTTTACTTTAATAAAGATAAGGTTATTCTCTTAAATATTATAAGTATATTAGTACTTATTAGCTTAGTATACTTATCTCTCCTTTATAAGTATAAGTACTAACTAAGTCTTTAACTAGATATCCTCTATTAGTTTTACCTATTCTATAGCTAATATCTTAGCTCTTAACTTTAGTTTTACTTTACTATAATTAAAGTTTATATATAGTTTAAAGCTATAATATATAAAGAAGGGGGATATACCTATAGATATATTAACTAATATATTAATTATAAGTTTAGTAATTAGTAGCTATATATCCTAGTTATCTTATCTCTAGTTAATAAAGCTATATAAGTACTTCTTAAGCTCTTAGTTAGCTTACTCTATTTAGCTATCTAACTATAGGTAATAGGGAGTTATTAGCTTAGCTATTATCTTTAGTTACTATAGTACCTCCTTCTATAAGTTAGTAATAAACTATAGGCTATAGTCTAAAATAATAGTCCTTAGTAGGCTATAGAGGCTAAAGACCTACTTAATTATTATTTTAGCTATCTTAGCTACTCCTATCCTACTATCTTCTATACTATACTTAATATAGTACTTAGACTTACTAAACTAGTTATATACTATAAGGATAGTATTATAACCCTATTTAGTCTTCTTAAGGCTAGTTATAAAGTCTATAGTAAGGTCCTCCTATAGGTACTCTCCTACTAGTAATAGCTATAATAGGCTATTTATTTTATTATATTTCTAGCTATAGCTATAAAGTATATAGTTCTTTATAAGTTAGGTAATTAGTTCTCTTATCTTTAGAAAGTAATACTAGCTTAATACTATAGGGTATATTCTAGCTATACCTAGATATCCTATTACTAGCTAATTATAGATATACCTAAGTAAGTAGATATATAGGCTATTCTCCTCTAGTATATATAACCTATTAGCTATATATAGTAAGCTATTATAGAGTATATATACTTTATACTCTCCTACTTACTTATAGAGAGAGTCTATTTCTAGTATTATCTTATAGTTATACTATTTAATCACTTTAATAATATCCTCTAGGTCTATTAGGTCTAGTTAGCTAGTAATAGCTTTAGGGTCCTTTATCTAAATATTACTATTATCTTTCTTTCTACTAGTTATTAGGTTTACTATACTAGTAGAAGGTAAAGTAGGTAGGGAAGGAGTATTATAGTCTACTCCTCTTAGTCTTAACCTATTAACTAAGGTCTACTCTTCCTATTTATAGTTACTATTATTACTTATAAATTATATTAGGAGAGGGGGAAGTATAGAGCTAATAAGTAGTATTAGCTACTTATTCTCTAGCTTTACCTTAGTATACTCTAGGTCATCTTTAATAATATTATCCTTATACTCCTCTAGAGGGGCGTAGAAGGGAGTATACTTATTAGATTTATTTATAATAGAATTAGCCTAGTCTAGGAGTAGGTCCTACTATTTATAGGACTTATCTAATCTCTTAGGGGGGAGTAGTACTTAATACTAGTACTAGTTATAATTATTATTTTTAGTTACTTAGTCTTATATTTAGTAGGTAAGAGTGTCAGCTTTACTATTTACTTTTCTAGGTTAGTAGATAATCTTAAAATAGTATCCTACTAGTTCTTTATTCTACTAAATCTAATACTATTAGAGCTTCTTAGTTATTATAAACTACTATAGTATCTAGTAATTAGTATATATAGTAAATAGTTCTAGGTCTACTAACTTTAGTTCTAGCTCCTAGGCTTTAAGCACTATAATAATAGCTAATAACTCCTTATTATAGATTATATAGTTTATTTTAGCTAGAGTTATAGTATATAAGAAGAAGGCTACTAGGTATATTTATCTATTAATCTTCTAAGAGAGAACCCTACTAATATTAATATTAGATATATTAGTCTCTATAATAGTCTTAAGCTTTAGGTTAAAGTAGTATAAGATAGGTATACTTATTATAGTATCCTTAAGAGCCTTAAATACTTACTACTATTCTAGTCCCTATATAAATAGGATATCCTTCCTTATTAGCTATATTAGTAGCTTAGCTTTACTACTAAATCTATAGATAAAATACCTATAAAAGTTTATAAATCCTAAGAATAACTAGATATTATATATAGAGTAGGGGGCTTACTAGCCTATAATTACCTTAATCTTTATAGGGTCTATCCTTAGCCCCTAGGTAGTAATAATTACTCCTAAAAACTTTATTTCTTATATATAGAAATTATACTTATTAATATCTACTTATAAACTCTAGTTATATAGGTATTTTAGTACTTTATAGATATATTACTAGTACTCTTTAAGTATCTTACTATAGATTAGTATATTATTAAGATATACTATATAGAACTTATTTAGGAACTCTATAAGATACTAATTAATAAGTAATTACTATATAGCAGGCCTATTTACTATACTAAAAGGTATTACCTTATAGTAGTGAGTACTAAACTTAGTTTAGAATATTATAAGATTATATAAATCTTTATTAACTAGGATATAGTTAAAAGCTTATCTAATATCTACTTTTATAAGATATTTAGCTCCCTAGATAAGGGTAATAATTTTTATTAATTAGTAAGATAGCATACCTATCCTTCTTTATTATATTATTAAGTTATTAGTAGTCTATATAGAACTATACTCCTCCTCTAGGCTTATAGACTAATAAGATAGGGGATAAGATAGATAAATAGCTCTTCTTAATAAAGTCTTTAGCTTTATTCTCTTAGATATACTATTTCACCTTACTAGCTATTACCTTAGATATATATAATAGCTATCTATACCTAATACTATTAGTATTACTACTTAGTTTAATCTTAAAGTCTAAGCTAGGGTAAGAGGGCAGTAACTTATTAGATACCTCTTTAGAAAATACCTTAAGTAAATTATAATACTCTTTTAGCACCTTAGTCTTTAGGTCTATAGCCTCCTTAGAGTACTTATCTTACTAAAGATTAAGGTCCTTCTAGCTAATATAGTTTATACCTTATACCTAATTAATAGCTTTAGGGTAGTTAGTATTAATAAGGCAGTAGACTATTATCTCTACCCCTTTCTCTTTATCTATAAGTATAAATATGGTACTATAGGCCTTTAGGCCATACTTCTTAACTATCTTCTTATATATAGACTATAAGATAGGGGTAATATCTTTAGTACTATCCTACTTTACCTATATCTTATATAGTAACAGCAATAGAGCCTTATATCTAATTATTACTATAATTAATTCTTTACTATAAGTATACTTAGTTTAGGTTATTTCTATTAGGGAATCTCTACTTTTATCTTAAGTCTTTTAGTTATCTAGTCCTATTAGTAGAACTGTCTAGCTTGGTAACTTACTCTCTAATTAGTCTAATTCTACTAGTAGAATTAGTTAGTAAGCCTCTTTATTATTTAATTAGCTAGATTCTACTAGTAGAATCCTCTTTAGGATTTTAGGTATTATCTATAATTTACTATTTTTATAGAGTAATCCTATATTTATATTTACTAGTTATTAAATCTCTAGGGTACTAGCTCCTATATTAATTATAAAGCTATACTACTTTTAGTACTCCTAGCTAATATATATATTATAATCCTTACTAAGTAGTATAATTATAAATAGTATAGAAAGGTTATAATATAGTCCTACCTATAGGTAGAAGTTTAATTAGTATATAAATTAGTAGTAGTCTTTTTTAGTAAAACCTATTATAATATAAGGCTTTTCTAGAGGCTACTTATATACTCTATACTAGTAGAGATAGTTTACTAATAAAGTATTAATATATATATACCCTCTATAGCTAGTATCTACTAGGGCTTAAAGAGGGATAACTTATCCTATAATATATATATAGATAATATAAGAGTAGGATAAAGAGAGTCTATTACTACTTAATCTATCCTTATCTAAACTATTATCTTATATACCCTACTCTATAACTTTAAGTAAGGCTACTTATTTTCTAAGTTAGTATTAATAATATAAATAGACTAAACCTTATCCTTATTTTTATCTAGGTAGTTATAGGAGATATAGCCTATCTTATTATAGTTATAATACTTTACTATAGATATATTATATTTACTAGTAATATTCTTATCCTTCTCTATATCCTTATTATCTATATAAGTAGTATTAGTATTAGTACTATTACTACCTTAACTACTATAGAATCCTCTATATCTACTATATCCTCTATAGGAGGTATATCTACTAGTATATATATTATTATCTCTATCCTTATAAGTCTTAGTACTAAAGGTATAGTTATAGGTAGCCTAAGTATTAGTAGTCTCTATAAGAAATAAGATTATATTATTAAGAGAGTTATTATATTAAGTAAGTATAAGATAGTAGTTACTTTATAAAAGCTTAACTAATAGACTTTCCTTTATAGTTATATAATCCTAGCTAGTAGCTATAATAAGGGACTAGAACTTAATAAGGAATTCTTTTAGTAGGGTAGTACTTTATATAAGAGTACTAAGCTTAGTAATAGTATTACCCTACTTATTATTAATACTATTGTGGCACTGCTAGCCGGCACGGTTTTCGCGGCTTTTAATAGTTACTTTTAGTAATTGTAGTCCTTATTCTTAGCTGCAGTTTTAGCTTAGATATAAGTAGAAGATTAGGCTAGTAAGAAAATAAGACTATAGGTAGCTCTAGGATACTAGGAAGGTATAGTTCTGCGCGGTTTAGTAGTAATAATAATGGCTAATAAAAGTATAGGTGAATTTAGCATCTTTAGTAGTAATAGGAGGTTTTATACTATTAGTATTTTTAGTAGTAGATTAGCTGGTTATATACCCCCTTTTATAGCTGCTTATTAAGAGGTACTACTTATATAAATAAAGTCTTTTATACTTAGTTAAACTATTATCTACTAAATACTTAGTTATTTATTTATTTACACTTATTATTTATACCTGAATCTTATACTACTTAGATAGTAAAGTAATAGCTAGATAGTAGCTTATTTTAGTTAGTTTAGTAGTTATTTTATTCCTATCCTATAGAGCCTACTTATTTACTACTAGTTACTATCTCTTATACCTCTTCTAGTACTAGTACCTTAGCTGGCTAAGTAAGTATATTAGTAAGTAGCTAGTCCTACCTATATTTTATAGTATAGCTTCTATAGATTAGGAGCTTACTATTACCTAATTATATAAATATATAAGAGTAGTAGAAATTAGGTAAGTAAAAGGCTTTAGGACATCTCTAATAAGTACTATTAATTTTACCCTCCCCTACCTAGCCTATTATTAGATATTTACTATACTAGTTATTACTATTGTACTAAAGATTATTTATTTAATTATTTTAAGTACTATTTTATAGATACTATATAAGCTATAAGATTAATACTTATAATTTTATAGCAGGATAGTATATACTCTATAGAACTATAATACCATACTATTTAACTTTAGCTAGTTCTATTTTTATTAAGTATAATATTATTCTAGGTATTTCTACCTATAAAGTATAGGGGATAAGCCTAGATAGTTAATACTATAGTTTTTATATAATTATATTATAGATATTAGATTATTAAGGTCTATTAAGTTTCTAGGACTATTCTATTATATTATAAGGTTAGTAGTTTATATAATAAGTTATAAAGGTAGATTTAGATATAATTATATAATAAATTTAATAGCTAGCCTATAAGAATTATAAGTTCTTCTAGTAGATTAGGAAGAAATAGAAGAGGAGGAAGAGGTATATTAAGAGGAGATAAAGGGAAAGGATAATAATCTAGCTCTTATAATAGAGGGTACTCTCCTAGAGGCCAGCTATAGAGGCCTATAATTACTTAAGAAGGACTATCTATAGTACCTCTATTACTAGTAATTAGTACTTAAGCTCCCTTATAAGGTATAGGGCTAGCTTTAGGTTTATTTAGACCTTTTACTAGACTAGGTACACCTCCTATAATTATACTACTACTAGGGATAGATAATAATAAAATAATATAGCTAAGCTAAGCTACTTAGCTAATACTAGATACTATAGAAATAACTCTCCCCTAGCCTAGGGGGGAGTTATTATTACTAATAGAAGCTAACTAATATTATATAAGAATAGCTTCCCTAATATAGATAATCCTAATAAGCTAGATACTAGTACTAAAGTAAAGGCTATAGTTTAGGGGAGATAATATATTATTATTCCTTAAGATATATAAATACTTCTATACTATAGCTAGGAGTCTCTTAGAAGAGTTTATACTAAAGCTAGTTTAGTATTATAAAACCCTAATAGGCCTAGAAATCTACTATACTATTAAGTTCTAGATTAGAGATTAGAAAGGTCTAAAAGTCTAGATACTAGTATAATATAAGAACTAAGATATTAGTATAATTAATAGGCACTAAAGCTATATTAAGAACTTAGCTAAGAGATATAAGGACCTCTATTACCCTTCTAAAGTAGATAAGTTTTTTAGGCTTTATAGGATACTTAGTAATAAGGTAGTAGAAGAAGGATATATTAATAAAAGCCTATAAGAGATATAGTTCCTTAATACCCTATATATAGATATATAAACTAGGTTCTTATAAAAGGGGTATTTAGCCTATAGAGCTAGGAATATTTAGTATCTCTAGTTATATATTAAGGCCTAGCTAGAATATAAGTAGTATATATTATTATACTCTATAGACTTACTAGAGGTTATAAATATAGTTATATACTATATTAAGGGGCTAGACTATATTATAGACCCTATACTAGTAGGGAGAGGATACCTTCTATAGTCTCCTTTACTACTTATAGTATTATCCTCTAATAGCTCTTCCTCTATAACTATAGCCTTAAATAGATAATTAACCTCTAAGACTAGAACCCCTTTAGTAAAGAGTAATAATACTATAATTAGAGACCTAGTAGATAAGCTAGCTAAGATATATATTAAATTAATCTAGGAGGCTACTAGTTATATCTATAAATAGCTAGTAGATAGTAAGAAGTATAGGTATATTATAAATAATAGGGACCTATATATAAGAGTTATCTAGTTATTATTTCCCTATAATAGCTCTATTAGGATAGGCTAGCTAGCTAAGTAGTATATACTACTACTAGGATAATATACTCTATAAGCAGGTCCTAGTCTTCTACTAATTAGGCTACTACTACCTAGGATAGCTCCTATAGGCTAACTATAGTATAACCCTAACTCCTATAACTAGATAGGACCTACCAGTTTAAATATAAACTAAAGTATAGAAATAGGAGAATACTAGAGTTATAATAAGATAGGCTATATAGTTAGGAGTTATCCTATTCTATTACTATTTATATATACTAGCCTTATATCTATTAGTTAAAATAGATATATCTAGGACTTTAATAGCTAGCTAATATTAACTTATAAGTAGAATAAATAGCTAGATATTAAGAAGTACTTATAATATTAGGGGTAGATAAATAATAATAATTTACTAAAAATACTACTAGTACTAGAATAATAAGTAACTCCCTACTAGACTAGTAGAGAGTTATTATCTTAATCTATAATAAATAAAGAACTATAAGGATATTAGCCCCTACTATAAATTAATACTAGATATAATATACCTTTAGACTATAGCTAATATAATTAAGACTAATATAACTAAGACTAGGGCTAATATACTTAGATTAACTATACTTAGGCTAATATAGAGGATAGTAGGCCTTATTTCTATTAGATTTACTATTATAATAAAGGAATAATATATAGTATATACTATTTTAAGGGTAAAGTATCTCTTAGAAATATAATCTTTATAAACCTAATAAAGATTATAAAATATATAAGGAAGCTAAAGAAGCTAGCTAGGAGAAGAGGAGCTAAAATCTTATAAGTAGTAGTTAATAAAATAGCTATTAATAAATAAGTTAGGAATATAGCTAAGTAGGTAATAATTAATAAGACTAGGAATATATCTAATAAGGATATCCTAGGTATAACCCTACTAGTAAATATACCTTAATAGCTAAGATAACTAGCTATTACTAATCTACTAGGTAATAATATTAAAGAACCTACTATCTCTAGTAAAGAGCCTACTTAGGAGCCTAATATAGATAAACCTTAAAGGGTAATAGTAGAGGATACTAATAAGGATATATCTAATATTAAAGAGATCCTATAAAATAAGCTAAGTATTATACTAAAGGGATTAGAGAATAATAAGCTAGAGCTACTTAGTAAAGGGGCCCCCCTTAAGTAGTACTAGGTTAAAACTATTATATTTAGAGACCTATTCTATTATAAATAGTATAAACTAGGCCTAAATAGCTAGAGATATAGAGATATCTTTAATAAGGAGACTATTAGGTATATAAAAGGAATCCTTAGCCTATATAATAATATATAGAAGTTATTTCATACTCCTATTAGTACTAAGATTATAGAAGAGGTCTAAGAAATACTTTATAATAACCTATAGGTACTAAATAAATACCTATATATAATAGAGGACCTATAGAAGCTAATATATATTATATATATAGAACTAGTTAATAATATTAAAGGGTACTAGTTTAACTCCTCTAATAAGCCTATAAAATTTAACTTCTCTTAGTATTACCTATTTAAGTAAGAGGATTATTTCCTAGATAGGATCTTTATATATTTAAATATACTAACTAATATATTAGTTACTAAGGGTAAAACTATCTCTAGAGTTTTTAACTATATATATACTAGCCTAGCTTATACTATAAAGTATATACCTACTTAGAGCTTTATTTTATATAGGCCTAATAGTAAGCCCCTATAGGATAGTAAGCCTATAGACCTATTAATATATAAGATATACTTTAGTATAGAAATACTAGAAGGTTAGGAGGATTCTATAATTATTAAAGGAGACTATAAACTAAAGCTAATAACTTATAAGGAGGTTATAATACTAGCTAAATAATAGGGCCTTATTATCTACTAGGTCCTATTACCCTTTATCCTAGTATCCTTTAGTAGCTATATAGTATAAGTACTAGTAGATATAGGAGTAAATATAAATAGTATTTCTAAGGCCCTTATAGCTAAACTTAGTATCCTAGTATAAGATATACTACCTAATAGTTTTAATATAACTATAGGATTTATAAATAGTTTAAAGTATAAAATTAAATAATAGATCCTAAGTTTAACTATTTAAATAGGAGATTAGTCCTAGAGTACTTATTTCCTAGTATATAACTAAACTACCATCCCTATTATATTAGAAATACCCTAGATTATCTTAGTAGGTAGTAAATTTAAAACTATACCTACTAGGGTAGTTAAGCTATAGTTTACCTACCCTATTAACCCTTACTACTATATAGAAATTATTACCTACTAGGTATTCCTATTTATTAAAGGTATTAAAGATACTACATACTATATAGGTCCTATTAGAATCTAAAGTAATAATAGTATATAAGTAGCTAGGCTAGGAAACTAGCTAGTATAATAATTTAGGGGCTAATTAGTATATAATTACTATATTAACTAGTAGGAGGCCTATTTAATTAAAATAAATAAAATACTAAAAATATTAATTTAGTATTAGATAATATATTTTTAACTATATATATAATAGGAGAATAGAGTATTATTTAATATAGGGTATCTTAGTATAATATATTCCCTAATTATCTTAATACTACTAGATAATAAAACCTATACTAGTATATAGTATATAAATAAAAAGGTATAAAAATAGAGCCTATAGATAACTTAATACTATAGAAGGAGTTATTAAATATAATTAAGGGATAGAAAACTAAAGAAACTATAATTATTAAGTAGACTATTATACTAGTAAGGGACCTCTAGGGCTAGGGATAATTTACCTACTTATTTTATTTAAGGATTACTATCTTTTAACTAGGTATATACCTTATATAGGAAAGGCTAGCTAGCCTTATTATTAGAGATAACCTCTAGCTAAGAGAGTAAGAACTAATACTAGAGATACTATATAGTAGAGAGGGTGCTATCTTATTTAATCTTTTAGAAATAGAATGAGTTAAGCTAATAGTAATATATAGGTTCCCTATTAGGATAATACTATATAAGGCCTAGAGAGTTAGAGTATTATATATTTTATAAGCTAAAATATAGTATATATTTAACTTACTTACTACCTAGTAAGATATAGGGATTATTAAGTACTACTCTAGTTAATATTATAATCCCTAGATAGTCTTACCTAAGAAGAATAGTATATATAGGTAGATTAATAACTTATAAATACTAAATAATATTACTATTTAAGATGCTAGTATACTAGGACTAATAGATAATTATATAGAGTACTAGGGAGGCCTTATAATATATACCCTTATAGACCTATACTCTAGTTTTAATTAGTTTATAGTTACTAAAAAGTATTAGGATCTTACTAGATTTATTACTCCTTAGGGATACTAGTATAACTATATACTTTCCTAAGGTATAACTAATTCTCTAGGATAAGTAGTTTATAGCCTAAGATATATATTAGATAACTAATAAGATAAGGCTAACCTCTTTATAGATAATATTATAGAAGGCTAATAAAGGAGCTAATATAATAATATAGAAAGTATAGTAGTAGGAGTTAGGTAATTTATACTTAAGTATATCTAGGATATTAATAATATACTATAGAACCTAGAACTAGCTAGACTTATAATCTTAGGAGAGAAGTTCTTCTTTAGTATACTAGAAGTAGAAATTATTAGGTTTAAATATAGAGAATTTAGATACCTACCTATTAAGTCTAAAGTAGGTAAGATTAATAACTAGGATACTTCCTAAGACCTTAAATTATTAAGGGGCTTCCTAGGAGTAACTACCTATTTTTACTACTAGGTTAAGGAGTACTTATATAAGGTAGTACTACTATATACTCTAATAAGGAAGAATATATCTTTTACTTAGGAAAATAAGTATAATAAGGCTATAGCTAATATTAAGGAAGCTATTATAATAGTACCTACCTTAGTATCTATTATATATAGAGAGAAATCTACTAGAGATATTATTATAGCTATAGATAGTAGTAGTATAGGATAGGGAGTAGTTTTAATATAAGAGATAGATAGTACTAGGTATCTAGTAAGGTATAAGAGTAGTATTTAGTCTAGGATAGAATTATTTTATAACTTTAAAAAGCTAGAATACTAAGTACTAGTATATATAATTACTAGATTTAAACTATAGCTATTTAGATAGGACTTCTTTATTAAAATAGATTATTATATCCTATAAGATTACCTAAATAGTAGGACTAAATTTATAATAGATAGAGTCCTTAAGTAGTAGCTTAGCTAGCTATTTATATAGGATTTTAAGATACTATATATTACTAGGATAAAGAATAGGGTAGTAGATATACTATTAAGAAGGCTAAATTTTAAAGAGTTAAGTAAGAAAGATCTATAGAAATAAGTAGAGAAGATAGAAGATAAAATTAATAAGTTATTATTATCCCTATAGCTAAGTATATATATAGTTAGTTCTATAGACCTCCTACTAATTATCTACTAGGCTAGAGGAGAGTTAATATTAGCTAATTAAATACTAGTACTAGGCCCCTCTAGCCTACTAGGAGAGGTCATTCTATATAGAGTATTATATAAGGAGTACTCCTAAGAATCTAAGGACCTAGCTAAATTTATTACCTATAGCCTACTCCTACCTAAAGTTATATAATTAGAGGCCTAGAAATAGTAATAGAAGGCCTATAAGTACTAGGTCTATAACTAGTACCTATTCTAGTAATTATTAAAGAATATACTACTAAAATAAGTAGTAGATAATTCTATAGCTTAAAGATAAATAGTATAATAACTATACTATAAGTTTAGCTATTATATTAAAGAAGGAATATTTAGGAAAGTCTTAAATTAGTACTTTTAAGAAGGGCTATAGACTAAGTATAAGTAAGAATACTAAGACTATTAGACCTATATATTTTATAGTTTATTATAAGATAAGGAGGCCCTCTATCTATCCTTTAAGATACTAATCCTAGGTAATAAATAGTATATAGATATTATCTATATACCTAGAGGATTCTATATTAATATATAAGAAGTAGTTTCTAATTAGATTAAAGAATAGATCCTATATTTATTAAAAGCTATCCTAGTAGCTAACTTCTTATATAAAGAGCTAATTTATTACTATAGTACCTTTTAATATCTTATTATAGATAGAGGTAGTAAGAACCTAAGCTATACTAAACTTATTATAGAATTATACTATATATCTAAGGTTAATATTTTAGTATACTACCTAGAGTTAAATAGTATAGTTAAAAGAGGGTATAGGTAAATTAATAATATACTAGCTAAGCTATCTACTAGTAGTACTAAACCTTAGAGGCTATACTTCTATAGTATCCTATAGGCTAATAGGACTATAATTTATAGAATAACTAGAATAACTCTTATAAAGGTCTTATATAGGAGGGACTATATACTCCCTATTAAAATAGAGATACCTATATAGTAGCTTATACTATAATAAGATATAAAGAGTACTAGAGACCTACTAGCCTTATAAGTAAAGTAAATTAATCTATATAATAAGAAGCTCTAGGAGATTATATTATAAGTATATTACTTATAGGAGTAGAATAAGGAATAGTTTAATAGCTACTATCTATAAATTAGAGAAGTAATAGATAAGGGATTTAATAAAGGAGATTAGGTACTACTCTACTATACTAAGCTTAAGGATAAGTATAATATAAAGCTCTACTTCTTTTAGAAAGGGCTATTTAAGATCTATAAGGCTAATAGGGAAACTAGTACTTACTAGCTTAAAGAACTTAGTAGAGAGAAGGCTATAAATCCTATTATAGGAGATAGGCTTAAGAAGTTTACTAATAAGGATAAGGACCTAGCTAAGATAGTCTATTAATAGGTTAACCTACTACTAAGGACTAGTAGGAGCTAGTAGGACTAATTATTATACCTATTATACCTATTAAATAGACCCTAGCCTAAAACTAGGATTATATACTTTAAGACCCTAAAGGGTATATATATCCTATAGTATTCTAAGTAAGTATTAGACTAGTATAAAGCTATTAATAATAGCTAGGATAGTAAGGGTAAAAACCTAGATAAATTAAGTAAATAAAACTTCTAGATCCTTAGAGTTTTAGTATTTTAAGGTAAAGTTTATATATTTAAGGGAGGTAATAGCATTAAGAGAGTTTAAATTAATAAGGGTATAGTAAGTTTAGTACTAATAGGCTAATAGTAATATTTACTAATTATAGCTTAGTATACTACTAATAACTCTCCTCTAGACTAGGGGATAGTTATTAGGCTAATTAGGAGCTATAAAATAACCCTATACAATACCTATAAGCTTATATATCCCTAAAAATCCTTAGGACCCTAATAACTAAACTATTAGGTCCTAAGCTAAAAATATTTCTTTATTAATACTATAAGTAGGAATAGAGTTTTAGTATTATTATTAAGTATACTAAGTTAATAAGGATATAGTATATAATTATAAGCTAGCCCTTATATTAGGACTACTCCTTACTAAGTATTTTACTCTTAAGTAGTTATTTCTCTTACTTATAGTAAGATACCTTAGAATTTTCCTAATTAGGCCTAGCACAGGTAGTACTCTTACTAAAGAATTACTACTTAACTATTATAACTACCACCCCTATAATAATTCCCCCCTACTATTATAATAGAGGACATACTTACTAACCCTACTATAGATATTACCTCTACTAAAGATACTAATAATACTATTATCTTAGCTAATTATAATATTATCTATCTTTATAAAGCTTCTATTACTAATATTATCTAATATATCTATAAGGCTAATCCTATAGGGCTATAAAGGAGCTTATTTATTACTAGTATATTCCTAGTACTATTACCTAGGATAACTAGAAAACTATACTAGACTATATTAGTACCTACCTATCTAGTAAAGATTACCTAGATAAGTACTATAATTTTATTTACTAGCTATATAACTTCTATAAATTATAGTAGGAGGGCCTAGTTAGACTAGGTATAGTTATTAATAATACTATTAATTAGGGTACCTTATTCTAAGATCTTAAGAGCTATAGCTATAATATAGCCTAAGACTTCTAGATCTTTAAGAGGGACTATAATTTACTAAAGGAGAATTAGTAGTATAAAGATAAGTACTACTAGGATATATAAAATATAATTAATAGTAACTTTAACTTTACTAAGCTTAATCTAGATAAGAATAGTAAAACTAGTATATATAATACTAAGGTAGGCTTATAAAAGTATATTAGTAGCTTTATAAAGATTATAGGTCCTTAGAGGGGTATTATCTATATAGATTTTCTTAAGAAAGAGCTAGCTAAGATTATACTACTAGAGCTAGCTATTAAGGATAGAGGCTATAAGGCTCTACTACTAAAGTTAGCTTCCTAGACTATATTAGATAAGCTAATCTACTATATTAATTAGTATATTACTATTATAAAGCTATCTTATAACCCTAATATTATAGGTGCCTAGCTAGTCTTTAATAAGTATAGAATACCTTACCTTTACCTAGACCTTATAATATAATAAGGGTCTCTATAGTAAGGATATATATATTATATAGCTATTATTACCCTAGAGCTTATAGAGATACTACTAGAATAGGCTATATACTATAATTCTCTAATAAATACCCCTATAGAAATAGATACTAGCTAGTTTACTACCTTATTTAGAGAGTACTTAGGTAAGGGAGATTTTATTAGGGTAGTAACTATAGGCCTTAATAAGGATATAGATAAAGCTTTCTATTACTCTACTTATAAATTAGGAGTAATATTTAGTAAGTCTACTAGTATACTATCTATATAACTAAGTACTAGTATAGTAACTCTCCTCTAGGCTAGTAGTAAGTTATCTACTACCTAAGCTAATAGTAATATTAACCTAGTACTTTCTATAAATAATTCTACTATTAGTTTTACTAGTCCTAGTAATAATTTAGTAGATATCCTTAATATATTAAGGCTATCTAATAATATTATTAATATAGCCCTAAGCTATAACTTCTCTAGTAATAATATCTAGAATACTTTAAAGTAATAGAGGTCCCCTCTCTAGGAGGAAGAGCCTAGTAAATACTACTATCTTAATATCCCTCCTATTACCCCTAATATATACTAGTAAATTATACTAACTATTAAAAGTTCTATTTATAGAAGTAATAATAATAATACTATTCTCCTAATAAATAAGGATGATAAGGAAGAGGTCTATAGTAATAAAGAGGTAGACTTAGACCTAGAGGTTATTATTATATCTTTAACTAATAGTACTAAGAAGATTTATATAGCTAAGTACTATACCTATACTAGAACTAATAGATAGATCTTATCTATTAAATTTTATAAGAAGTTTCCTACTAAGGCTATCCCTATTTCTAAGGAGTCCTAGTAAAAGAAGCTTTATAAGCTTAATAAGGCTAGAGACTAGTATAATCTAAATAACTATTATAATTCTTATATCTATAGAATTAGTAAATACTTAGGTCTTTAGACTAAGTAGGAAATAGATAACCTTATTTACCTCTACTTAGAATATATTTAGTATAACTATAAGAGATTATCTAATATCCTATCCTATAAGGATAGGTATTATTAGTTTATACTATCCTTCTACCTAGTTTACCCTACTAATACTATAGGCCTATATATATTTAGCTATAACTATAATACCTAGTTTAAGGCTATTATAGCTATAGTTTAGAATATAATTCCTACCCTTAATAAGAGTCTTACTACTCTATTTAGTATAGGCTATAGCTAGTATCTAGACCTTATTAATACTCTACTTAGTAAGTTTAAGGCTACTAGTAATTTAGTTACTAATAGCTCTCTCTTTAGCTTTCTAGATAGTATATACCCTAGAATTAATAAGGAGTTTAGCTACTACCTCTAGTACTAGTAGGAGATTAATACTTACTAAAACCTAGGCTAGAACTATATAATATTCTACTCTCTAGTATAGTAGCTTATTTACTAGTACCTAGTATACTAGCTCCTATATATTTTACTTAGGCCTAATTATACTTATTAGCTCTATATGATACTATACTATATAAAGGACTAGAAGAAGGGCAACTATATTAAGTTCTACTACTTTAATATTAACCTAAATAACTATACTAATACTAATAGGGGTATTAATATGATTTAGGGCACTATCTCCCTTAATAGTAAGACTAATATAGACTATATAATTTTAGTAGAGGGCTTTATACCTTATTTTAAGGATTATAGGGATAGTACTATTACTAAGAAGGTATATAACCCTATAAATACTACTAGTATTACTAATATTAAGAAGGGTCCTATTCTTAACTACCTTACTAAGTTTACTAAAGATAGAGGCCTAAGCTAGACTAATAGTAAGGTAGTAGCCTATAGTACCCCTGCTAAACTAGATAATTTTCTAGGAGATAGTTTTTATTAAGGAGTCTTTACTAGTAGAGTTATTTTCCTAAGGTCCCTCCCTAGGCTAATAAAATTAGTAACTATACTAGGGGGATAGTATACTAGGTACCCTACTTAGTATATCTAAAGGGGTAAATCTAGACTAGAAAACTATACTAAAAATATTAAGGAATTTTAGCCTTACTTATAACCTTAATAATATCCTTTTTTAAAAATACTATAAATAGTAATCTTTACTATAAAAATAGAAGTATAATAAAGATTAAGGGTAACTTTAAATATTAGGACCCTCTAAATAAAAACTAAGTATATAATAAGACCTTTATAACTAAGCTTAACCCTTTCTTTAAGAAGGAAAAAAGGGATTAGCTATATTAATAATTAATATAAGTAGAAAAATATCTAAGATAGACTTAATCTAGAGTAGTTATAAGGAAACTACTAGTAGTCTAAGATAGACTTTAACTAAGAAGGTTATAATCTAGAGTAGTTATATAAAGAGAAGGAGTACTAAAGGAAGAGAAAGAAATAACTATATATAAAAGGGATAAGTAAAGTATATAAGGTTATAATAGCTATATATAATAGAAGTAAATATATAAGAGATAAGAGTAAGTAATAGTTAGAAGGAGGATATTAAATAGTAAGTAAGATATAAGATATAAAAAAGATTAATTAAATAATGCCCTTAAGGTAAACTTAGTTTAATCTACTTTAGTTAACTATCCTTATCTTTTAGTTCTTTTATCCTTTATTAAAGAAAACTTAGAGTAAAGTAAGAAGCTTTTAGGGTTTAGAGTAACCTTACCTCTAGTTTCTAAGACCTTATTATTTCTAGCTAGAGTACTAACTATATTATATCTTTAGTTAGGTTATTATATTCTATTAAGTTCTTTAAATCTTAGATAAAATTACTAAAAATATATCTTATTTACTTAGAACTAGTTCTAAGTAATATCTTTATATTACCTTATTTAAACCCTACCTATTTAAACCCTTATTATTTAACCTTAAAGAACCTAAGATCTTTTACTAATACTTAAATTTAACTAAGACTTATAGGAACTTAAGAAGATTACTAAAAGTACCTAAATTAGATAAGTTAAATTATTCCTTAAAAAGATTACTCTTAAATAAACCCTTTAAAACCTTAAAACTAACTTTAAACTCATCTTCTACCCTCTCTCTAAAGAATATTATTACTACTTTTTAATAATAATAGGATATAACTTAACTTATTATTAAAAGATTAGATAAGAAGAGCTAAGACTCTATAATATAATACTAGAACTATAGGACCCCCTCTAGTTATTAGCTATATCTTTACCCCTAACTAGTTCTAGGTACTTCTTAGCTATATTAATATCTATTAAACCCTAACCTCTAGTAGAGAAATATCCCTACTTTAATAAGCTATTATAATTAAATAACTACTCTTAAAGTATAGAACTACTACCTACCTACTCTTTATTAAGAAATAAGCTATAAAGTAGATATATAATTTTAAATATCTTCTTAACTCTTATAGATATAATAACTAGGCTAAATATATAGAATTAGTTTAATATTTTAAAGGAAGGGATAACTATTAAGTAGTTAAAACTAAGAAGATAGGGAAGGAGGGGAATTAAAAAGCCTTTAAAGAATAGTTCCTTATTAACTACTCTAAAGGAGATCTAGAAAAAGATAAAGGAACTCTAAAGTAGCTTTACTACTTTATAAAGGAAAAGAAAAATCTTTAGAATAATTAGAAGTACTTTTATTAGTACTAGTAAGTATATAAAATAGACTCTAAACTAATTAAGAAAAAGGGATTTATAATAGAAACCTAATAGATTAAATTATTCTTTAAGGGCTATTTAGATAAAGATATAGTATAGATTCTTAAGAAATATAATTTTATATAAAGTAAAAGAGATAACTAGTCCTAGGATAAACTAGTTAAGAATATAAATAGAGCTAAAGAAATTACTAAAATATTAGAATAAGTCTAGGCTAATAACTTAACTTATTAATCTAAGTATTTACTCTTATAATATCTTAAGCTAGACCTTAAACTATATAAAAAGATTATTCTAGATTCTAAATTAAATAAATATATTAAACCTTTTACCTTTATAAAACTTATAGCCTTTAAAGAAGGACCCTCTAGTAAGGTAGTTATTAATAGTTTTAGAAACTTATTATACTAAGAATTAAACCCTAGTATAAAGGATATAGAAGAACTCTATAAATAGTTTTCCTATCTTAATATTAATATAGCTAAAGCCTAATATACTCTTAAATTTAATCCTTACTTTACTTATATATATACTAATAAGGATCTTTATTACTATTACCTTACTTATATATACCCTTAATTATATAAATATAATCCTTTAACTAGGCCTTATTAAAATAATTAGAACTTCTTAGCTCTCCTAAATAATTAATAATATCTAGTAAATAATTATATAGAGGTACTATCTAATAGGTAGAATAGATAACCTATCTATTTTATATATAAAGAGGGTAGATATCTTATTTAGGATTATCTAAAAATTAAATTCTATAAAGATTAAGGCTAGATATATAAATATAAGAATAACTATTTCTTTATTAAAAAAGCTAAGGACTATACTCTATTAATACCCTTAATTATTATTCTAAGAGAGTTTAGTATAAAAAAGCTAGAAGCTATTAGGTAGGAGTTAAAATAATATAGTTATCTAATTTATAAATATTAAAAGCTACCTATAAAGAATATTTAAAGTAATATTACCTACTTCTATAACCCCTATTATAAACTAGATTAAGAAATAGATATCTTCTTCTTAGATAACCTAAGAATTATAAGAGACTTTAAAGTTAACTATTTTAAGGTAAATACTATAGATATAGATAAAAATATTTATAGCCCCTAATATCTTTAGCCTAATAAGATCTAGAAGGGAAGAATTAAATAATTAATAAAGGCTTTAGATCTAAAGATAGGTATTAAATTAGCCTTTAAAAGAGTTAAGGTATATAGAAATCCTTATTTTAAAGAGCTTAAAGAAGAATAGGAGGTAATTCTAGCTTTTTAATTATAAAATAGACTACTAATAATAGACTAAATTAATTAACTAATCTTTTACTAGACTTTTAGAGTTATCCTACCCTAGATATAAGGTAATAATATAGATATATAAGATATAAAAGTAGCCCCTAAAAAGGGATCCTCTAGTAATAAGGATACTTAGCCTAATACCTATCCTCTACTTCTTATTAACTCTCTCTTCTAATTATTATAGAGGGAGATAGTAATTAACTTCTTTAATTAATCTAAAAGCTTTTTAGAATAGAATAAGCTTAAACCTATTATAGATAAGCTTCTATATTTAAGATTTAATATTAAAGGAATTCTAATAAGGACTATTAGAAATACTATTAGTACTATTTAAATTAGCCTAAGATAGAGTAAAACCCCTATTAAAATAGATATAGACCTAATTAAAATATGTACTACCCTAATTAATAAAGAAAAAGTTAGTATTAAGGTAATAACTCTAGTTAATAATAGAAGAACTAAATTAGATAAAAAGAGTAGACTCTATAATAACTATATAATCTCTATAGCTAAGTACTTTATTAAGTTTATAGAAAGAATTATAAATAATTAAGTAAAAGAAAAAGAATAAGCTACCTATTAGAATAAGATTTTTAGTAAACTAGAAAAGGAATTTAATACTATAAAATTATATCTACTAGGTCTAGGAAGATTATTCTATCTAATCTTTCTAAGAATTATTCTAAGATACTACTAGAAAGGGGAAGACTTATTAGATAATAATAATATATAAGAAGTCCTAAGCTATATAGAATAGTTAAGAATAAGGTAATACTAGTATAAAAGAAAAATTATTAAGAATAGATAGATTAGGCTTTATATACTAGAAAGAATTATTTAATATCTTAAATATTAGCTTAATTATACTTAAAAGTAGATTTAAGAATCCTCTAACTAGATTAATAAAAATATATATAGGTATTTTAAACTAAATCTACCCTTAATATTAACTAGACTACCTAAAGCTATACTATAATCTAAAAACTCTAAACTAGTTTAGAGTAATTAAATAGAGGAAGAAAAAGCTAGTTTAGAAGCTCTCTTATAGCTTATAAAGGAATAGGGTTATTAATACTCCTATATAGAGAAAGAGTTTTAAAAGAGGCTAAATAGCTTTATCTTTAATAGAGGAGTCTATAAAGAAGTAAATATTATTTATAAAAAGAAATAGATAGGTTATATTATTAACTTAGATAAACCCTTAGAAATTACCTACTAAGAAAGGGGTTAGGTAGTAGAAGTTAGGTAGCTAGAATAAGTTCTTATATAAGTTATAAAGTATAACTATATTTAGCTCTATCTAGAAGGTCTAGATTTTAACTACCTAGTATTAAGTATAGAACTAAGGATCTAAGAATTTAATTAAAATTAATAACTACTTCTAGAACCTATCCTAACTACCTTACTAGTTAGATTTAGAAAGATTTATAATAAGAGTTCTACTCCTATAAAACTAAAAAAAAAGAAATAAAAATTCTATATTAATACTTTTACCTATAGGCTAGAGTAGTACCTAGGTAAAATCTACTATAACTATACTCCTAGCCCTATAAGTACTAAGATCTTTAAAGAATAGTAGAATACTAATTATATTCTATTCTATTATAATCTTCTATATATTCTAATTAGTATTAGAATACTTTATAATATAAAAGCTCTTCTAGATACTAGAGCTAAGATTAATATAATTTAATAAGATATTATAGAAATAAGTAGTATTATAACTATAGATATACCTAATAAACTTTAGGATAATATAATAGTTAGTATAAGTAGATAAAAGGGAGAACCTTTTAAATAGTAGATACTAGATTTAGCTATTTTAGTCTAAGGAGTACCCTTTAAAAGAGTATTCTTTATTAGCTAGGAGATAACTTAGCTAATTCTTCTTAAATTACCCTAGCTCTACTAAATAGGTTTTATATTAAATCTTTTCCTAAATAAACTTACTAAAGGATAATTTACCTACTCTAATAATAAGAGCTATATTAATTTCTATCTCTCCTTTCCTAATAGATAATTAACTTAAGGAATTAAGTATAGCTTAAGCTATTATTTAAAAGTTTAACCTAGAGTCTAAAGTTTATACCTTTCTTATCTTTTCCTATATTAGTAATCCCTTTACTAAATTAAAATAAACTACCTTCCTTCTTTAATTCTAAGTTTAAAAAATTTAGCTTATTACCTAAAGAATAGGATAGAATTTTTATAGTTATACCTAACTCTCTTATTATAGAAAAGAATTATTTTAAAATTAAATAAAAAGAAGCTAAAGATAATTAAGAATAGCCTTTTAATACCTTACTATCTACTAGATAATAAGAGGAAAATAAAGAATTTAAAGTAGAATAATAGCTACCTAATAAGATTTATAAACCTTTTATCCCTTAAAGTTAAGGAGTTAATACTACCTATAAAAATAAAGTAAATAAAATAAAACTAGTTAATAATACTAGACCTTCTACCTAAGTACTAGAAGTTAATTTAGAATAGAGGGTAAAAGTATAGGAAAAAGTACTTATAATAATACCTATAGTATTAAGTCCTTATAGCTATCTTAGATTTATCCCCTAATTTATAACTACTTAGACTAGATCTTATCTTACTAAAGAATAACTATATAAACTATATATATAGAATAGTTTATAGGAATAAGAAAAAGTAATCCTACTTAAAATCCTATTTAATTAAGAAGAAACCCTAGCCTAGACCTTTTAAGAAATAGGTAAAGTTAATAAAGTAGTAGTACCTCTATAAAAGATTAAGATAATTCCTTATAAAGCTTAATAAATAAAGGGATACTATATTCCCTAAGCTCTCTAAAGTATTTTTAAAGAAATAGTATATAAATATTATATAAAAGGAATACTTAAATATAGCTAAGCTAGCTACTAAAATAGGGTTTTCCTAATAGAAAAGAAATCTTTAAGGATCTATAGAATAATTAATAATATATAATAAGTTAATACCTAAACTATCTATAATATATACTAACCCCTAATAATAGATAAATATTCTAAATAGTTTATAGGTATATAACTACTTAGTATCCTTAACTTCCTCTCTAGCTATAATTAAATAGGTCTCTATATTAACTCCTAAGACTTAATAACTTTCTAGATAAGCCTTAACCTTTTCTAATAAATAATACTTCCTTAAGGAGTAACTAACTTACTAGGCTAATTTTAAAGGGTTATAGAATTTATTCTTTACTAGATCTTTAAGAAAGTAGCTAGACCTTATCTTAATAATATTAGAGTAGCTAAACTAAAGACTAAGTATAATAATAAGATAGTAATCCTTAGAGTTTAATAATATATTCTTAAGTACCTACTAAACCTAGATACTACTCTATTAGAACTTAAACTTACTAGATATACTATTTTAGTACTAAAGTATTAGTTCTATTACCTAAAGGTTATAATTATTAAATATATCTATAGAGAAAATAGAAGGGAGCCCTACTAATTAAAAATTACTACTATTATAGACTAGCTAAAATATAAAAATAAATACTATATTAGAATATTTTTAGGAATATATACCTACTATTATATTTAGATTAAAAACTATACTATAGTAGCTACTCTATTATTTAATCTCCTTTACTAATTAGTAGAATTTACTTAGGGCCTTAAAGAATAAGACTTAATAGATTCTCTAAAGAGAAGCCTAATAAGGGCCTTAGTACTTAGATTAATTAACTATAGTAAAGGAGCTAGAGAAATTATTTTAATAGTTAATACTTCTAATATTAGCTAGGGAGGCTACCTCCTCTAGATAGGAGATAATAATAAAAGATACCCTTATTATTATAAGAGTAGAATATAGAATTCTATAGAATAAAACTATAACTCTAGAAAACTTAAATATAAGGCTCTCCTTAATAGCCTAAAGAAATTTAAGTCTTAGCTATATATAATAAAATTTACTATTAAGACTAATTATACTATCTTAATAGCCTAAATTAATAAAATAATAATAGATCTCCTTAAAGTACTTATAACCTATTAGCTTACCTAGATCTAATTAATAGACTTTAATATTTATTATATCCCTAGAAGAAAGAACCTAGTAGTAGATAGACTCTCTTAAAATCTAACTTTTAAGTAACTACTAGATAAAGAGGAGGACCCTATACCCCTATAAGATATAGATAACTAGATATAGAATTAATTATTTATATATAATATTAAAGTATGCCCTATCTAGCTTAATAATAATAATAAAGAAAATAGGGATATATTAAATATTACTATAAACTAGTTTAGAGTATTATTACTAGAAATTCCTATAATTTAATCCCTACTTAATAAGTTATATTTAAGTAAAAAATATCTTATAATTACTAGATAGCTTATAATACTTTAGTATCCTCCTTATTTAGATTAAGCTAAATTTAAATCCTTTAAGAAGTAGGCCCTTAAATTTATTATTTATAACTAGATATTATTTAAAAAGGTAATCTAAAACTTACTACTCTAAAGGGTTATTAATAGCCCTAAATAATAATAAGCTATTTAGGAAAGTATTTATAATAAAAATAGTTACTAAGGCCTAGAAGCTACTTTAGCTAAGGTCTTAAAACTCTACTTTTAAGATACTCTTTATAAAGATATCTATTAATTTATTAAATCCTATCTAGAATATTAGTAATAAGTATCCTATTATATTAAAGAATCTCTTAAAGTCTCCTATATAACTACTTTAATATCTTAATAGGTAATTAATATAACCTATATTACTAAAAGTAATAGAAAATTAAAATATATTATTATTTAGGAAAAAGTCTTAGAATAGGTTAAGGTAGCTATTATAAAAATAGCTAACTCTTCTAAAATAGTAAAATTTATCTATAAAGATATTATCTACTAATATAGATACCTAACCTAGATTACCTAAAATAGAGGCCCTAAAAATAAAGTAGTAGTAGAAGCCCTTTAAATTAAATATAGTATTAATATCTACTTAATAAGTACTTACTACCTAATAGCTAATAGCTTTATTAAATAAGGTTATTAGCCTATCCTTAATACCCTTTTAAAACTTACCTAGGGTAGTAGTAGATATTAGATATTCTATTTACTAACTATTATTTAGGTAGACTATACTACTACTTAAAGAACTACTAGTCTAATACCTATAGAATTAATATATAGGTATAATATAATTCTCCTAATTAAGCTAGAAATCCTTTCTTAGTAGGCTCTATCTTAGTCTTTAGTATAGAATAATACTAACCTCCTTACCCTTTAGACCTAACAGATTAAATAATAAGACTAGTAACTATTTAAAGTTACTTTATATACCTATTAATAAAGAATTATAGCTATAAAATACTAGGATAATATTTATAATATCTATCCTAGTATTAATATTCTAAATAAAGGAGATATAGTACTCTTAAAAAACTTAGTACTAGAAATAGCCTATAATAAAAAGATATAGTTTTAGTAGTAAGGCCCCTATAAGATCTTTTAAATTAACTATTATATAGATACTTATTATCTTAAGGAGCTAGAAAGAAGAGGGGCTTAGCTTTAAGGTACCTACCTAAAATAATAGCTTAAAAGATTCCTATAATAAGAGGATAACCTTTAAGAAGAACCTATTATACCTATAAAAGACCTAATTCTAAAAGAGTAACCTATAGCTAAGGAACCTCTAGTATTAATCTATAAAAGGTACCCTCCTCTATAATAAAGGGGATATAATATCTAGACTCTTATACCCCTATTTAAAGAGAGGCTTTACTTTAGTTATAGACTTAATTAAATTATAAAATTAGACTCTAACTCTAAAGACCCCCTTAAGGACTACTATAAGGTACTACTATACCTTAGATCTTTTTCTCTAAGGATTATTATTCTATTATATTACCTACTATTAGCCCTTTAGTACTAGCTATTTCTCTCTAAAATATATAGGATCTCTAATTCTATAACCTAAATTTATAAAGATACCCCCCTAAATTAATATCCTTTAGTATTTAAAAAATACTATAGTCTAGCTTAGTTTTTTATTTCTATACCTAATTTCCCTTATCTAGTTTTATTAGTAGTATCCCTACCTATACTATAGATTATATCTACCTTAAAATTATAGTTCCTAAAGCCCCTAGGATACCCTATATAGTCTATAGCTATAGTCCCTAATATACCTAGGACTATATACCTACCCTACCTACTAGTAACTATAGTTACTACCCTAATTTTTAAAGTAAATATACTAGAATCCCTATTTCCTATTAGCTAAAATCTTAGAGATCCCCTTATTATAGCCCTAGAAAAATAACTAAAAAAGTAATAGTAAATAGTTCCTAAGGCCCTCTCTATTACTACCCTTAACTTAAAAAACTAAGAAAATTAAAAAATTAAATCTTACTAAGATCCCTATTACCCTTATTTTAAAATTCCTAGTTAAAAAACTAGAAATTTAGTATTTTTTATTTTCTCTATAAATTCCTAGGAGGTCTCCTACTTATTTATTAAGTATAAAAAGAACCTAGAAAAATCTTACTCTTTAGTTCCCTCTTTATCCTATCTAGTAATATAATAACCTAGGTACCTAGTCTAAAGTTATACTACCTAATATTAAACTTAATAACCTTATTATTATATATTTTTATATATAAAAATTAGGTTAGAAACTTAGATTATAGTAGGATTTTAGTAATAAACCCTTATATTAGTTACCTTAATACTAGCTTAAAATATTAATTAAAAAATAGAAAACCTAACTTACTAATTTCCTATAGCCTATTATACTTTAAAGGTATAAAGGGCTCCCTTTAAGTTATCTTCCTTAAATAACTAAGCTTTTAAAAGGGCCTCCTAATATTATTAGCTAACTTTAGTAACTCTATTAACTACTATATAGACCCTCTCCTCTTTAAGAAGTATAAAATAATAAATAAAGTTATCTACTATATCTATTAAATAATAACTTATAAAAAGCTACTAGAACTCTAATAAATTAAGTCTCCTAGAATAAGAAAAGTAGGGCCTAGTATTAAGCTATAAACTCCTAGAAGGATTAGCTAAAAACCCCTTAAAACTAAGATAAGTAGAGTTAATATATTCCCTATTAAAAATCCTAGGAATTAAGTAATAATTAATAAATAGAATAAAAAGACTATCCTTATTATAGCCCTAGGTATAGAGAGTATAAGGGACCTCTATTAAAATAGCTAAAATCTAAAGAGTATTAAAGATACTAATATACTCCTCTTCTAGGCTAGTAGTTATAGAATAGTTAATAAGAGCCTAATCCTAAAACCTAGATAAATTAAAATAGATCTAATTAATCTATTACTACTAATTATTTAGTAAAGATAAAAGCTATAAGTTTTAAGAACTTATACTATAAAGTAATAGGATAATATAATCTTAAAGTACTAGGCCTAGGCCCTACTTCTTAGAAGGTATAAAGATACTAGTACTATTATAAAAGTCTTAATAGATATCCTTTATAAAATTAAAGATAAAAGGCCTATCTTTACTACTAGACTATAGGAGTAAATAAAAGGGAGTACCTATAGACTTCTTAATAAAGGATAAAGGTAAGAAGTTAAGCTACTTATAGTTTAACTAGGTATTAGGATTTAGAGTAGAGATAATTACTTTAAGAATTAGTAAAAGACTAAAAATAGTATTTAATAAATAGATAACTTACTTAATTCTAGAGAGGTAGCTATAAGGGTAGATTATAAGAGAAGGATAGAATAGAGTTAAAGAGATAAAGAGGCCTTATCTAGATAAAGTAGATCTTTTATCTTAAGCTAAATCTAGCCTAATAACTATATATAGAAGGAGTATAATTATAATTACTCTTTTTAACTTTAGTAGGTACTAACCTAATACTACTACCTACTATAAAATATATTTATCCTCCTTTAAATAACTAACCCTCTCTATCTCTACTATATCTACCTATCCTCCCTCTACACCTATTATTCATCCTTTATACCTTTACTTTATCTCTCTATAGCTTATCTTAAGTCTATTTTTACTAGATTATACTATTTAGTAAGCTTTAGCTTATTAGTAAAGGTTAGAACCTTACTAGCTTACTCCTATTACCCTATTTTAGTTACTTTTACTTACTTAATCAACTCTTAGCTTAAGCTTATAGCCTTATTTTTACCTATATATCTTTAATTAGGCGCGCCTATTATTATACCTTTATATTACTAGTACCTACTACTCCTACCTAGATACTACCTATAT